>NW_027361870.1:4277500-6677500 GCF_039654945.1 Dendrobates tinctorius
CGCGGTAAAAACGCACTAAAAACGCATACAAACGCATAAAAATGCTGCGTTTTTTTCATGCATGCTCATAAAAATGCTTGAAAAAAACGCAGCATTTGTATGCGTTTGTATGCGTTTTTTCAATGCATTTTTTTGCGGGAAAAACGCGCTGCAAAAAAAAGCAAGTGTGAAATTAGCCTAAGGGACCGTATTTTTGGTCTGAGTGTTGTTCGTTAAAAAATTAGACCACCCTCGGACCAATTGTTATGGGGCAGTGCAGCCCAAAAACGTTTGGATTGAAGAAAAGGTGGTTTATTCTCACAATAAATGTTGGATGAAAAGATTACAAAAAATAATACTCCTCTCCCCTCGCCCCTCACCTTGGTTGCAAAGTGGGGTCTTGGTTGTTCCTGTCCAACCTTCAGGATTCTGGTCTTCATACCACGGGTCATGCCAAGCTGTCACAGAGCAACAAGCACCATCACATTATGTGTGCTCTAGTCTAGGCCTCACACAACGCCATGATGTGTGCTGGAAGGGGAGCTGCAGCAAGTTAAAAAGAACCTGTCGTGTGAAAAAACGTTATTAGCCTGTAGATTTGGGTTTAATCTGCAGGTTAAAAGCATTCCAAACCTGCCCAACACCAGCACTTAAACCCCTGCTGCTGGGAGGAAATGAGCTTTATTCTTCTTGGTGGCGTTCGGGTTTCAGTCATGGGAGGAGCGCCAACATGGATTCAGTCAACGCTCTGTGTCTAGAGAGCGGTGGCTGTAACTCCACCCCCACAGTGACTGACACTAACTCAACATTAGGACCTGCTGTCAGTCAGTGCCAGGGGTAAAATTACAGCTCTTGCTCCCTATACACCCGAATACTACCAGAAGGAATAAAGAGGGGGTCTGAGTGCAAGTGCCGGGCAGGTTCAGTATGCTATTAACCTGTGGATTAACCCAATATCTGCAGATTAATAGCATTTTTAACATGACAGGTTCTCTTTAAGGGCTGGAGAAAGATAAGTATTCATTTTTTTTAACCTCTTTTTTTTGTTCCATTCGAATCCAGCAAAATGGTTTACTAGTCACAATTTTTGCTAGCGTTGTGCAAAGTGAACCACAAAAAGATAGGATCCTGGGTGAATTTGCTTCAAAATTACTCTCTCGTCACTAGCTATGTATTCAAAAATGGATTGGATGGGAACTGAATTCTTATGAAATCTGAATTTCTTGCACTTGGTAATTTCAAACAATTTGCAATACCCACAAAAATGCCCACCACCATTTTACACAAAGCTGAAGTTTACTTGAGCTACAGAAGGATCCCCGATGGGGCCGTGCACGCTTCCCTGTAGTGCCATGCATCTATCACATCCCATAGTATAGCACTGCCAAACAGGTGAGACTATCATATCTTGTATGAAAGCTGACATGGGAATAAAGCAGCTATTTTCTACTGAATCTGGACATTGAGAGTTTAGTACAGCTCACAGAGTAACAACAGAGATTAGAAGAAAAAGCTTTAAATCCCTGACTAAACATAACTGATAGTATGTGACAGGAAACAATGAAAAACAACTACCACCTGTTACTCATAACTATATAAGTTGAAGTCATTTGGACAATACTAAAGCTCTATTTGCATTAATAATCTCGAAGTGTTCAACACAGTCCTAGGAGACCCCGGAGTGTTTTCAAGGCAATTGGAGGTCTTACAGTACTTTGGGAAAAATTTTATGAAGCTGGCAAATTTGAATTTCTAATGATTTTTAAATCTTTAGTAAAGTTTCATTAACATTGAAATTGCACCACCAAGAAAGAAAAGTCATAAAATTAAGAACATTTTTTTTATATCAAATATAAGCACCACACACAGGAATACCTGCACTTTACATGACTTATCTGCAATCTGAGGTTATTAATTGTTATTTGAGGAAGGTTTTACCAAGCAGAAAGCAACTGGGCACACAGAACATCAAAATCTGCTGCTGGCAGCTTCTTTTGTAATTGCCAACCAATGACTAGATGTGCTCAATGGGAGGCAAATCTGGTGGGCCTACTTATTGGATATAGTTTTAGACCTTTAAATTTGTTTACCATTTTGTTTGCACATAACTTAGAAGGGAGTTTTGATTTTGTGGGGAGACAGCTATTTAGTAAAGGAGGGGGCATGGCTTAAGATGTTCCAATATGCACCAAAATTTTCCTGCCAAATAAGACCTAAAAATGAAACTCACCAAAGGGTGGTGTAATATTAAATAAAAAAGTGCCTTTTGATGCATCATATTTATCATCCATCAAGAGCAAGCCTGATAAGTTTAGTATATTTTGATACTAATTATAGGCTTTTTGAAAATAGACCCGATTAGTATATCTGCCCGGTTTTACCAATTAATTAGAAGCAGCTAAGACAGAATATATTAGGCTTATTTTTATGAGGGCTGTACCTATTTTCACATCCCCCTGCCATTGGGGGATCAATGGAATAGAGTGGACAGAAACACTCTGTCAGTCCTTTACATCTACAGTTGTGGCCAAAAGTATTGACACCTCTGCAATTCTGTCAGATAATACTCAGTTTCTTCCTGAAAATGATTGCAAATACAAATTCTTTAGTATTATTATCTTCATTTAATTTGTCTTAAATGAAAAAACACAAAAAGAATTGTCCTAAAGCCAAATTGGATATAATTCCACACCAAACATAAAAAGAGGGTGGACAAAAGTATTGGCACTGTTCGAAAAATCATGTGATGCTTCTCTAATTTTTGTAATTAACAGCACCTGTAACTTACCTGTGGCACCTAACAGGTGTTGGCAATAAGTAAATCACACTTGCAGCCAGTTGACATGGATTAAAGTTGACTCAACCTCTGTCCTGTGTCCTTGTGTGTACCACTTTGAGCATGGAGAAAAGAAAGAAGACCAAAGAACTGTCTGAGGACTTGAGAAACCAAATTGTGAGGAAGCATGAGCAATCTCAAGGCTACAAGTCCATCTCCAAAGACCTGAATGTTCCTGTGTCTACCGTGCACAGTGTCATCAAAAAGCTTAAAGCCCATGGCACTGTGGCTAAACTCCCTAGATGTGGACAGAAAAGAAAAATTGACAAGAGATTTCAATGCAAGATTGTGCGGATGTTGGATAAAGAACCTCGACTAACATCCAAACAAGTTCAAGCTGCCCTGAAGTCCGAGGGTACAACAGTGTCAACCCGTACTATCCGTCGGTGTCTGAATGAAAAGGGACTGTATGGTAGGAGACCCAGGAAGACCCCACTTCTTACCCTGAGACATAGAAAAGCCAGGCGGGAGTTTGCCAAAACTTACCTGAAAAAGCCTAAAACGTTTTGGAAGAATGTTCTCTGGTTCAGATGAGACAAACGTAGAGCTTTTTGGGCAAAGGCATCAACATAGAGTTTACAGGAGAAAAAAAGAGGCATTCAAAGAAAAAAACATGGTCCCTACAGTCAAACATAGCGGTGGTTCCCTGATGTTTTGGGTTGCTTTGCTGCCTCTGGCACTGGACTGCTTGACCATGTGCATGGCATTATGAAGTCTGAAGACTACCAAGAAATTTTGCAGCATAATGTAGGGCCCAGTGTGAGAAAGCTGGGTCTCCCTCAGAGGTCATGGGTCTTCCAGCAGGACAATGACCCAAAACACACTTCAAAAAGCACTAGAAAATGGTTTGAGAGAAAGCACTGGAGACTTCTAAGGTGGCCAGCAATGAGTCCAGACCTGAATCCCATAGAACACCTGTGGAGAGATCTAAAAATGGCAGTTTGGAGAAGTCACCCTTCAAATATCAGGGACCTGGAGCAGTTTGCCAAAGAAGAATGGTCTAAAATTCCAGCAGAGCATTGTAAGAAACTCATTGATGGTTACCGGGAGCGGTTGGTCGCAGTTATTTTGGCTAAAGGTTGTGCAACCAAGTATTAGGCTGAGGGTGCCAATACTTTTGTCTGGCCCATTATTGGAGTTTTGTGTGAAATGATCAATGTTTTGCTTTTTGCTTCATTCTCTTTTGTGTTTTTTCATTTAAGACAAATTAAATGAAGATAATAATACCAAAGAATTTGTGTTTGCAATCATTTTCAGGAAGAAACTAAGTATTATCTGACAGAATTGCAGGGATGTCAATACTTTTGGCCACAACTGTATCTTATCTACAAAAAAAAAGAGTATTTTGATACTATATCAGTCAAAAAAGCTGAAAACAAAATGTAAATGTTGACCATAAAAATGATGTCCTAAATGTAGAAATGACCAAATCGATTCTAAATAAATCAAATTAATTAAAAATTTCTCAAAATTCAGGTGAATTTAAATTTTGGGGCAATTTGCTACTCACTAATTCGGCATAATGGGCTTTAAAGAACGATGTCATGATGTTTTGAATCCTAGACAGCACAGAGTGGCCAAAAAATCTAGGACTCAGCAGAAAGGGTCTGGAGACTGGACCAAAGCTGGGCTAGGCTTCATGGCTGGACAGATGCGGGCTTGGGTGGGAACTGTTTTTGTACCTTTTATGTTTAACCCCTTCCTGACATGAGACGTACTATCCCGTCCATGGGACCCGGGCCCCTATGCCCATGGACGGGATAGTGCGCAATGTGCAGCGCTGCTGCCGGGGGCTCCTTTCCTGCAGGCCCCCGAATCCAAGATGGTGACGGGGGCCTTCGGGGGCCTGCAGGAGGCTGGCTTCCTCAGTGCCTGCAAAGCGCAGGCATGAGGAAGCCTTCTGCAGTGCCTGTGACAGATTGCTGATCTGTCACAGTGATCTGTGATGTGACAGATCAGCGATCTGTCACAGGACAGTGATGTCCCACCTGGGACTATTTAATAAAGTAAAAAAAAAATAAAAAAAGTGTTAAAATAAATTAAAAAAAATCGCCAAATAAATTAGAAAAAAAAAAAATATTCCCCCAAATAAATCCATTTTTTAGAAATAAATAAAAAAAAAACAATAAAAGTACACATATTAGGTATCGCCGCGTCCATAACGACCCGCCCTATAAAACTGTCCCATTAGTTAACCCCTTTAGCGAACCCCTTAAAAAATACAAATAAAAAACGAAGCAAAAAATAATGATTCATTATCATACCGCCAAACAAAAAGTGTAATAACACGCGATCAAAAAGACGCATATAAATATCCATGGTACCGCTGAAAACGTCATCTTGTCCCGCAAAAAACGAGCCGCCACACAGCATCATCCGCAAAAAATAAAAAAGTTATAGCTCGCAGAATAAAGCGATGCAAAAATAATTATTTTTTATATAAAATAGTTTTCATTGCATAAAACCGACAAAACATAAAAATGACCTAAATAAGGTATCTCTGTAAGCGTACTGACCCGAAGAATTAAACCGCTTTATCAATTTTATCGCACGCAGAACGGTGTAAACGCACCCCCCAAAAGAAATTCATGAAACGCTGGTTTTTGTTCATTCTGCGTCCCAAAAATCGGAATAAAAAGCGATCAAAAAATGTCACATGCCCAAAAATGGTACCAGTAAAAACGTCAACTCGTCCCGCAAAAAATAAGACCTCACATGACTCGGTGGGTCAAAATATGGAAAAATTAGAGCTCTTAATATGTGGTGATGCAAAAACTATTTTTACAATAAAAAGCGTCTTTTAGCGTGTGACAGCCGCCAAACATAAAAACCGCCATAAATAGTAAATCAAACCCCCCGTTATCACCCCCTTAGTTAGGGAAAAATACTAAAATAAAAAAAATGTATTTATTTCCATTTTTCCATTAGGGTTAGGGTTAGGGCTAGGGTTAGGGTTAGGGCTAGGGTTAGGGCTAGGGTTAGGGTTAGGGCTAGGGTTAGGGTTAGGGCTAGGGTTAGGGTTAGGGTTAGGGCTGAGATTAGGGTTAGGGGTGTGTTGGAGTTCGGGTTGGAGTTAGAATTGGGGGTTTCCACTGTTTGGGCACATCAGGGGCTCTCCAAATGCAACATGGCTTCTGATCTCAATTCCAGCCAATTCTGAGTTGAAAAAGTCAAATGGTGCTCCTTCCCTTCCAAGCTCTGCCATGCGCCCAAACAGTGTTTTACCCCCACATGTAGGGTATCAGCCTACTCAGGATAAATTTCAAAACAATTTTTGGGGTCCAATTTCTCCTGTTACCCTTAGGAAGATAAAAAATTGGGGGCAAAAATATCATTTTTGTGGAAAAAAATGATTTTTTTATTTTCACGCCCGAGCGTTATAAACTTCTGTGAAGCACTTGGGGGTTCAAAGTGCTCACCACACATCTAGATAAGTTCCGTGGGGGGCCTAGTGTCAAAAATGGGGTCACTTGTGGGGAGTTTCAATAGTTTAGGTACATCAGGGGCTCTCCAAACGCACATGACACCCGCAGACCATTCCATCAAAGTCTGCATTCCAAAATGTCACTGCTTCCCTTCCGAGCCCCGACGTGTGCCCAAACAGTAGTTTTCTCCCACATATGGGGTGTCAGCGTACTCATGACAAATTGGACAACAACTTTTGGGGTTCAATTTCTCCAGTTACCCTTGGGAAAATAAAAAAATTGGGGACTAATTGATCATGTTTGTGGAAAAAATACGATTTTTTAATTTTCATGCCCGGGCATTATAAACTTCTGTGAAGCCCTTGGGGATTCAAAGTGCTCACCACACATCTAGATAAGTTCCTTAGGGGGTCTCGTTTCCAAAATGGGGTCATTTGTGGGGGTTTCCACTGTTTAGGTACATTAGGGGCTCTCCAAAGGTAACATGACACCCGCATACCATTCCATCAAAGTCTGCATTCCAAAACGTCACTACTTCCCTTCCGAGCCCTGACGTGTGTCCATACAGTAGTTTTCTCCCACATATGGGGTGTCAGCATACTCAAGACAAATTGGACAACAACTTTTGGGGTCCAATTTCTCCTGTTACCCTTGGGAAAATGAAAAAATTGGGGACTAATTGATCATGTTAGTGGAAAAAATACGATTTTTTTATTTTCATGCCCGGGCATTATAAACTTCTGTGAAGCCCTTGGGGGTTCAAAGTGCTCACCACACATCTAGATAAGTTCCTTAGGGGGTCTAGTTTCCAAAATGGGGTCATTTGTGGGGGTTTCCACTGTTTAGGTACATTAGGGGCTCTCCAAAGGCAACATGACACCGGCAGAACATTCCCTCAAAGTCTGCATTCCAAAACGTCACTACTTCCCTTCCAAGCCCCGACGTGGGCCCATACAGTAGTTTTCTCCCACATATGGGGCGTCATCGTACTCAGGACAAATTGGACAACAACTTTTGGGGTTCAATTTCTCCTGTTACCCTTGGGAAAATAAAAAAATTGGCTACTAATTGATCATGTTTGTGGAAAAAATACGATTTTTTTATTTTCATGCCCTGGCATTATAAACTTTTGTGAAGCCTTTGGGGGTTCAAAGTACTCACCTCACATCTAGATAAGTTCCTTAGGGGGTCTAGTTTCCAAAATGGAGTCATTTGTGGGGGGTTTCCACTGTTTTGGTACATCAGGGGTTTTCCAATCGCGACATGGTGTCCGATCTCAATTCCAGCCAAAAACGTCAAATGGCGCTGCTTCCCTTCCGAGCTCTGCCATGCGCCCAAATAGTGGTTTACCCCCACATGTGGGGTATCAGCGTACTCAGGACAAATTGCACAATAACTTTTAGGGTCCTGTTACCCTTGGAAAAATAAGAATTGAGGGTGAAAAGATCATTTTTGTTGAAAAAATATGATTTTTTAATTGTACGGCTGTATGTTATAAACTTCTGTGAAGCTCTTGGGGGTTCAAAGTTCTCACCACACATCTAGATAAGTTCCTTAGGGGGTCTAGTTTCCAAAATGGTGTCATTTGTGGGGGGTTTCCACTGTTTTGGTACATTAGGGGTTTTCCAATCGCGACATGATGTCCGATCTCAATTCCAGCCAAAAACGTCAAATGGCGCTGCTTCCCTTCCGAGCTCTGCCATGCGCCCAAATAGTGGTTTACCCCCACATGTGGGGTATCAGCGTACTCAGGACAAATTGCACAATAACTTTTAGGGTCCTGTTACCCTTGGGAAAATAAAAATTGGGGTGAAAAGATCATTTTTGTGGAAAAAATATGATTTTTTAACTGTACCGCTGTACGTTATAAACTTCTGTAAAGCCCTTGTGGGTTCAAAGTTTTCACCACATAACTAGATAAGTTCCTTGGGGGGTCTAGTTTCCAAAATGGGGTCACTTGTAGGGGGTTTCCACTGTTTAGGTACATCAGGGACTCTCCAAACGTGACATGGCGTCCGATCTGAATTCCAGCCAATTTTGCATTGAAAAAGTCAAACGGCGCTCCTTCCATTCTGAGCTCTGCCATGCGCCGAAACAGTTGTCCCCCCCCACATATCAGGTATCAGCATACTCAGGACAAATTGCACAATAACTTTTGCAGTCCAATTTCTCCTGTTACCCTTGGTAAAATAAAAAAAATTGAAGCTGAAGTATTTTTTTTGTGAAACAAAGTTAGATGTTCATTTTTTTTCAAATATTCAAAAAAATTCCTGTGACGCACCTAAAGGGTTAATAAACTTCTTGAATGTGGTTTTGAGCACCTTAAGGGGTGCAGTTTTTAGAATGGTGTCACTTTTTTGTATTTTCTATCATATAGACCCCTCAAAGTGACCTCAAATGTGATGTGGTCCTAAAAATAAAATGGTGTTGTAAAAATGAGAAATCGCTGGTCAACTTTTAACCCTTACAACTTCCTAACAAAAAAAAATTTTGGTTCCAAAATTGTGCTGATGTAAAGTAAACATGTGGGAAATGTTAGTTATCAAGTTTTTTGTGTTCTGTATCTCTGTGATTTAAGGGCATAAAAATTCAAAGTTGGAAAATTGCGAAATTTTCAACATTTTCGCCAAATTTCCATTTTTCTCACAAATAAACGCAAGTTATTTGAATGAAATTTTACCACTAACATGAAGTACAATATGTCACGAGAAAACAATGTCAGAATCACCGGGATCCATGGAAGCGTTCCAGAGTTATGACCTCATAAAGGTACAGTGGTCAGAATTGTAAAAATTGGCCCGGTCATGAACGTGCAAACCACCCTTGGGGGTGAAGGGGTTAAGGGACTGAAGAGAACTGACGCAAAATTAATTTCCTAGATAAATTCATTTACGATACAGCTGCTCCATCAAATCACAGGTCCGTTGTACGTCTATCAGGCTTTTTCTTTTCCAAGTCTTCACTCACAATGTTTTCTAAGTAATTCTCTATATGTCATATTGCAAAGATTTTATTTTTTTTATTAATGTTACATCTTGAACATAAATATAACAGAGCTGAGATATATTGTAGCAGCAAACAGACATAAAAGAACACAATGCACTCTGTAATAGTAATACAGTGTCTATCACATTATGGTGACAGGGAGCTTTATTTCCGCATTTCTAAAAAAAAATTTCCTTAGGTATAGATACAGATTTTCATTTCTTGGGAATCAGTTAAATATATTGATAACTAAAGCCGCTCAGCGGTGGGTAACAAATATCCACAGGACAAAGCATAATTCATAAATATATAGAACAGCAGGGAAAGACGTAGCAAACCAAAGTCACTAAAGGTAAAATCTGTGAAAAGTGCAGCAAGACTCAGGAGTTATTTTATGCGATGTGAGAGAAGTAAGGTCATGTGTGAGTTTATCCACACTTAACAAGATTGCTCTGGTGAAACAAAGAAGAAATTGAAGTTCTGTGAAAGTTTAGATAAAAGAATGATGGATGCTAAAATGATGGAACAAAAAAGCATGGGAATGAGCAGCCTGTGAGAAAAGCTGTGAAAATAACGCCTTTATTTTTTCAGGATCATCAATAGAATAACAGAACATGGGGAGCAATAACTGCTGTGACATCAGCTTAACCATAGGTTATTAATTATTTATCCTCCCTGTTTGCACCGCTGTATGACATTTTTCAGTTTTATATTTTGCTTGTAAAGAAGTTTATTTTCTAAGTGCATGGCCGTACTATGGCTCTGTACCACCTCTGATCATTATTACCTTTTCCTTAAAGATCAGTAGTGTCTATGGACATAGTCCCTCTGAGGTCCTATCTGCCCTTAAAGGGAACCTAGACGAAGGAGAAAGAACAGCAGCACTGTCCTTTTAAATATAGTGTGCTCGAGGAAGGGACTCTTGCTCCAGACTAATCAAAGTAGAAACCTCAGCACCACAAAAAAAGTTAATGGGACTGTAGGTCTTGCTGCAGTGTTATTTATTTGGAACCAGAAAGAAGTCAAACAGATATGGTCAAACGTTTTGACCGAGAAAGGTCTTTGTGAAGGACATCTGTGGGTAGCAAGAGCAGGGAACCAGGAAACGTGGCAGGGTGTAAGCCATCATCGTCATGGCTTACACCCTGCTGAATTTCCTAGTTCCCGGCTCTTGCTACGCAGAGATGTCCTTGACAAACACCGTTCTTGGTCACACGTTGGACCAGCACTCCTTGCTGGATCAAAATAAATAACACCGCAGCAAGACTTAAAGGAAACCTGTCATGTCCCCAAACACTATTAACCTGCAGATATAAGGTTAATCTGCAGGAAAATAGTGTTCCAATGTTATCCTGCCACTTTACTTAAAAGTGCGGCTACCAGGAGAAAATGAACTCTATTCCTCCTGGGAGCTCCTGACTTTCAGTCATGGAGGCATTGCCAGAGCAGCTGCAGTCATTTGTCATTACACAGTGAAAGCCTTTAAGTACGCCCTGACACTTTGCTTCAAAGCAAGCTGTCAATCAAAGTGCGGGGTATGCTTACAAAAGCCGCCCACTGTGTACTGAGCAATGACTGAAGATGCTCTAGGCATGCCTTTTTGACTGAAAGTCAGTGACTCCAGGCAACAGACTTCATCTTCTCCTGAGAGCTTCACTTTAAGTACAGACAAAACTGGAACACTATTAACATGCAAATTAACCCTTTATCTGCAGGTTACTAGGGTCTGGAGACATAACAGTTTCCTTTTAAGGCAGTGGCTCTCAATCTGCAGTATGTGTAATCTAAAGGTACTGTCACACTTAGCGATGTACCAGCAATCCCGACCAGCGATATGAAGCGGTCAGGATCGCTGGTACATCGCTAAGTGGTCGCTAGTGAGCTGCCACACAGGCAGATCTCACCAGCGACAGCGCAAGGGTCGGGGGTCGCTACTTACCTGTCAGACGAGGTGATCCTGACGTCCTCCCGCCCGCATCCACGCGTCGTTCGTTGTCACAGCAGGAAACCCCAGCAGGAAGCGCCCGACGAGAAATGGCTCAGGACTTTCTCGCGCGATCAGCGATAGCCAGCGGGGGAGCGGTCGGAGGTAAGTATCAGACATAGCGATATCGCTAGCAATATCGCTGCTACGTCACAAAAACCAGTGATGTTATAGCGATATTGCTAGCGATATCCCTTAGTGTGACAGGCCCTTAAGAACTACTTGCTGCAACTTCTGGGAGTATGCCATGAGAGAAAAAAATGTCAAGGAATGATCTTGCTTACAGAAATGGTACATTGCACATTTCTAGGGCACTGACATGCGATCTAACAAGCTAAACACTTTGGTACTTTAAGCCCACCTATCCATGGAAGCCCATATCCCTCTGCACCGTGTCCGGAAACCCGAAATCAAAAGCTTAAAAGGGTTGTCTGGTTAAAACAAGTTATTAACTCTCTGCCAGATGGATAATAAATTGTTGATCATTGAGTTTCCCATTGCTGGGACCCACATTGATCGAAAAACTGAGGAATTGTTATCCTTGAAGAGGAACTTTTAACCCTTTTACAAAATGGTGTCGCAAGTCGGAAGCTTGACCTTCACTCTATTCATTCTAATTCTCTACAGGGCTACTATAAAAAGCCAAGTGCAGTGCTCAGCAACTCCTTAGGGAATGAATAGCGTACATCTCGAGCATGCACACTGCCTCTCTATTCTACCAGGAATAAAAGATCCCCCATTCTTCTGATCGGTGCCCATGCCAGTGCTCGGACTTCCACCAATTAACAAGTTATCACCTAACAAATCACTAATTACGGATGGGTATATTTATGGTAGAATCTGTCCTGCTGTTGCTGCCTTTATTTTTCTCCTATACAAGTCTTCCCAGTGAAACAGTAGGGATGTTTGTCTCATTTTGTTAGATCAGTAAAAAGTATCCAAGTAGTGTGAGGACATTATCATGATGAATTAGTATAAGGGGATATCTAGGGAATGCATTATTATGGAAATCTTCAAATAAGGGCGGGCTCATTTTGGGGTCTGCATATAAAGGAGGAATCTGTATATGAAAAAGAAGTATGGTCTGGAATCTGTCTAGAATGGGATCTACCCGAGTTGTTATTCTTTATTTAGGAGGTTTGGTATGCAGTATGTCTCTTACGGGCGGCTAAAGAAGGTCTGCTGACTGGGAATAAGTATACCTATGACTAATTGTTAAGTAATTTATTGTCCAGTGTAAATGGACCTCGATGCAGCCGTATGTAGCTGATTGATTGACTGAAATATGTAAAGAGTTCTGAAGAACTAATAAGCAAAAATAATTGCCCTACCCCAATCTGGCATCCTGCTAAGGTACTCCATGGCAGTTTGAAAAAACTGTGCAAACTTCCTCATCTGGTACTCAAATATCAGAATCCTGGACACTTCTTGTGATTACTAGTCCTTTAGGATGACATTGCATCAGATGAAACTTACATATTTACCTACTCTGTGTGTGAGTATACTGCCATTAATGAATACATGAATTACATTATTGAAATACACATTAAAAAACCTTAACATTGAGGCTCAGCATTAAGAGTAAAAAATGTAAAGTAGTTAGCATTTTTTGATCAAAAAGTGTAAAAGCCATCCAACCTTCACAGGATGTATAACATAAGGATGGTTCCTAACTCTAGTGACTTGTCTCTCCATGTACATAGACAGGTCTCAAATGAACTAGGAAAGAGATCGGAACTAGGTTCAGCTCGCAATGAAAGGCTGTGCACCCTGATATATTCATCTTTCCCAAAAAGGTTTCCACTGTATATCTTCCCAATTTCTTGGCTTGTGCGGGCATATGAAGAGTTGAATCACTAGAGTTAAGGACCATTCATATGTTGTACACCTTGTCATAGTTGGATGGTTTTACTCTTTTAGATCAAACAATGTTAACTAAATATTTCAAGTTTTTTAGATGTATAGCAATAGTTGAATTCAGGAATTAATCGAAATATGCTGACGCACTGTTTGTATATATCTGTATATCAAGGTAGTGTAACTCTCTATTGTGAAGTTTTATATTCTAATTGTAGGGATTCTCTGTCTATTAATAATCTTTGGATAACAAGGTAGTTTCCATATGTTCAATACCAGGAATCAAAAAGTAAAGTTTTAAAATACGTGCATATTATAGGCTGATGATTTTTAAATTTGGTTTATTTAAAGTCTCATGCACCTGTACCTGTAGCTAAAAACAAAAAGTAAACTATTGAAATGTTACTTAACCTTTATAAATTCAATTGCCTCAGTTATTCCGAAACAGGAGGACAGATGTGGCACATAGGGATTTTTGGAACTCAAGTGATTCCTAAGTTAAGCACTCACCTCTAATATATTCCGACTTGAAGTGTGCAAACTTGTTTAATATACACTGTTAAAGCACCTAGTTCCATGTGTTGCTGTGCCTGGGTGCATGATAACCACGTTGAAAATCTAATTATCTGTGATAGACTGAATATTGCAGCGTGAATGCAGCCTGCTGTGCTGTGAATGGATCTGGTAAACACAAAGAAATGTGCAGGGCATCAACACAATCAGGGCAATGAAAGATATTTTAGCCTTTTTAGATTTTCTTCTGCTTTATTCAATTTTAGAACAATTTAGTGCATCTCTAAAGGGCAGCTACAACCATACTCCTTTTAGTGATGCATTACAGCATAACTTGTAATGCCTTTTGGTTTCTTCTTGCTATGAATACTATATGATTAGCTAGGAAACATTTATATTGTTATAAAAAATGGCCTCTTTCATTCAGCTCTTTAGAATATTGTATCACTACTGAAAGGCAAACCACAGATCACATCACTATGAAGAGATGAGAGAATCTTCAACAATTAGACACCCTGCCAATTCACCAAATCATTCTTAATGGTCCACGTTTCATTTTGGAATAGTCAATTTGTAGTTATAAGGCTGCAGTCAGATGGCCGTATGTCCTCTCATACGAGAGAATTGGGCTGATTATGCTAATGACTCTAAGCTCAAACTCTGCCTTTGACATAGTCCACCACTCCCTCCTACTATTGATCCTCTCTTCCGTTGATGTCAAAGACATTGACCTTGCCTTCTCCTGGATCTCCTTATACCTTTCTAACCACACATTTAGCTTCTCCCACTCACATACTACCTCCTCATCCCAGCATCTCTCTGTTAAGGTCCCTCAAGGCTCTGTCCTGGGATATTCTTCTCTATCTATACTTTTGGCCTTGAACAACTCATAAAGTCCCATGATTTCCAGTACCACCTATATGCTGATGACACTCAAATCTACCTCTCAGGCCCAGACATCACTCTCTTTTGTCCAGAATCCCATAGTATGTTTCAACCATGTCCTCTTTCTTCTCATCACGCTTCCTAAAGCTCAGTGAGGACAAAACTTAACTCATCATCTTTCCTTCATCTCACCTAACTCTCCTACCCAATCTAGCTATCACAATAAATGACATCATGCTCCACCAGATTTCCACTGCCTCGGAGAAATCCTCGACTCTGCCTGATGCCTCCAACACAAAAATATTTCCAGAATCCATCCTTTCTTCAACTCTGAATCTGCTAAAGTTTTATTACATGGCCTCATCATCTCCCACCTTGACTACTGCAATATCCTCCTCTGTGGCCTCGCTGCTAAGAGTCTCGCACCTCTCCATTCCTTCCTTAAATTTACTACCCAACTAATTCACCTCTCTCCTCACTACTCCTCTGCTTCTCCTCTCTGAAAATCCCTTCATTGGCTCTTATTTCTCTAATGTGTAATGTATCCAGGTTAAATGACAAAGCCACCCATAATTTGTCTCCTCCATGTATCTCTGAACTAATATAATCTGTGACCTCCTTCTATCAACTACAGTTAAACTTTCCTCACCCAATCACCTTAAATATTTCTCTGAAGTATCCTCCATTCTATGAAATTCTGTGCCCCAACATATTCAATTATCCACCACAATCGGAACTTTCACACTGAACTTGAAAACACATCACTTGAAGAAAGCTTACAGTCTGAAATAACCCTGGTTCCACTTCGCCACCATCAGTGCTGTCATAACACCCAACCTTCATCCCCATTATCGTGTAGACTGTAAGCCCGCAATGCAGAACCCTCCCCCTTTGTACCATTCTGTCATTGTTAGTTTATTCACTGTAATTTATATTTGTATTTTGTATGTAACCCCTTCTAAAGTACATCACCATGGAATCAATGGTGCTATTAAAATAAATAATAATAATAAAAATAAATACTGAAATACTGTTTTCAAGCAACCACCATTAGAGAAGGTTAGAAATCTACCATCGACAAATATCTATTTTTTTTTAACTGGAACAAGTAACAAGTTTATTTATTTTTTTAAGCAAAAAGGGAACTATTCAAAGATAACCTATTTCATAAATGAGCCTATACAAAGGGAAAAATATTCTTTCATGACTATTAAAATATTGATTTTATTTTAAGGTGTGAACATTTTATTAAAATAAATTATATTTCATATTTGTTATATTTCCTTCAGCACCATGGACAAGGGCTCACAATAAAATAGTAACTTGAAAAGTGTCCTAACAACATAAATAATAATTTAACAACATTTACTTGTATTCAGTAAGGCAAAATAAGAAGCATAAAGAATTCAAGAAGTGAAATAATTCCACCACTCAGCAACAGTGCCATAGTCTACAGTATTTTGGTTTTCTCAAAAATGAAGTATTGTAGGAATTCTTTTGAGGAGAAGGATTAATTTCCTAATAATATGTGCATCAGAAGGGAAATGGCTATATTTAGGGGTGTGGGGTTAGTATTTCTGGTCTCCGATTACAATGTGGCATGGAGTAGGGCTTATACTGCAGCTAAGTTCCTAAGATAAAAAAACAACCAATGTGAGGTTTTGGGGAATAAGAGAAATAAAATGACTTATTTCAGGACCACAAAGAATAATTCTTTGAGGCTTTGACGCAAGATAAAATCACTGAAGAGATAATTAAGGATTTGCTAAGATTTTTTTCTTGCATTTTCTACAAATGCTACAAAATGGCCTTTATAGAGTAGAAAAGGGAAGCAAACAATAGAATTGTGATCTTACAGAAGAACATCTTCTATCATTTTTTTTTCCTTACTAACCCCCAGTAAAAGGTCCAGGAACTCACTACAGTTTCACCTGATCTGTAACATTAGTCTAATGACTGACTTAGTGACTCTTACAGAAGAAAAGTATGCTAACAAGATATGAGTAATATTACAAGAGTATAGTACCAAAAAAATCAACATAATGTAAAATTACGAAGCTTACAGAAGGAAAGTATACAAATAGCACATGAGTGATATTACAGAAACTTACTGTAGTACTCGGAAAATCAACTTAGCGCAAAACTTTGAATCCTATAGAAGAAAAGTATACTAACAGTATATGACTAATATTACAAGAGCAAAGTACCAAAAAAATAACGTTGTGTAAAATTTTGAAACTTATTGAAAAAAAGTACCAAACAAATCAACACAGAGTACTTTTCTGCTTTAAGTTTTATAGTTGTACAAAGGTCTAAGGGTTAACGTTTCTCCTTGTGGAGATTGACATACCGGTTCTGGCATGCCAATGTTACATTGGCATGCCAGAGGTGGTATATCCCTCTCCACATGGAAAAAATTACCCCTTAGACCTTAGTCCAGGGCCTCTCAACTATCCAAAACAGTTCCCATACTTTGCACTGACTACGGGCAATACCCTGAAACACTGTGTTTGCAAATTGAGATTCTGATTATGTTTTTATCCTAAGTCATATTACAAGACTCATTAAAGAGTTGATAATGACCTGTAGGATTACTGCTTCCAACAGGTGACGCTATAGAATTCAAGTACTCTTGCTCTCTGAAGAGGCAATTTACATAGTCTTACACTAATTCTGGTCATTTTAATATGATATGAGGTCTGGACAGCTGTTTTAAGCTATGACAAATTTACAGCCATAGGAACATGCTAGCGACTTTTACCCATCCCACAATCCTGGCATTTGACACAACAACAGATGCTACTCTGATCATCTGTCTCCCTCTACTTGTGGGTAAAATATGGAAAGCGGTATTATGATACACTATTGCCATTGACAAAGTCTTGTGACATCTCTCATGAGTGCCTGCCATTCTAAAGCGGAAGAACAGAAACTGTGTGTGAATGAAGTGAATGAAAGATAGGTGAGTATAGGTTAGAATTCTTTATTTTAAAACCAGGATGACTAAAGACAGGACATAGGACAGACATTTTTACTATGGTAGTCTTTTTTAATCACCTAATTCTGAGAGCCATTGCTCTTTATTCTGTCTATCACCATAGCCAGTCAAGATCTTTTTGCTATATGCCTTGTATATTTCATCACAGAGAGTAGATGACCGTGCTGCTGTAAACGATGAAACGTTCCACACTCGAGATAAAGTCAAGTAGTTTTATTACACGTTTCTGGCTTGAACCGAGTGCTTTTTCAAATTAAACTGCTCTTTTTCTGTAGATTAATTTGAAAAAGGGCTTGGTTTGAGCCAGAAATGTGTAATGAAACTACTTCAATTTACCTGGAGTGTGGAACGTTTCATCGTTTACAGCAATGCGGTCATCTTTAAATGCCTACTCTCTAAATCTATATCTACAAGTGTGCAGAAGAAGGGATCCTTCTACCTGCTGGTGGACTACAGCAGGTGATTATAACATGTGTCTATTGGAGTTGTGACATTCACATCTCCATCAGGAGAGCAACATCTGCCCCCCTACCCTTATCCTACCACACATTGTCAACCTAAAGGCGCTTGTCTCTTTTTTCTTTTTTTTTTGTTTAATTTTAATGTTATCATTTTAGGGATACATTAGATCCATACAAAGTACTTAGTACCATTTTAGTCATCTTAAATACAATGCACAACCCTATTACAAAACTATTGCTGTCACACTCGGCAGCACTTATCACCCCATTTTTATTTTTATTTTTCAAAGACTTTTTTTAGACATTTTTATTGTAAATAAAAAAAACAGTTATTCTATCAATAATTGTGGCATTTTTTAACTTTTCTCAGTTTAAAATATTTGTGATAAATGTTTTGCTTTGTTTTTAACTAGACTTTTTAAAATTATTTCTTCTCCAGTAGACTCAGTATGCAACATTTGTACTGCAAAGAATTGGTGCCTGTTAGTGTTAGGGCTCGTACACAACTGATTTGCTTGTACAAGTGCTGTCCATAGTTTTTATGGATAGAATTAGTACCTCTGATAGTTTTTGAGTCTGTGCACATGTCCAATTTTTTCTTCTGAAAAAATGCTTGTACAAAAAGAAACCGGAGACATGTTAGATTCTGATTTGAGGGGCTGGTTCCAAGTCGACAATGCAAGTCTATAGGTACGTGAAAAAAATCGGACTGCAATGAGATTACTTTGAAAGGACCGATTGACCGAAAGGACAAAGTGGAAAACCTTTTTTTCTCTACATGTATAAGAAAAACTGATATCACTGTGATCAAACTCTGATCAGAATAATTGGTCTGTTGTACTCATATGAGGAGAAATCGGTTGTGTGAACCTGACCTTACACTGACAGACAATCTATGAAGCCTTAAGGTCCCGTTTCACATAGCGACGCACCAGCGATCCCGACAACGATGCGACCTGGTAAGGATCGCTGGTGCATCGCTAAATGGTCGCTAGTGAGCTGCCAAACAGGCAGATCTCTTCAGCCACGCAGCAGCGATACAGCGATCCATATAACGACCTCGGCGGTCTTTGGTACCTTGCTACACAGCAGCTATTCTGACGATTCCAGCCTGCGTCCCTGAGTTTTGCATTGCCAATGTGTTCGCTCATCGGCGTCAAACACAGCGATGCATGCTGGCCAGTGGGACGCCGACGATGAGAATATGGCCCAGGACATTCCAGCACGATCAGCGATATCCAGCGGGGGGCCGATCGCCGCTATATGTCACATGTAGTGAGATCGCAGGTCGAGATCGCTGTTGCGTCACAAAATCGGTGACACATCAGCGATCTCGCTATGTGAGACGGGGGCTTTACCCTAATAGTACAACATACATAACAGAACTGTGGGTCTGTGTAAAACACCACTGTAAAAATAACCCATTGGCACTGTGCAATAACAAAAGTGGGGACATCAGTGGGATAAATTAAAGAGCCTCTCGCTTTTGTACAATAACATGTGACAAGTACTCTGTTTGCCGAAATCTCTATTAATATCTAATGGATTTATCTGCTAAGATTTGGTTTCATTGTGAGGCAATAGTGCAGAACTGTGTGAAAAGAGGTTAAAGGACAGCAAACTTTATGAGTTTATAATAATTCTAATAATAATAATAATAATAGTATGTCAATTATTTGCATTTTATTCATGTAAATATATTTGAGCTCACATTACTCAAATTACAATTTACGTAATTGATCTGATGCGAAATCACAAACTGTTACATTTTTAGTTTCTATGTCGATTGGATGGAACTTTATATTAACAATGGGCAATAGGCGTCTAATAACGCCATATAGAGAAAAAGAGCCAAGTGCTATAGCAAATTATTTCAGATAATTGTAGTTGAAAGGCCAGATGAGTATTGCATTTTGAGGCTAGGACATAGTGTTACTTAAATTGCACCCAAAGAGATTTTTGTCTTGTTAATTAGTATAGGTTCACAGTTTGCAAAAAATATGAACCCTTTAAAACCACAGTGGTGAGAATCTAACTGATGTAAGACAGTCGCTGTGCAGATAATGGATATTCTATTATCATAACGGCCCGTTTATATTGCTGCTATGACACTTGACACTTTCTTTGGATTCAGTGTAACATCATCAATTAAGAAAACATTTGTGTAATGGTGTAATCTCGGTAACTTTCCTAGGATCATTAATTATGACATCATCTCCTTCTTGTCACAAAAATGTAGCAGACTCGGCTAGTAACAATTTGTTTCCGTCTTTTAAATTTGTATCCTAAGGTTTTATTCAAAATATCAATCTTGATAAAATTTAAATTCTTATTAGTTATGGAATTATTATTATTTTTTTTAAGCATATTAGTTCATTATTTAATAACATTTGGTATCACTATACAATGAATTAAAATAATATGATAATTATAATAATATTATTACTATCATAATATAATGAAAGAAAATACTTTAATATAATAAATAATAATGATAATGATAATAATAATTCCATAACTATGGCAAACAGAATTCAAACCTCATCAAGATTCAGATTTTAAATAAAACCTTAGGACAAAATAAAAAAAAATTATTATTATTATATTTGTTGTTTTCATGTATGCTAATTGTTTTGTTTTTTTTGTATCTGCACCCACGTACAGTGGGTACGGAAAGTATTCAGACCCCTTTAAATTTTTCACTCTTTGTTTCATTGCAGCCATTTGGTAAATTCAAAAAAGTTCTTTTTTTCTCATTAATGTACACTCTGCACCCCATCTTGACTGAAAACAACAAAAATGTAGACATTTTTGCAAATTTATTAAAAAAGAAAAAATGAAATATCAAATGGTCATAAGTATTCAGCCCCTTTGCTCAGTATTGAGTAGAAGCACCCTTTTATTATTATTTATTGTTATAGCGCCATTTATTCCATGGAGCTTTACATGTAAGGAGGGGTATACATAAAAACAAGTACAATAATGTTAAACAATACAAGTCATAACTGGTACAGGAGGAGAGAGGACCCTGCCCGCGAAGGCTCACAATATACAAAGGATGGGTGAAAATACAGTAGGCGAGGGTAGAGCTGGTCATGCAGCGGTTTGGTCGATCGGTGGTTACTGCAAGTTATAGGCTTGTCGGAATAGGTGGGTCTTCAGGCTCTTTTTGAAGGTTTCGATGGTAGGTGAGAGTCTGATATGTTGTGGTAGAGAGTTCCAGAGTAGGGGTGATGTGCGAGAGAAATCTTGTATGCGATTGTGGGAAGAGGAGATAAGAGGGGAGTAGAGAAGGACATCTTGTGAGGATCGGAGGTTGCGTGCAGGAAAGTACCGGGAGACGAGGTCACAGATGTATGGAGGAAACAGGTTGTGGATGTCTTTGTATGTCATGGTTAGGGTTTTGTACTGCAGTCTCTGGGCAATGGGGAGCCAGTGAAGGGATTGACAGAGGGGAGAAGCTGGGGAATAGCGGGGGGACAGGTGGATTAGTCGGGCAGCGGAGTTTAGAATAGATTGTATGGGTGCGAGAGTGTTCGAGGGGAGGCCACAGAGCAGGAGGTTACAGTAGTCAAGGCGAGAGATTATCAGGGCATGGACTAGGGTTTTTGCAGATTTTTGGTTGAGGAATGAACGGATTCGTGAAATATTTTTGAGTTGAAGTCGGCAGGAAGTGGAAAGGGCTTGGATATGTGGTTTGAAGGAGAGATCAGTGTCAAGGATTACCCCGAGGCAGCGAGCTTGTGGGACTGGGGAGAGTGGGCAACCATTTACTGTAATGGATAGGTTTGTTGGGGGGTCACGTGAGATGGGGAAAGATGATGAAATCTGTTTTGTCCATGTTAAGTTTCAGAAATCTAGCAGAGAAGAAGGATGAAATAGTGGACAGACATTGAGGGATTCTGGTTAGTAGGGAGGTGATATCTGGTCCAGAGATGTAGATCTGTGTGTCATCAGCATAGAGATGATACTGAAAGCCATGAGATTCTATGAGCTGTCCCAGGCCAAAGGTGTAAATGGAGAAGAGCAGGGGTCCTAGGACTGAACCTTGTGGGACTCCGACAGATAGGGGGCGAGGTGAGGAGGTGGTGTGTGAGTGGGAGACGCTGAATGCCGGTCTGTTAGGTATGATGAGATCCAGGATAGGGCCAAGTCTGTGATGCCATGGGATGAGAGGGTCTGTAATAATAGGGAATGGTCCACTGTGTCAAAGGCAGCTGACAGGCCCAGGAGGAGGAGGACAGAGTGGTGTCGCTTGCTCTTGGCGGTTAAGAGGTCATTGGTGACCTTAGTAAGGGCAGTTTCAGTGGAGTGGTGTGACCGGAAGCCAGATTGTAAGCGGTCGAAGAGGGAGCAAGAAGAGAGATGGGAGGACAGTTCAAGGTAGACGTGTTGTTCCAGTAGCTTGGAGGCATAGGGGAGAAGTGATATAGGGTGATAGCTAGATACAGAGGATGGGTCAAGAGAGGGCTTTTTGAGGATAGGTGTGATGGAGGCATGTTTAAAGCTTGAGGGGAAAACACCAGTTGTTAGTGATAGGTTGAAGAGATGGGTTAGGGTTGGGATGAAGACTGTGGTGAGGTTTGGGATGAAGTGGGAAGGGATCGGGTCAAGTGCACAAGTGGTGAGATGTGATCTTGAGAGTAGAGTGGAGAGTCGATCTTCTGTAATGGTGGAGAAGTTGGTTTTGGAGGTGGAGGGCTGGGAAGTCGGGAGGAGGGGCTCTGGGGGTTGTTGACCAAAACTGTCTCTGATGTTATCAATCTTCTGCTTGAAAAATGAGGCAAAGTCTTCAGCTGAGATGAGTGGAGAGGGAGGAGGTGCTGGGGGACGGAGGAGAGAATTGAAGGTGTTGAATAACTGTTTAGGGTTGTGAGACAGGGAGGATATGAGAGATAAGAAGTAGGTTTGTTTAGCTGTGGCGAGTGTGGTCTTGAAAGTAGTGAGGGACTGTTTGAATGCGATGAAGTGCTCGTTGGAGTGGGATCTTTTCCATCTGTGCTCAGCAGCCCTGGAAGCTCTCCTCAGTTCTTTGGTCAGGCTGGTGTGCCAGGGCTGTCTGTCAATTTTGCAAGCTTTGGTATGTGTAAGTGGGGCAGCAAATTCCAAAGCTACAGCTATTGTGATGTTATATAGAGCAGCAGCGTCATCCGCATTGTGTAAGGAACTTATATCTGTGAGAGGGAGGAAGGATTCAGAGAATGAGGGTAGGTCAAGGTGTTTAAGATTTCTGCGAGGGTGTGAAAGTTTGTGGGGTGGGGATTGTAGACATGGAGTGGAGAGGGAAGAGAATGTGAGAAAGTTGTGGTCAGAGAGAGGAAGAGGTGAGTTAGAGAGGTTAGATAGGGAGCAGAGGCGGGTGAAGATGAGGTTCAGTGTGTGGCCATCTTTGTGGGTGGCTGTAGAAGACCATTGAGTGAGGCCGAAGGAGGAAGTGAGAGATAGAAGTTTAGTGGAAGCTGAGAGGGAAGTGTCAATGGGGATGTTGAAGTCGCCCATGATGATAGTAGGGATGTCCGCGGAAAGGAAATGAAGTAGCCAGGTGGTGAAGTGGTCAAAGAAGGTGGTGGCTGGCCCTGGGGGGTGGTAGATGACAGCCAGTTGGAGGTTGGAGGGGGAGTAGATGCGCACAGAGTCCACCTCAAAGGAAGGGAGGGTAACAGAGGGTGGCAGTGGGATTGGGGTGAAGGAGCAGGTATCTGACAGGAGAAAACCAACTCCTCCGCCATGTTTGCTGCTGGGGCGGGGGGTGTGAGAAAGGTGGAAGCCACCATATGAAAGTGCAGCAGGAGAGGCTGTGTCAGAAGGGGTGAGCCAGGTTTCGGTGATGGCGAGGAAGGAAAGTTTGGTAGTAACAAAAAGATCATGGATGTAGGAAAGCTTGTTGCAGACAGAGCGAACGTTCCACAGAGCTCCTGTTAGTGGGACTGGGGAAGCGGGGGCTGGGTGAAGGGGTATAAGGTTGGAGTGGTTACGAAAGGTTGTGATAGAGCATGGATGGGAGGTAGAAATGACTGTGGGAATGTGGTAAGGAGGACCAGAATTTGGAGAGATATCATCAGCCGTGAGGAGCAGAGAAAGTGTTAGCAGGTGGGAGCAGGAGAGGGCATGAGGGGGCTGTCTGTGTTTGGAGACAGAGGATTGTATGTTAAGGAACAGTTTTGAGGAGGAGGTGAGGTGGATGGGGAGGATTGAAGAAGAGATGAACAGTTCCTTACTAGGAGTAGGGAGCTAGTACAGCCATGAGTCTTATTAGGAGTGATGCAACAAGTTTTTCACACCTGGATTTGGGCATCCTCTGCCATTCTTCCTTGCAGATGCTCTCCAGTTCCATCAGGTTGGTGGACAGCCATTTTCAGGTCTCTCCAGAGATGCTCAAATGGGTTTAGGTCAGGGCTCTGGCTGGGCCAGTCAAGAATGGTCATAGAGTTGTTCTGAAGCCACTTCTTTGTTTTTTTAGGTGCTTGCTTAGGGTCATTGTCTTGCTGGAAGGTGAACCTTCTGCCTAGTCTAGGGTCCAGAGCACTCTGAAAGAGGTTTTCATCCAGGATATCTCTGTACTTGGCCGCATTCATGTTTCCTTCCATTGCAACCAGTCGTCCTGTCCCTGCAAATGAAAAACATCCCATAGCATGATGCTGCCACCACCATATTTCACTGTTGGGATTGTGTTGGGCAGGTGATGAGCAGTGTGTGGTTTTCTACACACATACCACTTAGAATTATCACCAAAAAGTTCTATCTTTAACTCAATCAGACCAGAGAATCTTATTTCTCATAGTCTGGGAGTCCTTCATGAACTTTTTAGCAAACTCTATGCGGGTTTTCATGTCTTGCACTGAAGAGAGGCTTCCGTTGGGCCACTCTGCCATAAAGGCCTGACTGGTGGAAAGCTGCAGTGATAGTGGAACTTTCTCCCATCTCCCTACTGCATTGTGAAGGTCACCCACAGTGATCTTCGGGTTCTTCTTTACCTCTCTCACCAAGGTTCTTCTCCCATGATTGCTCAGTTTTGCTGGATGGCCAGGTCTTGGAAGACTTCTGTGGTCCCAAACTTCTTCCATTTAAGGATTATGGAGGCCACTTTGCTCTTAGGAACATTGAGTACAGCAGAAATTCTTTTGTAACCTTGGCCAGATATGTGCCTTGCCACAATTCTGTCTCTGAGCTCCTTGGCCAGTTCCTTTGACCTCATGATTCTCATTTGGTCTGACATGCACTGTGAGCTGTGAGGTCTTATATAGACAGGTGTGTGCCTTTACAAATCAAGTCCTATCAGTTTAATTAAACACAGCTGGACTCCAATGAAGGAGTAGAATCATCTCTAGGAGGATCACAAGGAAATGGACAGCATGTGACTTAAATATGAGAGTCTGAGCAAAGGGTCAGGAAAAATGAACTTTTTTGAATTTACCAAATGGCTGCAATGAAACAAAGAGTGAAACATTTAAAGGGGTCTGAATACTTTCTGTACCTACTGTAAATATTTCAATGTTTAAAATTGTATTTTCATATTTATTTTACATATTTTTTTAAAAAATGTGCTGCTACACTTTCCATAGAAATATATTCATCATACAGCAGATATCAGTTTGCTGATTTAATGCCCAATTTCCTGTCTGGGCTTGGTCTCTTAATGAGAAGGGATGATAAGGGTTTGCACAAAGTAAATTCACACAGTCTCAGGTTTGCTAAAGATGGAGATGATTAAATCCATGAAAATTAAATTTACCGGTATTTTACTAACAAGTACATTTCCTATCTTGGGGGCATAGTTTCCCTTTACAAACAATGGGGGAAGAGAGTGTATACCCAAATAAGACTTATGCATATATTCATATACAGTGGGGCAAAAAAGTATTTAGTCAGTCAGCAATAGTGCAAGTTCCACCACTTAAAAAGATGAGAGGCGTCTGTAATTTACATCATAGGTAGACCTCAACTATGGGAGACAAACTGAGAAAAAAAAATCCAGAAAATCACATTGTCTGTTTTTTTTTCCTTTTATTTGCATATTATGGTGGAAAATAAGTATTTGGTCAGAAACAAGCAATCAAGATTTCTGCCTCTCACAGACCTGTAACTTCTTCTTTAAGAGTCTCCTCTTTCCTCCACTCATTACCTGTAGTAATGGCACCTGTTTAAACTTGTTATCAGTATAAAAAGACACCTGTGCACACCCTCAAACAGTCTGACTCCAAACTCCACTATGGTGAAGACCAAAGAGCTGTCAAAGGACACCAGAAACAAAATTGTAGCTCTGCACCAGGCTGGGAAGACTGAATCTGCAATAGCCAACCAGCTTGGAGTGAAGAAATCAACTGTGGGAGCAATAATTAGAAAATGGAAGACATACAAGACCACTGATAATCTCCCTCGATCTGGTGCTCCACGCAAAATCCCACCCCATGGGGTCAGAATGATCACAAGAACGGTGAGCAAAAATCCCAGAACCACGCGGGGGGACCTAGTGAATGAACTGCAGAGAGCTGGGACCAATGTAACAAGGCCTACCATAAGTAACACACTACGCCACCATGGACTCAGATCCTGCAGTGCCAGACGTGTCCCACTGCTTAAGCCTGTACATGTCCGGGCCCGTCTGAAGTTTGCTAGAGAGCATTTGGATGATCCAGAGGAGTTTTGGGAGAATGTCCTATGGTCTGATGAAACCAAACTGGAACTGTTTGGTAGAAACACAACTTGTCGTGTTTGGAGGAAAAAAGAATACTGAGTTGCATCCATCAAACACCATACCTACTGTAAAGCATGGTGGTGGAAACATCATGCTTTGGGGCTGTTTCTCTGCAAAGGGGCCAGGACGACTGATCCGGGTACATGAAAGAATGAATGGGGCCATGTATCGTGAGATTTTGAGTGCAAACCTCCTTCCATCAGCAAGGGCATTGATGATGAAACGTGGCTGGGTCTTTCAACATGACAATGATCCAAAGCACACCACCAGGGCAATGAAGGAGTGGCTTCGTAAGAAGCATTTCAAGGTCCTGGAGTGGCCTAGCCAGTCTCCAGATCTCAACCCTATAGAAAACCTTTGGAGGGAGTTGAAAGTCCATGTTGCCAAGCGAAAAGCCAAAAACATCACTGCTCTAGAGGAGATCTGCATGGAGGAATGGGCCAACATACCAACAACAGTGTGTGGCAACCTTGTGAAGACTTACAGAAAACGTTTGACCTCTGTCATTGCCAACAAAGGATATATCACAAAGTATTGAGATGAAATTTTGTTTCTGACCAAATACTTATTTTCCACCATAATATGCAAATAAAAGGAAAAAAAAACAGACAATGTGATTTTCTGGATTTTTTTTTCTCAGTTTGTCTCCCATAGTTGAGGTCTACCTATGATGTAAATTACAGACGCCTCTCATCTTTTTAGGTGGTGGAACTTGCTCTATTGCTGACTGACTAAATACTTTTTTGCCCCACTGTATATATACACATATATACTGTACATATATATCCTGTATCAATTTTTAGGCACGGTGGCAGAGCACAACAGAGATCAGAATACTTTCATGTCACTGGGAGATAAAATGAGAAAAAATGAGTGAAAAAGTAAATTTTTTAAATGGAATCTGTCAGCAGGTTTTTCTACCTCATCTGAGAGCAGCATGATGTAGCCATAGAGACCCGGTCTCCACTGATGTGTCACTGAGCTTACTGTGTGCAGTTGTGATACAATCAGAGTTTTTAGATGTAGTAATGGAGCAGAGCTCAGAAAGCTAACCGCGCCCCACCAATGATTATCAGCTCTCTGTGTCCTTTGCATATTGACAGTAAGCTGACAATCAGTGGTGGGGCAGAGCTGGAGCAGGAGGCAAATGAGCTTTAGCCCTGTTGTGTTGTTCTCCTACTGATAAAACACTCATTATAATGAAACAACACACAGCCTAATAAGTGACTTTTTGTTGAAATCGGTGTCTGAGCCCCTACATTATGCTGCCCTCAGATTACATAGAAAAAACCTCCTAACAGCCTTTAAGAAATCAGTGAACAGATTTTGAATATATACATTTATATGTTTAGTATATTCAATTCTTTATGGCTTTCAACCACTTCAAGATGGGGCCAATTTCCTTTTTTGCTATTTGCTCCCCTTCTTCCCAGAGCCGTAACTGTTTTATTTTTCTGTCCACATAGACATATGAAGGCTTATCTTTTGCGAGACGAGTTGTGCTTTTGAATGGCACCATTCATTTTACTACATAGTGCACTGGAAAACGTGAAACAAATTTCAAGTGGGGAGAAATTGTAGAAAGAGCACAATTCTGACATTGGTTTTTGGAAATTGTTTTTACGGAGTACATTTTGTAGTAAAAATTACCAGGCAATATGATTTTTGATCATCAGTACAATTACAGCAAAGCCAAACATGTCCTGATTTTTTTTACCACTAAAATAATAATAAAAAAACTAAACTTTGAAAAAAAATTTTTTGGGGGGTTGTGTTGCCATTTTCCGAGATCCATAATATTTTCATTTTTATGTTGATGGAGCCGTGTGACACCTTATTTTTTGTGAAGTGAAACTTTTTTTGTACAATTTTTGGATAGATGTGACAGTGAATGTAACTAATGACTTCATAGCAGAATTATGGACTGTAGATCTGTATCACTTATAATCATTAGGATTTCTTAGTTTTTTAATGTGTGCTTAATAAAATATTGTTTGTCTGTGATTTTATGATAAGCTGTCCTGAAAAAATAAACAGTCAAGTTGGCAACCGTGCAACAGGACAACACACAACAAATAAAAGTTTCATAAAGCACAGAGACGACAAAGTGTGACCTAACACAAATGATTTCCCAGATGAGCCAATTGTCAGATACTAATGATATATGACAAGTTTTGACATGCCATTTTCTCGTATTCCCTTAAAAAGAAAGAATCAGTTAATTAGTAATACTAATTAGTTTGCAACTGCCTATAATCAGTTCTTACCTTTTGGTGGCAGTGGAGTTTTTGATTATCTGCAGATCAAAGCTTGATCAATAATTATATTTACTAACATAATATCTTTTAGTAAATATCAACATTTCCTATGTTGCAATGAGAAGACCATTACTGTGATCATGTTGCAGTGAGAAGACCATTACCGTGATCCTAAAGAGTGTGCTGTCGAAATTACTCCTCAAGCGACTCAACTTTCAAACATAGCCAAATGTTTTCAAACACAGTTGTTAGCATTTTTTCTGGAGGATGGCATTTCTTTCTTTTTTTCCTTTTTCAAAAGAAATTGAAAAAAATAGCCTTTCCTCATCCAAATAGTTCCATCACCCAAGATGGCCAAATCACAGTTTTCACAACTAAGATGTACCATGCACACAAATATGTTTTCGAGTATACTAAATGTGAATGTGCTGCAGATTTTCCTTCAGGATTTGCTGGTAGAAAATCGACAGTACATTACACAAGTGGCAACATTGATAAAAAAAATTTCAGTAAAGAAAATCTAACAAAAAAGTGTCGATTTTAATGTCAACTTCTGATTTTAACAAAGAATTTAACTCTTTCAAATACTTAGCAAGATTTGAGACATAGTCACACCTAACCTTGCAGATTTTGTTGAGGGTTTTATCATTATTAAGTCTTTTCTTATTTCATGCGCATCTAATACATATTTCTATTCTGTTTTGCCTGCAAAATTGTTTCTTCCTGTTGTTTAAACTTACTGACTAGTTTAAAATTGGTTGTCAAATGACTCAAACATGGATGCTTTTGGGTGATCCATGTATTAGATCCTTTGTTTCTCGTTTCTATTGACTTCGCCTTTAATTAACTCTCTACCACAAAATATTGTAATGGTAGACACAATAAACAAGCTCAAGGAGGGCCTGGATGCCTCTCATGATAAGTATAATATTACAGATTATGGGTACTAGATTTTGTAATTGGACGTTAATCCAAGGAACCAGTCTGGTTGCCTTATGTGGAGTTGGAAAGGATCTTTTCCCTACTATGGGACAATTAGAATCTGCCTCATGTGGTAATTTCCTTCCTCTTGATTACAGTTGAGTGAACCTGGATAAACGGAGCGTGCCAGCTGATCAGCTGATTGGCACCGCAGCTGCATGTGTGGTGGCTATGTCACAGTCACCGCACATGCATTGACAGCCCAACTCACAGGCTGTCCATGCATGTGCTGTGACTATGACAAAGCTGCCGCACATGCAGCTGCGGCGCAGATCAGCTGATCAGCCGGCACACTCTGTGTATCTAGGTTCCCGATGTAGCTTATTGGGTAAGCGCTATAGCTTGCCGAATAAGCGAGGACCCGAACAAATTCGCTCAACTCTACTCTTGATAAACATGTTAGAGTATAGGTTGAACTCGATGGACTTGTGTCTTCGTTCAAGACTAAAACAAACTTCTAGTGCCTATTTTCACTTGGAAATAGAATCTCACCCACAAAACTCTCCAAAGTGCTGCACCAACCTACATCTCCTCCCTTTTTTCTGTCTACCATCCTACCCATGCTCTCCGTTCTCCTAATGGTTAAATTCTAAAATTTTCAAAAATTTAGACCTCCTACCCGAGCCTCCAAGAAGTTTCTCCTGCTGCAATGGCTTATGTGAACACTCTACCACAAACAATCAGGTTAATTCCCAGTGTCTTCATTTTTTTAAGTAGGCCTATCACATCAACTCAGTAATCTAATTTTTCTCAATTCTCCATTCTTCCATTTCTCCTGAGAACCTGGACCTTTCTTTTAACAGGTTTCCATACACTCCATATACTCAGTTGAACTTTCTATCTAGACATATACAGATACTAGTTGGTGACCAGTTGCAGCTTTGAATGCATACCCTTATATAATCTAAAAGATGGTAGAACCATAAAATTCAGGCACCCTTATTTTCTCATAGAGTGTAAGCTTAGGGAAGGTGGCCCCTAATGCCTATTGTTTGAATTGCTGACCTATGTGTGACTTTGTATCATCTGATATTGTTTTTCCAAATACCCTCTAAATTGTAAAGTGCTTCTGAATATGTTGGTGCTATAAGGACTTCCATCGCAGCTACTAGTTGAGTTATACCTCAATTCTTCAATCTTATGCCTATATTTTACCATTTATTCTCGATAACGAATTCCATAAGTACGTGTCTTAGTAAGTTTAAGGGTTTGTCATCAATATTAAATATGTGGGGTCTGACACACAACACCTCCATCGATCAGTTGTTATTTACCCTGATGTCCACTGGAAATTGACATTTTGAACAGCTGTAAAGCCCAGCTTCATTCCATGTCTAGCGGTCACTGCCAGATAATAATAATAATAATAATAAATTTTATTTCTATAGCGCTGACATATTCCGCAGCACTTTACATTTCAGAGGGGACTTATACAGACAATATACATTACAGCATAACAATAATCACATAGATCATAAGAGATACCAAGAGGAATGAGGGGCCTGCTCGCAAGCTTACAATCTATGAGGAAAAGGGGCGACATGTAAGGTGGGTGGTAACAGTTGCCCTGATTGTATGGACCAGCCATAATGTTAAGTGTGTAACAGTACAGATGCAGAGGGCTAATGGATGCATAAAGCATGTGGGAACATGATGCGGAGAACCTGGTTATGGTAAAAAACTTTTGACTGTGCCACATAGGGATAAATTAGGTTAATGTGTTGAGGCGGTAGGCCAGTCTGAATAAATGCGTTTTCAGGGCACGCTTAAATTGTGGGGATTGGGGACTAATCGTATTGACCTGGGAAGTGCATTCCAAAAGAATTGGCGCAGCACGTGTATAGTCTTGAAGACGGGAGTGGGAGGTTCTGATTATTGAGGATGCTAACCTCAGGTCATCAGCAGAACTGAGGGCGCGGGTAGGATGGTATACTGAAACAAGGGAGGAGAAGTAGGGTGGTGCTGAGCAATGAAGAGCTTTGTGGGTGAGGGTAATAAGTTTGTACTGGATTCTGGAGTGGATGGGTAGCCAGTGTAATGACTGGCACAATGTAGAATAACTATTTGTCCCTACACATTGAAAGGAGCTGCACTTTGCATCATTGTTTGCAACTGGCAGTCGCTGGAGCAGATAACAGCTGATTAGTGTCAAGTGCCCACTGCCCACCAATCTGATACTGATGACCAGGGTATAGATAATTGATGTACTGTGACTGGAAAATCCCTGTAAATTTTTTAGCTATTTTTCAGATAATTCTAAAATTGTATTCTGTTTACTATTTAGTCAAGATGTTCTTTATGTTTTGGAAACATTATGAAATTATGAAGTTCATATTATTTTGTGCCAATTCACTATAGAATTATTGGCTGAATATTTTTGAATCAACGATTTATGATCAGCACTATGAGAAGTTTATTTTCTCTCCATAGTAAAGGAACATGATTAGTAGAGATTTGTCTTTTAAGAATATGCATTCCCAGCTGATACTAATTTGCAAGCAGTTATCCTTTAGGAAAGATAATTGCAAAGATGTCTTATTAGTCTAGTTAGATAATAAGAAAGCAGGTTTGGGGAAAAATGTAGGTCATTTTATGAATAGATGGATTAATCTAGATTAGAAAGAGGATGAGTTTGAAAACAACAGGAAATATTCAGGAAAGAAAAATGCAATATTTAATACTTTCATTAAATTTATTTGCTGCACTTTAAGTTGGAAATTCCAAATAATTTATATACTTTTATATTTATTTCACTTTTTAACTGAGGACGTTCATTTGTGTAGGCTTTTGTTTTGTTAGCAATTCTTTAAAATAACGTTTTTTTTTAAAAGTTAACATATTAATGATTTACAAACAAGTATGATCAATATTGTAAAGCATTCTGTATCCTATGACGCAGTCAGGATCGCTGGTACATCGCTACGTGGTCACTAGTGAGCTGCCACACAGGCAGATCTCACCAGCGACATTGCAGGGGTCGGGGGTCACTACTTACCTGTCCGACGAGGCGATCCTCACGTCCTCCCGCCCACATCCACGTGTCGCTCGTCGTGACAGTAGGAAGCCCAGCAGGAAGCTGACGACGAGAAACGGTCCAGGACGTTCTCGTGCGATCAGCGATAACCAGCGGGGGAGCGGTCGGAGGTAAGTATCGGACATAGAGATATCGCTAGCAATATCGCTATAACGTCACAAAAACCAGTGACGTTATAGCGATATTGCTAGCGATATCGCTTAGTGTGACAGGCCCTTAACTTGGAAAATTCTTCCAGGTCTTTGAGATTTCTGGGTCATCTTGCATGCACTGCTATTTTAAGGTCTAGACACAAATATTCAATGATGTTCAGATCAGGGGACTGTGAGTGCTATTGTTAAACCTTGAGGTAGTCTATTGTGCAATTTGACGTACAGTTAAGATCATTATCCATTTGTAGAAGCCATCCTATTTTCAGCTTTTTTACAGATAGTGTTATGTTTGTGTCAAGAATTTGTTGAAATTTCATATAATCCATTCTTTCCTCTACTGTGAAACGTTCCCCATGCTATTGGCTGCAACACAACCCCAAAGCATGATTGATCCACCCCATACTTTATGGTTGGCGAGATGTTCTTTTCCTGAAATTTTGTGCCCTCTTTTCTCCACACATACTCCACAGTACTTATTTCAAAAATACATCAAGTTTGGATAGATGTTCTGTTGTATATTTCTGATGCTGAATTTTATGGTGAGGATGTAGGAGAGGTTTTCTTCTGATGACTCTTCCATGAAGGCCATATTTGTGCAGGTGTCTCTGAACAGTAGAAAAATGTACCACAACTTCATAGTCTGCTAAATCTTTCTGAAGGGCTTTTGCAGTCAATTGGGGGTCAATTTGCCTCTCTAGCAATCCTACGAGCAGCTCTCAATGAAATTTTGCTTGGTCTTTCAGACCTTATTTCGACCTCCACTGTTCCTGTTAACTGCCATTACTTAATTACATTTCAAACTGAGGAAAGGGCATTTTGAAAATGCTTTGCTATCTTCTTAAAGCCTTTTTTTGCTTTGCGGACCTTCACCATTTTCATTTTCAGCTTACTATGAAGCTGCTTAGAAGAACCAATGGCTGATGTTTTTTGGCACAAGGTCAGAGGAGGCTGAGTGTTTAGATAGCTCGAAAATTTACATCACCTGGCCTTTCCTAACAATGATAGTGATCAAGCCATAACCCTAATAGTCTAACTAAGGTCTGAAACCTTAGTCAAAGCTATCGGAGCACACAAATCTCCCTGGTTGCCCAAACTTTTGCATCACCCCATTTTCCTTTTTAGAATTTTTAAAATGTAAACATTTTTGTTCAAACTATAGGTAAAACAAGAGCGCAATAGGGTCTTATCCAAGTAACTTATGCAGAATATTAAAGAAATATACTCACCCTTTTCAGGAGAGAGTTAAGCATGTAAAATCAGTATGTCAGCCTGCTGCACGTCCAATGGTCCACTCACAGTGACCGCCACATAAAACTCTTTGGATTAAAATTCTTGGACTTTAGTGCGCTGCCAGACAAATTATCAGATCCAAATCGGGTAGATGAATTAACCTTTTAATTCCCAACGCGTTTCGAAGTCCATAATACTTCTTCCTCAAGTGGCATGCGATTTTTTAAATGGAACATGCGCATGCAATCCGTATGCAATGCATTTTTTTCTCTGGAACTATTATTCTGCAATCATTTACAGGACAATTTACAGTGTTCTATGCTATGGTAAGGTATCTGTAAAAAAGGACGTATGACATGCAATTTTTTTCTCGCACCCATTGACTTGCATTGGCAAGTCTCGCCCGAGATATGTAGCAATACAAAGCATGTTGCGATTTTTTGCTCAGTTGAGAAAAAAATCGCAGATGAGATGTAACTCATTGAATAACATTTTTTATCGAATTGCACTCATCCGGTTTTCTCGAAAATGGGTGCGTACTGTAATTGTCCCACTCCTTGGTTTTGTATTACAAATACTGATCTAAAATACTGACCAAATGATGAACCTGTGAACGTGACCTAAACCTGAGGGCAGAGAGTAGGGAGAAATGACTGAGACATTAGCACCAACAGAAGAACTCTGATACATTTGTGTTAGGCCTCAATCACACATCAGTATTTCATCAGTATTTGTATGCCAAAACCAGGGATGACTCCAAAATACAGAACAGGTGTCAATATTTCAATTATAGTTTCTCTTTGTAAGTTCCACTACTGGTTTTGGCATACAAACACTGATCAAATACTGATCAAAAATACTATTGTGTGAATTGGGCCTTAGGGTCTGTAAAGCAGAGCAGTCAGGGATGTGACGTACATATGCACACTCTACAGCTTCAAAATAGTGGAAAATTCTTATTGAAGAATAACGAGAAAGTTGCTTATTTTTGCAGTTAGGAAGCAAATGAACATTCCAAAAAGTAAATATTTGTTTTTGCATTGCCTGCAGATAGCCCAATGATTGGTACTGGACTTTACACTCTATATCATCACATTCAAACCGAACAAATTACATTTAAAAAGACCAATATGTATTCATCATAGGTGATATAGACATCTATGTTAAAGCTAAGTACGTATGTAGTGATATCTGATGGAGGCACAGAAAATCAACTTTCTTGTGTGTGAAGCTGCAACAGCAGGAAACAATGTTTTGGATGTTTGCATGGAAAATGGCCTAAAATATAAAAGAGTACTTACACATCTGACAATTACCCAGCAGTTCTGTGTCATTGCTTCTTGCCCTAATTAGTTTTTTGTGCTACAGTACATTTACCCTAATATCTATATGAGCTTACAATGCTGGAGATAGTGATTGGCTGCAGTGGTCATTAGGTAATCTGAAACATCATTTTTGCAGCATTGGATTTACCAGGTAAGTGTTGAATATTTTGTTCTGACATTTCACCCTCTTGGACCATTTGTCGCTTTGGGTGACTGTTTAGAACAAGCTGTCATGTGTGTAAATGATAAATAACACAATTTCTGACCAATAAATGACACGTATCCTGCATTTTCAGCAGTTTTCCTCCCTGCAGGCTCAATTAGTAATTTTCGGTTGTCTCTAAGATAACGGGAAATAGTTGCTAAGATGTCTTCTATTTGTAGAGACATGAGGGGCTTCCCCCTGTCCTTTCTTTACGTAGAACATGTGGGATATCATACACTAGTACGGAGCAGTGTAACTGTGAATCCAGCACGCTAGTGAAATAAATACTTAATAGAAAGCAGCAGTATGATCTGTCTCTGTGCCTTTTTTTGCTCCTCTCTCCTCAGTGAAATCTGATTTTGCTATTGATGTAGGCAAAGTTTGATGAAACAATGGTGACTATGTAAATATTTTATTTATTTTTAGCCATAAATAGCCTCTGCATGGAGAAATGAAAGAGGAGCAATGTATTGACTTATCAGGAAAGATGCATTTCTGGGAAATTAAGAACTATTATTATAAATGAGAAAATTCTAAGAAATCTGTCAGCAAACAGAATGGCATTTACCTACAGCCACCGTAGTAATATACAGGTAAATATGATTTTAAAAATATATGGAATCCAAACTGGAAATGCGTCTTTAGGGAGAAAATCAAGGTCTATTTTCCATGCAGATGTTCACTTAGTTATCTAGGCCGCGTTTTGGCTGAGAACTGTCAGCATCCACTCACTCTGCTTCTTGACTGGCTATCTTCTTCACACTCACTCTGCAGAGAATGATGTCAGTAAAGGAGCAGGGCGAGCCAGTGAAAGAGCGCACTGCCACTGTAAACTGTGAAGGATAGTGCACAGTGACAAGATCCTACTTTGTACCTGTCGGAATTAACAACCGCCACATTCTTAGTAGAGCATGGATTTCCCTAGTCCTTGAAACGAAAGTCACTTCATTTCAGGGTGAGAAAAGTGTCTGTGGCGGTGATCACAGCCTCTGCCCACTGATCATGTGTCATTTGAGTATCCCAGCATGCAGTGGGAATCTCAAGCAAAGCATCATCACACAGGAAGTAGTAACAAGTAAAATAAAGCTGTCAGAGTAGTAAGGGAACAATAGGGACTTTTTAATTAAAGCATATTAGAAACGAGATTAAATTATGAAGTTAAATAGAGATTTAGGATTAAAATAAATTTTAGTGTCAGACCTACTCCTATCATGTGATTACCTATGGCCACTGCTAAAAAAAAATATTCTCGGTAAGATAATATCAGTATTCTTTTTTTAAGCTATCGCCATTATTTTCTAGTGTTTATGAACAGACTCTAAACATTATCTTGCAAATAAATTGTAATGTTAGGACACAAAAAGAAAAAAAAAAACATACTTCTCCCTTTCAGTTTTACATAGACAGTAATAATCCTTTTACAGATAAGAGGTTGAGATAGTTTTACGCTGTCTGCTTTATGCAGATGTAACTATTGTCTGACCTGTTCATTATGGCCTTCCAGGTAACATAACCTTCACTAATTACCATTGATAAATAAATTCAGTCTCTATTAGGATCTTTTGATGGTTACTTGATACAAGTGACAAGTCCCAGAATACCTTTTATTACTCACTTATTTATAGACATTTGATCTGAACCTCATGAAAGTTTATAGATTCTACAGAACGCTCTGCTATTTCTGTAAAGGAAGCATTTCGTCTAGTGTTCTCTTTTATTAGGATTATCTTTCTCTTTATGTCTATAAAGCTTGTGAAAGGTCAGACATCACTGAGGCTGTTTCTAAGGTCCAACTCAAGGCTCAATAAAATGGACATACGGTACATGATGGCTTAGCAGATGGCTATCTCTTCCGACTTCCTCATACTCCTAAAGCCCCCGTTATACATAGCGATATCGCTAGCAATATCGCTGTAACTTCACCGGTTTTGTGAAGCAGCAGCGATATTGCTAGCGATATCGCTATGTGTGATACTTACCTCCGACCGGCTCTGCCGCTGATTATCGCTGATAGCGCGAAAACGTCCTGGACCATTTCTCGTCAGGCGCTTCCTCCTGGGCTTCCTGCTGTGGCGACGAGCGACGCGTGGACGCGGTTGGGAGGACGTCAGGATCGCCTCGTCTGACAGGTAAGTAGCGACCCCCGACTGCTGCTATGGCTCTGGTGAGATCTGCCTGTTTGGCAGCTCACTAGCGACCACTTAGTGATGCACCAGCGATCCTGAACGGGTCATATCGTGGTCGGGATCACTGGTGCATCGCTAAGAGTAACGGTACACTAAGTGCTTGACTTGGCCGAGCTTTCACATATTTTCATAGCTTCTTATCTCCCCTGAAAAAATGGATTGGATATTGAAATTCCAAAGGTTTGATCTTTATCTCCTCCAATATCTTCTCTCATTGGAGAGTTGAGAGGCCGCATTAATATCGGAAGTTCGGTGGGTTTTAATCTAATGTGTATGAGTGCCTGTTTGTTAGATCCACCACAATAGTTAACACTGCATGCTAACTAATGTATAATTTGTTCTACAGCCATTGACAAATAATGGAGTTGTGCAGAACTTTATCCACAAAGCCTTATTATCGGTCTGTGATGTATGGAATATGTAATTTGTCATCCATGGTATTCTATGAAGCTATTTTGTACCTTCTTAGTGTGTTTCTGATTTTATACAGATGTACAGAACTTTACCATCAATGACTCCATGAGAAAAAAATGACACGCTTACTTTGCTGCCATATTTCAGGACTATGCGCAACCAAAGCTACCTGCAGGTTCTTAATGTTGACTTTCTTTTACTTTATGAACAACCCTAAAGTGATTGCAAAAATATATTAACTGATTATTGCTTTACATTTGACTCTGATATAGCTAAAAACTTAAACACCTAAAGCACTGAAGATGTAATAAACAGAAAAAAAAAAATCGTTAATATAGTGTAAATATGTGTGTATGTTTATTTGTTCGAAAAGAAAAACATCCAGGACATTATATAACAGTACTGAGCAGTATAGCTGTGAACCAAGAGCCAGAATGAGATAAAACACTTACTAGGAAGCAGCAGGAGGATCTGTCTCTGTGCCTCTCTCTGCTATCCCCTTCTTCTTTCACCTCCATTCCCTCAGTGAAATGGCAATCCCTCTTATCAAGAGGAAGACAAATTTTTTCTGTTTTCAAAGATGATGATGAGTTCATATGATGGGGGAGGGAAAAAAAGAAGATGCTCAAAAGTGGAGAAAGGAAAATATTTATTTGATATTTATTTATGAAATTTCTTATATTTACTTGTACTATTTATTCACCCAAAGTTTGCTGAAATGACAGTGGCCTTAATAGTGATTGCACGTAGCTTTTCCGTATAGATAATTACAAAGATAACTATTTAATTTAAAGGGAACCCATGACAAAGTTTTCCCAAAATAATGTATGGTTACCACCTTTAAGGTCTCTTTTACAGTATAGTAGCAAGCTTTATATAAGTCCCCAACCCCTTTGAAAAAGAACAAAAAATAAATTTTATAGTACCCGAATATGGTGAGGTCTAGTCCGATGGGCATTGTTTAGTTTTGCTTCACTGACCTCTTCACTCTTTGCAAGCATCGTCCTCCTGTCTTGCATCATTTCCCCAATCATGCTTTCTCACTCTGCTGAGGCTAGCGTAAAGTACTGTAGTGCACATGTGCCAGCATTACTTTCGAGTCATTGGCGCTCTTTGACCTCTTCCGGCACATGCACACCACTGCAGGGTACAGCAAAATATGCCTGCTCAGGAGTATGTTTGGGGGACACTTTATGGATGGTATAGGATGCGTCATTCACTTGAAGCAGGGAAGGAGGACGTAATCATATGAAGAGAAGAGACACTGAAGCAAGACCAGTGACACCCATCAGACCAGACCGCTTCATATGGGTGTGTAATAAAAGTTATTTTTTGTAGAGGGGATTGGAGATTTACAGCTTACTAGACCACTGTAAAAGAGGACTTAAAGGTGATGGGCACACTTTATATTGGTTAAACCTGGTTAGGCCTGTTTCACACTTCCGTTTTTGACCATCAGTCAAAATCCGCCAATTTTTGAAAAAAACGGATCCGCCATTTTTTTTGGCAGATCCGTTTTTTCCCCCATTGAGTTGCATTACCGGCGGATCTTGGCGGATGGCCATCCGTTGGATCTGTTGGATCTGTTTTTTTTCGGATCCGCCAAAATGTTTGCATCCGCCGGCATGCCTGGATGGACCCTGCAATGTTTTGTTTAGCTGTAGGATCCGCATTTTACAGTGCGCATGCCCGGAGAAAGGAAGTCAGCCGGGAATTTAACACCTGAAATCCTTTCTGGCGGTGGAAAAAAAATTCTCTCTCTCTCTCTCTCTCTCCTTCCTGGCCAGCGGTTCCTTTAAAATTCTTCATTCTGCGGATCCGTCAAAAAACGGATCCGGTGGCATCCGTTCACATCAGTTAGGAACGGATCCGCTTTTCCGCCTTTTTAGCGGATTTTAACTGACACAAAAAACTGAAGTGTGAAACAGGCCTTTGGAGGCTTTACAGCGGATTAAATGTTTAGAAACCTATCACCAATAAAACCCATCTAGCGTATTACATCAAATAAAATATAAGAAAAGGACAAAAAATGGTGGACAGCAGCGGGGTGGATGCATCTGCAGCTCAGAACTCAACATTTTCAGTGAAATACCACATTTTATTAAGGTACGAGTTACATGATCATTTAGGGCACATTTAGGCTGGTTTCACATTTGCGTTTTTTAGCGCTGGAAAAAAACTCACACCTGCGCATGCGTTTTTTCCCCTATATTTAACATGGGTGCGCATACCTGCGCGCTGGTAAGCGCATGTATGCGATTTTCATGCGCTGCGTTTTTTTGGGGTGTGCGTTGGGATTTTCCAGACGCAGCATGTTGCATTTTTTGGCCCTGCAAAAAAGCGCATGCGCACATATGCGCACGTTTTGCGCTAAAAATGGCCATTATAGCCTATGGATGCGCATATGTGCGCACTGGCATGCTCATGTATGCGTTTTTTTGCATATGCGTTTTTTTTTTTAAACCATGGAATTTAGGGGTTTGGGTTAGAGTTAGGGTTAGTTAAGGGGGTTTAGGGTTAGGGTTATGGTCAGGGTCAGGGTTAGGGTTGGGGTTTGGGTCAGGGTTAGGGTTAAGTATGGTTTTGTTAAGGATTAGGGTCATGGTTAGGGTCAGGATTAGGGTTAAGTATGGTTTTGTTAAGGGTTAGGGTCAGGGTTAGGGTTAGGGTTAGGGTTAGGGTCAGGGTTAGGGTTAGGGTTAGGGTTAGGGTCAGGGTTAGGGTCAGGATTAGGGTTAAGTATGGTTTTGTTAAGGATTAGGGTCATGGTTAGGGTCAGGATTAGGGTTAAGTATGGTTTTGTTAAGGGTTAGGGTCAGGGTTAGGGTTAGGGTTAGGGTTAGGGTCAGGGTTAGGGTTAGGGTTAGGGTTAGGGTCAGGGTTAGGGTCAGGATTAGGGTTAAGTATGGTTTTGTTAAGGATTAGGGTCAGGGTTAGGGTCAGGATTAGGGTTAGTATGGTTTTGTTAAGGGTTAGGGTCAGGGTTAGGGTTAGGGTTAGGGTTAGGGTCAGGGTTAGGGTCAGGATTAGGGTTAAGTATGGTTTGGTTAAGGGTTAGGGTCAGGGTCAGGGTTAGGGTTAGGGTTAGGGTTAGGGTCAGGGTTAGGGTTAAGTATGGTTTTGTTAAGGGTTAGGGTCAGGGTTAGGGTTAGGGTTAGGGTTAGGGTCAGGGTTAGGGTTAGGGTTAGGGTCAGGGTTAGGGTTAGTAAAGTCATGGTTTGGGTAGTGTGAGGGGCCACCTAAAAATGTTGGAAAAAAACGCAAACGCGGTAAAAACGCGCTAAAAACGCATACAAACGCATAAAAACGCTGCGTTTTTTTCATGCATGCTCATAAAAATGCTTGAAAAAAACGCAGCAGTTGTATGCTTATGTATGCGTTTTTTCAATGCGTTTTTTTGCGGGAAAAACGCGCTGCAAAAAAAAGCAAGTGTGAAACTAGCCTTAGATGTGACATATTTGTCCACAAATCTGTTTTTTTTTTTAAATCTATACAAAACTTGTTACAGATTATATGGAAAAGATTTTCAGTAGCAGAAAACATCAAATCAGCAATATAGTAAAATATACATAAAATGATCGGAAGCGATATCTAAAATATTTACCCTTAAGTTGCACAAATTTAAGCTAAGTGATAAAAGCAAATGCTGTATCTCATTGGCTGACGTTGTATAAGGGAATCCAGTGAATTCTGCAACAAAGTTAATCATTATCATTAAATAAAATCCTTGAAGGAGATTTCACACAGATCTCACAAAACCAGCTGAAATATTTTGTTAGAAAGATCAATTTGACCTGATGAGGCTGTTGTACATATTTGAAAATTCATATCAGAATTTCTCAATCTTTTCTTACCTAACCTGCTGACAGCTCCTCAGTGTCCTTCCTCCTCTGATGAGATCTTACATTGCTCAGTACCAGCTGCAGCTGTCAGTGAGGCTTTGTTGGTGAACTCATGAGGTGTTACATGTGGCGCCCCTGCGGTCTCAGTCACCACAGGGTACAGCACTTCATCCAGAGGTGTGGTACTCTGCTCTCACTTAAGGAAGGGGCATTGCGAAGGACTCACACACCAGCACACACTAGTCCCCATCTGGCCAGGGGGGAGTTAAGTAGAGGGTGTGGGTGGAGAAAGTGGAGAAGGTGTGGAGCTGAAGGGAGTGACAGTTGGTGGGAGGAGTTAGTGCTGAAGTAATGAGCACGGTGGCTCAGGGGATAGCACTGCAGCCTTGCAGCACTGGAGTCCTGGGTTCAAATCCCACCAAGGACAACATCTGCAAGGAGTTTGTATGTTCTCCCCGTGTTTGCGTGGGTTCCCTCTGGGTACTCTGGTTTCCTCCCACATTCCAAAGACATACTGATAGGGAATTTAGATTGTGAGCCCCATCGGGGACAGTGATGATAATGTGTGCAAAACTGTAAAGCGCTGCATAATATGTTAGCGCTATATAAAAATAAAGATTATTATTTATTATTATTATTGTTCTGGAAGGAGTCAGGAGGGAGGGAGGGAGAGAGAAGGAGTCGCTTGTGGAGATTGAAGCTGAGTGCAGATTGTCTCCAGACTAAAGAGATTGAGAGAGATGGAGTGAAGATAGAGAAGAAAGGAAGGAAAGCTCCAGGAGGAAAGGAAGAAGAGGCCTTAGGGGTATGCATAGTGAGCAATCCATCCATGGGGCCTGCATCCACCGGCGGGGTCAGTGGAGGGACCAGGTCGCAGTTAGGGGTCTTGCCCCAAAACTAGTGGTGAAACTTAGGACTCAGCTAGGAAACCGAAGGCGGCAGTATCTTTACGTGCTGCAGCCAACCCCACACTCATTTGCTGAAAAGGCAGACATGTAGGATCCAGGGGTCTGAACAACGTCGCCCAACAAGATACGAGTCTGCTGACTCGGGACACTGTGTGTGAAGATGTAGGGCAGGAGAGGTGGAAGCCAGTGTATTGAGACGGCCAGAAAAGGAACATCAAAGGGAGCCCTGGCAATTTACACCCCAAGCTACGTGAGAGCTGTTGGACCACAAGCCTGAAGGACACAGCACCCCGTCTGGGGACTGTTGCAACAAAAGTAAAAGTGTAAAGACTGCACCCTGGTGTGTCCTCAGAATCATTTACTGCGTCATCCACCCTACACTGCACTGCCACCACTACCACCATCTTAAATCATATGATTACAACTGCCATGGGGAGCAGCTCTGCCTGTGGAGAGCTGAACCAACTCTGCTGCATCACCATCTGCTCCAGTGGACTGAAGCTGCAGCATCGGCTAACACCTTAATTGCCAAACTCCACAGGTGGCGTCACGAATAACACTTTATAAACTTTATTTCCCCTTTTTTATCATCATTTTCATTGGACACCCAGGACCACTGACCAGGTCATTGCTTCCATGATACATCCCTTTTAAGAACTGACCAGCCCGGTACTGAGAACCCCCGGCCCTGGCGGGTGCTCCATTACATGCTTTAGCTGAAGCTGAACTCATGAAATGCTCATTTGCATTTCACGATTATAACATGAATTTTCAAAGTAAGTACACCTCCCCTCATCTGGTGAAACATCTATTTAATAATATATGAAATCTATATTGGGATATCTGAAAAAATCTTCTTTAAAATGTACTTTTATTTGCATACCTAAATATATATACATAGGAATGAACATTCACTTGTAGCACATGTAAAAGTTTATTTGTGCTTCAAGTGTAGTAAAAAAAATGAACATTAGATATAAATAATTATTTTAAGCTCAGGCAAAATATTTATTTGTGTTGAAAATATTTTGGTTAAAATAATAAAATCAAACAATGTTTTGTTGCTTCATAAAGAATTGACATTGTTTGTCAAACATAGTTTATTTGAGATGAATAGTTTTAATGTTGTCAGCATAATTTGAGCTCTAAATATATACAAATTGTCCAGAGTCATATGAGAAATACATTTATAGTTCCCATGAGCAGCAAGGAACGCCACTCAAATAACATAAATGTATATGCAAGTGATCACTGCAGGGCTCGCAAATAGTGCCAACGTATCCAAGCCAAGGGAGATAATATGAAAGTCTCTTCTGTTACATGGACCATAGCTTAATTATGTGTGACCTTTAGCTATTTTTCCTGATATCTCCAGTGCATAATAACCTCTCATGACACTACAAGGCATTAAACAAAGAGAAGTGGATTTTCTTTAGAGATTGGAGCTGTAGGAAAGCAACTGTGACATTTTCCTGTGATTTTGTATTGAAATCTTCCACTCCGAAAGAACCATTGTTTAGATACTGGGATGAGTATAAGCAACACATCTGCTTTTACAGCCACTTAAGAACTTAGAATTATATATTTGAAGGTAAATTTTTATCATTTTCTGTTTTCTATTGATTTTTTAAGTGCTAAAATGTACACAAGTTTTAACACCTTAATTAAAGACTTTTTAATTACTAATGATGCGTGCCACGGTTAACCCAAAAAGTCAAACTGCAACTTGAATAGGAAAAGAACAAAAATAAAGTGAATATTAGCTATCAGAGGGTTCAGTCAGTATAAATGTTTGGGATCTAGTTCGAGCATATGAAAAATTGACTGACAAATGTTGCTTTTGCCTAACCAATGACCCAGAACTCCTAGAGGAACCGGCAGCTAGACAGAACTGGAGACATATAGTAATTATTAATGTGGGAGTGGAACCATGGAAGAAAGCAAGTAGTATTCCTCAATGTAGAGGTAAAATCAGGGTCACCATCTAGCTAATCAAGTGACACTGTTGTCAGGGGCTCATGATAATCAATTTAGAAAAGGGCACATACTCATCCATCAACTGTTTACTGCCCCTACCAATGTGTCCACTAGAAATGAGAGAATTGGTTCTAGGCAAATCAAATTCCAAAATTCACCCAAAAATGTTAAATACCCAGAAATTTTTCTATGATTTGCTTCATCAAAAATGGCAGCTGGCTGGGAAAAGGCAAAAAAATTAAGAAAAAAGATTTCTCACTTTCTGCACAACATAGTCCAGTGTTCTTCTCCTGTCTTCCCCCCATATACCATCACTGAATAGACCCCGCAGTGTCATGATGTAAGGGAGGGACAGGACTGTAGTTGTGACCTGAACAACCACAATATTTGTGTCCAGTCCTTCCCCTACAGAAAACTGTACTCTTCTCTTCAGCATACATGCATCTCCAGATTCAGCTTCCTCTGGGCACTTCCCAGGCGATGGCGGTCCCTCTTTCAGGCAACCTCCAGCAATTGAGACACAGTCAAAGTTAACTTTAACATATTCTTTACTGGGTTCTTCACATGTTACATCCACAGTTGGTACATCGTGACATTTACTGCTTTCCTCATCCTTCCCTTTCTGGCTGTCGCTTCTGTGCAGCACATGCCCGGACCGAACCATCCTAGACTGTTCCCCAGTTCCTTCCTGGCCTGACCTTGCCATGATGACAATTCCTTCGGCCTGTGTCACCCCAGACTCGAAATCATCAGTCACCAGGTTAGGTTGCCTCTGGTAAAGCATCCGGCCCATCTGTACCGATCTCGTCAAAGCTCCAACTTCCTTAATCTAATCAGTCCAACTGACTCCAGCCCTAAAAGCATCTGCCCAGATGATAAGTTGCCACATCTTTCCTTTCTTGTTCTGACCCACTGCTTTGACACACAGTGGCCGTGGGTAGCACGGGCTGTAGCAATTCAAAGTTACATGGCTGCCAAGCTGTCCTGGGCCTATAGCCCATGTGGACACTAGGGCGCCCTGGCCCCATCTGACAACTTCCTACAAGCTTTCCTCTTACTACCCAGCACTACAATTAACCCTCTATAAACATCTTATCAGCTATACCTATAAGGCCCACTAGTATGCCCCCCCATCTAGTGGCCCACAACAGAACTACACTTACCCTATGTATAAGAACTATGTACTAAAGTTCCCCCTCTAATGTCCCCAAATGGATGCACTTACCCTTTACAACACATGAACAATAATATACATCACTTTATATTATATACAGTGTAGCTCTAAGGAACGCAAACTCTAAAGCATGGTAACACATATGTATGTGGCAGTACCAATAAAGTGAGCGGTAATACATCTTTATATGTAGCAGTACCTCAAGCATTCAACCTATACATTAGCAATATTAGCAATATGTGCATATTAACACATCAAAGGCAATTAGAGGAAGGGGAGCTAGAAGAACATTATATTTCACCCCTTTACAATGACATGACATAAGGTCTGCTAGATGTTATGACTTCATGACATTGAGGATACCCAGACCTGGAGCAAGATACCACTCAAAATAGAAGAACTTGCTGTACCAGACTGAAAACCTCAAAGTGGGGTTGAACAGGACAGCCAAGGTTAAAGGCAACCGGTCACATTGAAAATGGTGTCTGATTGGCAAACTAAATGTTATATAGCAGGAGGTGCTATTTAAATTGATATATAGTACATCTTTGATACATAAGTTTCAGTAAACCTATTTTATTTATTGAAATCCCTGTAGTTTGTAGGCATATGAGTCCTGTAGGCGATCCTATTCAGTAATTGACTGTCTTTTGTCAATGACTTTGTATGCAGAGATAGCTGTCAGTCACTAATAGAACCGCCCAGTTATACTGGATCTTTGCCAATAAACCTATATATCATTCTCCTCCATTTTTCCTTCTCCTTACTATGTTGCCCACAGATCGAATTGCACGCACAACATGACAGTTTCCCTTTGAGATGACTATAATTTTTGTTATATTGTTTTACCTATGTGTAATATGCTTTGAATCCTGGAGAGATTTCTGTGCATAATAATGTATGTTAAAATAAATTCAATACAAATTGAATTTCCCAGCCTGATTGAAGAAAATCTGCCAAATTCAGTTTTCGACAAATTCTTTCATCCTTAGTGTTCACCCTCACCTTTCTGCAAATTTAATTAAGGAGTTCAATTTTAAAGTACATTGTATACATTATCATGACATGCTAGCAAGACCTTAAAAAGGGCTACAAACTGCATGACAATAATTTCCACAAATAGTATACACAATTCTTACAAACTATTTCAAAATAGTATTTCTTCCATGCAAGTAATCTTGAGACAGTCAGAGAGTAAAGATTAGAATGGAAACATCTGAATTTTGGTAGGCAGTTAAGATTCATTTACACTTCTTGACTGGTGGCACTTAAAGAACCCCTGAAGAGAAGAGCGACCAGAATGGTGACCGGTCTACAAACCATGTCCTATGAGGAATGGTTACAGGTAGAGTTGAGCGAAACAGGTTGGTCAGATTCAAAAGTCGCCGACTTTCGCCAAAGTCGGGTTTCACGGAGCGAAACCCGACCATAGCGTGAGGTCGGCCATGCGGTCGGCGACCCGAGCGCCAAAGTCGGATTTTACAGAATGCTTGCACGTGACTTTTTTCAGTCAATGAGCAAGGACGTACACTGTGGGCAACGAGATGACATGTGCAGCGTCCGGGGAGAGAGAGAGAGATTTTGCGCACTTTAAAAAAGCGGTCCGGCATGTACGTGTGTTTATTGTCCTCCACGCCCTGCCGACTTTGCTTCCCCATTGTCTTGCATTGGGTTTCATGTTTCAGTATAACCTTCGACTTTTCACGATAGTCGGCCGATTTTGTTCGACTCAACTTTTGAGAAAGTCAGGTTTCATGAAACCCAATTCGACCCTAAAAAAGGCAAAGTCGCTCATCTCTAGTTACAGGATTTGGGAATGTTTAGCTTGCCTGAAAGAAGACTGAGAGGAGACTTAATAGCTGTCTACAAATATCTCAAGGGCTGTCACATTGTAGAAAGATCATCTTTATTCTCATTTGCACAAGGAAAGACTAGAAGCAATGGGATGAAACTGAATGGGAGGAGACACAGATTTGATATTAGAAAAAACTTTTTGACAGTTAGGGTGATCAATGAGTGGAACAGGCTACCACGAGAGATGGTGAGTTCTTCTTCCATGGAAGTCTTCAATCAGAGGCTGGGCAGACATCTGGCTGGGATGATTTAGTGAATCCTGCTTTGAGCAAGTTGTTGGACCAGATGACCCAGGAGGTCCGTTCCAAATCTACCATTCTATGATTCTATTATTTTTAAAATAAATTTGTGTATATGTGTATGCTGTGCATTGTGTATCTATTAATAAACTCACCTACCACCACCTTCTCTGGAATCCAGCTCTGTTCCACGCCTCTTCTCAGTGACATTACCGCTCTTCAGACTCACCAGCTCAGTCTTTACTATATGTGTCTGTCGGAAATCTCATTTACACTGTAAGCTTGTTGAGCCTTGTACTGACGCGCCATACACTTACATTATAAAAGCCACTTGTTGGTGTAGCAGAATTCTGTGTGATCCGGACAGTCTACACACAGCGGTGACATCACTGAGCAGAGGAGCAGAACACCGCTGAATCCTGGAGAACACAGTGGTAGGGGGGTATATTAACATGTACACACTATGCTACACACATACACTGTATACACCGGCTTAGCTATACAAAACTTCAGGGAAGGGCTTCTTTAGTAACTATCAATCAGCTACTTCTTTTGTTAATGGTGGTCATTTAACTTTTTAAGGAAACAAATATGAACCTAGCACTCAACTTAAAGGTATTTGTACGGCGGTTTATTGTAGTACTCGAAAAAAGACGTTTCGGTGCAATGTGACCTTCTTCAGTTAGGACACCGCATCTGGAGGCACGTTTGCCCCTCTCCTATATACTGACAAGCTCATTACCTTAGAGAGATCAGTCTCCTCAATGCCTAAAGCACCATCGTCCTTTCTGATAGATGCCTATAAGCTCTACACAATCTATATACCACACGTAACTGAAGAAGGTCACATTGACCGAAACGTCTTTTTTCGAGTACTACAATAAACCGCCTTACAAATACCTTTAAGTTGAGTGCTAGGTTCATATTTGTTGCTTTAACGGTTTGGGAACCTAACCTTAGCACCATCTTGAGTTGTGCTCACGGTGTTCTTTCTTAACTTTTTAAGGAGACAGCAATGTTTTTCTTTTTTTGCCTTTTGATTTTTTCCTTTGTTTTAAAATAGCCATTATTTTATTTTTTTTTTTCACTAAAATATGAGAGCTAGCTTGTTGCAGGAAAGGTTTTAGTTTTAACTGACACTATGTAATTTAATGTAAGTGAAAATTGCAAAAAAAAAATACATGTGTGGTGAAATGGTAAAAGAAATGCAATTCCGCCATTGTTTTTTACGTCTGATTTTTACTGTATTACTTGCACAGTAGAAATGAACCATAATTCTCTAGGAGGTCAGTATCTTTACAAAAATATCAAACATGTATACCAAATATTTATACTTTGTTTTATTTTTTACATTTCTTTATATTTAACTTGGGAAAAGGCACTGGGGACGTACATGTACACACTGTCCCCTCATCACTCTTCGACGGTCCTGTCAGATCCGTCACTGTGGCCGCCTTAGGCCCGTAAACCAACAGTACTTTTGCTGATCAGTCGTCTCTCTCAATACGGTATGCTTTTCCTCTGTGCCTCGTCTATGCTGCGGTACTTTTGTGTCAGGACCACCCCCCCTGACTTTCTCTCTCCTCAGTCCCCCTGGTTTGGTTCTCTCACAGTACACAAACTGTCGTAGTCCTCCTGTCAGTTGAGCTCCCCCTGGGGACTGGAACTTTCTAGAACCCTCCTGTCAAATTTATATCTTTCCCGGTTCCCTCTAACTCCGCCCCCCATGACCAACGGTTTCTTAAGCCCTAAGCTGATGTCAAGTCCTATGCTCACCCTCCTCCCTGCCCTCTAATGGTCAACCCAAGGTACTGCACGTCCACTTCAATTTCCTAGCTGTTTCCCCACTGTCATAACTGACACCTGTCTAAACTGTGCAAACCTTCCTTTCTCTATTCTGACAAGTCTGTCCGTCCGTCAGGTCACCTTCCCTACACAGGCACAGTCTGGAAATCACAGAAAAGATCACATGACAGGCAGGGGGTCCTCACTTAGCCCTTGGCTTGTCATAGCAAGCCATCAGCTCCCTGCGATCGCATTGCAGGTGGGGAGAGAGGTCATTAAGTACCCAAACTATTATGGTGCTTAAATGCCACTGTCAGTGATTGACAGTAAAGAGTATAGAGAGTGGTGACTGTAACCGCGCCCTTTACCCTGACTGACACTCGTTCTGCATTAGGGCCTGCTGTCAGTCAGGGCTGGGGGTGCAGTTACACCACCTGCCCTGTGACTGAATCTGATTGCTTCTGGGGGAAGTAAAGTTAATTTTCTCCCCACAGCGTTCGACTCAAGTGTGAGCATTGAGCAGGTTAATAACGCTGTTAACCTGCAGATTAATCCAATATGTGCAGGTAATAACGTTTTTGCCGGTAAGAGGTTCCCTTAAAGTTTATTATTGTCATGCTTCATAATTATCATCTCCACCCAGTAGCCCAATAAATGTACAGAATAGATGCTTGTTTAGATGGAATATGGTAGATGTAGGACCTAGTCCTACACTTTATTACTGTATGAGGCCCAGACACAGTATTTCAAATGTCAGTTCAAGAAAAGGTAAAAAGTGGTTTGCAAATATTATTGGTTAGTGAAAGTGAAGAAGGAAGATTTCTTTGATAATGAATGAAACTTATATAAAGTTGGATATGTAATCAATATATAAAAATAATCTATCTACCTTCATATGTGTATAATATTTACACATACATACAGAATATATATATATATATATATATATATATATATTTATATATATAGAGAGAGAGAAGGTCACTGGTAAAATACTGGAGGGGAGATATGTGTCACTCAGGATTTTAGCCTCAGTGATATGAACCAGGAGTAATACTCCAGCATACTGAGTGCTGGGAGGAGTTACTAGGCCATATTAAGGGCTGAGTTTTTGTGAATAGCTGAAGAGTGGGTGGGAGGCTGTTCACTATGTCTCCACCCCAAGGTGTGGTCAAGAAGCTAATTGTGGTGCCTTTGGACTCATTTAACATTCGGTGATTCTGGAGATGAGATCTCAAGAGCTGTGCTTGTGTTAAAAGAGAACAGAACCGTGTGTTTTCCCCTGAGCGAGTGGATTTCCACAGCCACACACATACTCTACTGTATGTAATTTTGTTTTTCTCATTATGCCAGAAGGGCCATGTTTATTTACTTAACTTTGCATTGGTTTATGCAGTACATTTTAATAAACCAGTTGAAAACTTAAATGGAAATTGTCTCTGTGAATACTTCTTGAAGCAGTTGAGGGAGTCAATCTACCACAAATATACATATATGTTGCATTATTTATTCATCTTGTTGATACAATAAATAAATGCTCAAGGTTAAAATTATTATACAATCAAGCAATTGATTGACATTTTGGGGTCACAGGCTCAGAATCACACTGTGACGTTTGAGTACAGATTGCCATGCTATATACTTCTTCATGCAAATAGGAATTTATACATTTACATTGAGTAGACTGTTCTGTAATGGGAGTCTGTAGTCCAAGGTCAAATATGATGGTAATGAAGTGTTGCTAATGGTGATTTAAAGGGATACCTGCTGTTTGCAGAAATGATGGCATTTGAAAAAGACGTGGTAAAAAGAGGACACAGCAGGAGAAGATAACTCTCCACAAGACCTTGTATGTTCAAATATTCTGTTTGTGCTGATATTAAGGAAATCTTTATTATATTTACATACATACAACTTGAACCCATCTGTCACTTTTTCTTAGTTTTTACTTACTATTTAAATGGACTCCCTTTGTCCATAATTCCCAAACTTGAGCAAGAAGTCACGCAATTGTATTTCCATATCGAGCTACTGTATATAAACATTACCAGCTGAAATTGTTGCAGAACATCAGACATCTTCTTTAAAAGAAAGATAGAAATTATAGAGACTATGAAGTCAAAAGAAATTTAACAAATATATTATGCTATTATAGCTTGAAATAAAAAACAAATCAAAGTGATCAATTCATTAAGACGTTTTGTGGACACCAGTCTTCATGAACGTCTCACTCTAGTACGATGCGCCTAATTCATTTAGAGGAGCATGCCACTTACTGAATGTCAAGCATCTTTTCAGTGGCGTGCACCTCCATGCACCATGTCAGTGACTGGAGTAGCATTTTGAACATAAAAACCACCAGCATTTTTACATTTACTCCTCGCAATATTCACCCACTTTGGCAGAGTTGCTTCAAACTGGCTTGAAAACGCAAAGTTGCAACATTTTTGCGTAAACATTTTGTGAACTTTCATTGCATTTTATGCCAGTTTTTTGGCAAAACACTTTGATGAATCATCAACATAGTTACAGAACTCTTGCTACTGCACTGATTTAAATTTACTAATTTTTTGATTACCTACGTGCATTTTAAAGTTGCATTTAAGTTAGGTTGGTGTGACATGGTGACTTCACTGTTTATCCAGGCATATCAGCATCCGTACAACAATCTCCGTTTTTGGCACTGCATATTAGCCCATTCAATCAAAACCACCAGGTCTAAGGGCAAAAAGGATTCTACATCATCATAGAAGGGTTTTCTTTACTGTAGTAACAGTGAGACTATGAAACTCTCTGTAATGGCATGATGTGTGTCTGAAGGTTCACTAGCTTGACACAGGCAGTGAGCTGTCAATCAAGCAGAGGAAGGTGGGGCTGGGCGGAGAATGAAGATAGTGAGACAGAGGCTAAAGCCCCCATTGCACACAGCGATCTCGCTAGGGAGATTGCTGCTGAGTCACAAGTTTTGTGACGCAACAGCGATCTCACCAGTGAGATCGCTGTGTATGACACCTATCAGCGACCGGCCCCCCTGCCGGTTATCGCTGATCGTTGTGAAAAGCCCTGGACATTTATTTGATTGTTGGTCTCCCACTGGCCAGCATACATCGCTGCGTGTGGCATGCAGGAGACCAGCGATCAGCGAGCTGGAGCTGGTAACCAAGGTAAACAGCGGATTTCTAAGCGCCGCGCGGCGCTTAGAAACCCGCTGTGTATCTTAGTTACCAGCACGCTGATTCAGGGAGCTGGTAACCAAGGTAAACAGCGGGTTTCTAAGCGCCGCGCGGTGCTTAGAAACCCGCTGTTTACCTTGGTTACCAGCTCCCTGCACCAGCGCGCTCGTCATCGCTGGTGCTGATCGCTGGTGAAACTGCCTGTTTGGCAGCTGACCAGCGATCATGTAGCGACACACTAGCGATCCTGACAAGTTCATATCGTTGACGGGGTCGCTGGTGAGTCGCTATGTGTGATGGAATTTTAAATATATCGTGGCACTACTGAGTAGGTGCACAAAAAGAAGGTTCCCACACCAGAATAAGTAATTGAAAAAATGTTTGACACTCAACTTTTGCGATATGTGAAGGATTTTATTTGCAGTCACAAGTATTAGACATTTCGGCTATGACAATAAGCCTTCATCTGTACACAAGACTGCTCATGTTCAAAGAATCATTGAATATTTGAATGAAGCACCACTCATAAGAAAAATATGGGCCAAAATGACCACAAAAGATCTGGAGATCTGGGCAGAAAATTAGAAGGATGGACATCAGTATAAGGATGGACATCAGTATGTGTGTATTATAAAGTGGAATCCCTTGAAAGGTCAATCTCACACATGGGATTAATATATTTATATCAGCTATTGGAAGGTGACAGCTTTGGTAGTGTGCGGATAACGGTCGTTGGTGGGTGGTGGCGCTGTGTGGCCTGGAGGAATGCGGTATCCACTGCTAGTGCCGCAGGTGTGACGGGGCCCTTAGGAAGTGCAATAATGTACCCAGAGCACTTAAGCCTCATTTGCATATGGATTGAATCAGCATTTTTTTCAGTCATGGAGAAATACATTGCATAAATAAAGGTATGGATGAAATTTTCTTTCAGAGAGCAACACGGCCATGTAAATAGTTTTTTTTGGGGGGATGGTGAGAGGGCTGTATATCATTGTTGCAGATTTCCTTTAACCCCTTAGCGACCGCCGATACGCCTTTTAACGGCGGTATTTAACTGTACTAAAACCACAGCGCCGCTAATTCATGGCGCTGTGGAGAAAGTGAATAGCGCCCCCCAGTGTTGGATTTTCTCCGTGGTCTCAGCTGCCGGGGGTAGCCGAGACCCCAGAGAACATGAATCGGTCAGTTTTTACCGACCCCGCTTTTGCGATCACCGTTATTAACCCTATAACGGCGACCGCAAAAAAGCCGCAATTTTACATTTAATTTCTCTTTCCTCTGATGTGATCACACATCAGAGGAGAGAGAAAGAGGGTCCCCGATCCCCCCCGTACCTCTCCGTGGTCCTCTGTCCCCTCCCGGTGGTCCTGCGTCCCATCGACAACCTCCGGTGGGTGCCACCATCTTGGATCTGGGGAAAATGGTGGGTGCATGCGCAGTGCGCCCGCCGGGAATCTGCCGTCTCCGGCTGGCAGATTCCATTCATTCATTTTGATCACGATGATAAACTATCATCGTGATCAAAATAAACAAAATAGTACATAATCCCCCCGTTTATCACCCCCTTAGTTAGGCCAACATAACGAAATAAAGAAAATATTTTTTTTTCAGTTTTCCATTAGGTTTAGGGTTAGAGCTAGGGTTAGGGCTGGGCTAGGGTTAGGGTTGGGCTAGGGTTAGGGCTAGGGCTAGGGTTAGGGTTAGACTAGGGTTAGGGTTAGGGTTGGGCTAGGGTTAGGGTTAGGGTTGGACTAGGGTTAGGGTTGGGCTAGGGTTAGGGTTAGGGCTAGGGTTAGGGTTAGGGCTAGGGTTAGAGCTCGGGTTAGGGTTAGGGTTGGACTAGGGTTAGGGCTAGGGTTAGGGTTAGGTTTAGGGCTAGGGCTAGGGTTAGGGCTCGGGTTAGGGCTAGGGTTAGAATTAGGGTTAGGGCAAATTAGGATTAGGGTTAGAATTAGGATTAGGGATTAGGGGTTGGGATTAAGGTTAGGGTTAGGATTAGGGTTAGGGGTATGTTGGGGTTAGGGTTGGAGCAAGAATTGAGGGGTTTCCACTATTTACCAACTTTGGGGGTCTAAAAATTGGGTCTAAAAAATCACTTTTGTGGAAATTAAAAAAGACTTTTTATTTTCACAGCTCTGCGTTTATAAACTTCTGTGAAGCGCTTGGGGTTCAAAGTGCTCACCACACATCTAGTTAAGTTCCTTAGGGGTTCTAATTTCCAAAATGGGGTCACTTTTGGGGGGTTTCCACTGTTTAGGCCCATCAGGGGCTCTGCAAATGCAACATGACGCCCGCAGACCATTCTATCAAAGTCTGGATTCCAAAATGGCACTCCTTCCCTTCCAAGCTCTCCCATGCACCAAAACAGTGGTTCCCCCCACATAAGGGGTATCTGCGTACTCAGGACAAATCGCACAACAACTGTGGGGGTATGATTTCTCCTGTTACCCTTGTAAAAATAAAAATTTGGGGGCGAAAACATCATTATTGTGGAAAAAATGGATTTTTTATTTTCACGGCTCTACGTTGTAAACTTATGTGAAGCACTTGAAGGTTCAAAGTGCTCACCATACATCTAGATAGGTTCCTTAATGGGTCTAGTTTCCAAAATGGGGTCACTTGTTGGAGGTTTCCACTGTTTAGGCCCATCAGGGGCTCTGCAAATGCAACATGATGCCCGCAGACCATTCCATCAAAGTCTGCATTCCAAAATGGCACTCCTTCTCTTCCAAGCTCTCCCATGCGCCCAAACAGTGGTACAGTGGTTCCCCCCACATAAGGGGTATCAGCATACTCAGGACAAATCACACAATAGCTGTGGGGGTATGATTTCTCCTGTTACCCTTGTAAAAATAAAAATTTGGGGGCGAAAAGATCATTTTTGTGGAAAAAAATGGATTTCTTATTTTCACGGCTAAACGTTATAAACTTCTGTGAAGCACTTGAAGGTTCAAAGTGCTCACCACACATCTAGATAAGTTCCTTAATGGGTCTAGTTTCCAAAATGGGGTCACTTGTTGGAGGTTTCCACTGTTTAGGCACATTAAGGGCTCTCCGAATGCAACATGGCATCCGATCTCAATTCCAGCCAATTCTGCATTGAAAAGTCAAACGGCGCTCCATCCCTTGCGAGCTCTGCCGTGTGCTGAAAAGGTGGTTTACCCCCACATATGGGGTATCGAAGTATTCAGGAGAAATTGTACAACAAATTTTGTGGTTGCTTTTCTCTTTTAACACTTGTGAAAATAAAAAAAATTGGTTCTGAAGTAAATTTTTTGCAAAAAAAAAGTTAAATGTTAATTTTTTCCTTCCACATTGCTTTAGTTCCTGTGAAGCACTTAAAGGGTTAATAAACTTCTTGAATGTGGTTTTGAGCACCTTGAGGGGTCTGGTTTTTAGAATGGTGCCACTTTTGGGTATTTTCTGTCATGTACACCCCTCAAAATGACTTTAATTATGATGTGGTCCCTAAAAAAATGGTTTTGTAAATTTTATTGTAAAAATGAGAAATCGCTGGTCAACTTTTAACCCTTATAACTTCCTAACAAAAAAAATTTTGCTTCCAAAATTGTGGTGATGTAAAGTAGACATGTGGGAAATGTTATTTATTAAGAAATTTTTGTGACACATCTCTCTGATTTAAGGGCATAAAAATTTAAAGTTTTAAAATTGCAAAATTTTCAAAATTTTCGCCATATTTCCATTTTGTTCATAAATAAACACAAGACTTATCAAAGAAATTTTACCACTAACATGAAGTACAATATGTCACGAAAAAAACAATCTCAGAATCAGCAGGATCCATTAAAGCGTTCCAGAATTATAACCTCATAAAGGGACAGTGGTCAGAATTGTAAAAATTGGCCTGGTCATTAAGCTGCAAACTGGCTCTGTCGCTAAGGGGTTAAGAAGCAGTAAGAACGCATTGAATGAGTTTGTTGCCAATAAGATTCAGCTGCAAATGATGGTCTTACGCTAGCAAGCTAATATTTCATCCATGGATACCAAAGTAGTAATGGCTAAATTTGCCAGTTGAGAGAATGAGCACATGTGCAGGCATTTGCCTCACACAACTTCTGCTGTCATGGCCTATTAAAACTGGTTTACATGTGCATGTCGAATTTGATGAATATGTATGTGACCTCTTTCATAGCTATCACTCATTGGACTCCAGCCCCATCGGCAGTGAAACAGCAACTCTCATTAGACACAGCTTGAGTTACAAGCATCTTATGCTAATGTTTTTTCAGAACTTTAGGGGATTTATGTCTGAATGCAATAAGTTAGTACATTAAAATGTTTTATAAGTATAATTATTCTAATTATTAAACACCCAAATCCATCTGTCCATTTTATCAGATACTATTTAAATTGCCATGTTAAATGTTCTGCTTGTCGATGCCGGAAGCCATGGAAATAAATGGAAATAACTTGACCCTATAAAGTCAGTTATAGAATAGTGCATGGGTTTAAGGCAGATAAGAACTGCACTGTATAATCAGAATGTGGCTGAAGAGGGATTGTAAACATTATTTTTTTATTTTAAAAAATGGTTGTGCAGAAGCAATTGAAGCATTTACAAGAATTTGAGAAATTCTATGGACATAAATAAATCCACTTTTATAAACTGTAGTGCTAACTTTTATTATTTTTGCTTAGACTTTTTTTTAAACACAGTAGGTAGATCAGGCTATTGTGGAATTTGTAACCCTTTAACCCCCCAAGGCAGTTTGCACGTTAATGACCAGGCCAATTTTTACAATTCTGACTAGTGTTATTTTATGAGATAATAACTCTGGGGCTCTTCAATAGATCCCACTGATTCTGAGATTATTTTTGCATGACATATTGTACTTCATGATAGTGGTAAAATTTATTCGCTATAACATGCATTTTTTTGGAAAGAAATAATCGGTAATTTGGCGAAAATTTGGAAAAGTCTTATACCCTTAAATCAGGTCACACAAAATAGTAAATAAATAACATTTTCCACACGTCTACTTTTCATATTAGGAAGTTATAAGGGTTAAAAGTTGACCATTGATTTCTCATTTTTCCGACAAAATTTACAACCATTTTTTTTAGGGACCACATTACATTTTAAGTGAATTTGAGAGGTCTATATGACAGAAAGTACCCAAAATTGACACCATTCTAAAAACTGCGCCCCTCAAGGTGCTCAAAACCACATTCAAGGAGTTTATTAACTCTTCAGATGCTTCACAGGAATTTATGGCATGTGAAAAAATTAACATTTTAACTTTTTTCCCCTAAATTTTATTTTAATTGAAATAAAAATTGGACCCCAAAATTTGTTGTGCAATTTCTCCAGAGCATGCCGATCTCCCATGTTTGGGGGAAAACCACTGTTTGCGTATACAGCAGAGATCGGAAGGGAAGGAGCACCACTTGAGTTTTCAAGTTCAAAATTTGCTGGAACAATTAGCGAGCACTATGTCATGTTTGGAGAGCCCCTAATGGGCCTAAACAGTGAAAATCCTTCACTTTTGCCTTAAATCACTAGCCCCATAAGGGTAGCCTTCATCTCTCCAAATTGGATGGAGCTGTATATAATCCATCCATAGCATTTTGTGGTTCACACTAAAGCTCCAAATACCTATGGTTTCACATGGAAATGTGTCTTGCTCCATTAGAGAAACTAATATGAAGATATTTTCTAGTAGATGTCATGCTTCAGAGGCAAAAGAGACTTGAGAACAATATTTCCAAAACAAGATTCTATGAAGATGCAGCATTCACTGGTACACAGAGACTTGAGGGACTCTACATTGCATGAAGGTCTTCAAAATTGGTGAGCTCCACTTTGTACATGAGGCCTTGGATTTTGCATTTTGTTGCAGGTAACATTTATTTTTACATTGTAGGTGTTATACTAGAGAGATTATGGTTTTAATAAGCATAATTGTTGCACTTTTCAGTTCACTAACTAAGTGAAAGCTTGAATATTACTGGTGTTCCCATACCCTCAGGCCTTTGAAAGTGCAAATGTAGAGACTAGAGAAAGGCGATGTGACTATTGGTAATTGTAATCAAGATTAACTTATAAGGAATTACGGTTGTAGGTATTGTAAATTTAGAAGGAATTGAAATCTACATTTCTGTAGTTACAAAAAGACAGTGCTATGTAGCTCTAAGATTGAATCTTGTCACTAACTCGGTGAAAGGGATTATAGATTAAAAAGCACTCCCATTGAAATATCATCTTAATATATTGCAATCATATTATTTGGCACTGTGCATTTACAATTGCTCATTTTGCCTTTCTACCCAGTTAATTCTTCTCTTTTTCATTAGGTCTATGACATCATGTGATTAAAAGCAGAACTTTGATGGGAGTGCTTATTTAAGTGATGGTATATTTTATAGACATGGATGCGGCATACCATAAACATGAGTGATGTTATATGTTGTTACAGAGATGACTGATATAGGTAGATAAATATAAGGATAAATAACCATACAGCAGATGTAAGGCTTCATAGAAAAATCAAATTGTCATTAAGGCCAAAATATACTGTTCCCCTTCTGCTTTACCTTGGCTGGTTATTAAAAATAGGGGGGACCCAACATAATTTTTTTCATGTGTTTATTAACTTGTTAATAAATAAACAAAAGAAAAAAGATATAGGATAGCCCTATTTTTGATAACCATCAAAGCTAAAGCAGACAGCTCAGTCTGTTATTGTCAGGCTGGGAAGGTCCCTGCTTATTGGGGCTTTCCAGGGCTAAAAATACCAGCCCGCAGCTTCCCCAGAATTGGCGCATCACATTGGATGTGCCAATTCTGCTGCTTTGCCCGCCTCTTCCTGATTGCCCTGTTGCATTGGCAATCAGGGTAATTGTTTATGGGTTGATGTCAGTTGTGTAATGTCAGTTGGCATCAAGTCATGGTGTAAGTGATGGAGAGGCATCTATAAGAAACCCCCATTACTATCCCATTACACACTACAAAATATTATATTGCAAAAAACACCCCCCAACCCTAGCCCTGGTTCACGAATTCCTAAAAAAAAGGCATGCAGATACTAAGTGGTCCGGATTCTGCTGTAGTTCACAAATGGAAACCTGAAAGACGTAAAAAGAGAGAAATAAAGAAAAACACTGTCCCTCATTATCCAATTTATTCTAGAAAAATAAACCTCACACTTCCTATGTAATCCATGGCATTCCTTGACATCCACCCATTCTGGAATTCAATCTATGGAGTCTCATTCTGAGAATGACTCTTCATAGGTCAATCCCGATCTGTGATACCCGGCGATTGACGAGCAGTGATAACCTCATTCTACTGACATCACTGAGTGATATCAGCTGGCATCAAGCCCAGGGGTTAGTAATGAAGAGGCATCTATCAGACACTCCCATTACTAACACAGTAATAAAAAAACACACATACAGAAAGAAATATTTTATTTGAATAAAGACATCCCTACACTATCCTTTGTTCACCAATTTATTTAAAAAAATTTAACTGCGAAGCTCCTTTGATGCTGTCCACTATCCTCTCATCCTGCTTCGACAGCTGTGAATAGCAAGATGTCCACCATGGAAGTGGAGAGAAATGAATATTCATTCTCTTTAATAGCAGACACACATGATCGCCCAGCCGCTGAAGGAACCGGCGGCTGCGGCTAACAGTGTGCCCGCTATTAAAGAAGATGAATATTCACTGCTCTCCCCTCCCATAGTCCTGGGTTCGGGGAGCATTGAGCTTTTCAGCAGCTGACCTCGGAATGTGGGGGCACATGGCAGTGATGTAATTCTTTGTTACACGCTGAAATCAGCTGCTGGCATCAGAACAGTACACTGTGCTGAAAGAAAACTGAGGAAAGGTAAGAAGAATAATTTATTTATTTATTTATTTTACAATCCTTGTATTGATTTTTAACATCTTTAACTATACAATAACATTATATACTTAGTTTACAAACTCTCAGATTTCTATTCCTTTTTCACATTTTTCATCCGTTTTCAAAATGAAAGGATCACAGGAAAAATTGAAAAATAAAAATAAAAACAAAGAAAAAACATGCAATTCTCCAACTACCCTCCCTCCACCCAGACATGCATGATATACTATTTATATTTCCAGTGTTCACTTCTATCCTATCATCATTCTCTTGACTAAAGTAACCCCCTCGGATGTTTCACTTCCTTATTTAATCTCTATACGGTGTTCTGTTAGCCTATATCTCTCCCCCCTTTTCCCTCCACATTCAGATCTATTATTTTTAACTTCCTCAATGTTCCGCCCAAGTCTTCAAGTAAATACCAACAGGTCTGGTTAAAGGGCTTCATGATGTTGTGAATTTCGTCCTTTGCATAATAACTGAGTAAAAACACTTTCCGTTTTATCATAAGCCATTTCACATATCTTTCCTTATCATGTTCTGCTTCCATCCGTTCCAAATGGAATATGGCCTTCACTTGACCTATTATCTCTTTCCAATTTGGAATAAATTCAGATAACCAATGTTTTAACAAGCTTCTTTTGGCTATTAAACAGATCGTATGGAATATTGGGGTTAGTTTTTCCTTCTCTTTTTGTTGTACACCTTCCTCACTCCAACAGTAATGGAAAAGACATGGTAACGGATATAGAGGAACACTCTTAACACCCTTATTTTCCAATGTACATTTTATGTCTTTCCAGAATTCTTGTACTTTATTTCAATTCCACAATCCATGTAGTAAGCCTGAATCTTTAAGTTTGCATTTTGAACAATGTGTCAGCCGATTTCTCTTATTTTTGGATATTGGAATATTAAAGGCAAAGATTGCTCTATGCTTGATTCTAAACTGTGTGTCTCTCCAAACCTCACTCAACATGTTCTTCCATACTACCTTCCACCCTTCTAGGATTTTTTACTCAATCTCCTCTCCCTCTATTTGCCTATCCCATGACCTAAATACTTGTACTGTTTTTAATTTCCCCAGAATATCGTTGAAACCTCTGTATAGAGTAGATATACTGTGTGTGCCTGTGCTGTTTAATAATACAGTATCCATTGCGTTTCTTTTCGTTTCTTCCCTTACATTTATCAGATGCACTATAATAATTTTTGATTTGTTAGAATTGCAGAAATTGCTATTTACTTAATTTAAATTTTTATACAATCTCTTCTCTAGTCAACCACCTACTATCTTCCATGAGCAATAAATTAGTTATTTTGAGTATCCCCTTCAGCATCCATTCCTGGAATAATTTGTTGTCCCCTAATTGTTGTAATGCTGGGTTACCCCACAAAGGCAAATCCCTTGAAATTCTCCATGATAACTTTAGCTTTTTTCTGATTTCTTTCCTTATTGCTATCATGTCCCAGTATGCTATTGAGTTTTAATTTTGCTTGGCATTAGGTTTTGTGGTGTGTGCAATACAAGATTCCACAGATCTGCATAGGATTTTTCCAGGGCTAGTCAAAGAATTTATTAGTATCTTTCAACCAGTCTATTATGTGTCAGGAGATACAACCTGACCTGTATCTTCTTGTTTCTGCCCCCCACTTTTCTTTTGTTGCCATCATTGTTTTTAATTTTATACTATGCCTCCAAACCTTCCATATGAATTTCCTGATAACTGAATTTATCCTCTCCACATCTACATGTTTTAGGATAACCAGTATTATCTGTAGTGGATACATGAGTTTTCATTGCAGCCATTTGGTAAATTCAAAAAAGTTCATTTTTTTCTCATTAATGTACACTCTGCGCCCCATCTTGACTGGAAAAAAAGAAATGTAGACATTTTTGCAAATTTAATAAAAAATGAAGACTGAACTATTACATGGTCATAAATATTCAGACCCTTTGCTCAGTATTAAGTAGAAGCACCCTTTTGAGCTAGTACAGCCTTGAGTCTTCTTGGCTGCAACAAGTTTTTCACACCTGGATTTGGGGATCCTCTGCCATTGGATGGTGAATGTTGGTGGACAGCCATTTTCAGGTCTCTCAAGAGATGTTCAATTGGGTTTAGGTCAGGGTTCTGGCTGTGCCAGTCAAGAATGGTCGCAGATTTGTTCTGAAGCCATTCCTTTGTTATTTTAGCTGTGTGCTTAGGGTTATTGTCTTGTTGGAAGGTGAGCCTTTGGCCAAATCTGAGGTCCAGAGCACTCTGGAAGAGGTTTTCATCCAGGATATCTCTGTACTTGGCCGCATTCATGTTTTCTTCAATTGCAACCAGTCGTCCTGTCCCTGCAGCTGAAAAACACCACCACAGCATGATGCTGCCACCACCATGTTTCATTGTTGGGATTGTATTGGGCAGGTGATGAGCAGTGCCTGGTTTTCTCCACACATACCGCTTAGAATTATCAGCAAAAAGTTCTAACTTCTTCTCGTAAGACCAGAAAATATTATTTATCATAATCTCGGAGTCCTTCATGTGTTTTTTAGCAAACTTTATGTGGGTTTTCAAATGTTTTGCACTGAGGAGAAGCTTCTGTTGGTCCACTCTGACATAAAGGCCTGCCTGATGGAGGGCTGCAGTGATAGTTGACTTTGTGTAACTTTCTCTCATCTCCCTACTGTATCTGTGGAGCTCAGCCCCAGTGATCTTGGGGTTCTTCTTTGCCTCTCTCACCAAGGCTCTTCTCCCACGATTACTCAGTTTGGCTGGATGGCCAGGTCTAGGAAGACTTCTGGTGGTCCAAAGCTTCTTCCATTTAAGGATTATGAAGGCCACTGGGCTCTTAGGAAGCTTTAGTACCGCAGAAATTATTTTGTAACCTTGGCCAGATCTGTGCCTTGCCACAATTCTGTCTCTGAGCTCCTTGGCCAGTTCCTTTGACCTCATGATTCTCATTTGGTCTGACATACACTGTGAGCTGTGAGGTCTTATATAGACCAAATTAAGTATTATCATTTTAGTTAAACACAGCTGGACTCCAATGAAGGAGTAAAACCATCTCAAGGAGGATCACAAGGAAATGGACAGCATGCAACTTAAATATGAGTGCCTGTGCAAATGGTCTGAATACTTTTGACCATGTGATATTTCAGTTTTTCTTTTTAAATAAATTTGCAAAAATTTCTACATTTATGTTTTTTTCAGTCAAGATGAGGAGCAGAGTGTACATTAATGAGAAAAAAATGAACTTTTTTGAATTTACCAACTGGCTGCAATGAAACAAAGAGTGAAAAATTTAACAGGGTCTGAATACTTTCCGTACCCACTGTAATACTTCTGGGAAATTTCTCTCCACATCTGTCATATGAAGTATTAGGTAATTCGCAAAATATGAGGCTTTGATCCTCATGTTCTCTACTTTTATGGCTTCAAATAACTCATGTTGTTCCAAGTAGAGTACCAAGGGTTCAAGTGCTAAATAAAATGTAAGCGGTGACAAAGGGCAACTCTGGCGCATCCCTTTCTCGACTGGAAAGCTTAATGGGAGATGTCCAGGGGTTTTATTTTTTGCCTTTGGATTTGTTTACAAGACTTTTACAAAGTTTCTGAAATTACCCATAATTCCTACTTTGTCTAGTACCTGCCTTATCCAGTTACACTTTAACTTATCAAACGCCTTTTCTACGTCTAATATACAGTGAATATGGAAAGTATTCATACCCTTTTAAACAGAAATGTATACATTTTTGCAAATTTATTAAAAAAGAAAAACTGAAACAGCCAGCTTCTTTTGCAATTACCTTTTGTGGCTTACCCTCCTTGTGGAGTGTGTCAATGACTGGCTTCTGGACATCTGTCAAGTCAGCAGTCTTCCCCATGATTTTGGAGCCTACTGAAACAGACTATTCAGGTGTTTTTTAATTATTCTGATTAACTGAGATAATGATTTTTGGGCTTTCATTGGTTGTAAGCCATAATTATCAACATTAACAGAAATAAACACCAGAAATAGATCACTCTGTTTGTAAGGACTCTATATAATACAGCTCTGGCAAAAATTAAGAGAGAAATGGAAAATTTTCATTTTGTCTGATTTTTCTCTTTATAGGTATATTTTTGAGTAAAATGTAAATTGCTCTTTTATTCTATAAACTACTGACAACATGTCTTCGCATTTCCAAGCACTAAATTTAATATTTATTGTCAGAAAATGAGAAATGGTCAAAATAACAAAAAAAGCAGTGCTTGCAGACCTCAAATAATACTAAGAAAACAAGTTAATCATTTAGAAACAACAATACTAATGTTTAAACTCAGGAAGAATTTAGAAATCAATATTTTGTGGAATAGGCATGAATTTTAATCACAGCTTTCATGTGTCTTGGCATGCTTTCCACCAGTCTTTCACACTGCATTTGGGTGACCTTATGCTACTCCTGGTACAAAAAGTTAAGGGGTTCTTCTTTATTTGATGGTTTGTGACTATCCATCTTCTTCTTGATTACATTCCAGAAGTTTTCAATCAGGTTCAGGTTTGGAGATTGGGCTGGCCATAACAGGGATTTGATGTGGTGGTCCTTCATCCACACATTGATTTACCTTGGTGTGTGGCATGGTGCATTGTCCTGCTGTAAAAACCAGTCCACAGAGTTGGGGAACATTGCCTGAGCAGAAGGAATGAACTGTTTCCAGGATAACCTTGTATGCGGGTTGATTCATACGTTCTTCGCAAAGATTAACCTGCCCAATTCCAGCCATGCTGAAACATCCCCAGATCATCACCAATCGTCCACCAAATTTCACAGTATGTGCAAGACACTGTGGTTTGTATACCTCTTCAGGTCTCTGTCTAACCATTAAATTACCAGGTATTGGGCAAAGCTGAAAATTAGACTCATCAGAAAAGATTACCTTACTCCAGTCCTCAATGGTCCCATCCTTATGGTCTTTGGCAAACTTCAGCCTGACTCTTCTTTGCTTCTCATTGATGAAAGGCTTTTTTCTAGCTCTACATGACTTGATGACCCCTGCCTCTAGGAGCCTGTTACTATCTGTTCTTGCCATGCACTTCACCCCAGCTGCCATGTGCCATTCCTTTTGTAGGTCACTTGATGTCATCCTGCGGTTGCTGAGTGACATTCGAATAAGATGACGGTCATCCCAGTCAGTGGAGAGTCGTTTTCGCCCTTTGCCGGTCTGTAGTTTTGTTGTCCCCAATGTCTTCTGCTTGACCTTGTTGTAATGGACTTAGAAATTTTAAGGATGGAGGCAACATGACGCTCACTGTATCCCTCTGCCAGTAAAGCCAGAATTGAGTCCTTTTTTTTCCTCACTCAAGACTTTCTTTTCAACTCCATTGGCATGGTTAAAAGTTATTTTTTCATTCCTATTACTTTTGGGATATTACTAGCACTTGTTTTTCCATCCAGCTTGTCCTACTGCAAGAAGATTGTGAACAACACAGCAGGGTTTTTTATACTTTCCTTCATTAAATAAGATTTGGTTCAGGTGATCACCTAATCAGAAGCACATTAAATAGAATGAGGTGTACTCTGGTTAGAATTCAACTGACACTGGAATAGAATGTCTGTCAGACATGTAGAGCAGCTGATTTTTATAAAACTGTGCAGTGGTCGCTTAATTTTTGCCAGAGCTGTATGAGTTTCACTTTTTGTATTGAAGAACTGAAATAAATGAACTTTTTGATTATATTCTAATTTAGTGAGAAGCACTTGTAGATTTAGTGTGCGTCTTTAAACTTATTTACAAAATTGCTGAACGAATCAACAACAATCTTAAATATGCATATGATACAACATTGATAGCAACACTCATGGATTTATTGAAAGACTTATTATGGAGTGACAAGATATAAAGCTCGAAAATGGGACTGCTGCTCAACTCAAAGAGAACAAAGATATTGACTACTGCCAGGTACAACTGGGACAACTTGAAATGGATGGTGATGAACTAGAAGATGTAAAGGACTTTAACCTACTCAGATTGATTATAATTCAAGATGCAGCAACAACACCGGAAGTCAAAAGAATAGCTATGGGTAAATCAGCAATGAAGTCACTGGGCAAAGTCTTGAAATCGAGGAACATTTCACAGGTGATGAAGACACGACTTGTACATAGTTTGGTCTTTTCTGTGGTAGCATATGGGTGCGATACCTGGATGATAAAACAAGACAGGAGAAGAATCGACACCTTCAAAATGTGCTGGTGGAGAAGGATGCTATTAATAATATGGATGGCAAAAAAAGAACAAACAAATCAATTTTGGAACAAACCAAGCCTGACATGTCACTCAAAGAAATGATCATCAAGCTGCAACTTGCATATTTTGGGAACATCATGTGAAAAGAGAAATCACTAGAGAAGGACATCATGGTTGGAAGAGTAGAAGGAACAAGTCGAAGAGGAAGACCAACAACCTGATGGCTTGATGCTATCAAGATAACAGCGGAGAAGACCCTGGTGGACCTATCTTGGCTTGCACAAGATTAATCTTCCTAAAGAGTGTTCTGCCATCAAGTCGCCATGGCTCAAAATCGAGCTTTAAGACTGTTAAAGAAAAAATAATAAATAAAACATCTTGTAAAATACATTTGAATTTGTCACTAATACACTATCATGCACCAAAAACAACAAGCAACGAGATTACAGAAGAGAAATTCAAATAAAAAATACATGACATTTTCCATTTGAGACAGTGTGATTCCAATATTTATGGTGCTTAAAGTCTTACTGAGGAATTTGGATGATGGTAAAATCAGGACACATATGAATCACATTCTGATTCATAGAAGCACATTGTTATCTGTTTTCGGATGCAGCATAGATCAAACGTACTGCACTTTTAGTAGTGCATGCTGTGGTGCTCAAAATCTCCATCGTAATAAAGTATTAGTGTTTCTGCCAGGAGATGCATCTTCACTGCCCTCAAACCAAATGTAAGCGACTTTTACTTAATGGGAAAAGCAGAAGAAACATTTGGCAAATCAACAGCAAACTTCATCACTTGCTGATAGATTATGGCAGCAGATGTGACATAATGTGTTTCCTCCGAGTAGGGTTCAAACCTGCCAGTTTTATGTTGGTGGCCCTCATTATCAAGTAGAAGATATTTTTTGTTATAATTCTCATGTATTCACAAAATATTTGCACTAATATAGGTTTAGCATATGTTACTGGTATATATATTTAAAAAATGCTTTTACGTTAGAATAACATATTCCAATATATGGTATGTGGATAATGATTTTTTTTGCTGTGCATATTCATATATGATGACTAGTTATATAAAATGATAATAAAGTGTGATGTATATATTCAAGCAGGTCATTTTTATACCATTGCTCTCTGGTTTTTGAAAAAAAAAAACTTCTAAGACTTTCCTGCATTCTGCACAAGCTTTTTGTGACTTTTTCGTATACAAATATGCAGTTTTTTAAGCTTTTTTAATCTAAGAGAAAATGCATAAAAAATAGATACCTGATTTTCTAATGTTTGAAAAGAAAAAACATCAAATGTGTCAAAAGAATTAGCACAAAAAAGCTGCACTGTTTGTAGTGCATTTAATACTTCCCTACTAACTGGAGATTGTCAGTACAGCGTGACTGTTTAACCTAGCACAGAACTTCATAGGGGACATAGACCTAATAAAAATCATATTTGTAGTCTGCGTTCCCACAATGAGCTTTTGAAGATTTTTGATGTTACAGATTTTCTGCTTCATTTCTGCACCTATTTCATTGCATTTTTGAGTAATTTTTTACATCCTGTTTTTGACTGCGCTTTTTTGTATCTTGTTGGATTGTCATGTTTTAAACAAATCAACTTTGTTTTTGATTCTTCCTGTTATTTGGCTTTGTCAAAACGTTATTGCTAGTTTGCTGATCAGCAGTTATTTAATAGCCAGTTTACACAGGTGCATCACACCAACCCGAAGAATAAAGTCATCTAATCACTTATATCACACTCGTAAAAAATAAATAAAACCAATTCTTCACATGCTGTTGATTTGTTCATTCTGCTTCACAAAGATTGCAGTAAGGCTCAGCTTACATTTACCCTGCGCTCTGCGCTGAGGGCTTACACCGGGGTTTCTGAGTGAATCTCTGAAATGCATGATTCAGGAAGAACCTACGGCGGAAGATTTCCTATAATGAGGCAGATGGAGGAACTGTTGACCACAGTTTTGTGTACTTCTGAAAAGAAGGACACGGCTGAATAGAGGCCAGATGAAGTCCAGAGTAACTCTGATGCCTCATTATAGTATTAGCAACAAAGGACCCAAATATCAATCACACTAAAGGGCTAAACTTGTTTGATATACTACAACAAGAGGAAGTAGGACAAACACCTAAAGAGTATATTTACCCATAAAAAATACTTTATTAACTTGATACATGCATAAATAAATAATAAGAAAATGGAGGCTGCTAAGCACACATGCAGAGGAACATAGGCATATGCAGGAAGTGAAAGGACATACAAAGTGTAGCTTTAATATAACATAGTCCCCTAAATATACTGTGATTAATAAAGTAAAACTTTCCAACACATATATGCAACAGAGGGGGAACTAGAGCACCGGTAATAAACTTACATGTAACTGTCACCAGCAGCCTGCAGTGTTCCCACAGCCCTAATGCACATTTTGTTAACTCTTCATCAGGAAGCATGTGTTAGGAAAGGGATAGGTGCAGTTTATAAAGCATAAGGCAGCCAATAAATGAAGAGAGCGGAGGAGGTGTGTACGTCACATGCACCGAGGGAATGTGAGTTGTGTGTATTTATGGCGCATGCACCATTCAGTTCTCCCAAAACAAAGGACGCTCTGGCTTGCAACCCTGTTCCACCGCTGTCATGGAGACAGTGCGTGCGGGAATGTGTGAGAGTCAGATGCTTGCATGAGCATCTATGGCAAAGGAACCTGCATGCGCACTAGAGCAAAATGACAGAGGACTGGCTGCGGTGGCACCGGATAGGATGAGGTTTGATGTTTTTAAATGCATAGTAATCAGCGCCAGTACTCTCAATATGTGGGCAACATACAAAGAATTTAGCAAAACAGGGATGAGTGAAGGTGTAGGTAAAGCAGGTGCAAGCAAGAAATACTGTGAAAAGACAGAATGTACGCATAAAATATAACATACAATGAAGGAATAATACAATGTGATGAGGTAATTTATTAAAAAGAGCATTACGTGATACTGCAATAAGGTGCAAGAGTGCTACTTTAGAGAAAGTGTAAGGTAAAATACATAAAGTGCTGAGTGAAGAGGTTGCGAAACACTAGACATGGTGTAATGGTCAAAGTAATAGTCTAATACTATATTAGAAGAGATTAAGCTGTACTAAAAAGGAAGCTTGAAGAATAAAGTGTCATGTGCTTGATACAGGAAGATTTTGGACCATCTTATGAAAATGGTAAGGCAAAAAGTAGTGGGCACCGTAATAGAGAACCATAATAGAGAAGAGTATATCAATTGTACTATTGATACCAGGCCTCACATAGGGAAAGTTTCTACATCACCATTTAATTTTGACTGTTCAAACCAGTTCCAAAAGAGAAATATGAGGAATCTGGTAGCAGTTGCAGTGAACACAATGGAAAAATGGAGATGCACAAGTCAAGCATACGTGCCTGGATATATAGTCATGCCATATAGTCCATGTATAATCATCATAGATGAAATGAACATTTCTTCCTTTTGCTAGGATTGGCAAAATATTTAATGGATTCTTCCAGAGTGTTCAAGATGGATGTTATCCTCAGAGGGTACAGCCATAACACAGTAGTCCTTCCGCTAACACACATTAAATCCTTTGTCTCAGATAGGTAACAAACTAAACAGAAACAGAAAGCAAATTAGAACACAGAAAAGATTCTGTTAATATAATAAAAAGGTGACCCAAAATTTGGGTTCAGGTTTTTTTAGGGGTTGGGGTAGCCTTAGGATGTTTACATTTGTTTGCACAGTGTGTACTCATACGCTTGTAGTTTATGGTTTTATACTCTTATATCCAGTCACTTTTTATTCTATTAGCATAATCTTTTCTGTGTTTTAATGTGCTCACTTGTGCGGGGTTTCCACTGTTTAGGCACATCAGGGGCTCTCAAATGTGACATGGCATCTGCTAATTATTTCAGCAAATTTGGCACTCAAAAAATCAAATGTCGCTCCTTCTCTTCCAAGCTCTGCTGTGTGAGCAAACAGTGGTTTTCACCAATAAAGAAATACAGATGACACTCACCGGTTAATTCTATTTCTTTAAAACATCGGTATAGGGAGGATGGGAGCAGAAGTGGAGATGACGACAGCTGTTTCGCGCTGCAGTGGCGCTTCTACAGGAGACCAGTAGAAGCGCCACTGCAGCGCAAAACAGCTGTCGTCATCTCCACTCCTGCTCCCATCCTCCGTATGCCGATGTTTTAAAGAAATAGAATAAAGAAGATTTTAATCGGTGTGTGCCATCTGTATTTCTTTTTTTGTGAAGTTGTTGTGCCTATTGCTTTGGAGTGGCACCCCGGTCTATGGAGAACTTCTTATACTGCACACACTTTTAGGCGGCAGTTCACACAGGCATGTGCACAATAAATGCATTTTCTTGCTGTGCGGATTAATTCCTGGTTGGAGATATTTTGAACAGTGGTTTTCCCCCACATATGGGGTATTGGTGTGCTTAGGAGAATTGCACTACAAATCTTATGGTCTATTTTCTGCTGTTACCCTTGTGAAAGTAAAAAAAGTGCAGACCCCCACATAGTATAATGCAGCCCCCCATAGAATATAATGCAGCCCCACTATAGAACAAAATGCAGCCCCTTCATAAGGTATAATGCAGACCCCCATAGAATATAATGTAACCCCTTCATAGAGTATAATACAACCCACCCCATAGAATATAATGTAGCCTCCTCATAGAATATAATGCAGCCCCCCTCATATAGCATAATGCAGCCACCCCCATAGACTATAATGTAGCCCCCTCATAGGGCACAATGCAGCCCCCATAGAATATAGTGCAACCCCCCTCATATAGTATAATGCAGCCCCCCATAGAATATGATGTAGTGATGTAGTCCCCTTCATATAGTATAATGAAGCCCCTATATAGTATAATGCAGCCCCCAATAGACTATAATGTAGCCCCCTCATATAGTATAATATGGCTTCCTCAGAGTATGATGCAGTCCCCCTCATAGAACGCAATACAGCCCACCCCCATAGAATATAATGTAGACCCCTCCCTCCCCCTTAGAATATAATCCAGCCCACATTCCAGTACTAACTTACTGATATATTTAAAAAACACACACACAATTCTCACCTCTCCTCGTTCCCCAGGCTGCTCCAGGCTCTGCTCCAGTCTCAGCAGCTGCACTGCCGAATACATGACACACAGCATGTATGCGATGAAGTGACATCATTGCACACCTGCAGTGTTAGGTGCAGAGGTGAATGATGGGAGAGGGAGCATCACAGGATGCTCTCTCCTCCATCATTGTCTTTAACTGTATCAGTGTGTATGATGCCTATACAGTTGAATGTGGAGGGCACGCGGGGGGCCTGCACTGGCGCTGGCGTCGGGTGGGCCCCCCGACTCATGGGCCCCATATCGGCCTTGTGATGTGCTATTAGTGGCATACCAATGGCTGGGGGCCACTGATGGAGCGTGGGCCCTAGGCAGCTGCCTGGTCTGCCTGCCACTAACGTCGGCCCTGTACCTAACACGTCACTTACTTTGATCTCTTTGGAATTACTTGTAATTTGATGATGTCAACACTCAGTGGTCTATAGGTTTCTTAATTTCGTAACTTTGTATGTATTATTTTAATTATAATCTATTAAAACTGACAAAATATACCATGATAGATATTGTGCCTTGCACTCTATTTTTGTAAGTTTTTCTTATTATACCATGCTTATTAGCCCTTTTCTTTGTGCCCATTATACATATGTAGTTTTACAAGTTCTAAACAAAATAAAAAATTGAATAAATGCTCATGGTAATGTTTGGGTCTTTGATTGTCAGAAAAAAAACAAAACGCTGTTACCTTTTGAAAGAAAAGCTTTACCTGATTATTTCAGATTTGGATGGAGCATTCAAGAGCGGCTTTAACCCGTCTGATAACTGAGTCGTTGATTAGCTTGGCTTCTGTTTTAAGCTCCCAAGAAAATCTTACCATCTGTTTCTTTCAACCGCAACTGAGCAACAACAGAGAAAGGACAGTCTACATGTATAAATCACATGTTCTTATTGTCACTGAAAAATCTGGGGTTTTCTCTTCTAAAATAAGATGGAAAATTCCTAATCTTATAAAATCCGTGCTGTTCATATGCCTCATGCTTTCAATTAAAATATAAAAATTAAATGCCGAATAAAAAATATGGGTACAACAGCATGTATGAGTACACAGAATGTATTACTGTACTTATTTGCATTTCTTAAAGTAACTATCACATTTTTATTTTTAGCAGCATAACTTTATCAATAGTGATGAGCGAACGTGCTCGCCACTACTTGTTACTCGCCCAAGTATCACGGTACTCGGTGTACTCGGTGAGCACCGAGCATTTCTGGGCTCCACCCAGCTTTTTTGACGGACTTTACAGACCCAATCACGATGCAGGGATTGTCTGCCAGGCAATGAAATGCTGCAGCCATCTTTGTTGTGGTCGTGCAGTGATTGGCTGGCCGCACAGCATCATCAAGGGGTATAAGAGACCGGACGCTACCCTTCTCGCTGCATTCAGCTCCGGATTTAGATAGTGTAGGGAGAGCTGTGCTGAGATAGGTTCAGATTTGGGGATTTATTAGTCAGTGTGGGGTCTACCATCGTAAACTACTCGAATCCAGCTAAACCAACAGTCCTTCGAAAGACTAATTCCGGAGTATATAGGTTCCAGTGTTAGGTAGGCAGGGTAATGTACGTCGCTGTATACATATCAGTGCAAGGCCTGCAGGCACTGTATGTGTGTATATAAATTTCATTGCATACATAAGGGGGTCCATTCCCTTCCTGTGTTCTAGTGCTGCTGCTATTTGTAGTATAAATTGCCCATATATACCTAGCCGCAGGTGTAACTAACTTAGACAATTTTTTTGGCCAGGGTTAATAGAGCTTTTTTATTGCAAAACAATCTAGAGCCCTTTTTTTTCTCCATTTGCTTTTTGACAGTGCACAATACAGCCAGATCCTTTTCCTAGCAAAGCATGAAAATCCAGCAATTTTAAAGGGGTCCCAAAAATCCCTTTTGAGTGCACAGAGAAATATTTATTTTTTATGAGTAGATTTTGTTTTGAGTGTTTCCACAATTTCTTGACACTATTTTGCTGAACCCCCCCCAAAAAAAGAGGCCACATATTTTACAGTTTGGTATATCTGTGATGAGCCTCATCCATCCGTCTGCTAAAAATGTTGGTCTTGTTAGCACTAAATTCAAGGTTTTTTTGCTGTCTGGCACTGTAATTAAATACAGGACTAGTGAGCCAAAAAAAAAAAAAAAATACAGGTCACACATTATTTGGTGTGGTATCTCCATGCCAGCTTATATCTGTGTGTGCTCCAAGTTTGGCCAGTTTAGGCCATTTTTCTTTCTTTGTCCTGGGTGTCACTGTACTTGTATGCAGCCATATTTAGCCAAAAAATAAAAAAATACAGGCCACACATTTGTCGTAGAGGTATCTCCGTGCCAGCTCATATCTGTGTGTGCTCAAAGTTTGGCCAGTTTAGGCCGGTTTTCTTTTTTTGTCCTGGGTTTCACTGTACTTATATACAGCACTATTTAGCCAAAAAATAAAAAAATACAGGCCACACATTTTTCGGTGTGATATCTACATGGTGGCAGATATCTGTGCGTGCTCAAAGTCTGGCCAGTTTAGGCCAGTTTTCCTTTTTTGTCCTGGGTGTCACTGTACTTACAGTGGGGAAAAAAAGTATTTAGTCAGTCAGCAAGAGTGCAAGTTCCACCACTTAAAAAGATGAGAGGCGTCTGTAATTTACATCATAGGTAGACCTCAACTATGGGAGACAAACTGAGAAAAAAAAATCCAGAAAATCACATTGTCTGTTTTTTTTTTCATTTTATTTGCATATTATGGTGGAAAATAAGTATTTGATCAGAAACAAAATTTCATCTCAATACTTTGTGATTTATCCTTTGTTGGCAATGACAGAGGTCAAACGTTTTCTGTAAGTCTTCACAAGGTTGCCACACACTGTTGTTGGTATGTTGGCCCATTCCTCCGTGCAGATCTCCTCTAGAGCAGTGATGTTTTTGGCTTTTCGCTTGGCAACACGGACTTTCAACTCCCTCCAAAGGTTTTCTATAGGGTTGAGATCTGGAGACTGGCTAGGCCACTCCAGGACCTTGAAATGCTTCTTACAAAGCCACTCCTTCGTTGCCCTGGCGGTGTGCTTTGGATCATTGTCATGTTGAAAGACCCAGCCACGTTTCATCTTCAATGCCCTTGCTGATGGAAGGAGGTTTGCACTCAAAATCTCACGATACATTTCCCCATTCATTCTTTCATGTACCCGGATCAGTCGTCCTGGCCCCTTTGCAGAGAAACAGCCCCAAAGCATGATGTTTACACCACCATGCTTTACAGTAGGTATGGTGTTTGATGGATGCAACTCAGTATTCTTTTTCCTCCAAACACGACAAGTTGTGTTTCTACCAAACAGTTCCAGTTTGGTTTCATCAGACCATAGGACATTCTCCCAATACTCCTCTGGATCATCCAAATGCTCTTTAGCAAACTTCAGACGGGCCCGGACATGTACAGGCTTAAGCAGTGGGACACGTCTGGCACTGCAGGATCTGAGTCCATGGTGGCGTAGTGTGTTACTTATGGTAGGCCTTGTTACATTGGTCTCAGCTCTCTGCAGTTCATTCACTAGGTCCCCCCGCGTGGTTCTGGGATTTTTGCTCACCGTTCTTGTGATCATTCTGACCCCACGGGGTGGGATTTTGCGTGGAGCACCAGATCGAGGGAGATTATCAGTGGTCTTGTATGTCTTCCATTTTCTAATTATTGCTCCCACAGTTGATTTCTTCACTCCAAGCTGGTTGGCTATTGCAGATTCAGTCTTCCCAGCCTGGTGCAGGGCTACAATTTTGTTTCTGGTGTCCTTTGACAGCTCTTTGGTCTTCACCATAGTGGAGTTTGGAGTCAGACTGTTTGAGGGTGTGCACAGGTGTCTTTTTATACTGATAACAAGTTTAAACAGGTGCCATTACTACAGGTAATGAGTGGAGGAAAGAGGAGACTCTTAAAGAAGAAGTTACAGGTCTGTGAGAGCCAGAAATCTTGATTGCTTGTTTCTGACCAAATACTTATTTTCCACCATAATATGCAAATAAAATGGAAAAAAAACAGACAATGTGATTTTCTGGATTTTTTTTTCTCAGTTTGTCTCCCATAGTTGAGGTCTACCTATGATGTAAATTACAGACACCTCTCATCTTTTTAAGTGGTGGAACTTGCACTATTGCTGACTGACTAAATACTTTTTTTCCCCACTGTATATACAGCACTATGTTGCATTATTTTAAAAGCAGGCCACATTTTACAGTGAGGTATATCTGTGACAAGCCTCATACATCCGTGGAATTAAAATTTGTGGATTTTAGGCCGGTATTCCAGTGTTTTCCTGTCGGTTACTCAAGTTATGTACAGCACTATGTTGCATTATTTTAGAAAACAGGCCACATTTTACAGTGAGGTATATCTGTGACACGACTCATACATCCGTGTGCCAAAAATTGAGGCATTTTAGGCCTAAATTACCTCTTTTTGACAGTCTGTCACTCTTGTTATATTCAGCACTCTTTTGAATAAAAAAAACCCCCCAAAAAACATATTTTACAGTGTGGTATATCTGTGACACGCCTCATACATCCGTGCGATAAAAATTTGGGGATTTTAGGCCGGTATTCCAGTGTCTTCCTGTCTGTTATTCAAGTTATATACAGGACTCTGTTGCACTTTTTTAAAGAACAGGCCACATTTTACAATGAGGTATAACTCTGAAGCGCCTCAGACATCTGTGTGATTACAAATTGTGGGTTTTATGCCGGTATTCCAGGGTTTTTCTGTCTGTTACTCCAGTTATATACAGCACTATGTTGCATTATTTTAAAAAACAGGCCACATTTTACAGTGGGGTATATCTGTGACATGCCTTATACGTCCGTGTTATAAAAATTTGGGATTTTAGGCCGGTATTCCAGTGTTTTCCTGTCTGTTACTCAAGTTATATCCAGCACTCCTTTTCATAAAAAAAAACCATATTTTAAAGTGGTGTATGTTGGTAAAAATAATTCTGTTTCAAGTTGTGATGGCAGCTTCATTACTGTGTTAAATGCTCCACCTACTACCACCATCATCATCTTCAGCCTAGAGGCAGTCACTGCGCAGATAGAAAGTCTGAGTAGCAGTGAGTGAACTCTTAGGCGGTGTTGTACTGTGTCTTGAACTCTGTCTCTGTATTACGAAGGCTAAATCTTCTTGATGAAATCATGCCTGGAAGAGCCAGAGCAAGATAACGTGGAAGATCACGGGGACAGGACTCGCAACTACTGAAGCCTGGTGTTCCTGGGCAGGAATCTGACAAGCCCTCACCTACTAATACTGAACTGGTTAGATAATGACGTTTAAACGGAGCCCATGCCTTTTCTATAACTGAATCTAGAGATTTTGACATTTTGGCTGCATTTCAAGAGACGTCAATTGGAGAGTGTGGTGGTCGGAGATGTGACTTCTACACCACCACACGAGCTGCCGCCTCTCCACTAGGGATGAGCGACTTTGCCTTTTTTCGGGTCGAGTCGGGTTTCATGAAACCCGACTTTCGCAAAAGTCGGTTTGAACGCAATCGGCCGATTATCTTGAAAAGTCGAAGGCCGACTGAAACACGAAACCCAATGCAAGCCAATGGGGAACCAAGGTCGGCAGTGAGTGGAGGACAGGAAACACACCTACAGTGCCGATTTTAATGTCAAAAACATCAATTCTTATTATTTAAGCTTGTCAACCTTAATTTACTTTATAATAATAGTTAGGCATTGAAAACTGGGGGTTATTTGGCTAAAGTAGTGGGGGAGGAGGTAGGGCTGGCTCCAGATTTTCGTGAGCCCTGGGCCAAAGAGTGTCACTGGGCTCCTTTAACACATCCCACAATTCATAATCCTCTGATACAGCAGAGAAATAGCGGTATAGTGCAATGAAAAATACTTTACTTCTTACATCTCATGACTGATATCCATTTTAAATTCTCCAATAGCTCCAAAAACGGACAGTATATTACTCCATACAGTATTATAGCCACCGCATAGTGCGCTATATAGAGTAATGAGGCCCATATATTTCTCCATACAGAATCATTGGTCCCATATAATGTTCCATACAGTATATGATGAGCTCCACATAATGCTACAGTATATGTTGGTCCCCATGGATGAAGCTCCACTGTCTTATGGGTCCAAATAATGCTCTATATATAATGGGCCCCATTTCTAATGCTCCAGTGTATAATGGGCCCTGTAAATGCTGATGCAGTGTCTGATGTCCACCTTTGGAATGCTCCAGTATATGGTGGGCCTCATATATCATTCTCCAGAGTATAGTGCTACCCAAAAATTGCTGAAAACATTGAAAACAGTTAAATAAGTCTCCTCGCTAGGGAATCCCTGTACTAGTCTGGACTCCTTGTCGTCCCCATCTTCCAACTCACTGCACTTGGACTGTTTAGACAGAGGGCGTACAGACGTGATGTCATCGCACTCTCTGACCAGAATGTCACTGTCAGGAAACGCGGAAGACGTCACGGCGGTGGAGCAGGGAGAGGTAAGTATTTCAACTTTGCAAGTGTTGTGATCCTGAGCAAGCAGGGGGGCCCACTAGCAGGGGGGACCCACCGTCAGAGACACTTGATTGTACTATGAGGGACCCTGTGCCAGTGCCGTTGCCCAAGAGTGGGCCCAGGTGGTGACCCCGGCCTTGTGGGGGGAGGCAGCCCAGCTATGGAGGTGGAAAAAATGGCATATGTTGATGTTGGACATTCAGCAGCTGCAAATGGAGTAATTGGAGAAGTCCGCGGAAGAGGAGGACAAAAGCGAGCCATTTTTCTGGCAACCTACGTGTCAGCAGGGGAGGGTGGGACAAAATCCTTTGAAACCCATGCATGGTTCATTTTAATGAAGGTTAAATCATCAACATTTTGGGTCAACAGACGGGTCCTTTTTTCTGTCAGGATTGATCCAGCAGCACTGAAGACTAGAGTTGAGCGACTTTTGTTTTTTTAGGGTCGCGTTTCGTTTCGTGAAACCCGACTTTTCCAAAAGTCGGGTCGAGCAAGATCGTCCGATTATAGGGAAAAGTCAGGGTCGGCCCGAAACACAAAACCCAATGTAAGTCAATGGGGAATAAAAGTCGGCAGTGAGAGGAGGACAGGAAACACACCTACAGTGCCCATTTGAATGCCAAAAGCATCAATTCTTCTTTCTTAAGCTTGTCAACCTTAATTAACTTCATAATACAAGCTACGCACTGAAAAATGGGGGTTATTTGGCTAAAGTTGTGGGGGGGGGAGGGCTGGCTCCAGGTTTTCATGTGCCCTGGGCAAAAGAGCGCCCCTTTAACACATACCACAACTCATCATGCTCCGATACGGCAGAGAAATAGCGGTATAGTCCAATGAAAAATACCTCACTTTTTATATCTCATGACGAGGCCCATCTATTTCTCCATACAGAATCATTGGTCCCATATAATGTTTGAAACAGTATATGATGAGCTCCACATAATGCTACAGTATATGTTGGTCCCCATGGATGAAGCTCCACTGTCTTATGGGCCCAAATAATGCTCCAAACATAATGGGCCCCATTTCTAATGCTCTAGTGTATAATGGGCCCTGTAAATGCTGCTCCAGTGTCTGATGTCCACTTTTGGAATGTTCCAGTGTATGGTGGGCCCCATCTATCATTCTCCAGAGTATAGTGCTCCCCAAAAATTGCTGTCCCAACATTGAAAACAATCAAATAAGTCTCCTCGCTAGGGAATCCCTGTACTTGTCTGGACAGGTGCTGTAGCTTGCTTAACAGCTCGCCAGCCGTTCTCACGCCCAGTATGGATTACACGTGATTGCACAAAGGTGAGAAAGGGTACCGTATCCCCAGATAACATGTATGGATAGCGTACACATTCAAAATATATGTCTCAGGAGGCAGGCTCAGACGGTGTTAGGCCCAGTATGGATTGCACGTGATTGCACAAAGGTTAGAAAGGGTACCGTATCACCGGATAACATGTATGGATAGCGTACACATTCAAAATATATGTCTATACAGCATGAGGCAGGCTCAGACGGTGTTAGGCCCAGTATGGATTGCACGTGATTGCACAAAGGTTAGAAAGGGTACCGTATCCTCAGATAACATGTATGGATAGCGTACACATTCAAAATATATGTCTCAGGAGGCAGGCTCAGACGGTGTTAGGCCCAGTATGGATTGCACGTGATTGCACAAAGGTTAGAAAGGGTACCGTATCCCCGGATAACATGTATGGATAGCGTACACATTCAAAATATATGTCTATACAGCATGAGGCAGGCTCAGACGGTGTTAGGCCCAGTATGGATTGCACGTGATTGCACAAAGGTTAGAAAGGGTACCGTATCCCCGGATAACATGTATGGATAGCGTACACATTCAAAATATATGTCTATACAGCATGAGGCAGGCTCAGACGGTGTTAGGTCCAGTATGTATTGCACGTGATTGCACAAAGGTTAGAAAGGGTACCGTATCACCGGATAACATGTATGGATAGCGTACACATTCAAAATATATGTCTATACAGCATGAGGCAGGCTCAGACAGTGTTAGGCCCAGTATGGATTGCACGTGATTGCACAAAGGTTAGAAAGGGTACCGTATCCCCAGATAACATGTATGGATAGCGTACACATTCAAAATATATGTCTCAGGAGGCAGGCTCAGACGGTGTTAGGCCCAGTATGGATTGCACGTGATTGCACAAAGGTTAGAAAGGGTACCGTATCCCCGGATAACATGTATGGATAGCGTACACATTCAAAATATATGTCTATACAGCATGAGGCAGGCTCAGACGGTGTTAGGCCCAGTATGGATTGCACGTGATTGCACAAAGGTTAGAAAGGGTACCATATCCCCGGATAACATGTATGGATAGCGTACACATTGAAAATATATGTCTATACAGCATGAGGCAGGCTCAGATGGTGTTAGGCCCAGTATGGATTGCACGTGATTGCACAAAGGTTAGAAAGGGCACCGTATCCCCAGATAACATGTATGGATAGCGTACACATTCAAAATATATGTCTATACAGCATGAGGCATGCTCAGACGGTGTTAGGCCCAGTATGGATTGCACGTGATTGCATAAAGGTTAGAAAGGGTACCGTATCCCCGGATAACATGTATGGATAGCGTACACATTCAAAATATATGTCTATACAGCATGAGGCAGGCTCAGACGGTGTTAGGCCCAGTATGGATTGCACGTGATTGCACAAAGGTTAGAAAGGGTACCGTATCACCGGATAACATGTATGGATAGCGTACACATTCAAAATATATGTCTATACAGCATGAGGCAGGCTCAGACGGTGTTAGGCCCAGTATGGATTGCACGTGATTGCACAAAGGTTAGAAAGGGTACCGTATCCCCAGAAAACATGTATGGATAGCGTACACATTCAAAATATATGTCTATACAGCATGAGGCAGGCTCAGACGGTGTTAGGCCCAGTATGGATTGCACGTGATTGCACAAAGGTTAGAAAGGGTACCGTATCCCCGGATAACATGTATGGATAGCGTACACATTCAAAATATATGTCTATACAGCATGAGGCAGGCTCAGACGGTGTTAGGCCCAGTATGGATTGCACGTGATTGCACAAAGGTTAGAAAGGGTACCGTATCACCGGATAACATGTATGGATAGCGTACACATTCAAAATATATGTCTCAGGAGGCAGGCTCAGACGGTGTTAGGCCCAGTATGGATTGCACGTGATTGCACAAAGGTTAGAAAGGGTACCGTATCCCCGGATAACATGTATGGATAGCGTACACATTCAAAATATATGTCTATACAGCATGAGGCAGGCTCAGACGGTGTTAGGCCCAGTATGGATTGCATGTGATTGCACAAAGGTTAGAAAGGGTACCGTATCACCGGATAACATGTATGGATAGCGTACACATTCAAAATATATGTCTATACAGCATGAGGCAGGCTCAGACGGTGTTAGGCCCAGTATGGATTGCACGTGATTGCACAAAGGTTAGAAAGGGTACCGTATCCCCAGATAACATGTATGGATAGCGTACACATTCAAAATATATGTCTATACAGCATGAGGCAGGCTCAGACGGTGTTAGGCCCAGTATGGATTGCACGTGATTGCACAAAGGTTAGAAAGGGTACCGTATCCCCGGATAACATGTATGGATAGCATACACATTCAAAATATATGTCTATACAGCATGAGGCAGGCTCAGACGGTGTTAGGCCCAGTATGGATTGCACGTGATTGCACAAAGGTTAGAAAGGGTACCGTATCACCGGATAACATGTATGGATAGCGTTCACATTCAAAATATATGTCTCAGGAGGCAGGCTCAGACGGTGTTAGGCCCAGTATGGATTGCACGTGATTGCACAAAGGTTAGAAAGGGTACCGTATCCCCGGATAACATGTATGGATAGCGTACACATTCAAAATATATGTCTATACAGCATGAGGCAGGCTCAGACGGTGTTAGGCCCAGTATGGATTGCACGTGATTGCACAAAGGTTAGAAAGGGTACCGTATCACCGGATAACATGTATGGATAGCGTACACATTCAAAATATATGTCTATACAGCATGAGGCAGGCTCAGACGGTGTTAGGCCCAGTATGGATTGCACGTGATTGCACAAAGGTTAGAAAGGGTACCGTATCACCGGATAACATGTATGGATAGCGTACACATTCAAAATATATGTCTATACAGCATGAGGCAGGCTCAGACGGTGTTAGGCCCAGTATGGATTGCACGTGATTGCACAAAGGTTAGAAAGGGTACCGTATCCCCGGATAACATGTATGGATAGCGTACACATTCAAAATATATGTCTATACAGCATGAGGCAGGCTCAGACGGTGTTAGGCCCAGTATGGATTGCATGTGATTGCACAAAGGTTAGAAAGGGTACCGTATCCCCGGATAACATGTATGGATAGCGTACACATTCAAAATATATGTCTATACATCAGGAGGCAGGCTCAGACGGTGTCAGGCACAGTATGGATTTGACGGCCCAGATTACACAGCGGAGGAGCAGGGAGAGGTAAAGATTGCAAATGCTGGGGTCCTGCCCAAGCAAGGGGGGCCCACTCGTGGGCGTCGGTACTGGCACTGGGCCCCTCATAGTACAGCGGTGTGTCTGACGGCGGGTGTGCACCACCACCGTCAGAGACACTTGATTGCACTATGAGGGACCCTGTGCCAGTGCCCGTGCCCAAGAGTCGGCCTACCCACCTGTCCAGGGCAACGGTACTCGCACGGTGTCGTGCGCTAGGTGGTGACCCCGGCCATGGGGGGGAGGCAGCACAGTTAGGGAGTTTTAGAAAGTGGCATATGTTGATGTTGGACATTCAGCTGATGCAAAAGGCGAAATAGGTGAAGTACCAGGAAGAGGTGGACGAAAGCAAGCCATTTTTCTGCCACCCTATGCGTCATCAGGGGAAGGTGGGACAAAATCCTTGGAAACCCATGCGTGGTTCATTTTAATGAAGGTTAGATCATCCACATTTTGGGTTGACAGACGGATCCTTTTTTCTGTCAGGATTGATCCAGCTGCACTGAAGACTCTTTCCGATAGCACACTTGCAGCTGGGCAAGCGAGCTCCTGTAAGGCATATTGGGCCAATTCAGGCCAGGTGTCCAGTTTAGCGGCCCAATAGTCAAAGGGGAATGACCTGTGTGGGAGAACATCGATATGGGAGGAAAAGTAGTTTGTAACCATAGTTGACAACTGCTGTCTCCTGTCACTTTCCATCGATGCAGTATTACCAGTTGTGTGAGCGGTATTTGAAAAATCAGTCCACAACATTGTCATGAAACCCCTGTCTCCAACGCCACTTCTGCTGTGTGCACCACGAACACCTCTGCCAAGCTGCCCCCGGCCCGTACGGCTCGTGTGAGAACCATCACCGCTGCTGTGTGCTGGGAATGCCTCAAGCAACCGATTTACCAGAGTTGCTTGTTTATTAGCCAATATTAGGTCAAGGTTCTCCTGTGGCATGATGTTTTGTAATTTGCCTTTATAGCGTGGATCCAGGAGGCTGGCCAACCAGTAGTCGTCATCGTTCATCATTTTGGCAATGCGGGGGTCCCTTTTTAGGATCCGCAAGGCATAATCTGACATGTGGGCCAATGTTCCCGGTGTCAATGATGCACTGCGAGTGCTGGGTGGAGGAGCACTTTCTGGCAAATCCACATCCCTCCAGTCACGCACAAACCCTGTACCAGACCTTGCCACGCCAACATTTTCACTTGCCCCACGAGATGCATCCTCCTCCCCTAAGTAATCATCCCCATCATCATCCTCCTCCTCCTCTTCTTCCTCCACCTCGTCCAGGAGAGGTCCCTGAGCAGACAATGGCTGAATGTCATCAAGGATTCCCTCCTCCTCTTCCTCCTCATCAACATTGGCTGCAGACGCCTGCTCCTTAAGGTGCGTCAAAGTTTGCATGAGCAGACGCATAAGTGGGATGCTCATGCTTAGGATGGCGTCGTCTGCGCTTACAGCCGTGTGCATTCCTCAAAACACTGAAGGACTTTACAAAGGTCTTTCAGCTTCGACCACTGCACACCTGTCAACTCCATGTCTGCTCTCAAAGTGCCTGGCCGTGTATCCTCCCACAAATGCATCATGGCCTGCCTCTGCTCGCACAGCCGCTCCACCATGTGCAGGGTGGAGTTCCACCTTGTTGCAATGTCGATAATGAGGCGGTGGTTGGGAAGGTGGAGCAATCGCTGCAGCTTCTGCATACGAACGGAGTGTACAGGCGACCGGTGGATGTGCGCGCACTGTCTTCGCACCTTATGGAGCAGGGCTGTTAACTCCGGATAATTTTTGAGGAAGCACTGCACCACCAGGTTCAAGGTATGAGCCAAGCAAGGTATGTGGCTGAGTTTTGAAAGGGCTATGGCTGCCACAAAATTACGGCCGTTATCACTAACTACCTTGCCTGCCTCAAGATGTACACTGCCCAGCCATGACTCAGTTTGTCGCTTCAAGTACTCGGCCAGCACCTCGGCGGTGTGTCTGTCGCCCAAACACATCATCTGCAACACAGCCTGCTGACGCTTTCCACTAGCTGTTTGATAGGGGGACACATCGTGTGCAACAGTGGCAGCTGCAGATGGAGTGCTCATACGACTGCGCTCTGTGGACGAGCTTTCGCTTCTGGAGGAGGAGGAGGAGGAGGGTGGAACGCCTACAGCCAACTGTTTCCTATACCGTGGGCTAGGCAGCACTGTCCCACCACCGCTGTCCCCTGTGGACCCTGCATCCACCACATTAACCCAGTGCGCAGTGATGGACACGTAACGGCCCTGGCCATGCCGACTGGACTATGCATCAGTTGTGAGGTGCACCTTTCCGCTCACTGACTGCTTGAGTGCATGGACAATGCGGTCTTTCACATGATGGTGGAGGGCTGGGATGGCTTTGCGAGAGAAGAAGTGGCGACTGGGTAGGTCATAGCGTGGTACTGCATAGGCCATGAGTTCGCGGAAAGCTGTGCTTTCCACCAACCGAAAGGGCATCATCTCAAACGAGATTAGTTTGGCAATGTGGGCGTTCAAACCCAGTGTACGCGGATGAGAGACTGAGTACTTTCTTGACCTACTCATAGTGTCTGGGAGGGTGAGCTGGACTTGAGAGCTGCATATGGTGGAAGTAGCGGTGAACAGGGCGGACTGAGAGAGGGTTGATGATGGTGATGGAGTTGGTGTTCTTTCTGATGGCCTAGAATCAGTCTTTCGTTGATATAACAGTGGGATTCCCTGACTGCTGTGGTCTTGCAACGACACCTCAACATTTGCTGCTGTGCTAACCGGTGGGCTTACAGTGGAGGAAACAATGTAGCGTTGCTGACTACCTTCGTTGTGATCAGTTGCACATGTGGCACTTGAGGTTTGGTGTTGTGTCCACGCTTGCAAGTGCATGCTGGTTAAATGTCTAAGCATGCAACTGGTATTCAAATTTTTCAGATTTTTCCCTCGGCTAAAGGTCTTTGTGCACTTCTTACAGATAACCTTGGCCTGATCATGAGGATTTTGTTCAAAAAAGTGCCACATTGCACTCTTCCTACTTTGGCAGACATTTTGCGGCCTAGCACGCTGTGATCTTTTGACCCTCTGGACAAGCTGTCCAGCAACTCTTTTGATGTTTGGAACCTGTCTTTGGAGTGCTCCGGGCCTGCCAGATAACAGCTGTTGCGATGTAGATGTCTGCTGTGGATGCTCCTCATCTGAGCTATTGGAAGCAGCACCCTCTTCCCCCAATGGATGCCAATCTGGGTCAACAACTGGGTCATCCATCACCTCCTCTTCTATGTCATGTGCACCTTCCTCTGTGTCACCATGTATGGTGGTATAGTGTGTGGGAAGGGGCACCTGAGTCTCATCAGGGTCAGAATCTGGCTCTGTACACTGCGAGGACAATGTAGTGCTCTGAGTGAATGTACCAGCAGAATCATCCATCAGCGGCTGTGCATCAGTGCACTCCATGTCAGATTCATCTTGGCCTGGGTAATTCACCATTTCACTTGATAATCCAGGCATGGTATGTGAAAACAGCTCCATGGAGTAATCAGTAGTATGGCCTGCGTCATCCTTCAATCTTGGTTGGGGTGAAGGATACAAGGAAAGGTGTGGTTCATGAACATGAGCCTTCAATGACGACTCAGTGCTTTTACTTTTTACAACTGAAGAAGAGGAGGCGATAGAGCTGGAGGCTGAGTCAGCAATGTAAGACAAAACTTTTTCCTGATGCTCTGGCTTTAAAAGCGGTTTGCCAACTCCTAGAAAACTAAGCGTTCGAGGCCTTATGTAGCCAGACGATGACGCAGGGTCAGCACCTCCTGCATTCGGTCCTATTTTGCTCTTGCCACTACCATCAGATCCACCACCAACACCATCATTACCAGCTGCCAACCCCCGCCCAATTCCACGGCCTCTTCCACCAGCCTTCCTCATTTTTGGTAGAAATGTAGACAAAATCCAACAAACTATATAGTAATGTAAAACAAGGTACAAGGTGTCTATAGGACAGGGGAGATTTTGAATATCTGCACACACTTTTGGACAGTGGACACTTTTGGATTGTGTGAGGCCCACTGATATCTCAGCGCTATGTGACAGGCTCGATGGCACTGCTGTGACCTAAGTGACTAGAGGATAAGGGAGATTTTGAATATCTGCACACACTTTTGGACACTGGACACTATTGGATTGTGTGAGGCCCACTGATATCTCAGCGCTATGTGACAGGCTCGATGGCACTGCTGTGACAAAAGTGACTAGAGGATAAGGGAGATTTTGAATATCTGCACACACTTTTGGACACTGGACACTTTTGGATTGTGTGAGGCCCACTGATATCTCAGCGCTATGTGACAGGCTCGATGGCACTGCTGTGACAAAAGTGACTAGAGGATAAGGGAGATTTTGAATATCTGCACACACTTTTGGACACTGGACACTTTTGGATTGTGTGAGGCCCACTGATATCTGAGCGCTATGTGACAGGCTCGATGGCACTGCTGTGACAAAAGTGACTAGAGGATAAGGGAGATTTTGAATATCTGCACACACTTTTGGACACTGGACACTTTTGGATTGTGTGAGGCCCACTGTTATCTCAGCGCTATGTGACAGGCTCGATGGCACTGCTGTGACCTAAGTGACTAGAGGATAAGGGAGATTTTGAATATCTGCACACACTTTTGGACACTGGACACTTTTGGATTGTGTGAGGCCCACTGATATCTCAGCGCTTTGTGACAGGCTCGATGGCACTGCTGTGACAAAAGTGACTAGAGGATAAGGGAGATTTTGAATATCTGCACACACTTTTGGACAGTGGACACTTTTGGATTGTGTGAGGCCCACTGTTATCTCAGCGCTATGTGACAGGCTCGATGGCACTGCTGTGACCTAAGTGACTAGAGGATAAGGGAGATTTTGAATATCTGCACACACTTTTGGACACTGGACACTTTTGGATTGTGTGAGGCCCACTGATATCTGAGCGCTATGTGACAGGCTCGATGGCACTGCTGTGACAAAAGTGACTAGAGGATAAGGGAGATTTTGAATATCTGCACACACTTTTGGACACTGGACACTTTTGGATTGTGTGAGGCCCACTGATATCTCAGCGCTATGTGACAGGCTCGATGGCACTGCTGTGACCTAAGTGACTAGAGGATAAGGGAGATTTTGAATATCTGCACACACTTTTGGACACTGGACACTTTTGGATTGTGTGAGGCCCACTGATATCTGAGCGCTATGTGACAGGCTCGATGGCACTGCTGTGACAAAAGTGACTAGAGGATAAGGGAGATTTTGAATATCTGCACACACTTTTGGACACTGGACACTTTTGGATTGTGTGAGGCCCACTGATATCTCAGCGCTATGTGACAGGCTCGATGGCACTGCTGTGACAAAAGTGACTAGAGGATAAGGGAGATTTTGAATATCTGCACACACTTTTGGACACTGGACACTTTTGGATTGTGTGAGGCCCACTGATATCTGAGCGCTATGTGACAGGCTCGATGGCACTGCTGTGACAAAAGTGACTAGAGGATAAGGGAGATTTTGAATATCTGCACACACTTTTGGACAGTGGACACTTTTGGATTGTGTGAGGCCCACTGTTATCTCAGCGCTATGTGACAGGCTCGATGGCACTGCTGTGACCTAAGTGACTAGAGGATAAGGGAGATTTTGAATATCTGCACACACTTTTGGACACTGGACACTTTTGGATTGTGTGAGGCCCACTGATATCTCAGCGCTATGTGACAGGCTCGATGGCACTGCTGTGACAAAAGTGACTAGAGGATAAGGGAGATTTTGAATATCTGCACACACTTTTGGACACTGGACACTTTTGGATTGTGTGAGGCCCACTGATATCTGAGCGCTATGTGACAGGCTCGATGGCACTGCTGTGACCTAAGTGACTAGAGGATAAGGGAGATTTTGAATATCTGCACACACTTTTGGACACTGGACACTTTTGGATTGTGTGAGGCCCACTGATATCTCAGCGCTATGTGACAGGCTCGATGCCACTGCTGTGACAAAAGTGACTAGAGGATAAGGGAGATTTTGAATATCTGCACACACTTTTGGACACTGGACACTTTTGGATTGTGTGAGGCCCACTGATATCTGAGCGCTATGTGACAGGCTCGATGGCACTGCTGTGACAAAAGTGACTAGAGGATAAGGGAGATTTTGAATATCTGCACACACTTTTGGACAGTGGACACTTTTGGATTGTGTGAGGCCCACTGTTATCTCAGCGCTATGTGACAGGCTCGATGGCACTGCTGTGACCTAAGTGACTAGAGGATAAGGGAGATTTTGAATATCTGCACACACTTTTGGACACTGGACACTTTTGGATTGTGTGAGGCCCACTGATATCTCAGCGCTATGTGACAGGCTCGATGGCACTGCTGTGGCAAAAGTGACTAGAGGATAAGGGAGATTTTGAATATCTGCACACACTTTTGGACGCTGGACACTTTTGGATTGTGTGAGGCCCACTGATATCTCAGCGCTATGTGACAGGCTCGATGGCACTGCTGTGACAAAAGTGACTAGAGGATAAGGGAGATTTTGAATATCTGCACACACTTTTGGACACTGGACACTTTTGGATTGTGTGAGGCCCACTGATATCTCAGCGCTATGTGACAGGCTCGATGGCACTGCTGTGACAAAAGTGACTAGAGGATAAGGGAGATTTTTAAAATCTGCACACACTTTTGGACAGTGGACACTTTTGGATTGTGTGAGGCCCACTGTTATCTCAGTGCTATGTGACAGGCTCGATGGCACTGCTGTGACCTAAGTGACTAGAGGATAAGGGAGATTTTGAATATCTGCACACACTTTTGGACACTGGACACTTTTGGATTGTGTGAGGCCCACTGATATCTCAGCGCTATGTGACAGGCTCGATGGCACTGCTGTGACAAAAGTGACTAGAGGATAAGGGAGATTTTGAATATCTGCACACACTTTTGGACACTGGACACTTTTGGATTGTGTGAGGCCCACTGATATCTGAGCGCTATGTGACAGGCTCGATGGCACTGCTGTGACAAAAGTGACTAGAGGATAAGGGAGATTTTGAATGTCTGCACACACTTTTGGACACTGGACACTTTTGGATTGTGTGAGGCCCAATATTTTTTTCTTCTCAGCAGGACAAAAAAAAAAAATTGGGATTGCTTAAGCAGTTTGAGGCCCAATGAATATCTGAGCGCTATGTGACAGGCTCGATGGTGCAGCTGTGACCAAAGTGACTAGAGGATAAGGGAGATTGGATTGCTTTTAAAAAAGCAGTTTGCGGAGCAGTGGGTAAACAGTAATGCCAGCCTGTCAGGAAGCCTTAGAAGGCAGCCCAACAACCAACACCACTGATACACCACTATATAGCCTCCCCTTGCACTGCACACACAGTGACTGGTGTGTTGTGCAGGCCAAATCGCTAGCAGCAGAAGCAGTTTTTTTGTCTTCTTCCCTGCCTAACGCTCTCCCTGCAGAATCAGCAGCAACCTCTCCCTATGCTAAGATCGGCAGAAGTAAGATGGCGGTCGGCGTGCACGCCCTTTTATACCCCCTGTGACGCCCACCAAAGCAAGCCAATCACTTGCATGCCCTTCTGAAAGATGGTGGTGACCCGTGCCTATGTCATCACGTTGCCCACAGTGTCCGTGGATCCTGATTGGCTGAAAAAGAGCGCAAAACAAACTTTTGAAACGCGACTTTGGCGCGTAAGTCGCCGACCTCGTGGCCGACCTCATCCTAGGGTCGGGTTTCGTTTCATGAAACCTGACTTTGCCAAAAGTCGGCGACTTTTGAATTTTTTCGACCCGTTTCGCTCAACTCTACTGAAGACTCTTTCAGATAACACTCTAGCAGCAGGGCAAGCGAGCTCCTGTAAGGCATATTGTGCCAATTCAGGCCAGGTGTCAAGTTTACTGGCCCAATAATCAAAGGGGAATGACCAGTGAGGGAGAACATCGATATGGGAGGAGAAGTAGTTTGTTACCATAATTGACAACTGCTGTCTCCTGTCACTTTCAATCGATGCAGTATTACCAGTCGTGTGAGCGGTACTTGAAAACATGGTCATGAAACCACTGTGCCCAACCCCACTTCAGCTGTGTGCACCACGAACACCTCTTCCATGTTGCACCCTATGGCTCATGGGAGAAACATCACCGCCGCTGTGTGCTGGGAATGCCTCAAACAAATGGTTTACCAGAGTTGCTTGTTTTTAGCTCTAGGTTCTCCTGTGGCATGATATTTTGGAATTTGCCTTTATAGCGTGGATCCAGGATGCTGGCCAACCAGTAGTCGTCATCGTTCATCATTTTGGCAATGCGGGAGGTCCCTTTTTAGGATCTGCAAGGCATAATCAGACATGTGGGCCAATGTTCCAGGTGTCAAACATGCACTGCGAGTGCTGGGTGGAGGAGCACTTTCTGGCAAATCAACATCCCTCCAGTCACGCACAAACCCTGTACCTGACCTTGCCACGCCAACATTTTGTCTTGCCCCCTGAGAAGCATCCTTCTCCCCTAAATATTCATCCCCCACATCCTCCATGATTAAGCCCTTTCAGGGTGAAACACGTAGGAAATTGCTCCCCTCCATACGCCTCTTTATGTCGTTTTTACCTGATGCTATGAAGATTTTATATTCTCAATAAAGCAATTATTATTTTATCTCCTGGAGACGCTGGAAAAATCCTTCTTTATGTTGTGCAACATCCTCCTCCTCCTCTTCTTCCTCCACCTCGTCCACGAGACTTCCCTGAGCAGACAATGGCTGACTGTCATCAAGGCTTCCCTCCTCCTCTTCCTCCTCGGCTGCAGACGCCTGCTCCTTAATGTTCTTCAAAGTTTGCATGAGCAGGCGCATAAGTGGGATGCTTATGCTTATGATGGCGTTGTCTGCGCTTACCAGCCATGTGCATTCCTCAAAACACTGAAGGACTTTACAGAGGTCTTTCAGCTTCGACCACTGCACACCAGAAAACTCCTCTTCTGCCCGCAAATCGTGACCATGTATCCTCCCACAAATAAATTACAGCCTGCCTCTGTTCGCACAGCCTCTGAACCATGTGCAGAGTGGAGTTCCACCTTGTTGCAACGTCAATAATTAGGCGGTGTTTGGGAAGGTGGAGCAATCGCTGCAGCTTCTGTATATGACTGGAGTGTACGGGCGACCGGCGGATGTGCGAGCACATCGCACCTTATGGAGCAGGGCTGCTAACTCCGTATAATTATTGAGGAAGCACTGCACCACCAGATTCAAGGTGTGAGCCAGGCAAGGTATGTGTCTGAGTTTTGAAAGGGCTATGGCTGCCACAAAATTCCAGCCGTTATCACTAACTACCTTGCCTGCCTCAAGGTGTAGACTACCCAGCCATGACTCAGTTTGTCACTGCAAGTAGTCAGCCAGTACCTCCGCGTTGTGTCTGTTGTCACCCAAACACATCATCTTCAACATAGCCTGCTGACGCTTACCACTAACTCTTCAATAGAGGGACTCCTCGTGTGCAACACTGGCAGCTGTGGATGGAGTGCTCGTGCGACTGTGCTCTGTGGATGAGCTTTCGCTTCTGGAGGAGGAGGAGGGTCGAACGCCTACAGCCAACTGTTTCCTATACAGTGGGATAGGCAGCACTGTCCCACCGCCGCTGTCCCCTGTGGACCCTGCATCCACCACATTAACCCAGTGCGCAGTGATGGACATGTAACGGCCCTGGCCATGCCTACAGGACCATGCATCTGTTGTAAGATGCACCTTTCCACTCATTGATTGCTTGAGTGCATAGACAATGCGGTCTTTCACATGCACGTGGAGGACTGGGATGGCTTTTCGCGAAAAGAAGTGCCAACTGGGTAGGTTATAGCGTGGTACTGCGTAGGCCATGAGCTCGCGGAAAGCTTTGCTTTCAACCAACCGGTAGGGCATCATCTCTAATGAGATTAGTTTGGCAATGTGGGCGTTCAAAGCCAGTGTACATGGATGAGAGGATGAGTACTCTTTCTTGTCCTACTCAGAGTCTCTGGTAGGGTGAGCTGGACTTGAGAGCTGCATATGGTGGAACTAGCGGTGGACATGGTGGACTGAGAGAGGGTTGGTGATGGTGTTAGTGGCATTGCTGATGGCCTAGATTCAGTCTTTCATAGCAATAACATTGTGATTTCATGACTGATTTGCCCTTGCGACGACACCTCGACATTTGCTGCTGGTGGTGTGCTAACCAGTGGGCTTACAGTGAGGGAAGCGATGTAGCATTGCTGACTACCTTTATTCGGAGCAGGTGCACATGTGGTACGTGAGGTTTGGTAGTCCGTCCATGCTTGCAAGTGCATGGTGGTTAAATGTCTAAGCATGCAACTGGTATTCAAATTTCTCAGATTTTTCCCTTGGCTAAAGGTCTTTGCGCACTTCTTACAGATAACTTTTGCCTGATCATTAGGATTTTGTTCAAAAAAGTGACACACTGCACTCTTCCTAGTATGGAAGACATTTTGAGGTCTTGCACACTTTGCTAATTTGACCGTCTGGCCATGCTGTCCTGCAACTCTTTTGGTTTTTGTAACCCATTTTTGGACTGCTACAGTCCTGCCAGATAACAGCTGTTGCGATGTCGTTGCCTGCTGCGGATCCTCCTCCTATTCTGAGCTATTGGCAGCGGCACCCTCTTCCACCAATGGATGCCAATCTGGGTCAACAACTGGGTCATCCATCACCTCCTCTTCAATTTCATGTGCACCTTCCTCTGTGTCACCATGTAAGGTGGTATAGTATGCGGGAAGGGGCACCTGCGTTTCATCAGGGTCTGATTCTGCCTCAGTGCTCTGCGAGGACAATGTATTGCTCTGAGTGAATGTACCAGCAGAAAAATCTAGCAGTGGCTGTGCATCAGTGCACTCCATGTCAGATTCATCTTGGACTGGGGAATTCACGATTTGACTTGATAACTCAGGCATGGTATGTGAAAAGAGCTCCATGGAGTAATCTGTAGTGTGGCCTGCCGCTTCCCTCACTTTTGGTAGGGGTGAAGGACACAAGGAAAGGTGTTGTTCCTGACCAGGAGCCTCCACTGACGACTCAGTGCTTTTATTTTTTGAAACTTCAGAAGAGGAGGCGAGAGAGCTGGCGGCTGTGTCAGCAATGTAAGCCAAAACTTGTTCCTGAAGCTCCAGCTTTAAAATGGTTTACCTACTCCCAGAAAAGGGAGCCTTCGAGGCCTTGTGGAGCCAGACGATGACGCAGGCTCAACACCTCCTGCCTTAGGTGCTATTGTGCTTTTGCCACTACCAACAGATGCACCACCAACACCACCACCATCAGGACCAGGTGGCAACCCCCGCCCACTTCCAGGCCTCTTCCACCATACTTCCTCATTTTTGTGAAAATGAACCCAAAATACCACCAGCTATATGGTACTGTAAAACAAAGTAGAAGGTGTATATAGTATTGGTGAGAATTTGAATCTCACTGGAGATTTGAGGACGCTGAACTATTGTCTCAGGCCCAGTAGAGATTACACCTCAATGTAACAGGCTGAAATTGGATGGTGCATGACAAGGTGGAGGGTATATGTAGTATTGGTGAGAATTTGAATCTCACTAGAGATTTGAGGACGCTGAACTATTGTCTCAGGCCCAGTAGAGTTTAAAACTCAATGTAATAGGCTGAAATTGGATGGTGTATGACAAGGTGGAGGGTGTATGTAGTATTGGTGAGAATTTGAATCTCACTAGAGATTTGAGGACGCTGAACTATTGTCTCAGGCCCAGTAGAGATTACACCTCAATGCAATAGGCTGAAATTGGATGGTGTATGACAAGGTGGAGGGTGTATATAGTATTGGTGAGAATTTGGATTTCACTAGAGATTTTAGGAGGCTGACAATGATGATCTCAGTCCAAGTATGGACGCAGGCAGCTTATTAAGCAGGACTGCTGCACACAAAAGGGTGGAAAAATGAATGTTTGGTAACTGTGCAGAAAAGAGGAAGAAAAGTATTTTTGCTTTTAAAAAAGCAGTTTGCACAGCAGTGTGCAAACAGCAATGCAGCTGTCAGGGAGCCTTATAAGGCAGTCTAATAACCAACAGAGCTGATGCAAAAAAAATATAGCCTCCCCTGTCACTGCACACAAACTGTTGTGTTGTACAGTGGAAATCGCTAACAGCAGAAGCAGTTTTTTGGTTCTTCTTCCCTGCCTAACGCTCTCCCTTATTCTGAATCAGCAGCAGCAACCTCTCCCTAATGCTAAGATCGTCAGAAGTAAGTTGGCGGTCGGTGTGCACACCCTTTTATAGCCCCTGTGATGCCACACAAAGTCAGCCAATCACTTGCATACCCTTCTCAAAGATGGTGGTGACCGATGCCTATGTCATCGCGTTGCCCACAGTGTGCGTCCTCCATCATTGGCTGAAAAAGGGCGCTGGATGCATCATTTGCAAGGCGACTTTGGCGCTCGGGTCGCCGACCTCGTGGCCGACCTCACGCTATGGTCGGGTTTTGTTTCATGAAACCCGACTTCAGCAAAAGTCGCAGACTTTTGAATTTGACTGACCCGTTTCGCTCAACTCTACTCTCCACCACCTGAGTTGCTGCACCCCCACCTCTTGTCTCTTTTCCATTCTCCTGCAGAATGAAAATCTGCATGGACAAGGTCCTCTCCCCTCTGTAACAGTCTGTCATTGTAATTTTTTTGGTAAACGATATCTATTACTTTGCATGTAACCCCTTGTCATGTGCAGCACCATGGACTTAATGGCGCTATATAAAAAACTAAATAATAATAATACTATATGGGTGTTTCCACTAGACAATCCTTCAAACATGTTATTGAAAAATTTTTTTTTCTGACAACTCTGTTCAGCTGCGCACAAACTTTGTCAACTTGGTAGCTATACCCCAGTGGGTGTTGGCACCTTGTCATGTTAACTGCAGTCCCCAGATGTTATGTAGGTCCCTAATCTCACCTCTACTTCAGCAGCATGATGAATTAATTGGAAAAGCATGTGGTATTGGTGTAGCTGTTGTTTTCTTGTCAAAGAAACTCAATAACATCAATGAGATGGTTAGCCGCACACGGAATGGAGAAATAGTAAAGATGACAATTGCCAAGTAGTTTCACGTTTGAGGTAAAACACACTTCTACAAGTTGCTTTAACTCTTACAACATTATATTCCAAAGCCTTAAAGAAAAAGATGAATATATTGTGAAGCAAATAGGTATGAATAATTAATCACACAAATGATGTTGCATAATTCTAAACATACACAACCTATCAGTGGGGAAATTATTTTCCACCAAAAATTTTAAGTATGAGACAAGTGTCATCTTGTGGAATGATATGCGCCACAAAGTCATTAAAATTGAAACTTTTCTGGATGTACTGTACAATTTTCTCTAGAAAATTGGAAGTACATGCCTTCTATGCTGCTTGCATTAAAGAACTGATGTGTCAGATATGTACAGAGTCAGGATGACCGGGCTGTGGGTACCTGTGCTGCACCATGTCCGGAACTGTCAAGGCTGCATCCCCTGCTTCCCGGCGGAAGGAATAGGGGAATGGACAGGCCCCATTACACAGAAAGAGGGGTTGTGCTTAGATAGGGAACCTGGCTGGAAGCTGAGGGAAAAAAAGCAAAGCAAGAGTGAGTCCCCAGCTAAGTCCATGTGAGCAGCAAGGGGGGCTGTACACTATGCACCCGAAGGACCGATGCTGCGGCGAAATGCAGAAGACAGACAGACCCAGTGACCTAGATGCAGGGGGCCAGCTTAAGAGAAGGTGGGCAAGATAGCAAAAATTTTTGGTGTGGACAAGTAGCTCAAAGGAGGCTGAGCAGCATGCTCCGTCCTTAGACCAGTGGCGCTGCAAAGGACTGTTCTCGTAGTCTCCCGCCACTAAAAGCGGTACTTCCATTTAGCAAGGCACCGTTTGCCCAGTAACCGCCAGAGAGCGAGGCGCTGTGCGCTCCTTGACCGTGAGTAGAGTGCAGGTGCGCAGTAAAGAGACCCAGTTCATGCCACATGTTCAGCATGGATAACCAATAATTATAAGGCGCAGAGGAATGACAATGGACGTTGGTACGGTCAGCAAGGTACTCCCTCAGCATTTTCCCAAACTTTGCACTCCTTGTGAGAGTCCCCAGTGCCTCAGGGACATGGTGATGGGAGGGTCTGAGAAAACTGTCCCCAAACTTTGCCAGTGTTCCACTGCCTTTACTGGCTTGAAGTTGTGTCTCTCTCACCTGTACTCCTTGTTTGGCCAACAAACTGTGACCTCTGCTGCCAGCGTTTTCAGATGTGAATTTTTTTAATAATTCTGCAAGAAGGGCCCTCTGTTCCTCCAAAATTTAAGTACACATGTTTGCCTCTGGAATAAGAGATGTAAAGTTCTCCTTGTAGCGTGGGTCTAGAAGTGTCACCAATCAGTATTGCCTATCACCCAAAATTTTGATAACGCAAGGGTGACGGGAGAGGCAGCGTTACATAAACTCAGCGATGCGTGCAAGACTGCCAACAGTCAATACTTCTGTGTCCTCACCAAGAGGACGACTGACCATGCTCTCCTCCTTGTCCTCAGGCCTCCAACACTTAGCTTAGAACTAACCTCAGTAATATCATTGTACAAATATCATTGTAAATACCTTCTTGTAAATACACCCCTGTATATTTTATCTCCCCCACCTCATTTTAGATTGTAAGTTGTAATGAGCAGGATTGTTTTGTTTGGGTTTAATTATTTATATTGTTGTTACTTAGTGTAATAATAATAATAATAATAAATTTTATTTCTATAGCGCCGACATATTCCGCAGCACTTTACATTTCAGAGGGGATTTGTACAGACAATAGACATTACAGCATAACAATAATCGCATAGATTATAACAACTAGCAAGAGGAATGAGGGCCCTGCTCGCAAGCTTACAGTCTATGAGGAAAGAGGTAGACGCGAAAGGTGGGTGGTACCAGTTGCCCTGATTGTATGGACCAGCCATAATGTTAAGTGTGTAACAGTAAAGACACAGAGGGCTAATGGATTCATAAAGCATGTGGGAACATGATGCGGGGAACCTGGTTATGATAAAACTTTTGGCTGTGCCACACAGGGATAGATTAGGTTAATGTGTTGAGGTGATAGGCCAGTCTGAATATATGCATTTTCAGGGCACGCTTAAAATTGTGGGGATTGGGGACTAATCATATTGACCTGGGAAGTGTATTCCAAAGAATTGGCGCAGCACGTGTAAAGTCTTGGAGACATGAGTGGGAGGTACTGATTATAGAGGATGCTAACCTCAGGTCAACTTAAGTAAACCAAGGACCCTTACAACAAGGAGGTGGATAGATAGATAATATATTCAGGGCTATATAGGAGTTTTAGGGTTCAGCCATCGTGGAACGGGGGGCGCCAATCTCGATTGTGTTTAGGGTGCCAACCTCTGTTGTTAGGCAGCTTTCATATCAGTACCCCACAGTAGGGTGTAATAGGTGACACGGTTGCTTGTTGTTTATGTGGTTGTTTTGTCTACTATTTAGGCTTCATTAAAGGTTGTTTTTATGCACATCTGTATCTAGAAGTTGTTGTTAGGGTCCTTGGTTTACTTAAGTTAAGTTGTTTGACCTTACTATATATATAAACAAATTTTGCTTTGAAAAATTAACCTCAGGTCATCAGCAGAACAGAGAGCGCGGGTAGGGTGGTATAATGAAACAAGGAAGGAGATGTAGGGTGGTGCTGAGCCATGAAGGGCTTTGTGACAAGAGTGAGCCAGTGATCGAATGTGGGGGGCAAAGGAAAGCTCGGAGTCAAGTATGACCTCAAGACAGCGGGCATGTTGCTGGGGAGTAATAGTGGAACCACACACAGAAATGGCAATGTTGGGTAGAGGTACATTAGTAGAGGGAGGAAACACAAGGAGTTCAGTCTTTGACAGGTTCAGTTTCAGATATAGTGAGGACATGATGATAGACACAGCGATTAGACAATCGCCGGTGTTTTCTAGAAAGGCTGGCGTGATGTCAGGAGAAGAAGCATATAATTGGGTGTCATCAGCATAGAGATGGTACTGGAAACCAAATCTACTGATTTTTTGACCACTAGCGGCAGTGTACAAGGAGAAGAGGAGGGGGCCAAGAACTGATCCTTGAGGAACCTCAACAGTAAGGGGAAGGTGAGAGGAGCAGGAACCAGCAAAACATACAGTAAAGGAGCAGTCAGAGAGATAGGAGGAGAACCAGGAGAGAACGGTGTCCTTGAGGCCAATGGAACGGAGCATAGTGAGGAGGAGCTGATGATCCACAGTGTCGAATGCTGCAGAGAGATCCAAGAGAATTAGCATGGAGTTATGACCATTTGATTTAGCTGTTAGTAGATCATTAGAGACTTTAGTGAGGGCAGTTTCAGTAGAGTGTAAAGAGCGGAAACCGGATTGGAGAGGGTCGAGAAGAGAGTTATCAAAGAGATAGCAGATAAGACGGGAGTGGACCAGGCGTTCCAGGAGTTTAGAGATGAAGGGAAGATTAGAGACAGGTCTATAGTTAGCGGCACAGTTTTGGTCAAGGGATGTTTTTTTAAGTAGTGCATGTATGACGGCATGCTTAAATGAGGAGGCAAAGATACCAGAAGAGAGAGAGAGGTTAAATATTTTAGTTAGGTGAGGGGTGACAGCAGGGAAAAGGGGCTGGAGTAGATGTGATGGAAATGGGTCACTGGTGCAAGTGGTTGGGCGAGAAGATGCAAGGAGCCTGCTTACTTCTTCTGTGACTGGTTCAAAATCAGAGAGTGAGCTAGATACAGTGGGGGAGGGAGGACAGTGCATGGTATGAGGTGATTGGGAGATAATTTCCTGTCGAATCTGGTCAATTTTTTCTTTGAAGTAATTGGCCAGATCATCAGCTCGGAGCTCCGTGGTTGGGGCCTGTACTCTTGGGTTGAGTAGAGAATGAAAAGTGTCAAAGAGATGTTTCGGGTTATTGGACAGTGAGGTGATGAGGGTGTTGAAATAGGTTTGTTTAGAGAGGTGAAGGGCAGTGTTGTATGTTCTAAGCATAAACTTATAATGGATGAAATCTTCGTGTAGATTGGATTTTCTACACAGACGTTCGGCGCACCTGGAGTACGGCTGCAGGAAACGTGTTTGCAGGGTGTGCCAGGGTTGTCGCCGTCTGTGTTGTGGTGTTCTATTTATAGAGGGTGCAAATTCATCCAGGGCACTTTGAAGTGTTTCATTGTAATGCTTCAATGCAGAATCAGGACATGAGAGGGAGGAGATAGGGGCCAATGAAGACTGCAAGTTCTTCATAAGTTTCTGGGTGTTAATGGCCTGTATGTTTCTATAAGTATGGACAGTGGGGGTGACCTGAGCAGCCTGGCAGTTCTTGATAGAGAATGAAAGAAGATTGTGGTCAGAGAGCGGGAGAGGGGAGTTTGCAAAATCATCCACTGCACAAAGCCGAGAGAAGACCAAGTCGAGGGAGTTTCCGTCTTCATGCATTGGAGAATTAGTAAGCTGCGAAAGGCCAAATGAGGAGATTAGAGATAAAAGGTGAGTAGCAGATGGGGAGAGGGGAAGAGCAATGGGGATGTTGAAATCTCCCATGATGAGGGTAGGGATGTCACAGGAGAGAAAATGTGGAAGCCAAGTGGCAAAATGATCCAGGAACTGATGGGAGGGGCCGGGAGGACGATACACCACCACCACTCACATGGAGAAGGGAGTGTAGAGTCTGACGGCATGGACCTCAAAAGAAGGGAAGACTAGTGAGGGTAGTTGAGGGATAACCTGAAAGGTACATTTTGGTGATAGGAGCAGACCAACGCCTCCCCCTGCTCTATTGTCTGATCTTGGGGAATGAGAGAAGTGTAGTCCCCTGTATGAAAGAGCAGCAGCAGCGGTAGTATCTGACTGCTCGATCCAGGTTTCAGTAAGAGCCAGGAGGTTAAGAGAATTAGAAAGGAAAAAGTCATGAGTAAAGGAGTTTGTTACACACTGAGTGAGAATTCCAAAGTGCACAATTAAGAGAGACAGATGGCATGCAGGGAATATTAATAAGATTAGATGGGTTTCTGAGTGTAGCAGTTGGGGGGTTTGACTTTCTATAAAATGGGGGACCAGGGTTTGGAGCAATGTCTCCTGCGACTAGGAGAAGGAGGATAGAAAGAGTGAGCAGATGGTTAAGTGATTTGTGAGAGCGTCTCTTATGCTGAATGGTGGGACTGACTGGATCTGTGCAATTTAACAATGTGAAAAGAGCGTGAGTGCTATACATAGGAGAGGAAAGGCGCAAGGGGCCGATATGGATGGAGTGTAGAGAGTTAATGCCAGGGCAGTGGATGTGTGTGAAAGCAGCGGCCAGGATATAAATGACACAAATGCATATGGCAATGCATTGTGTATATTAGTGTAGATTTTAAGCTGTCAAGAGCAGGGTAGTTTTATTTTGGTTTAATTATTGGATTATTGTTATCGTTGTTACTTACTGTTGTGTTTGAAACTGTTAAACTGTAAATATGTTTTCACTCTATAATAACGCTCAATCTTCAAATTAGAACACAGATAAGCAGGATGGAGATGTTAATTATGGTGTCATTGACACGCTCTTGGTGGGTTCCTCAAAATTTTGTGGGATGTTACATATGTCAGACATCCATGTTCACTCCTCAGATGTTATGTGTGAAGACAGAACTGAATACCGACAACCTTGTTGATGCTGGTAGACTAGTCACCAACTGCCCTCTTCTGCTCAGAAATCCTTTCCTTCATCTGCAGTGTATAGTTCCAAGGTCAGGGGGCATCACACACCAGTCGGTGATCCAGAAGCAGCAAGGGCGGATGAAGCTGTAGCTGACATTTTAAAATGGCTATTTAGAGGGTTGTACTGTTCTGAGCAGATCTGTCAGCTCCGTGTCGCTTTTCAAAAAACGTTGACAAACTAGGTTAAGCGCATGAGCCATGCATGGCATGTGTGTGAGCTCGCCTCGCCACAGAGCAGCCACCAGGTTCCAGCCATTGTCACACACAACCATGCCTGGCTGTGCTTTCAGCGATCTCAGCCACTGATCTACCTGCTCTTTCAGAGCTGTCCACAACTCTTCAGCATTGTGGGGTTTGTCACAGAAGCATATTAGCTTCAGCACATCCTGCTCACACTTTGATTAGGCAGTGCTTCAGTGCTTTCAGCTTGTGACTGATGTGCAACCTTTTGTAGCTGGAGGCTAAAGAGGAGGCAAAGGAGGAGAAGGAGGTGCAGGAGCTGTACACTGTGGGGGCAACCTTGACATAGGGCATGCAAGACTCTGTGTTTGGGAGGAAGGACGGGCACCATACCAAGGTCGGAGTGGGTCCTGGCTTCCACTATGTTAACCCAGTGTACCCTCTGTGAGATGTACCATCCCTGACCACAAGCAATTGTCCAAGTGTTCGTGGTAAGGTGGACTTTCCAAGTACCAGCATTGTTGATGGAATGGGTAATGTTGTGTTACACATGCATGCTTGCTTGTCTAATATCGTGACGGCAGATCGGGAGAAATAGTGCCAGGTGGGGACTGAGTACCTTGTTACGGTCACCGCCATCAGGTTGTGGAAGCATCAGTTTCCAAGAGCCTATAATGAAACACTTTGAGTGCAGGCAGACGACATATTTGTGAATTTAGCACTGTGGCCTGTGGGCCGTTGGCTGCGTCTTTCCCCTTATGGTCCAATGACTAGGTTATGGACAACTGAAGCCTGTGCTGGGACAAGGATGTGGACATGCTTGATTATGGTGCAATTTGACTGTGTTCAACAACATGTGCAGGGCAGGAGGCATCTTCACATGCAATGTGGACAGGGGATTGGCTTGCACGCACAACAGCAGATGAAGCAGTGGTATCACCTGCAGACACTGTTCATGGAGCCTGGTGTTCAACCAACAAAGTCTGTTGCTTTGCTGCCATGTGCCTGATCATGCTTGTGGTGATAAGGCTGGTAATTTTACTACCCCTGCTGATGCGGCCATGGCCGGTAGTACAAATGTCCTTTTTGGGGTTATCGGCAGAGTCTTTAAAAAACAAGAAGGCTGGTAGGGGGACATTCATTGTCTCCCTCTACCACACCATCTCCTCATCTTGACACCTGTCTTTTGTTGTTCCCCATGGCTATGTTCTAGGACCCCTACTCGTCTCCATCTACACCTTCGGCCTGCGCCAGCTGATGTAATTGCACAGTTTGCAATATCATCACTATGCCGATGACATTCAGATCTTCCTATCTGTACCTGACTTCACCTCCATACTGACCAACATCACACGTCTTCCCGCATAATCATTCTTCTTTTCTGCTCGCTTACAAAAAGTGGACATGGACAAATCAGAGTACATAATCTGTCAAGCATCTCATGCTGAGTACACCAGAGAGCTGTGTATGCCTCATTCGCTACCACTTTAGTAAGAGGTAAACTTTGACCTAGAGAAAATGATTTTCAAGACATTCATTGCCTTTTTTGAACATTTTTTGCAGCTGTGATCTTCATCTTCTTGGTGTGGCTGTGTAAAATTTCTAAGCCGTCATCAATACCATCATCGTCCATATGTTGTAAAGAGGAAATCAAGTTTTTCAAATGGTCATGGTTATTTACGTTTTGTGGTATTCCTTTAACAGTCTTGGTTATACTCGGACAATTAATTTAGACTGTGACATTTGTATATTATTGGTAATATGTATGGGTGAAGATGAAGAAGCTTGTTGCACAGGTGTGTTTATAGTTACGGATGGTACACTCTTCTTTAAACTTAGTTTTTCACGAGCATCCATCAGTTTGTTTGGTCTTCCTCCTACACTGATCTGCTTTCTATAGTTCAGCATCTCACGAACATGTTGTACTTTGCCCTTTTTAGAGACACGTGTGTGTTTGTCAACATATTTTGGACTGGCATTTTTTAGGGCGAGACTCACATGCGCATCTGGTACACCGATCTTATGACGGGCATGAAAACCATTCTGGTAATTGATGGTGGCTAAATGACGAATCATTGCTGGCTGTATCCTGGATCTTATATCTCCCATAGCCACTGCTGTTATTAATCATGTACTTTCCCATTCCTCTCATCACCATGCCCCTTTTCCAGATCACTTCATCCAACGATTCGTCCGCCATATTTTTACTGAAAACCTGCACCTTCCCAGCAGCAACTGTGTATGAAACCACGTTACAGTTTTGCAAGGTGTTTATGATGGCCCCCCAAAAAAAGGCCACACTATGTTGATATCTACCCCCAGGGGAAAATGCTTGCCAGCCCATACACTTAGTGTATGGGTATTCCAAGTCTAGGAGACCCGCTCCTTTAAATTGGGCATAGTTTTAAATCAGTCTTTCCTCCACGTCTCATCATCTGCTGCCACTAGATCACCAGCGTTAACGTGTTCCATGCTGTTACAGCCATTGTCAAATTCCAAACAAGGGTGGGTGTTTTTTCTTGGCGCAAAAGAATAGTTATGGAAAAGGTTGAGGTGTACCCCACAGGGGAAAATGTTTGACAGCCAACACACTTAGTGTATGAGCATTCCGAGTCTATGAGACCCACTCCTTTAAATTGGGCATAGTTTTTAATCAGGCTTTCCTCCACGTCTCATCATCCGCCGCCACTAGATCACGAGTGCTAACGTGTTCCATGCTACTACAGCCAGTGTTGAATTCTAAACAAGGGTGGATGTTTTTGCTGGGCATAAAAGAATTGTTATGGAAAAGGTTGAGGTGTACCCCACAGGGGAAAATGTTCGACAGCCAACACTGTTGTGAGTTCATTTTCCCCTTCACTACTGAGGCCCGAGGAACTCCCTCTTCTGGTGAAGAAAGGTAGTGAGCCTGATTGTCAAACACCTGGGGCTGATGATGATGACTGGCTGAGTGGAGTTAATGACTGGATATAAGGCTGCCGACGCCCTTCTGGTCTGCGCGTGATTTCTCTGTGGACTTCTAGGAAACCAGTCTGATTCCTACTCATCTAAAGCTAAGATTTCTGCTTTGCCTTTTTGCATTAGTGTTTTGTTTTCCTTGCTTTTCTGGATTCTGCCATTCCCTGCTGGGGTGAGCTGAATCTCCTTTTGCCTGTTGCTCTGTCTTCAGAATATTCCTGAGTACTGACATAGTTTTTTTGAAGCCTAGCGTCTTCAGGGCCTTTTTTACTGTCAGTTTGTTGGCTCTTATTTTCATAGGGTTTTTCACGGATTGCAGACAGCAGCCTTCCTGTCCTTTCCTATCGAAGCTAGCGTGGGCCCCATCTTTGCTCAGTCTATCTTTCTGTCTGTGTTTTGTTCTTTCTTCTTGCTTCACCGTCATTATATGTGGGGGGCTGCCTTTTGCTTTGGGTCTGCTCTGGGGCAGTTTAGATTTCCCTTTCTGTCTTTAGGCTATGTAGTCCTCCGGCTGTGGTCGAGGGGCCTAGGGCATCGTAGGAGCCCCCCACGGCTACTGCTAGTTGTGTTGATAGGTTCAGGGGTCTGCAATCCGATAGCTGCCAACTTCTCTGGTTTTCTGGACTTAGCTAGCATTTCTATTTTTGCCTCCTATGGTGACTCAATCATAACACAACACACTTAGTGTATGGGCATTATAAGTCTAGGAGACCCGCTCCTTTTTAATGGGACATTTTTTGTTAAGAGGCCCTCCTATATGTTTCTTCCAAGGGGGATTGGGGTTATTGGGGTGCATATGACTTGGTAGCAGGGCAGGCCTTGCAGTCAATGCATAAGAAAACAGAATGGGAGTACAAAATGAATAATGAGAAGTTAATTTTCCTGTGCCTATTCAGTATGTGGGTTCAAAGGCATATTGGGGTGCAGATGACTACGAAAAGAGTTGAGATTACAAAATTAATAATGTGAAGTGGATTTTCCGGTGGCCATCCAGTACGTGGCTTGAAAAAGCTTATTGGGATGCATGTAACTTTGGGGCAAGCAGGCCTTGCATTCAATGTAACATTTTTTATGGAAACCCTCCTGGACATCTCATGAAAGTGGTATTGGGGTGCATCGTAATTCTTGGCAGCTCATCCACTCACTGCATATGCAATAACTTTTTAGGAGACCCACTGTTTAATAATGGCCCTTTAAGAAGAGTAATGTCGCCTGATGCCCCGGTAAAATACGCTCTGTGACTTTAAGAGTCCCTCCTTCATAAATGAAACAAGATGGGTCTGCTTATGTGTCACACACCACATGGCCAGCTAGGGTTGTTAAATGTTACAATGATATTTCCCAGTGAATGCATTTGTATTGGTTGAAAGCAATGTTAAAGTTGAAAAACGCTTCAAAAACGCTGCGTCTGAACATAGCCCAAGTGGTGAAGGAACATTTCGGTCTGGGGTTAATTATTTTGCCTTATATACAAGTCATTAACCTGTAAAGGATGTACCTTAACCTATTTCCCAGCAAAATCCGTTTTGGTTTCGTTTTGGTATGTTTTTTGGTGCACCAGTAAAAATGGCATGAAACTCTGACAATATTGTTTAAAGCTGTGAACTAGGAATCAGGAATGCTTCCAGGGGTGATCCCGATGATGTCTCTGTGTCATTTCAGCAGTGTTTACATCATTTTCAGACGTTTTTACACCTTAAAAGGACCCCCGGGGGATCACGGTAAAAATGCTCGGGTCTCTTATAGACTTACATTGGGCTCGTTGTTCTGTCCGAGTACCCGAATATTTTAATTTGCCCAACCCGAGCAATGAGCACCAGAGCATTTTAGTGGTCGCCCATCACTAATTATCAACATAAAAGGTATATACAGTAGCTTTGCAGAAAAGCAGAAATAATATTAGATTTGATCACATAATACACTGCTCAAAAAAATAAAAGGAACACTTAAACAACAGAATATAACTCCAAGTAAATCAAACTTCTGTGAAATCAAACTGTCCACTTAGGAAGCAACACTGATTGACAATCAATTTCACATGTTGTTGTGCAAATGGAATAGACAACAGATGGAAATTATTGGCAATTATCAAAGCACCCTCAATAAAGGAGTGGTTCTGCATGTGGGGACCACAGACCACATCTCAGTACCAATGCTTTCTGGACGATGTTTTGGACACTTTTGAATGTTGGTTGTGCTTTCATACTCGTGGTAGCATGAGACGGACTCTACAACCCACACAAGTGGCTCAGGTAGTGCAGCTCATCCAGGATGGCACATCAATGCGAGCTGTAGCAAGAAGGTTTGCTGCATCTGTCAGAGTAGTGTCCAAAGGCTGGAGGCGCTACCAGGAGACAGGCAGTACTCCAGGAGATGTGGAGGGGGCCGTAGAAGGGCAGCAACCCAGCAGCAGGACCGCTACCTCCACCTTTGTGCAAGGAGGAACAGGAGGAGCACTGCCAGAGCCCTCCAGCAGGCCACAGTTCATCTCATGCTACCATGAGTTTGAAAGCACAACCAACATTCAAAAGTGACCAAAACATTAGCCAGGAAGCATTGGTACTGAGATGTGGTCTGTGGTCCCCACCTGCAGAACTACTCCTTTACTACCACACCACCACACTCCACACCACCAGATGACAACAGTACATAAAGTGTTTTTAACTTTCAATATTTGATTGAGACCCACCAGTTGTTGCCTTCAAGGGTCTATGGATGACAGGATGACCTTCCTTATACTTTTTCCCTGGCTCTGTACTTTGTGCAAAGCTTTTATGTGTGTAAGAGTACATCAACTACACTTTCAAAATATTTTGAGGTCCTTCAGTTGTTGCCTTTTAGGGCCTGTGGATGACCCGTCCATATTTTTTTTCCTGGCATTGCACTTTATGCAAAGCCTTTATGAGTGTAGATGTACATCAACTACACTTTCAAAATATTTTAATGAAGTCCTCCAGCTGTTGCCTTCAAGGGTTTATGGATGACTGCATGACCATCCTTATATTTTTTTCCTGGCTTTGCACTGTGTGCAAAGAATTTATGAATGTAGTAGTACATCAACAACATTTTCTGGATTTTTTATGAGGCACTTCAGTTGGTGCCTTTAACGGTGTATGGATGACCCTCCTTATGATTTTCTTCAAGGCCTTTATGAATGTAGGAGTACCACAACTATACTTTCTTAATATTTAAATGAAGCACTACAGGTGGTGCATTTAAGGGTGTATGGATGACCCTGCTTGCAATTTTAAGGAGACCTTGCACTGTGTGCAGTTTTTATGAGTGTAGGAGTACTACAACTACACTTTGTTCACAATACTTGAATGAGGTACTACAGTTGGTGCCTTCAAGCGTGTATGGGTTACCCTACTTGTAATTTTAGGTAGGTTTTGAACTGTGTGCAGAGCTTCTATGAGCATAGGCATACTACAATTACACTTTGTTCACAATATTTGAATGAAGCACTACAGTTGGTGTCTTCAAGGTGTATGGATGACCCTGCTTGTAATTTTTGACAGAGTTTGCACATAGCATAGCCTTTATGAGTCTAGGAGTACCACTACATGACAATTTGAGCAGAATGTGTATGAGGCCCTCCGTTATGTCTAAAAAATATGTATGTGAGACCCTCTTCTATCAAATTTTTGCAGTTCTTTCTTCCTTCATAAATTATACTGAAATTTCCAATGTTTTAATAAAAATTTCAATTTTGATTTACTTAAATTATTATTTTTAAATCCTTTTTAAATGTTGCCTTATATACAAGTCATTATATAGAAAAGAAGGTTTCCTAACATTTTTTTTTCCTGTAAACTCCAATTTATCAATTTCTCATTGATTTTTAATGCTTCAATGTCAGTCCTTAAAGTGGAGTAAAAGTGTGACACCATTGTTCTCAGCAGTGATCTGGGAGTCAGAGACACTTCAAGGGTCTTCCCCATGCTGTTCTTCCACTCATCACTTTTTCCATCCATTTCAACATTTTCACTGGTCCCCAGTCCCTCTTGTAGGGTCTGCCGGAAAAATGCTCGGATTTCCCATTACCTCCCATTATACTCATTACTTGAAGCGAGCATTAAGAGTTGTTCGGTTCAAGTAACAAGCATTGGAGTATTTTAGTGCTCGCTCATCCCTAGTATCTATTACAGCAAGATAAACATCTGATGGATATCCTGTGCAATGGTAGCAACTTTGTACCTAAAAAAACAACCTTTATTGGTAATCTTTCTCCATTCATGTATTCAGATTGTATTAATGATTCTCATGGATGAAGTGGGACACAATGTAATTTATGTCAATAACTTTTTCTACCAACCATTATTTTTTATACCATGCCAAGTCCTATATTAGTTGTACTGTAATACTACACATGTAGTATATATGATTTGTTGCTAAACATGCGATGTTTTTTTACATAAGATGCACCACATGCACCTTAAAGAAAAAATAAGGCAACATACTATTATTACTGATTCCATTTCATGTGTGCCCCTAACTTACTTGGCAAAATACATAAACCAAGTCTAAAGGTTATTTAATGATCCATTGTAAAAATCTTCCATTTCCAACACACATTTCCAACATATTCTGAGGGTTTAAACCATCAAACATAAATATCCTCTTTCTTTAGGGACAGAATTACATTGCCAAAGTCCAAATGCAACGTTTCTTCATATTGGTATGAATGTATCGAATGTCCTAAATAAATGAATATTTTTTATCATTGTATTTATATCAGGCTTGCTGAACGGCATTCAATTGTTGGCCAATGTTTATACAATATAATATATCATGTCATCACATCCCGGTTTGGAAATCTAATTAATGCAACATGAACTGACACAGGAGATTCTTAAATGTATAGTTTTGTGTTTACATTGTTCTTTCACTGGTCACACTGAATGTCTGGCACAAAACTTAGGTTTAAATGGCTTCATGTTCATGTTCGCACTGTTACAGTAACATTATTTGTTCTAACAGAATTTCTAAGGTTAACCCTCCTATCAAAACTGAAATTCTTGCCTGGCTAACTTTCAACATATGCCTAATTTTGTGGGGTTTTCTGTATTAAATAGCTGTTCAAGTAACTTAATGCAATAACTGTTAGGCGTCGGGTTCCTGCCACTGCACAGCAGGAATCCAGAGCATTGCACCCAGCGGTCTACCATTCTTCTTCGGCTGCAGCGGAGCCTGCTCAGCAGATCCGTCTGTCCTGTCGCTCTGCCCAGGCCATTTCCGTGGGTTTGCTTGCTGCTGCCACCTCTGGCACAGCTATGACAATGCATGCTGCTCAGCAGCGAGATTCTCCAGGGACTAAGTCCTCATGTTGGGGCACTGAGCATGCCCGTGGAGTGATCTCCCATTGGAGATCAAGGGTCACGTGCTCAGGTCCTGCTCATGTTCGGATTGGCCCATCCGAGAAGCCAGGAAGGTCCCGGACGCCCGTGGCTCTAAAAGGTTCGCATGGCCGCTCGCCCATGCGCTAGGATAGACTGTATTTACAGACTATAAGGTGTGAGAGATGTATGCACATATGAATGTATCTGGTGACTGACTCATTATGAAACCCCTACCCTTGGTACGCATGTGTTGTGCAGCCTAGCCTGCTAGCGCCCAAGCTTAGGTGTAGGTAGGTCAGGGTTTGAGTCAGACATTGGTCCTCACCAGTGATCCAGCACGCCTCAGTGCACCTGCTTCTCACTCCACTGCAAGCGTCTTTAGCGGTGCTCGTGGCAGCGACGCTGCATGCTCAGTGGGCCTAGAGGGACTCTAACCCCGAGTCCTTGGGGTAGCATTCTGTGGCCGTACACTGCGCTCTTTTAGCCGAGCTCTGTGAGCACAAACAGGCTCTGGTGTTTATGTTCAGCGGTATTGCGGCACTGTGAAGCAACAAAGTCAGCCCCCGTACACACCGGGTGACGATAACCCGCGTGTGTTCTTATAGTATACCGCCATATAGCATCCACTATTACTGAGCAGCAGGTTACCACCCCTGCACGGTGGACCTCGGGCTGCGAACGCACCTTATTACCATCTTTATTATTTGGTGCGTTCCACCAGCCCTAACATTAACATAGGGGGCACCTATGTTCAGAACCCTCATCTATTATTTGGATCGGATAGCAGCAACAAAAAACTGAAATTCTCTGTAATACTAAACACATCAATGCATTATAAAGACAGCCTGTTGAGGTAAATGAGAACTTCTTAATATTTCATTTCTCATCTGGTAATAAAGTGATCGGTGGTTTGCATGAAATCAATACAATTTGCAAAGTTTATTCAGTTTCTAGGGCAGATAATTTCTAGAATGAGTGAATCGATTTGCAGGTTCCATTCTAGAGGCCAAGTCAGAATTCCATGGCCACTTGACAGGAGTCCTGTAAACCGCCAATACCTGCAGGCATCACCAGCTCCCCTTTTGATTAGGAGACATGGCATGACATCATTGTTTCAACATTATCAACACACAACTTTCTGGCAGACTGGCTAATCATAAGAGAAGCCATGAATGCCGACAGGTGAGAGGAGGTATCTTGTTTAAAGGTCAGAGAAAATTGACCTGACAGCTAGACCAGCATTCTACAAATTTATTTTCTCATCTCTAATATTAGGCCTCTTTCACACATCAGGTTTTCTGCTTCAGGCGCGATCCGGCGCTTTTGACTAAAACCGGATCCGTCGAAATGCAATGCCGGATCCGGTTTCCCCCCCATTGACTTGCATTAGAGCCGGATCGAGCCGGATGGCCATGCGTTTCATCCGATTTTCGCCGGATCCGGCAATGTGACGCGATCCGGCGTCTGGAAAAAACGGTGACTGTAACGTTTTTTGTATCCGTCGAAAAAGCCGGACACGCCGGATCCGGCGTGTCCGGCTTTTTCATACAATGAAAGCCTATAAGCGCCGCAATGCGCCAGATCCGGCGACAGCCGGATCCGGCGGCCGGATCCGGTTTCTTTGGTCTGAGCATGCTCAGTAGCTCTGCCCACAGGACATATATAAAAGCAAGACAATGGGACCCTCAGCCACACCCAACATGCCACCCAAGCCAAGAACCAGGAGCAGGAGAAGGCAGCAGACATCTGCAGCAGCAGCACCATCAGCACCACCCCAAATGGAGCAGCATGCTGAACAACGGGAGGGGAGTCCAGCAGCAGATGAGAGACGGTAATTATCAAATCCCCCGTTCCTGCAAACTAGGGCTATGGAATATCAAGATATTCATTGGCCCTTTGTTTCTCTTTATTCAACAGCCGCCCAATAGATGCAGCAGCAGCAATGGCAGCAGCAGAAACACCACCCACAGGCATGGAGTGTGGCCACCAGGAAGACAGCACATCATCTTCTGGGAGCCCTCCCTCGCATCGTCAGCGTTTGACGGTAAGTTTTTATTTCCAAAATCCATCATCTCTGTAATATATGTGTATTCATTGCCTTTTATTTCAAAACAGGAATCACAAGATGAAGAGGAGCTCCCAGAAGAAGAAGGAAGGGGTGTACAGACACTTGGAGTGGGCTCACAATTGGTAAGTTTTTTGCATCAAACGCAGAAACACAACATCACACTACAAACAACACATAGAAAACAATGTTCTGCAGACCACACACAGCAAACAAATGCCTACATCCAAAGACATAACATTTTTTGTTTTCTTCTCTAGTCTTCCCAATCTGGTGCTCGGCCAAGAGGTCCTCGCAGTGCCTCCCAGGGTCGTCGGCGACAGCAACGCGGCGGTCACCAGCATGTAAGTATAAATATTTTTGCTTTGTTTTTTTGCACTTTTTATTTCATTTCTTTTGTGGAGGCTAATTATGTTATTTTTGTCTTTTTCTTTAACAGCCTGATCATTACCCGACAACTCTGGGAGGAAATCTGTTCACTCCTTGTGGACCGCTGGGAGGACCTCGAAGCTTGGGCCCAGATTAAAGAGCGTAAGTATATACAGTACCGGTTGCTTGATTTAAACCAGTGTTTCCCGAACTCCAGTCCTCGTGGTCCCCACGGATCATGTGTTCAGGATTTCTATTTACTTTGGAAATCCTGAAAACATGACCCCTGGGGACCATGAGGACTGGAGTTTGGGAAACACTGATGTTGTATACTAACCACTTTGTCCTTTCTCGTTTCAGGGGAGAGAATTGTGAAGTGGTGGCGGTCTGTGAGGGATCGTTTCAAGAAGGAGTTCAATAAAGAGATGCGGGCCCCGAGTGGATCTGGAGGACGCAGGAGCAAGTACAAGTACGCACGAGCCCTGTCGTTCCTCCGGGAGACAATGCTCACCAGAAGGTAAATATTACACACCACATGTGACAAAAAAATGTTTAGATGTAACTTTCTTTTTTTCAGCCAGGGCCATACCATGTCACTATTTTAATTGTTTTTTTTTCTCTTTATTCCACAGCACGGTGAGCAGCACTCGGGAGCCTGCACGATTGGACCCTTCTGAGGCGATCCCTGAGGAGACCGGCACCGAGGGACACTTCGACCGCCCCGGTACATCTGCACCTTCCCAGCCTTCCCACACATTCGACCCATCTGTCCCATCCACCAGCACAGGAGCATCGTGGCCGCCTACATTACATGAAGCTGCTGGTGAGGAGATCGCTTTCCCTTTACCCCACCCTTCTGCCCCTGCCACCTCTAGTACACCTGCGGGTACTGGGCAGCAGCGGCAGAGGGGTCAGGAAAAGACTTATGCGCCAGAGTTCTTGCATCTGAATGCATCTTTCCAGAACTGTCTAAAAGTCTTGTCAGAGCAAATCTTCGCAGGCTATCAGCAGATCAACTCCAGCATTCTGGAGGTGAAGACACTTCTGCAAACCATGCATTCAGAAGCAAGATCTTCGCCAAACCACACCTTTTTCAGGTCTGTTGTGGAGCGCATGGAAACGCTCTCTCCTGCCCAGCAGATGCATGTAATGCATTCATGCCACGCTGCTCTCCAGCAAGTTACCTCCCAACCTCCTCCTCCCACCACAGTAGTTCCTCCACCTGCACCCCCTCCAGCCACTTTCCATCCTCCCCCTCCTATTACATCTACACCCCCTCCAGCCACTTTCCATCCTCCCCCTCCTATTACATCTACACCTCCTCCAGCCACTTTCCATCCTCCCCCTCCTATTACATACCATCCACCTCCCCAGCACAATCCACCTCCCCAGCACCATCCACCTCCCCAGCACCAGCAACCTCCCCAGCACCAGCAACCTCCCCAGTACCAGCAACCTCCCCAGTACCAGCAACCTCCCCAGTACCAGCAACCTCCCCAGTACCTGCAAACTCCCCAGTACCAGCAACCTCCCCAGTACCAGACATCTCCCCACTTCCAGCAACCTGCCCCGTACCAGACATCTCCCCACTTCCAGCAACCTGCCCCGTACCAGACATCTCCCCACTTCCAGCAACCTGCCCCGTACCAGACATCTCCCCACTTCCAGCAACCTGCCCCGTACCAAACTCCTTTCCCATACAACTTGCCATCAACATCATCTGCTCCTACAGTCCCTGCCCAACCCTCCACTCCACCACCCACCACCTCTTCTGCTTCCCACATGTCCACCCATTCTGTAGTTTTTTCCACACCTTCACCTCTAACTGTTCCTTCCCCACCACGATCCCAGTCCTCTCTCCACACTCCCAGTGTCGAAGTGTCCCGCAGCCCCTACAGCAGTATTTCCACCACACACTACACAGATTTATAATGTGTGTATTTAAATAAAAATGACCAGTTTTATGGTTTCAAAGCTTTATTAAACAAGTTTATTAAAATTTTAAAAAAGTTTACTAAAAAAAACATTTTTCAATAAAAGTTAAATTATTTTACACTGGTTGTCTGTCATTTCTTTCTGCGGCGAAAAAGGTTAAATACAGGGTATTTAAAAGGTGAAATGGTATTCAAAACTAGGTATATAACTGTGGGTAAATTTTAGCTTTTTGCCACAGTTGTGTTCCTGGTTGTGTTTGAAGCAAAGTATTTCACCTAAAAAGTTGTGTTTATTGTTGGTGATTTCATAACAATGTACACAACTTTTGTTAAAAGGTGAAATACTTTGCATAAAACACAACCAGGTACACACCTGTGGCCTAAAGCTAAAAATAGAGACCATGACAAGATAGCCAACTTTGGTTGGCAAAGGTATATACTGTTGGTACAGAAGGTACACAAGTTTGGTTGGGCACAAATCTTTCACACTCTGTCATCCTGCCAGTGTACTCTGCCTTGAGGTGACATAAAGTATAGTGCAAAATTGTCCCTCATTACTGAAACCGTCACAGAACTTCTAGTGGTAATGTCATGGTAATCTTGCAAGGTGGTTTCTTCAGAGGTGTCCTCAATGGAAATAGGTTCCTTGCAGATAACAAAACTGTGGAGTACCACGCACGCTTTGATCACCTCGTCCACAGTTTCTGTCTTGAGGTTGATCGCAGTCAATAGGACCCGCCATTTGGCTGTCAGAATACCAAAGGTACATTCAACCATTCTTCTTGCTCTTGTGAGGCGGTAATTAAAAATGCGTTTTGGTCTTGTCAATCCTCTGCTAGAGTACGGTTTCAAAAGGTGTTCTGACAGCTGGAAGGCTTCATCCCCTACACAGACAAATGGCATAGGTGGACCAGATGTTTGCGGCAGCGGTCTAGGTGGTGGGAACTGGAAGGTGTTTCCATACAGTTTACGCCCCATGGCAGACAGTTTGAAAACTTGAGAGTCATTGGAGCGGCCATAGGCCCCAATATCAACCGCAATAAATTTGTATTCCGCGTCAGCGATGGCCATGAGGACAATTGAAAAATATTTCTTGTAATTGAAATATTCCAATCCCGATCCAGCTGGCTTTACAATGCGGATATGTTTCCCGTCCACAGCGCCCAAGCAGTTGGGAAACTGACATATCTGTTGAAACTTGTCAGCAATTTCAATCCACCTCTCTGTTGTGGGCTCTGGTAAAAACTCTTCAGCTAAGGAGTCCCACAGTGCACGGCATGTGTACTTCACTATTCCAGATATGGTGGAAATCCCGAGTCTGTACTGGAAATGCAGTGACGAAAGGGATTCTCCAGTTGCAAGAAATCTGTGGGGAATTAAAAAACAATAAATTAGTTTTAAATCACAGCATTACATACCAAAACTGAGCTATAACACTTGGAGATACAAACTACCACCAACAAGATTGCAGTGAAAGTGTGCTCTGATGCGATCACATCCAATAAATGTGGCTTACATTAAAGTCACCATCAGACGCTCTGTGGGTGAAACAGAGAAGCGGCAATAGGTGTCCGCTTTTCTTATGAGGTGTGCAATGTGCTCCACCAAGTAATCAAAATTCTCCATTTTCATCCTAACATATCCAAAAAATTTATCCGGGTTTCGTCGAAGGTCCATGCAGAGTGTAGAATAGACCCCACGCGTCATTCTCTTGGCTGTGATGGGGTGGATCCACAAACGTCGTCTACGATGCCTGATGCGCTGCTGTCTCGCTCTCTCCTTCTCCAGAACAATCACCCTTAAACGATTCGCCTCCGCTATAAAATCCGCCAAATTCTTCAAAATATTTCCAATGACAACATCCATCTTCGCCAGTAACTTGCTCTTCTCTCCAACCTGCACTTTCTCCTCTACAACCTGTCAAAGAAGGGCTGTAGGAACATGCTATATATAGTTTTCCAGTAGCCAATCCCGTTCGGAAGGCCACAAGGGTCAATTTTAAAAACCGGATCCGGCGTAATCCGTCGAAAAACGGATAGAAAAACGGATGAACCGGATGAGACGGATCCGGTTTTGTCTGTCAAGAAAAAGACGGATCCGGCAGAAAACCGGATCCGGCACATCCGGTTTTACTAAACATTTTCCGGATCCGGCGTTCCGGCACGACGCCGGATCGCGCCTGACACCGAAAACCTGAAGTGTGAAAGTAGCCTTATCTAATTTACAGCTTTGGCAAAAATTAAGAGACCCCTTATAAATGTTCAGTTTGTCTGATTTTTCTCTTTATAGATATTTTTGAGTAAAATGGAAATTATTCTTTTAGGCTGGTTTCACATTAGCGCTTTTTAAGCGCACGCACGGCCGGGGGTAGCTCCGCCCCCGAGCCGGCTCTCTGCCCGGCGTGCCCGCCCCTTGCTTGTAGCGCCGCCTCCTAGCGCACAGCGGCGCCTGCGATCGGCGCACCCTATCTTTAGCTTTGACCTGCGCTGCGCACTTTTGACGGTGCGCCGTGCGCGCCAAAATCAAACTTTTCGGATTTCGGCGTGCTCGGCTCACCATCAAAAGTGCGCACCGCAGGTCAAAGCGCAACTAGCGCACGGCCTGCGCACGATCTGCGCACCCTATGCTAAAGATAGGGTGCGCCGATCGCAGGCGCCGCTGTGCGCTAGGAGGCGGCGCTACAAGCAAGGGGTGGGCACGCCGGGCAGAGAGCCGGCTCGGGGGCGGAGCTACCCCCAGCCGTGCGTGCGCTTAAAAAGCGCTAATGTGAAACCAGCCTTAGTCTATAAACTTCTGACAACATGTCTCCGAATTTCCAAGCACTAAATTTTGTATTTTTTTACTGACAAAGAAAAATGGTCAAAATTTAAAAACAAACAGTGCTTCCAGACCTCAAATAATGCATAATCATTTAGAAACAACAATACTAATGTTTTACCTCAGGAAGAGTTCTGAACTGAATCTGTAATAGGCAAGCAACTTGGTGTGATGAAATCAACTGTGGGAGTAATAATAAGAAAATGGAAGACATACCAAACCACTGATAATCTCCTAAAAGAATCCTAAAAAAATTTAAGGATTGCAGCACAGGTAGTTGACTTAAACTAAGTCCCGGTCTGCAGGTATGGGAGCCCTACTGCTACATGCCACACACATGAAGAAGACCGAACTTGAAGTCTAAAGATTTCCAAAAATAAAGAGCAGACACCACTACAGTGGTATCAATTTCCCCAGAGTAGAAATAGTATATGGGGCTCTAACACACCTTCCACTACAAGTAAACCACCAGATGGAAACACAACTTGGAGTTTCCACATTTCAGAAAATTGTTAGCTTCAGCAGCAGCAGTAGCAACAACAGACACAGAAGCCACAACAAACGTGTCACAAACTGCAATAACATGCGATTAATGCAGCAGACAAAAAACTACACAATCTCCCAGTCAGCGACTGGGGTGCAAAAGTCATTGGAAATCCATGACTTGTTCATCTTTATGAAAGTTAGGCAGTCTACACTTTCAGAGAACAGCCGTATGCACTTATCCATTAAGACACCACCAGCAGCACAAAAGACACGGTCTGAGAAAAAGCTGGCTTCCGTGCATGACAAAACTTCCAAGGAAGGTCAGGTGAGCTCAGGCCAGTCTTCTATTTTTGAAGACCAAAATGCAAAAGATTCCAAACGCCTCCGAATGGCACTGATATTGAGCTTGAGATACTCCTGCACCATCCTCTCCAGTCGTTCACTATGTGTCAGACTTATACTCTGTTCTTCTGGTGCACGAGCTGGTCTAAAAAATGTGTGAAACAACTCCCAGAAATTGCTTCTGCCATTTACACTGCTGCTGCTAATGTTTTTGCATTGATGACTCAATGTTCCCAGAGTTAGAAGTCTATAACTGTTATGCACGCTGTGTGCCTCACTGCTGTCTTAGGGGAAACCACTATCAAAATTGTCTACAAGCATGTTTCAATACTCCAGCATACACATTTCCCTTTCCATGGGGGAAAGCATTTGGCAAAATTTACTCTTGTACCATGGATCTAATAGAGAGGAACCCCTGTAATCAGTACTATTTCTAATTCTAACAATATGGGCATCATGTTGCAGAGAGAAGGTGCTCATGTGTTGGCCACTTACTTGGAGTCCAAGTCCATGGTGTGTTTGTGGCTGGTAACACTCAAGCTTGCTTCTTCCATCCCCTCCCACCAACCATGGATAACAGAGAGGGGATCATTATCCTCTTCATCTTCTGACTATTTCACACCCATCACCTTCTTCTCCTCATCCTCCTCCTCCAGCTCTTCCTCAGCTCTTTCACTTTCGCTAACAGTTTGTCTGGTACCATGAGCCCCCTTGATCACTGCAATCCACCATCCCATGACATCCACCTGTGCAGCAACAGTCTGGAACTTAGAGATATTGCTATCCCTTTTTATATTGTTATTGTTCCTCCTCTTTCTTTGGGACCACCACCTCATCCCGCAGACAGTTCAAAATGTGCTCCATCATGTAAATGACCAGAAAAATGATGCTGATGATGGCATTGTCAGTGCTAACCATCTTAGTGGCCATTTTTAAACTGTGCAGAAGGGTGAAGAGATGCTTCATCTGTGCCCACTCCACAAGTGTGATTTGGACAACGTCCCACTGCTTTGGCCTAGGCTATGCAATTGTACATGCTGCACAAGGGGTCTACGCTGCTTCCACAGTCACTGCAACATGTGCAGAGTGGAATTCCACCATGTCAGAACATCGCAAGTCAACAGCAATGCATCTTGGCCTGAATAGTGGTGCAGAAATTCCTGTACCACCAGGTTGATTATGTGAGCCATGCAAGGCACGTGCGTGAGGTTGCTCTGGCTTAGGGACACCACCAGGTTTGCACTGTTATCACACAAGGCCTTCCCTGCCACAAGGTTCAGTAGAGACAGCCATTGCTCAAACTCAGCCTGTATAACTGTTCACAACTCTTGAGCTATGTGACTGTGATCTCCAAGACATATTAATTTAAACAAATGATGAGCCCTGACTGCACAGTATGATGGTGGGGGAGATTCTCTCTACACTGTTGGAATGCCTGTGTCATTAAGGAAGAGGTTGAGGCACAGCTAAAGGCCCTTGAGGAGATGGAAGAGCCAGAAGCAGTTGAGGTAGTGTTAGACACAGAGGTTTGTCCCACAATCCTTGAAGATTCCAAGACTTGGTGTCTCATGACACCTTCGTGTCTAGTGGTTTAGTTCACCATCCCTTGGTGTGTAGTGATTTAGTTCTCCATTCCCTTGTGTGTGTAGTGGTTTATTTCTCCAACCCTAGGTGTTTAATAGTTTAGTTCTCCAACCCCTGTTTTCTAGTAGTTTAGTTCTCCATCTTCTCATACGTGCGCACTTAATCATTGGAGCCTGTCACCCCAACACTAGAAGTGCTTACCCATAATGTATAGAGTCAAGACATGCGTCACGCCGCCACCGATACCCATTTAGCTTCACTTTATCAAGGTGCGGTTCCGCACGTTGATAAAGTGAAGCGTAACGCTCATCGGTTGCAGCGTGACACATGCCCTGACTCTATACATTATGGGTAAGCACTTCTAGTGCTGGGGGGACTTAGGCTCCAATGATTAAGTGTGCAGGTATCAGAATCTTTGGAATGTACTTACCTCCACTTTACTTATTCCCCATATGTGTATTGGCACTAAGCACTTTACTTACAGTATATGTATTTACATCTCTTGAGCATTAGGGCATTTTCAGCCATCATTACCTGATCCTAGTGTGATATTTGTCTTGTCATTTATTTAATTGTAATTATTGGTTGTTAATAAACTTATACCTTTTTATATATTTGGACCCAGTACTCCTATTTCTTTTGATGGTATAACTAAAGTCCACACTATTTTTGCTACAATTGGAGTGCTGTCTGATTTTTAATTTTTATTTAGGAGGCCTTGCACACACCTTTTCATGCTACTAATGTGCTGTTCCATTTTTTCTTATTTTGAATATCTATCAATTTATCTCATATCTAGTTATTTACATATTTATCTATCAATCCATGCTAGAAATTTAATTTAGTATTAAATATAAAATGATATGGTCTTTTTGCTCAGTGAGGTGGCAGGCTCACTCACATGTCACCTCAATTTTTTTTTCCTTAAATATTATATCCAAGAAACAAAGGAAAATCAACTGTTCTTAAATTTCCTGAAGGTCTGAAGCATCAAGCCCGGTTTATTATTGTTTATGTCTCAGCTTTAGCTGCACCAATGTCTCCACGGTCTGCTGTAGCTGGCTATGATGGATAACCATTATGGCAGCTTATTGGAAATGTCTTGATTTACTACCTGTACTCCTGCTTTAGTATAATGGCTTAATTTTTTTTTTCTAGCACGTGATGCCTTAACCAAGGTCATTTTGCCGATGGCCTTTTTCTTGTGAGTTTTCTGATGACCAGAGAGCTTGCAAGTCAGCATGAAAGAAAGCTAACCTTTACGTTTTATTTTTTTTTCTAGCCTCTGATAACTGCACCGGAATAGTAGATTAAACGTTGTGTTCTGTTTGCTTTCTGTGCTTGCCAGACCAAAGCTTCTTTATGATCCTCAGTGGGAAAGTCTATTACTCACATCTACTTTAAATGACCAACATCAAATATATACAGCTCCCATTAAGGCACAAATCAATGAAAATGCCATTAAGATAGTAAAAGTTGCTGATATTAGTGAAGCCCCCAAACAAAATATTTGATTTCCTTTCAGGTTGTTAGTGAGATGGAATACAAACATTGAGGAGGATGGAAAGAAGTCCAATGCCTGTGGTCAATAATTTATCTCTGAGATTCATTCAGCTTCTCACCCAATATTTCCCTTCAGTCTATTGATTCCTCATCATTATTTGTCATAAGCTGTCCTAACTGATGGAGAAAATATGCCCTTTGGGCCCGGAGGGAGTCATACCTGAGAAATAGAAAGGAATTTCATTACAGGGAAAGCTGTCTTACTTTTATAGAGTTCAGCTCAAACTTTCCTTTCCTTTGTGCTTTTATAACAAAAAATCTGAGGTCTGTAAACTTAGCAAATATTTTCTTGTTTAAAAAGCATCTATCTACAGTCTGCCCGTTGGGTTTTGACCATATGCAAAAGAATATTATAATCTTCTTTATGCACTGTATGGTCCTCAGTTCTTAGAATTTATGTCATCATTCTCTTTAAAGTGACTTTCCACCTCGGTACTGAAAAATGGCTATATATTAGTTCGATGGTCAATCTACCTGGTGCCCTCCATTTGATACTCATTGCCTCCTCCACTAAGAATAGCTTTCTGATCCTTCTGTCTATTAAAGATAGCCACCAAACTGGCATAGGGAGAAGTGGGTTGTCTGAACCATGCCTTCACTGTACAGGAAAGGCAGGGTAACCATGCTTCTGAATTTCCACAGCTCTCCCAATACTACTGAAGCAGCCATCTTCGGAGTTGCGTGGACTAGGCAGGGTAACCATGGTTCTGACTTTCCATAGCTCACCCAGTGCTACTGAAGCATCCATCTTGGGAGTTGCGTGGACTAGGCAGGGTAACCGTGGTTCTGACTTTCCATAACTCACCCAGTGCTACTGAAGCATCCATCTTGGGAGTTGCGAGGACTAGGCAGGGTAACCGTGGTTCTGACTTTCCATAGCTCACCCAGTGCTACTGAAGCATCCATCTTGGGAGTTGCGAGGACTAGAATGCACATCTCAATAGAGGAGGTAATGGAAGCCCAAATGAGGGCACTATAATTGACTAATAATAATTGACAAACTTAAAGTCACTTTTCTTTGCCAGAGTGGAGGGACACTTTAAAGGGGTTGCCCAGCCTTAATTTATAAGTCTGCAGTATGTCTATTTTTCTTAAAACTAAGCTACCATTGATCAAAATTGTTGCTCTTGAATGTACGTTAGGACCTCCGTACCACCAAGCAGTCTTAGAATACATTATTTAGTGACTTCATCTATAAGCTGAAAGATGACTGGTCTGTTATGACAGCACTCACTCACTACTAATCAACTATGAATGTGACTGGTCAAATCCCATACTTGTGCATCGACCTTCAGACTTAGGGTATGTGCACACATGCATTTTCATTATTTTTTCTCTGTATGGATCTGATGTTGAAAATACTACCAGCAAAGTGAATGAGATTTTTAAAATCTCTTGCACACACTGTTAGGGTTGGCGGATTGCACTAAATAAAAAATAAAATGCAATAACAACCCGGGGTCCACCATGCAGAGTTGTATAACTGCTGCTAGCGTGAACAATGATGGAACGAAGCTGCGAGCCCTCTCCTTAATCAGACTGCATGAATTCCACACAGTATGAACAGAACGCAGAGTACCCAGCTCTGTTAACTTCACAAAGAGGTAGTGCAAAAGGGTTGAGCTTGTTCTGTAACTGAACGGTGCTAAGGGCACATTAGAATGAAACAGATGCTAAGTCAAGAGAAATAACTCAAATGACACTAGGTACAAAACCCTGTTGACTTCACAGATAAGTACAGCACACTGGTTGGGCTTGCTCTGTAACTGAACTGTGCTAACTGCACACATGAAAGAGACAGATGCTAAGGCAAGCGGAATAAACCATAAGGAGCTCAGACTCAGAAGGGTGACAAACATTCACGTGCAGACAGAGTGATAGAGTATCCACTCATAACCACCAAACCTAAATGATACTAGCAAGCAAGTTCAGAGAAGAGCGACCAGAATGATGACCGGTCTGCAAACCATGTCCTATGAGGAACAGTTACAGGATTTGGGAATGTTTAGTTTGCAAAAAAAAAGACTGAGAGGAGACTTAATAGCTGTCTACAAATATCTCAAGGGCTGTCACATTGTAGAAGAATCATCTTTATTTTCATTTGCACAAGGAAAGACTAGAAGCAATGGGATGAAACTGAATGGGAGGAGACACAGATTAGATTTTAGAAAAAATATTTTGACAGATATGGTGATCAATGAGTGAAACAGGTGGCCATGAGAGGTGGTGAGTTCTCCTTCAATGGAAGTCTTCAAAGAGAGGCTGGACAGACATCTGTCTGGGATGATTTAATGAATGAGCAGGGGATTGGACACAATGACCTAGGAGGTCCCTTCCAAAGCTAACATTCTATGATTCTATGAATTTGACGTATGAAAGTTTTGTGCTAAAAATTCGGCAAAAAACTGTCAGCTTTCTAAAGTAACTTGTTCTGCTTGTGGAATACCATATACCTTTTTCCTCATTTTTTTCTTACAAGTGTCCACCTTAGGGGTTTGGCTCATTTCTTCTGTTGGGACAGAATTTGTGAAGAATCAGAATTCTTCTTCTGGAAGCTTCTGACTATTCTGCAGTGAGGATATCTACTTAGTGACCTGATTATGGAGGGTGATTGTGAATCCATCAGTCCACCAGTTTTCTGCTCATTAGATGGCAATAAAGGGTAGTGGATAAAATTCCATACATCCATGATCTACAGTATGTGCAAAAGGTCATGAACAGCAAACTAGTGTATTATATGTACAAACGAAAGATGAGCAAGATGTCTACATTATAGCTTTTAAAATTTGTGTCCATACCAAATAAGGGGTCATATTGCTTTAATCTCCCTTCTTTGTATGAATGACGACTATGGCATCAGAATTTGCTTCTGCCATTATTCATTTCTATTATGAGGATAGGAAATAATGTATTTTGAATCAGGGTACAGCATTAAAGTAGCATTGGTGGCTGTGGTCCTATCTTTGAGTCCAAGCTTGTCCCAGTCAGGTACCATGCATGATCCTTATAAAGTGGATGTGCTTTACAGTTACTTGGTCTGATAAGACTTTTCCAAGGTGCTAAGTGTTAAACATTTTCAGTGTCACACTTCCATGAATCAACTAAGCGATGATAACACTTTTAAAGCAGTGATAGCATCACAATTCCGCTGACAAATAAAGTTCTCATCCTTCTCACCAGCAATTATACAAACAACTCAATGACATGCTCAAAGGTGTTAAACTTTTTGTAAATGATGATATTTGGTATGCAAATAGGCATTCATTATTCTATCATACATCTCAGTGGTTCCTGTTACATTCAAATAAGTTGAGATTTTATTCTTGAGCAATTCCTATTGACAAACACTTTTCTGTTGATTAACTATGCTAAACAGCTCTCCTCTAGAAAGAATCTCTCCAGTAACCCTATATTTAGTGACTCCTATAGATGGATAATGACTGATCCTTCAGCTGCTGTTGGTTATGCTGAAAGCGGAAATCTGCAACCCCTGCCTGTGGGAGTATTGTGCCTTTAAGCCCCTGTGTGTACTCTGGATCCTCCACCTGTGGGAGTACTGTGCCTTTAAGCAGCAGTGTGTACTCTGCCCCTCTACCTGTGGGAGTACTGTGTCTTTAAGCCTCTGTGTATACTCTGCACCTCCACTTGGGGAAGTATTGTGTCTTTAAGCTGCTGTGTGTATTCTGCCCCCCCGACTTTGTGACTACTGTGTCTTTAAGCTGCTGTGTGTTTTACAGTAGTCTGTGAAACAAATAATTGGCATCAGATGTCTTGTTGCCACTTTTAGGCCAAAGAAATTTTTCAGGACTGCTGTTTGTTTTCTAGTAGAAAGAATCAATATCAACTGAACCAGTAACATTATAATGTATCGATATGGCGACAGCATATAGTTACTAAGGACGCTACTAGCATATATATACTTTTTACAAAAAACATGGAGTATAAGTTCACCTGTGTACAGTAAAATCAACAAAAGCTTATTGAGAACAACATAAGGCATGAATCAATATAACGGAACAAGTTTTTCCATAAAAAGTCAAACAAAAAAGGGCTCAGGTGTTAAGGACAGCATATCACCAGAAAAATATCAGAGTATGAGACTAGTGTGATCATACTCAGATCATGATTGTCATAATAAATATACATAAAGTGCTTAGTGAAATCAGGTCATGAATGAAAAGACAATCACTGAAGTACCATCCATCTACATCTCTGGCAAAAATTAAGAGAGCACTGCAAAATTTTCAGTTTGTCTGATTTTTCTCTTTATAGGTATATTTTTGAGTAAAATGTAAATTGCTCTTTTATTCTATAAACTACTGACAACATGTCTCCGAATTCCAAGCACTAAATTTTGTATTTATTTTCAGAAAATGAGAAATGGTCAAAATATCAAAAGAATGCAGTGCTTGCAGACCTCAAATAATGCTAAGAAAACAAGTTCATAATCATTTAGAAACAGCAATACTAATGTTTTAACAGAAATCAATATTTTGTGGAATAACCAAGATTTTTAATCACAGCTTTCATGTGTCTTGGCATGCTTTCCACCAGTCTTTCACACTGCTTTTGGGTGACCTTATGCCACTCCTGGTACAAAAATGTAAACAGTTCTTATTTGTTTGATGGCTTGTGACTATCCATCTTCCTCTTCATTACATTTCAGAGGTTGTCAATCGGTTTCAGGTCTGGAGATTGGGCTGCCCATGACAGGGATTTGATGTGGTGGTCCTTCATCCACACATTGATTGACCTAGCTGTGTGGCATGGCGCATTGTCCTGCTGGAAAAAAAACAGTCCTCAGAGTTGGGGAACATTGCCTGAGCAGAAGGAATCAACTGTTTTTCCAGGATAACCTTGTATGCGGCTTGATTCTTACATCCTTCCCACAGATTAACCTGCCCAATTCCAGCCTTGCTGAAGCATCCCCAGATCATCACCGATCCTCCACCAAATTTCATAGTGGGTGCAAGACACTGTGGCTTGTATGCCTCTCCAGGTCTCCATCTAACCATTAGACAACCAGGTGTTGGGCAAAGCTGAAAATTAGACTCATCAGAGAAGATTACCTTACTTTAGTTGTCTATGGCCTTTCGGCAAACTTCAGTCTGGCTCTCCTTTGCATCTCATTGATGAAAGGCTTTTTTCTACCTTTACATGACTTGAGCCCTGCCTCTAGGAGCCTGTTACGAACTGTTCTTGCCATGCACTTCACCCCAGCTGCCATTTGTCATTCCTTTTTAAGGTCACTTGATGTCATCCTGCGATTGTTGAGTGACATTAGAATAAGATGACAGTCAGTGGAGAGTTGTTTTCGCCCTCTGCCGGTCTGCAGCTTTTTTGTCCCCAATGTCTGCTGCTTGACCTTGTTGTAATGGACTGCCATCTTAGAAATTTTAAGGATGGAGGCAACATGACGCTCACTGTATCCCTCTGCTAGTAAAACTAGAATTGAGCTTTTTTTTTCCTCACTCAAGACTTTTCTTTTCAACTCCTTTGGCATGGTTAAAAATTATTGTTTCATTCCTATTACTTTTGGGATATTACTCGCACTTGTTTTGCCATCCAGCTTGTCCTATTGCAAGAGGATTGTGAACACCACAGCAGGTTTTTTATACTTTCCTTCATTAAATAATATTTGGTTCAGGTGATCACCTAATCAGAAGCACATAAAGTAGAATGAGGTGTACTCTGGTTGGAATTCAGCTGACATTGGAATGGAATGGCTGTCAGACATATAGAGAAGCTGATTCTTATAAAACTGTGCAGTGGTCTCTTAATTTTTGCCAGAGCTGTATATTACATGCACTTGTGATAAATCAACTGTCACCTCTATTAACTAAGTATGCCAGTGTAGAGGGGTGTTACCCAGAGAAGTATCCACTAAATGAAGTAAGGTACACATATAGTTAAAATGCTTACCCATATTGCTCCCTGTCAGTTGAGCTGTACCAGCAAATAAAAAATTGGCATCAGCATCTCATTGCCATTTGTAGGCAAACAAATAATTTTTCTGTACTGCTGTCTTTTCTAATTAAACAAAACTCAAAGAAAAGTGAAAAATATAAATTATGCACTCATGGATAGTAGTGAGGGACAACTCGGAATAAATTAATAAAGAACCAACGAAACGAAACCGAAATGAAGTCCAATAATTTACTAAATTTATTAAGAAATATAAGATACAATAAAAGGAGCAGGAAACCAATGCCAAGGAAAGGGCACAACACAGGGGACACTAGAATATACTAATAAAAAGCCAAATTGGACAACACATCAAAATTTACATATAAGCACAATCATATGCAGTACATAAGGTAAAAGTTAAAGTGCAAATGCATAAAAAACATGTGTAAAAAAGTAAGATAAGACTGGTAGATAATAGTAATAAGGTGCAAGTGCATTAAATTAAGTACCAGTGCATCTGCAGATTTATCACATATAACAGAAGACCTAATGAATCATTATTGGATATTGTAGAAGGAAAAAACAATGCATAGTGTAACAATTAGGTTTCTAGGGTGAATAGCAAAGTGCTGATACCTCATGTTCTTTATGGAGTCCCCAGGATGCGTCCACCCCGACGCACGTTTCGGCATTGCCTTCTTCAGGGGGCATTTCGCCGCAACATCAAAATGACGCATGCGGAGGCATCCACATACCTCTGCATGGCCTGTGTACCCAATGTTAAAGATGGGTACGCAGGCCACATGCAGACATAGGCGGAGCTGAACGGAGGAGGTGCAGCAGTGGGCGGAGCTTCACGGAGGAAAAACGCAGCCCTCCGCAGCTCAGCCGAACTCTAGTGTGAAACTAGCCTTAGAGGAATCTTAGCCCATCCCTCCCTAATAACAGCTTCAACTCTGTTAAGTTGGTGGGGTTTATCCCAATGAAATGATTGCTTTAGGATTCTCTGGAAAATTTCTAAATGATTAAGGTCAGGACTTTGACTTTGACATTCCAAAACCTTAACTTTATTCTTCGTTAATCTTTTTTTTACTAGAACAATGTGTGTGCTTTGGGTCATGGTTTTGCTGCATAACCCATATTCTCTTGAGAGTCACCTTGAGTATCCTAAATTTTTCCTTTAGAATTTGCTGATACAATTCAGAATACATTGTTCCATGAATGGCGGCAAGTCATCCTGGCCCAGTTGCACTTAAACAGACCCCAACCATGATACAACCATCACCGTGTTTCACAGATGTTTTGAGGTTTTTATTCCGTAACACAAAGTTTTCTTTTATGAAGGAATTTAACTAAAAAGCTCTATTTGGTTCCTATCCATCCTCTAAAACATAGTTCCAATAGTCTTCTGGCTTGTCTAGATGATGTTTAGGAAACTGCAGATGGACAGCAATTTGTATTTCCTTAGGAAGGAAAGGTGGCATGTTGGTCAATTGGCAACTAGGCAAAGCAGAAAGAAGAAAATGTTAAAAACAAAGTATTGAAGGTAAACTTTTCTATTTTTGGAATCCTTGTTATAACAGGAAATGGGAAAATGTATTTAGCGACTAATAACAGGGTGATTTGGGGTGTGCTATATCAATACTTTACACGTCTTATCTCATGGACTGTTGCTGGCTACAGGGCTGTTTAACCTTTGGGATGAGAAAACAGATCGTTAGGAGTTAATTATTAACATTGCAATTCAGTAGCAGTTTCCAGATTTCTGTTCAGTAAATAAAAGTGGCAAGTTTTATGATATTTTAATTAGATTGTAAATATTACAGGCCAATACAAGGCTTGATTTATTGCAGGTGACTTTGAAAGTTTGCACTTCAGATGGCCTCCAATTTGGGGGTTATGCAGGCACCAGGCTATAGTATACTTTTTCTTGCACTGTTTTTAAACATTTTCTTTCTTTTCTTTTTTTCTTTTGACTTGGATAGAAACATGATTTTTATTTTCTTTCTCAGAGTTAGTGATGCACTTAAATGCTCAGGTGCTCGTTACTCATAATGAGCTTTCCATGATGCTCGAGTGCTCGTCTCAAGTAATGAGTATAATGGAAGTCAATTGTAAACTTGAGTATTTTTCTGGCAAACCCTCCTAGGAGGTCTGGGGGGCAAAAAAATAGCTGAAATGGATGGAAAAAGTGCTCAAATGGAATGAGAACAGCATGGAGAAGATGCCTTGACACATCTCTGACTCTCAGGTCACTTCTTGGAACAATGTTGTCAGAGTATTATGTCACTTTTATTGACTACCAATAAAACAGACAAACCCGAAGCAAGTATGGATTTTGCAAGAAAAAATGTGAGGAAACATTCTTTCCTGTATAAAGACTTGTATATAAAGCAAAATAAAAAAGACAGACAAAAAGCCTCCTCCACCCCTTTAGACTATGTTCACATATAGCATTTTTGCTGCATTTCTGCAGCGTTTTTGCACTTTCTCATTGCTTTAAATGGGGAAAAATCCATTTTTCGGTAAATGCAATTTTAACATTTTACTACCTTATCTGGTAATGTGGTATGCGTGACATGGTGAGACACTTCCTGTTTAATTTATAAAAGAGGGACAGTGATACGCCAGACAATGCTAGAATTGACAAAAATTAGAAGGAGGAGGGACTGCGATACACACTGTATTAGACATAAAGGAGGGCCTCATACACATTCTGTTAAAATTCTTAGGTACTGTGACTCCTACATTCAAAAAGCCTATGTCCAAGGGATAATAGAAAATATGAGGCTCTCCGATACGCACTGCAAGACAAGCAGTTGCATAGTGTGACATCAAGGAAATGTAGCATCCCTGACCACCTGACCACAAGCAGTTGTCCACATGTCAGTTGTTAAGTATACATTCCCAATAACTTTGTTGATCAGGGTATGGATTATGTTATAGGACACATGCTGGTGTAAGGTGGAGACAACTTTATGGGAGAAATTGTCAGCTGGGGGCAAGTACAGACCGAGAGATGGCCGCCACCATTAGGTTGCGGAAAGCCTCAGTGTCCAAAGGGCAAGCAGACCGAATATGTGTCAATGTAGTGTTTGATCATGTGCGTGGGAGGCTGCGTATTTGTCAGGACTCAAACCCAGCAGTTATTGTGCACCAGGTGGCAGCTCTTCCTTCAGAGCTATTCAGCTTGCTGGACAGTTCCTTGCTAAATCAGATACCTGTGTTGCTCCTGATTGTCTCTACCCTGAGTTCCTGATTGTCTCCACCCCCAGTTTCTGATTGGCTCAACCTTGTGATCTCCTGATTGAACATCCTACTTAAACCTGGCACTGCAGTTCGTTCCTTGCTAGATTATTGAGCAGGTAAAATCATTGCGGCAAGGAGGAAGAGGTGGAGACAATGAAGGACTGTGGCTGTTTCCCACTGCAAACGCTTCTTCGGGTCCAAGTATTTTCATTTGCGTTTCAACCTCCAAGCCTTGTGGTATGGACAGCTGAACGCTGCACTTGGACAAGGAAGTAAACGTGGTTGCTTAGGTGCAACAATAGGAGCAGGGCAAGAGGCATCCACATCTGTGTTCTGGACAGGGGATTGGCAAGCACTTAGCACAAGGAAGAGGCAGTGGTGTCACCTGCAGACACTGATTGGGGACCCAGGTGTTTGGCTCACAGTTGCGTGCTTGGATGGCATGTGCCTGAGCATCCTGGTGATAGTCAAACTAGTAGTGGTAAGGTCACTGCTGATCTTGGAATGGAACAGGTTGCAAATGGCCGTTTTCTTATCTTTTGCATTTTCTGTAACAAAGTGTGACACAGGGGAATACCTGACCCTTGGCCTACAATCTGGCCATGTTGGGGTGCTCTGTGGAAAAGTTGACCGCTTTCACCCTCTGTAAGTCCCACTGCCTCTTCCTGCTTGTTGCGGCACTGCATATCCCTCCCCTTCTGTACTGCTATGCTCGCTCTGCATGCCACCTTGCCAGGTTGGGTCAGTGACTTCATCATCCATGACCTCGTGATCCGCTTCCTCCCTGTGATCTTCCTCCTGACTTGTTCTCTTAAAATGACATGTTGACACTGTCTCATCATCATCCCCCTCTTGAGACTGTATTTGCCGTTCACACCGTCGGCTTCTTCTAACTGCGGCTGCTCAAATATTTGGGCATCAGCGCACACAATCTCATGTTCCTCTTGAAACTTGCATGGTGACAGGCCAGAAGAAACCATAAATGGAAATGTAAAGAGCTTCTCGGGGTGTCCAAGTAGGTTATTAGTCACCTGGGACTCTGCATGATGTTGGAAAAAGGATAAGGGCGCCAAACATGCTGTGCAGGGAATCGAGCATGGTGAAAAAATACCTGGTTACTCAATCGAGTCTTGACTATCTTGAGCAGAAGGATGCTTGATTGAACCTTGAGCGGTGCCGAACACACTCGCTAATAACTACTCAGAATTCCTAAGTTTTACATCTGAAATCACTATCGGGACTAACCTTAGAGGTGTAGAACTTATGTGCACAGGGCCCATAATGCAACCCTTTTACTGTCAATTGTATACCACTTTAATTACTTGACATATTGAGCCATTAATTGGTCACTTCTTGTCTGTATTATCAAACTACTATATACAGTAGTAGTATTTGCACAGTTTCTGGGGTTAGAAAAGAAGACACATCAAAAAGATATAATATAACAGAGGATTTTCATTGAAAATTATCCTTGAATAAAATCACATTTAACCAAACATCCAAGACTCCATCAGTGTCCTCCATCTGAAGCCCTATGATACAAAAATCGAAAGGATTCCCTGATGAAGCTATTCCCTATAGTTAGGAGAAACACTTTGTACTCTGTCCAGCCTCCAACATAGCAGTTTCCATGTCTTTTAAATTGACATGAAAGTGTAGTGGATGGTGCTTGTGTCCAACTAAAAAAAATTTCCACTGCTGGAACACTGCACATACAGAGTAAAAAGTGACTTTGTCTGTCATTTTAGTGAATGTTTCTACCAGGAATCTTTCGGGAGAACATAAGAAAATCCTTCAAATCCTGTTTTTTGGTGCTTCAAATTAGTCTTTATGCAAATTGTCTCTTCAGAGAGGAAGAGGACTAGAACTTTAGTGCCACCTATTGGAAGTAGCAATCCTAAAAGTCAATGTTAACCCTTTAACGAGCCTTGTTACATGACTTAGGATAAAAGCCAAGCCAGAATCTCAATTTGCAGACACTGTGTTTTGGGGTACTGCCCCTTGTCAGTGCAAAGTGTGAGATCTGGCTTGGCTGTGAGAGAGGCGTCTGACCGATATCCAAGAAGTATCATTTCTCCTTGTGGAGAATAACATGCTAAGCATGTCGAGGTGAGGAAACTTAAAGCTCCTCTGGGAAATATGCTAATTATGCAAATTGTCTATTCAGAGAGGAAGAGGACTAGAACTCTAGTGCCACCTATTGGAAGTAGCAATCCTAAAAGTCAATGTTGACCCTTTAGCGAGCATTGGTTGTATAAATTACTCTTTTGAAATTAATCTTTGACATAGTCTTGAATGAGGGGTCAAATGTGATATGAACCAAGCCTTATCCACAGACTCAATGGAGTGGGAGTCCATCTTTGTTTCCCCACTCCAACAACCAGGTACTAGCCCAGAAGTAGCATTAACTATACAGGCAGCATGTTTATTTGTTACGCTTTGCTTTTACGGTACCATCATATATTGCAGTGCTTTACATAGAATATGATCACTGTCCACATTGAGGCTCACAATCTAGATTACCTATCAGTATGTCTTTACAATGTGGCAGTAAACTGGAGTGCCAGGAGGAAACCCACGCAAACACCGGGAGAACATACAAACTCCTTGTAGACGTTGACCTTGGTGGGATTTAAACCCAGGACCCCAGTACTGCAAGGCTACACTTCAAACCATTGAGCCATCAAGCTGTCCCATGTTATGTTATAAATGTAATAAGCCACAGCTTTCTACACTCCCTGACAGAAGTTATGTCGCTTATCCATGTTATGTAAATAAAAGCTTATAACCTGACGTTAAATTCATCCATTGGTTGTATAAATTACGCTTTGGAAAGCTGAAACCCTCTGAAATGTGGTTGGAAAAGCGACATAACTTCTGTCAGAGAGTGTAGAATAGTGCATAATTCTGATACACTTAGGCCTCATTCGCACATCCATATTTTTCTTCTAAGTGAAAAAAAAAACAACAGGTCAATTTTCAGCAATGTACTAGATCAGTAAATTTGATTTGGTCTTCCATGTGTCATTTGTTACCATCAGTAATTTTCTTGTATGATGGAAAAAAATCGCAAAGCTTCATCTACCCATTGAAATGTTAAAAACAGAAAGCAAATGGATTTCCATTATTTTCATGGACCCATAATCTTTTATGGAAAAAAGAAAAGAGAAATTCCAGCGCCAGAAATGGAAAATTAAAAATCCATTTTATTGTGCCAATGCATATCAAAATTCCAGCAGGTACAGCATATCAGTCGGATGACTACAGAACAACGCGTTTCGACGCCGCAGGTCTTAATCATGAGAACATGATTAAGACCTGAGGCGTCGAAACGCGTTGTTCTGTAGTCATCCGACTGATATGCTGTACCTGCTGGAATTTTGATATGCATTGGCACAATAAAATGGATTTTTAATTTTCCATTTCTGGCGCTGGAATTTCTCTTTTCTTTTTTCCACTAATGATTGACTGCATAGTCAAATCCATGCACAGGATTTGGATTCTACCAGCAAGGCAGTACGGTGAGCTGGATTATTTTTTCTTTTCTTTTTACCATAATCTTTTATAGCTGTTTTTGATCTGTGAATCAAAAATGGACACGTCAGTGCACATTGTCCACAAAAAAACAGCGACATGTGACTAGCATCATAGTTTATAATGGGGACATATTCTATCCATATCACTTACGTGAAATACAGATGTCTGAATGAAGCCTCATTGTTAGATCAGCAACTATGCTAATAGTATTGTGCATAGTGCATTACCTGTCAACATAACACTTGCAACCAATGTATGTAATGTATATTTGTAAATACAGTACATGACATAACGGTTTTGCCCAATATCTTAAAGCTGTGTGCCCACGTTGCATTTTTTAAGCGTTTCCACTGCTTTTTTTCCCGCAGCCGAAACGCTTTAAAAATGCACCCCCATGCATTCCTAAGGGATTCCTCAGTTGTAGCGTCCATGCAGCGGATTTTACTGCTGCAGAATTGCATAGCAGTAAAATCCGCAGCATGTTCATTATTTCTGCAGAATCGCGGCGATTCCACAACCATAGGAATGTATTGAAATGCTCACTTTACCCATGAGGCTATGCCCACCTTGCGTAAAGTGAGCGCTTCATATGCGGATGGTACTCAGGGTCTGGAGGAGAGGAGACTCTCCTCCATGCCCTGGGTACCATAATCCTGTAAAAAATAGAATTAAAATAAAAAATAGTGATATACTCACCTTCTGATGGCCCCTGGAGTGCTCCGGCCTCTCAGCCACGCTGCCAGCATCTTCTGGTCCCAGGGATTCATTGCGCGAATCACCTGAGATGATTCATTACGCGAATCACCTTCGCGCAAAGCATCCCTTGGAACGGAACGTACCAGGAGCGCCGCTGAGGAGATCGGGGGCCGTCGGAAGGTGAAAATATCGATATTTTTTATTTTTTATTTTTACATTCTATCTTTTACTATTGATGTTGCATAGGCAGCATTAATAGTAAAAAGGTGGTTACACTTGTCAAGCACTATGATTGACAAGTGTGACCAACCCGTCAATCACCTTTTCAAGTGATGCTTCAAATCGCTTTGAAAGCGCTAGCATTCTGCAAGTTAAAAACACTTGCAAAACGCTTGTGTTTTGCGGGGAAATGCATGCGAATTCCGCATGCCTTTTACTCGTGGCAGGGAGTTGTGGAAATGCTGCGGACATTTCCGCAGCATTTTTGCAACGTGGGTTTATAGAATAAAATATTACAAATATACAAATAAAAGAGGCATCTGATTTGTTTTGTAATGATTTAGTTAAAACCAATGATCTACTAGTTAAATTGAACAAGATTTTGCTCTTAATACATGAAAGGTTTGTGAGTCACTAAATCAAATGTCCGAGCTGATCACCCATAGTAATGTGATTTCACTGTCTAAGCCTCGTCTTTGGCTCATAAGCAGGTGTGAAATTATTACAAATAACACATTTGGCAGCCTAAAGGTTATACTATTAAAATAAAACCTTAATGGAATAAATTGAATAGCTGTAAAATCTCCAGGATTTGTGGTGGGAAATTTTCAGAGTTGATGGATTGATTCCCGAAATATAGTAATTAGAGTAAAATTTGTAGCTTTTCTGATAAAACATAGATCATTTTTTGAAGTCTCTGTCAAGGTTAAAAGTATATAATTTAATTAGCATCATAACATCTGCATGGTATTTTTTTATATATATCTAATTTTCCATAAAGTTAGGAATGTCTTTTACAGAGAAATATAAATCTTGATGATATATATGTTTTAAAAAAAATAGGTTAAAAAATATTAGTAATACTGTAACTCGGAGATGTGGTTTTCTTTCTATGATAAAAACATTAAAATCTCAATTAATGCAAAATTAAAAGAAAATGACTGATATTTATGTCTTTTCTTGTCCAGAGAGGGCACAAGCTATTTAGGGGCTAAGGCAAATCATGCCCATTCCCCTCCCCCACATATGTATTAAATGCATTTTGCAGGGCAAATTTGAAACATGCCTGTTCATCTGCAGCCTCTTCATGGATAGTATGAGGCATGGCTTCCCAGTAGAGATGGGCAGAACTGGAACGATTCGAGTTTGCCAAATCACTCTTATTTTCCAGGGAAATTTGATTTGCAGCTAAATTATTCTGCGAGAATTGAATATCCGTTATTATGCTCTCGGATCTCTCTAGGCCTCAGAGCATAACAAACATAAGATGTAAAAAACAACCAAGATAAACTTATACTCATTTCACCATTCACCTTTCCAGCCCTTCAGCTGCCAGCTGACTGCATTTTTACTCAATATACTAGAAGTATATTTACAAAAAATCTGTAATTCAAAAATGCAATTTTTGCACATGTACCATATTTTTCGGACTATAAGATGCACCGGACCATAAGATGCACAGTGTGCGTGCAGCTTACTGTACATGTATTTAATTATTAAAAGAATATTTTTCTGAAAAAAAAAATGGTGTGGGCTCCTGCGTTATTTTCTTAACAAGCAGAGGGAAAGCTGATGGCTGGTGAAAATATCAGCTTATAGCTGTATACTTAGCCTTTACTGGCTGTTAAAATGGGAAGCCCCATAAAAAATGACATAGGGTCCCCCTATAATTAATAACTAGCAAAGGCTAGGCAGACAGCTGAGGGCTGATATTACTGATGACACTGATGTGACTGCTCTCAAAGACAACTGGTTATACACAGACACAGGAGGTAATCTCTCCTGCAGTGTATAGCATTAAGCTGCCATGAGAGAGGATACACAAGTTCATCAGCTGATGAGCTCCGGTGATCTCATTTATGGCACAACCACTGCATGAGAAAATTCACTGGAGTTCATCATGAACTTGTGTCGCCTCTCTCACAGCAGCTCAGTGCTTTACACTGCGTGAGCGATTACCTCCTGTCAGTGTATTACCGGAGTGTATTGTCAGTGTATTGCCAGAGACCGGGTAGAGCAGTCACATCTCCCGATGTGACTGTTCTACACTTGAGATCGCTATGGGACACTTTGGATTACATGTGCTATGGCAGACAGGCGAGTATATGGTGGTTTATTATTTTTGATTTTCTATAGGAGACATGGGCATCGGGGATATATTTTTTATTTTACATTTTTTATTGGAGACAAGGGTGTTGGGGATTTGTTGTTAGGTGAGTATAATGTGTTTTTTTATTTTTATTTGAATATGTATTTAATTAATTTTCATTTTTTTTTACTTTGAGCACAGACGCTGGCTGATGAGAGACTACTTCTCCCATCAGCGGCTCCAGCTATCACTGTTATCAGGGACAGCAGATATAGCCTGATGGGAGAAGTGATCTCTCATCTCATCAACTGGTGCCTGCTTACGTGCAGTAAGTTTTTTTCTGCGAGTCACCGCTGCAGATCACAGCATCTCTGCGTGGTCATGCTGACATCTGCCAGCGTGACTCCGCAGCGCCCTGACAGACAGTAACATTTTTTTCTAGTTTTTGCACAGGAGCTGGCTTACGAGAGATTACTTCTCCTATCAGCGACACCTGCTGTCACGTTATCTGTGACAGCGGATGTAGGCTGATGAGAGAAGTAGTATCTCATCAGCTGGTGCTTGGTGACATAAGGTAAGCTTTTTATCGCAGGTCACCGCACCTCTGACATCTGACAGCATGACCCCGCACGGCTCTGTCGGCGGTAACGATCTACCAGCTGTAACGTTAACGCCAATCAAAACCTCTACACCAGTGTTTCCCACGCTGTTGCACAGCATGGGAAACATCAGCTTTTGTGCTGTGTACAGCGTTCAACTATATTCGGCAATTAAATTAGCAAATCTTGCAAATTCGGCAATCATGATCCGAACTGATTATTGATATATTTGTAAATCTCTATAGATGAGAATACCACGAATACCGTTTAATGTTTATGATTCTGGTATTTTTATAAGGAGTAGTCAAGCTGCTTCCAGGAGGTATATAGTTCTGCACAGAAATTAGTATTAGCAGGAGAAACCAAATGTATTGTGCACTGATCCAAAGATGGCACAGTGAAGTCCAAACTGGTCAACAAACTAAAGAAGATGACTGGACCAAAGTGGGGCTGCACTTTCAGTGAGGGCCAATGAGTATTATTTTCAATATTTTTAAAATAAATAAAATATTTGTCACCATCTTGTCTGGTTCGTGTCAATAATAAAAAAATCTAACAATATTGAATCAGAATATTTTGTGAAATGTGAAAGTAAGTATATTCACCTCAAAGTGATTTGCTCATTTATATACAAATCAACACTCTGGAAAGTTACTTCATTTTCTGTTTTATTAATGTTAAAGCAATAAAAAAAATGAAAAATCAAAGCTTTACTTTTCCTTTACGTTCTCAATGAGTTTGCCCCACGTCGTCAATAAGAATAGTGTTAAATAGTGTGAAGGAGCTCTGCACTAAAATAACCCTTAGTTGATAAGTTTACACCTGGCACCTGCTGCCACCTGAGCATCATCTGTGTCTATCAATGAATACATTTGTATTTCCTGTGCAAATCAGGCTATCAAAATTTACAAGATTGATTCTGAAACAATTAGTGCTGTTCTGGGGCATATGGTGACCGATAGTAAATCCACTTACAAGAGAACCGGCTTAGATTTAGAAGTGTATATTTTATGCAACATGTACAGTATATACTTCTGACACATCTTAAGATGTTTATTCAGGATTATTAACACTGTTCAGCTATTTTGAACATCATAAGTGACAGATTTAACAACTTTCTGAGGCTCGACCATATGATGTTCTGCCTATGTAATTAGACATATGACTTTCATTTTATAAAATTATGTGAAATTATAAATATGTGAACTGTTTCTTACTTCACAATGGTTTTCATATATTTTGAGTGTGTAATTCATTACCGTATATACTCGTTGACCAGAGTATAAGCTGAGGAACCTAATTTGGTCACGAAAAACTGGAAAAACATTTTGACTTGAGTATAAGCTGAGTATGCATTGTCCCCTCATCCCTATCCTTGCATGTATGGCTCCCCATCCGTGTCCTTGTATTCATGGCTCCCCATCCTTATCCTTGTATGCATGGCTCCTCATCCATGTCCTGGTATGCATGGCTCCTTATCCTCGTCCTTGTCCGCATGTCTCCTCATCCCTGTCTTGGTATGCATGGCCCCTCATCCCTATCCTTGTATGCATGGCTCCTTATCCCCGTCCTTGTCTGCATGGCTCCTCATCCCTGTCCTGGTATGCATGGCTCCTCATCCCTATCCTATGTTTGTGTTTTCATCTTATTTCACCGTCAATACATGTGTGGGGGCTGTCTATTCCTTTGGGGTCTGCTCTAGGGCAGTAAGTTTTCCCCTATTCTTGCTTTAGGCTTATTTAGTCCTCCGGCCGTGACGAGGCATCTAGGTTCATCATAGGTATGCTCCACAGCTGCTGCTAGTTGTGTTGTTAGGATCAGGGATCTGCAATTTGCATAGTTACCAACCTCTGTGGTTTTTTCTGGGGCTTAGCTTGTTTATGTTTTTCCTCCACGGTGACCCATTCATAACAGAATCACCAGCCATACCGCAGATTCTAGGGTACTCAAAAGCAGGAAAAAACTGTTAAAAAGGAAAAAAAATGTGTCAGAATTTTTTTTTAATGTATTTTTTCCTCTTTTTCTCTGGGGCTGTAGGAGGATTTTTTTTTCCCCTAATGGAGATTAAGCAATTGTCTGATCGTGTGGAGCAACTTGCTGCTGAAGTGCAGGGAATTTCCACCTACCTCATTCAGTCACATGCTGCTGAACCTAAGATCCCTACTCCTGATGTGTTTTCTGGGGATCGGTCTAAATTTCTGAATTTTAAGAATAATTCTAAATTACTTCTTGCCTTGAAGCCTAACTCATCGGGGAGCTCTGCGCAGCAGGTTAAAATTGTCATCTTCTTGCTGCGCGGCGATCCCCAGGATTGGGCTTTTTCTCTGACACCAGAAAATCCTATTCTGACTAATGCGGATGCATTTTTCAAGCCTTGGGGTTATTGTATGATGAACCTAATGCTGTTGATCAAGCTGAGAGAAGCCTGTTGGCATTAAACCAGGGTCAGGATTCTGAAGAGTTATACTGTCAAAAATTCCAAAAGTGGGCGGTCCTTACTACATGGAATGATAGTGCCTTGGCAGCTCTCTTTCGGAAGGGTTTATCAGAGACCGTAAAAGATGTTATGGTGGGATTTCCTGTTCACTCTGGTCTGGATGATTTTATGTCATTAGCCATTCAAGTTGATCGGCGTTTACATGAACGTAAAACTACACGGGAGGCGCTGCCACCTTTTGAACAAACGTCTGAACCCATGCAATGTTGCAAACTCATAATCCAGTTTTGGATTGGAAATCTGGGTCTGTGGTGAGTTGGGGTTGTCAATGTGTTCTTAGGGACGCTCCTGTTTCCTCCACCTCTCCTCAGTCTCATGATATTCCGGATCATCTGGCCGATTTTTCTGATGTATTTAGTGAGAGTAAGTCTGCATCTTTGCCTCCTCATAGGAGTTATGACTGTGCAATTGAGTTGATGCCTGGGTGTAAATTTCCCAAGGGTCTGCTTTTCAACTTATCAGTACCCGAACATGATGCTATGCGATCCTATATTAAGGAGTCGCTGGAGAAGGGTCACATTAGACCATCCTCGTCACCTTTAGGTGCAGGTTTTTTTTGTGGCCAAGAAAGATGGTTCATTAAGACCGTGTATTGATTATCGTTCCCTTAACAAGATAATGGTTAAATATCAGTACCCGTTACCTCTGATGTCTGATTTATTCTCCAGAGTTAAGAGTGTCTGCTGGTTTACTAAGCTTGACCTCAGGGGGGCGAATAATCTTAATCGCATCAAGCACGGGGATGAATGGAAGACGGCGTTTAATACTCCGGTGGGACATTTTGAGTAGCTGGTGATGCCTTTTGGGCTCACTAATGCCCCTTCTGTCTTCCAGTCCTTTATGAATGATATTTTCTGTGACTTTGTGGATTAGTTTTTGATCATCTATCTGGATGATATTTTGATCTTTTCTAGTGATTGGGATTCTCATGTGGAACACGTCCGGACTGTGTTCCGGATTTTGAGGGATAATTCCGTTTGTTAAGGGATCGAAATGCCTCTTTGGTGTACAGAGGATTTCAATTTTGGGATTTATCTTGTCTCCGTCGACTATTGAAATGGACCCAGCCAAGGTACAGGCCATTTATGATTGGGTTCAGCCTACTTCTTTGAAGGCCCTCCAGAAGTTTTTGGGTTTTGCTAATTTCTATCGTAAATTTACAGGTAATTTTTCTGGTATTGTCAAACCACTGACTGATCTGACCAAGAAGGGCGCTGATGTGCTGAATTGGTCTCCTGAGGCTGTCTCAGCATTTCAGGAGCTTAAGCGGAGATTTACTTCAGCTCCAGTTTTTCGGCAACCTGATGTCTCACTTCCATTTCAGGTGGAGGTAGATGCTTCTGAGATTGGAGCAGGAGCTGTTTTGTCCCCAAAAGACCCTGTGACATCTAAGATGAATCCCTGTGCCTTCTTTTTTCGAAAGTTCACCCCATCTGAACGCAACTATGACGTGGGCAATCGGGAATTGTTGGCCATGAAGTGGGCATTTGAGGAGTGGAGACATTGGTTGGAGGGAGCTAGACATCAAGTTGCGGTCCTCACCGATCACAAGAATTTGATTTATCTGGAGTCGGCCAAATGCTTGAATCCTAGACAGGCTAGATGGGCATTGTTTCTCACGCGCTTTAATTTTGTGGTCTCTTTTCTTCCAGGCACTAAGAATGTTAAGGCAGACGCAATTTCTTGGAGTTTCTTTGCCGATTCTCTTAATGTGACCGAGCCTACTACCATCCTAGGTGAGGGGGTAGTTCTTTCTGCCATTTCGCCCGATTTGAGACGCGCCCTGGAGGAATTTCAGGAGGATAAACCTGAGCGTTGCCCTATGGGAAAATTGTATGTTCCTGACCAGTGGAGAAAGAGAGTGATGTCTGAAGTTCATTGCTCCACATTGGCTGGTCATCCATGTATTTTTGGTACCAGAGATTTGGTGAGTTGGTCTTTTTGGCCTGCCTTATCTCGTGATGTCAGGAATTTTGTACAGTCCTGTGGGACTTGTTCTCAGTCTAAACCTTGTTCTCATTCTAGTGGGTTGCTGATGCCCCTGCCGGTGCCCAAGAGGCCATGGACCCATATCTCAATGGATTTTATTTCTGATCTTCCTGTCTCTCAGAGAATGACTGTTATCTGGGTGATTTGCGATAGATTTTCGAAGATGGTACATCTTGTACCACTCCCAAAGTTGCCATCTTCCGCTGAGTTGGTGCCCTTGTTTTTACAACAGGTGGTTCGGTTACATGGGATTCCTGAGAACATTGTGTCTGACAGAGGAGTCCAGTTTGTTTCCAGATTCTGGAAAGCATTTTGTTCCAATCTGGGAATTCAGGTATCCTTCTCCTCCGCGTTTCATCCCCAGACCAATGGGCAGACTGAGAGAGCAAACCAGACCTTGGAGTCTTATTTAAGATGTTTTATATCTGCTGATCAGGATGGTTGGGTCTCATTTTTGCCCTTGGCCGAATTCGCGCTGAACAATAGAGCTAGTTCTGCCACTTTGATGTCACCCTTTTTCTGTATTTTTGGGTTTCATCCTCGATTCTCTTCAAGGCAAGTGGAATCTTCGTCCTGCCCAGGTGTGGACACTGTGGATGAGAGAATGCAGCAGATAGGGGACCAAGTGGTGGATAAGTTGTCACTCTCTCAGGAAAAGGCCCAGCGATTTTCCAATCGACATAAGACCATTGGTCTCCGGTTTAAAGTGGGTGATATGGTTTGGTTGTCGTCTAAGAATATTCCTATGAAGCTTGCATCTCCAAAATTTAAGTCAAGATTTATTGGACCTTATAAGATTTTGGAGATTCTTAATCCTGTTTCGTTTCGATTGGCTCTTCCAGTTACGTTCAAGATCCATAACGTATTTCACAAATCTCTGTTGAAGAAGTTTGTTGAGCCAGTGGTTCCTATGGCAGCACCTCCTGACCCTGTGTTGGTTGAAGGCAATGTGGAATATGAGGTGGAAAAAATATTGGATTCTCGTTTGGTTAGACAGAGACTCCAGTATTTGGTCAAATGGAAGGGTTATAGCCAGGAGGATAATTCTTTGGCCTCTGCCTCTGATATTCATGCCAATAAATTGGTTCATGCTTTTCACCAGGCCCATCCTGATCGGCCTGGTGGCATGGATGAGGGTTCGGTGACCCCTCCTCAATGGGGGGTACTCTTGTGAGTTCATTTTCTGGTCTACCAGTTGTGAGTTCTCCTTCCAGGCTCCCTCTGGTGGTAACAGGAGGTAGTAAGGCTGATTTAATCAGTAGAGAGTTGCCACCTGATAAGTAGGATGACGATTGGACCTCAGGAAGCGCAGATTGGATTTAATACAGCCGACGCCCTATTCTTGTGCTGGTGATTCCTTCTGGCTTGTCTAGTCTTGGTTCCCAGCTCTGTTCCAGTCAGCTCAAGCTAAGTTTTTCTGCTCATGCTCACACCTGATTTTGTTGGTCTATTCAGTTTTTTGTGTGGTCAGCCAGCCCCGGCTGGGGCTGTGCTGAATTTCCACTCTTACTTATCTGTATTTGCCAATTTGCTTTTTGTCCCTTATTAGATTGGCCTCTTTTTGCTCTGCCTCAGAATATTTCAGAGTGCTGATATAGTGGGAGAAGTCTAGTGACTTCAGGGTTAATTTTGTTATCTGAAGTGTTGGACATTATTTTTGTAGGGGTTTTGGCAGATTGCAGACAGTGTCTTTCCTTTCCTGTCCTTTCTAGCTAGTTTGGGCCTCATCGTTTGCTCAGCCTATTTTCCTGCCTATGTTTGTGTTTCCATCTTATTTCACCGTCAATACATGTGTGGGGGCTGTCTATTCCTTTGGGGTCTGCTCTGGGGCAGTTAGTTTTCCCCTATTCTTGCTTTAGGCTTATTTAGTCCTCCGGCCGTGACGAGGCATCTAGGTTCATCGTAGGTACGCTCCACGGCTGCTGCTAGTTGTGTTGTTAGGATCAGGGATCTGCAATTTGCATAGTTACCAACCTTTGTGTTTTTTTCTGGGGCTTAGCTTGTTTAGGTTTTTCCTCCACGGTGACCCATTCATAACAGAATCACCAGCCATACCGCAGATTCTAGGGTACTCAAAAGCAGGAAAAAACTGTTAAAAAGGAAAAAAAATGTGTCAGAATTTTTTTTTTATGTATTTTTTCCTCTTTTTCTCTGGGGCTGTAGGAGGATTTTTTTTCCCCCTAATGGAGATTAAGCAATTGTCTGATCGTGTGGAGCAACTTGCTGCTGAAGTGCAGGGAATTTCCACCTACCTCATTCAGTCACATGCTGCTGAACCTAAGATCCCTACTCCTGATGTGTTTTCTGGGGATCGGTCTAAATTTCTGAATTTTAAGAATAATTCTAAATTACTTCTTGCCTTGAAGCCTAACTCATCGGGGAGCTCTGCGCAGCAGGTTAAAATTGTCATCTCCTTGCTGCGCGGCGATCCCCAGGATTGGGCTTTTTCTCTGACACCAGAAAATCCTATTCTGACTAATGTGGATGCATTTTTCAAGCCTTGGGGTTATTTTATGATGAACCTAATGCTGTTGATCAAGCTGAGAGAAGCCTGTTGGCATTAAACCAGGGTCAGGATTCTGCAGAGTTATACTGTCAAAAATTCCGAAAGTGGGCGGTCCTTACTACATGGAATGATAGTGCCTTGGCAGCTCTCTTTCGGAAGGGTTTATCAGAGACCGTAAAAGATGTTATGGTGGGATTTCCTGTTCACTCTGGTCTGGATGATTCTATGTCATTAGCCATTCAAGTTGATCGGCGTTTATGTGAACGTAAAACTACACGGGAGGCGCTGCCACCTTTTGAACAAACGTCTGAACCCATGCAATGTGATGGGGTTTTGTCTAGGGCGCAACGTCAGGAGTTTAGAAGGCGTAATATGCTGTGTTTTTTCTGTGGAGACTCCTCTCATACTATTTCTGTCTGCCCTAAATGAGAGAAACGTTTTGAACACACATTTGCTGTGGGCAGGGTAAAATCTAAGTTTCTTTTGGCAAATACTCTGATCTGCTCCTTATCCACGTTTTCCACTAAGGCTTTTGTGGATTCAGGAGCAGCTTTGAATCTGATGGATTTGGACTTTGCTAAACGTTGTGGTTTTTCTATAACGCCTCTGCGGACGCCTATTCCTTTGAGGGGTATTGATGCTGAGTAGGCTGATACCCTACATGTGGGGGTAAAACACTGTTTGGGCGCATGGCAGAGCTTGGAAGGGAAGGAGCACCATTTGACGGCGGGTGATAAAGCGAATTGCCCCTGACCACCAAGAAAATTGTAAATTTTTGGTGCTGCATAATTTGCATGATACTATTGTTCTGGGTTTTCCCTGGTTGCAAACTCATAATCCAGTTTTGGATTGGAAATCTGGGTCTGTGGTGAGTTGGGGTTGTCAGTGTGTTCTTAGGGACGTTCCTGTTTCCTCCACCTCTTCTCAGTCTCATGATATTCCGGATTATCTGGCCGATTTTTCTGATGTATTTAGTGAGAGTAAGTCTGCGTCTTTGCCTCCTCATAGGAGTTATGACTGTGCAATTGAGTTGATGCCTGGGTGTAAATTTCCCAAGGGTCTGCTTTTCAACTTATCAGTACCCGAACATGATGCTATGCGATCCTATATTAAGGAGTCGCTGGAGAAGGGTCATATTAGATCATCCTCATCACCTTTAGGTGCAGGTTTTTTTTGTGGCCAAGAAAGATAGTTCATTAAGACCGTGTATTGATTATCGTTCCCTTAACCCCTTCCTGACATGAGACGTACTATCCCGTCCATGGGACCCGGGCCCCTATGCCCATGGACGGGATAGTACGTCTACCGCGAACAGCGGCGCCCACGTGGTGAGCGCCACTGATCGCGGCCGGGTGTCAGCTGATTATCACAGCTGACACCCGGCACAATGTGTCAGGGGCAGTCACAGACCGCCCCCGACACATTAACCCCTTGCACACCGCGATCAAACATGATCGCGGTGCACCAGGGTTAAAGGGAAGCATCGGCAGGGAGGGGGCTCCCTCCTTGCTTCCCTGAGCCCCCCACGGCAGCGCAATGTGCAGCGCTGCTGCGGGGGGCTCCTTTCCTGCAGGCCCCCGAATCCAAGATGGCGACGGGGGCCTTCGGGGGCCTGCAGGAAGCTGGCTTCCTCAGTGCCTGCAAAGCGCTAGGCATGAGGAAGCCTTCTGCAGTGCCTGTGACAGATTGCTGATCTGTCACAGTGATCTGAGATGTGACAGATCAGCGATCTGTCACAGGACAGTGATGTCCCACCTGGGACTATTTAATAAAGTTAAAAAAAAATAAAAAAAGTGTTAAAATAAATTGAAAAAAATCGCCAAATAAATCAGAAAAAAAAAAAATATTCCCCCAAATAAATCCATTTTTTAGAAATAAAAAAAAAACAATAAAAGTACACATATTAGGTATCGCCGCGTCCGTAACGACCTGCCCTATAAATCTTTCCCATTAGTTAACCCCTTTAGAAAACCCCTTAAAAAATAAAAATAAAAAACGAAGCAAAAAATAATGATTTATTATCATACCGCCAAACAAAAAGTGTAATAACGCGCGATCAAAAAGACGCATATTAATATCCATGGTACCGCTGAAAACGTCATCTTGTCCCGCAAAAAATGAGCCACCACACAGCATCATTAGCGAAAAAATAAAAAAGTTATAGCTCGCAGAATAAAGCGATGCAAAAATAATTATTTTTTATATAAAATAGTTTTCATTGCATAAAACCGACAAAACATAAAAAAAGACCTAAATGAGGTATCGCTGTAACCGTACTGACCCGAAGAATAAAACCACTTTATCAATTTTATCGCACGCGGAACGGTGTAAACGCACCCCCCCAAAAGAAATTCATGAAACGCTGGTTTTTGTTCATTCTGCGTCCCAAAAATCGGAATAAAAAGTGATCAAAAAATGTCACGTGCCCGAACATGGTACCAATAAAAACGTCAACTCGTCCCACAAAAAATAAGAGCTAACATGACTCGGTGGGTCAAAATACGGAAAAATTAGAGCTCTCAATATGTGGTGATGCAAAAACTATTTTTACAATAAAAAGCGTCTTTTAGCGTGTGACAGCTGCCAAACATAAAAACCGCCATAAATAGTAAATCAAACCCCCTGTTCTCACCCCCTTAGTTAGGGAAAAATAATAAAATAAAAAAAATGCATTTATTTCCTTTTTTCCATTAGGGTTAGGGTTAGGGCTAGGGTTAGGGTTAGGGCTAGGGTTAGGGTTAGGGTAGCGTTAGGGCTAGGGTTAGGGTTAGGGCTAGGGTTAGGGCTAGGGTTAGGGTTAGGGTTAGGGCTGAGATTAGGGTTAGGGGTGTGTTGGGGTTCGGGCTGGAGTTAGAATTGGGGGTTTCCACTGTTTGGGCACATCAGGGGCTCTCCAAATGCAACATGGTGTCTGATCTCAATTCCAGCCAATTCTGAGTTGAAAAAGTCAAATGGTGCTCCTTCCCTTCCAAGCTCTGCCATGCGCCCAAACAGTGTTTTACCCCCACATGTAGGGTATCAGCCTACTCAGGTCAAATTGCAAACCAATTTTTGGGGTCCAATTTCTCCTGTTACCCTTAGGAAAATAAAAAATTGGGGGCAAAAATATCATTTTTGTGGAAAAAAATGATTTTTTTATTTTCACGTCCGAGCGTTATAAACTTCTGTGAAGCAGAAAGTGCTCAAAGTGCTCACCACACATCTAGATAAGTTCCGTGGGGGGCCTTGTGTCCAAAATGGGGTCACTTGTGGGGAGTTTCAATAGTTTAGGTACATCAGGGGCTCTCTAAACGCACATGACACCCGCAGACCATTCCATCAAAGTCTGCATTCCAAAATGTCAGTGCTTCCCTTCCGAGCCCCGGCGTGTGTCCATACAGTAGTTTTCTCCCACATATGGGGTGTCAGCGTACTCATGACAAATTGGACAACAACTTTTTTGGACCAATTTCTCCTGTTACCCTTGGAAAAAAAAATTGGGGACTAATTGATCATGTTTGTGGAAAAAATACGATTTTTTTATTTTCATGCCCGGGCATTATAAACTTCTGTGAAGCCCTTGGGGGTTCAAAGTGCTCACCACACATCTAGATAAGTTCCTTAGGGGGTCTTGTTTCCAAAATGGGGTCATTTGTGGGGGTTTCCACTGTTTAGGTACATAAGGGGCTCTCCAAAGGCAACATGACACCCGCAGACCATTCCATCAAAGTCTGCATTCCAAAACATCACTACTTCCCTTCCGAGCCCTGACGTGTGTCCATACAGTAGTTTTCTCCCACATATGGGGTGTCAGCGTGTTGGACAACAACTTTTGGTGTCCAATTTCTCCTGTTACCCTTGGGAAAATGTAAAAATTGGGGACTAATTGATCATGTTTGTGGAAAAAATATGATTTTTTTATTTTCATGCCCGGGCATTATAAACGTCTGTGAAGCCCTTGGGGGTTCAAAGTGCTCACCACACATCTAGATAAGTTCCTTAGGGGGTGTCGTTTCCAAAATGGGGTCATTTGTGGGGGGTTTCCACTGTTTAGGTACATTAGGGGCTCTCCAAAGGCAACATGACACCCGCAGAACATTCCCTCAAAGTCTGCATTCCAAAACGTCACTACTTCCCTTCCAAGCCCCGACGTGTGTCCATACAGTAGTTTTCTCCCACATATCGGGCGTCAGCGTACTCAGGACAAATTGGACAACAACTTTTGGGGTTCAATATCTCCTGTTACCCTTGGGAAAATAAAAAAATTGTCGACTAATTGATTATGTTTGTGGAAAAAATACGATTTTTTTATTTTCATGCCCGGGCATTATAGACTTCTGTGAAGCCCTTGGGGGTTCAAAGTGCTAACAACACATCTAGATAAGTTCCTTAGGGGGTCTCGTTTCCAAAATGGGGTCATTTGTGGGGGGTTTCCACTGTTTAGGTACATTAGGGGCTCTCCAAAGGCAACATGACACCCGCAGACCATTCCATCAAAGTCTGCATTCCAAAACGTCACTACTTTCCTTCCAAGCCCTGACGTGTGTCCATACAGTAGTTTCCTCCCACATAAGGGGTGTCAGCGTACTCAGGACAAACTGGAAAACAACTTTTGGGCTTCAATTTCTCCTGTTACCCTTGGGAAAATAATAAAATTGCGGACTAATTGATCATGTTTGTGGAAAAAATGCGATTTTTTTTATTTTCATGCCCTGGCATTATAAACTTCTGTGAAGCCTTTGGGGGTTCAAAGTGCTCACCTCACATCTAGATAAGTTCCTTAGGGGGTCTAGTTTTCAAAATGGGGTCATTTGTGGGGGGTTTCCACTGTTAGGTAAATTAGGGGCTCTCCAAAGGCAACATGACACCCGCAGACCATTCCATCAAAGTCTGCATTCCAAAACGTCACTACTTCCCTTCCGAGCCCCGACGTGTGTCCATACAGTAGTTTTCTCCCACATATGGGGTATCAGCATACTCAGGACAATTTGGACAACAACTTTTGGGGTCCAATTTCTCCTGGTACCCTTGGAAAAATAAAAAAATGGTGACTAAAAGATCATGTTTGTGGAAAAAATATGAATTTTTTATTTTCACGCCCGGGCGTTATAAACTTCTGTGAAGTACTGGGGGTTCAAAGTGCTCACCACACATCTAGATAAGTTCCATGGGGGGTCTAGTTTACAAAATGGTGTCATTTGTGGGGGGTTTCCACTGTTTAGGTACATCAGGGGTTTTCCAATCGCGACATGATGTCCGATCTCAATTCCAGCCAAAAACGTCAAATGGCGCTGCTTCCCTTCCGAGCTCTGCCATGCGCCCAAATAGTGGTTTACCCCCACATGTGGGGTATCAGTGTACTCAGGACAAATTGCACAATAACTTTTAGGGTCCTGTTACCCTTGGAAAAATAAGAATTGAGGGTGAAAAGATCATTTTTGTGGAAAAAATATGATTTTTTAATTGTACGGCTTTATGTTATAAACTTCTGTGAAGCCCTTGGGGGTTCAAAGTTCTCACCACACATCTAGATAAGTTCCTTAGGCGGTCTAGTTTCCAAAATGGTGTCATTTGTGGGGGGTTTCCACTGTTTTGGTACATCAGGGGTTTTCCATTCGTGACATGGTGTCCGATCTCAATTCCAGCCAAAAACGTCAAATGGCGCTGCTTCCCTTCCGAGCTCTGCCATGCACCCAAATAGTGGTTTACCCCCACATGTGGGGCATCAGCGTGCTCAGGACAAATTGCACAATAACTTTTAGGGTCCTGTTACACTTGGAAAAATAAGAATTGAGGGTGAAAAGATCATTTTTGTGGAAAAAATATGATTTTTTAATTGTACGGCTGTATGTTATAAACTTCTGTGAAGCCCTTGGGGGTTCAAAGTTCTCACCACACATCTAGATAAGTTCCTTAGGGGGTCTAGTTTCCAAAATGGTGTCATTTGTGGGGGGTTTCCACTGTTTTGGTACATCAGGGGTTTTCCAATCGCGACATGATGTCCGATCTCAATTCCAGCCAAAAACGTCAAATGGCGCTGCTTCCCTTCCGAGCTCTGCCATGTGCCCAAATAGTGGTTTATCCCCACATGTGGGGCATCAGCGTACTCAGGACAAATTGCACAATAACTTTTAGGGTCCTGTTACCCTTGGAAAAATAAGAATTGAGGGTGAAAAGATCATTTTTGTGGAAAAAATATGATTTTTTAATTGTACGGCTTTATGTTATAAACTTCTGTGAAGCCCTTGGGGGTTCAAAGTTCTCAACACACATCTAGATAAGTTCCTTAGGGGGTCTAGTTTCCAAAATGGTGTCATTTGTGGGGGGTTTCCACTGTTTTGGTACATCAGGGGTTTTGCAATCTTGACATGGAGTCCGATCTCAATTCCAGCCAAAAACGTCAAATGGCGCTGCTTCCCTTCCGAGCTCTGCCATGCGCCCAAATAGTGGTTTACCCCCACATGTGGGGTATAAGTGTACTCAGGACAAATTGCACAATAACTTTTAGGGTCCTGTTACCCTTGGGAAAATAAAAATTGGGGTGAAAAGATCATTTTTGTGGAAAAAATATGATTTTTTAATTGTACCGCTGTACGTTATAAACTTCTGTAAAGCCCTTGTGGGTTCAAAGTTCTCACCACATATCTAGATAAGTTCCTTGGAGGGTCTAGTTTCCAAAATGGGGTCACTTGTAGGGGGTTTCCACTGTTTAGGTATATCAGGGACTCTCCAAACGTGACATGGCGTCCGATCTGAATTCCAGCCAATTTTGCATAGAAAAAGTCAAACGGCGCTCCTTCCATTCTGAGCTACGCCATGCGTCGAAACAGTCGTTCCCCCCCACATATCAGGTATCAGCGTACTCAGGACAAATTGCACAATAACTTTTGCAGTCCAATTTCTCCTGTTACCCTTGGTAAAATAAAAAAAATTGAACCTGAAGTATTTTTTTGTGAAAAAAAGTTAGATGTTCATTTTTTTTTAAATATTCAAAAAAATTCCTGTGATGCACCTAAAGGTTAATAAACTTCTTGAATGTGGTTTTGAGCACCTTAAGGGGTGCAGTTTTTAGAATGGTGTCACTTTTGGGTATTTTCTATCATATAGACCCCTCAAATTGACCTCAAATGTGATGTGGTCCTAAAAATAAAATGGTGTTGTAAAAATGAGAAATCGCTGGTCAACTTTTAACCCTTATAACTTCCTAACAAAAAAAAATTTTGGTTCCAAAAATGTGCTGTTGTAAAGTAAACATGTGGGAAATGTTAGTTATCAAGTTTTTTGTGTGTCGTATCTCTGTGATTTAAGGGCATAAAAATTCAAAGTTGGAAAATTGCGAAATTTTCAAAATTTTCGCCAAATTTCCGTTTTTCCCACAAATAAACGCAAGTTATTTGAATGAAATTTTACCACTAACATGAAGTACAATATGTCACGAGAAAACAATGTCAGAATCACCGGGATCCATGGAAGCGTTCCAGAGTTATGACCTCATAAAGGTACAGTGGTCAGAATTGTAAAAATTGGCCCGGTCATGAACGTGCAAACCACCCTTGGGGGTGAAGGGGTTAACAAGATTATGGTTAAATATCAGTACCCGTTACCTCTGATGTCTGATTTATTCTCCAGAGTTAAGAGTGCCTGCTGGTTTACTAAGCTTGACCTCAGGGGGCGTATAATCTTATTCGCATCATGCACGGGGATGAATGGAAGACGGCGTTTAATACTCCGGAGGGACATTTTGAGTACCTGGTGATGCCTTTTGGGCTCACTAATGCCCCTTCTGTCTTCCAGTCCTTTATGAATGATATTTTCCGTGACTTTGTGGATAAGTTTTTGATCATCTATCTGGATGATATTTTGATCTTTTCTAGTGATTGGGATTCTCATGTGGAACACGTCCGGACTGTGTTCCGGATTTTGAGGGATAATTCCCTGTTTGTTAAGGGATCGAAATGCCTCTTTGGTGTACAGAGGATTTCATTTTTGGGATTTATCTTGTCTCCGTCGACTATTGAAATGGACCCAGCCAAGGTACAGGCCATTTATGATTGGGTTCAGCCTACTTCTTTGAAGGCCCTCCAGAAGTTTTTGGGTTTTGCTAATTTCTATCGTAAATTTACAGGTAATTTTTCTGGTATTGTCAAACCACTGACTGATCTGACCAAGAAGGGCGCTGATGTGCTGAATTGGTCTCCTGAGGCTGTCTCAGCATTTCAGGAGCTTAAGCGGAGATTTACTTCAGCTCCAGTTTTTCGGCAACCTGATGTCTCACTTCCATTTCAGGTGGAGGTAGATGCTTCTGAGATTGGAGCAGGAGCTGTTTTGTCCCAAAAAGACCCTGTGACTTCTAAGATGAATCCCTGTTCCTTCTTTTTTCGAAAGTTCTCCCCATCTGAACGCAACTATGACATGGGGAATCGGGAATTGTTGGCCATGAAGTGGGCATTTGAGGAGTGGAGACATTGGTTGGAGGGAGCTAGACATCAACTTGCGGTCCTCACCGATCACAAGAATTTGATTTATCTGGAGTTGGCCAAACGCTTGAATCCTAGACAGGCTAGATGGTCCTTGTTTTTCACACGTTTTAATTTTGTGGTCTCTTTTCTTCCAGGCACTAAGAATGTTAAGGCAGACGCCCTTTCTTGGAGTTTCTTTGCCGATTCTCTTAATGTGACCGAGCCTACTACCATCCTAGGTGAGGGGGTAGTTCTTTCTGCCATTTCGCCCGATTTGAGACGCGCCCTGGAGGAATTTCAGGAGGATAAACCTGAGCGCTGCCCTATGGGAAAATTGTATGTTCCTCACCAGTGGAGAAAGAGAGTGATGTCTGAAGTTCATTGCTCCGCATTGGCTGGTCATCCAGGTATTTTTGGTACCAGAGATTTGGTGAGTCAGTCTTTTTGGCCTGCCTTATCTCGTGATGTCAGGAATTTTGTACAGTCCTGTGGGACTTGTTCTCAGTCTAAACCTTGTTCTCGTTCTAGTGGGTTGCTGATGCCCCTGCCGGTGCCCAAGAGGCCATGGACCCATATCTCAATGGATTTTATTTCTGATCTTCCTGTCTCTCAGAGAATGACTGTTATCTGGGTGATTTGCGATAGATTTTCGAAGATGGTCCATCTTGTACCACTCCCAAAGTTGCCATCTTCCGCTGAGTTGGTGCCCTTGTTTTTACAACAGGTGGTTCGGTTACATGGGATTCCTGAGAACATTGTGTCTGACAGAGGAGTCCAGTTTGTTTCCAGATTCTGGAAAGCATTTTGTTCCAATCTGGGAATTCAGGTATCCTTCTCCTCCGCGTTTCATCCCCAGACCAATGGGCAGACTGAGAGAGCAAACCAGACCTTGGAGTCTTATTTAAGATGTTTTATATCTGCTGATCAGGATGGTTGGGTCTCATTTTTGCCCTTGGCCGAATTCGCGCTGAACAATAGAGCTAGTTCTGCCACTTTGATGTCACCCTTTTTCTGTATTTTTGGGTTTCATTCTCGATTCTCTTCAAGGCAAGTGGAATCTTCGTCCTGCCCAGGTGTGGACACTGTGGTTGAGAGAATGCAGCAGATAGGGGACCAAGTGGTGGATAAGTTGTCACTCTCTCAGGAAAAGGCCCAGCGATTTTCCAACCGGCATAAGACCATTGGTCCCCGGTTTAAAGTGGGTGATATGGTTTGGTTGTCATCTAAGAATATTCCTATGAAGCTTGCATCTCCAAAATTTAAGTCAAGATTTATTGGACCTTACAAGATTTTGGAGATTCTTAATCCTGTTTCGTTTCGATTGGCTCTTCCAGTTACGTTCAAGATCCATAATGTATTTCACAAATCTCTGTTGAAGAGGTTTGTTGAGCCAGTGGTTCCTATGGCAGCACCTCCTGACCCTGTGTGGGTTGAAGGCAATGTGGAATATGAGGTGGAAAAAATATTGGATTCTCGTTTGGTTAGACAGAGACTCCAGTATTTGGTCAAATGGAAGGGTTATAGCCAGGAGGATAATTCTTTGGTCTCTGCCTCTGATATTCATGCCAATAGATTGGTTCGTGCTTTTCATCAGGCCCCTCCTGATCGGCCAGGTGGCGTGGATGAGGGTTCGGTGACCCCTTCTCAAGGGGGGTACTCTTGAGAATTCATTTTCTGGTCTACCAATTGTGAGTTCTCCTTCCAGGCTCCCTCTGGTGGTAACAGGAGGTAGTGAGGCTGATTTAATCAGTAGAGAGTTGCCACCTGATAAGTAGGATGACGATTGGACCTCAGGAAACTCAGATTGGATTTAATACAGCCGATGCCCTATTCTTGTGCTGGTGATTCCTTCTGGCTTGTCTAGTTTTGGTTTTCGGCTCTGTTCGAGTCAGCTCAAACTAAGTTTTTCTGCTCATGCTCACACCTGATTTTGTTGGTCTATTCAGTTTTTTGTGTGGTCAGCCAGCCCCGGCAGGGGCTGTGCTGAATTTCCGCTCTTACTTATCTGTATTTGCCAATTTGCTTTTTGTCCCTTATTAGATTGGCCTCTTTTTGCTCTGCCTCAGAATATTTCAGAGTGCTGATATAGTGGGAGAAGTCTAGTGACTTCAGGGTTAATTTTGTTATCTGAAGTGTTGGACATTATTTTTGTAGGGGTTTTGGCAGATTGCAGACAGTGTCTTTCCTTTCCTGTCCTTTCTAGCTAGTTTGGGCCTCATCGTTTGCTCAGCCTATTTTCCTGCCTATGTTTGTGTTTTCATCTTTTTTCACCGTCAATACATGTGTGGGGGCTGTCTATTCCTTTGGGGTCTGCTCTGGGGCAGCTAGTTTTCCCCTTTTCTTGCTTTAGGCTTATTTAGTCCTCCGGCGGTGACGAGGCGTCTAGGTTCATCGTAGGTACGCTCCATGGCTGCTGCTAGTTGTGTTGTTAGAATCAGGGATCTGCAATCTGCATAGTTATCAACCTCTCTGTTTTTTTCTGGGGCTTAGCTTGTTTAGTTTTTTCCTCCACGGTGACCCATTCATAACAGTTCCCTATGCCGATTCCGCACCAGGCACCGATCACGAACCTGTCGCCCCAGCACACCCTACACCTATCCCTTGCTAGGGAGCTGGGTGGTGCAGGCACTGGCCCCACCGCTGCACTAATACACACTAAGGAAAAACATAAACAGGGAAACACCACTTAGCTTTACTCTGTTGCACTTGCTCCTGGCAACAGAGTCCACCACCAGCATGCAGCTCTCCTCCTGAAACACTGCCACTAATCTCTGTTAGAGCTAAGGAAATCCCCTATGACTCTTTTCACACCAGGCTCTGTCAGAGCTGCTCTCCAGCTCCTTCCTCCACCAATGATGGTTGAAATGAACACTATCACCAACACTGATTGCAACACCTGTGACTCTTTTATAGCAGAGCCAGCAATCACACCTGCATTCTAATCATGTGCACTGAAACTAAAGAAACAAGTGCAATGACGCTCACCACCACCGGGGGGGAAACTTAGAACAAATGACACAACAGTGCAATAATCCTAATGGCCACCGGGGGCAAAAACCAAACCTTAAGCACTGCTTAGGGAAAAAAAAGGTTACCTGTGCTTTATCTCAGTCCTGATCCAGCATGGATCATGACAATATGGTTTGAATTTTACAGTATATCTGACACTACAAAATATCTAAACATATTCAGTTTTTATTTTATTTTTTAAAAGAGAAAGACCCTGAAAATGCAGTAAAATTGACAAAGAGGGTGAAAATTTCTACCGCTGCTTTTCTTTCTGAGACACATTTTGCATTGCTTCTGTAACACACTGCAGATCTGACAGGTATATTTGTCTCAATGACACAGACATACACACAGCATCCTATTAGATCTGCAAACTGACAAGTATAGCCACACATTAAGTAAGCAGACATATAAATAATTATATCAGCCCTGAACTGAATGACTCCTTCCGTCCTGACATATGATAATGTCTGCCTCGGTTTCATATGCTGAGCGGAGTATCTCAATTCCTGCCTCTCTTTTCGGGAGGAGAAATAATCCATCCTTTGCCATTGCCTTCCCTTCATGCTAACCTAACAAATATAGAAACCATAAATACATGCTAAATAATTCATGAACATTATTTTGTAAATTCTGCTAGGCCACACCTCTCTGGGGGCATATTTATGAACGTACGTCAGCCTTAAAATCAATATGTCTGCCAAGCATCTAACCTCTGATGCAGAATTCCCACATCTACTCCAAAATGCTGCAAACGACTCCAATTCCACTCCACAAGTCATCCATCATGCTGTCACTTTAATTCAGATGCAGCTACTTGTTTTAATAACATACATCTTACACGGAGAATATTGCCAACACGCAATGTGCAGGCGCATTTTACCACCGCATCAAATGTTATTAACCCTTTGATCTACAATATTCTTATCAAGCCACGCAGTCCTTCCTGTCCCTGATGCTTATCAATAATTTCCAATACTGGCACCAATTTTACTTTAGAGTTTCTCATCAATCTGGAATTTAAAAAAAATAGATATATATTGTAAATATATTATAATTTGACCCTTAAGAATAAAGAATAGATGACTATCAATGGAATTTGTTATTTAGACGGAATGAATAGCATAGATTTCATCTGAAAATATGAAACACTTGTTAAATGCAATTAAAGTATAGGGGAGGGATAAAAATTCCTGTGAAAATATGTCTAGCATCTTAATGTTCATTGTTTTAGACATAAAGGCTTAGGGAGAGTAAAAGAAATTTAGCAAAAATAGCCTTGTTGATTTGTGGCGGTTGTAATTTCATAGATTTGTAACATCATAGTGGTTATATATGCTGATAACGCATCCATCTGCAAAATACTGTAAAATACAAAGAGAGGCCAGGTTCACCGGATGATCGCTATCTTTAGTAAGTGGCTTTCCTTTCTGGTTAATAAAGAGGGTTTAATTAAGGTAGACCAATTTGAGGTACCCTCTTTCACATGTGTGCCACTATTTTTTTTTTACTTAAAACTTTAATTTATCTTAAAATTTACCTTAAAATTATGTATTGTTAAATTCAATTTTTAAGAACACATTTTTTTACACGTGTTTCCAATTATTATGCTAAGTGTCATAAAGATGTAATTTTTTTGTTTTTCCAATAAACTCATAGATGGTTTGTGTCTAAGGGCGCTTTAGATCACTGAAAGTAATCTCAAACACCTGATGATTAGTTTGCCTGGTGAGTTCAATTAAAATAAATCTACTTAGAAGGATGTTCTACATTATTAGGCATGTCACAAATTTCCAACAATATAGGAAGGAAAAGGGATCAATAGTGGGATGCCTTGGACAAGGTAGCATTAGCTATCTTATGAAAACTTAAGTGTGCTCATTGTACTGTGAAGAGATTTGTGACTAATACAGAGCACAGATGGGTTGATGCAGATAAAGGCATAATGAGGAAGGTTTCTGCCTTACAAATTCATTGTATTAAGAGAGCAGCTGCTAAAGTATCATTACAAAGAAGCAAACAAGTATTTGAAGCTGTGGATGCCTCTGGAGTCTTGAAATCGTCAAGTTGTGAATAAACCGACTATGTGGCCACCCCTAAACAGTGCTCACAAGCAGAAATGGTGGCAATGGGCCCAGACATACATGAAGACTAATTTCCTGTTTTCTTTACTGATGAGTGCCATGCAATCCTGGATAATCCAAATGGATGGAATTATGCATGGTTGTGGGTTGATGGCCACCATGTCCCAACAAGACTTGCATCAAAAAACGAGAAAGGAGAACCCAGCATATGAGGCGCACACCCAGGACAATAAAGATATGTAAGTAAACATATATAAATTTTATTGAAAAGACAAAAAAAAATGCACACAATAAGACTTGCAAAGAAATTACAAATTCATGTTTTGGACATGAATCATATGGAGAGAGCTGGTAGGCTCCTTTAGGGTCCCTGAAAGTGTGAAAATGACCTCAGCAAAGTATATAGAGTTAATGGATGACCACTTTCCACTTTCTTCCATAGTACAAAAATAACATCTGTAGTAACATAATCTTCATGCATGGCAATGAACCATTTCATGCTGCAAAGAATACCTCTGAATTATATGTAAGGTGGCAATCTATGGAGAGGGCTCAGGAGCTGAGCCAGTACATGCGTGGGAGATGCCTGCTGTAATATACTTCTTGTTTTGACCTTGTACTTCTTGCTTTGATTTGGCATTCTGACTGTTCTATTTCCAATTCGTCCAACCTGCCAGCGGCTGCTCTATAGGCACAAACCAAGGGCATGTACAAGAAAGGTCAGATCCCAGAAAAGGGGTAAAAACTGACAACTGTCCATAATAGACTAGAAGACTATCCTTCTATAAGACTGGCAAGCGAAATACTTATCACTATGAGCTATTTTTATAGTTTGACAATACCTAGATCTTATTCATGAGATGTTTCATGTGTGCAATTCTAAACTCAATAAGTACTCCAATTAACTTTTTTTCCCCTAAACCTGTGTACATGTGTATGTACTGTAGCATCAGTGTGTTAATGTAATCCTCTATTGCCACCTTTTCAGCTATTTAGTGCTGGTCTTCCCCTGTCCACAGTGACAGTGTGAGGAGACTGCAGGCACGTAGGATGCAGTAAAGGACTGTACACAAACCAAGGGTACAGTAGAAACTCCACTCAGGGAGAAAACAGAGGGATAATATTCCATAATACAGCAAAAGGCTAATGGGGATAACTTAAGGGACAGGGACAAGTAAAGCCGACAATACAATAAAATATAACTTATCACTCAGGTGCCAGTCACGGTTGAACTTCTGTCTGTGACTGGTGCTGCCTAGATTGTGTTGCAGTGGGGGTCTGTTACAATCCTGAGGTAAATTATGTGGTATCTTTTGACATTGGCGGTGTCCTCCCTTGGTTCTGACGATGGTGGCGAATCCTCAGGATCCTGATGCGTGTCTTGGGTTAAGCAGTTGAGGTGATGAAGAGGGATACGTCTTTATCCTCATCGGTGAGAGTCCCAATACTACAGAGATTTGCAGCACTTCCCAAACACCATTTACAATGGGCAGCCCGGTTCACTGTGCCAAATTGACACACGCCTAAGTCCCGTTCACAGACCTTGTCACTCATGGTCAGCACTGCCAGCAAGGGCGGCTGTGGCAGGGTTGGCGGCTGCCTCAGCCGTCTCAGCGAGGGTAGTGATGTCGGCTGGGACAGTGATGTCTGAGCGGTACTCAGTCGACAGTCTCCTGTCAAAGTGCTCTGCTGTCCCAGGCTCTGCTCTGGTCAGATGCCTCTCAGCTGATTTTACCTCACAGGCATCCTGTCATCAATTAACCCACATGTCATGTTCTTAGATTTGATCCCTTACGTTTGTGTTCTGTGGTCAGCTTCTGTATCTGCCGAGCAAAAGAAGATCTTCTATTTATCATTAGGAAGAAGGCAGTGTATCTGTTAACAGTGCTTTCTTTATTCTTTGTTTGATATTTTGTTATTTACTTTACTCACTTTGAAATATTTCCTTTGTTCAGCACACTTCTCTTCTTGTAGGTAATTCTCACTCTGCTCTTCACTCCGGTTCTTTAGGAGGAACTTGAAGCAACTTGTCAGCCTTTTAGGCAGTTTAGGCCACAGTTTCCATCTCCTAGTCTTTGCTTATGTGTATCTCTGCACCTGCAGATAACACTAGGGACTACGGAGTAAGAATATCTAGTCTGTATAGGAATTGGCAGACTCAGTTGCAGTTTGAGTGTGTAGGCTATTTTCCCGAGTGAGTTGCTACACAGACATAGCTATACTTGGAGATGTTATGAGCATTCAGGGTCAGCCGCCGTTGAGTTGGGGCACCATTGCATTATCTTAGGGTGTCAACCTACCTGTCCGCGGTCAGGTAGGGACAGACCAGGGACAGAGTAGGACTTTTGCCAGTCTGAAGTGATCTGTCAGGTTCAGGTATTTGTCACTCTTTGTACACTATCCATGTGCACGTGCTTGAGCAGTCGTAACATCACATTTAAATGGGAAGACAAGATAGGAGTATTGAGAAAATGCTATTTCGTGATGGGCTGCTTCGAAAAAAATCTTTTAGTTATGGGTATCACCTTTAAAAATTAATTACATTTTTCTAGTTTTTGAAAATGATCCCTTTAAAAGATAAAATTATAAAATTATCAAAGATCCTTAGTATGGCCACTTCTCGCTAATGCAGACTGTGTAGACATTCCACATTGAAACACTGAATGGGGGAAGCCTTGATAGTTTTGAATGCTCTTGATGTTTTCAACATTGGATTTGTTTAATTCACTTTGAAGTGGCATTTCTTGAAATGTTGAATATAAACATTTTGGTCTTTTCTGAGCTGTTCTGGCGCCTACATTGAGGAATCAAAAAGATATGTACTTTAGAACGCTAAGCACTGCAATATGTTATTATTGCTTTTGAAAGAAAAGAAACCATCTAAATGTACCCATTTTATTCAATGACACCTAAAGTTCCTTATCACAGTTTTTAACTTTAATCTGGTTAATACTTGAAAATAATAAAGGTTAAAAATAGTTGGGTAAAATGAAAAATTGGAAAAGAATGTGGGTGAGGTAAGATGATAGATTTATAAACCACGACATTAGTGAATTGGTGTCTTAGCCTAGCCATTCCACATAATTAGAGGGTCCGTCTATCCTTAGAAACACTTTTCAGGCTATTTATAAACTTTCCCACATCCACCAAAAATGATAAAATATTTAAATATTTTTGGCCTTTTTAGCTCCAGCAGTTCAAGTTCCAGTTTTCCATGCTCATCTTTTGTTCACCTGGCTGCACCAGTGACATTTTGACAACCTCATATAACCATTGTAGTCAGTCATTTGCTTTAGTAAAATGTAGCACAAGACCATTGGGACAAGTAATTGGTTGCAATGATTACATTGTGTATATGGTAGATCTTTGCTACAGTCAGGTAAATAGAGGACCATTGGGTAGAACCGGGATTATGGCTATGAAATGGTGGAGATTTCAAATAAAATAACCTTTATTGAAAAAAAATCATAGTTGTGCAATTTCACAGTGGTCTTTGGGCTTTTTCAGACTCATACTTTCTATGCTTTAAGGAAGAGGTTTCTGCCTCTTATCATCAGAGGCAGGATTACCATGACAGGTAACACCCGTACACATCTGATAGCACAGCATTCAACAATCACAATAGACGATATCAAAGATCACCCTGTCCCCCGGCCTTCAAAATGCCCTTTGCCCATGTAAATTAGAAGCTTCAATATAAAAGATAGTGTTGGTGTTAGTTCATTGTGGCTAATGTCCATCTGTTGTTTCCTAAGACAGTAGGAAGTCCTCAGTGGCAAAATAATAGTAACCCAAAAACCTAATTTAACCCCTTAAGCCCCAAGGGTGGTTTGCACATTCATGACCGGGCCAATTTTTACAATTCTGACCACTGTCCCTTTATGAGGTAATAACTCTGAAACGCTTCCATGGATCCCGGTGATTCTGACATTGTTTTCTCGTGACATATTGTACTTCATGTTAGTGGTAAAATTTCATTCAAATAACTTGCATTTATTTGTGAAAAAAGCAGAAATTTGGCGAAAATTTTGAAAATTTCGCAATTTTCCAACTTTGAATTTTTATGCCCTTAAATCACAGAGATACAGCACACAAAAAACTTGATAAGTAACATTTCCCACATGTTTACTTTACATCAGCACAATTTTGGAACCAAAATTTTTTTGTGTTAAGAAGTTATAAAGGTTAAAATTTGACCAGTGATTTCTCATTTTTGCAACATCATTTTATTTTTACGGACCACATCACATTTGAAGCCACTTTGTGGGGTCTATATGATGGAAAATACTCAAAAGTGACACCATTCTAAAATCTGCACCCCTTAAGTTGCTCAAAACCACATTCAAGAAGTTTATTAGCCCTTTAGGTGCGTCACAGGAATTTTTTGAATATTTAAAAAAAATGAACATTTAACTTTTTTCACAAAAAAAATAATTCAGGTTCAATTTTTTTTATTTTTCCAAGGGTTACAGGAGAAATTGGACTGCAAAAGTTATTGTGCAATTTGTCCTGAGTACGCTGATACCTGATATGTGGGGGAAACCACTGTTTCGGCGCATGGCAGAGCTCAGAAGGGAAGGAGCGCCGTTTGACTTTTTCAATGCAAAATTGGCTTGAATTCAGATCGGATGCCATGTCGCGTTTGGAGAACCCCTGATGTACCTAAACAATGGAAACCCCCCACAAGTAACCCCATTTTGGAAACTAGACCCCCCAAGGAACTTATCTAGGTATGTGGTGAGAACTTTGAACCCACAAGGGCTTCACAGAAGCTTATAATGTACAGCGGTACAATTAAAAAATCATATTTTTTCCACAAAAAAATCTTTCCACCCCCAATTTTTATTTTCCCAAAGGTAACAGGACCCTAAAAGTTATTTTGCAATTTGTCCCGAGTACGATGATACCCCACATGTGGGGGTAAACCACTATTTAGGCGCATGGCAGAGATCGGAAGGGAAGCAGCGCCATTTGAAGTTTTTGGCTGGAATTGAGATCAGACACCATGTCGCGATTGGAAAACCCCTGATGTACCAAAACAGTGGAAACCCCCCACAAATGACACCATTTTGGAAACTAGACCCCCCCAAGGAACTTATCTAGATGTGTGGTGAGAACTTTGAACCCCCCAGTGCTTCACAGAAGTTTATAATGCCTGGGCGTGAAAATAAAAAAATCGTATTTTTTCAACAAACATGATCTTTTAGTCACCAATTTTTTTATTTTCCCAAGGGTACCAGGAGAAATTGGACCCAAAAAGTTGGTGTCCAATTTGTCCTGAGTATGCGGATACCTCATATGTTGGAGAAAACTACTGTATGGGCACACGTCAGGGCTCGGAAGGGAAGCAGTGACGTTTTGGAATGCAGACTTTGATGTAATGGTCTGCGGGTGTCATGTTGCTTTTGGAGAGCCCCTGATGTACCGAAACAGAGGAAACACCCCACAAGTGACCCCATTTTGGAAACTAGACCCGCTAAGGAACTTATCTAGATGTGTGGTGAGCACTTTCAACCCCCAAGGGCTTCACAGAAGTTTATAATGCCCGGTCATGAAAATAAAAAAATCGTATTTTTTCCACAAACATGATCAATAAGTCCCCAATTTTTTTATTTTCCCAAGGGTAACAGGAGAAATTAGACCCCAAAGGTTGTTATCCAATTTGTCCTGAGTACGCTGATACCTCATATGTGGGAGAAAACTACTGTATGGACACACGTCGGGGCTCGGAAGGGAAGTAGTGACGTTTTGGAATGCATACTTTGATGGAATGGTCTGTGGGTGTCATGTGCGTTTGGAGAGCCCCTGATATACCTAAACTATTGAAACTGCCCACAAGTGACCCCATTTTGGAAACTAGACCCCCCATGGAACTTATCTAGATGTGTGGTGAGCACTTTGAACCCCCAAATGCTTCACAGAAGTTTATAACGCCCGGTCGTGAAATTAAAAAAATCATTTTTCCACAAAAATGATATTTTTGCACACAATTTTTTATTTTCCTAAGGGTAACAGGAGAAATTGGACCCCAATAGTTGCTTTGCAATTTATCCTGAGTAAGCTGATACCCTATATGTGGGGGTAAAACACTGTTTGGGCGCATGGCAGAGCTTGGAAGGGAAGGAGCACCATTTGACTTTTTCAACGCAGAATTGGCTGGAATTGAGATCCGACGCCATGTTGCATTTGGAGAGCACCTGATTTGCCAAAACAGTGGAAACCCCCAATTCTAACTCCAACCATAACCCAAACACACCCCTAACCCTAATCTCAGCCCCAACCCTAGCCCTAACCCTAGCCCTAATCCTAGCCCTAGCCCTAATGGGAAAATGGAAATAAATACATTTTCTTTTAATTTTATTATTTTTCCCTAACTAAGGGGGTGATAACGGGGGGTTTGATTTACTATTTATGGCAGTTTTAATGTTTGGCAGCTGTCACACGCTAAAAGATGCTTTTTATTGTAAAAATAGTTTTTGCATCACCACATATTGAGAGCTATAATTTTTCCGTATTTTGACCCACCGAGTCATGTGGGGTCTTATTTTTTGCAGGACGAGTTGACGTTTTTATTGGTACCATTTTCGGGCACGTGACATTTTTTAATCACTTTTTATTCCAATTTTTGGGACACAGAATGAACAAAAACCAGCGTTTCATGAATTTCTTTTGGGCGGTGCGCTTACACCGTTCCGCGTGCAGTAAATTTGATAAAGAGCTTTTATTCTTTGGGTCAGTACGGTTACAGCGATACCTCATTTATGTCGTTTTTTATGTTTTGGCGGTCTTATGCAATGAAAACTATTTTATATAAAAAATAATTATTTTTGCATCGCTTTATTCTGCGAGCTATAACTTTTTTATTTTTTGGCCTATGATGCTCTATCATGGCTCGTTTTTTGCGGGACAAGGGGTTAAACAATTGTTCATTTTCTTATATCTTACTTTTAACCCCTTTTCGATGTTGGGCGTAATAGTACACCCATCTCGGACTCTCCCATGTGGTCGGCGTTCATAGCAAGTGAACATTTCTGCTACACACAGGCAACCTTATCATGGAGACTATTGAAGAATGCAAAAAGTAAAAAAGTCTTTAAAATATTTAAAAAATAAAAAAAATAAAAGGTCAAATCCCCCTTTCGCCCCATTCAAAATAAAACAATAAAAAAATCAAATATACACATATTTGGTATTGCCATGTTCAGAATCACCTGATCTATAAATTTAAAAAAAATTAACCCGATGGTTAAACCGCATAATGAGAAAAAAATTTATAATGCCAGAATTACGCTTTTTTGGTCGCCGCTGCATTGCAATAAAATGCAATAATGGGCGATCAAAATATCATATCTACACCAAAATGGTATCAATAGAAATGTCAGCTCGGTGCGCAAAAAATAAGCCCTAGCCCAGCCCCAGATCACAAAAAAAGGTCTTAGAAAATTGCGCCTTTTTTTTTTACAAATTTGAAATTTTTTCTCCACTGGAATGAAAAAGAACCTAGACAAGTTTGGGGTCTATGATCTCATTATGACCTGGAGAATCATAACATCAGGTCAGTTTTAGCATTTATTGTACATTTAAAAAAAAAAGTAAAATAACATCTGTGGAATTGCATTTTTTTTCAATTTCACCACACTTGGAATTTTTTTCCAGAGTGCTAGTACACGATATGTTAAAACTATTGGTGTCTCTAAAAAGTACAACTTGTGCAACAAAAAAATAGCCCTGACACAGCCATATTGGCCAAAAAATAAAAATAAATACACCAATAATTATCCTGTATGCAAAGGCCATAAAGCAAAAATTGATATAAAACCCAGACAAAAGCTTTAAAAAATGCCAAGGAATAGATTAAAAATAATTTTATTGATCACAATATAAATTTTTTTTAAAAATTTCTTAAAAATGTTTAAAATTTGCGAAACGTGCGTCGGGTGTGGTGGGTCCCCCGGGTTTTCCATTTCAGGTAACTATACCATGCATCCATCCATGATGATTATATGTAACCATTTGCTCTCAAATGTGCAATATTAGTGTTTGCACCCACCATTAGAGTTATATGTGCCCTATTATTTGATTGCAACATTGCTATTACTCTGAAGGGTACTTCAACTGTTTGAACTTTGTAATACTGTGGTGGTTACTTGTTTTATGCTATTCTATACACAAGAATTATATCTTTTAATCGCTGAGCAATATAGGCGTACAATAGGATCTAAGTAACATTTTTTCATATTTTTCCCATTGAACGGGCATGGATTTGTAAGGTCTATTATACTATCCCTGTATGTACCCAACCATTTATGATTGTACTTGTGGTTGTTATCTTGCTACCTTTTATTCTAAAAAAAAAATTATATTGTGATCAATAAAATTATTTTTAATCTAAACGAAAAAATAAAAAGTTATGGCTCTGGGAGAAGGGGAGTAAAAAAAATGAAATTCAAAAACTGAAATACCCCTGGTCGTTAAGGGGTTAAAATTATAACCAAATGTTCAAGCTCCTTAAAGGGAATCTGTCATCTCATTTTTGGCCTATGAGATGTGGCCACAACCATCAGGGGCTTATCTACAGAATTCTGTAATGCTGTAGAAAAGCCCCCGATGTAACCTGAAAGATAAAAAAAGAGTTAGACTATACTCACCCGGGGGTCCGGTCCAGCACCTCCCATCTTCTAACGATGACATTCTCCTTCTTACTTCTGCCGTGGATCCTGCGCAGGCATGCTTTATCTGCCCTCTTGATGGCAGAGTGAAGTACTGCAGTGCGCAGGCACCGGGAAAGGTCAGAGAGGTTCGGCATCTGTGCACTGCTGTACTTTACTCTGCTCTCAACAGGTCAGAGAAAGTATGCCTGCACAGGAGCCGCAGCAAAAGTAACAAGGAGGACATCATCGCTAGAAGATGAGAGGTGCCGGACCGTGACATCACTGCACTGGACCACACCCCCGGTAAGTATAATCTAGCTCATTTTCTTATCTTTCAGGTTACATCGGGGGCTTATCTACAGCATTACAGAATGCTGTAGATAAGCCCCTGAAGGCTGTGGCCGCATCTCATAGGCCAAAAATGAGGTGACAGATTCCCTTTAAATACTATTGCATCCATATACTGTACCTTTAGTTAGTATACTATAGTAGGAATCCACAGATGAAGCCATAAAGGGAACCTGTTTAAAGCGAGGGTGGCAACCTTCAAAGGAGGAATCTTTTGTGCAGTTAATGGCACTATATAAGTGAGAAAACTTTCTCTATATAAAAATGAATGTGTGTGTGTGTATCACCAACCAATCACGAAGCATCTTTCATTTCACCAGAGCTGTTCAAAAGAAGCTGAGCTGTGATTGGTTGCTATGAGCAACAGTTTTCACACTTGACAACACCTCAGCAGACACTGACATGGTGGGAGAAATCTAGCATCCCCGGGAACATAAGCTCCCAGCCATTGTCTGCCCCCCTGAAAGGAGCAGTGAGTACATGACAGAAATGAAACCCCCCTTCACACATCCTCCATCCCGTAGGCACATCTTCCCTCTTAAAGGGATCATTGGTATGGAAGTTAGAGCAAATCCATCCAGGGCTTTGATTTTGACCCCAGGCCTCTCTTAAAGGGATCCCCGGTATGAAAGTCAGAGCAATTGCCTTCAAATGTTCTGGTTCTGACCCCAGGCTCTCTTAAAGGGATCTCCTGTATGGAAGTTAGGGCAAATCCCTCGGTGCTCTGATTCTGACCCCATGGTTACATTAAAGGGATCATTGTATGCAAGTCAGGGCAAATCCACTCTGCGCTTTGGTACTGACCCCAGTCCTCTCTTAAAGGGATCTCCGGTATGGAAATTAGGGTAAATCCCTCAGCACTCTGATTCTCACCCCAGGCTTCTATTAAAGGGATCATTGGTATGGAAGTCAGGGCAAATCCACTCAGTGCTCTGTTTCTGATGCCAGGCCTCTCTTAAAGGGATCTCCTGTATGGAAATTAGGGCAAATCCCTTGGTGCTCTGATTCTGACCCCAGGGTTCTATTAAAGGGATCATTGATGCAAGCCAGGGCAAATCCACTCAGTGCTCTGGTTCTGATCCCAGGCTCTCTTAAAGGGATCCCCGGTATTGTTCTGTCCCCACATGAGGTGAATGGAGGTGTAGTTGATTGGGGCTTGGAGAGATTCCTACCTTCTGTTTCCTCAGTGCAGAGCAGACAGGACCATTGATGCTGTTCAGTGTTCGGAGAGATTATACACACCAAGGATTGTGAAGTCTAGACTTGTTTATTGGAAATCTGGACAAACAGCGTATGATTGGTAATGCAGTACTTCTCCAGAAATGCAGGTGTAGCAACCAAGGTGGTACAGGAAGATGCAGCAAGGTGGTAGCAAGTTGGAGCAAGGTGCAGCAAATTGAATCAGCAAATTGGTAAAAAAAAACTGATGCCTTTCACAGCCTGTACAGGCAAGACTCTCCCAGGTGAAAATGAAACTAAGAATGGCCACCAGCAGGAAGAGAAGGAGTGATCTGACCCGGAAGTGGAAGGCATGTACTAGAATTAATTAGCTGCAGGCTGCTGTACAGAAAAAGACCAGCAGGTGGCAGCAGACCAAATGCAAGACTACACAGTATGGAAAATAACCCAATCTATGAAACCATATAATCATAACTTTAGATGGAACAGCACACTCCCCGTCTGAAATTCTGTAAGGGATTTCACTATATTGTTTTTTTTTAAATAAAGTTTAATAACCTTTAAAATAAACAGGAATATGCATGCATGCAATAATAACTTCAAAACAAGGTAGATGACACAGTTCCTGAGACAATCCAAAGAAAACCCATCTTCAGATCGGAGAAGCCGCACTAGGCCAAACTGTCTCCGACCCAACGGTAATCCAATGGAAATAGTACTAGGGCAGAGTTCTGTTCGTGGTTCATCCTACCAGAATGTCCTCAATTGGTAGTATGAATAAGAGCTTGTGGATTGGCGTCTGGAATATCTTAGGCTCGCCTTTCCTAAGGACCTTCAGCTCCACCTTCCGGACCTTATCGTCTTGACTAGTGAAAGTCTTTATAACGATTCCCATAGGCCAGTCGATCCTTTGGGCTTGATGCTCTTTCATTAGTATCACGTCTCCTTCTTTCAAGTTCGGTTTACTCTGTCGCCATTTCCTTCTTCCTTGGAGGATCACGAGATACTCCTTTCTCCACTGGTTCCAGAAGTAATTTGCGAGGTACTGCACACGTTTCAACTGTTTCTGGTAGGTGTTTGCATGAGTAAACTCTCCGCTGACTGTTAGCAGGTTCCCGGTCTTTTGGGTGAGAAGAGTAGCTGGCGTAAGAATGGTCGGCTATTATGAAGGAGTCACCGGAGGAGGAAAAAACAAAATACAAGCTAAGTCCAGAAAACCGGAGAGGTTGGTAGCTAGCGGATTGCAGACCCCTGATCCTATTCACAACAACTAACAGTAGCCATGGGGTGTTCCTACGGTGGTCCTAGACACCTCGTTCACAGCCGGAGAACTAAATAAACCTAAAGAAAGGGGAAATCTAAACTGCCCCGGAGCAGACCCCAAAGCAATAGACAGCCCCCAACATGTATTGACGGTGAAAATAGATGAAAACACAAACACAGACAGAAAGACAGGCTGAGCAAACGATGGGGCCCTCACTAACTAGATAGGACAGGAAAGAAAAGCAACTGTCTGCAATCACGCAAAAACTCTGCCAAAAATAATGTCCAACACGTCTGATAGAAAAGGCCCTGAAGTCACTAGACTTCAAAATCACTATATCAGCACTCAGGTATATTCTGAAAACAGAGCAAAGAGATCAACTGATCAGAGACAAAAATGGAGTTCAGCCAGTCCCAACCAGGGCTGGCTGAACACAAACACTAAGTAAACCAGACAAAATGTCATGGAACAATAGCAGAGCAGAAACTTAGCTTTAGTAGACAGGACTAAACTGGAGGCCAGAGCTCAGAGCAGAAAGGATCACCAGCAACCCAGCAGGGCGGCGGCTGCCTTATATCCACTCAGAGATTCCGGATGTCCAATCACACTCCACCTGTTCAGATGACAGGTTTTTCCCATCCAAATCAATTTCACTACCTCCTTTCACCAGCAGAGGGAGTTCATCGGACATCAAAGGTGAAGGAGAAAATGAGCTCATAATAGTACCTCCCCCTTGAAGAGGGGTCACCGAACCCTCAACCACGCCACCAGGGCGATCACGATGCACCCGATGAAAAGCACGAACCAATCTTTCGGCATGAATATCGGATGCAGAGACCCAAGAATTATCCTCCGCCATAACCCTTCCACTTAACCAAATACTGGAGTCTCCGTCTAGCCAGACAAGAATCCAGTATCTTCTCAACCTCATATTCCACATTACCTTCAACCAATACAGGGTCAGGAGGTGCCACCACAGGAACTACTGGCTCAACAAACCTCTTTAACAGAGACTTATGAAACACGTTATGGATCTTAAATGTAACAGGAAGAGCCAATCGAAAAGAGACCGGATTAAGAATCTCCAAAATCTTGTAAGGTCCAATAAATCTAGGTTTAAACTTTGGAGAAGCCACCTTCATAGAGATATTCTTTGATGACAACCAAACCATATCACCCACCTTAAACCGAGGACCAATGGTCCTATGCCAGTTGGAAAACCGCTGGGCCTTTTCCTGGGAGAGAGACAACTTATCCACCACTTGGTCCCAGATCTGGTGCATTCTCTCCACCACAGTGTCAACACCTGGGCAGGCAGAAGACTCCACCTGCCCTGAAGAGAATCGAGGATGAATCCCAAAGTTACAAAAAAAAGGTGACATCAAAGTGGCAGAACTAGCTCTATTATTTAAAGCTAATTCGGCCAAGGGCAAAAATGAAACCCAATCATCCTGATCAGCAGAAATAAAACATCTCAAATAAGACTACAAAGTCTGGTTTGTTCTCTCCGTCTGCCCATTGGTCTGAGGGTGAAACGCAGAGGAGAAGGACAACTGAATTCCCAGCTTGGAACAAACAGTCCTCCAAAATCTAGAAACAAACTGAACTCCTCTGTCAGACACAATGTTCTCAGGAATCCCATGCAAGCGAACCACCTGTTGTAAAAACAAGGGCACCAACTCTGAGGAAGATGGCAACTTAGGGAGTGGTACAAGAATGGACCATCTTAGAGAATCTATCACAAATCACCCAAATAACAGTCATTCTCTGAGAGACAGGCATATCAGAAATAAAATCCATTGAAATATGGGTCCATGGCCTCCTGGGCACCGGCAAAGGCATCAACAACCCACTAGAGCGAGAACAAGGTTTAGACCGGGAGCAAGTCCCACAGGACTGCACAAAATTCCTGACATCACGAGACAAGGCGGGCCACCAAAAAGACCGACTCACCAAATCTCTAGTACCAAAAATACCTGGATGACCAGCCAATGCGGAGCAATGAACTTCAGACATTACTCTCTTCCTCCACTGGTCAGGAACAAACAATTTTCCAATGGGACAACACTCAGGTTTGTCCTCCTGAAACTCTTCCAGAGCACGTCTCAAATCGGGCGAGATGGCAGAAAGAACTACCCCCTCACCTAAGATGGCAGCAGGCTTGGTCACAATAGGAGAATCAGCAAAGAAACTCCTAGAGAGGGCGTCTGCCTTGACATTCTTAGTGCCCGGAAGAAAAGAGACCACAAAATCAAAACGTGTGAAAAACAAGGCCCACCTAGCCTGTCTAGGATTCAAGCGTTTGGCCGACTCTAGGTAAATCAAATTCTTGTGGTCAGTAAGGACCACGACTTGATGTTTAGCTCCCTCCAACCAATGTCTCCACTCCTCAAATGCCCATTCCATGGCTAACAGTTCCCGATTCCCCACATCATAGTTGCGTTCGGATGGGGAGAACTTTCGGGAAAAGAAAGCACAGGGATTCATTTTAGACAAAACAGCTCCTGCACCAATCTCAGAAGCATCCACCTCTACCTGAAACGGGAGTGAGACATCAGGTTGCCGCAAAACCGGAGCAGAAGTGAACCTCCGCTTCAGCTCCTGAAAGAAAGAAACACCCTCTGGAGACCAATTCAGCACATCAGCACCCTTTTTAGTGAAATCAGTCAATGGTTTGGCAATACCAGAAAAATTAGCTATAAATTTACGATAAAAATTAGCAAAACCCCAAAACTTCTGGAAGGGCCTTCAAAGAAGTGGGCTGAACCCAGTCATAAATGGCCTGTACCTTGGCCGGGTCCATTTCAATAGTTGACGGAGACAAAATAAATCCCAAAAATGAAATCATCTGTGCACCAAAAAGGCATTTCGATCCCTTAACATACAGGGAATTATCCCTCAAAATTCGGAACACAGTCCGAACATGTTCCACATGAGAGTCCCAATCCCTGGAAAAGATCAAAATATCATCCAGATAGATGATCAAAAATTTATCCACAAAGTCCCAGAAAATATCATTCATGAAGCACTGGAAGACAGAAGGGGCATTAGTGAGTCCAAAAGGCATCACCAGGTACTCAAAATGTCCCTCCGGAGTATTAAACGCCGTCTTCCATTCATCCCCATGCTTAATGCGAATAAGATTATACGCCCCCCTGAGGTCAAGCTTGGTAAACCAGCAAGCACCTTTAACTCTGGAGAATAGATCAGAAATCAGGGGTAACGGATACTGATATTTAACAGTAATTTTGTTGAGGGGACGATAGTCAATACAAGGCCTTAATGAACCATCTTTCTTGGCCACGAAAAAAAAAACAGCACCCAAGGGTGAAGAGGATGGTCTAATATGACCCTTCTCCAACGACTCCTTAATATAAGATCGCATAGTCAAGCCTTGGGAAATTTACACCCAGGGCTCAACTCAATTGCACAGTCATAACTCCTATGAGGAGACAAAGATGCAGACTTATTCTCACTAAATACATCATAAAAATCAGCCAAATAGTCAGGAACATCATGAGACTGGGGAGAGGTGGAGAAAACATGAGCGCCACCAAGAGCACACCGACAACCCCAACTCAGCACAGACACAGATTTCCAATCAAAAACTGGATTATGGATTTGCAACCAGGGAAATCCCAGAACAATGGTATCATGCAAATTATGCAACACCAAAAATCTGCAATTTTCTTGATGGTCTGGGGCGACCCGCATTACCACCTGGGTCCAAAACTGAGGTTTATTCTTCACCAAAGGAGTAGCATCAACACCCCTCAAAGAGATAGGCGTCTGCAGAGGTGTCATAGGAAACCCACAACGTTTAGCAAAATCCAAGTCCATCAGGTTCAGAGCCGTTCCCAAATCCACAAAAGCCTTAGCGGAAAATGTGGACGGGGAGCAGATCAGAGTAATTGCCAGAAGAAACTTAGGTTGAACACCACCCACAGCAAATGTGTGTGCAAAACGTTTCTCTCGTTTAGGGCAGACAGAAATCATATGAGAGGCATCCCCACAGAAAAAACACAGCTTATTACGCCTTCTGAACTCCTGACATTGCGCCCTAGACAAAACTCTATCACATTGCATAGGTTCAGACATTTGTTCAACAGGTGGCAACATTTCTCGTGTACTTTTACGTTCAACCTGAATGGCTAATGACATAGAATCGTCAAGACCAGAGGGAACAGGAAATCCCACCATAGTATCTTTTGTGGTTTATGACAAACCCTTCCGAAAGAGAGCTGCCAAGGCACCATCATTCCAGGTAGTAAGGACCGCCCACTTTCAGAATTTTTGACAGTATAATTCTGCAGAATCCTGACCCTGGCTCAATGCCAACAGGGTTTTCTGAGCTTGATCATTAGCATTAGGTTCATCATACAACAACCCCAAGGCTTGAAAAAATGCGTCCACATTAGTTAGAATAGGATCATCAGGTGTCAAAGAAAATGCCCAATCCTGGGGATCGCCGCACAGCAAAGAGATGACAATTTTAACCTGCTGCGCAGAGCTCCCCGATGAGTTAGGCTTCAAGGCAAGAAATAATTTACAATTATTCTTAAAATTCAAAAATTTAGACCGATCCCCAAAAAAACACATCAGGAGTAGGAATCTTTGGTTCAGCAGCATGTGAATGAGCAAGATAGGCGGAAGTTCCCTGCACTTCAGCAGCCAGCTGCTCCACACGATCAGACAATTGCTTAATCTCCATTAAGAAAATTCCTCCTACGGCCCCAGAGAAAAAGAGGAAAAAATATACATAAAAAAAATTCTGACACTTTTTTTTTTTTTTTTACAATTCTTTCCTGCTATTGAGTACCCTAGAATCTGCGGTATGGCTGGTGATTCTGTTATGAATTAGTCACCGGAGGAGGAAAAAACAAAATACAAGCTAAGTCCACAAAACCGGAGAGGTTGGTAGCTAGCGGATTGCAGACCCCTGATCCTATTCACAACAACTAACAGTAGCCATGGGGTGTTCCTACAGTGGTCCTAGACACCTCATTCACAGCCAGAGAACTAAATAAACCTAAAGAAAGAAAGGGGAAATCTAAACTGCCCCAGAGCAGACCCCAAAGCAATAGACAGCCCCCAACATGTATTGATGGTGAAAACAGATGAAAACACAAACACAGACAGAAAGACAGGCTGAGCAAACGATGGGGCCCTCACTAACTAGATAGGGCAGGAAAGAAAAGCAACTGTCTGCAATCATGCAAAAACCCTGCCAAAAATAATGTCCAACACGTCTGATAGAAAAGGCCCTGAAGTCACTAGACTTCAAAATCACTATATCAGCACTCAGGTATATTCTGTAAACAGAGCAAAGAGATCAACTGATCAGAGACAAAAATGGAGTTCAGCCAGACCCAACCAGGGCTGGCTGAACACAAACACTTAGTAAACCAGACATAATGTCATGGAACAATAGCAGAGCAGAAACTTAGCTTTAGTAGACAGGACTAAACTGGAGGCCAGAGCTCTGAGCAGAGAGGATCACCAGCAACCCAGCAGGGCGGCGGCTGCCTTATATCCACTCAGAGATTCCGGATGTCCAATCACACTCCACCTGTTCAGATGACAGGTTTTTCCCATCCAAATCAATTTCACTAACTCCTTTCACCAGCAGAGGGAGTTCATCGGACATCAAAGGTGAAGGAGAAAATGAGCTCATAACAGTTGGCATTTCGGGATCCATTGACACTGGGACAAGTGGTCTTGAGTTGATTATGGCAGAAACTTCGGCCAGAAGAGTAACCAAGGTCTCATGCGTAAGCATATACGTCCATAAACATAGAATTCAGGATGTTGCGTGAGATTCCAATCATCTTTTCCCAGGAACCTCCCATGTGAGAACTATGCGGAGTATTGAAGGCCAGGTGCAACCTCTTTCTGCCAGCTGATCCTGAATTGGCTTTATGTCAATATCCAGCTCTCGACAAGCACCAATGAAGTTGCTTCTGCGGTCAGACCTCAACTGTTTCACCGGTCCTCTGATCGCCAGAAACCGCTGGAAGGCGTTGATCAGGCTGGATGTGTTCATAGACTCTATTACCTCTATGTGGATGGCATGGACACTCATGCAAGTGAATAGTATGGCCCATCGTTTGCTGTTGGCATGGCCACCTTGAGTTCTGCATGCAGATACCATCCCTGGCCCAAAGACATCTAGGCCAACGTAGGTGAAAGGCAGTTCGGCACTCAATCTGTCAGAGGGCAGGTCGGCCATTTGTGAATGTACCTGTTTTCCTCTGGTTTTCTGACATTGCACACAGCGATGTAGGGATCCTGCTACATGTCTTTTCATACCTATGATCCAAAGCCCTGCAGACCGTAACTTGCCTTCTGTGATCTGCCTGGCTTGGTGCTCGTTTTTTTCATGAAAGTGCCGGATCAGTAGATCAGTGATATGATGTTTACTGGGAATGATGCAAGGATGTTGCTCTGAAGCCGCAATCTTGGCTTGATTTAAACAACCACCGACTCTCAGCAAACCGAAGCTGTCCATTACAGGATTCAAATGGGCAATGGGGCTTTTCAGAGGGATCTGCTGTTTGTGATGTAGGCATTCCCATTCAGTACTGAATACGCTCTGCTGGACGTAACGTATTATAAGAGACTCACAGTAAGAAATGTCCTCAGCAGAGAGTGGTTTATGGCAGATGTGCCAGCCGTGACAGTTTTTGTCTCCACGTGAGATGTGATAAGATCTTGCAATGTGGACTAACCTTGCGGTAGTCTGGACGAGTCTCATCCAATTGGAGAAGCATTCAAAACGCTGGCAACCGAGGCTGGAGGTTGGTTTAGTGTTCGTCGCCAGAGCACTGACCCCGGAGCGGACCTCTGGATCGCCATCTGGATCCTGGATTCTGAAGACTTCCTGGATACATTCACTTCCCTTCTGTTCCAACAGAAACTTAGGACCTGAAAGCCAAGAAGAGTTAGCAAAGGACCTTATAGACATAGGTCTAGTGGTAAGCAGGATTAAGTTCAGATGGAATATAGTGCCATTGTTCAGGCTTGGAAGACCTCATTATTCTCTCGATGCGGTTACTGACGTACATGTAGAAGCGCCTTGTTTGGTTGTAGATGTAACCTAAGACAACCTTACTGTCAGTGTAGTATTGTATGTCATCTATGTTGGTGTCCATCTCGTGCTGTATAAAGTCTCCGAGTTCTACTGCAAACATGGTTGCACAGAGTTCAAGCCTGGGAATAGTGTGATCAGGCTTGGGAGCCAACTTAGCCTTGCTGAAAACGAACCCAACGTGATCTTGATTGTCGGGACCCATCACCTTCAAGTAGGCGACAGCTGCAATAGCTTCTGTGGATGTGTCTGAGAACACATGGAGTTCCATTCTAGTGCTGGCAGCAAGTGAGGTTCTGGTGTAGCATCTTGGTATATGGATTTCATCCAAGGCACACAAAGACTGCTTCCAGGTTTCCCATTTGATTCCTTATCAAGAGGTAGTGGGGCATCCCAGTCCTTGACGGTTTCGGAAAGCTGTCACAGAAGGGATTTACCTTGTATGGTAATTGGTGCTACAAATCCCAGTGGGTCGTATAAGCTATTCACCACTGACAGGACACCATGTTTAGTGAATGGTTTGTCTGCACAGTTGATTTGGAAACTGAAGGTGTCGACTGACAGGTTCCACCTCAAGCCTAAGCTTCTCTGCACCGGCGGACAGTCTGGTCCCAGGTCTATGTCCTTGAATCCTGGTGCGTGGTCACTTGAATCAAAGGCTCTCATGACAGCCATGCTGTTTGAAGCAATTTTGTGCAATCTGAGCTTAGCTTGGTACAGCATACCTTGGGTCCTCTTGAGTAGGTCGATCGCCGCTTCTTCTATGGGTAGAGATTTTAGTCCATCATCTACATAGAAGTCTTTCTCTACAAAGTCTCAGGCATCTGCTCCATATTCGGCCTCTCCTTCTTGTGCGGTTGTCCGCAGGCAATAGGTTGCCACTGCTGGGGAAGGGCTGTTTCCGAATACGTGAACCCTCATGTGATACTCCACCATCTTTTTTCCTTGTACCACAGGAACCTGAGGAAATTCCTATCGTCCTCTCTGACTATGAAATAGTGGAACATCTGTTCTGTGTCAGCGGTGATGTCAATGGGCTCTTTCCGGAACCTCATCAACACTCTTACTAGGTTGTTTGTAAGATTAGGACCCGTGAGGAGGACATCGTTGAGAGATACGCCTTGATGTTTGGCGCTTTAATCAAAGACAACTCTAATTTGCTTAGGTTTCCGTGGGTGATATACTCCGAATGAGGGTAGGTACCAGCACTCCTCGTTTTCCTTTAAGGGAGGCGCTGGCTCCGCCTGGTTATTCTGGAATATCTTGCTCATAAAGGTGACAATGTGTTCTTTCATCTCCGGTTTGCTGCTAAGTGTGTGCTGGAGAGAGTTGAATCTGGACAAGGCTTGTTCACGATTGTGCGGGAGTCTTACCCTGGTAGCTCGGAAGGGTTAGGGAAAAACCCAGTGATTAGTCTCATCCTTAAGGAACTCATTGTCCATTATCCTGACAAATTCCTTGTCTTCCATTGACGGGGCTACTTTGTTGTCATCTTTAGTTGTATGAAACACTGATCTTCCCAAGTCAACTGCATAGGGAGAAGGAATGGCATCAGGCAGCTGTACGAGATCTGGAGGCTTCTCTTTCACATCATAGTGATGAGGGCATGGTTTGCAGAAAGTAGTTTGCCCGTCTCTGCATACGTAGGTCTTAAAGGCGTTGACTCTTGTTTGGTCCAAGCACACATTTCCTTTGATTACCCACTCCAAGTCGAGTCTCTGTGCGTAGGGGGCATAGTCAGGACCATTGCACTGTTGGCGGACCTTATGTATCCTTAAATTGTCTCTGCCGAGCAGAAGTAGGATTTCAGCATCTGTGTCCATAGGTGGGATAATGCTGACCAGGTGCCGTAGGTGTGGTTGTGGAACGCAGCTTCTGGTGTAGGAATCTCATCACTTTGGCTGAATATTTGATCGCATTCGATTAGCGTAGGTAGGGGTATTTCTACACCTCCGTTGACAGGAGAAGCAATGAAACCTTGTGCCCTCCTGCCGCTAGTCTCTATGCGGCCTGAGCAAGTGTTCAGAGTATGGGGCATTGCTGGTCCCTTGATTCCAAAGGCTTCAAAGAACTTAGGTCCAGCTAGGGATCAATTGCTCTGATCGTCAATGATGGCATACATTTTTAATGCCTTCTATGGTTGCCCTTCTGGATAAACTCTGATTAGGCATATCCTGGCACAGCAATTATCACTTTGGCTCTCCCCACATACCTCTGAGCATGAGCAGGAGACAGCCGTGGTAGAATTAGCGTTATTCTGTGGCTCCCCGCCATGGCTTGTAGCCGGACTAGAGGAAACTGCGACTGCTGGATCGCTGGTGGCTGAGGTTGGATGCAAAGCTGAAGGGTGTTTGTCAGTATGACACTCTTCACACTTAATGGCAGATTTACAGTCCTTGGCCATGTGTTCTAATGAGGCATAGCACTTGAACACACCCCAAGTTCACTGAGGATATTCTTGAACTCTTGCATGGTTTTGGACCTGAAGCCTCTACATTTGTTCAATGAGTGTGGTTTTCTGTGAATGGGAAACTCATGATTGAAAAACTTATCTCTCGATGGAATAGTGTACTGTTTATCGGCAGTTACTGCACATAGTGGCAGGTTAGTCTTCCTGACACTTATACTGCACCTCAAGTCCTTGTGTCTATGTGAGATGCTTTCGTACCTTGATGAGGGTGTTGCTGGAGCTGCAGTGTTAGACTCCAGGAAGTCTAGGCTAGTGCCGTTCCTCATTTGGGCCTGTTCGTCGACAAACTTGCAGAACTGATTGAACGGAGGAAAGGTGACATCATGTGACCTTTTGTACCTGGAAATGCATACTGCCCACTTCTCTTGAGACTATGCGGCAGCTTTGAGACAATTGGGTTCACCCCATGGGCAGTGTCCAGGTAGCATAATCCAGACAGACGAGGGTCTCTTTTTACGAGTTCCAGCTCCATAAGCAGATCACTTAAGTCCAGAAGCTTGTGGGCTTCCTTAAGGTTGATCCTTGGAACGTTCTGCAGTCTCTTGAATAGGGACTTTTCTATGGCTTCAGCACTGCCATAGGTTCTTTCGAGTCTCAGCCAGGCATCAGCGAGACCTGCTTCAGCTTGCCCCACGTAGACGGTCTGAAGACTCTTGGTACAGTTTGTGGAGTCAGGACCCAACCATTTTACCATGAGGTCGAGCTCCCGTTCTGCAGATAGGCTGAGGTCAGCAATGTAGTTCTCTGCACAGTCGTCAAACTTTGAGAGGCTGGTGCTGATTAGATCTTTGCTCACAATAAACCTGGCTAACTCGGGCATATCCGATCCTTCACTCCTTGTTACCATGTTAGCTTGTGTTGCCTCTCAGGCGTATAAGCTGTGTGGCGTGGAAGGGTGAATTGTTCCCGGGTAGAATGATGTTGCTGCAGGGTTGAGCTGTGGTTTAACCTCTGGAGATTTCGATGACTGCGGATTGAACTGTGGAGATGGACTGAAGTGCATCTTGTGGTCGTCTTGTGATGATTGCTGCTCCTTAGGGGACACATTATAGCATTGGTCTTGGGTCTCTGCAGATGCTGTGGGTAACACTGGCACCGTAAGTTGGGCTGACTTGGACGTTTCCACATTGTTGGGCTGAACGTCGCTGGAGAAGGTGTGTGCTGCAGATATCTGTTTCTGCACGTAATCACTGGTACGGACGGCTGGGTCCTCTTCTTCCTGTGGGCTGGGAGAGATTCCTACCTTCCGTTCCCTCAATGCAGAGCAGACAGGCCCATTATTGCTGTTCAGTGTTCGGAGAGATTATACACACCAACAATTGTGAAGTCTAGACTTGTTTATTGGAAATCTGGACATACAGCGTATGATTGGTAATGCAGTACTTCTCCAGAAATGCAGGTGTAACAACCAAGGTGGTACAGCAAGATGCAGCAAGGTGGTAGCAAGTTGGAGCAAGGTGCAGCAAATTGGTCAAAAAACTGATGCCTTTCACAGCCTGTACAGGCGAGTCTCTACCAGGTGAAAATGAAACTAAGAATGGCCACCAGCAGGAAGAGAAGGAGTGATCTGACCCGGAAGTGGAAGGCATGTACTAGAATTAATTAGCTGCAGGCTGCTGTACAGAAAAAGACTAGCAGGTGGCAGCAGACCAAATGCAAGACTACACAGCATGGAAAATAACACAATCTATGAAACCATATAATCAGAACTTTAGACGGAACAGCACAGGTATGGAAGTTAGGGCAAATCCACTCAGCACTCTGGTTCTGACCCAAGTCCCCTCTTAAAGGGATCCTAGGTACAGAAGTGAGGGAAAATCCACTCTGCGCTTTGGTACTGACCCCAGGCCTCTCTTAAAGGGATCTCTGGTGTGGAAATTAGGGTAAATTCCTCAGCGCTCTGATTCTCACCCCAGGCTTCTATTAAAGGGATCATTGGTATGGAAGTCAGGGCAAATCCACTCAGTGCTCTGGTTCTGACGCTAGGCCTCTCTTAAAGGGATACACGGTATGGAAGTTAGGACCGTTCCACTCAGCGCTCTGGTTCTGACTCCAGGCTGACAGAATATTGTGGGATATTAGTGGTAGTTGTCCGGTGGCTCTGGCTGATGGGATGATGATGATGATGATGATACACACTTAACATTATGGCTGGTCCATACAATCAGAGCAACTGTTACCACCCACCTTTCGTGTCTCCCTTTTTTTTTCCTCATACATTGTAAGCTTGCGAGCAGGGCCCTCATTAGTCTTGGTATTTGTTATAATCTATGTGATTATTGTTATGCTGTAATGTCTATTGTCTGTACAAATCCCCTCCGAAATGTAAAGTGCTGCGGAATATGTCGGTGCTATAGAAATAAAATTTATTATTATTATTATGATGTGGGATATTATGGGTAGTAGTCCGGTGGCTCTGGCTGATGGGATGATGTGAGATATTAGTGGTAGTTGTCCGGTGGCTCTGGCTGATCGGATGATGTGGGATATTAGGGGTAGTAGTCCAGTGGCTCTGGCTGACGGGATGATGTGGGATATTATGGGTGGTAGTCCGGTAGCTCAGGCTGACGGGATGATGTGGGATATTATAGTGAATGTGGCTATGCGGAATGGGCGGGGCTCTACACTCAGCTTTATATATATAGATATAATCATAATAATTTGTTATAACTAACCATAGTTAGTTACTATGCCTGGGCAGCGCCAGGCTCTTCAGCTAGTAAATAAATAAATAAATGAACACGGTAGACTTTATAAGCCTCATCACTATCACTATCAGATTAATTTCTGACATCAATTTGTGTGTGTGGAGGACACAACACTGGACCCGTTCCTCCCACGTCGCCAGTGTGATGTAACTACACAGGCACAGCTCTCCGGCACCCCCTTGGTCTCTCAGGTCAGTAAGGGAACTGCACCTAGAGCAAATGGCCACCGGGGAGGATGTCCTGTTACCCGCTGGGTATTCTAAGATTCGTGATCAGAGTAAAAGCATCAGCCCAAGATTAATTTTATAGCTTAATTGCCTTAAGGGCGCACTAGATAATTACAGAAATATACAGAAAGCTATACAATGGAATTACAGTGGATTTGCAGTCAGAGTAAAATATAACAATAAGGGTACAAGACTTAGAGATATTAAGCTGGAGGTCAATTTACCAGATTGTAGGGTGCATGTGGGTGCCGAGAGCTCTGCAGTCCACAGGTACAAGAATCTTAGTTGCCGGACAGACCCCCAAAGCATGGGCCGCTGCTCCCCTTGGCAGGTCTGTCCCCAGTTCCTTCTTAGATCACCATTGTCTGGTTCTTCTGTGTGAGTGTCTGTCTCTGCCATGGGCTGCTAGTTCTTAAACATGCTAGGTTCCTCCCCCTTTGTCAGAGGGTGGGCTAATAATCTCCACCCTTTAGCTCTCTGCAGAACTTATTCCCAATATCTAAGAAAGGGGGTAACTTTCAACAGCATGATCGGATCAGGACATGAGAGGTACCAGTGAATGCGGTTTGTTTTGCCTGTCGTGTGGAGAGCAAACATGGCCCCATTGGGTCGCTGTGGAGGGCCAATCTATGTATCTCAGGTCCCAGAACCCTCACCGACTCAGGAGTCACACTGCCAGATGCGCGATTTCCTCAGGGTCACTCGGATATTTTTCATGAGTCCATAACTCGAAAGATGTGCTCATAATCCATGATCCTAGGATGGAGCCAGGGAGGCTGGGAGAGACAATGGATGTGTATTTCTGTGTCTAGCTGGCAAGTACCTTCTAATTGAAGACCTCAGGCATCTTCTTGCCCCATGCTGGCGTGGCTCCTTACCTAAGCTTTGAAGTTCTGTTTTGGGCCTTATCTCATTATCATACTAAAAGGTCTTGCTATTCAGCATTGGAACACTAAATCCTGCTTTCTACAATATGCTTACAGGCCCTGGGGGGTAGGAGCAGTTAACTCCTTCATCACAGTGTGTTTTTTGTTTTATTTCTTTCTTTCTTTATTTATTAACCATGTATACCTCATCTATGCACGTAGAGTATTTTCCTTTTTTTGTTTTCTAACACCTATTGTGTTTCTGACCAAAGTGTATGCTTTTAATTTAAAAAAATAATAGTTTATTTAATTTCAATTAATACATTTTAATCAATAAAATTGTGCTTTTATTATGATCAATAGTCTTACACCTTGTTCCCATTTTTTTTGCATTCTAAGGCCGGTTTCACATTTGCGCTTTATGGCGCTGCGACAGCCTGCGCACGGCCGCCGCTAAGCCCTGCCCCCTGCTGTCTCCCTGCCCGCCCCATCCGGTCATCACCGCCTACTAGCGCACTATCTTTAGCATAGGGTGCGCAGATCGTGCGCTGGCCGTGCGCTAGCAGGATTTTGCCGTGCGCTGCGCACTTTTGAAGGTGCGCCCGTGTGCGCCGAACGCAGCATGTTGCATTTCGGCGCACCTTCAAAAGTGCGCAGCGCACGGCAAAATCCTGCTAGCGCACGGCCAGCGCACGATCTGCGCACCCTATGCTAAAGATAGGGTGCAAAAGACAAAATAAGGAGAAACAGCGAGATTACACTATATTAAAATAATAATATAAATAAATAGTAATATATCGCTGGAGAGTGTTGGACTGTTAGAAGGACAGTCGTGTTTAAAACACCAAATTTACAGAAAAAAACGACCAAAAAGTCCCAGAAAGATAATGTATTTTATTGAGTCATTATAAAAAGTAGTTAAAAAACATAACATTAAAATATATAATACATATACTGAACAAAAAAAGAGGGGTTATGCTACCCAGATATAAGACATAAAATATATATGACAAAAATGTGTAAACATAAATGGTGATTAAGCAAAATAGATATTAATATTTGTAAAAAATAATAATAAATAATAAACAATATAGAGTGCACAAACACCAAAAAAAATCAAAAAATATATATTATAAACCATAAACATAAGTGTAAACCACTACCACCGTAAACCTGTATATATCAATATACCAATATAGTGCATCTGTGTGGTAAAGCTGAAAAAGGACACAATATGTGTCACCGTGAATTACGGTGTCTGCCGACCAGGAAAGGAAAAATGGTGCAAAAATAATAAAAAATATATGTGAAAATACATACAACCTCTCCTGGTCTCCTGGGAAAGCAACCCGGTCCCGACGCGCGTTTCGGCGCTAAGCCCCCTGATGAAGGCTTAGCGCCGAAACGCGCGTCGGGACCGGGTTGCTTTCCCAGGAGACCAGGAGAGGTTGTATGTATTTTCACATATATTTTTTATTATTTTTGCACCATTTTTCCTTTCCTGGTCGGCAGACACCGTAATTCACGGTGACACATATTGTGTCCTTTTTCAGCTTTACCACACAGATGCACTATATTGGTATATTGATATATACAGGTTTACGGTGGTAGTGGTTTACACTTATGTTTATGGTTTATAATATATATTTTTTGATATTTTTTTGGTGTTTGTGCACTCTATATTGTTTATTATTTATTATTATTTTTTACAAATATTAATATCTATTTTGCTTAATCACCATTTATGTTTACACATTTTTGTCATATATATTTTATGTCTTATATCTGGGTAGCATAACCCCTCTTTTTTTGTTCAGTATATGTATTATATATTTTAATGTTATGTTTTTTAACTACTTTTTATAATGACTCAATAAAATACATTATCTTTCTGGGACTTTTTGGTCGTTTTTTTCTGTAAAGATAGGGTGCGCAGATCGCAAGCGTCCATGTGCGCTAGTAGGTGGCGATGACCGGATGGGGCAGGCAGGGAGACGGCAGGGGGCGGGGCTTAGTGGCGGCCGTGCGCAGGCCGTCGCAGCCCCATAAAGCGCAAATGTGAAACCAGCCTAAGAAGCTATAAGAATTTTCAGATTTGCTGAAAAAATTGGGCCAAAAGTGTGGGTGGGGGGAGGGGAAGTGAAGGGTCATTGCATAAACTCACTACCATCTCTGTACTGCGGCATCAGTGCTTGATGTTGGTCAGTGCGAAGGTAATGACATCATTGACTCCCTACATGACCACTGCAGCCAATCACTGTACTCGGTAATACAATTTTTTCTATGTAAATTAATGTTATAGATACAGTACAATGTATTAATGTAGATCTCATATCAGTCAGATTTATATTCTCTGTGTCTAAGCTGAATGTGTTGAATACAATTGACTGGTTACTAGAAGGGATTACTCTGTTATTCAAAAATATTTGTGAACCCCATGAAATTAGGCCGCGGTATGTCCTTCCATTTTGTTTTCTTTTCGTTAAACATGCTGAATTTGCCTGAACAAAGAAAAGTTAATTACATTGCACCACAGTGCAAAGCTCATTTATTTATATGGCTAAAAAAAACCCTATCGTGAATATTAAATATAGATTTAAATATTTCAAGCTCTGTAATTTATCGTATGGAAGCCTGACATAATGGCTTAATCTGTAAAAGTGTGATCTTCGTATTCTGGGGTTCTGATTTAATAAGATATTTATTGTTTCAGTAAGCATTTTTAAAATATAATCTGTACACAAACAGTCATTCTGAGTAATAGGCTTTCACATAGCAAATGTCAGATCTTTAAATCACATTAGACCTCTAAAGAAAAGAAAGAATGCTTCCTCCCAGTTTAAACATCAGACCTCCATTTATTATGCACGTGTTTATAAATCTCTTTAGAATACACTCCTCATCTGGGAATCCTGGAACAGCGATGCTGTTTGTCAGTATGACTTATATAGTTGTATACATTGGTCATAGTTCTGAGGTATCCCATTGTCTAAATCCAAGGTTATCTTAAAGTTATACTGATGCACATATATTTATTCAGAAATGAGAACTTGGCATTTACAAATAGAGAAGAATACTGTAAACTTTTTGCATTCATAAAATTCTAAACTAAAGAGGCCTTTACACATAGCGATTTTGTGACGCAGCAGCGATATCGCAAGCGATATCGCCATGTGTGATACTTACCTCCGACCGGCTCCTCCGCTGTCTGTCGCGTTAGATCGTGCAGCTCCATTTCTCGTCGGGCACTTCCTGCTGGCGCCGATGAGCGACGTGTGGAGGCGGGCGGGAGGACGTCAGGATCGCCGCGTCTGAAAGGTAAGTAACGACCGCTGCTGCGTCGCTACATCGCTGTGAGATCTGCCTGTGTGGCAGCTCACTAGTGACCATTTAGCAATGCACCAGCGATCCTGACCGGGTTGTATCGTTGTCGGGATCGCTGGTGATTCACTAAATGTTAAGGGGCCTTAACATAAATCGTGTAAAACTATTAACTCTGACAATTGCCATAATAGGTTAGCTTAAAGGGAACCTGTCACCAGAAACCACACTGTTAACCTGCAGATATGCGGTTAATCTGCAGGTTATCTGTGCTATGATGCTGTCTGGTGCCTGCTCATAGTGGAATGCAGAGGGGAAAAATGATCTTTATTCTCCCCGCCAGTATTCGGTATCCAGTCATAGGGGCAGGGCGGCGCCGGTTCAGTCACAGCCAGACAGCTGGCCTCAATGTAGAGCCAGTGTCAGTCAGGGCAGGGGGCGCGGTTACAGAGGCCACTCTGTATACTCAGAGTGGTGACTGAACCGGCGCTGCCCTGCCCCTATGACTGAATACCGAATTCTGGCAGGGAGAATAAAGATCATTTTCTTCCTCCTGCATTCAGCTTTGGGCAGGCGCCGGGCAGCATCATAATGCTGTTACTGTAACTTGCAGATTAACCCCATATCTGCAAGTTAACAGTGTTATTCTTGGTGACAGGTTCTCTTTAAAAAATCTGACAGGCACTATTGCAATGTAGGAAACAGCTATAATTCATCAAAATTGTCCCACTCTAATGATAAAGATCATACAAAGATCTTAGTATACAAGTTTAATCCCTCGTATTTTAAGCTCAAAATGAAGACACTAGAGATGAGCCAATGGATTTGATCTCAATCAAATATATGTTTTTTGGGGGATTTCGCTGACTTTAAACTATTTTGCAAATTGTAGAATCTTGCATTAACCAGTGAGAGCTCCGAAGTAGAGTTGAGCATATCAGACTAAATTTGAATTGTCCTGTCTTCACCTTTTTTCCTAGGAAATTCAAATTTCCAAGTACTATAGTTATTCTCCATTAATTTAATGTCTCTTATTATGCTCTGGAGTCTATTCAGACTCCAGAACTTAATAGATACAATATGTGAAAAATAAAAATGCTATAATCACTCTCTGCTCACCTCTCTGGCCCCTCCGCTACTCACCACTACCTGTCCGGTCCTTGATGGATCTTCTGATTTCATATCATGCACATTGGAATCTTCAATCCTCTTGAAATGAGCTAGAATTCCAGGGATTGTTCTATACAGGCATGTTGGAGGGCAACATCACGACAAACACCATAATCTACCGCAAAGGCAAGGAATACAGCATTCACTAAGGTCAATCTGGATAGTGAGTGGATTTCACAGCTCATAGCCTAGCCATAGAGATCATACGAGCAAGCCATACAGCATTGTACAGACAGTGTGTGCTTGCCTGCAGAACAGTGAAGAAGATTAGTGTGTGAAGAACTGGCTGTTGTTCCCAAATCGGGTCGTCACTTTGACACATGGTTGGGTTTTAATACTAGAGGTTAGGACCATCCCAATTTGGGTACAACTTGTTGCCGGTGGGATGGATTTGATATTTTTTTTTATCAAAAATGATGTTTACGAAGTACCCTATGTTATTTCTATGCGCTATTGCTTTTATTTATTTATTTACAGCAGAGTATAGGTTCATTTATCTCTGTTTTAGGCTTTGTCCATACTTTATATACGTAGATTGCTTAGATTTCATTAAATGATGCTAGGGCTGCCTGTTTAAAATGTTTCCTGTTCATTAACAAATGCATATGTACTAATAAGGACATATATTTTTGAATACCTTAACATATAAAAATGTTTTATATTAATGAATTAATAAAAAAAGTGATAAAATTCAGAAAGATTAATTAAAACTAAAAGTAAAAATATACAAGAAAAAATTACATGCTAACACAATATCTTATACAATCATAAAACAACAAATAATCTCATAATACTTGGTTACAACCCAGTCTACAAATTTATTATATTATTTAGGGCTCATGGAGAATAGCATAAAAAAGGTCAGAGCCAGAGCCATTAGATGAGTGAATAAATTTAACTAGAATTGAATTTTAAACATATTTCAATCCACTTCCGTGCGGATGCAGGAAAATAGCCACCTCAAGGGCCATCAAAATGTTAAAAAAAATTAAACCAATTATACTCACCTCGCAAGCATTTTGGCTATTCCAGTTCTCGTTCTCCTCCTTCTGTCTAGTTGTTGCTGCACCTCCCTTACTGCTCGAGATGAAATTTTTGGGCCTCTCATTCTGTGCTGCACTTCTTAGTGTCATGGTACAAGAAAGAATTCTGCTTGTGCATGTGGAAAGTTGTGGCATGTCACTTAGGGATCACGTTACAGCTGCTGCTTATAGAAGTTTATCCTGTTGCTTTTAGTGTTTCATCTCACCCTGTGTTGGATTCACAACCACACTGCACAATACTGCTGAATGCTGAATAATGTCTTCCATGCTGCTCCTACATGTGATGCTGTGGTACAGAGAAATAGAAGAAAAAAATGTATTCTCTTCTGTGTACTTTGTAAGGGAAACGCAATATCAGCTTTACCAACTGTGGAGCTGAGTTTAAGGCAAATTGACATTTTAGAGATAGGAGTTAAAGCTGGTGATAAATGCAGAATGTAAGTCATATTATGGTCAGAAATTATATTAAATGATATTCTATAGCATGTACATACACAATAGCTTAATTGTGTACTTATCACAAGTACACTTTAATGTACAATTTTTTTCTCCATGAAAAACCAAATTAACAGTGAGAAATCACCAGTATAGTCATCAAAATCGAGAAAAGTCCACATCTTACTAGTTGCCCTCATCTTCAAAAACTGGTTTCCTGGGAATTCAAAGGATTTAATTTTTATACAGGAACTCTGGTCAACTTCTATAAGCTGGAAGCTATTTTTGACTGTGACTTAAATTAACTGCATGAATCCCATTGTTCCATATTTGTACTATAGAGATTTTGCAGGCAGTTTATTACATAAAATGTAAGTCAAATCAATATGTTAACATGGGGGATGACAAGTCACATACTCAAAAAAGTGCACATTAATTAAAAGTATTTGTATTTAAGCACAAAAAAAAGTGTGAACTTTAACAGAAATTATCTACATACTCCAAGATTTAGGGGCCTGTTACACATAGCGATACCGCTAGCGATATCGCTACATGTGATACTCACCTCCGAGCGGCTCCCCCCGCTGGTTATCGCTGATCGCGCGAGATCGGCCTGGTCCATTTCTTGTCGTCGGCTTCCTGCTGGCGCTGACGAGCGAGCCATGGACGCAGGCGGAAGACGGTCACCCTCACAGCATCTGAAAGGTAAGAGCGACTGCCGACCGCTGCTGCATCGCTAGTGAGATCTGCCTGTGTGGCAGCTCACTAGCGACCATTTAGCGATGCACCAGCGATCCTGACCGGGTCATATCGTGGTCGGGATCGCTGGTGCATCGCTAAAAGTAAAGGGGCCTTTAGTTAAATGTGTAACTAAGATGGATGAGTGTTTTCATTTTTACATTGATTCTTCAGGGTTTCAAGTCTGGTTAAAGATTTTTTTTCCCCAAAAGGTATGAGACACTGCCTACTCGAATGTCCATGCTTGAGAAAAGATAAGCCAAAGAGCAGTTAAAGGAGCCCATTTGTGATAAATAGCATTTAGCATTAGAAAAGAATAGCAGATGTTCTCAATTTGACTTCCCACATGGGAGAGAATGATTTAATCAAATCACAGAATAAAGCACAGGTAATTTCATTAAACGGTAGTAGTTTTAGTGATCCACAATTCCCCTATTTTGCTGATAAATGAAATCTGTGTTTTACCTTTTTTTGTTACAGAATACCTGCAAATTGCTGTTATTTTAGGGAATGTTGAACTCTTAGGCGCTTTTCCAGTAAGTGGTTCATTTCAATTCGCCATTTCAATGTGATCAACTTCTAATTCCATTTTGAAATACAACAGAATTGACACTGCACATCTCAATTTTTCAGTTTAAGAACACAACTCAAATGTGAAGTTCCCCCATTAGAAGATATCTGAGTAACTAGGAGATGCAATATAGCATAGAAAAGAAGAGCAATAGAGTAACCCAAGAATCGCCCACTTAATTAAGAAAATAAACATGATTTTATTATTATTATTATTTATTATTATTATTTATTGTTATAGCGCCATTTATTCCATGGCGCTTTACATGTGAGGGGGGTATACATAAAAACAAGTACAATAATCTTAAACAATACAAGTCATAACTGGTACAGGAGGAGAGAGGACCCTGCCCGCGAGGGCTCACAATCTTCAAGGGATGGGTGATAATACAGTAGACGAGGGTAGAGCTGGTCGTGCAGCGGTTTGGTCGATCGGTGGTTACTGCAGGTTATAGGCTTGTCGGAAGAGGTGGGTCTTCAGGCTCTTTTTGAAGGTTTCGATGGTAGGTGAGAGTCTGATATGTTGTGGTAGAGAGTTCCAGAGTAGGGGTGATGCGCGAGAGAAATCTTGTATGCGATTGTGGGAAGAGGAGATAAGAGGGGAGTAGAGAAGGAGATCTTGTGAGGATCGGAGGTTGCGTGCAGGAAAGTACCGGGAGACGAGGTCACAGATGTATGGAGGAGACAAGTTGTGGATGGCTTTGTATGTCATGGTTAGGGTTTTGTAATGGAGTCTCTGGGCAATTGGGAGCCAGTGAAGGGATTGACAGAGGGGAGAAGCTGGGGAATAGCGGGGGGACAGGTGGATTAGTCGGGCAGCAGAGTTTAGAATAGATTGGAGGGGTGCGAGAGTGTTTGAGGGGAGGCCGCAGAGCATGAGGTTGCAGTAGTCAAGGCGAGAGATGATGAGGGCATGGACTAGGGTTTTTGCAGATTCTTGGGTGAGGAATGAACGGATGCGTGAAATATTTTTGAGTTGAAGTCGGCAGGAAGTGGAAAGGGTTTGAATATGTGGTTTGAAGGAGAGATCAGATAATTTTATTAAAATTCAATTAAAAAAGTAATTAAATAATGGGAGGTCACCCCTTGATAAAGATGGATGCAAAATGTGCGTCATAGGAGGATGGAAGTTAAAGCATTCACTGCCACCATGAGAACACACTGCACTTTATATGTGCATTAGATTTTGCGTACTACTCAATTACAAGCACCACTTACTATTTGCCCCTAGATTGCTTCAATGATGTAGTGAATCTATGCAGTATAATTCCTTTGCATTTCATGATTATATCTAAACTAGCTGAAGAGCCCAGTGCTGCCCGAGCATAATAACTAACTACGGTTAGTTATAACAAATTATAATGATTATATCTATCTATATATATAAAGCTGAATGTATAGCCCCACCCACTCCGAATAGCCACACTCACTATAATATCCCACATCATCCCCTCAGCCAGACCCACCGGACTACTACCCCTAATATCCCACATCATCCCATCAGCCAGAGCCATCGGATTACTACCCCTAATATCCCACATCATATCTAAATATGTTTCATTGATGTATTCTTTAAATAGATTTGAAGAGATCTGTAATTGGTGGATATAGGGACTATATTATCATGCGTGAAGGGGGCTTCGTATGATTACATGCAATAATAACATTTACTAGTTTATATGTTGTCATTATATACTCAGATTGTTGTATTTGTATTGGCACTGATTGACACAAGTCAATCATGTTACTATTGATTTAATTGTAATATTTATTGATTATGTTTGCTTTCTATACTTGGTAGGTTTATATATATTGGCTATTTTGAGTTAATTGTTTCATCAGTGATTTATTTTAATACTGAGAATAGTCACTGCCACTACAACAAAATGTTAGTCTGACTTTCAGAGTGTTGATGCATTTTGGTGGCATTGGCTAAAATTTGATATGCACTTTTTGACTGTATTATTGATGTGAGAGCTTTGTTTTCCATACCTTGTATTCTTCCTTGCCGACCTCCCTATATTTATTTACCCTTTTTAGTTGTATTTTAATAAAATCATGCTTTAATTATTTAAGTATTTGCTCTTCTTTTGTATATGTTACATATGTTAATGTTGGACTAGTACTGGAGGGGTGACCAATGCGTGCACACAGGGTGGATACCCAACAATTAAAACTCATAATTGTTAGGATTATGCTCACCTTGGGGAGTTGTCACAGGAAAAACTGATATATTAGAATGGCAATCTCAGCTGCCGCTGCTCTTTGTGTTGAGGATGGGTCTTGGCAGGAAATTGGCGTTGAAGTCGGATCTGGATCCTGTTCTTCCCCCATCTAATTTGAGGTCTGCTGACAAATAGTGAGGTGAAATATGATATGAGTGGCGGAAGGCACTAAAAAAATAAATAATTAAAGTGCCTTCGCCACTCGGGGTCCACCGTGCGGCAGATGGCAAAACCGCTGCTAAGGGAGGCAGAGCACTACAGCGGTAGTGTGCACAGGGTTGAACTGCACCTAGTGCACTAAAGCAAGCTCTGTTAGGACTCACAGAGCTACACAAATAACATAAATACAAAAACGCTGAGTCTGAGTAACCTTCTCAGATACTCAGCGGCACACGTACGGTAGTCAATAATCGGAGTAGTTAAAAGACGTCACTACACCTGAGTGGACTTACCGTTGTAGGACGTGTGCACGGCGTCGCAACTGCGAACGCCAAAATGACTGCAGGCGCAAATGCAGGACGCTGACTGCTGCAACAGGTGATGCTTGAGCGCGCTGGCGCTAGCGCAATACTGGCTGTACCCAATCACTCACACAAACGTAATATCAGAGGGAAGGGGTTTCATAATAAGTCATTCACCAGACCAAGCATCCATCACCAAGCACACAGCAGCAAGTATAGAAAATACTAGCGCATGGCATAGCGGCCATGCGCACTTTTTATAGCGTACGGGACCTGCCAGAAATCTCCAGAGCCCTGAGCTGAACCAATGGAATCAGGAGCAGGACCTGAGCACCTGACTCCTGAACTCCAATGGGAGCTCATTCCATGAGCATGCTCAGAAGCTGGCTGAAAGGACTTAGCCTCTGGAGACAAATGTGAGGATCTGGATCTCTGCATATGTATGGCAGGACACAGATTCCTAACAAAATAATTATGTTCCATCCCGATTGGGTACACCATGTCATGATGGAATGGATTTTACGCCTTCCCGATCAAAATAATGTCAACTAAGTACCCTATGTTATTGACATGTACTATAACTATTTAATTATTTGCTTACTATAAGGTATTTGCTCATTTTGTTTATATCTTAGCTTTTGTCTGATTACATATAAAACTCCAAAAGTGGTATAAGTGATAAAGGATGAAATAGTATTTTTGTCAATGCGTAACCGAACAAGTTTCTTTCCTTCTCAAGATGAAAGTGCAATTTATTGTGGTTTCGTCTTGACAAAGAAACCAGTTTGGTTTGACAAATAAACTGCATCATTCTTTATTGCCTATACCATGTTTAGAAGTTTAGATGTAACCAGCAGCGCAGCAATTTTATCCATGACATCTATTCTTTACATGCCATATACACTCACTGGCCACTTTATTAGGTACACCTGTCCAACTGTGTGTTAAGACTTAATTTCTAATCAGCCAATCACATGGCGGCAACTCAGTGCATTTAGGCATGTAGACATGGTCAAGACAATCTCCTGCAGTTCAAACCGAGCATCAGTATGGGGAAGAAAGGTGATTTGAGTGCCTTTGAACGTGGCATGATTGTTGGTGCCAGAAGGGCTGGTCTGAGAATTTCAGAAACTGCTGATCTACTGGGATTTTCACGCACAACCATCTCTAGGGTTTACAGAGAATGGTCCGAAAAAGAAAAAAAATCCAGTGAGCGGCAGTTCTGTGGCCGGAAATGCCATGTTGATGCCAGAGGTCAGAGGAGAATGGGCAGACTGGTTCGAGCTGATAGAAAGGCAACAGTGACTCAAATTGCCACCCGTTACAACCAAGGTAGGCAGAAGAGCATCTCTGAACGCACAGTGCGTCGAACTTTGAGGCAGATGGGCTACAGCAGCAGAAGACCACACTGGGTACCACTCCTCTCAGCTAAGAACAGGAAACTGAGGCTAAAATTTGCACAAGCTCATCGAAATTGGACAGTAGAAGATTGGAAAAACGTTGCCTGGTCTGATGAGTCTCGATTTCTGCTGCGACATTCGGATGGTAGGGTCAGAATTTGGCGTAAACAACATGAAAGCATGGATCCATCCTGCCTTGTATCAACGGTTCAGGCTGGTGGTGGTGGTGTCATGGTGTGGGGAATTTTTTCTGGGCACTCTTTGGGCCCCTTGGTACCAATTGAGCATCGTTGCAACGCCACAGCCTACCTGAGTATTGTTGCTGACCATGTCCATCCCTTTATGACCACAATGTACCCAACATCTGATGGCTACTTTCAGCAGGATAATGCGCCATGTCATAAAGCTCGAATCATCTCAGATTGGTTTCTTGAACATGACAATGAGTTTACTGTACTCAAATGGCCTCCTCAGTCACCAGATCTCAATCCAATAGAGCATCTTTGGGATGTGGTGGAACGGGAGATTCGCATCAGGGATGTGCAGCCGACAAATCTGCGCCAACTGTGTGATGCCATCATGTCAATATGGTCCAAAATCTCTGAGGAATGCTTCCAGCACCTTGTTGAATCTCTGCCACGAAGAATTGAGGCAGTTCTGAAGGCAAAAGGGGGTCCAACCCCTTACTAGCATGGTGTACCTAATAAAGTGGCCAGTGAGTGTATATAAATGTTCCATATTATGCACCACTAGCTAGTTACAGCATATTACTTAACTATTCAAATTGACCTGACAGTTTTAAAGTATGCACTCACAGAGCCGTTGACTTGCGCACAATACTCAGCTGAGAAGTGGCCTTGGTCCAGCTTCAGAAAGAACATCACAATGGTGTCAAAATTTATGTTTTAAAACTGTGTTCAAATTGGGTAATATTTTGTTAACGACCAATCAGTGGGCAGGCGGTGACCGCTACGTGGCACCCAACTCTTAGTGACACATTAGATGTGGACATTAGGTAAAATATCATTCATACTATTTAGATCTCACATAAACTAGAAAAGTCTTCGGTGCTGATAAGTAGAGTTGAGCGAAACAGGTCGGTCAGATTCAAAAATCGCCGACTTTCGCCAATGTCGGGTTTCGCCAATTGAAACCCGACCCTAGCGTGAGGTCAGCCATGAGGTCGCCGATAAGGGCGCCAAAGTCGCGTTTCAAATGATGCTTTCAGTGCCTTTTCTCACCCAATGATGGAGGACACACACTGTGGGCAACGCGATGACATGCGCAGCGGCCAGCACCATCTTAGAGAAGAGCATTGAAATGATTGACTGGCTTTGTGTGGCATCACAGTGGGTATAAAAGGCTGTGAACGCCGACAGCCATCTTACTTCTGCCGATCTTACAATAGGGAGAGGTGCTGCTGCTGATTCTGAAAAGGGAGAGCGTTAGGCAGGGAAGAAGAAAAAAATCTGCTTCTGCTGATAGCGCTTTTTACTGTACAGATAGTGTGCAGTGAAAGGGGAGGATTTTTGTTGTGTGCAGCAGCAGCGCTGGTGGTGATTAGGATGCCTTTTAAGGCTACCTGCTAGCTGCATTGCTGTGTGCACACTGCTGTTGAAACTGCTTTTATCAAAGCACTCCAAATTTTATTATTTTGTCCTGGTGAGTTACTGAGCATTCATTTATTCACACACTGTCTAGCGGTGTACGCTCCTCACACACTACCGTGTACCGGCTGGTATCACGGACTAAACTAGACAGAGACAGCGTGTGGCAGTCCGTATACAAATACACGGAGCTTGACAATTTTACATACACACATCGTGCAGCGGTGTACGCTCCTCACACACTACCGTATACCGCCTTCTAGCATGGACAAATAGAAGCTACCTGTGTGTGACTCTGGAAAAAAAAAACGAGGAGTTATTCCTTTTTTCCAGACCTACACCTTAGAGTCGTGTCCGTTTTTCAAACAGTTTTGTATATCTGCTGTTTGATAACGGTCTAAACTAGACAGAGACAGCGTGTGTCAGTCCGTATACAAATACACGGAGCTTGACAATTTTACATACACACGCCGTACAGCGGTGTGAGCTCCTCACACACTACCGTGTACCGCCTTCTAGCACGGACAAATAGAAGCTACCTGTGTGTGATTCTGGAAAAAAAATGAGGAGTTTTTCCGTTTTTCCAGACCTACACCTTAGAGTCGTGTCCGTTTTACAAACAGTTTCATATATCTGCTGTTTGATAACAGTCTAAACTAGACAGAGACAGCGTGTGTCAGTCCGTATACAAATACACGGAGCTTGACAATTTTACATACACACGCCGTACAGTGTTGTGCGCTCCTCACACACTACCGTGTACCGCCTTCTAGCACGGACAAATAGAAGCTACCTGTGTGTGACTCTGGAAAAAAAATGAGGAGTTTTTCCATTTTTCCAGACCTACACCTTAGAGTCGTGTCCGATTTTCAAACAGTTTCGTATATCTGCTGTTTGATAACAGTCTAAACTAGACAGAGACAGCGTGTGTCAGTCCGTATACAAATACACGGAGCTTGACAATTTTCTTTACACACATCATATAGAGCTGTCCGATTCTCCAACAGTATTGTATATCTGCCGTTCGCATTACAGTCACTTTTATACCTAGTCAGCGTGTGTGTGTGACACTCCAACATGAACACCTGAACACCTAACCCAGCTTAAAATGTCATTTTTAAATCAAGGTTACCATCCCACCTCCATTGATGATCAGATCGTTAGGGCCACAAGGATCCCTAGAAGTCAAGTACTTCAATACAGAAAAAAAGAGGAAAATCATCATGTACCTCTGGTAGTGACCTACAAGCCACAGCTTGAAATACTCAGAAAAATGGCTAAGAAACTTCACCATATCCTACACAAGGATGACCGGTTAAAAACACTATTCAAAGACCCCCCTTGCTATTTTACAGACAACCTCCCAATCTAAGAAACATCATTATCCGAAATTCAATGCCCTCTGATTCACCAAGAGGAACATATCCTTGCAATGGGAGAAGATGCAAAACCTGCATTCATATAGAGACCAAAGACAAAATCCAAATTCCCAACACAGAGCAGGACTATAAGATCCCAGGGACATTCACATGTTCATCTTCCAATGAGGTGTATTTAATTCTATGCAATATATGTCCTGTGGGTGGCCTCTATGTTGGAGAAACAGGACAGAGACTGAGAGCAAGGATGAGGTCTCATCGTCATACAATTACAGACAAAAAAAACACATTTACCTGTGGCTAAACATTTCTGTGGTCCAGGACACAACATAGGCAATATGAAAGTTGTCATTTTAAAAGGCAATTTTAAATCACAGACACATTGGAGAGTGTGGGAGCATAAATTAATTACTATCTTTGATTCTATTCACACAGGACTCAATTTGTCAGAAGGTTTTATGATCCATTACCATATCTGAGCTATCTCCTCCAAGTAGCCCTTTGATCTTCAGAACTTTTCATACTACCTATCTAATCTTACCTAATTAAGGATTCTATCTCCAAGCTCATTGTTTGTTTATTGAAATGTTGTGCTTTAAACTGTATATAAATAAGGTTTCTTCAAATATTTTGTCATATCAGCCTGATGAAGGGACGTAAGCAGTCCCGAAAACTTGCTTTGTAACAATATTCACTATTATTTGTTAGCCATTAAAAGGTATCATACCCACAAGATTCCTATTTTGTTTCTCTCACTGTGAGCACTTTATATATTTTTTTGTGACACTCCATAAACACATATACGGAGATTGTTAGTTGCACAAAAATCATATACAGCTGTACCCTTCTGATACAGTTCCGTATATCTGCTTGTTGGATTATGGTCCAATACATACTGTCTGTGACTAACATAATAGATACGTTGATTTAATTTTTTTAATACACCTTACACAGCTGGATGCTCCTCATACAGTACTATCTCTCTGCTGGTAATTTGGGTACATTTTCCCAAACATGAGGAAGTATGGTGGAAGAGGCCACGGACGTGGGCAGGGGGGGCGCAGCTGGTACTGATGGTGGTGGTGCACCGGCTGGTTCTGGCAAAAGCACAATAGCAGCTAAGGCAGGAGGTGTTGAGCTTGCGTCATCCTCTAGCCCAAGAAGGCCTGTAAGGTTGCCTTTTCTTGGAGTAGCAAAACTGCTTTTAAAGCCGGAGCATCAGGAACAGGTTTTGACGTACATTGCCGAAACAGCCACCAGCTCTATTGCTTCCTCTTCTGAACGGTCGAAACCAGCAAGCATGGAGTCATCAGTGCAGGGTTCTGGTCATAAAAAACCCCTTTCCTTGTGTCCTTCTCCCACACCAAAAGTTAAGGATGCGGCAGCCCACACTTCAGATTACTCTATGGAGCTCTTTTCACATACCATGCCTGGGTTATCCAGTCAAATCCTGAATTCCCCAGACCAAGATGAATCTAACATGGAGTGCACTGATGCACAGCCACTGCTAGATGATTCTGCTGGTACATTGACCCACAGCACTACATTGCCCTCGCAGTCTATTAAGCCAGAATCTGACCATGATGAAACCCAGGTGCCCGTTCCCGCATAATATACCACCTTACACGGTGACACAGAGGAAGATAAAGAGGAAGGTGCAGATGACTTTGAAGAGGAGGTGATGGATGACCCAGTTCTGGACCCGGATTGGCATCCATTGGTGGAGGAGGGTGGCGCTGGCAATAGTTCAGATAAGGAGAAGGATCAGCAGCAGGCATTGACATCGCACCAGCGGTTATCTAGCAGGCCCATAGCTGTCCTAAAACGTGGAACAAAAACTAAAAGAGTTGCAGGACAGCTTGACCAGATGGTCAACTTAGCACAGCGTGCAAGGCCAGAAAATGTTTACCATAGTAGGAAGAGTGCAGTGTGGCACTTCTTTGTCCAAAATTCTAAGTTGCATGCTTAGACATTTAATCAACATGCACTTGCAAGCGTGGACGGACTGCAAAGCCTCAGGTAGCACATGTGCACCTGCTCCGACTGAAGGTAGCCAACAACGCTCCATCGCTACCCCCACTGTTAGACCACCGCCACCATTAAGCACACCACTAGCACTAAATGTGGAGGTGTCGTCGCAAGGTAAAAGCACTCAGTGAATCACAATGGTTTTGCAACACAACACTGAACCAAGCCCATCACCACCAATACCATCGCCAACCCCCTCTCACTCCATCCGGTCCACCGCTACTTCCCCCATATGCAGCTCTCCAGTCCAGCTCACCCTACCAGACACTCTGAGTAGGACAAGAAAGTACTCATCCTCTCATCCGCGTACACTGTGTTTGAACGCCTACATTGCCAAACTAATCTCATTAGAGATGATGCCCTACCGTTTGGTTGAAAGCGAAGCTTTCCGCAACCTCATGGCCTACGCTGTCCCATGCTATGACCTACCCAGTCGGCACTTCTTTTCTCGAAAAGCCATCCCTGCCCTCCACTGGCATGTGAAAGATCACATTGTCCATGCACTAAAACAGTCAGTGAGTGGAAAGGTGCACCTCACAATGGATGCATGGACCAGTAGGCATGGCCAGGGCCATTACGTGTCCATCACTGCGCACTGGGTTAATTTGGTGGATGCAGGCTCCACTGGGTTCATCGGCGGTGGAACAGTGCTGCCTAGCCAACGGTATTGGAAACAGTTGGCTGTAGGCTTTTGCTCCTCCTCGTATATCAGCAAAAGCTCGTCCACAGAGTGCAGTCGCATGAGCACTACATCCGCAGCTGGCAGTGTTGCACACGAGGTGTCCCACTATCGAACAGCTAGTGGTAAGCGTCAGCAGGCTGTGTTAAAGATGATGTCTTTGGGCGACAACAGACACATCGCGGAGGTCCCGGCCGACTACTTGCAGTGACAAACAGAGTCATGGCTGGGTAGTCTACATCTTGAGGCAGGCAAGGTAGTCGTGATAACGGCCGTAATTTTGTGGCAGCCATAGCCCGTGCAAAACTCAAACACATACCTTGCCTGGCTCACACTTTGAACCTGGTGGTGCAGTGCTTCCTTAATAATTATCCGGTGTTAACATCCCTGCTCCATAAGTTGTAAAGACTGTGCTTGCACATCCATCGCTCGGCCGTACACTACAGTCGTATGCAGAAGCTGTAGCGATTGCTCCACCTCCCCAAGCACTGCCTAATCATAGACATTGCAACAAGGTGGAACTCCACCCTGCACATGGTTGAGAGGCTGTGCGAACAGAGGCAGGCTGTAATGCATTTGTGGGAGGATACACAGGCAGGCAGTTTGAGGGAAGACATGGAATTGTTGGGTGTGCAGTGGTCAAAGCTGAAAGACCTCTGTAAAGTCCTTCAGTGTTTTGAGGAATGCACACGGCTGGTAAGCGCAGACGACGCCATCATAAGCATGAGCATCCCACTTATGCGTCTGCTCATGCAAAGTTTGACGCACATTAAGGATCAGGCGTCTGCAGCAGAGGAGGAGGAGGGAAGCCTTGATGACAGTCAGCTATTGTCTGGTCAGGGAACTGTCCTGGACGAGGTGGAGGAAGAAGAGGAAGAAGAGGAGGATGAGGATGAGGGGGATGATTATTTTGGGCAGGAGGATGTTTCTCAGGGGGCAAGAGAAAATGTTGGCATTCCAAGGTCAGGGACAGTGTTTGTGCATGGCTGTAGGGATGTGGATTTGCCAGAAAATGCTCCTCCACCCACCACAGGCAGTGCATCATTGACACCTGGAACATTGGCCCACATGTGCGATTATGCCTTGCGGATCCTAAAAAGGGACCCCCGCATTGCCAAAATGATGAGGGATGACGACTACTGGCTGGCCAGCATCCTCGATCCATGCTACAAATGCAAATTACACATCATGCCACAGGAGAACCTAGAGATAATATTGGCAAACAAACAAGAAACTCTGGTAAACCATTTGTTTGAGGCTTTCCCAGCACACAGCAGCGGTGCTAGTTCTCCCACGAGCCGCAGTGGTCACAATGGAAGAGGTGTCCGTGGTGCACACAGCAGAAATGGCGCTGGAGACAGGGGTTTAATGAACATGTTGTGGAATGATTTCTCAAGTACCGCTCACATGACTGCTAACACTGCATCGATTAAAAGTGACGGAGGCAGCAGTTGTCAACTATGGTCACAAACTACTTTTCCTCCCATATCGATGTTCTCCCTCACAGGTCATTCCCCTTTGAATATTGGGCCTCTAAACTGGACGACTGGCCTGAATTGGCACAATATGACTTACATGAGCTTGCTTGCCCTGCTGCTAGTGTGTTATCTGAAAGAGTCTTCAGTGCTGCTGGATCAATCCTGACAGAAAAAAGGACCCATCTGTCTACCCAAAATGTTGATGATCTAACCTTCATTAAAATGAACCATGCATGGGTTTCAAATGATTTTGTCCCACCTTCCCCTGATGACAGATAGGTTACCAGAAAAGTGCCTTGGTTTTTCCTCCTCTTCCTCGGACTTGCCAAATTATGCCCTTTGCAGCAGCTGAATGTCCAGGCAACACATCTGCATATGCCAATTTTTAAACCTCCCTAACTGGGCTGCCCACCCCTCCCCCAATGGCTGGGGTCAAGACCTGGCGCACCTGGGCAAGTGCCATTGCTCTGAACAGGTGGATCGGCCCACTGATGGCCGACGGCAATGGCACAGGGCCCCTCATAGTACAATACAGTTTCTCAGATGGTGGGAGGGCACATTCGCCGTCAAACAAACCAGCGTACTATGAGGGGCCCTGTGCAAGTACCGTCGACCACGTTTGTGCCCCCCCACTTGGTCATGGCCACAGCACTTGCAAGTTGCAATACTTACCTCTCCCTGCTCCACCGCTGTGTAGTCTGGGCAGTTAAATCCTTCACAGAGATGGCCACTAGAAATTTTGTGTATTGATCAATGATGGTTAAGATGTAGCTATGCCTCTACCTTCAGATGATCAATGGCTACCATTTGAAATGGACGTCAACTTACAAGCGGATGCAGTAGTGGTTTATGATCACCTTTCACAGTTGTGATAGTCACAGACATGTGACATTCCTGCCACCATTTTTCAATGTCTCCTCTCATGCCAATCCAATAGAATCGCCTACGGCCTGTGGCTTCTGTCTTTTGCACTCTAAAATGACCAGACACATCATGATAGGCAGTGAGGACCATGGGTACATCTCTCCCTGTGATCACAATTTGATGGAGACAAGTAACGGTGATGTGATCCACGCTACTGCGATAAAGCAATCGTTTCTTCACAAAGAACCTTTTTCGCTTTCTCCACAGACACAGTAATTCTGGGTCTGCATCACCTCTGCAACATCTACCGGGAGGTTTTCCCAAGATGAGTAATTCCAAAATTTCTGCTAACACTCGACTTAGCGTCTATACTTGTATCCATTTAATTTCCAGTAGCGTAGCGGAGATTCTTAACTGGCTTACTGAGATTGAAATATATACGAAGATTTAAAAGTACCACAACACTGTATACTGGTGTATGCTATGAATACCTTTCCCTTTTTCAGCTTTTTTAATTATGGTATAATACATAGTGAGCCTGTGAGTGTCTGTTTCTGACTCCAGAAGTATAGATGGAAATTTAACCCTAGACGGGACACACCTGGTATGTGCTGATACAGTACCTTGTTTCAAAAATTTGTATTAAGGTATCATCTGTAGGATAATCAACTGTGGGGGGGACCCTCTTCTTGCCACAGACAAACATGAGACTGAGACAGAGTTTGTATTGAACAGGTCCGTTTTTAGTGCCCATCCTTCTGTCGACAACAGCAACAATTCACCACTGCCATTTCACATTTCTCTGAACACCGGCCCCGGTACCTTCACTTCCTTTGTAACTATAATCGTGGCGTCCTCTGTGGCTCTTCCACTGTGGCTGGCCTAGGCCCAACCACCACAGCGCTGCACCAGTCTGAGCACACCGTCCGTATGATAGCCCCAGGCTGTCTTCGTCTGCGGCTACTGTCCTCTGGGCCACGCCCCTGTGACTGCCTCAACTGTCAGTCCTCTCTGGAGCTTATCCACTGTCTCTATTTCCTCAGCAGAACTTCCTCTTTACTGTGCTCCCTTCGCTGACTGACTCTTCCAGAACCTTCCCTCAGCCTTTTATACTTCCAGTTCTGGTAACTCCGCTCACCATCACCTAACAGTTTCTTTGCGGTTTCACACCTACACTGCGCTGCACCTCTGCTTCTCACTACAGGCTGGTTTGTCTGTCAGTCCACCTTCCCTACATCATCCATAGTGAGTGAGCGTGTGTGGGTTACGCCTTCTATATATAAGGTGAATCGGAGAAACAAATTTTTACACTGTACTAGATACAGCTTGTATCTTGTTATACAGTACATTTGTTCGACATTTACCATTACGGTCAAATCCATACTATGTAAGCGTCTGAGAGTGACTATGGGACTATTTATACGGAGATTTCAATTGTACCCTAAAATATATATACTTGCTATCTTGTTATCCAGGACCTTTTTTACAACATTTTTTATTATGGTCAATACCAAACTGAGTGAGCGTCTGAGGGTGACTACAGAAATATATACCAATATTTTCAATTTGGTCAACACTGTATACATCAGAACGCTTCTGATACAGTAACCTTTTTAGCTATTTAGAGTCTGGTGTAATCCATAATGAGCCTGTAAACGTCTGTCTGTTACTCCGGCAATATATTTGGAACTTTAATATTACCCCAACACTGTATAGAGCTGTACGCTTGTGTTACATAACCCATTTACAGCTTTTCATATTCTTGTGTAATCCATACTGGGCCTGAGAGCGTTTGTGTCTGCCTCCTGAAATGTATACGGAGAATCAGATTGTTTACATTATACTATATATACCTTGTATCTGGTGATACTGTACCCTTTTTCAACTTGTTATTTTATTGGGTAAGCCATACTGAGCCTGTGAGCATCTGTGTATGCCTCCTGAAATATATACAGAGATTTACTGTTATCCCTAGACTGTATAGAGCTGTACGCTTCTGATACAGTACCATATATCTGCTGGAATTTTGGGTCCATTTTCAAAAACATGAGGAAGTATGGCGGAAGAGGATGCGGATGTGGGCATGGAGGGCCACCTGGTACTGATGGTGGTGGTGGTGCATCTGCTGGTAGAGCCAAAAATATATTGATTCGCATTGTTGAATTTATTGTATGTGTATTGAATTTGTCATAAATATACAGATTATTATAATAATTATTATTTATTTACACAATAATTCTGGAGATACCCCAGAGCATAGTAATGGCAAGTAAGGAGAATAAAAAGTTAAAAACAATACCTCACAGTGGGTGCTGTATAATGAATGGCAGCTCACAAAATCTATTTTTAAGAACCATTTAAACCATATATTCTGGGGGGTATTAATCAAGACTATAGCCTTTTATGCTGTATTCCGGAACCCACTAAAAGGCATGCATATTAATAAATGTGATGCATCTTTGTGATGTCAGTGCAACAGAATGCCAGCTTAGCTCTTTGTGCTATTATTTATTTTTGGAGTGAAAGGGATTAGGCAAAATTCACACATTTGCTCTCTTTCTTCTACCTTTTGAAAGATAAAGTTTTTAATGCGACAGTATAAGAATTTTCTGGACCCATTACTTTTGCCTGAAAGGGATTTCCAAGAAATATCTGGATAGTTAAAATCTCCCACTATGTCATACGTTTTTGAGAACAAAGACATCTGATGTAAAAAGACTTATCTTCAGTCTATCCAGGTAGCCTATAGAAAACACCTACAATACTGTAGTGTCCTTTCTGTTCTACTCTCATATTCTTACCCAAACAGTTTCTACAGAGATACCATTCTCTGAAGCTTGGATCTCTGTGGAGATATATGATTTCCTAACATATAATGCAACATCACCTCCCCTCTTGTTAAACCTGTTTCTTATTAGCTCCAATTCTAATAGTTTTTTCACATGCTCTGTGCATTTGTATATACACATTTTAATTTGAAGTCAGTTTCTCTTGCTCCTCTATTTTCATTCTTAATTTGTTGTTTTTGTTTTTTATTTACACTTCTAATAGCAGGGTTCCAAAAAATCCAAAAAGAATTCTTTAGCTGCATACTTTTTCCTGGCCGTATAAATTTCTCATCCCATATTGCTCTGGTTTAAAGCGCTCCTGCTGAGTGCAGCAAGGTGTTTAGCAAATTTGTGTTTTCCTGTTTTCATAAGATGCAACCCATTTCTAGCAAGGAGTCAAATAGGTAATTCACTCCATGGTCAAGAGATTCAAAATGTTGCTGACGGCACCATTTACGTAGCCAGTTGTTCACCTGGTGGCGACTCTTCACTCTTCCCAGAATGCACCGGAAATATGCAAAAGACCTCCCTAAAGCTTCATTTTCTGGTTTGGTGACTTCCTTTAAGCAGCTTGATTCAGCTACAACCAAAGATCTTCAGACTTGCGGCGGCAATCTACAGGGAAAGGGGTAAATAACAGTATATGAATATGAGGGAAGAAACTGCTGATAGGGTTATTCCAAGTTGTAGGCTATAATTGAAGAGGTGGTTTTTCAGTTTTTTTTAAGATTTCTAAAGTGGAAGAGAGTCTGATTGTTAGGGGATGAAAATTCCAGAGTAATACAAGCAAGAGCTGAGGAAAGAAGAATGTTTTGTGAGAACAGTAGATTATGTGTTGGGAGGTAGCCAATGATTAGGTTTGACGTATATGGTTGGGTAAGGTTATGGATGGGCATTGTCAGTAATGTTAGCACTTTGAACTGAATTATCTCAGTAGAGGATGGCAAAGTGGAGAGCCAAAAGAGTAACAAAATCTATGAGAGAAAAATCTTTGTGTGAACATAACCTAATGGATCAGATCCATGTAAAGTCTATTATTATTATTATTATTATTATTATTATTATTATCCATTATCTTTCCTATTCAAGTTATTAGGAATAGTGTTTTACCGAAAATTGAATGCAGAGAGGACTCCTTAGCGGGGAGGGTAAAAGCAGCGCTGCGCACAATCTATGCACAGTATGTCTATATCTCCATAGATATATGTATTTTTTTTCTATTCCCCATTTTATCAAGTGAATCAGTATTTTCCTATGTACAAAGTGAAAGAATGTTAATTTGGAACTTAAGAGAAATTCAAGCAATTTTTTTTCTGGTTGAAATGTCATCACATCTTCTTCATGTGAACCAGATGTGTGTCAAACTATGAGCAGTGATGTATACATTCAGCATATTGTATAATGAAACCCCATGAAATATTAAAAACAAACATTTAGGATGCGGCATGCTTGAAAATAATTGCATTTATCTCGCATCTCTTGAGTAGAGTCATTAAATGCATTTGCATATCTTAAACACAGTCTGCTTGATTCTCCATTTTAGTTAATATTGAGTCATAGTCTTATCTTCGCATTAGTGTTGGCTGCAAAAATAAAGCTTTGTAGAGGCTTTTTTAGTATTCTTCATCACTTAAGAAGGATGTCGTGCATGTATAGCAGGCTGTATATAGCAAAGCATATATGCACAAATCTAAGCACATATTCTTAAAAAATTCTTATAACATCATGCAATGAAGTTACTGTCTACATTCACACGTAGAAAATATGTAACAGATTCTCTTTGGATTTGTGAGCAAAAAATCCATAGTGGATTTCTTATGTACAGACAGAAACATTTGTTAATCTGAAGAGGCTTTAGCAGTAGGCAATCAATATTCAAATCTTGGTGGAAGCTGAAGAACAAATGGGAACTGATGTGTCAAAAAAGAAAGATGAATGAGAGGTATGATCGATCTTGATCACAGGAGTACTAGGATGCTGTAGCAGGCCCAGACTATGGCATAAGAATGGCCAGATGGGATGGGGTGGATGACATGACTCTCTTATGCAACAAGCCTCATATGTGTTAAGGGGAATCTGTCACAAAGTTTTTGACACCTATCTGAGAGCAGCAGATACCCTGATTACAGTGATGTGTCACTTACTAGGCTGCTTGCTGAAGATTTGATAAAATACTTGTTGTATCAAATGGAGATTACAACTAGAGGACTAGTAAACCTGCTGCCAGGTAGTCCTCCATATTCATGAGCTGTAAATAACCTCTTCCCCCACCACTGTGTACACTATACATGGCATGTACTAGTGTGGCACATGTCATGTCTCCCCCTTTGACGTGGGCTCAGGCGCTGAGCCCACACGTTTCTCGGCACATGTCAGCTGTTTTGAACAGCTGACATGTGCCCGGAACAGTCGGCATTTAACGCACGCTTCCATCAATGGCGCCTGAAATACGCCTATTGGTGACCCCCATCACGTGATCGCGGGTCACCGATTGGTCGGCATGACAAAAAGAGGTCTCCAGGAGAACTCTATGGTTGCAAGTCAGCAATTCTGCTACAAACAGGTGATCTGATCACTGCCTGTATGTAGGAAAGCCAATCAGTTTATGGCAGCTTCTAGTCTCCCATGGAGACTATTGAAGCATGCCAAAATTTAAAAAAAGTTTATAAAAATACTAAAAAAATAAAAAAATATAAAAGTTCAATCACCCCCCTTTCACCCAATTGAAAATAAAACAATGAAAAAACAAACATAGACATATTTGGTATTGCCGCATTCAGAATTGCCCAGCCTATCAATATAATAAAAGAATTAAACTGATCAGTAAATGACGTATCGAGAAAAAAGTTTGAAACCCCAGAAATACGTTTTTTGGTGTCCGCAACATTGCGCTAAAATGCAATAACGGGAGATCAAAAGAACCTATCTGTACCAAAATGGTATCATTAAAACCATCAGCTTGACATGCAAAGAAATAAGCCCTCACCCAACCCGAGATCATAAAAAAAGGAGATGCTATGGGTCTCGGAAAATAACGCAATTTCTTTTTTCTTTTAACAAACTTTGGATTTTTTTTTCACCACTTAAGTAAAAAAATAAACTAGACATGTTTGGTGTTTATGAACTCATAATGACCTGGAGAATAATATTGACAGGTCAGTATTAGCATTTGGTGAACATGGTAAAAAAAATCCAAAAAGCAATTGTAGAATTGCACTTTTTTTGCAATTTCACTGCACATGGAATTTTTTTTCCCATTTTTGAGTACCCAATATGGTAAGACTAACAAGTACTAACAAGTTGTTTAAAAGTACAACTCGTCCTGCAAAAAACAACCCCTCACATGGCCATATTGACAAAAAAAATAAGAAAGTAATGGCTCTGGGAAGAAGGGGAGCGAAAATCAGGAGCACAAAAACTAACGACCTGCCGCGAAAGTGGTTAAAAAGCTCAGAGGAGCTTGTTAGCCTCATCCAAAAACATGTTGGCTGATAAGACTTTGCCTGTGCTACTCATGCTAATAATTGATTTCTCTGACGTTATCTCATTTTTATGAAAAGATACAGTATATCAATAAAGAAGATACAAAACTGTGTTAACATATTTTTTGGATCCTTGTTTAGTCATTTATAGCAATTTTTTGTTCGTTAATAAGTTCAGGTCTGTGCCAGTTTCCCCTCTTTCTTACCAGGTGCATTTTCAGATTTTATCATAGACATGCATCTAACCGGTCTCAAAAAAAATGTTTTTTTCAGATATTCAAGTAATTTTTTTATTTATTTTTTTTATTTATTTTTTTCGTGTTACTTGGGGCTTAATTTTTATGTCATTTATATATGTCTTTTTTTCTCATAAAGAAAAATAAGAAATACCCATCTATTTTTATTATTTTTAAATTCTGTTTTACGACCAAGAATGATCTTTAGAAAACATTTTAAACTGTGTTCCCTTTTTGTACATTTTTTAAATAAAAATTTTATATATTTTTTTTCAATGGGGGCATGGCTTGAAACAGCGATTCAGATTGGCAGTGACTTTCCTTTTTAGATTTGTTTAGATTTTAGATTTTGATTTATTTATTTACTTGTGGGTCCTTTTTCTATTTTGCTTTTGTATTTTTGCTTTTTTTATTCATTTTTTTATTTATTACCACCCATAAGGTTTTGAAAAACTTTTGGGGTGCAAAGCTTACAATAAGCTTTAGCTTACAAATACTGATGTAAAATACTGACCAAATACTGAACATGTGAATATGGACTAACAGTGACTTACATTTTAGTTCAAGTTACCGGGGAGCTTACTAAATCTAGGATAGAAACAAAATGAACATATATTCTGCTATGAGTAAGTAAAAAGCCATAGTGCATATACAGTAAATAAACACTTAGCAAACACTGTTTTTGTTTTTAAAAAAAGGTCATCAAAAGCCATCCACCAGCGTCAAAGTGTACCCAGTTGGGACAATCTTCCTTTCATTTCGCTGGGCATTACGTTTATATAGCTTCCCATTGCTGGGTGTCCATAGTTGAGTCCTTGTCCTGCTCGGCCTTTATTCACATTGAGGTCATTTTTGACACATGATAAGGTTTTAACATTAGAGGTTAGGACCGCCCAGGCTGGGTACACCTTGGCACTGGTGGGATGGCTTTTATGCTTCTTTTTATCAAAAACAGTGATTGCTGATTACCCCATGTTATTGCTTGTACCCATTTCCTTACAGCAGGCTATTTGTTCATTTTGTTTCTATCCCAGGTTTTGTCTGTTTAATGGCCAGTGTGAACATGCTCCTACATGTTGCATGTATGCCAACTTATACTCCAGTTTATTTCTTTCATTTTTTTGCTTTTTTATATTATTTTTATCACATTTTTCAAATAAACAAAATGAACCACAATTGAATATCAGCTTACTGCCTGCATAGCAAAGATGACTGGATGGCCTAGAACGAACAGCTTCTCTTCCTTTCTTAACCCCTTCACCCCCAAGGGTGGTTTGCACGTTCATGACCGGGCCAATTTTTACAATTCTGACCACTGTCCCTTTATGACGTCATAACTCTGGAACGCTTCTATGGATCCTGGTGATTCTGACACTGTTTTCTTGTGACATATTGTACTTCATGATAATGGTAAAATTTCATTCAAATAACTTGCGTTTATTTGTGAAAAAAATGGAAATTTGGCGAAAATTTTGAAAATTTCGCAATTTTCCAACTTTGAATTTTTATGCCCTTAAATCACAGAGATATGGCACACAAAAAACTTGATAAGTAACATTTCCCACATGTTTACTTTACATCAGCACAATTTTGGAACCAAAATTTTTTTTTGTTAGGAAGTTATAAGGGTTAAAAATTGACCAGCGATTTCTCATTTTTGCAACACCATTTTATTTTTACGGACCACATCACATTTGAAGCCACTTTGAGGGGTCTATATGATAGAAAATACCCAAAAGTGACACCATTCTAAAAACTGCACCCCTTAAGGTGCTCAAAACCACATTCAAGAAGTTTATTAACCCTTTAGGTGCGTCACAGGAATTTTTTGAATATTTAAAAAAAAATGAATATCTAATAGGGATGGGCGAATCTACTCGTTAGGACTCGTTACTCTGCGAGTAGTAGGGGACTCGCGATTACTCGCACAGTAACGAGTCCAATGCAAATCAATGGCAATCCTAGTTTTTTCAGAGTTTAATACAAGCAATCCTAGTTTCTTAGCGATTTTGTGTCCCGCTGTCAGCAGCGAGTCTTAGCGAGTCTAGGACTTCTATATACTGTATTCGGGACTCGCAGAATATGTTAATTTTCAGAGACAGCCTAGTTTGTTAGGTGAGAAAACTGTGAAGAGCACTACTATAATTGGCTGCTGTCCATCGTGATGCCTATGTCATGTATCACAGGCAAGGCTGTATATAAACCCTGCCCCCGCCATTTTGGGCACATTCCTGTGATGATCTGAGCTAGTGCAGGGCGAGTTGGAGACATAGAGCAGATCTAGGGACTGTTAGTCAGTGTAGGACCTCAAGATTCCTCACATATAACACAAAAGTTCTTTTCAGAACTACCAGGATGGAGGAGTACTATAGAAGACTGTAGGCAGGGAGAAAGGCAGGAGCAGCCTTACAGTGCATACAGCACCATCCTCAGAGCTTAGCTTACTCACTCAGCTTCCATCAGAGCTGAAATCAGAAGCATAGCTGAGCAAATTTTCTTTTTTTTTTCCACCAGATATTATTGGAGTCATATTTACCCCTGCAGCGTTATTGTTTCTGTGGCAGACCAGTGCGTTGCTGCTATCTATCCCACCAGCTAATAGCACACACGCTGCCTGCTTGTGTGCACTAAACAATTTTTTCAGGGAGAGTGCGTTGCTTCTCTGCTAAGTTACAGCACGCACTTCACCCCAGAGCGGTGATGCAGACAGCACCACAGTCCACCTAGGTGACTGCCTTTGCGCACTAAACAATTTTTTCAGGGAGAGTGCAGCTAAGCACGCACGTTACCTTCCTGCTGTGCCAATACGCATCACTAGCCTTGATTGTCCTCCTATTACAGTCCCCTGTAGTTATCCCCTTTGCACTGTGCATCCCCTGAGACTACAGCACGGGTCACATCACATCCCCCAGTGAAGCAGACCCCGGCCCGGTGCTGGGTACCACGGTTTCAGTGCGTCACAGATGCCAATGGTGACACAAGAAATCTCACTCTCTCCTAATCCAAAAAAGGGTACAGTAAAAGAAAATAGAAGAAATGACATCACATATCTCTTACCCATGTTTGCCTGCCCATCTTCTCCAGCGTGATCAAATGACGGGAACATACTTGTGGCGATGGACCTCCAAGCCATATTTCGCTGTCTTTCATCACCATAGCCAGGGTGTGTGGGCTACCACAGCTGGGGCCACTCTTCAACCAGGCCGATCAGCCTCTCTGTATCACGTCTGCTACACATCTTTGGTGGGCCTGCGTGTGCAGATCTGTTCGCCCTGTGTGTGCAGATCAGATTGCCCTGCGTGTGCAGATCAGATCTGCCTGTGTGTGCAGAATATCAGATCAGCCTGTGCAGTAAATCGGTTAGCACAGGTGACTTCCTGTTTAGCTTCTAGCGTGATGTAGAAACGATTTTCTGTGCTTTAGGGATGAATTCTAAATCGCTAGGCTAGGGGCCACTTGCGAGAGTAAAGAGTAAAAAAAATGGCAGCACAGGAATCGCTGCAATACTCGCATCCCCATTCATTAACATTGGACTCGCTAGACTTGCAACGAATAGCGAGTTTCCGAGTCGGACTCATTAGAGTCTAGCGATTCCGAGTATTTCAGGATTCGCCCATCCCTAATATCTAACTTTTTTTCACAAAAAAAAAACTTCAGGTTCAATTTTTTTTATTTTACCAAGGGTAACAGGACAAATTGGGCTGCAAAAGTGATTGTGCAGTTTGTCCTGAGTACGCTGATATCTGATATGTTAGGGGGAACCACTGTTTCGGCGCATGGCAGAGCTCAGAAGGGAAGGAGCGCCGTTTGACTTTTTCAATGCAAAATTGGCTGGAATTCAGATCGGATGCCATGTCACGTTTGGAGAGCCCCTGATGTGCCTAAACAGTAGAAACCCCCCAAAAGTGACCCCATTTTGGAAAGTAGACCCCCCAAGGAACTTATCTAGATATGTGGTGAGAATTTGGAACCCACAAGGGCTTCACAGAAGTTTATAACGTACAGCGGTACAATTAAAAAATCATATTTTTTCCACAAAAATGATCTTTTCACCCCAATTTTTATTTTCCCAAGGGTAACAGGACCCTAAAAGTTATTGTGCCATTTGTCCTGAGTACGCTGATACCCCACATGTGGGGGTAAACCACTATTTGGGCGCATGGCAGAGCTCGGAAAGGAAGCAGCGCCATTTGACGTTTTTGGCTGGAATTGAGATCGGACACCATGTCGCGATTGGAAAACCCCTGATGTACCAAAACAGTGGAAACCCCCCACAAATGACCCCATTTTGGAAACTAGACCCCCTAAGGAACTTATCTAGATGTGTGGTGAGCACTTTGACCCCTCCAGTGCTTCACAGAAGTTTATAACGCCCGGGCGTGAAAATAAAAAATTTGTATTTTTTCCACAAACATGATCTTTTAGTCACCAATTTTTTTATTTTTCCAAGGGTACCAGGAGAAATTGGACCCCAAAAGTTGTTGTCCAATTTGTCCTGAGTACGCTGACACCCCATTTGTGGAGAAAACTACTGTATGGGCACACGTCAGGGCTGGGAAGGGAAGTAGTGACGTTTTGGAATGCAGACTTTGATGGAATGGTCTGCGGGTGTCATGTGCGTTTTGAGAGCCCCTGATCTACCTAAACTATTGAAACTCCCCACAAGTGACCCCATTTTGGACACTAGACCCCCCACGGAACTTATCTAGATGTGTGGTGAGCACTTTGAACCCCCAAGTGCTTCACAGAAGTTTATAACGCCCAGGCATGAAAATAAAAAAAATCATTTTCTTCCACAAAAATGATATTTTTGCTCCCAATTTTTTATTTTCCTAACGGTAACAGGAGAAATTGGGCCCCAAAAAGTTGTTTTGCAATTTGTCCTGAGTAGGCTGATACCCTACATGTGGGGGTAAAACACTGTTTGGGCGCATGGCAGAGCCTTGAAGGGAAGGATCACCATTTGACTTTTTCAACTCAGAATTGGCTGGAATTGAGATCAGACGCCATGTTGCATTTGGAGAGCACCTGATGTCCCCAAACAGTGGAAACCCCCAATTCTAACTCCAACCCTAATGCCAACACACCCCTAACCCTAACCCTAGCCCTAACCCTAACCCTAGCCCTAACCCTAACCCTAACCCTAGCCCTAACCCTAACCCTGGCCCTAACCCTAGCCCTAGCCCTAACCCTAATGGGAAAATGGAAATAAATACATTTTCTTTTAATTTTATTATTTTTCCCTTACTAAGGGGGTGATAACGGGGGGTTTGATTTACTATTTATGGAGGTATTTATTTTTGGCGGCTGTCGCACGCTAAAAGACGCTTTTTATTGTAAAAATAGTTTTTGCATCACCACATATTGAGAGCTATAATTTTTCCGTATTTTGATTCACTGAGTCATGTGAGGTCTTATTTTTTGCGGGACGAGTTGACGTTTTTATTGGTACCATTTTCGGGCACGTGACATTTTTTGATCGCTTTTTATTCCATTTTTTGGAACGCAGAATGAACAAAAACCAGCGTTTCATGAATATCTTTTGGCGGGGTGCGTTTACACCGTTCCGCGTGCGGTAAAATTGATAAAGCCCTTTTATTCTTCGGGTCAGTACGGTTACAGCGATACCTCATTTAGGTCTTTTTTTATGTTTTGTCGGTTTTATGCAATGAAAACTATTTTGTATAAAAAATAATTATTTTTGTATCGGTGTATTCTGCAAGCTATAACTTTTTTATTTTTTCGCTGACGATACTGTATGGCGGCTCGTTTTTTGCGGGACAAGATGACATTTTCAGCGGTACCATGTCTATTTATATGCGTCTTTTTGATTGCGCGTTATTGCACTTTTTGTTTGGCGGTATGATAATAAATCATTATTTTTTGCTTCGTTTTTTATTTTTATTTTTAAAGGGGTTTGCTAAAGGGGTTAACTAATGGGATAGTTTTATAGGGCAGGTCGTTACGGACACGGCGATACCTAATATGTGTACTTTTATTGTTTTTTTTTTTATTTAAAAAAAATGGATTTATTGGGGAAATATTTTTTTTTTTCAAATTTATTTGGCGATTTTTTTAAAATTATTTTAACACTTTTTTTTTTAACTTTATTACATAGTCCCAGGTGGGACATCACTGTCCTGTGACAGATCGCTGATCTGTCACATCACAGATCACTGTGACAGATCAGCAATCTGTCACAGGCACTACTGCAGACTTCCTCATGCCTGCGCTTTGCAGGCACTGAGGAAGTCAGCTCCCTACAGGCCCCCGAAGGCCCCGTCGCCATCTTGGATTCGGGGGCCTGTAGGGAAAGAGACCCCCGCAGCAGCGCTGCACATTGCGCTGCCGTGGGGGGCTCAAGGAAGCACGGAGGGAGCCCCCTCCCTGCCGATGCTTCCCTTTAACCCCCGGTACACCGCGATCATGTTTGATCGCGGTGTGCAAGGGGTTAACGTGTCGGGGCGGTCCGGGACCGCCCCTGACACATAGTGCCGGGTGTCAGCTGTGATAATCAGCTGACACCCGGCCGCGATCAGTGGCGCTCACCACGTGGGCGCCGCTGATCGCGGTAGACGTACTATCCCGTTCATGGGCATAGGGGCCTGGGTCCCATGGATGGGATAGTACGTCTGATGTCAGGAAGGGGTTAAAGTCAGCAATTACAAGATCACTAGTGGAGATGAGCGAATATCTTCAGCTTCCTCCTTATTCTGCAAGCTATAGCGCTTACCTAAGAAGCAGCATTGGGAACCCGGATACCTGGAGCGCTCCCTATAATCAGGTGTCTGGCGCCGCAGCTGCATGTGTCGCAGTTGTATGACAGTCACACACATGCATGGAGAGACTGTTGTTGTGACTGTCACATAGCTGCAACACATGCAGCTGCGGCTCCAGACACCTGATTATCAGGAGCACTCCAGGTATCCAGGTTCCAGCTTCTTTGGTAAGTGCCATAGCTTGCCGAATAAGGAGGGAGCCAAAGATATTCGCTCATACCTAATACCTAGGTCTGGATTTTTTTATTCTGAGCTTCACAGGAGCACTAAGATGGCAGCCATAGTGGCCTTAGGCAGACACTCAGCTACCATGATAACCCATCAGCTCTCTTTAGTTGTGTGGCTGGGGGCCGATGAAATCTGCTGCATGCACAGCAGTGTTCCCTTCACTTAAATGTCGCTGTCAGTAATTGAAGGCTGCACTTAAATAGTTAAACGGTAATGATCATAACTAGCTCCTATTGCTGCTACTACAGGCAAATACTGGCAAACAGCCAACATCTGCTTCGTATCAGGTGGGTTCAGTTCAAGTGCTCCATACCCACCACTATTTTCCTGTGGCAACAATTTATGACACAGGTTGTTGAAGGGTTATTATCAGACTAAAGATATTCCAAAAAATAAAAATATTTACTAGCCTAACTAGAGGTGAGCAAATTTATTTAAGTGGAATTAAATTATGCGTGATTATTCAAAAAAAAATCCACATTTTTGATAATATGGATTTCTGTAAATTCACTTCGTACGGATTCAGCATAATGATGGCTGGCTCTCCAACCAGACAATTCACATTTATAGCTGCACGACACTAATAATCATTTGCTTTCAGGCTCATGTGGAAATTTTAGGATATTTTTCATTTCCTTATGGGAATTTTTCCGATTGCTATTCTTTTTTATGGTTGTTTACTAAATGAAAGAGTATCATTTTGATGCTTTAAAATATTCAGGCAACTTTAAGTTAACTTTACCAGGAATCATGCTCTTTAGTTTTGGGTCGTAAGTAATCATCTGTCATATCTGACAATCTATCTGGTCATGCCAATATAGCGTTATCATACCGGCAAGTGGCCAATGCTACTAATGAACACATACCAAACTATATACCGATGTGTGTTTCACATTATTTAATCACAAATCAAACTGTTGATTGCATAAAGAAACACGCGATCCGGAATATACAGAATTCAAGAACAAGCTTTAAAGCCATTTATGTTCTAAACATTGCCGTATGTTACAAGTGTAATGGTGGAGTTAATGCACTTTTTTTTTTCTTGTAGTTTAACACTATAGATATTTAATACTTGATTTGAAGTTAGATATTTGGACCACTTGCTGATTGGGTGATCTTAATACTGATATTTAGTTTCATGATTAAAGCTTTTTATAGCAATCTAAACGTTAATTCCTCTAGAAAAAAATAAAACTACAGCTAAAAATATTGGCTACACCATAATGCGAACGTAAGGAGAATATGTCGAAATCTATTATTAAATAATTTGTGCATTTAAAAGAAAAACAAACGTTAAATGTGTTGTGTCATCAAACAATGACCTATTGTTTGAATTAAATTTGTATATTAAGCATGTCTAAATAAAATGTTCCTTCGCAATATTCTTTTGTAATTTTTTATATAAAAATATATTTTGCAGTGTTTATTCTGGACATTGAGCCTCATAATAGATTGACATTTTTTGTTTTTTTTTGGATATCAACTTTCAGCATTCTCATTATCATCAAAGGCAGGATTGCTGTAACAGGAGGTAATATCTATACATCTGGAGATAACACATGATCCACCATTCACAATAGCTGATGATCATAGGTCACCTCCTCTCCTGTATGATGCAGTGACCACTGTACAGTTCACAGAACATGCGTACTCAGGTTCCTTGCAGTTTGCCCATATAGGAGCTGCGCCCCCCTTTTTTGGGCTATGCATATTGTCTATATAAATTTCTATGAGCAGATGTGAAACAGTTAGGTCTAGGTTCTGTTCTGAGGCCTGCTGTCACATAGCTAGGTGAAATACTAACTTTAGGCCTGTTTTACACTTCTGTTTTTTCCCTTCAGTCAAAATCCGCCAATTTTTTTAAAAAACGGATCCTCCAAAAAAGGAGCAGATCCATTTTTTTCCCCCATAGACTTACATTATTGGCGGATCTTGACTGACGGTCATCCATCCACCCGTTTTTTTGCGGATCTGCCACGATTTTAGTGGCTCCCGGGCAGATGAGACGGACCCTGCAACGGTTTTTGTCTTTGACGGTCCGCTATTTTGAACCGCGCATGCCCGGAATCTTAACTGCAGGAAGCATTTTAACCCATAAATGCCATTCCGGGAGCCACTAAAATATCTCTCTCTCTCTCTCTCCTCACCTGACTCACTCGGAACATGGAAGCCCGAACTCATAGAAGCCCGCGACATGGAAGATCGGCGATCTCGATCATGTAAAGCCGAGAGATTGCGGCGTGCATGGAAGCCCACGAGATCGCGGTGATCTCGATCATGGAAGATTTCATGGTAGCCCGAGAGATCGCGGCGAGCATGGAAGCCCGCGATATCGCGGCGATGGATTGAAGCCCCCGAGATCGCAATGATGAAGGCTGTGGTCACTTTAAATGATGCCGCTTTCCACCTTCCACGGATCCGTGGTCCGCTGTCATCCGTACATCACTGAACGGCGACAGATCAGTTTTTTTTCACCTTTGGCAGATTTCAGCTGACCGCCAACAACGGAATTCTGAAAGAGGCTTTAGGGAACATCCTGATTGGGTATACCTTGTCGCGGAGAAATTTCTTTTATGCTTTTTTGATCAAAATAGTGTCAACTAAGAACCCCATGTTATTTACATGTACTATTACTATTTATTTACTTACTGCAGGTTATTTGCTCATTGTTTTTATCCCAGTTACTGTCTGTTAATGGTCACAGTGTGAATGTCCATAGGCTGATGTGAAACAGTGAGGACTAGTTATTGCTCTGCTTTCGCCTATTTTGAGGCCTGCTGCCATACAGCAATATGAAATTCTAGCATTAAGGACCATTCTGATTGGGTTCAGCTTGTCGTGGTGGGATGCCTTGGTTGGCTTTTACGCTTTTTTAATTAGTAATAACTATGTACCCTATGTTATTTTTATGTACTATTACTATTTATTTACTAACACAATGCCTAGGAGAGGAGTTTCACTGCAAGAGTACCGGCTTTATTATGGTAATGGTATCTAAAAGTCTGATTCCAGTAAAGACAAAAGAGCAAAGACCAACTTCCAGAGTCAACTGGTGGCCATGAGAGTTGAAAGTGCCCAGAAGGCACCTGGTATATCGGTTGCATAAAAAACATTCTGGGATGTCTACCTATATTGTTCCTGTATATTCCATGAAGAAGTAGAAAATATAAATACTGTGCAAGGCTTCATAAACACTACTATTGATAAACCTACAGAAGTTTTGTACATCGCATTGCAAAGATATCTGCATAACTTTACTAAAGATTATGGTAAAGCTCCACGAATTGGACATTTCACCATATTAATCAAATATTCCATATATTTCAAGACAGTTTTTATAATCCTCTACTGGGTTTGATATCATTATTTGTGATAGTCTGATCCGTAGATGTCCTGGTCCGTCGGGTTAGGCCCAACATTACAACAAAGTTTGGTTTTGTTACCAGAACGGTACCTGAACTCGAACCTGTACCCCATTCAAATGAGGGAGGGCCAAACATCTGCCATTTCACAAGGAAACATCGGCTCTGACTGGCGTTAATTTCTGATACAAAAAAAAGGAAGAGGCCAGCGTCGCTTGAGGTTAGAATGCATAACATGAAGTGCATATGCACATGATATCTAACTGTATTCAAAATGAGATATTTGGCAAAAAAATTGATCAATTCAATTGAGCCACCCCGCCTCACCAAGGCAGTCTCATGTGGAGGGTCCTACTCTACGTGTTTAATAAACACTGTGCCATGCGGCCTCCTAAATACATTAAAAGCAAGACCACATTAAGTGCAATCTGTATGCACTTTATGTTATGCGTTCTAACCTTAAGCAGCGCTGGCTTCTTTTTCTTTTTTTGTATGTTGGTATGTGGCTGACCACCACTTTTGCCGTGCGCGCTGGGTTATGTTCGCCATTCTTTCTGTGTTCATTGTGATGGATCTAGGCTGCTGTGCACACACACAGCAGCCCCGCCCTGCCCCAAGCTTTATTTAATTGTGCACCTGTGTCTGAACCTGCATTGCCCTTCATCTATGTTTGCTGCTCGGGCAATGTGTGGAGGCTAAACCTGATATGTCTGCATTCAGACCTGGTTGGCCTTCTTCTGCACTTGCTTTTTCTGGCTTCATGGGAGCAATCCAGAAATGCTCAGGTACGGATTGCACTTAAAGTGGTCTTGCTTTTAATGTATCTAGGAGGCCGTAAAGGCACAGTGTTTATTAAAAACGTAGAGTAGGACCCCCCACATGAGATTGCCTTGGCGCGGCGGGGTGGCTCAATTGAATTGACCAATTTTTTTGCCAAATATCTCATTTTGAATACTGTTAGATATTATGTGCATATGCACTTTATGTTATGCGTTCTAACCTTAAGCAGCGCTGGCTTCTTTTTCTTTTTTTGTATGTTGGTATGTGGCTGACCACCACTTTTGCCGTGCGCGCTGGGTTAATGTTCGCCATTTTTTCTGTGTTCACTGTGATGGATCTAGGCTGCTGTGCACACACACAGCAGCCCCGCCCTGCCCCAAGCTTTATTTAATTGTGCACCTGTGTCTGAACCTGCATTGCCCTTCGTCTATGTTTGCTGGTCGGGCAATGTGTGGAGGCTAAACCTGATATGTCTGCATTCAGACCTGGTTGGCCTTCATCTGCACTTGCTTTTTCTGGCTTCATGGGAGCGATCCAGAAATGCTCAGGTACGGATTGCACTTAAAGTGGTCTTGCTTTTAATGTATCTAGGAGGCCGTAATGGCACAGTGTTTATTAAAAACGTAGAGTAGGACCCCCCACATGAGATTGCCTTGGCGCGGTGGGGTGGCTCAATTGAATTGATCAATTTTTTTGCCAAATATCTCATTTTGAATACAGTTAGATATTATGTGCATATGCACTTTATGTTATGCGTTCTAACCTTAAGCAGCGCTGGCTTCTTTTTCTTTTTTAATTTCTGATAGATGCCTCTCCAATACTAACCCTTCAGCTTCATGTCAGCTATCATTACAAAGCTGACATTAATCCCAATGCTATTACCCAATTTGCCACCACACCAGGGCAAGTAGAAATAGCCAAGTAAAGTGCTAGAATTGGCATATCTACTAGATACGCCTATTCTGAAGCGGCTGTGGGCTGCTGTTTTTAGGCTGGGGAAGGCCAATATCCAATATCTCAGTCTGAGAATACAAGCCCCAGCGGTCGGCTTTAGCTTGGTTGGTTATCAAAATGGGGGGGAACTCTAAACTTTTTAAAAATTATTTATTTAAATGATTTAAAAAACCATGGCGATTCCTCTATTTTGATAAACAGCCAAGATAAAGCATAAAGTTGACAGCTGGGGGCTGAAGCCCACAGCTGTTGATTTTACCTGCATCGTTTATTAAAAATAGAGAGGACCACATGTCTTTTTTTTTTTTTTTTTTTACACAGTGTGCGCCGGTATATCACATCCATGCCAATACTGTGATTGAGTTGGAAGTGCCCACACAATAAAGCCTGTTGGTTGGCTGCGCTGTAGCTTTTCAACAACATTTGTTCGGGTTGCCAAACCCGAACAGTAACCCAGACTTCCATGAGAAGTCCGTATTCGGAGTCTGTGCACGGACTCCTAACTTTACCATTCGGGTTCGCCCATCTCTAGCCATGATTCAACCATATGCACTTTTATTTTAGCATCACAGTCTGCAATACACTAGTCCTCACATTCCAATATATTATGGGAATCTTAAATTTAAACTTAATACTAAAATATTTGCCCTTAATTATGTAGAGAATTCTTATGTGTGAAATAATGTTAAGCACAAAAATTAAACTCTGTCAATGGAAAGGTAAGATTTACAGTGGGGCAAAAAAGTATTTAGTCAGTCAGCAATAGTGCAAGTTCCACCACTTAAAAAGATGAGAGGCGTCTGTAATTTACATCATAGGTAGACCTCAACTATGGGAGACAAACTGAGAAAAAAAAATCCAGAAAATCACATTGTCTGTTTTTTTTTCATTTTATTTGCATATTATGGTGGAAAATAAGTATTTGGTCAGAAACAAGCAATCAAGATTTCTCGCTCTCACAGACCTGTAACTTCTTCTTTAAGATTCTCCTCTTTCCTCCACTCATTACCTGTAGTAATGGCACCTGTTTAAACTTGTTATCAGTATAAAAAGACACCTGTGCACACCCTCAAACAGTCTGACTCCAAACTCCACTATGGTGAAGACCAAAGAGCTGTCAAAGGACACCAGAAACAAAATTGTAGCCCTGCACCAGGCTGGGAAGACTGAATCTGCAATAGCCAACCAGCTTGGAGTGAAGAAATCAACTGTGGGAGCAATAATTAGAAAATGGAAGACATACAAGACCACTGATAATCTCCCTCGATCTGGTGCTCCACGCAAAATCCCACCCCGTGGGGTCAGAATGATCACAAGAACGGTGAGCAAAAATCCCAGAACCACGCGGGGGGACCTAGTGAATGAACTGCAGAGAGCTGGGACCAATGTAACAAGGCCTACCATAAGTAACACACTACGCCACCATGGACTCAGATCCTGCAGTGCCAGACGTGTCCCACTGCTTAAGCCTGTACATGTCCGGGCCCATCTGAAGTTTGCTAGAGAGCATTTGGATGATCCAGAGGAGTTTTGGGAGAATGTCCTATGGTCTGATGAAACCAAACAGGAACTGTTTGGTAGAAACACAACTTGTCGTGTTTGGAGGAAAAAGAATACTGAGCTGCATACATCAAACACCATACCTACTGTAAAGCATGGTGGTGGAAACATCATGCTTTGGGGCTGTTTCTCTGCAAAGGGGCCAGGACGACTGATCCGGGTACATGAAAGAATGAATGGGGCCATGTATCGTGAGATTTTGAGTGCAAACCTCCTTCCATCAGCAAGGGCATTGAAGATGAAACGTGGCTGGGTCTTTCAACATGACAATGATCCAAAGCACACCGCCAGGGCAACGAAGGAGTGGCTTCGTAAGAAGCATTTCAAGGTCCTGGAGTGGCCTAGCCAGTCTCCAGATCTCAACCCTATAGAAAACCTTTGGAGGGAGTTGAAAGTCCGTGTTGCCAAGCGAAAAGCCAAAAACATCACTGCTCTAGAGGAGATCTGCATGGAGGAATGGGCCAACATACCAACAACAGTGTGTGGCAACCTTGTGAAGACTTACAGAAAATGTTTGACCTCTGTCATTGCCAACAAAGGATATATCACAAAGTATTGAGATGAAATTTTGTTTCTGACCAAATACTTATTTTCCACCATAATATGCAAATAAAATGAAAAAAAAACAGACAATGTGATTTTCTGGATTTTTTTTTCTCAGTTTGTCTCCCATAGTTGAGGTCTACCTATGATGTAAATTACAGACGCCTCTCATCTTTTTAAGTGGTGGAACTTGCACTATTGCTGACTGACTAAATACTTTTTTGCCCCACTGTATTTATCAGAGACACCGCACTGAACTTGCTCACTGAGCCAGTGCGCGTGTCCTGAGTAAAGCGAAAGCGTGCTCAAAGCTACCTGTGGAGCGGGCAGCAACCGAATAGATGTGTACTTCAGAGCCGCAGGACATGAAGCACGTGATTGCTAGAGGCGTGGCCTAAACTCCACAGAGCTAGGAGCTGCAAGACAATTCCTAGCAGAGTAACTGCGAGACAAAGTTACCAAGGGGCATAGACAGGGAGAATAGTCAGGACGTAGCCAATGAGTCACCCACAGAGATAGCTGCAAGGCACAAGAGGGGCGAGCAGAGAGTAGTCAGGTCACAGGCAATGAGTCATACACAGATAGCTGCAAGGTACAAGAGGGGCGAGCAGAGAGTAGTCAGGTCACAGGCAATGAGTCATACACAGATAATAACACAGTACAAAATCAACAGGCAAACTCACAACGGGAAACAGAATCGGGTCAGAACCATATAAACAAGCTATAGCAATATACAGGCACACGGGGGTCAGCACACTAGGCCAAAGGCAAAAGTATAACTGGCAGGGATTGAAGCTACCCAGAGGTTTATGAAGCTCTCCCAGAACCAGAAAGAGGCCACAATCATTAACCCCAAGTGTGCAGGTCAAAACCTGCAAAGAGCTCCAGACATTAACCCCCGGTGTGCAGCTCAAAAACCTGCATTGGGATCATGACAATACCCCCCTCTCAACGGGGGGCCTCTGGACCCCCAGGCTTCCCCGGGTACTTGGCATGGAACGCCCAAACCAGGCGATCCGCATGTACCGAACGAGCAGGGACCCATGAGCGCTCTTCTGGTCCTTATCCCTTCCAGTGGACCAGGTACTGCAAAGAGCGGCGCACCCGCCGAGAGTCCACAATATGTCCGACCTCATACTCCAATTGACCCTCCACCAGCACTGGAGGAACAACAGTCTCAGAGTTCTCTTTGACAGATCCTGCTGGTTTCAACAGAGACTTATGGAACACTTTAGATATTTTTAAGGAGGCGGGGAGACGCAACCTATATGCCACAGGGTTAACTATCTCCATAATCTCGTACGGACCAATGAACTTTGGTCCCAACTTAACTGATGGTACCTTTAAGTTGATGTTACGCGGGGAGAGCCAAATCTTCTCTCCCACCTGAAACATGTCTCCCGAGGCTCTCTTTTTGTCCGCAAAATATTTGTATCTCCCCTGGGCCCGAGAGATATTATGCCGGACTTCAGCCCAGAGGTTTTTTAACCGTTGAACGGACCCCTCTGCTCCTGGACAACCGGAATCCACCCGAGAAAACTCCCCAAAATGCGGATTAAAGCCATAGTTAATCAGGAATGGGGACATGTTGGTGGACTGACTCACCCGGTTGTTAAAAGCAAATTCAGCCAACGGTAACGCATCACACCAATCCTCCTGTCTGGCGGAGGTCAGACACCTGAGAATTTGTTCCAGGGATTGATTGGTGCGTTCCGTCTGACCATTGCTCTCCGGGTGATATGCTGACGAGAAGGAGAGTGAGATACCCAATTTCATACAGAACGCCCTCCAAAATTTGGCCACAAACTGCACACCTCTGTCAGACACAACATTCAGGGGTACCCCATGCAATCGGACCACATGCTGCACAAACAACCTTGACAATGTTTCTGCTGAAGGTAATGCTGCCAAGGGAATGAAATGGGCCTGTTTAGAAAACCTGTCCACCACCACCCAGATCACGGTATTGCCCCTGGAAGGTGGAAGACCGGTAATAAAATCCATGGAAAGATGAGTCCATGGCCTATCAGGAACCGGTAAAGGTATGAGTTCCCCAGCCGGTCGGTTATGCGAGCTTTTGGAACGGGCACACATGCCACAAGCAGAAACAAATTCCTTGACATCGGACCTTAATGAAGGCCACCAAAAACCCCTGGTTACTGCCTCTCTAGTGGCCGTGATACCTGGATGAGCACTCAGCCTAGAATCATGAAACTCTTGCAGTAGTCCAGGCCGCAATGAATCTGGAACAAACAGTTTATCGCTTGGCCTGGTTGCCGGAGCTAGGGCCTGAGCCCTTAGGATTTCTTGTTCCAACTCAGTTGAGACCCCCGCCACTACCACTCCTGGGGGAAGAATGGAGGACGGCGGGTCAGGGGGAGACACTGGATCAAAACTTCTGGACAGGGCATCCGCTTTAACATTTTTGGATCCCGGTCGAAAAGTAATTGAGAACTGAAATCGTGAAAAAAAAAGTGACCAACGGGCCTGTCTAGGAGTAAGCCTCTTAGCAGATTCAAGGTATGCCAAATTTTTGTGATCCGTGACAACGGTGATAGGGTGAGCCGCCCCTTCCAAAAAGTGCCTCCATTCCTCAAATGCCAGCTTGACCGCAAGAAGTTCTCTATTGCCTACATCATAGTTTTTCTCAGCTGAAGAGAACTTCTTGGAGATGAAGGCACAGGGTTTGAGATTGGTAAGGGTGGCCGGACCCTGGGACAGCACAGCCCCCACCCCCACTTCAGAAGCATCCACCTCCACAATGAATGGTTTGGACGGGTCAGGTTGCACCAACACCGGGGCAGACATAAAACATTTCTTAATTGCTGAGAAGGATTCCTTAGCGAGTACAGACCAATTTTTTACATCAGCTCCCTTCTGGGTAAGATCCGTGAGTGGTTTAACCACTTGTGAGAAACCTTTAATGAATCTCTGTTAATAGTTCGCAAATCCTAAGAAGCGCCGGAGCCCCTTGAGATCTCGAGGCTGAACCCAGTCAGCAATCGCCAGCACCTTCTTAGGATCCATACGAAACCCCTCACAGGACACAATCAACCCCAAAAAAGACAACTCCTGTACAAAAAACGAACATTTTTCCAATTTGGCAAACAATTGGTTCTCCCTGAGTCTCTGGAGAACAGTCTTTAGATGTTGCAAGTGAGATTGACTGTCCGGGGAATACACCAAAATATCATCCAAATAAATAATAACAAAACGGCCTATCAGATCAGAAAACACAACATTGATGAAATTTTGGAAAATAGCAGGTGCATTAGTTAACCCAAATGGCATTACCAGGTTCTCGAAGAGTCCCTCTGATGTGAGGAATGCCGTTTTCCACTCGTCCCTTCCCGAACACTTATCAGATTGTAGGCCCCCCGCAGATCCAACTTGGAGAACCATTGGGCCCCAGCTAACTGGTTACATAAGTATGGGATGAGGGGAAGCGGGTAAGAGTTCCTAACCGTTATCTTGTTCAGTTCCCGAAAGTCGAGGCACGGCCGCAAACCACCATCTTTTTTCTTCACAAAGAAGAATCCTGCTGCCACAGGTGACACAGAAGGCCTGATATGCCCTTTGCGGAGACTCTCAGCTATGTACTCCTTCATGGCTTGGCGCTCAGGCCCAGACAAATTGAACAATCGAGCCTTAGGTAACTTGGCTCCGGGTACTAAATCAATGGCACAATCATAGGGTCTATGTGGTGGCAGCGCCTCATCCTCACTTTCGGAAAAAACGTCTTCGAAATCTTTCAGGTACTCCGGAATACCTTCCAGATCGACAGACGACACAGATACTGATTTAACAGCGTTAACAAGATGTCCCCGGTTACCACATTTACTATTGCATCCCCATTGAGTGATTTCCCCTGTAACCCAATCAATGGTAGGATTATGGCGTTGAAGCCAAGGCATCCCCAGTACCAATCCTGCAGGCAAGTTATCTACCACCAGACAACTTAGTTTCTCCACATGAGTGGAACCCACTTTTAGAGAAAAAAGTTCAGACCTGCAACAGATACCGTCTTGGGTAAGAGGAGATGAGTCAATTGCCACAAGTTTAACAGGATCGTGAGGCCTGACTGTCCCTATCTTATAAAGAGTCATAACCTTGGTATCAATCAGGTTCACAGCCGAACCACAGTCAATAAAAGCAGTAGTCTGAACAGGACCATAACCAAGTTCCAGTTCTACCTGCAGCACCATTATTGCACATGAGGAAAATTGTACCTGAAGGTCTGGGTAGCCTCCTCGATTACTACCCAGACCTAGTCGTTTCCCGCCATCTTGGAGGATGACGGACAGGAGGGGCAGTCCTTCTTCCAATGTCCAGATTTCCCACAATAGAAGCACAACTGCTTTTCCCGGCGGCGTCTTCTTTCCTTTCCCTCACAGGTGACAGCGTTCACCTCCATAGCCATAGGAAGAGTCTGGGTCTCATCTCCACTGAAGAATAAGGGCGTTTCCCATTGCATAATGCCTCTAGCCCACAGCCTGCGATCCATGCGAACCGCTTGGACCATGGCATCCTCCAGGGAGTCAGGCGGACAATCAAGTGCCAAAGCATCCTTCAGACGTTCACACAGGCCTCTGTGGAACAGCCCCCGAAGGGCGGCATCTCTCCAGGAAATCTCCGCTGCCCAACGTCTGAATTCAGTACAGAACCATTCGGCCGAGTGCTCCCCCTGACAGACACTCATCACTTTGTCCTCAGCCAACCGCACTCTATCAGGCTCATCATAAATAAGCCCTAAGGCTTCAAAAAATGCATCCACAGACATTATCTCAGGGGCAGAAGAGGAAAGCGAGAATGCCCAGGCTTGTGGGGACCCCCTAAGCAGGGACATCACCACCCCACCCTCTGTTTCTCATCCCCAGAGGAGCGGGGTCTCAAAGAAAAAAAAAGCTTACAGCACTCCTTAAATGCCCTGAAATCATCCTTGTTACCAGAAAATATATCTGGCAATTTAACCGGGGATTCAGGTGGGACTAAAATGACATCTCTATTCCCCACCTGCTGGAAGCCAGCGGAAAGTACCCCCTGAACTGAGTCCTCAACCCGCCATTGGGACTGGGCCAGAGCTTGGTGTTCCAAACTAAGCTTCTGCAATGACTCAGTCAAGCTTTTCACCTGCTCAGATAAAGCACATATTGGGTCCATGCTGCAGAAGTGAGAAGAGGAAAAAAAAATTGTAGGCCAGTTATAATGTCAGAGACACCGCACTGAACTTGCTCACTGAGCCAGTGCGCGTGTCCTGAGTAAAGCGAAAGCGTGCTCAAAGCTACCTGTGGAGCGGGCAGCAACCGAATAGATGTGTACTTCAGAGCCGCAGGACCTGAAGCACGTGATTGCTAGAGGCGTGGCCTAAACTCCACAGAGCTAGGAGCTGCAAGACAATTCCTAGCAGAGTAACTGCGAGACAAAGTTACCAAGGGGCATAGACAGGGAGAATAGTCAGGACGTAGCCAATGAGTCACACACAGAGATAGCTGCAAGGTACAAGAGGGGCGAGCAGAGAGTAGTCAGGTCACAGGCAATGAGTCATACACAGATAGCTGCAAGGTACAAGAGGGGCGAGCAGAGAGTAGTCAGGTCACAGGCAATGAGTCATACACAGATAATAACACAGTACAAAATCAACAGGCAAACTCACAACGGGAAACAGAATCGGGTCAGAACCATATAAACAAGCTATAGCAATATACAGGCACACGGGGGTCAGCACACTAGGCCAAAGGCAAAAGTATAACTGGCAGGGATTGAAGCTACCCAGAGGTTTATGAAGCTCTCCCAGAACCAGAAAGAGGCCACAATCATTAACCCCAAGTGTGCAGGTCAAAACCTGCACAGAGCTCCAGACATTAACCCCCGGTGTGCAGCTCAAAAACCTGCATTGGGATCATGACAATTTACTCCATCTCTCACTCATGACACTTTTATTTTATTTATTGAGGACTTTGCATAAAGTGGATAAGAACTGGCAACACTTCAAGTGTTTCCTCTATTAGTTTTGCTGTGCCGGTGCTAGAGATGAGCAAATTTATTTGAGTGGACTACTTGCTAGAGATGGGGTGCACCTTACGAAAACTGGCAAACATGTATTTGGAAGTTGTTATAAGGGGAGCTTTAAACTAGAACAATGCAGGAAGGGAAGCAAAAGGTCAGAAAAAGCCACACACCTGACAAATGATATTGAGAACTCTGCTATTAGAAATGGGAGGAAAGAACAAAGGCAAAAAAATCTAAATAATAAAAATATTGGAGAAAGAGAAATCAATCACAAACTAAAATGTTTCTATACTAATGCACAAAGCATGGACAACAAACAAGGAGAATTGGAACTATTAACACAGGAAAAGAAATATGATGTCATTGGAATCACAGAAACTTGATGGGACAATACACATGATTGGAATACAAGGCTAGAAGGATACAACTTATTTGCAAGAAACAGACTTCATAAACGAGGAGGAGGTGTCGCATTGTATGTTAGAAACGTGTATATCTGCACAGAGATCCAAGCTTCAGAGACTGGGAGTTCTGTGGAAACTGTTTGGGTAAGAATATAAGGACAGAACAATGGAAAGAACACCATTGTAGGCATTTACTACAGGCCGCCTGTGCAAGCTGAAGATATGGATGACCTCTTTATGCATCAAATGGCAGAGTTCTCCAAAAAATATGACATAGTTGTCATGGGAGATTTCAACTATCCAGACATTTGTTGGGATTCTCTCTCAGGCAAAACTAACAGGTGAAGGAAATTCTTATCCTCTCTTGCTGACAACTTTATCTTCCAAAAGGTAGGGGAGAAAACAAGGTGAACTGCTACCTTGGATCTAATCCTTATAAACAGGGAGGAAATGGTTGAGGAGGTAAAAGTGGATGGGACCCTAGGAGGAAGCGACCATGCTATTTTAGAATTTTGGATAACTAGAGCAGGAAGACCTGTGAAGACTCAGACGTCAAGGTTAGATTTCAGAGAGGCATATTTTAAGGGATTCAGAAAGAGAATTGGAGGGATCCAATGGCTGGATATCCTTAAGGACAAAAATGTCCAGGAAGGATGGGAAATCTTGAAAAATGAATTTCTCAATGCACAATCGTTAACAATTCCGAAAAGAGGGAAAAATAGAAATCATTTAAGGAAACCAGGATGGATGAACACAGAACTTAAGCACATGCTAAAAAGGAAGAAAGAAATATTTATAAAATGGAAAGAGGGAGGCATATCTAAAGAAGAATATAATGCTTTCTGTAGAACCTGCAGGGCAGGAATCAGATTATCTAAAGCTGACAATGAATTGAGGCTTGCAACAGACGTCAAAAGCAATAATAAAGGATTTTGGGGATATGCCAAAAGTAAAAGAAAAGTCAAAGATGCTATAGGATTTTTACAGGATGAAAATGATGAAATGGTAAGACAGGATGTTGAGAAGGCCGAACTTTTAAATTCCTATTTTGCATCTGTTTTTTCTCAGAAATTAAATGTAACATCAACTATTCTTCACTGTCCTATTAAGGAAATAGAAGAATCAAGGATATATATAAACAGAAAGATAGTGAGGAAACACTTAGCTAACCTAAATGAATTCAAGTCTCCAGGTCCAGATGAATTACACCACAGAGTATTGAAGGAGATAGCAGAAGGAATTTTTGAACCGCTTTCCATAATCTTTGAAAATTCGTGGAGAACAGGAGAAGTCCCAGAAGACTGGAGAAGAGCAAATGTTGTTCCTATCTTCAAAAAGGGGAAGAAGGTGGACTCAGGCAACTATAGGCCAGTGAGTCTGACTTCTATACCAGGAAAGATCTTTGAACAAATTATTAAACAACATGTATGTCAGTACCTGGATAAGAATGAAGTGATTAAACAGAGTCAGCATGGGTTTGTAACTAATAAGTCATGTCAGACTAACTTAATTTCCTTCTATGACAGAATCACTGATTGGATGGATCAGGGAAAAGCTGTAGATATAGTATATCTTGACTTCAGCAAATCATTTGACAAAGTATCTCATACAATCCTTATTGAAAAAATGACTAAGTATGGAATGGACAAGGCAACTGTTAGGTGGATTCATAACTGGCTTAGTGATCGGACCCGAAGAGTGGTCGTAAATGGCTGCACATCCAGTTGGAAGAATGTCTCAAGTGGGGTACACAGGGCTCTGTCCTGGGCCCTGTATTGTTCAACATCTTTATCAACAATTTAGATAAAGGAATTGAGGGTAAACTGATTAAATTTGCTGTTTACACAAAGCTAGGAGGGATAGCTAATACTAGAGAAGACTCAAAAAGATATAAATAAACTGGAGCAGTGGGCAGCATCTAGCAGAATGGCATGGAAAATGCAAAGTACTACATCTGGGCAATAAAAATGAAAAAAACATATACAGAATGGGAGGAATAGGGCTAAGCAACAGCACATGTGAAAAAGACTTGGGTATATTAATAGATCACAGACTGAATATGAGTCAACAGTGTGATGCAGCAGCAAAAAAGGCAAATGCAATTCTAGGATGTATTAACAGAAGCATACAGTCTAGATAACATGAAGTCATTATTGCCCTCTATTCCTCTTTGGTCAGACCTCATCTGGAATACTGTGTCCAGTTTTGGGCGCCACATTTTAAAAAAGACATCAACAAACTGGAGCAAGTTCAGAAAAGAGCGACCAGAATGGTGACCGGTCTGCAAACCCTGTCTTATGAGGAAAGGTTGCAGGATTTGGGAATGTTTAGCTTGCAAAAGAGAAGACTGAGAGGAGACCTAATAACTGTCTACAAATATCTCAAGAGCTGTCACATTGCAGAAGGATCATCTTTATTCTCATTTGCACAAGGAAAGACTAGAAGCAATGGGATGAAACTGAATGGGAGGAGACACAGATTAGATATTAGAAAAAACTTTTTGACAGGGGTACGTGCACACGCTGCGGAATGGGGTGCGGATTTGGCCGCACGGATTTTGTAAAATCCGCAGGTAAATCTGCAGGTCACAAGACCTGCGGTTTTACCTGCGGAATGGCCTGCGGTTTTGCCCTCCGGTTTTTCATCTCCACAATGGAGAAGATGGCGAACCGCAGCGGAATCCACAGAAAGAATTGACATGTCAATTCTTTCTGTGGTTTTGAAACCGCAGAAAAACCGCGCGGAAAAACCTGCACCGTCTGCACTGCGGTTTTTAATATCCATAGGATATTATGGTACTGTACACTGCAACAAAAACTGCTGCGGATCCGCAGCGGCCAAATCCGCTGTGGAACCGCAGCAGAATCCGCAGCATGTGCACACCCCCTAGAGTGATCAATGAGTGGAACAGGCTGCCATGAGAGGTGGTAAGTTCTCCTTCAATAGAAGTCTTCAAACAGAAGCTGGACAGATATCTGTCTGGAATGATTTAGCGAATCCTTCTTTGAGCAGGGGGTTGGACCAGATGGCCCAGGAGGTCCCTTCCAACTCTACGATTCTATGATTCTATGATTCTTCTTAAATTTTGCAAAAATCCACACTCTGAAGAATCGAAGAATTTTTAGAATTTACATTGATAATTTTTCAAAATGTTGGACAAATGTTGCTGTTATCTTGCTGAATAGTAGAGAACCTGCAAAAGGTTAAAAAGAAAAATCAAGCATTCACCTCATTGTCCACCTCTCCAGGCTGTCCTTGCTTCTCCCGGTAAGCTATCCAGTTCTCCATGCCTCTATCACACCGAATCTCTGGCCTAGTATTCACTGTAGACTGTGACTTCTGGTTGCGAGCAGGCCTCTGAGGTGACTGTGCATGCTCAGTGACCTATGGAGTCTGCTCATGGATGAAATTTCTGGCCTAGAGTGAACACCGAGTTGTAGATGTGGTGTGACTAACGAGTGTAGAACTGGACAGTTCGCAGGAAGCAGCTTTAGCGGCTGGAGAGGTGAGTTTATTTTTTCCATCCAGTTTTCACCACATTCTTCGCTCTCTGCTAAGGCCCTATCTCACATAGCGAAATCGCTAGCGAGATCGCTAATGTGTCACCGTTTTTGTGACACAACACCGATCTCGTCTGAGATCTCGCTACATGTGACACGCAGAAGCGACCGGCCCCCTGCTGTATATCGCTGATCGTGCAGGAATGTCCTGGGCCATTTTTTCGTCATCGTCACGCTGGCCAGTGCGCATCGCTGTGTTTGATCGCTGGATCGTTGCTGCATCGCTGAAGAGATCTGCCTGTTTGGCAGCTTACTAGTGATCATTTAGTGATGCACCAGCGATCCCTACGGTCACATCATTGTCAGGATCGCTGGTGCATTGCTAAGTGAAACGGGACCCCTGCTCACTTGGACTCTTTGGTCCTCTAGTGCTGCACCAGACTTTTGGGTAACATGGCGCCTATGAAGTTTTGTGCAGTCACATAGGAGGTCAAAATTGCACATCATGACATTGTAGATCTCCCAAGTGTATGCACAGAACCCTTCTGAGCTCCATGACACCAGGAAGTCTGGCTCAGAGCGACAGGATCAAAGTTTCCAATGTGACTGGCCGAGGAACAGAAGATGTGGTGAGTACCAGACTACTGGCAGTGGCAGTGAGTAGCAGAAAGGCCGAAGAGGTGAGCGGAGAGGGGAATATAATGATTTTTGTTATTTTTTAACTTTTCTATATCATTTTTGGATTCATAAAAATAGCAGCTAGTAGCCAATATTTTGCTGAATCCACACTGAAACAAGTTGCAAAAAATCCACCTTTGACAAAAGTGAATTTTTGTAAAATTCAAGAAGAATTCAATTCCACTCAAATTTATCCACTCATTGATAGTGGTGAGTACGAAAAAGAAGTAACTCATTGAAAAGTGGACTCAAGAAGCCCAATTGCAAAAAATAGCAATCTTTATTAGGCTAGTTTCACACATGCTTTTTTTTGCAGCGCGTTTTTCCCGCAAAAAAACGCATTGAAAAAACGCATACAAAAGCATACAACTGCTGCGTTTTTTTCAAGCATTTTTATGAGCATGCATGAAAAAAACGCAGCGTTTTTATGCGTTTGTATGCGTTTTTAGTGCGTTTTTACCGCGTTTGCGTTTTTTTTCCAACATTAGGTGGCCCCTCACACTAACCCAAACCATGACTTTACTAACCCTAACCCTGACCCTAACCCTAACCCTAACCCTAACCCTGACCCTGACCCTAACCCTAACCCTGACCCTAACCCTTAACCAAACCATACTTAACCCTAACCCAAACCCTAAACCCTAACTAACCCTAACCCTAACCCTAACCCTAACCCTGACCCTAACCCTAACCCTAACCCTGACCCTAACCCTAACCCTAACCCTAACCCTGACCCTAACCCTGACCCTGACCCTTAACCAAACCATACTTAACCCTAACCTTGACCCTAACTCTAACCCTAACCCTAACCCTGACCCTAACCCTTAACCAAACCATACTTAACCCTAACCCTGACCCTAACCCCAACCCTAACCCTGACCCTGACCCTTAACCAAACCATACTTAACCCTAACCCTAACCCTAACCCTGACCCTAACCCTTAACCAAACCATACTTAACCCTAACCCTGACCCTAACCCCAACCCTAACCCTGACCCTGACCCTTAACCAAACCATACTTAACCCTAACCCTGACCCTAACCCCAACACTAACCCTGACCCTGACCCTAACCCTAACCCTAAACCCCCTTAACTAACCCTAACTCTAACCCAAACCCCTAAATTCCATGGTTAAAAAAAAAAACGCATGTGCAAAAAAACGCATACATGAGCATGCCAGTGCGCATGTATGTGCATCCATAGGCTATAATGGCCATTTTTAGCGCAAAACGTGCGCATATGTGCGCATGCGCTTTTTTGCAGGGCCAAAAAATGCAACATGCTGCGTCTGGAAAATACAAACGCACACCCCAAAAAAACGCAGCGCATGAAAATCGCATACATGCGCTTACCAGCGCGCAGGTATGCGCACCCATGTTAAATATAGGGGAAAAAACGCATGCGCACGTATGCGTTTTTTTCCAGCGCTAAAAAACGCAAATGTGAAACCAGCCTTAAACAGTCAAAACAATAGCAAACATGATAAAAATTGAGTGATTAAAAGAGCATGGGACACAGAGATTCCTCCTACCCAGGAAACAGGAGAACAAATGGTTTAAAAATATAGAACAACATCTGCACATGAATATAGGTCTGTATATGTATATAGAAGAGATAATGGGTAAAATCTGTTTATGAGTCTGTATATGTATAAAGAAGAGATAATAAGCCAAATAACCTAGTGCCAATCCACATACATAAACATAAACAGACAAATAGTAATATATCAAGAGTGCCAATAGTGGTAAAAGTAATAGAGTAGAGTACATAATAATAATTTACTAGTGAAGATCTGAGAAACTTGACCAAAGATCCAATGCACATTTTGTATTAGCTTTTTTCAGGTGGTATACCAAAGGGGTGATCAAGCTATCCTTTTAAATCTAAACTCCCCAATGAACATGAAGAGTAGCATAAAGCAGCGCTCACATCAACAGAGCCATGGCCCAGAAGCCAAGGGTTTGGCGTCCAACATCTTGGCTACCTCCCACCTCTGACACATCAGAGGGAAGGGTGGAGGGAGGTATGTCAAAGGTTTTTTGTAAAATTAAATCTGAATTCAATTCCTCTCTAATTTATTCATTCATCTCTAGTGGTCAATAACCTAAGCATTGAGCCCTCGATACTCTAAGTATTGGGTTTACCATATCCATGTTGTGCAGAAAACATAGAGTGCATCTAACTTTTTTTATATTTCCGTAGCTTGAAGTTACTGTGTGACCTGAAGTCCACTATATTCATCTTGTCACTTTTTTTCTTGGTTCAATCAAGTGAAGAAAGAGAACCTAATTCTTCATTATAAATGGGAATCAAGTACTTGCATTATCTAACGGTCCCCTTGCACATTAGAGAAAAGCCAGCCAGATCTCAATTTCTTTGCGATAAGCCAACCATCTAATGTACATAGGGGCTCCCAACTATCTCCTGACAGATTGTATTGGGGGACATAAGCATTAGCAAGATGGAATTTAATAGCTTAATCCTTTTGTTCAGCAGGGAGATAAGCCACTGCAAGATGATTTTGGCAGTGGGTTTTTTTCATGGAGAACATAGAAATGCTCAACCAATTGTTCTTGTGCCCTCGGACGTCAGTGGAGATAGCTATCAGTCGAATGGTAGTTCAGGTGACAGCTCTCTATTGTGTAAAGCCAGTTTAGCATTTTTGTTGGATCACATATTTTACAGTTGTGAAAACTTTCTTTCTATTAACACTAAATGCAAAACAAATATTCAACACAATGTACTAATTTTATTATGAATTATTTCTTGCTTACGAATGATTCACTTTAATATTTTATCATTGTCTTTAGATAATTGTATAAAGCAAGTCCTGGCATATCCAGACTTTGCATGTTTGTGTATCTTTACTATTACAGGTGCACATGAGATCATGGTAGCTAGTTAAGAAAATAGTAGCCAATAATTATTATTTCTTTACCAAGTTCACATGGAGTTGTTTGCACAATTTAATAATACTCTATCTTGCTCAGGCTGAGCAAACTGGTCCCTGTAGGAAAATGGCAGTAATAAATCAATAGCCCAGATGTAATCTTCGCTGTCTAAAATGCAAGAAGATTTTGGAGCATAATGGCACTGGTTGTCTATTGTCATTCAGACATGAGGCTGCATCAGAAAAAAAGGCTTGTGGGAACCTGATAAGAGTTGGTCAAAAGTGGGCCATAAATCAAATGTAGGCAGCATTCTGCTGATTTCACACACATGCACACTGGAAAAAGTGATAGATCTGCAATTTACTGCGTATCACATCTGCTAGAAGTTTCATAATACCCAAGGCTGACCTTCACTGGGTAAACACTCCGGCTGAATACCTGCTTCAAATGAAAATATGTATGTATGGTGTTTGAGCCTAATGTCGACAAGAAAATTGCTATGGAGATTGCCACCTAAACAGGTAAAGTGTGGTGTGACGGCTCCTAAACACATTATTTCTTGCTTGACAGCTGAAATCTGAATTTATAAAGGGATTGTTTTGTCATCTATTGGTATTTCATATGCAATATGCAAAAAGAAGGATTTTTGCAGCAATTGAAGATAGTTTTTATTTTTTAGTATTTTGCATTATCTAATTACTGTACTTAGCACAGGAAATCTCCACTGTACTAGTAACTGACATAGAGAAAACGAGACCTACAAAAGATAGGGTATTGTATCGCATCTATTCCTAGAAAACAATAGAAACCTCAATAGACACCTATAAAGGAGCTGTTTCGACATCCACTTCTAAATTCATAGGCATGAATATTAAGTTACTCCCTTCCACCATTGCAGATAAAACTGCTTCTATTTTCTTGGAGGAAAGATTTTTAAGTGAATCTGTGGGACGCCCTCACACCCAGGGCTGTGGAGTACTCAGTACCGGGCCCGGTGGATCTCAATGGGAGCTGTCACGGTAGCTGTGACCCGGTCCGTGGCCCTGGGCGCCCATGGTAAATGTTCAGTCTGAATGAATAAGTCGTGACGCCACCTGTGGTGTTTGGCAATGTTGATGTTAGGCCGACGCTGCAGACAGATCCTCTGGGACAGATGGTGTCACGACACCACACAGCAGGGATGGTATAGCCCTCCACAGGTAGGGCTGTTGTCCCAGGGCAGAGTAGATATGGTGACACTTAGGTGGTGTAGTGTCAGGCGCAGGGGATGTAACGATGCCGGGCAGGTTGACGCTGTAATAAGTGGAGGACACCAGGGCTTCTGTGCTGTGTCCTCTGGGTCTGGGACTCAGTCAACCCCCCAGGCCAGATGGAATACTCCTTTCTAACACTCCGCCAACTTGTGCCTTTCTGAACGTCTCCTCTTATAGCGCCTTTAGATGAAGTACTCCTAGTACTGAGTTACACTGGAGTTCCTCCTGTCTGATGTTCCTATGAACTCTACTTGTATGGCAGACAGCTGTAGCCTGCTTCGGGGACTCCTTGCTACTAAGTCCCGGCTCACTATCCAGTTGCTGTTGTGCCCCCAAGTCTTGTGTGGGAGTAAAGTGGTCACTACTTCTATTCCTCCGGTGTCTGCTGCAGAACCATTAGTATCCGTACAACCTCGGGGATCGGGCCCCGGCCTTGCGCTTAGAACTTCTAGGAAGGGTTCTCTTCTCACCCATGTCCTCTGTTCTCTTTTACTCCTCACGTTCCCTACTAATCCTTTCCTTCTATGGAGAGTCAAGCTTTCAGTCTATGTTGCTCTCTCGTTATCTCTTTCCCGTGCCAGCAGACCCAGATCACTGGGATCTGCTGCAGCACTTCCATCCATCTATCCCTCTCTCTAGGGATCTTCTTCTCTCTAGCTCCTCAATCAATTACTGACTAACTAACTCAAACTCTTCCCGCTCCTTGTAATGTAAACTAACTCCACCCACCTCCCAGCACATTTCGTGTTCCAAGCAGGGAGCCACCAATGAGTGCTTTGCTATACTCCAAGCAGGAAGCCGCCGAAGGTGCTTTGCTACACTACTTTGTGGTGTGGGGTGCAGGCGTTGGAGCGTGGTCAGGAGTTTCCACCCTACCTGGATGGTGGGGCGCCACACCTCAGGAGGAGGTGCAGTACCTCTGTGGCGACTGAGCCTCAGGGGCGCCACAGAGACACATGCATATTCATTACCTTAATGAGCGGGCCATGGGATCGCTCAGTACAGGAAGTGCTGCTGGTGCCGGGAACTACGGAGATGCAGCGACAGCATAGAGGAGCGTGAGTATGATGTCTTCTGGAAGCCGGTGGCTGCAGCTGTCACTGTGTGCGCTATTTAGCAGTGGCACGGGCTTTAGCCACAGCCACCGGCTCCTGCCACTGCTCTGCCGCTCCCCCTCCCCGCTGGCTTTCTGGACAATGACTCATGTATAAGCCGAGGGGGGCATTTTCTGTGCAAAAAAGTGCTGAAAAACTTTGCTTATACATGAGTGTATAAAGTAATTGATGCCTTGCTGATTTTGTAAGTTTGCCCCTGACAAAGACATGAACAGTCTATAATTTTAAGGGTAGGTTAAGTTTAACATTGAGAGATAGAATATCAAAAATAAAATCCAGAATATCACATTGTATAAGTTTTATATATTTATTTGCGTTTTGCAGTGGGATATAAGTATTTGATTCTTCTGGCAAACAAGACTTAATACTTGGTGGCAAAACCCTTCTTGGCAAGCACAGCAGTCAGACATTTTTTGTAGTTGATGATGAGGTTTGTGCACATGTCAGGAGAAATTTTTGGTCCACTGCTCTTTGCAGATCATCTCTAAATGAGGCTGTCACTTGTCAACTTGGAGTTTCAACTCTCTCCATACGTTTTCTATGGAATTAAGGTCTGGAGACTGGCTAGGCCACTCCATGACCTTAATGTGATTCTTTTGAGCCACTGCTTTGTTGTCTTGGCTGTATGTTTTGGGTCATTGTCTTGCTGGAAGATCCAGTCATGACCCATTTTTAATGTCCTGGCAGAGGGAAGGAGGTTATCACTCAGGATTTTACAATACATGGCTCCATTCATTTTCCCATTGATGTGATGAAATAGTCCTGTGCCCTTAGCAGAGAAACACCCCAAAAACATAATGTTTCTACCTCCATGCTTGACAGTGGGGACAATGTTTTTTGGGTCATAGGCAGCATTTCTCTTCCTCCAAACACGGTGAGTTGAGTTAATGCCAAAGACCTCAATTTTTGTCTCATCTGACCACAGCACCTTCTCCCAATCAATCACAGAATCATCCAGGTGTTCATTGGCAAACCTCAGATGGGCCTGCACATGTGCCTTCTTGAGCAGGGGGATTTTGCGGGCGCTGCAGGATTGTAAACCTTTATGGCGTAATGTGTTACCAAATGGTTTTCTTGGTGACTGTGGTCCCAGCTGCCTAAAGATCATTAGCAAGTTCACCCCATGTAGTTTTAGCCTGATTTCTCACCTTCCTCATGATCAAGGATACCTCACGAGGTGAGATTTTGCATGGTGCCCCAGATCCATGTCGATTGAGAATCATTTTGTATTTTTTCCATTTTTTTACTTTTGCACCAACAGTTGTCTCCTTCTCACCATGTTACTTATGGTTTGCAGCCCATTCCAGCTTTGTGCAGGTCTATGATCTTGTCCCTGACATCCTTAGAAAGCTCTTCGGTCTTGCCCATGTTGTAGAGGTTAGAGTCTGACTGGTTAGTTGAGTCTGTGGACAGGAGTCTTTTATAAAGGTGACTATGTAAGACAGCTGTCTTTAATGCAGGTAACAAGTTGATTAGGAGCGTCTAACTGGTCTGTAGGAGCCAGAACTCTTAATGGTTGGTAGAGGATCAAATACTTATTTCCCAGTGCAAAATGCAAATAAATTTATATAATTTATACAATGTGATTTTCTGTATTTTATTTTTGATATTCTATCTCTCAATGTTAAAATTAGCCAACCTTTAAAATTATAAACTGTTCTTGTCTTTGTCAGTGGACAAACTTACAAAATCAGCAAGGTATCAAATACTTACTTCCCCCACTTTGCAATAAAAAGAGAAAAAAGCCAGCACTGCCAGTGGTCAGAACGCATAACATGAGGTGCATATGCACATATCTTACTGCATTCAAAATGAGACATTTAGCAAAATATTGATCAATATATTGAGCCACCCCGCCATGCCAAGGCAATCTCATATGGGGGGTCCTACTCTACATTTGTATTTATTCACTGTGCCATTGCGGCCTCCTAAATGTTTTAAAAGCAAGACCATATCAAATACAATCCATACCTGAAGCATGACTGCATCACTCCCGTGCAGCCAGATGGAGCAGGTGCAGATGAAGGCCAACCAGGTCTGAACACAGACATCTCAGGTTTGACCTCCACACACTGCCTGTCCAGCAAACACAGATGAAGGGCAATGCAGGCTCAGACATGGATGCAAAAATAAATAAAGCCTGGGGCAGGGCGGGGCTGCCGTGAGTGTGCACAGCAGCCTAGATCAATCACAATAAACACAGAAAAGATGGCGAACATGACCCAGCGTGCACGGCAACAGTGGTGGTCAGCCACAAAACCAATTTGCAATAAAAAGAGAAAAAAGCCAGCACTGCCAGTGGTCAGAACGCATAACATGAGGTGCATATGCACATATCTTACTGCATTCAAAATGAGACATTTAGCAAAATATTGATCAATATATTGAGCCACCCCGCCACGCCAAGGCAATCTCATATGGGGGGTCCTACTCTACATTTGTATTTATTCACTGTGCCATTGCGGCCTCCTAAATGTTTTAAAAGCAAGACCATATCAAATGCAATCCATACCTGAAGCATATCTGCATCACTCCCGTGCAGCCACTGTATGTAGAGCAAACGTATTCTGTAATTCAAGAAGGTTTTTCTAGACTCAGATGAGAATTGACCATCTGGTTGCATATTCTTGGGCGATTGATGTTAATACTTTTTATTAAAGGTGCACCTAAATTTCAATGGAAACCACAGCTAGGGCAGGTGCACATCATGCCAATTATTCAAGTGACACTGATTAAATTCTGATCAGAGCGTGATCACAGTGTCAGCATAGTGTGATCTGATTCTCCCAGAACACACTGTGAGGAGAAGACAGAGAACAAAATTTCTCCATCTTCTCCATTGTGTCAGTGCACGGAAATCTGATTGAAGTCTGATGATTTCCACACAGTCATTGACTTGTTTGGCAAAGTGCAATCCAATTATTGGATCAAACTAGGATATGCTGCAAAAAACAGACATGTGAGTGGCCCCATAGTTTAGCATTGGTCCAAGTGCGATTCGACAAAACATTGGATAATATGGTCATGTGCAACTGTCCTTAGGCATTATAATATGGTAATGTAGTTGTCATGATCCAAGGTGGATCTGACAAGTAAATGGACAACGTGAACTTTTTTCCTTTGGCTTGGTGTGATTGCCCCCGGTGGCCATTAGAATTATTACACGTGGTGTCTAAGTTGCCCCGGTGGTGGTAAGCGGTAGTGCACTTTAGTTTCTTTGGTTTAATGTGCACGTAATTATAAATCAGGTGTGAGGCTCTATAAAAGAGTCAGGTGTGTTCAATCACTTTTGGTGATATTGTGAGTTAGTCATTCTCAAGGAAGCCTGGGTGAAAGAAGGAGCTGAATGAGAGTCCTGGGCAGCCCAGCCAGAGGGGTTGAGTCAGCTATGGAGTCTGCATGGAGGGCTGGCATGGCGTGGTGGAGTCGCTGTTTATGGTGTCAGCAGGAGGTGCTTGCATGGCTTGGTGGAGTGGCGACGATGGTGAGAGTTGCACTCAGCATGCTGGACTTGGTTGCTGAAAACTGGACTCAAGCATGCTGGACTTTTTGGCAGAAGCTGGACTCATCTTTGGGACTCTGTTTACTGGGCAGCTGCAACTGGTGGTGGACTCTGCTTCAAGGCTGCACTATGGTGATGGAGCCGGTTATGGTGATGATCCGGGTGGAGGAGAAGATGCACGCAGGTGGTGGGCTCTGTTGCTAGGAGCGTACGCAACAGAGCAAAGCTAAGTGGTGTTCCCCCTGTATTGTCATTTTCCCTTGTGTGTGTTTAGTGCAGTGGTGGGATTAGTTTCCACACCGACCAATTCCCTAGTGAGGGTTTAGGGTCAGGGCGAGTCAGGGTTTTAAAGTTCCTGTGCGTCGCCCGGTGTGGAACCGGCATAGGGAACTTTAGAAGTGCAGGGACTCTGGCTCTGGGGAGTGCAGGAGGTCTCCACATCCCTATTCCCTATCGCAGGGCCCACCATTGTTATTGTTACCCAGGTTCCCCTTTATTATTTAAATTCGCCTTACTGGAAGCGGGGTTACCAGACTATTGTATAAATACGTGTAATACCTAAATTCGCCAGTTGGAGGCGGTGTATCCAGCTGCATGTCTTATTATTTAAATTCGCCCAACTGGAGGCAGTGTATCCAGGGTCACGTGTATCATATGGGTTCGCCTTGCGGTACTCGCTGCGTCCAGACACACGTGACCGTGACACTAGTAATGTACATATTTGGGAATTTAGAATAAAATATTATGCATGCTGGCAGAGTGGCTCAATGGTTAGCATTGTTTTGCAGCTATGGTCTTGGGTTCAAATCCCACCAAGGTCAATGTCTAAAAGGAGTTTGCATGTTCTCTCATGTTTGTGTGGGTTTCCATCAGGTTTCTCCAGTTCATTCCACCTTCCAAAGACATACTGATGGGGAATTTAGATTATGGGGTGAATGATATCTGTAAATTACTGCAGCCTATGACAGTACTAGATAAGGAAGCAAAATAATTTAAATAAGCGTTGCATAAATTGAAAATTTGTTTTAATTGACGCACACAATTTCTTAAAGGTTTTCAGAAAATGCACTTATCTTTGATAACGTGCTGGTAGCTGAGTATGTACCTTCATATTGTACCTCTGCCGCATCTCTTAGCAGCCCACCTTGTGCAGAATGATCTTTACATCCATGCCAAGAAGATGTCAGCAGTCAAGAAGTACAATGTACCACGTAATGGCCTATTCTCCTATTCCCACATCTCTGCAGGCTCTGAATGTATCCAGAACTTGCAAAGTCATAGATGTTTCACCTGCTGGATGAGTCCAATGCCTGCACAGAAAGGGGGACAGCGGAGTTGGCGATCATTTTTAATTAATAACATGGCTTCCATAATCTTTACTGTATAGATGCAGAAAGTGCTATTGGTGACAAAACCCAAAATGCCACAACCGAGGTGTGATATGAAGATAGTTATATTTTTCCAAGTTTGTCATTACAATGTTATACATTTTCCATAATGTGCATCACCCTTTTAAGCATGTCATATAGCACAGGATCTAAATACTACTTTGCTGTTTACATACAGTATTTTTCTCTCGCTAATCTCGCTATAAATTAGCGATTATATATGTATAGACTTATTCATTAATACTTTTCAATGTTATGTTCTCTTTGAATGCCTAGATGCTTATAAAGGACATATTCACTTTTTAGCCGAGGACGTCAATGTTAAATTGGGTACTGTTCCATTAAATCAGTGACATCTGGTATGCCTGTGTAAATGAATTACCAAAAGTAGATAGAAAACCATCTGTATTTCATTTTCCTTGTTGCATCAGTAGGCAGAAGTCTTGAGCGCTGAGTTTCATTAGCTAGATCTCTGTTCTGATTTCAACAATACCATAGATGTAAATACTGACCCTGATTCCTGCATGAATAGTTAGGTTATATTTCACCATTGCATTACTCCTGTTCAGCGGTGGGAAAGACGAAGAGAGAATCCAAAACAGCAATTTGAATTTTTTTTTCGAAGTAGTAAATTATAACGGTACATCTGTAATGTAACACATAACAGAAAATATTTGTTTTGGAGGTTGCTTAGAATTTCCAGATACGGCACATAAAGGATAAAATATCACAATGCCTTTCCTTTTTCAGTGCAGAAATCGTACAGAGTGCCTCATTATAGCGTTTGGAAAAACAGTGTCTGAAGGCAATAGTGCATAAATGAATTATTTAAGCTTTGCAGTAAATTGCCCTGATCTTCTGTGCTGAGTCTTAATGTACTCTAACAGAGCCCTGGGAAGCAAATCACAGCAGACAAGGGGTATAATGTAAAGCAAGTTTTATTAGGCAGGAATAACTAAACTATACATTTTATTAAGTGTCAATGACATATCGTTGTTTGCCAAGTTGATTCAGTGAGTAACCATCATCATAAAAATTCTCCTTCCATGGTTTTCTTTTTTTTTCTGCCCTTTAAAATCTTCAACTGCAAACACAATCTTTGCATGTCATTTGTATAAATATAAAATATACATCAATCGTTGTCTTGGTAGAGCAATCGCAAACAGAGGTCTAGACATAGGGGGGTAAAGAGGTAGCAGTCACGTTTAAGACCATGAAGCTTGAAAAGGTTAATGGCATATAGGGCAATATATGAAAACGCCAACATTATAAATAGGTAGGTTGAGTAGAGATGAGTGAACTATTTGATGTGAATTCAAGTCGAACTTTATGAACTTTTTGAAAATTCTGCGATTAGTTTTGCACAAATCACCCCAAAAATTACCACCACCTTTTTAAACCTTGCGTAAGATTTAATTAGCCACAGAAGACTGAGATAACCTCAAACACAAGTGTGAAAGCTTCCCCAGAATGCCTTGCAGCTGTTGCATCACATGGTATAGAGCAACCAATCATGAGGGAAAATTCTAGTCTTTATAAAAGCCTAAGCAAGAAACGCAGCAGTCATTTCGAGGTGATTTAGGATTGTGACTGTGAGAGGACATCAGAGATCCCAGTTAAGCACTTGAGATAGGAAGAGAAAGCCCTAAAGCAAGGGACAAATACTCCAGAAAGTTATGTGTTGTTCAACTGCAGCAGTGAAGAAGATGAGTTTAGAAGTCTTTGAATAATCTATAGTAGTTAATAAGACTTGGCACTCAGCTTGATGATATGCAGAGAATTTTAATGCAGTCCAATGTATAGTACATATGCTTCAAGCATTTTGGTCATGTGGCAGACCTTTATTAGTGTACCGACTGCTTGTTGTAAGGTAAGTTACATGATAGTCTCTAGATGTAACTCAGTTGTGAATCCTATGGTCACAGTATTTTCTTATGAGGAAGATTTTTAAAGGTAGTGCGCATCATGCTGAGTGCCAAGTCTTATTAACTATACTATTTGGTTTGGGACCCTACTTGCGCACCTGTACGGTTGTGTCATTATGTACTATTTATCACGTGAATAATCTAGAGACTCAGTTAATAGGGGGATAGAGAGATAAGAGAGGTGGTAGCTGAAGAATTTCTAGTATCAGTGTGATTAATCAGTGATGTAGTGTAGATGGTATCTGTCCTGGACAAAACTGTTGAAAACCACACTTCACATGGATGGTAGAAAATTTCCCACGGCGCTCTAGTTGACCTTCATGTAAATAGGTGAAGTGAGTTCATTGGCCCTGACTAGAGATGAGCGACTTTGCCTTTTTTAGGGTCGAGTCGGGTTTCATGAAACCCACTTTCTCAAAAGTCGGGTCGAACGAAATCGGCCGACTATAGGGAAAAGTCGGAGGCCGACTGAAACACGAAACCCAATGCAAGTCAATGGAGAAGCAAAGACGGCAGGGAGTGGAGGACAGAAAACACACCTACAGTGCCCATTTCAATGCCAAAAACATCAATTCTTATTACTGAAACTTGTCAACCTTAATTTACTTCATAATAATAGTTACGCATTGAAAACAGGGGGTTATTAGGCTAAAGTTGTGGGGGGGTAGGGCTGGCTCCTGGTTTTCGTGTGCCCTTGGCCAAAGAGTGATTTATGCTGTAGGAACGAGAGGAGTGCAAATAGGGTCTTATCCGATAATAAAATATATATAGATATATAGTATCAACTCACCCCTTGCAGGAAAGGTAAGGCATGTAAATGATCAGCTGCTGCACGTCCAAGGGACAAACCAGTGACCACCGATATACAAAACCATATGGAACTTTTTTTATGGACTTTGTGCGCTGCCGAACAATAGACACAATTCCAGTTATAATGAAAGATTATTGTTTTATTCCCAACGCGTTTCGAAGTAATAGTTACTTCTTCCTCCCCTCCCCTTCCTCCGGCAGCGCACAAAGTCCATAAAAAAAGTTCCATATGGTTTTGTATATCTGGGCCAAAGAGTGTCAGTGAGCCCCTTTAACACATACCACAACTCATGATGCTCCGCTATGGCACAGAAATATAGGTATAGAACAATGACAAATACTTCACTGCTTACATGACATGACTGATCTATTTTAAATTGTACAATATCTCAAAAAAAGGACAGTATATTTGTTAGGCGTCGGGTTCCTGCAGCTGCACAGTGGGAATCCAGAGCCTTACATCCTGCGGTCTCCCATTCTTCTCCAACCACTCAGGATCCTGCACAGCAAACTCGGCGTCGCAGGCGCTCTGCTCAGATCAGCTCTGTAGGACTGGTTGTTGCTGCCACCTCTGGGTCAGCAATAGCAGCGCAATCCAGTGGCTAAGTCCTCTCGTCACGTTACTGGGCATGCTCATGAGACGATCTCCCATTGGAGATCGGGAGTCACGTGCTCAGGTCTTTCTCCTGATCTGATTGGTCCATCCCAGAGATATGGAAGGTCCCGCATGGCTATAAAAGGTCCGCATGGCCGCTCAGCCATGCGCTAGCATAGTCTCTAATTGCTACTGTGTGAATGATGATGGATGCATGTACCTTGCGAATGACTCATTAAGATCCCCTCCCTCTGATACTACGTGTGTGGATAGGGACTTAGCCTTAGAGTCAGCACCAGTCAGTGGCATGCTACAAGCCACAGTGCTCATCTCCACAGAGCTAGCGTCCGACAGTGCGCCCCTCCTGGGCATTGTCGTATAGTGGCTGAGTCAGTGGCCACGCTGCAGTCAGCAGCACTTGTGGGCGTCTGCGGTAGCGACGCCGCATGCACGGAAGGTCTAGACCAGGGTTCCCCAACTCCAGTCCTCAAGGCCCACCAACAGGTCATGTTTTAAGGATTTCCTTAGTATTGCTCAGGTGATAATTGCTTCCCCTGTGCAATACAAAAGGAAATCCTGAAAACATGACCTGTTGGTGGGCCTTGAGGACTGGAGTTGGGGAACCCTGGTCTAGACGGACACTGACCCTGTGCCTTGGGCCCGAGTCCTATGAGCATATACCGTGTGTGCACACCGCTGAGACCTGTGAGGTCAACAGGCTCGGTATTTATGTTTATGCCTTAAGGCGCCTCTGTGAATATAACAGAGTATGCACAGTGCACACTGGGTGACGGTCAACTCATGCGCAATATATAGCCATATTGTGCGCCTGCCATTATATAGCAGCAGTTTAACACCTCTGCACGGTGGACCCCGGGCGGCGAACACATTTTCTATTATTTTATATTTAGTGCGTTCCGCCGTCCCTAACAATATTACTCCATACAGTATTATGGCCACCACATTGTGCGCCATACAGAATAATGAGCCCCATATATTTCTCCATACAGAATAATTGGCCACATATAATGTTCCATACAGTATATGATGAGCTCCACATAATGCTACAGTATATGATGGTCCCCATGGACGATGCTCCAGTGTGTTATGGGCCCAAATAATGCTCCACATATAATGGGCTCCATTTCTAATGCTCCAGTGTATAATGGGCCCCGTAAATGCTGCTCCAGTGTCTGATGTCCCCAATCTGGAATGCTCCAGTATATGATGTGCCTCATGGACGATGCTCCAGTGTCTTATGGGCCCTAATAATGCTCCATATATAATGGGCCCCATTTCTAATGCTCCAGTGTATCATGTGCCCCATAGATGCTGCTCCAGTGTCTGATCTGCCCCATTTGGAATGCTAAAGTATATGATGGGCCTCATGGATGATGCTCCAGTGTATGATGGGCCCTAATAATGCTCCATATATAATGAGCTCCATTTCAAATGCTCCAGTGTCTAATGGGCCCCATAAATACTGCTCCAGTGTCTGATGTCCCCCATTTGGAATGCTCCAGTATATTATGGGCCTCATGGATGATGCTTCAGTGTCTTATGGGCCCTAATAATGCTCCATATATAATGGGCCCCATTTCTAATGCTCCCGTGTATCATGTGCCCCATAGATGCTGCTCCAGTGTCTTATCTGCCCCATTTGGAATGCTCCAGTATATGATGGGCCTCATGGATGATGCTCCAGTGTCAGATGTCCCCCATTTGGAATGCTCCAGTATATGATGGGCCCCATAGATGCTGCTCCAGTGTCTGCTCTGCCCTATTTGGAATGCTCCAGTATATGATGGGCCTCATGGATGCTGCTCCAGTGTATGATGGGCCCTAATAATGCTCCATATATAATTGGCTCCATTTCTAATGCTCCAGTGTCTGATGGGCCCCGTAAATGCTGCTCCAGTGTCTGATGTCCCCCATTTGGAATGCTCCAGATATGATGGGCCCCATGGATGATGCTCCAGTGTCTTATGGGCCCTAGTAATGCTCCATATATAATGAGTCCCATTTCTAATGCTCCAGTGTATCATGTGTCCCATAGATGCTGTTCCAGTGTCTGATCTGCCTCATTTGGAATGCTCCAGTATATGATGGGCCTCATGGACGATGCTCCAGTGTCAGATGTCCCCCATTTGGAATGCTCCAGTATATGATGTGCCCCAAAGATGCTGCTCCAGTGTCTGATCTGCCCCATTTATAATGCTCCAGTATATGATGGGCCTCATAGATGATGCTCCAGTGTCAGATGTCCCCCATTTTGAATGCTCCAGTATATGATGAGCCCCATTTTTAATTAACCAGGCATGGTATGTGAAAAGAGCTCCATGGAGTAATCTGAAGTGTGTGTTGCCGCATCCTTCACTTTTGGTGTGGGTTAAGGACACAAGGAAAGTGGTTGCTCCTGACCAGAAGCCTGCACTTACGACTCAGTGCTTGCATTTTATTAAACTTTAGAAAAGGAGGCGATAGAGCTGGAGGATGTTTCAGCAATGTAAGCCAAAATCAGTTCCTGATGCTCCGGCTTTAAAAGCAGTCTACCTACTCCCAGAAAATGGAGCCTTACAGGCCTTCCAGAGCTACACCATGATGCACGCTCAACACCTCCTGCCTTAGCTGCTATTGTGTTTTTGGCACTACCAGCAGATGCACCACCACCACCATCAGTACCAGGTGGCCCCCCACGCCCACATCCATGTTCTCTTCCATCATACTTCCTCATGTTTTAGAAAATTGACCTAAAATACAAGCAGATATATGGTACTGTATCAGAAGCGTACAGCTCTATACAGTCTAGGGATAACAGTAAATCTCCGTATATATCTCAAGAGTCATACACAGATGCTCACAGGCTCAGTATGGATTACTAAAAAAGGTGAAAAAGGGTACAGTATCACCAGATACAAGGTATATATAGTATAGTGTAAACATTCTGAATTTCCACATACATTTCAGGAGGCAGACACAAATGCTCTCAGGCCCAGTATGGATTACACAAGAAAATGAAAAGCTGTAAATGGGTAATGTAATGCAAGCATACAGCTGTATACAGTGTTGGGCAAATTTGAAACCTCGGTATATATTTCCAGAGTCACCCTCAGACGCTCACTCTGGGTTTGACCATAATAAAAAATGTTGTAGAAAAGGTACTGGATAACAAGATAGCAAGTATATATATTATAGGGTACAATTAAAATCTCCATATACATAGTCCCGTAGTCAGTCTCAGACGCTTACTCAGTATGGATTTGACCGTAATACTAAATGTCGAACAAAGGTACTGTATAACAAGATACAAGCTGTATCTAGTATAGGGTAAAAATTGTTATCTCCGATTCACCGTATATATAGAAGGCGTAAACCACACACGCTCACTCACTATGGATGATACCATAATGCAAAATTTGGAACAAAGGTACTGAATCAGCACATACCAGGTGTATCCAGTCTAGGGGTAATTGTAAATTTCCATCTATACTTCCGGAGTCAGACACAGACACTCACAGGCTCAGTATGTATTACACCGGAAAGATGTATATCTTTGTACCGTGTTAGCCAGTAGATAGAAAAATACAACACTCTCAGTGCTGGAATGAATGTGTCGCATGGATTTATGTCTTTTTACATCAATTAAGGAATTTCCTTTTAAAACCTTGCGGGGCAACACAGAACTAGACCCCAATCAGAGGACCATAAAACATCCAGACTCCTTATCTATGAACTGGTCCAATGTTTATATTTATGTTTCTCCCTCTCCCATATTGATAGTTCTGCTTCACGTCACTTGTCTTATCTATTGCATTTTTTCTAGGCTGTATTGTGCATAAATATGTGACTTCAGATTTTGTATTAGTCTAGCCTGATGAAGAGACCTGAGTAGTCTCGAAAGCTTGCAATGTATTACCATCTTTTCAGTTAGCCATTAAAAGGTATCAACTACTGAGGACTCTCAATCCTGAATATTTTTCTATGTATTACACCAGAATTTAATAAGTACAAAAAGGGAAAGGTATTCGAAGTGTACACCAGTATACAGTGTTGTGGTACTTTTAAATCTTCATATATATTTCAATCTCAGTAAGCCAGTCCAGACTCTCCACTACTGGAAACTACATGGATACAAGTACAGATGGAAAGTCGAGTGTTAGCAGAAATTTGGGAATTACTCATCGTGGGAAAACCTCCCGCTAGATGTTGCAGAGGCGATGCAGACCCTCAATTACTGTGTCTGTGGAGACAGCAAAAAAGGTTCTTTGTGAAGAACGGATTGCTTTATCGCAGTAGCATGGATCACATCACCGTTACTCATCTCCATCAAACTGTGATCACAGGGAGAGATGTAGACATGGTCATCACTGCCTATCATGATGTGTCTGGTCATTTTGGAGTGCCAAAGACAGAAGCCACAGACCATAGGCGATTCTATTGGATTGGCATGAGAGGAGACATTGAAAAATGGTGGCAGGAATGTCACACGTCTGTGACTATCACAACTGTGAATGGTGATCATAAAGCACCACTGCATCTGCTTGTAAGTTGACGTCCATTACAAATGGTAGCCATTGATCATCTTAAGGTAGAGGCCAACAGGACAGGGCATAGCTACATCTTAACCATCATCGATCAATACACCAAATTTCTAGTGGCCGTCCCTGTGAAGGATTTAACTGCCCAGACAGCACAGTGGTGGAGCAGGGAGAGGTAAGTATTGCAACTTACAAGTGCTGTGGCCATGACCAAGCGGGGGGGCACACTCGTGGTTGACGATACTGGCACAGGGCCCCTCATAGTACGCTGGTGTGTCTGACAGCGAGTGGGCCCCCCCACCGTCAGAGACACTGTGTTGTACTATGAGGGGCCTGTCAGGATCCTGACAGCGCCGGCGTGCAGCCTCAGCTGAGCTGGGACTCACCCGCACTGTAGGGGGCCCGGGGTCAGGTACAGCCAGAAAGTATAGATGCACAGGACCTGTGGACACTGAAGTTAGCAAGCAGTCACAGGACCTACGGTCCTGTGACTGCAAGGGGGCGGGGCTTAGCATCCTGGTTTCAGAGATGGCAGGACACTATACAAAAACTCAGAGTCAGGCAAAACGGAGGTCATACACAGTACGGGCATGCGAGGTACAGGAGGGATATACAGATGGGAGGTCAGACAAAGCCAAAGGTCATACACAGTATGGGCAAGTGCGGTACAGGAGGGATATTCAGGAGGGAGGTCAGACAAAGCCAAGGGTCATACACAGCACAGGCAAAGCAGGTACAGAGTCAGCAAACCAGAGATGTGAACCGTAACAGAGCAGGGTCAGAATACCAGGCAGACGGACAATGATTGGCGTGACGCACGGACATAGCAGGGTCGGGCACACTCAGATAGGAATATAAGCGACAGGGGACGGCTCTCCCCTGAAGCTATAAAAACCCTCCCCAGATCCACAGAGAGGCTCTCAGAGTTAACTCCTTCACCACCTACCCAAAACCCAAAACACACCTTGACAGTGCCCTGTGCCAGTGCTGTTGGCCATCAGTGGGCTCATCCACCTGTTCAGAGCAACGGCACTTGCCCGAGTGCGCCAGGTGTTGACCCCAGGCCTTGGGAGGGAGGGTGGGCAGCCCAGTTAGGGAGGTTTAAAAAATGGCATATGTTGAGGTGTAGGCTGGACATTCAGCAGCTGTAAATGGCAGAATTGGGCAAGTCCGAGGAAGAGGAGAACAAAAGCGAGGCAGTTTTCTGGCAACATATGTGTCATCAGGGGACAGTGGGACAAAATCCTTGGAAACCCATGCATTGTTCATTTTAATGAAGGTTAGATCATCAACATTTCGGGTCGACAGACGGGTCCTTTTTTCTGTCAGGATTGATCCAGCAGCACTGAAGACTCTTTCAGATAACACACTAGCAGCAGTGCAAGCGAGCTCCTGTAAGGCATATTGTGCCAATTCAGGCCAGGTGTCCAGATTAGAGGCCCAATATTCAAAGGGGAATGACCTGTGAGGGAGAACATTGAAATGGGAGGATAAGTAGTTTGTAACCAAAGTTGACAACTGCTGTCTCCTGTCACTTTTAATCGATGCAGTATTAGCAGTTGTGTGAGCGGTACTTGAGAAATCAGTCCACAACATGGTCATGAAACCCCTGTCTCCAACGCCACTTCGGCTGTGTGCACCACAAATACCTCTTCCATTGTGCCCACTACGGCTCGTAGGAGAACCAGCACCACTGCTGTGTGCTGGGAAAGCCTCAAACAAACGGTTTACCAGAGTTACAAATCAAAAGGAATCTACAGTGGAGCTCAGAGTAAATGGTGCTGCAGAATTAAACAAAAAACCACTATTTTGTCAGTATAATCATAAAGAAATAAATAAAAATAATAAATTCGCGCACACAAAACACTTCACCTTAATAAGGAATTGGTTGAGATGAGAAACTATTAGGTAGCAATACACACAATATGCCAAGGAAAAAAAAAAAAAAAAAAAAAAAATGCTGTTGGAGATTCAACTGTTAAAAGTCCAAAATGATTAATCACTTCAATAGAAAATCAGAATATATTCTGAGGTTATAACAATTTATTTAACATACACATAGGGGTAAAATACTCGTTTGGAAAAACAAAACCTCAGTGTAAAACATATGAGATAATCAGCAATAAATACAAATGGATATAGCGCTATATCTCTAAATGAAAAAAGGGTCAAAAGATGTGTAAGTACCACCACTTGAAGTAAAAAATGTTACTAAACGTCATCCAACTAAAAAAAAATTTTTTTCGGACAGATAAATATTTTCAGATAAATGGCAAAATGATTGTAATCACATGGAGATTGCCCCGGCCGGTGGCTATATCTCCTACCAAATAATTTCCTATATAAAAAAGGTACCTTCAGTATCCCCAATAGAAATAGCAGGCTATTAATGAGCAGTTGTGGCACATGAGATCTGTACTTGCGGTTCCATTAGATACGGCAGCTCCGTTCTATGAAATAAAGGAAGCGGGACCTGAAGTAACACCGATAACATATGTTCAGCAGCGTTCAGGCTGTATAGTGTTTGTCTCCATTAGTTTCAGCATCTCCGCTCTCTGAATTGAAAAGAACAGAGCCTAGTGTGACGCTGGTGTCACGTGTTCAAATGCGGTCCACATGAAACACTGGCGCTAGAGACCGGTGCGGTACGCGCCTCCACAACAACCAAAGGATAGGAGACACTTGCCCCGATCAGTTGCAGAGAAAGTTCCAATAGTCCAAATTAGCAGCTGCGGGTCTGCTATTAGACGAAGTAAAAGTCGAACTGGACTTGCCACGGATGATCACACGACCAGAGCTTGCCTGCTGGCTAAACAGTGTACAGGTTGCAGAAAGGACCTTTATTTCATAGAACGGAGCTGCCGTATCTAATGGAACCGCAAGTACAGATCTCATGTGCCACAGCTGCTCATTAATAGCCTGCTATTTCTATTGGGGATACTGAAGGTACCTTTTTTATATAGGAAATTATTTGGTAGGAGATATAGCCACCGGCCGGGGCAATCTCCATGTGATTACAATCAATTTGCCATTTATCTGAAAATATTTATCTGTCTAAAAAAAATTTTTTTTTAGTTGGATGACGTTTAGTAACATTTTTTACTTCAAGTGGTGGTACTTACACATCTTTTGACCCTTTTTTCATTTAGAGATATAGCGCTATATCCATTTGTATTTATTGCTGATTATCTCATATGTTTTACACTGAGGTTTTGTTTTTCCAAACGAGTATTTTACCCCTATGTGTATGTTAAATAAATTGTTATAACCTCAGAATATATTCTGATTTTCTATTGAAGTGATTAATCATTTTGGACTTTTAACAGTTGAATCTCCAACAGCATTTTTTTTTTTTTTTTTTTCTTCCTTGGCATATTGTGTGTATTGCTACCTAATAGTTTCTCATCTCAACCAATTCCTTATTAAGGTGAAGTGTTTTGTGTGCGCGAATTTATTATTTTTATTTATTGGTTTACCAGAGTTGCTTGCTTGTTAGCCAATATTATCTCTAGGTTCTCCTGTGGCAAAATGTTGTGTAATTTGCCTTTGTAGTGTGGATCGAGGATGCTGGCCAGCCAGCAGTCATCATCCTTCATCATTTTGGCAATGCGGGGGTCCCTTTTTAGGATCTGCAAGGCATAATCGCACATGTGGGCCAATGTTCAAGGTGTCAATAATGCACTGCCACTGCTGGGTGGAGGAGCACTTTCTGGCAAATCCACATCCCTACAATCACGCACAAACCCTGTACCTGACCTTGGAATGCCAACATTTTCTCTTGCCCCCTGAAAAGCATCCTCCTGCCCCAAATAATCATCCCCCTCATCCTCCTCCTCCTCTTCCTCTTCTTCCTCCACCTCATCCAGGAAAGTTCCCTGACCAGACAATGGCTGACTGTCATCAAGGCTTCCCTCCTCCACCTGTTCCTCCTCCACTGCAGATGCCTGTTCCTTAATGTGCATCAAACTTTGCATGAGCAGACGCATAAGTGGGACGCTCATGCTTATGATCGCATCGTCTGTGCTTAACAGCCGTGTGCATTCCTCAAAACACTGAAGGACTTTACAGAGGTCTTTCAGCTTTGACAACTGCACACCCGACAATTCCATGTCTGCCCTGAAACTGCCTGCCCATGTATCCTCCCACAAATGCATTACAGCCTGCCTCTGTTCGCACAGATAACCGCTGCTGCCATGTCAATGCCTGCTGCGGATCCTTCTCCTTATCTGAACTATTGCCAGGGCCAACCTTCTCCCCCAATGGATGCCAATCTGGGTCAAGAACTGGGTCATCCATCACCTCCTCTTCAAAGTCACCTGCACCTTCCTCTTTACCTTCCTCTGTGTCACTGTGTAAGGTGGTATAGTATGCAGGAAGGGGCACCTGAGTTTCATCAGGGTCAGATTCTGGCTAAGTAGACAGCAAGGGCAATGTAGTGCTCTGGGTCAATGTACCAGCAGAATCATCTAGCAGTGGCTATGCATCAGTGCACTCCATGTCAGATTCATCTTGGACTGAGGAATTCAGGATTTGACTGGATAACCCAGGCATGGTATGTGAAAAGAGCTCCACAGAGTAATCTGCAGTATGGGCTGCTGCATCCTTAACTTTTGGTGGGGGTGAAGGACACAAGGAAAGGTGTTTTTCATGACCAGAACCCTGCACTGACGACTCCGTGCTTGCAGGTTTTGAACGTTCAGAAGAGGAGGTAATAGAGCTGGTGGCTGTTTCGGCAATGTACGCCAAAACCTGTTCCTGATGCTCCGGCTTTAAAAGCGGTTTTCCTACTCCAAGAAAAGGGAACCTTACAGACCTTCTTGGGCCAGACGATGACGCAGGCTCAACACCTCCTGCCTTAACTGCTATTGTGCTTTTGCCAGAACCAGCTGATGCACCACCACCATCAGTACCAGCCACACCCCCATGCCCACGTCCGTGGCCTCTTCCACCATACTTCCTCATGTTTTGGAAAATGTACCCAAATTACCAGCAGAGAGATGGTACTGTATGAGGAGCATCCAGTTGTGTAAGGTGTATTAAAAAAATTAAATCTACGTATATATTTTGTTAGTCACAGATGCTCTCCCAGTATGTATTTGACCGTAATACAACAAGCAGATATACGGTACTGTATCAGAAGCGTACAGCTGTATACGTTATTTGTGTATCTAGCAATCTCCGTATATGTATTTACGGAGTGTCACACACACACGCTGACTCTGTATAGATGTGACTGTAAAGCGAACAGGAGATATACAATACTGTTCGCGAATCGGACAGCTCAATACGGTCTAGGTCTGGAAAAATGGTAAATCTCCTATGTTTGTTTTTCCAGAGTCACACACAGATAGCTTGTATTTGTCCATGAAACCAGCCAGTACTCGGTAGTGTGTGAGGAGCATACACAGCTGTACGGTGTCTGTATGGAAAATTGTAAATCTTCATCTATTTTTATATGGAGTGACACACGCTGTCTCTGTATAGTTTGGACCATAATCAAACAGCAGATATACAAAACTGTTTGAAAAGCAGACAGCTCTATAGGGTGTAGGTCTGGAAAAATGGAAAATCTTCTCTGCTTGTTTTTCCAGAGTCAAACACACAGATAGCTTGTATTTGTCCATGATGCCAGCCGGTACATGGTAGTGTGTGAGGAGCGTACACCGCTATACGGTGTCTGTATGGAAAATTGTAAATCTCTGTCTATTTTTATATGGAGTGACACACGCTGTCTCTGTATAGTTTGGACCATAATCAAACAGCAGATATACGAAACTGTTTGAAAAGCGGACAGCTCTTTAGGGTGTTGGTCTGGAAAAATGGAAAATTTCCTCTGCTTGTTTTTCCAGACTCACACACAGATAGCTTGTATTTGTCCATGATACCAGCCAGTACACGGTAGTGTGTGAGGAGCGTACACCACTATACGGTGTGTGAAAAAATGAATGCTCGGTAACTGAGAAGAACAAAATAATAAAAGTTGGAGTGCTTTGAAAAAAGCAGTTTAAACAGTAGTGTGCACACACCAATGCAGCTATCAGGTAGCCTTAAAAGGCAGCCTAATCACCACCAGCGCTGCTGCACACAACAAAAATCCTCCCCTTTCACTGCACACTAACTGTACAGTGAAAAGCGCTATCAGCAGAAGCTATTTTTTTTCTTCTTCCCTGCCTAACGCTCTCCCTATTCAGAATCACCAGCAGCACCTCTCCCTATTCTAAGATCGGCAGAAGTAAGATGTCGGTCGGCGGTCATGGCCTTTTATAGCCCCTGTGACACCACACAAAGCCAGCCAATCACTTCAATGCCCTTCTCCAAGATGGTGGTGGCCACTGCCCATGTCATCGTGTTGCCCACAGTGTGCGTCCTCCATCATTGGCTGAAAAAAGGCCCTGGAAGCATTATTTGAAACCCGACTTTGGCGAAAGTTGGTGATTTTTTAATTTGACCGACCCGTTTCGCTCAACTCTACTCACCAGTATTATACGGTAGTGTGACACCGACCTTCATCAGCCGCTCTTGCTCTGTAAATAAATATTTTTAAAAAAATCCTGCGTGGGTTTTTGATAACCAGCGAAGCAAAACTAACATCTGGGGGCTGCAACCCTCAGCTGTCAGCTTCAGAAAGGCTGGTTAACAAGAATAGAGGGGTCCCCACTACATATTTTTTAATTATTTAAAAAAACGGGCAGCACGGTGGCTCAGTGGATAGCATTGCAGCCTTGCAGCGCTGGAGTCCTGGGTTCGAATCCCACCAAGGACAACATCTGCAAGGAGTTTGTATGTTTTCCCCGTGTTTGTGTGGGTTTCCTCCGAGTACTCTGGTTTCCTCCCGCATTCCAAAGACTTAGATTTAGATTGTGAGCCCCATCAGGGACAGTGATGATAATGTGTGCAAACTGTAAAGCACTGCGGATTATGTTAACGCTGTATAAAAATAAAGATTATTATTATAATTTTAAAAAATGTCATGAATGTACCATCAGCTGACACAAGTGACCGGAGGTAAACTTTATACCCAGCGTGGGAAGCACTGCCTTTTGTGCGGCTATGTTTGGCGATTTAATAACGACTAAATTGGCGAATATTGCAAATTCAGCGATCGTGGGCAGAACCGAATTTTGAAATATTCGCTCATCTCTAATAATCATCAGAAAAAAGGCAAATTCTTTATCAAAGTAACATTCTTAACTGACAACTTAATTTAAACCAATATTCTACAAATCTGTAGGTACCCTCTTGGGCTAAGCTGAGGAAACAGTTTTAATGAAAATGATCATAACCTGCATTGGCTTTCTTTGACTTCTTCTACCTCTTGTTTAGATACTTAACTCATTTAGGCCTTTAATAATATTTATATGAATTGTAAACGGATGCATTGAACTATATTTTACTATTTCAACGTGGTTTTAGCTTTATTTACAGGGCAAAATTGTAAAAATGTCTGTTTTTTAATGGTAAAAATATATGTATTTTTTCTATTTTTCCTTTCCGTGGCATTCTTATAATATTATGTGCTTGATATTCTGCGTATTTTATTTAGCATTTTTCCTAAACACTGTTTGAAGGCACATTAACTGTAATAAAGATCTAATTTCCCACATTTGATGTTCTAGCTATAGAAAATAAACACTAACTGGAGCAGCCATGTTATTCATATCAGTGTGATAAAATAAACCATGGCTGATGATGCTTTGTTTGCACCATGTGGTTAGATGAAATTACAAAATGCAGATGTGAAATATCAGAATATCTACCAATTTATTTGCTAAGGAAATTTTTTGCCTTCTACCAGCATTTTCATGGTTAAGCTAAGCAACTTCTTGAGTCTTGTAATAGACAACAGAAGAGAAACAGACCCTGCTAAGATAAACCAATTAAACAAGATGGGCTTAACCGGCAGACAGATCGTGCTAAAAATATCCATGTCGAAAACAGGTGGAATATTCTCTGTGTTATCTGGCTGTGGCAATAATGTTCTCAGGATTCCGTGTTATAAACAAACAAAGGGAATTAAGAGGAGAAGAAATGAAACAAGTCGTATCACATGTAATGTTATTTTACTTTGCATGCTGTTTGGATGGTATATTTAGTTAAATGTGTTAAACACTTAGTAAATCAGGAATTATGACTCAATATTTACTGCGATACATGTGAGCTAATCAATATACAGCCCAGAAAAAGAAACATGGCCGGATTTTGGAACATGTAGGCTTGGTGTACATTAACTTTCATCATACAGTAAGTCGTCGCGTAAATCCTGATTAACTCTCATATTCCTTTTAATATGGCTGGATTGAACAACTGGATTGTACTTAAGGTATACTGACATATGTAGTAGTCAGAACTGGGCCAAAAGGAATCTCTTTTAAGATACATTAGGCAAATAAAAGCCTGTTGGCGCATCAATCTTCACATCAAATCCAAAGTGAACCTAGTCTAACCATAAAAGATATATATCTTTGTACCGTGTTAGCCAGTAGATAGAAAAATATTTAGAATTGAGAGTCCTCAGTGGTTGATAACTTTTAATGGCTAACTGAAAAGATGGTAACAAATTGCAAGCTTTCCAGACTACTCAGGTCTCTTCATCAGGCTAGACTAATACAACATTTGAAGAATCACATATTTATACACAAAACAGCACAGAAATAACGCAATGGATAAGACAAGTGACATGGGACTATAAAACTTTCACATTCCTTATCTATGAACTGCTCCTATATTTATGTTTATCCCTCTCCCATAATGACAATTCTGCTTCATGTCACTTGTCTTATCCATTGCGTCATTTCTGTGCTGTTTTGTGTATAAATATGTGATTCTTCAGATATTGTATTAGTCTATGCCTGATGAAGAGACCTGAGTAGTCTCGAAAGCTTGCATTGTGTTACCATCTTTTCAGTTAGCCATTAAAAGGCACCAACCACTGAGGACTCTCAATTCTAAATAATTTCCTAGTCTAACCAGTGATTCATGTACAACTCTTTCTAATGGTCTGTTGTAACAAACAGGCAGCAATTCATCAACGTGTTTATGCCAGAATAGCAGCAACATTGTTACACAAATGTTTTGTATTTTTTGTCATTTTCAAGCCAATTTGAAACAGACCTGCCAGAATGAGCAAAGCTGGAAAGGGGATGAGATGAGGAATTGCTATGCTCACCCATCAAATTCAGCAAAAGTGTCTGCATTTCTAACACCAGATATTTTACTCCAATCCATGACTAGAATAATATTTTCAGTGAGGCATATGTAGATGGACACCACTGACTAGAATTCATTAAAAGAGTGCTATGAAGTCCAAAGTAATTTTCTGGTGCCATTTTAGTGCTATTTTTTCACTTCCTTTCTTATGAATCCCGATGCATGCTGGGATACTCAAACAAAATGTCATTGGCGGATAGAGGTCACTGCCAAAACGCCTACCCCTCCCTGAAATGATGCATCAGTCACACTTACTTCATGGGCCGGGCTAGTCTTTGCAAAATGTGCACTGTGCGATATGCACAATGACAGTGCACTCTCAGTTGCTTCAGATCAGCAGTAACAAGTTGGTAAAAGAATAGTGTCACAATACCCAGTGCACAAACACTAGCGCCACCCCATAAGTGATGTCACTGGTATCTGCACCCAGAATATTCTGACAACTCACTCTGGTACTGCTGATCTGAGTCAGCAACAGAGAGTGCACTGTCATTGTGCACATCACACAGTGAACATCATGCAGAGATTAGCCCTGCCATGAAATAAGCGGTACTGATAACTTTTTTACAGAAAGAGGCAGGGGCTGTGGCACTGACCACATCCTCTGCCCCCCGATGATGCTTCATTTGTGTTTCCAAGCATGCTCTTGGATTCTGAAATGAAACATCATCAAAAAAGAAGTGTTAAAAAGGAGAAAATCAGTTAGTGTAGTTATAGAAGAATAGGACATTTTTAATTCAAGAATATTAGAAAATAGTTTACATGTTGGCATTAAATAGATAATGGTTAAGGGGCAAATTACTCTGGACTCCAAGTACACCCCTTTAAGTGGAAATGGAATTTGGCGCATTTTATTCCTGCACACTCATCATTCAGAATGGTGTAAAAACATCAGTTATAATAAATCGAGGCTAATATTTGTGCATGGTCACACTTGAGAATCTGTTTTGGCTGTAATATTAGGAAATTTTGTTCTGTGAAATTAAATAATATACTAATAAGCCTGAATTGTAAAGTGCTGCAGAATATGTTGGCACTATATAGACAAAAATTGTCATTATTTTTATTATTATTAAGTTAGTTGGCTTTTGTTGAAAACAAGGGTAATCACATTTAAGAAATTAAAATTGTAAACTGCCTCTACATTTACCTATATTTTGATACTGTGACACAAATATAGAAAGTTACGTCCTTGTGACAGACTAAAAGGAAGACAAAGAAAATATATCTGATTCCAGAACTATTGATTAAGCTAATACGTTATTGAATTACATGTAATAAAATAACTTAATATTTTATCCAAAGTATCTCAAAATGTCAACAAACATTTTAAAAAGTCTTTATTTAAATGGGATTGTGTTATCAAAAAATGATTTCAGATTCAAGTTTTAAATGTTTTTATTAACATATTTGGCAATTTTTTTTATATCACAACCTGAGTTAAAAATAAAAAAAAAGGAAATCTTACAATCTTCACACTGGCCATTGGGGCAATTCTACAGTCCTACATCCTATTCTTTCAAGAAATCCAAATACATCTTTTGTGTTGAAGCATCCAATTAGCATGCGCAAAGAGAGACCAAAAAAGACTAATATATCAAACCTCATCCACCATAACAATAAATGATACCCAAAACAAAAAACAATGGAATCAGGAGCAATTCATAAAAATTGTAATTTTATTTTTATCCAAAAGTTGATAAAATACAAATAGATCAATCAAAATATATAGTATATAAGGGAGTCAATGACACTTAGTATCCACATAAAGGTAAGAATGGGTAAACAGTTGGCAATGTAGAAACAGTTGCATAGATAAACACATAAATTGGCCTCATATGATACATGGAAGATAATTGATCCAAATAATCAAATTTTTACCCACTGAGAATGTGAAAACGGAAAGTACAAAAAATTGCAATATATGAAGAATATAGGAAGGAAGCTAAGAAGCGAAGCGCGCGTTGGGGTCCTGTTTTCCACTTATTGTAAGTTTGGGTCTTGGCCTTATTTTACAGCATTATCTATTTGTGCACATGTTTGTCTCTTTGGCTTAATGATTACTGGCAGTTTGCCATATCTGACATCATATTAATTGCCTCTATTTTCTGACTTCCACATGGCAGATCTAACTTTAGGATCACTTAATAGGCTTATGGATCTATTATGGCAGCTGTCTTGATGCACTAATGCACTTTAATCTATCACTGAGACCAATCTGTATCTTCTGATATATATTTGCAATTTTGCACTATTGCACTTTATTTGATTAATTTGAAGATTTCTTCATATATTGCTATTTTTTGTACTTTCCATTTTCACAGTCTCAGTGGGCAAAAATTTGATTATTTGGATCAATTTTCTTCCATGTATCATATGAGGCCAATTTATGTATTTATCTGTGCAACTGTTTCTACATTGCCAACTGTTTACCCTCTCTTAGGCTACTTTCACCCTTGCGATTTTTGCGTTGCGCACCGTGCGCAGTGCAAACGCACATAAAAAAGCGCATCATGCGTAGTGTTGAGCATTCCGATACCGCAAATATTGGGTATCGGCCGATATTCGCGGTATCGGAATTCCGATACTGAGTTCCGATACTTTTTGCATATCGAATACCGGAATCGGAAGTTCCCATAATGCTATGAGCCAGTTTGATTTGATTCAGCCAATGAGGAATCCTCAGAAGTGTGGGCACATCCTGTTAGGCATGTACGCATGTTAACTAATGACATGGCTGTGATTGGCTGCTGAAATGATGTCATGATGCACTATAAAAGCCGCCGCCATTTAGGGTTCACTCTGCTGTGAATTCAGTTAGGGACAGGCTGCTGTTCAAGACTCTGAGGGACAGTTAGAGATAGCGATTTGCTATATAATATTGTGCTTTACCCAGGCTACAGTATCAATCACTGTAGCTTTCTTTTGCCTTGCAGCGCTGTTCGCAGCTGTCTGCAAGGTTTGTGTGAGTGCAGCTCCCGCTGTAGTGTGTCCTACAGCCACCTCTGGTTGTTGGCCGCTCAGCGTGAGTCACTGCCTCATACATATATATTTTTGTTTTATTGCTGCTCATTTTTCATTAATTCTCCTATTATTGTGCATCCATCCGTATCCATCTACATTGGTTGCAAACACTATAGGAGTAGACAGCGGAGCCTTTCTGCAGCCTTTCAGTGCTAGTGCCCAATTCTCTGCACTGTCCACGGCTGTCTGTGAGGTCTCTGTGTGTGAGTGCAGCTCACGTAGTGTGTTCTGCAGCCACCTCTGGTTGAAGGCCGCTCAGCATGCATCACTGCCTCATACATATTTATTTTTGTTTTATTGCTGTTCATTTTTCATTAATTCTCCTATTAGTGTGCATCCATCCATATCCATCTACATTGGTTGCAAACACTATAGGAGTAGACAACGGAGCCTTTCTGCAGCCTTTCAGTGCTAGTGCCCAGTTCTCTGCACTGTTCACGGCTGTCTTTGAGGTCTCTGTGTGTGAGTGCAGCTCACGTTGTAGTGTGTTCTGCAGCCACCTCTGGTTGTAGTCCACTCAGCGAGCGTCACTGCCTCATACATAGTCCTTTTTTGTTTTATTGCAGCTCATTTTTCCTGATTTTTTTCTACTATTAGAGCGCTTCCATCCATAGCCATCTACATTGGTTGGTTGCAAACACTATATAGGAGTAGATAGAGGAGCCTTTTTGCTAGCTTGTGCCCTGCAGCCGCAGCCAGATTAGTATTAGCCTATTTTTTGGAGCCTCATCTATTGCACTGTAGGTTACCTTCCTGCATTGTAACAGCTCCAAAAAGTTTGTGATACTATCGCTTTCACATCTTTTGTCACATCCTTTTTGTATTTTTGAAAAAAACACGTAAATAAAGTTCACCAAACACTCCACTTGACAGTTGTGTAGGCCACATTAGCTCATATTAAAGTGTAGTCCACACACTTTATAAAATTATACTTGCAGTGCGTGGTCCTTTTTTGACACAGTTGCAGATGACATTTGCTTTGTCAAATTCAAGCTGTGTGATCAGAAAGTCAAAAGAGGGAAAAGTGTCAGCAACCTGAATACCACAAATATGTGGAAACACGTGCGGACCAAGCACGTGGTGGAGTTACAAAGACACACTGAAGACGTAGGCCAACCTACAGCACCACCTACCACCTCTTCAGCTCGTGTTGTAGCCTCTTCCCCCAGCTCACACACAGCTGGTTCGGTTTCCTCACAGGATCGCCATGGAAGAACCTCTGGCACTGTTGACCAGAGACCCAGTGACATTCCACCCACAGCACCACGTTCCCTGTCATCCTCACACTCCGAGGTCACTCTACAGCTATCAGTAGCACAGGCATGGGAGAAAAGGCGGCCATACTCGGCAATCCATCCCCGAGCACAGGCTCTGAATGCTGGCATTGCCAAACTACTGGCCCTTGAAATGCTCTCATTCAGGCTGGTGGAGACTGACACCTTCCGTAACTTCATGGCATTGGCAGTACCACAATACACCATGCCCAGCCGCTTTTATTTCAGCAGGCAAGCTGTCCCTGCCCTGCAAAAGCATGTGGAGGGAAAAATTAAACATGCGCTACTAAACGCCATCAGTAGCAAGGTCCACCTGACCACCGATGCGTGGACCAGTAACCATGGACAGGGACGATACCTTTCCCTCACTGCCCATTGGGTCAATGATGTGGAGCCGAGTACAGATCTTGAGAGTGGCGCTGTACATGTTCTGCCAACTCCAAGGATTGCAGGAATCCATTCTGTACACATTGACTCCTCCTCATACTCCCGTTCCTCTGAATCAGCGCTGCAGGAGCCTGTTACGACCGATATGAGCACAGCCATGGCCAAACGTCAACAGGCTGTACTGAAATTAATTTCTTTGGGGAATCGAAGCCACACAGCGCAGGAGCTCTGGAATGCCATCAAGCAGGAGAGTGACGTGTGGTTTGTGCCAGTGAATCTCCAGCCAGGCTTGGTAATGTGTGACAATGACCGAAATTTGGTGGCAGCTCTGGGCCTAGGCAACATCACTCACATCCCATGTCTGGCACATGTGCTCAACTTGGTCGTGCAGAGCTTTCTGAGGGACTATCCGGATCTTGATGCACTGCTGCACAAGGTCCGTATAGAGTGCGCTCACTTGCGGCGTTCCAGCATGGCAAGATCGTGCATTGCAGCTCTGCAGCGACAATTACGCCTTCCGGAACATTGCATCATATGTGACCTACCCACCAGGTGGAATTCAACGTTACATATGTTGGAGCGGTTGTGTGAGCAGCAGGCAGCAGTCATGGAGTACCAGCTGCATCAGGCGCAAACAAGTCGCACTTCCGGTCACACTTCAGCACCACTGAGTGGGCCTCTATGAAGGACATCTGCCACGTTTTGCATGCCTTTGATGATTCCACATGGATGACGAGTGGAGGTGATGCACTAGTCAGCATGACTGTCCCCCTTTTCTGCCTGCTTCAAAAAACACTGCAAGCACTAAGGGAGGAGGTTTTGGAAGAGGTGGAGGATGAGGAGTCAAAAATGCCATCTGCTTCTGGACAGTCTGCGCAACATGGTTCTTCACAAAGGCCTAGGCAGGGGACACTTTGTGAGGAGGATGAGGAGGAGTCAATGGAGGAGGAAGACATCTCTCCAGAGGAGGGAGGTACACGATGCTCTAGTAGTCAGTATGTAGAGCGAGGGTGGGGTGATGCAGAGCAGGCACAGATGACGCCTCAAGCAGGGGACAGCATTTCTTGGGCAGTTGGGAGTCTGCAGCACATGGTTGATTTCATGCTGCAGTGCCTGAGAAACGACCGCCGCATCACCCACATTCTCAACATGGCTGATTATTGGGTGTACACCCTCCTAGATCCTTGCTACCGGGACAACTTACAAAGCCTCATAACACCGTTGAACCAGGAGCGTAAAATGCGGAGTACCAAGACACACTGGTGCATTCCATCATGTTCTCCATTTCACCCGAGAGCAGTGCTGCTAGTGCTTTACAAAGCAGCTCTGTGCATCTATGCAGTGGAGGAAGCTCTGCACAAAGAGGGAGCAGAGGCAGCACCTCAGCAAAAGGCAAGACCACTATGGCCCAAATGTGGCAAAGTTTTGTGTGCCCGCCACAAATGTCTACACCATCACAGATGGCTCCAGTCAGCAGGAGGCAACGTTTCCGTCAGATGGTGACAGACTACATGTCTTGCCATGTCAGTGTACTCCCAGACGGCTCTTCTCCCTTCAAGTTTTGGGTCTCTAAGCTGGATACATGGCCAGAGCTTAGAAAGTATGCATTGGAGGTGCTGGCTTGCCCTGCTGCTAGTGTATTATCAGAACGCGTCTTTAGTGCCGCAGGTGGTGTACTAACAGACCATCGTACGTGACTATCCTCCGATAACGTTGACCGGCTTACTTTTCTGAAAATGAACAAGGCCTGGATCTCGCCGGAATTTGCCAGTCCTCTTCCAGAATAAATAATTGGTTGGCAACAGTATCCAGGTCTCCTGTTGTGTTCATGTTTCTACCACCCGAAATGTAATCCCTGGGCTTTAACACCGCCAGTTGTTGCTCAGAAGTGCCGTCTGCACAGAGAAAAACATTAGCTCCTGTGTTAGTGGGGTTTAGTAACGCCAGCTGCTCCCCTGCTGTATGTCCGGCAATATCTCCTGCTCCCTCCACATTCAAACTACATCAGATTTTACACTTGCTCCAAGTAGGCCTCAGCCTACTCCATGATTGACCCTGGGCTCCAACACTGCCATTTGCTGCTCAGAAGTGCTGTCTGCACAGAGAAAAACACTAGCTCCTGTGTTAGTGGGGTTCAGTAACGCCAACTGCTCCTGTTATGAATGGGTCACCGAGGAGAAAAAAGCAAAACAAGCTAAGTCACAGAAAACCAGAGAGGTTGGTATCTATGCAGATTGCAGATCCCTGATCCTACCACACAACTAGCTGAAAACCAAGAGCTGACAGGCAGAAGGAATCACCAGCAACTGAATAGGGCGTTGGCTGTCTTAAATCCAATCTGAGATTACTGAGGTCCAATCGTCATCCTCATTCTCAGGTGGCAGATCTCCGCCGATCAAATCAGCCTCACTACCTCCTGATACCACCAGAGGGAGTCTGGAAGGAGAACTCACAACTGGTGAACCAGAGAATGAACTCACAACAGTACCCCCCCTTGAGGAGGGGTCATCGAACCCTCATCCATGCCACCAGGCTGATCAGGATGGGCCCGGTAAAAAGAACGAACCAATCTATTGGCATTAATATCATAGGCAGAGACCCAAGAATTATCCTCCTGACCATAACCCTTCCATTTGACCAAATACTGGAGTCTCCGTCTAGCCAAACGAGAATCCAATATTTTCTCTACCTCATATTCCACATTGCCCTCAACCAACACAGGGTCAGGAGGTGCTGCCATAGGAACCACTGGCTCAACAAACCTCTTCAACAGAGATTTGTGAAATACGTTATGGATCTTAAACGTAACTGGAAGATCCAATCGAAACGAAACAGGATTAAGAATTTCCAAAATCCCATAAGGACCAATAAATCTTGGCTTAAATTTAGGAGATGCAACCTTCATAGGAATATTCTTAGACGACAACCAAACCATATCACCCACTTCAAACTGGGGACCAATGGTCCTATGCCGGTTGGAAAATCACTGGGCCTTTTCCTAAGAGAGTGACAACTTATCCACCACTTGGTCCCATATCTGCTGCATTCTCTTAACCACAGTGTCCACACCTGGGCAGGACAAAGATTTCACTTGCCCTGAAGAGAATCGAGGATGAAACCCATAATTACAGAAAAAGGGTGACATCAAAGTGGCAGAACTAGCTCTATTGTTCAGTGCGAATTCGGCCAAGGGCAAAAATGAGACCCAATCATCCTGATCAGCAGATATAAAACATCTCAAATAAGACTCGAAGGTCTGGTTTGTTCTCTCAGTCTGTCCATTGGTCTGGGGATGAAACACGGAGGAGAAGGATAACTGAATTCCCAGATTGGAATAAAAGGCTTTTCAGAATCTGGAAACAAACTGGACTCCTCTGTTGGACACAATGTTCTCAGGAATCCCATGTAACCGAACCACCTGTTGTAAAAACAAGGGCACCAACTCAGCGGAGGATGGCAACTTTGGGAGTGGTACAAGATGGATCATCTTAGAAAATCTATCACAAATCACCCAGATAACAGTCATTCTCTGAGAGACAGGAAGATCAGAAATAAAATCCATTGAGATATGGGTCCATGGCCTCTTGGGCAGCGGCAAGGGCATCAGCAACCCTCTAGAACGAGAACAGGGTTTAGACCGAGAACAAGTCCCACAGGACTGTACAAAATTCCTGACGTCACGAGATAAGGCAAGCCATCAAAAAGACCGACTCACCAAATCTCTGGTACCAAAAATACCCGGATGACCAGCCAATGCGGAGCAATGAATTTCAGACATCACTCTCTATCTCCACTGGTCATGAACATAAAATTTTCCCATAGGCAATGCTCAGGTTTATACTCCTGAAATTCCTCCAGGGTGCGTCTCAAATCGGGCGAAATGGCAGAAAGAACTACCCCTTCACCTAGGATGGTAGTAGGCTCGGTCACACTAAGAGAATCGGCAAAGAAACTCCTAGAAAGGGCTTCTGCCTTAACATTCTTAGTGCCTGGAAGAAAGGAGACCACAAAATCAAAACGCGTAAAAAAACAAGGCCCACCTAGCCTGTCTAGGATTCAAGCGTTTGGCCGACTCAAGGTAAATCAAATTCTTTGGTCAGTGAGGACCACAACTTGATGTCTAGCTCCCTCTAACCAATGTCTCCACTCCTCAAATGCCCACTTCATGGCCAACAATTCCCGATTCCCCACGTCATAGTTGCGTTCAGATGGGGAGAACTTTCGAGAAAAGAAGGCACAGGGATTCATCTTAGAAGTCACAGGGTCTTTTTGGGACAAAACAGCTCCTGCACCAATCTCAGAAGCATCTACCTCCACCTGAAATGGAAGTGAGACATCAGGTTGCCGAAAACTGGAGCTGAAGTAAATCTCCTCTTAAGCTCCTGAAATGCTGAGATAGCCTCAGGAGACCAATTCAGCACATCAGCGCCCTTCTTGGTCAGATCAGTCAGTGGTTTGACAATACCAGAAAAATTACCTATAAATTTACGATAGAAATTAGCAAAACCCAAAAACTTCTGGAGGGCCTTCAAAGAAGTAGGCTGAATCCAATCATAAATGGCCTGTACCTTGGCAGGGTCCATTTCAGTAGTCGATGGAGACAAGATAAATCCCAAAAATGAAATCCTCTGTACACTGAAAAGGCATTTCGATCCCTTAACAAACAGGGAATTCTCCCTCAAAATCCAGAACACAGTCTGGACGTGTTCCACATGAGAATCCCAATCACTAGAAAAGATCAAAATATCATCCAGATAGATGATCAAAAACTTATCCACAAAGTCACGGAAAATATCACTCATAAAGGACTGGAAGACAGAAGGGGCATTAGTGAGCCCAAAAGGCATCACCAGGTACTGAAAATGTCCCTCCGGAGTATTAAACGCCGTCTTCCATTCATCCCAGTGCTTGATGCGAATAAGATTATACGCCCCCCTGAGGTCAAGCTTAGTAAACCAGCAGGCACTCTTAACTCTGGAGAATAAATCAGACATCAGAGGTAATGGGTACTGATATTTAACCATCATCTTGTTAAGGGAACGATAATCAATACACGGTCTTAATGAACCATCTTTCTTGGCCACAAAAAAAACCCAGCACCTAAAGGTGACGAGGATGGTCTAATATGACTCTTCAACAATGACTCCTTAATATAGGATCGCATAGCATCATGTTCGGGTACTGATAAGTTGAAAAGCCGACCCTTGGGAAATTTACACCCAGGCATCAACTCAATTGCACAGTCATAACTCCTATGAGGAGGCAAAGACGCAGACTTGCTCTCACTAAATACATCAGAAAAATCGGCTAGATAATCAGGAATATCATGAGACTGAGGAGAGGTGGAGAAAACAGAAGCGTCCCTAAGAACACGCTGACAACCCCAACTCACCACAGACCCAGATTTCCAATCCAAAACTGGATTATGAGTTTGCAACCAAGGAAAACCCAGAACAATAGTATCATGCAAATTATGCAGCACCAAAAATTTACAATTTTCTTGGTAGTCTGGGGCAACTCGCATTGTCACATGGGTCCAAAACTGAGGTTTATTCTCCGCCAAAGGAGTAGCATCAATACCCCTCAAAGGAATAGGCATCCACAGAGGCGTCATAGAAAAACCACAACATTTAGCAAAGTCCAAATCCATCAGATTCAACTCTGCTCCTGAATCCACAAAAGCCTTTGTGGAAAACGTGGATAAGGAGCAGATCAGAGTAATCGCCAAAAGAAATTTAGGTTGTACACTGCCCACAGCAAATGTGTGTGCAAAACGTTTCTCTTGTTTAGGGCAGACAGAAATAGTATGAGAGGCGTCTCCACAGAAAAAACACAGCTTATTACGCCTTCTAAACTCCCGATGTTGCACCCTAGACAAAACCCCATCACATTGCATAGGTTCAGACGTTTGTTCAAAAGGTGGCAGCACCTCCCGTGTAATTTTACTTTCACGTAAACGCCGATTAATTTGAATGGCTAATGACATAGAATCATCCAGACCAGAGGGAACAGGAAATCCCACCATAACATCTTTTACAGTCTCTGATAAACCCTTCCGAAAGAGAGCTGCCAATGCACTATCATTCCATGTAGTAAGGACCGTCCACTTTCGGAATTTTTGACAGTATGACTCTGGTTTAATGCCAACAGGGTTCTCTCAACTTGATCAACAGCATTAGGTTCATCATACAACAACCCCAAGGCTTGAAAAAATGCATCCACATTAGTCATTATAGGATTTTCAGGTGTCAGAGAAAAAGCCCAATCCTGGGGATCGCCGCGCAGCAAGGAGATTACAATTTTAACCTGCTGCACAGAGCTCCCCGATGAGTTAGGCTTTAAGGCCAGAAATAATTTACAATTATTCTTAAAATTCAGAAATTTAGACCAATCCCCAGAAAACACATCAGGAGTAGGGATCTTAGGTTCAGCAGCATGTGACTGAATGAGGTAGGTGGAAATTCCCTGCACTTCAGCAGCAAGCTGCTCCACACGATCAGACAATTGCTTAATCTCCATTAGGAAAAAAAAAAATTCTCCTACGGCCCCAGAGAAAAGGAGGAAAAAATATTAAAACTTTTTTCTTTTTTTAACAACTCTTTCCTGCTTTTGAGTACCCTAGAATCTGCGGTATGGCTGGTGATTCTGTTATGAATGGGTCACCGAGGAGAAAAAGCAAAACAAGCTAAGTCACAGAAAACCAGAGAGGTTGGTATCTATGCAGATTGCATATCCCTGATCCTACCACACAACTAGCAGCAGCCGTGGAGCGTACCTACAATGATCCTAGATGCCTCGTCACGGCCAGGGGACTAAATAAGCCTAAAGCAAGAAAAGGGGAAATCTAACTGCCCCAGAGCAGACCCCTAAGGAAAGACAGCTCCCACACATGTATTGACGGTGAAACAAGATGAAAGCACAAACACAGGCAGGAAAATAGGCTGAGCAAACAATGGGGCCCAAACTAACTAGAAAGGAAAGGAAAGGGAAAGACACTGTCTGCAACCTGCAAAAAAAACCTACAAAAATAATGTCCAACACTTCTGATAGCAAAATTAACCCTGAAGTCACTAGACTTCTCCCACTATATCAGCACTCTGAAATATTCTGAGACAGAGCAAAAAGAGGCCAAACTAGTAAGGGACAAAAAGCAAATTGGCAAATACAGATAAATAAGAGTGGAAATTCAGCACAGCCCAAGCCGAGGCTGGCTGACCATGCAAAAAACTGAATAGACCAACAAAATCAAGTGTGAACATTAGCAGAAAAAACTTAGCTTTAGATGAATGGAACAGAGCTGAAAACCAAAAGCTGACAGGCAGAAGGAATCACCAGCAACTGAATAGGGCGTCGGCTGTCTTAAATTCAATCTGAGATTCCTGAGGTCCAATCGTCATCCTCATTCTCAGGTGGCAGATCTCCGCCGATCAAATCAACCTCACTACCTCCTGATACCACCAGAGGGAGTTTGGAAGGAGAACTCACAACTGGTGAACCAGAGAATGAACTCACAACATGCTCCCCTGCTGTGTGTCCGGCAATATCTCCTGCTCCCGCCACATTCAAACTACATTAGATTTTACACTTGCTCCAAGTAGGCCTCAGCCTACTCCATGAATGACCCTGGGCTCCAACACCGCCAGTTGTTGCTCAGAAGTGCCGTCTGCACAGATAAAAACACTAGCTCCTGTGTTAGTGGGGTTCAGTAATGCCAGCTGCTCCCCTGCTGTGTGTCCGGCAATATCTCATGCTCCCTACACATTAAAACTACATCAGATTTTTCACTTGCTCCAAGTAGGCCTCAGCCTACTCCATGATTGACCCTGGGCTCCAATACTGCCAGTTGCTGCTCAGAAGTGCCGTCTGCACAGAGAAAAACACTAGCTCCTGTGTTAGTGGGGTTCAGTAATGCCAGCTGCTCCCCTGCTGTGTGTCCGTCAATGTCTACTGCTGCCTCCACATTCACACTACTACTGATTTCAAACTTGCTCCAATTAGGCCTCTGGCTCCACTCTGTTTCTAGTATTTACCCTGGCCTCCAGCACCGCCAGTTGCTGCTCAGAATTGCGATCTGCACAATCAACACTTGTTCCTGTGTTACTGGGGTTCAGTATCGTCAGTTGATCCCCTGATGTGTGTCCGACAATCTCTCCTGCTCTGTCCACATTCCCACTACTACTGGAGCCAGAGGCTTAATTGGAGCACGTTTAAAATCAGTAGTAGTCTACAACAGATATTAAACTTGATGAAATTAGGCTTCAGCCTAAACCCTGATTGACTCTGGGCTCCAACATCGCCAGTTGCTGCTCAGAAGTGCCGTCTGCACAGTCAACATATGCTCCAGTGTTATTGGGGTTCAGAAATGTCATCTGATCCCCAGCTGTGTGTCCGGCAATTTCTCCTGCTCTGTCCACACTCACAAAACTACAGATTTTAAACTTGCTCCAATTAGGCCTCTGTCTCCACTCTGTTTGTAGTATTTTCCCTGGGTTCCAGCACTGCCATCTGTTTCCCGGCATTCTCTTTGGCACGGGTACTCCCTCCTGCCCAGCCTGGTTCCAGCACGCCTGCTGTTTCTGGATAGTGTCAATGTCACTTTACCACCAATATGTTGTCCTGTTGTGTTGCGGTCGGGTTAGCCGAGTCTATGGTGTCTGCAGTTTATGGGCTTCCTATGTGGGCTGCGGGATCTGGCAACAAAGGCTGGTTCCGTAGTGCCAATAGGACAAGCACCCCCTGTAGGACTGTGGGTTTCGGTAACTGCGGCCGGCTCGCGGCCTTGCAACTTTGTTTTTCATGGGTACCTTCTACTACCCATCCAGGTTCCAGTACCGTCAGCTGGTTCTCGGCAGTGCCTTTGGCTTAGGTGCCTCCTTCTCGGTATCCGAGTTCCAGCAACGTCTGCTGGTCCTTGGTAGTGCTTTCTAGCACAGGTACCTGCTGCTTAGTAACCAGGTTCCAGCACCGTCAGCTGGTCCTCGGTAGTTCCATTGGCTCTTGTTCGTTCTGCTGCCCCTCCGGGTTCCAGCACCGTCAGCTGGTTCTTGGCAGTGTCTTTGGCACGGGTACTCCCTCCTGCCCAGCCTGGTACCAGCATGCCTGCTGTTTCCGGTTAGTGTCAACGTCACTTTGCCACCAATACGTTGTCCTGTCGTGTTGCGGTCGGGTTAGCTGAGTCTATGGTGCATGCAGTTTATGGGCTTCCTATGTGGGCTGCGGGATCTGGCAACAAAGGCTGGTTCCGTAGTGCCAATAGGACAAGCACCCCCTGTAGGACTGTGGGTTTCGGTAACTGCGAACGGCTCGCGGCCTTGCAACTTTGTTTTTCATGGGTACCTTCTGCTACCCATCCAGGTTCCAGTACCGTCAGCTGGTTCTCGGCAGTGCCTTTGGCTTAGGTGCCTCCTTCTCGGTATCCGAGTTCCAGCAACATCTGCTAGTCCTTGGTAGTGCTTTCTAGCACAGGTACCTCCTGCTTACTTACCAGGCTCCAGCACCATCAGCTGGTCCTCGGTAGTGCCATTGGCTCTTGTTCCTTCTGCTGTCCCTCCGGGTTCCAGCACCGTCAGCTGGTCCTCGCTTGTTCCATTGGCTCTTGCAGCTTCTGCTACCCATCCGGGTTCCAGCACAGTCAGCTGGTTCTCGGCAGTACCTTTGGCCTAGGTGCCTCCTTCTCGGTATCCGAGTTCCAGCAACGTCTGCTGGTCCTTGGTAGTGCCATTGGCTCTTGTTCCTTCTGCTGCCCCTCCGGGTTCCAGCACTGTCAGCTGGTCCTCGGTATTGCCATTGGCTCTTGTTCCTAATGCTACCCATCCTGGTTCCAGTACCGTCAGCTGGTTCTCGGCAGTTCCTCAACCTTCTTGTACCTTCTGCTACATTTCCAAATTCAAGCTTTTGGAAATGGTTTTTGGTTATCACTCTGGATCTCCCTGACGACGACCCTGAAGACGACGACCCTGAAGACCACCCCGAAGAAGACGACGACCACGAAAATGATGACCCTGAAGATGATGACCTGGAAGACCACCCCAAAGAAGACCAAAAAGATCACCCTGAAGAAGATGACCAAGAGGACAAAGAACATGAAGACAACCACCATGATACAGAACAACAAGAGACAGAAGACCAAGAAGCAGAAGAACAAAAAGCAGAAGAACATTAAGCATAAGACTAAAAATCAGAGCAAAAGATATTATCTAAATTATAAGCAGAAGAAGACTGAGCAGTGTATGGGGGTGAGTCCATTCCTCCTCGTGGTGCCCCTGGAAAATGCCTGCTTGTGCAGGCCAAACTGAACGCGGACAAATCCTGCTGTAAATCTTTTGTGACAGGCATAACGGAAGGTGTAATCTTCAAACTTTTATAGATAACAACTACAGGAATGACTGTCACAAATAAGAATACGATGAAGAAGAAGAAGAATAGGAAGAAGATGAAGAAGTAGAATATGAAAAAGAATAATAGTAGAATAAGAAGAATATGAAGAATGTAAAAAAAAAGAATAATAGGAAGAAGGTGAAGAAGAAGAAGATGAATAAGGTGAAGAAGTTGATGAAAATGAAATGATGCTGCTGCTGAGAATCATGAAGGAGAAAGTATGGGAGAAGTAAAAAAGAAGGTGAAGAGCATGGAAGTAGTGAAACATACATATCTGACAAAATATAAAAAAGGTTATCATAGTCAAAATCTTTGTAACTCCGAACGTCTTTAAAAAAAAAAAAATTATTTCTGCTATTTCATTTGATTGGGCTAAACCTCTATGCCTTTAATGTCTCCTCCACCTCCCCAATACATTCTACATTATTATTAGCTGTTTTTCTTCATGTAGAATTAACCTACAAGGAAAGAAAGGGGTTTTTTTATTCCGATATTTCTGTCCCATTGACTTGCATTGGTTTCCGGTATCGGAATCCGCGATATCCGATACTTTTTGGGTATCGGTCCGATCCAATCCGATCCGATATTTCACGATATCGGATGGTATCGCTCAACACTAATCATGCGTTTTTGTGCATTTTTTTGCGGTTTTGTGAGCGTTTTTTTAAAAAAACGCATGCTTTTTTTGCGCTGAAGTGCGCATTAACATGCGCACGTCAGCGCACCCATAGACTATAATGGGTGGTTGGGTGAAAAAAAATGCATTGCGTGCGCATGCGTTTTTGGGGGGGCAAGTCGGACGCTCAAAAAATGCAACATAGTGCATTTTGTGCGCCCGAGCGCACACTACAAAAAAACGCATGCGCATACAAACGCATGTGTATGTGCACCCATGTTAAGAATAGGGAAAAAAACGCATGCTTTTTTTGCGCAAAAAACAGCGCAAAAAAACGCAAGTGTGAAACCAGCCTTACCTTTATGTGGATACTAAGTGTCGCTGACTCCGTTATATACTATATCTTTTGATTGATCTATTTGTATTTTATCAACTTTTGGATAAAAATAAAATTACAATTTTTATGAATTGCTCCTGATTCCATTTTTTTTGATTTGGGTAGCATGCGCAGAGGTCATTGTAAAGGGAAGGGGAGCAGAAGAAGCTGCTACTGTGATTGTGACAGGATGCCTGAAGAGAAGACTGTATCTATATTACTGTGCAAAAGTTTTAGACAGGTGTGAGAAAATGCTGCAAAGTAAAAATGCTTTCAAAAATAGAAGTTTTAATATTTTATTTGTATCAATAAAACAATACAAAGAGAATGAATAAAACAGAAATTTAATTAAAATCAATATTTGTCTCAAAACAGCATGCAAGGATCAATTCTTCTAGGTACACTTACAGGAATCATAAAAAGGGGAGTTTTAACATAGTAACAAAGTAAACAGTCAAGTGACCCTGTTTAGAAAATGAGGATAACATAGAGGTTTAGTGCAAAAACATAAGCCAGAGCATATAAATGGATTCATGCACATGAAAACCAATTGGATAGGATGAAAGGTAATTTTTATTACGACAAAAATAAGTTTACTTACCAGCTTGTTGCTATTCAGAATATTCAATTATACCTTACTTACATTTGTCCCTTCTTCAACAACCTGTCTATCATGGCTGTATGTTTGTGTAGCATATGCAGAGGAAAGCTATTCTGCCTCTTTTCATGTTTGGGAAGATGTGCTGTAAGTGGATATTCTGATCTATTACTGGAGATAACAGAAGAGCTGAAGCAAGAAGAGGCTGCTCCCACTACTGTATACCAAGTCTATCTGATCTAACACTGGAGATACCATGAGTGATGAGGCAAGTATGGGCTGCTTACACTGCTGTCTACCCTGTCTGTTTGATCTAATACTGGAGATACCAGGAGTGCTGAGGTAAGAAGAGGTTGCTCACACTGCTGTTCACTCTATAGGATCTAATACTGGAGATACCACTGGTGCTGAGGTAAGAAGAGGCTGTTCACACTGCTGTTCACTCTATAGGATCTAATACTGGAGGTACCACTGGTGCTGAGGTAAGAAGAGGCTGTTCACACTGCTGTTCTCTCTATAGGATCTAATACTGGAGATACCACTGGTGCTGAGGTAAGAAGAGGCTGATCTCACTGCTGATCACTCTATAGGATCTAGTACTGGAGGTACCAGGGATGCTGAGGTAAGAAAAAGTCACTCACACTGCTGTGCACCCTGTCTTTCTGAATGCTGAGCAGCTCCTTTGACCTAGAGACATCTTGTGAGTATGTGGTATAGATAATCTCTGCGTAACAGCAGTGCCATTTGCTACTGCACATGCTCACCGTTACCTCTCCTGCTAACATTTTAATGCACTACAATTATTACCTCTGTAGGCAAAATGATGATTTGATAATTAATGGTCTTTATGAATTTCTAATGATGTTTCCTATTCCCAGAGAACTTTTTAATTCAACGGAAACTTAAAAGAATTGTAAGCAATATATTTGTAAAGATTTATTATTTTGTGACTTTTTTTAGCTTAGACCGCAAAACACTGGTTCTAAAAACTGGGTTTACACATTCACTAGAATGCAAATAATCTTAAATGACATGAATGCAACCATTCATATTAAAAGGTATTGACATTTTAAGGACAAATAATGCTTTAAATATCTATTTCATAATACAAAATAAGAATATAGTATACAGTAGATGAAGCATAAAAACATAGAAAAACAGTATATAGTATTATTTCTAATTATATACAGGAAGTACTTATCTTACCAATGACATTTACCTTAAGCAAAGGCTTTGCATATTGCAGGCACCTTGATAAATGATGTCACATGTAACCTGGACATAAGCCAGAGGACTGTCTTCATAAAGCCATTATGTTTTATTAGATTGTTGTTTTCCTCAGGCAATAACTAATATCTTTAATGAATTTGACATGTTACTGTAATGTATATGAGCTGAGGCTTTAATTTTATAGGGACTTTCCTAGCAAATTTTACAACGTAGGTTGCTGTCATCAAGGGATTTTCAAAAAAATTTGTAAGGAAGATATTGTTCTTTCTAGTTCTTACTAATATGTAAGAAGATGAGCCAAGACAAAGTCAGTGGTTTCCGTTGCCCTTGGATGCTGGAATTATCAGGACTGTCACCACTGTTGCCGGGGGAGAGTTCTTCTGGGAGGGGAGGACCTTCACGCTGGACAGCAGGGGGTGCTGGGAATATAAAAGGGTCTGAGTGTGGGAACAGGTCAGACTTGGTGGGAAAGTGACAGGAGAACAAGGAGAAAGTTGACTCCCTCCACGCTGCTCTGACTGCTAACTCCACGTAATCCATCCCCTATTGTACTTACTTAAAAGTTGACTGTGTCAAGACCGAGCTATCTTCTAACTCTGCCTTTTTGGGCTGCTCCTTTCCACCTGCAGTTGCAGATAACCTGACTTGCTCCATTCTTAGAGACTACTCCAGAGGACCTCCCACTGCCGCGGTCTGAGAGCATGCCCATGGTTCGTGTTCGGCGCCATCCCTGAGGAATCTACACAAAGAACTGTTTCTATGTTCTAGGTAATGTATGGAGGGTCAAAAAAGGAGCGCCAGCCGTGTGTGTATTAGGGGAGAATGCAGCTCCAGCCGGGTACCTTAGGAGAGGAAGAAAATTAAAAACAGCACAACAAACCCGGTCAAGGAGGAGCGCAAAAATGGAAATGGGGAGTTGAAAAGCTTCTTTATTATCCACAACGTGTTTCAACAGAATAATCCGTCTTCATCAGGTGGCAGTACAAATCACAGGGGGAAGGGGAGGTATTTAAAGGAACAATAGCCAATAAGGATGGCTATTGATTAAAAAACCACAGCAACATTATAAATAAAAGTTTTAAAAAACGAGTATAAACAAAAAATCAGACACAACAATTTCAATAAGCAATCAATAATATTAATAAAAGCAGTTAAAAAAGCAGTAAAAAGAGCAACATGGGCGGTTCCTCAGAATGGTTTCTCAATAGTGAGATTTAACCTTTCAGGTGCTAGTGTCCCTAATTTAAAGATCCAGAAACTTTCCATCCTGATTAAATTCTCATAACGGTTAATGACATCCTCCCTGATATGTTCTATAATTGTCAATTTCAATGCACCAGGATCCTTATTATGTGTGAATAAAAAGTGCTTGGAAAGGCTGTGTAACAAATACCCATTTTTTATATTCTGGCGGTGTTTATTCAATCTGTTATGCATTGATTGAATAGTTCTACCAATATATTGCAACCCACAGTCGCATTCGATTAAATATATGACAAAATTTGACTGACAGTTGACATGACTACTAATTTTAAAAGAAGAACCTGTGGTGTTAGATTTAAATTGTTGCACACCATTGCAAATGGAAGTGCAGTAGAGGCACGTGGGGGCCCTACATGCAAAACAGCCTGGATTCCGTAAACTATGTGTGATTGATGAGGGTGGCTGCCTGATGTAAGTATGGGGCCACAAGGTTACGGAGGGTACGATTCTTCCTAAAAATAGTCATGGGTTGTACCGGTAAATGTTTCAACAAAATGGGGTCCCCTTTCAAAATAAACCAGTATTTATTGACTAGATCGCAGAGACGGGCGTGGGAACTGTTAAAGGTAGTAATCAGGCCCCAATTAGCAAAATTGGCGGACTCAGCCTCCTTTTTAGGAGCGATAGTGCTATTTCTGATTTTAACAATATCCTTCTGGGTGGAGTTATTGGCCCTGGTGAAGGCGTCCTTCAATAGTTTTTTAGGGTAACCCTTGTCGATAAAACAGTTTTCAAGGATTTTTGCCTGAATTAAAAAATCACTGTCCTTAGTGCAATTCTTTCGGACTCTCCAATATTGCCCATAGGGAATATTCGAGATCCATTTAGGGAGATGGCCGCTGGTAAAGTTAAGGTAGCTGTTAACATCAACTATTTTGAAGTGGGTTGATGTTAAAATTCTACCATCTTGGTCAACATTAACCATCAAGTTCAAAAATTGGATACCTGTAGTGGACATATCATAAGAAAAAGTGAGACCCCAGTTATCCTTATTCAAGGACTGGGTGAATTCAATTGCCTCTGATTCTGACCCCGTCCAGATAATGAACAGGTCATCAATAAAGCGCCTGTAAAGTGCAATCTTGCCAACCGCCAAAGGGGACTGCGCGATCAACACGGACTCAAATGCCCCCATAAAAAGGTTGGCATAACTGGGGGCAAATCTCATCCCCATCGCGCATTAACTGGCGGTAGCAAGTGCCATCAAATGAAAAAACATTATTATTAAGAACAAAATGGATGGCCTGCTTTAAAAATTCTTTCTGCAGCGGGGGTAGGGACTCATCCTTTGAGAGAAAATGTTTGATTGCTTCTATCCCTAAGTCATGGTGAATATTTGTGTACAAGGCCTGCACATCAAGGGTTATCAAAAAGCAGTTGGTAACAATGGGTAAGGAGAGAAAAAGATCAATCAAATGGGAGGAATCCCTAAGATAAGAGGGTAAATTCAGAATGTATTTCTGTAAAAAAAGATCCACGTAGTGTGAAAGGTTACAGGTGATTGATTTAACCCCTGAACTGATGGGGCGACCTGGAGGGTTTTCCGGATCCTTGTAGTATATTCTGAAAGGATGGTGGGTGAGGGGTCATGGGTAAGCTTATTGTAATAATCGGAATCATTTAGTAGCCTGAGGCCCTCGTTGTTATAACGAACTCTGTCCATAATAACCACCCCATCCCTTTTATCAGCATTTCTGATGATTATATCTTTGTTCACTCTAAGGGATAGAAGGGCAGTTTTTTCAGCGAAACTAAGATTCCGAGTTTGAATCTGCTCAGGAGGTTCTTCTTTTAAAATTAGTAGTCATGTCAACTGTCAGTCAAATTTTGTCATATATTTAATCGAATGCGACTGTGGGTTGCAATATATTGGTAGAACTATTCAATCAATGCATAACAGATTGAATAAACACCGCCAGAATACATAAAATGGGTATTTGTTACACAGCCTTTCCAAGCACTTTTTATTCTCACATAATAAGGATCCTGGTGCGTTGAAATTGACGATTACAGAACATATCAGGGAGGACGTCATTAACCGTTATGAGAATTTAATCAGGAGGGAAACTTTCTGGATCTTTAAATTAGGGACACTAGCACCTGAGGGGTTAAATCTCACTATTGAGAAACCATTCTGAGGAACCGCCCATGTTGCTCTTTTTATTGCTTTTTTAACTGCTTTTATTAATATTATTGATTGCTTACTGTAATTGTTGTGTCTGATTTTTTATTCATACTCATTTTTTAAATCTTTTATTTATTTATAATGTTGCTGTGGTTTTTTAATCAATAGCCATCCTTATTGGCTATTGTTCCTTTAAATACCTCCCTTTCCCCCAGTGATTTGTACTGCCACCTGATGAAGACGGATTATTCTGTTGAAATGCGTTGTGGATAATAAAGAAGCTTTTCAACTCCCCATTTCCATTTTTGCGCTCCTCCTTGACCTGGTTTGTTGCACTGTTTCTATGTTCCAGCACACTCAAGCCAAGCAGGACTGGATACATCAACAACGTCAGGAGGAATTGCTTCTCATTCCTCCATAACAGAGCCAGAGACATTGTCCATGATTTGCGCCATTGGGAGATATTCCAGCCTTTCCTCTACACCTCTACAAGAACTGCAGGTGTTAAGTTACCTTTTTTGTATAACCCTTTTCTCGAGCATTGTGTATGTGTGCAATTCCCGTTGTTGCCGTTACTAATCTTGCCTCCCTGTGTGGAGTATTCCTTGTTTAATTACCTGTTCTGTAAATCCTGTTAACCCCTTCTCTGTCTCCAGCTCTTCACTGCATCCAACAAATCTCTCTCCTTTACAATCAAATAACCATAAAATTGTATGATCAATAAAGTTTTACACTTTGTTCTCTTAATTTAGTTATGACTAGCATATAAAATGAAAGAAATAAACAGCACCTACCCCAATGCCGAGGACCGGCACCAGGTTTCTGTGGGCCCCGGGCAAAACAAAATCAAGGAGACTCTTTAACATATATCATAATTCATGATGCACACATAAGAAATATAAGTATAGCACAGTGCCAAAGATTTCACTTACATCTTACATTACATGAGTTATATCTATTGCTAATTCTTCAAAAGCTCAGAAACCATCAATTCCTTGCAGAGCACAGCACACAGAGTGCCTGCAGAGTTATCATTTTATACCAGACAGTATTGTCCTCCATACAGTATTATGGGCCCCATAAAGTCCTCCATAAAGTATTATGGGCACCACATAGTCCTCCATACAGTATTATGGGCCACCATAGTTTTCCATACAGAATTATCGGCACCATATAGTCCGCCAAGCGTTATTATGGGCTCCACATAGTCCTCCATTCTGTATTATGGGCATCAAATGGCCATCCATACAAAATTATGGGCACCACATAGTCCTCCATACATTATTATGGCCACCACAGTTGTCTATACAGTATTATGGGCCCCATATATAGCTTTACACCTCCATACATTATTATGGCCACCACAGTTGTCTATACAGTATTATGGGCCCCATATATAGCTTTACACAATATAATGCCCCCATATATTTCTTCATACAGTATTGTGGGTCCCATAGATTGCTCCATACATTATAACGGGCACTGTTATGATTGAGTCACCGAGGAGGAAAGCAAGACCAAGCTAAGCCACAGAAAACCAGAGAGGTTGGTAACTAAGCAGATTGCAGACCCCTGATCCTAGCCACACAACTAGCAGTAGCCGTGGAGCATACCTACAATGAGCCTAGACGCCTCGACACAGCCGGAGAACTGAATGAGCCAAAAGCAAGAAAGGGGAAATCTAAACTGCCCCAGAGCAGACCCCAAAGGAATAGATAGCCCCCAAACATATATTGTCGGTGAGACAAGAAAATACAAAAACACAAATGCAGGTAGGAAAATAGACTGAGCAAACGATGGGGCCCACACTAACTAGACAGGACAGGAAAGGAAAGACTCTGTCTGCAATCACGCAAAAAACCCTGCAAAAATGCCTAACACATCTGATAAAAAAAATACTGAAGTCACTAGACTTCGCCCACTATATCAGCACTCTGGTATATTCTGAAAGCAGAGCAAAAAGAGGCCAATCTAATAAGAGGAATAAACAAACTGGCACAAGCAGTAACATAAGGATGGAAATTCAGCACAGCCCCAGCCGGAGCTGGCTGACCACACAAAACTGAAATAGACAAAACCAGATCAAATGTGAACAATAGCAAAAGAACATTTAGCTGAGCATGCAGGGACTGAGCTGGAAACCAAGACCTCAGGAGTCAGGAAAAAATCACCAGCAGGGATAGAGGGAGTCAGCTGTCTTAAATCCAGTCAGAAACTCCAGATCTAAAGTCATCCTCCTCATTATCAGGTGGCAGGCCTTTGTTAATTAGATCACTGTTAATTAGATCAGCTCCATTACCTTCAGTAACCACCAGAGTGAGCCCAGAAAGAGAACTTGTGAACCCTCTGTCAATATAACCAGCTCCACTATCTTCACTAGTGACCAGAGGTAGGCCAGAAAGCGAATTCACAACAGTACCCGCTTTGAGGAGGGGTCACCAAACCCTCATCCACGCCACCAGGCCGATCAGGATGGGACTGGTGAAAAGCACGAACCAATCTATCGGCATGAATGTAAGGAGCAGAGACCCAAGAATTATCCTCCTGGCCATAACCCTTCCATTTGACCAAGTACTGGAGTCTCCGTCTAGCCAAACGAGATTCCAATATTTTCTCTATCTCATATTCCACATTGCCTTTAACCAATACAGGGTCAGGAGGTGCCGCCATAGGAACTACTGGCTCCACAAACCTCTTCAACAGAGATTTATGAAACACGTTATGGATCTTAAACGTAACTGGAAGAGCCAATTGAAAAGAAACAGGATTAAGAATCTCCAAGATCTTATAAGGTCCAATGAATCTTGGCTTGAACTTTGGAGACGCAACCTTCATAGGAATATTCTTTGATGACAACCAACCCATATCAACCACTTTAAACCGGGGACCAATGGTCCTATGCCGGTTGGAAAACCATTGGGCTTTTTCCTGAGAGAGGGACAACTTATCCACCACTTGGTCCCAGATCTGCTGCATTCTCTCTACCACAGTGTCCACACTTGGGCAGGTCAAAGATTCCACTTGCCCTGAAGAAAATCGAGGATGAAACCCAAAGTTACAGAAAAAGGGTGACATCAAAGTGGCAGAACTAGCTCTATTGCTTAGCGCGAATTCGGCCAAGGGCAAAAATGAGACATAGTCATCCTGATCAGCAGATATAAAACATCTCAAATAGGACTCCAAAGTCTGGTTTGTTCTCTTAGTCTGCCCATTGGTCTGAGGATGAAATGCAGAGGAGAAAGATAACTGAATTCCCAGTTTGGAACAAAAAGCTCTCCAAATCTGGAAACAAACTGGACTCCTCTGTCCGACACAATGTTTTCAGGAATCCCATGCAACCGAACCACCTGTTGTAAAAATAAGGGCACCAACTCTGAAGATGATGGCAACTTTGGGAGTGGTACAAGATGGATCATCTTAGAAAATCTATCACAAATCACCCAGATAACAGTCATTCTCTGAGAGACAGGAAGATCAGAAATAAAATCCATTGAGATATGGGTCCATGGCCTCTTGGGCACCGGCAGGGGCATCAACAACCCACTAGAACGAGAACAGGGTTTAGACCGAGAACAAGTCCCACAGGACTGCACAAAATTCCTGACATCACAAGATAAGGCAGGCCACCAAAAAGACCGACTCACCAAATCTCTGGTACCAAAAATACCTGGATGACCAGCCAACGCGGAGCAATGAATTTCAGACATTACTCTCTTCCTCCACTGGTCAGGAACATACAATTTTCCCATAGGGCAATGTTCAGGTTTGTCCTCCAGAAATTCCTCCAGGGCACGTCTCAAATCAGGTGAGATGGCGGAAAGAACAACCCCCTCATTTAGAATGGTAGTAGGCTCGGTCACAATAAGAGAATCCACAAAGAAACTTCTAGAAAGGGCATCTGCCTTAAGATTCATAGTGACCGGAAGAAAGAGACCACAAATTTAAAACGCATGAAAACAAGGCCCACCTAGCCTGTCTAGGATTCAAGCATTTGGCTGATTCAAGATAAATCAAATTCTTGTGGTCGGTGAGGACCACAACTTGATGTCTAGCTCTCCAACCAATGTCTCCACTCTTCAAATGCCCATTTCATGGCCAACAATTCCCGATTCCCCACGTCATAGTTATGTTAAGATGGGGAGAATTTTCGAGAAAAGAAGGCACAGGGACTCATTTTAGAAGTCACCCGATCTTTTGGGGACAAAATGGCTTCTGCACCAATCTCAGAAGCATCTACCTCCACCTGAAATGGGAGTGAAACATCAGGTTGCTGTAGAACCGGAGCAGAAGTGAATCTCCGCTTAAGCTCCCGAAATACCGAGACTGCCTCTGGAGACCAATTCACCACATCAGCACCCTTTTTGGTCAGATCAGTCAGTGGTTTGACAATACCAGAAAAATTACTTATAAATTTACGATAGAAATTAGCAAAACCCAAAAACTTCTGGAGAGCCTTCAAAGCAGTGGGCTGAACCCAATCATAAATGTCCTGTACCTTGTCCGGGTCCATTGCAATAGCCGACGGGGACAAAATAAATCCCAAAAATGAAATCCTCGGTACACCAAAGAGGCACTTTGATCCCTTAACATACAGGGAATTTTCTCTCAAAATCCGGAACACAGTATGGACATGTTCCACATGAGAATCCCATTCACTGGAAAAGATCAAAATATCTTCCAGATAAATGATCAAAAACTTATCCACAAAGTCCCAGAAAATATCCTTCAAAAAAGATTGGAAGACAGAAAGGGCATTAGTGAGCCCGAAAGGCATCACCAGGTACTGAAAATGTCCCTCCGGAGTATTAAACGCTGTCTTCCATTCATCCCTGTGCTTGACGTGAATAAGATTATATGCCCCCCTGAGGTCAAGCTTGGTAAACCAGCAGGCACTATTAACTCTGGAAAACAAATCAGAAATCAGGGGTAACGGGTACTGATATTTAACTGTGATTTTGTTAAGGGAACGATAGTCAATACGAGGCCTTAATGAACAATCTTTCTTGGCCACAAAAAAAACCCCAGCACCTAAAGTTGAAGAGGATGGTCTAATATGACACTTCTCCAACGATTCCTTGATATAAGATCGCATAGCATCATGTTCGGGTACAGATAAGTTGAAAAAGCCAACCCTTGGGAAATTTACACCCGGGCATTAACTCAATTGCACAGTCATAACTTCTATGAGGAGGCAAAGATGCAGACTAACTCCCACTAAATACATCAGAAAAATCAGCCAAATAATCAGGAATATCATGAGAATGGGGAGAGGTGGAAAAAACAGGAGTGTCACTAAGAACACACTGACAACCCCAACTCACCACAGACACAGATTTGCAATCCAAAACAGGATTATGAGTTTGCAACCAGGGAAAACCTAGAACAATAGTATCATGCAAGTTGTGCAACACCAAAAATTTACTATTTTCTTGGTGGTCCGGGGCGACCCGCATTATCACCTGGGTCCAAAACTGTTGTTTATTCTCTGCCAAAGGAGTAACATCAATACCCCTCAAAGGGATAGGAGTCCACAGGGGTATCATGGGAAAACCACAACATTTAGCAAAGTCTAAATCCATCAGATTCAAAGCTGCTCCTGAATCTACAAAAGCCTTAGCGGAAAATGTAGACAAGGAGCACATCAGAGTAATTGCCAAAAGGAACTTAGGTTGTACACTGCCCACAGTAAATGTGTGCGCAAAACGTTTTTCTCGCTTAGGGCAGACAGAAATAGTATGAGAAGCGTCTCCTCAGAAAAAAACACAGCTTATTACGCCTTCTAAACTCCTGACGTTGCGCCCTAGCTGAAACCCTATCACATTGCATGGGTTCAGACATTTGTTCAAAAGACGGCAACGCCTCTCGTGTAGTTTTACGTTCACGTAAACGCCGATCAACTTGAATGGCTAATGACATAGAATCATCAAGACCAGAGGGAACAGGAATTCCCACCATAACATCTTTCACGGTTTCTGCCCAACCCTTCTGGAAGAGCGCTGCTAGGGCATCGTCATTCCATTTAGTAAGGACCGTCCACTTTCGGAATTTTTGACAGTATAACTCTGCAGAATCCTGACCCTGGTTCAATGCCAAAAGGGTTTTCTCAGCTTGATCAATAGCATTAGGTTCATCATGCAACAACCCCAAGGATTGAAAAAATGCGTCCACATTTGCCAGAATAGGATCTCCGGGTGTCCGAGAAAAAGCCCAATCCTGGGGATCGCCGCGCAGCAAGGAGATGACAATTTTAACCTGCTGCACAGAGCTCCCCGATGAGTTAGGCTTCAAGGCAAGAAATAGTTTACAATTATTCTTAAAATTCAAAAATTTAGACCAATCCCCAGAAAACACATCAGGAGTAGGGATTTTTGGTTCAACAGCAGATGATTGAGCGAGATAGGCAGAAATTCCCCGCACTTCAGCAGCGAGCTGCTCAACACGATCAGACAATTGCTTAATCTCAATTAAAGAAAAAATCCTCCTACGGCCCCAGAGAAAAAGAGGAAAAAATATATAAAAAAAAAAATTCTGACACTTTTTTTTTCTTCTTTTTACAATTCTCTCCTGATTTTGAGTACCCTAGAATCTGTGGATTAGGCTGGTGATTCCGTTATGATTGGGTCACCGAGGAGGAAAGCAAGACCAAGCTAAGCCACAGAAAACCAGAGAGGTTGGCAACTAAGCAGATTGCAGACCCCTGATCCTACCCACACAACTAGCAGTAGCCGTGGAGCGTACCTACGATGATCCTAGATGCCTCGACACAGTCGGAGAACTAAATAAGCCTAAAGCAAGAAAGGGGAAATCTAAACTGCCCCAGAGCAGACCCCAAGGGAATAGATAGCCCCCAAACATATATTGTCGGTGAGACAAGATGAAAACACAAACGCAGGTAGGAAAATAGACTGAGCAAACGATGGGGCCCACACTAACTAGACAGGACAGGAAAGAAAAGACTCTGTCTGCAATCACGCAAAAAACCCTGCAAAAATGCCTAACACGTCTGATAAAAAAATACTGAAGTCACTAGACTTCGCCCACTATATCAGCACTCTGGTATATTTTGAAGGCAGAGCAAAAAGAGGCCAATCTAATAAGGGGAAAAAACAAACTGGCACAAGCAGTAACATAAGGATGGAAATTCAGCACTGCCCCAGCCTGAGCTGGATGACCACACAAAACTGAAATAGACAAAACCAGATCAAATGTGAACAATAGCAAAAGAACATTTAGCTGAGCATGCAGGGACTGAGCTGGAAACCAAGACCTCAGGAGTCAGGAAAAAATCACCAGCAGGGATAGAGGGAGTCAGCTGTCTTAAATCCAGTCAGAAACTCCAGATCTCCAGTCATCCTCCTCATTATCAGGTGGCAGGCCTCTGTTAATTAGATCAGCTCTATTACACCAGTAACCACCAGAGGGAGCCCGGAAAGAGAACTTGTGACCCCTCTGTCAATATAACCAGCTCCACTACCTTCACTAGTAACCAGAGGTAGGCCAGAAAGCGAATTCACAACAGGGCACCATATATTGCTCCATACAGTATAATGGGCACTTTATAATACTACATATAGTATAATGGCCCCCATATAATGCTCAATACAATATAATAGGCCCCATATAATGCTCCATACATAAAAATATCAAATACTCACCTCTCTGCTAGGTCCCATCTCCTCAACGTCTTTTGAGTCACTTAACTGCTCGGCAGAGGGCACACTGTAGTGATGTCATTGTGCTCACTGCCCTGAGACATCTCCAAAGACAGCGACACAGTGTCCTATGGAACGAGGACAGGAGAGGAGAGATGAGTATTTGAGGGAGGGGCCTGGTGCATGTGCCCAGTGCAAATGTTGACTCTGGGTTTCCCAATCCACAGACCTCATAGTGTGCCAGTGTCCCTGATCCTTGAGTGTGCCCCTGCATTCAGCCAGGGCCCTGGCACTTGCCCGAGTGTACTGGGTGGTGACACTGATCCTGCCAATCCCTCACAGTTCCTCTGTTCTGCTGGCCAAGGCCCAGTGGTCTCCTCTCCTTCACTTCTGGTATTGTTAACACATGCCTGCTGCAGCCAAGAAATCGTCCCAGTGGTGACACATTAATATTATAAATTGATTATACCGTTAATTAATGCAAGTTAAGTGGATAGTGGCACAGATGATGGATATGAAAATGGTAACAAAGTTGATGACTATAAGAGCAGCACAAATGGTGGATGAAAGTATGGTAGCAAAGTAATGTATGTACAATGGAACAAATGGTAACTATAGCAGTAGTGGCACAGATCAATGAAAGTTTGGAGGTACAGTTGATGAGAGTATGAGTAACGGCACAGATGATGATTGCAAATATGGTGACACAATTGATGAATGTAAAAGTAATGGCACTGATGACAGAATAGTAAGGTCCATGAGGTCCATGCCATCAGACTCTACACCCCCTTCTCCATGCGAGTGGCGGTAGAGTATCGTCCTCGCGGCCCCTCCCATCAGTTCCTGGATCATTTTGCCACTTGACTTCCACATTTTCTCTCCTGTGACATCCCTACCCTCATCATGGGAGATTTCAACATCCCCATTGCTCTTCCCCTCTCCCAATCTGCTACTCACCTTTTATCTCTAACCTCCTCGTTTGGCCTTTCACAGCTTACTAATTCTCCAACGCATGAAGACGGAAACTCCCTCGACGTGGTCTTCTCTCGGCTTTGTACAGTTGATGATTTTGCAATCTCCCCTCTCCCGCTCTCTGACCACAATCTTCTTTCATTCTCTATCAAGAACTGCCAGGCTGCTCAGGTCACCCCCACTGTCCATATTTATAGAAACATACAGGCCATTAACACCCAGAAACTTATGAAGAACTTGCAGTCTTCATTGGCCCTGATCTCCTCCCTCTCATGTCCTGATTCTGCATTGAAGCATTACAATGAAACACTTCAAAGTGCCCTGGATGAATTTGTACCCCCTATAAATAGAACACCACAACACAGATGGCGACAACCCTGGCACACCCTGCAAACACGTTTCTTGCAGCGGTGCTCCAGGTGCGCCGAACGTCTGTGGACAAAATCCAATCTACACGAAGGTTTCATCCTTTATAAGTTTATGCTTTGAACATACACTGCCCTTCACCTCTCCAAACAAGCCTATTTCAACACCCTCATCACCTCACTGTCTAATAACCCGAAATGTCTCTTTGACACTTTTCATTCTCTACTCAACCCAAGAGTACAGGCCCCAACCATGGAGCTCCGAGCTGACGATCTGGCCAATTACTTCAAAGAAAAAATTGACCAGATTCGACAGGAAATTATCTCCCAATCACCTCATACCATGCATTGTCCTCCCTCCCCCACTGCATCTAGCTCACTCTGATTTTGAACCAGTCACAGAAGAAGAAGTAAGCAGGCTCCTTGCATCTTCTCGCCCAACCACTTGCACCAGTGACCCATTTCCATCACATCTCCTCCAGTCCCTTTCCCCTGCTGTCACCCCTCACCTAACTAAAATATTTAACCTCTCTCTCTCTTCTGGTATCTTTCCCTCCTCATTTAAGCATGCCATCATACATCTACTACTTACAAAACCATCCCTCGACCAAAACTGTGCCGCTAACTATAGACCTGTCTCTAATCTTCCCTTCATCTCTAAACTCCTGGAACGCCTGGTCCACTCCCATCTTACCCGCTATCTCTTTGATAACTCTCTTCTCTACCCTCTCCAATCCGGTTTCCGCTCTTTACACTCTACTGAAACTGCCCTCACTAAAGTCTCTAATGATCTACTAACAGCTAAATCAAATGGTCATTACTCCATGCTAATTCTCTTGGATCTCTCTACAGCATTCGACACTGTGGATCATCAGCTCCTCCTCACTATGCTCCATCCCATTGTCCTCAAGGACACCGTTCTCTCGTGGTTCTCCTCCTATCTCTCTGACCGCTCCTTTACTGTATCTTTTGCTGGCTCCTCCTCTCACCTTCCCCTTACTGTTGGGGTTCCTCAAGGATCGGTTATAGGTCCCCTCCTCTTCTCCTTGTACACTGCCCCTATTGGTCAAACAATCAGTAGATTTGGTTTCCAGTACCATCTCTATGCTGATGACACCCAATTATACGCTTCTTCTCCTGACATCACGCCAGCCTTTCTAGAAAACACCGGCGATTGTCTAAACGCTGTGTCTAATATCATGTCCTCACTATATCTGAAACTGAACCTGTCAAAGACTGAACTCCTTGTGTTTCCTCCCTCTACAAATGTACCTATACCCGACATTGCCATTTCTGTGTGTGGTTCCACTATTACTCCCCAGCAATATGCCCCCTGTCTTGGGGTCATACTTGACTCCGAGCTTTCCTTTGCCCCCCACATTCGATCACTGGCTCGCTCTTGTCATCTGCACCTCAAAAACATCTCTAGAATTCGACCTTTTCTTTCTTTTGACTCTGCAAAAACTCTTACCAAACTCTCCCCTCTCCAATCTGTCTTGAATGCTGCAGCCAGGATCATATTCCTCACCAATCATTACACCGATGCTTCTACCTTGTGCCAGTCATTACACTGGCTACCCATCCACTCCAAAATTCAGTATAAACTTATTACCCTCACCCACAAAGCCCTCCATGGCTCAGCACCACCCTACATCTCCTCCCGTGTTTCAGTATACCACCCTACCCGCGCCCTTCGCTCTGCTGATGACCTGAGGTTAGCATCCTCAATAATCAGAACCTCCCACTCCCGTCTTCAAGACTTTACACGTGCTGTGCCAATTCTTTGGAATGCATTTCCCAGGTCAATACGATTATTCCCCAATCCCCACAATTTTAAGCGCGCCCTGAAAACACATTTATTCAGACTGGCCTACCACCTCAACACATTAACCTATCCTATCCCTGCGTGGCACAGCCAAAAGTTTTACCATAACCAGGTTCCCCGCATCATGTTCCCACATGCTTTATGCATCCATTAGCCCTCTGTGTCTGTACTGTTACACACTTAACATTATGACTGGTCCATACAATCAGGGCAACTGTTACCACCCACATTTCGTGTCTACCTCTTTCCTCATAGACTGTAAACTTGTGAGCAGGGCCCTCATTCCTCTTCGTATTTGTTATAATCTATGTGATTATTGTTATGCTGTAATGTCTATTGTCTGTACAAATCCCCTCTGAAATGTAAAGTACTGCGGAATATGTTGGCGCTATAGAAATAAAATTTATTATTATTATTATTATTAATCGAAAGCATAGTAACCGAAGTAAGGTGCATGGCTTCTTACAAGTCAGACTTCTGTCTTTTAAATGGCCACAGCTCATACCTATGCATTACAGTATACAAACATATGCTCCAGCTAATTTTTAAAATTTTGTTTTAGTTTTTTGTACTTTGTACTAACAAGGGCATGGCTCACCTTTTGGGCTATACATTTTGTTTATATAGCTTTTCATGGACGGGTGGCTGCACAGTAGGGACCTGGTCCTTTTCTATACTCATCTACTTGGATGTCTGCTGACACATACTGAGGTGAACTACAAGAGTTACGTACTGAGCTGATTGGGGTTCACCTTCTTGTGGTGGGATTTCTTCTATGCTTTTTATCAAAACAGTGTTAACTAAGTGCCCTATTTTATTTACATGTACTATTACTATTCATAAACTTATTACAGGGAATCTGCTCATTTTCTTTTTATCTTGGGGTCTGTCAATTAAATGGCCACAGTGTGAATGTACAACTATGCATTGCTCTTATACCAACATATGTTCTGGCTCATTTTTCTTTTTCTTTATTACAGTGAAAATTCATAGTAAATCAGTCCTAAGCAAATGTAATCTCTATAGAAGAAGCTATGAACCAATGTCAATTCCCATTATCAGGAATTTAATTCCCCCTATTACATTGAAAAATGTTCCTATCTGATGATCAAAAACTTGAAATTGTTCAGTGCATAAACTTTATTAGCAGATGTGCCCTTTAATATATTCTTATATAAATTTTACTTTTTTGAAGAACTAAAATGGAGAATAATAATACTTTGAATGATAGAACTTAGAAGAAACATTCGATTAAGTTCAGTTATGTCAGATGCACTTGCACAAATTGTAAAAGTTTTGATGTTACAAATTGGTCTTAGTTGAGCAATGAAATTTACAATAACTATGGCACAGCAGGGTCTGAGAGTGAATACTTTCACAACCCCCTATCATAATGGTTTAGAGAATGTAAAAAATGTAGAAAAGTGGAAAAGATTTAGAGAAAAACAATATTTTTGTCTCAAACAGCATTAATAGTTTCAAGCTGAGTCTTCCAACTCAATCGAATCACATAGAAATGTTACATTGGAGAGGCATAAATGGAGAGTTAATATAAATGTTGCACATTCAAACAATACATCGGGCTACTCAGAAATGCAAATGTGCACTTTGTATGAAAAATACATCTTTCTTATTTCACCCATGGTAAAAAATTTCAATGAATAGACGATAGGCAGACTACATTATTTTCTCCGACAAAAGTTTCTTAAATGTGAAAAATCAAGATATTACTTGTTAGACTTGTATTTTACTGTTGTTAGGGGAAATGAAGAACAAAAGTGGTACAAAGATTTATTAATGTTTCCCGTGAGCTCCCATGGTCGTTCTGATTGCCAGTTGTGTTTGGAAAAAGCCACCAGATGGAATGGGCTTTATAGGAAAATAGAAACTTATACAAAAGTGATGACAAACTGACTTTTTCTTTTGATGACAAAGTCTTCTCCAATGACAGCCAAACTGGTTCCTGGATGACCCAGAGATCATTTGTTACTACTAGTGAGATTTCTGATGACCAAACATACCCCTTTAACATCCACATTCAATTGAATTGCAGACACCAGTGACATAGGGATGTGATAAATAGAGAAAAAGAACTATTATTTAGCACTTTTCTTCTCTGGCTCATATAAATAAAAAATAAAGTAGCACACACCAACATAGCTAATACAATGGGGCATAGAATATAATATACGCTACTAGCAAAAAAATAATAATAACCCCATAATACTCATGGTGTTGTGGACTAGAAAGAGACCATTTGTCAAACAGACATATGCAAGGGGGAGGAAGAAAGAAAAACTTCCTAACAACAAACAGGCCAATAGATAAAATTGCTTTATTAGGATACAGGGCAAGGAACAATACAGATAAAAAATTGTATAAGTTGGTAACTTGTCATAAGATAAAAAAGCACCAAAGTCCTCACATGTCACTGAAACATAACCCAAATAGGGGGGACAAAAAGAAAAAAAGAAAAAGAACAGACACAAAAGTGTTATGTCAGACATACAAGGAGTAGTATGGGGACATAGCCCACTCAGTATAACAGTGATACCATCTAGATACATTACACAGAGTCATGTCACAAAAAATGAGTATGTCCTACATTACTTATTAAATGGCCGTGCACAAAGACAAATGGGAGGACCAGGTACCCGCCCCGACGCACGTTTCGTCTTGACTAAATCTAAATGAGGTTGTCCATGGAGAGATTGCACTGTATGTGCTTTAAAATATCAAAAAAATTCTTGATTTAGATTTTGAGGATTTTCTTTGACACTCAAAAGATATACCATATTTTTTGGTTTATAAGATGCACTTTTTTTCCCCAAAATTTTTGGGGAAAATGGAGGTGCGTCTTACAATGCAGATATAAATTACCGGCTGCGGTGGGGCAGGGTCCCAGGGTCGCTGCTGGAAAAGGCAAGCGTGGCGCATTACTACAGACTACAGGCTGGGATGAGGGGGTGTTCCAATGTGTGCCTCTGCAGGTGAAAATGTCTGCGGTGCTCTGTGGTGGGAGGGGGCTCTGCTGGCATTTTGTGAAATCTTAGAACCCCCCACATATCCATTACTGCAATGCGGTGGCTTCCAGGAAAATGGCCACCAGGGGCGGTGCATGCTCAGATTGAGATCTCGACAACAAGATCTCAGGACACAAGATCTTGACACCCGAGATCTCATTGCTGAGATCTCAATCTGAGCATGCGCCACCCCCAGCGGCCATTTTCCCTGAGGCCACCGCATCACAGTAATGGATGTGTGGGGGCTCTGGGCTTTTACATAATGCCAGCAGAGCCCCCCGCACCACAGAGCACCGCAGCCTTTTTTACCTGCAGAGGCACATATCAGGACAACCTCCTCACCATAAGAGGCACCACCATTTTATTAAAAAAAAGTTTTTTTCCTATTTCTCTCCACAAAATTTGGGGGTGCATCTTATAATCCGCAAAATATGATGAATAAATTAAAAAATAAATAACCTATGGAATGAAGGAAGGATAGTGAAGGAACTAAGATGGTCTTTGGAATGATATATATTATTTTCAAATTGGGGAGAATCCCAAATAAACCACTAGAAGACCATAAAATTTACTATATTTTTCAGATTATAAGACACCCTTTTTTCCCCCAAGTTTTGGGGGAAATGGGGATGCGTCTTATAATGCAGATATACCTTACCGACCGCAGTGGAGCAGAGCACCAGGAGGCAAGAGTGGAGCATTGCTGCAGGCCGAAGGCTGGGATGAGAGGATGTTCCGATGTGCACCGCTGTGGGTGTTCGGTGGTGCTGGGGCTCTGCCGACATTTGGTGAAAGCCCAGAGCCCCCACACTTACATGGTTTACTGTGCAGTGGACTCTGGAAAAAATGACTTCCGGGGCATGCCCAGATGGAGATCTCGGCACCAAGATCTCAGTAGATGAGATCTCAGCACTGATCCTGAACCCATAGAAATGTTGTGTAGGGATATGAAGAGAGCAGCACATGGGGAAAAAAAACCACCAATATAACAGAGATTAAGCTGTTTTGAATGGAGAAATTGGCTAAAATTCCTTCAACTCAATGTGCTGGACTGAAAAACAATTACCACAAATGTTTAGATTCAGTTATTACTGTACAAGGGGGTTACACCACATGCTGAGAGCAAAGGATCACATACTTTTGCCAGTCACAGATCATTTTCCTTAAAGAAGCACTCCCTTCAAAGAGTTTTTATGATCTTCATATATTGCAGTCATTATATTATGGTGGAGCCGGCATACTGCGGTCCCCACAATGCACTTTCCAGGTTATCCCTCCCAGTTCCATCATTTTCATTCCCTTCTTTTGAGGTTCACACCATCAGGCTCTTCCATCCCCTCTCCCTCAGAGTAGCAATCGTATACAGTCCCTCAGGTTCACCCACCCAGTTCCCTTGGCCATTTTTCTGCCAGGCACTTCATGGTTTCAAATATACCAACCCTCTCTTGATCCATTCTGTACAAATAAGTACAGAACAGTCTCCAATCTCCCCTTCATCCCTAAACTCTTGGAGTGCCTGGTCGACTCCCTCCTTACCTATTATCTCAAAACTCACTCTCTTCTAGATCCATCACAGTATGGTTTCCGCAAGTCTCTGCTCATTCTATTTGACCACTCTGCAGCTTTTGACACTGTTGACTATCATCTCCTACTCTCTATGCTCCACTCAATCAGCATAAAGAACAATGCTCTCTACTGGTTCTCTTCCAATCTTTCTAACTGCTCCTTCGGTGTATCATTCACTGGCTCCAATTCTTTTTCTCTTGCTCTCACTATTGGAGTCCCTCATAGTTCAGTCCTTGAGCCTCTTCTCTCTCTACATGGCCCCAATTGGACAGACCATCAGCAAATTTGGCTTTCAGCGCCACCATCTTTATGCTGATGAAACACAACTAGATACTTAATCCCCTGACCTTATCCTTGTATTACAAAACACCAGTGACTGTCCGCAGTTTCAAACATCCTGTCTGCTCTCTATCTCAAACTCAACCTTTCCAAAACAGAACTTCTTCTGCCTTCACTGTCTACTTACCTCCCTAAATCTAACATCTTCTCCAAGTGTGGCACCACAATAATGCCTAGGCAGCAGGCACACTGTCAAGGTATTATATTTGACACCGATATTTCCTTCACCTCTAATATACAATCTCTTTCCACTCTTGTCACTTGCACGTAAGAGCATCTGCCCCTTTCTCACCGTGGAAACAGCAAAACCCCTCACTGTTGCCCTAGTCATTGCACTGGCAAGCCATATGTTATAAAATCCAATTTAAACTGATTCTTCTCACACAAAGCTCTACACAGTGTTTAACACTCTACCCATTCACTACGCTCCACAAGTGACTTTTGACAGCCATCTGCATAATCGGTACCAGCCACTCCTGGGTCAAAGACTTCTCCCAAGTTGCAACAATTCTTTGGAATGCTCTAACCCAAAAATTAGGACTAACCACAACTTACACAGGTTTAAACACTCCCTAAAAACACATCTGTTTAGGGTGGCCTATCATGTTCCCTAATCAAAGTTATTTTTATATGTAGCCCATTCACTTTTTCTCTGAAAATAATTCTCCAACAGACTCCATCGCACCCAAAAACGCAACAAATATTGGCTGGTGACTAAAGGCCCCGTCTCACATAGCGAGATTGTTAACGAGATCGCGGAAACTTCACAGATTTTGTGATGCAACAGTGACCTCGCCAGTGATCTCGCTATGTGTGACATAGAGCAGTGACTGGCCCCCCGCTGCGATATCGCTGATCGTGCTCAAATGTCCCAGGCCATTTTTTGATTGTTGGTGTCCCGCTGGCCAGCATGCATCGCTGTGTTTGACACCATAACAACGATGAGCGACCTTGTTGGCGACTCAGAACTCACACTATTGAGATCTGAGTTGTCAGAATAGCTGCTGTGTGACAAGGTCCCAACGACCACCAGGGTCGTTATATGGATCGCCGCATCATTGCTGCGTCGTTGAGTAGATCTGCCTGTTTGACATCTAACTAGCGACCATGTAGCGAGGTACCAGCAATCCTTACCACGTCGTATCGTTGTCGAGATCACTGCTGCATCGCTATGTGTAATGGTACCCTAACTCATGCAGCCTTTACCAATCACCCATTTCTTCAAGATGGCTGGAAAATCATTGTAAATAAGCACCTGTACATTGTGTCACCACCACCTTATTGTAGATTGTAAGCTCTAACGAGCAGGGTAATCATTATTTTCGCTTTAATTATTACATTACCTTTAACTCTGTTACTTATGACTGTTGTATATGAACCTCTGAATTGTAAACCACTGTTGAAAATGTTGGAGCTAAATAAATAAAGATTATTATCATTATACTATATAGCACTGTGTCCTTACAATTGTTCATTTTGCCTTTCAACCCAGTTAATTCATCTGTTTTCCATTAGGTCTATTCCATCATGTGATTAAAAACAGACTAGCTGAATTCTTCTAAGCTCTATGTAGAAACAGGAGGTTAATTTTCCCCGTATGAGTCATATGTCGCTCTAAAAGCCCCTGGCAGGGAAGGGGAAAGAGCAGCTGGGTCAGGAGTTGAAGATGGGAATGATTTTTCAGGGAAAAAAGACTTGCTGTTTCTACATAGAACAGATAAATGAGAAGAATTTACTTGGTAGAAAGGCAAAATTAGCAATTGCAAGTACACAGCTTTATATAATTTGATGATTGCAATATATTAACAGGATAAAAACCTTTGATGGGAGTGCTTATTTAATGCAAAATATGACAGTCTAATATTTGTGACTAATTTGTTTGATTTGGTTCTCTTTACCTACTTCTAAGACTTGTATAAAAATATGATGCAATTTTAGGTCTAATTTATGCAGAAAAAAGGAAAATTTTGATGGGTTCACAATCTTGAAAGCACAACTGTACTATATGGATTCTCAGAATAATAAAAGAATGTTTTCACAACTCATATTAATAATTTACTTAGTCGTTTCTTTTCTTTTCATTTTATTCATTCAGCTCCTTTAAACTTTTAGTGAATGAAAGGACTAGAAAATTCAGCACAAATAATATAATTTAGAATAATTAAGTTGTCCTTGTTGTCTATCCAACAGAAATGTTCATGTTTATTTTTATTTCTCGGACCCAAATTATTTTCTGTCTTCTTCAAAAGTACACTGTGTGCAGAATTATTAGGCAAATGAGTATTTTGATCACATCATCCTTTTAACACATTTTGTCCTACTGCAAGCTGTATAGGCTTGAAAGCCAACTGCAAAGTATGTAAATCAGGTGATTTGCATCTCTGTAATGAGGAGGGGTGTGGTCTATTGACATCAACACCCTATATAAGGTGTGCTTAATTATTAGGCAACTTCCGTTCTGTTGGCAAAATGGGTCAAAAGAGAGATTTGACGGACTCTGAAAAGTCAAAAATTGTGAGATGTCTTGCAGAAGGATGCATCAGTCTTGAAATTGCCAAACTTTTGAAGCGTGATCTCCGAACAATCAAGCGTTTCATGGCAAATAGCCAACAGGGTCGAAAGAAGCATGTTGATAAAAAAAAGGCGCAAAATAACTGCCCATGAATTGAGGAAAATCAAGCGTCAAGCTGCCAAGATGCCATTTGCCACCAGTTTTGCCATATTTCAGAGCTGCAACGTTACTGGAGTATCAAAAAGCACAAGGTGTGCCACACTCAGGGACATGGCCAAGGTAAGGAAGGCTGAAAAATGACCACCTTTGAACAAGAAGCATAAGATAAAACATCAAGACTGGGCCAAGAAATATCTTAAGACTGATTTTTCTAAGGTTTTATGGACTGATGAAATGAGAGTGACTCTTGATGGGCCAGATGGATGGGCCCGAGGCTGGATCAGTAAAGGGCAGAGAGCTCCACTCCGACTCAGACGCCAGCAAGGTGGAGGTGGGGTACTGGTATGGGCTGGTATCATCAAAGATGAACTTGTGGGACCTTTTCGGGTTGAGGATAGAGTGAAGCTCAACTCCCAGACCTACTGCCGGTTTCTGGAAGACACCTTCTTCAAGCAGTGGTACAGGAAGAAGTCGGTATCGTTCAAGAAAAACATGATTTTCATGCAGGACAATGCTCCATCATATGCATAGAAATACTCCACAGCGTGGCTGACCAGTAAAGGTCTAAAAGAAGAAAAAATAAGGACATGGCCCCCTTGTTCACCTGATCTGAACCCCATAGAGAACCTGTGGTGCCTCATAAAATGTGAGATCTACAGGGAGGGAAAACAGTACACCTCTTTGAACACTGTCTGGGAGGCTGTGGTGGCTGCGGAACGCAATGTTAATCGCAAACAGATCAAGCAACTGACAGAATCTATGGATGGAAGGCTTTTGAGTGTCATCGTAAAGAAAGGTGGCTATATTGGTCACTGATTTTTTTTGTTTTTGAATGTCAGAAATGTTTATTTCTAAATTTTGTGTTGTTATATTGGTTTACCTGGTGGAAATAAACAAGTGAGATGGGTATATATTTGGTTTTTATTAAGTTGCCTAATAATTCTGCACAGTAATAGTTACCTGAAAAAACAGATATCCTCCTAAGATAGCCAAATCTAAAAAAAAAAAACCCACTCCAACTTCCAAAAATATTAAGCTTTGATATTTATGAGTCTTTTGGGTTGATTGAGAACATAGTTGTTCAATAATAAAAAGAATCCTCTCAAATACAACTTGCCTAATAATTCTGCACGCAGTGTATTCATCTTAATTTAAACAGTCAAAAGAAATGGAATTCTGAAAAGTTTAAACCTTCTCTAAGTCATTATTCAGGTTCATGATCAAACAGATGTTTGAGAGCTGCTGATGAATTTAAGCTCTGTGCCAGGGTGTGCTGGCCTCTAGAAACAATACAAGAACTTCCCAGTGGAAAATGTAAAAAAGTTACACATTAATTATATCTTGTGATTACTATTGTTCAGCACTTCAAATATAGTAGAGTTCTATTTTTTTTAAATGAAGCCATGTACAATCATCCCTCTGTATAGGTTGGGAACATGGTAGGGAACATAGTAGGAGATGGTGCAGAGGTAACAGTTACACCCATGAAATTGCCCAAAGACTATCTGTGACTGGGGAAGATACCAGTATTATAGATGGCAAATTATTTGGGGGCTTGGATGGGGCTATTCTAGATTTGCATTAGAGCCTAAAATCTTAAGGTCTTGCCTAAGTCTATAGTAGTCAACAACGTTTACATGCCTTTTGAAAAAATATATTTTTCTCTATATTTCTAATATTTTCCTTATTTTCTAATATCACAAAGATTTAACTTTGTTAGTGCGGTGAATTGAAATTAAATCAAAACTACTTTACAATTTAAGATTTTATTTCAAGTAGCAATCTTTAGCCTTGATAACACCATTGCATTGTAATAACAACTTTATAAAATGGGATGCGATACCAATTGCCTTGAAGACGTTCCAGTGAACATTGTTCTGCTGCTTTCTATCCATTCTCATGTCTATCCCATCCTCAATCATTCCTGATTGATCGTAATATGGTAGTGTTTTTGGTCAATTTTCTGCTTTCCAATTCTATATAAATCACTTACCAAGTCACCAACAAAGAAATTCATACCATAATGCCTCTTATTCTGTGTATCATGGTGGGAAGCAGATGCTATGGACTCACATCTACTACATTTCACAATTCATCAGATTGTATCATTATCTCTCAAATTTGCTGCAATTTTCCATATGGACCTATCTTCCATTTTAAGAGTAAGGTTTTCCTGTTCTGTCCATCCTAGTGTCTAATAAAAAAGAAATAGGTGGCACATTTATCAAAAACATCCATTTATGGTATTCCATACTTTTCCATACCCCCGGTGGTCAGCACCATTTGAAGTTTTTTCCAATTAGATTTCTATGCACATGGGCCGGACTCTGCACTGTATCTTCTCCTCCTTGTCTGTGATTCCCCTGCCCCTCTGCCTGCCTCGGTCTTTAAATGACAGGTCAATTCTGAGATTTCAAAAAAAGGAGGCAGGTCATTAACAGACCAGAGGCAAGCGGAGGGTCCAGGGAATCATAGACAGGAAGGAGAAGACCCAGTGCACAGTCCGGCCCTGGTGCACCGAAAGCTAATTGGCTTCAACTGGTGATTAAAGAAGAAAAAGAAAGTGGATTTCATCACCAAATGTATCAATTTAATCAATATTACAGTGCCATTACTACTGTGATTTTACTTTACAAAATCGTGCTGACAGGTTCTCTTTAGTAAGCAAACCAATCTCACAAATTTGTTTTGAAGGCAAGGATTAAAGCTGTGTTCAGTATAGCCTTTGGGTGCTTTTTTATGTTGGCTTGATGCTTCAAGTTATTAACTTTGTCTAATTTATTCCATTTGTTTTTTTTTTTCAATATGGTAATTCTCGCAATTCTTTGGATTCTGAAAATAGACATTCCAAAATGTCAGAAGATGATTTGAACTGATCTAATTTTATACAATAGTTGCAATTAGTTTAGATTATTTTTTGATTGGGGTATAAATTATATTCTAGCTCAATATTCTCCATCGACACATTTTATTGGAGGTTCTAAATGGAAATGGAGACTACTTGGAAAAATAATTTTTCTCCTGGCTCAGATTTTTGCTTCATAAATTGGCATCAAGAATATTATTTGCATTTATCTAAGAAACTCATATGCCAACCAAACACATTGTATGGCTGTAGGCCGAATGATGATTCATGTGATTGTTTTCGGCGGCAACTATATCGGCTAGCTCACCCAGAGGAGTGTTCATTCGACAGTACAAATTTAGACATCCCGGATCAATATATTCCATGACAATAAATAGCCTGGGGCTCTCATACACCTTAGAATATCATCTGAACTGTAGGCTATTGGCAGCATCGGCCGACAGTAGTCTAATGTGTGTGGGGGCTGGCTTTAGATATTCCTTTAATGGATGTCTGATAGTTGAAAATCAAACATCTGGAACCACTGAAGGAATAGGAATCATCTGAGCTCCATTCTATCAGCTGCCATATTCAAATAGACAAGTGGAAGTACACTCAACGTATGATTTAATTCAAGTCCACAAGAGTTAGGCTGAGACAAAAACTTTGCAAGGTCTCGCCAAAGTAAAAGTATAAAGAAAAAAAAGAATAATGGAACAAATGATAAATCACCTATTTTTGGTTTGCATGTCTGTCTTTTGTTCAAAAATTGCATTAAAAGCTGTCAAATAAACCTGCATGTGTAATTTCACTCTTACTGAAACAACCAACCTGAGCTTGCTCCTATTGCTGTTTGGGTACTTTATATCCATAGAATATTTAATTAAATCTTTAGTAATGGAAACCCTTATTAGTTCAAAATATATTTCAGTTAATAGCTGTATCCTGTTGACTGGTTCTAAACAGTACATAAATGCTTACTGTAATAGCAGACATTTGCAAAACTTACCAAAACTACATAAACGCTATTTTAGAAATAAACTGTGATATAATATTACAATTTTAATATATATTATTAGCCTATTTTCTAAATGGTAAAATATTTTATTACATGCCCCAAAAGAGTTGTCCAGCAAATAAAAATATTTTCAAAAAGGCTGAGATTGGTTACAAAAATAAAAGTCATACTCACCCTTTCTGATCCCATTCAGCTCCAAAATCTGTCAAATACCCACTCCCCATGGATTTTTACTTCCTAGTTCTGTCATAACACTCCATAATTTGGAGGAAATTCCCTTTGGCAATCACTGACTGGCTGATTGGACAGTAGGGACCAATGAGAGCTGGGTAAAGACCAGCATGTGAACTGTGGGGGATCTGCGAACATGTTGCTCCTTTTTTTACCAAGCATTTTGTGCCCTTTCAATAACTCTTATTTGCTATAAATCTGCTGTAAATTATTATGAGTAAATACTTTTTAGTACAATTATAGTTACTTATACTTAAGGGGAGCCTGCCATGTGAAAAACTCTATTAAGCTGCAGATATGGGGTTAATCTGCAGGTTATTAGTGTTCTTAACCTGCCCGATGCCCATAATTAGAGCCCGCTGCCGGGATGAAATTAAATTAATTTCCCCCTTGCAGGGTTCCACCTTAAGTCACTGGAGTGGCCCCAGAGTGGGCTCAGTCACGGCTCAGTTTATAGAGAGTGGTGGCTGTAACCGTACTGACAGTACTGACTGATAGCAGGACCTAATGCTGAGCAAGCTGTCAGTCAGTGCTGTGAGCACAGTTAGAGCCACTGCTGTATGCACAGACCGATGACTGAACCCGTGCCGGTGCTACCTCCATGATTGAACACTAAACGTTGTCAGGGGAAATAAACTTAACTCCCTCCTGGCAGTGAGTGTCTAAGTGTGGGCGCCGGGCAGGTTAAAGGGGCTGTCCACAACTAGAACAACCCCTTCTGGGTTGGCCGCAGAGCTCACATGTTATAACAGTCGCACATGAGCCCCGGGAACTCAAGTGCTGACATCCCTGGAACGGCGCCGGCACTGGAGGTGAGCATAAGCTTTTTTATTTTCACGGGCGCAAACATTCAGATCAAGAAGGTGTTGTCCTAGTAGTCTTTAAGAATGCTATTATGCAGTAGATTAACCACATATCTGCAGGTGAATAGCATTTTTTTCAGGTGTCAGGTTCCCTTTAAGTGATCATTTTAATTTTACTAATTGAATTCTATGTGTTATATTTTTTTGCTTGTCTTTTTGTTTGTTTTATCAGCAATAAGCTCTTATTATGGTCATTTTTTCACTCCTACTGAGTGTAGGTAGAACCGAACATTATCAGTACAATAGAGTCAGTAACTCAAAAAGAACACAAAAACAGGTTTAGTAATTAATGGAAAACTATAATAAATGACGCTGTACAAATGGAGCAAATTCTTCTATGAGAGCCTCCTGGTAGTCTTATGTTGGCTAAAATAAGCATTAATGACATATATGATATACATAGTTCATTTCAAGGAAAACTAATTATTTATATTCTTCATCTTCAAAGCCCTTCCTGAGACTCTCTGATCATCTGTATGGAACAGCATGGTCAGTAGTCCCACACAATTGTAGAGTCATTACAAATCATAGACCCGCACAGATTCATTACGATTCGCTGCCAGGGAATGCAAACTGGGCTTCATTTTTCTGAAGAACAAATAGTTATTTAATAACGCGCGGCACATTCAGCATGCTTCAGATAAAATATGTGATACCAAACAGATATTAATGTTCACGCAGACAGCCAGCTATGGAACTCCTAGCAACGTTTGTTGCAAGAAATAGAAGGGGGAGACTCTGCCATTTGGTGCGCATCCAGTGCAATCGATCACTTTAGACATCTACAAAACTTTTAAGGTATTCCAAACAGTTTAATCCCCATGGTGCCTCAAAAGGAGCAACGCCAAAAAATGTTAATGTTGGCAATAAGAAAATCTAGTGAAATGTGAAAATATGAATTTGTCTTAATAAAAAAAACTGTTGAATTTATTTAATACACATTAAAAGTAAAATTGTTATTCAGTCTTGTGTTTCTTGGTGTGGCCTGTTGACACTCAGTATGAAGCCAGTTACTACATTTGTATGTGTTTTATAAACATGTATCCTGACTCATATCAGAAGCTGTATAAATAGACTCCCACTTGTAGGCCTCACTTTTCATCTGACAACGTACTTCATAATGTTCCACTAAAGTTTTTGATTATGAAATTTTTGTCTATAATATGATTAAACAATTAATTATCAGAAAGATGTTTCAGTTCATGGGCCCTAAAACCATTAGTCCTTGATAGCCACTATTGCCTACTTCAATGGATGAGTGACCCAATTTGTACATCCTGCAAGGAGAGATAAGCGGCTTTACCTTTTTTAGGGTCGAGTCGGGTTTCATGAAACCTGACTTTCACAAAAGTCGGGTCGAACAAAATCGTTGGACTATAGGGAAAAGTCGGAGGCCGACTGAAACACGAAACCCAATGCAAGTCAATGGGGAAGCAAAGTCGGCAAGGAGTGGAGGACAGTAAACACACCTACAGTGCCCATTTCAATGCCTAAAACATCAATTCTTATTACTGAAGCCTGTCAACCTTAATTTACTTCATAATAATAGTTACGCATTGAAAACTGGGGGTTATTTGGCTAAAGAAGTGGGGGGTAGGGCTGGCTCCAGGTTTTCGTGTGCCCTGGGCCAAAGAGCGTCAGTGCGCCCCTTTAATACATACCACAACTCATGATGCTCCGATACAGCACAGAAATATAGGTAAAGTACAATGACAAATACTTCACTGCTTACATGACATGACATGACTGATCTATTTTAAATTCTACAATATCTAAAAAAAAGGACAGTATATTACTCCAGACAGTATTATGGCCACCACATTGTGAACCATACAGTATAATAAGCCCCATATATTTCTCCATACAGAATAATTGGTCACACATACAGTTGTGGCTAAAAGTATTGACACCCCTGCAATTCTGTCGGATAATACTCAGTTTCTTCCTGAAAATGATTGCAAAGACAAATTCTTTGGTATTATTATCTTCATTTAATTTGTCTTAAATAAAAAAATACAAAAAGAATTGTCCTAAAGCCAAATTGGATATAATTACACACCAAACATAAAAAAGAGGGTGGACAAAAGTATTGGCACTGTTCGAAAAATCATGTGATGCTTCTCTAATTTGTGCAATTAACAGCACCTGTAACTTACCTGTGTCACCTAACAGGTGTTGGCAATAACTAAATCACACTTGCAGGCAGTTGACATGGATTAAAGTTGACTCAACCTCTGTCCTGTGTCCTTGTGTGTACCACATTGAGCATGGAGAAAAGAAAGAAGACCAAAGAATTGTCTGAGGACTTGAGAAACCAAATTGTGAGGAAGCATGAGCAATCTCAAGGCTACAAGTCCATCTCCAAAGACCAGAATGTTCCTGTGTCTACCGTGCGCAGTGTCATCAAGAAGTTTAAAGCCCATGGCACTGTGGCTAACCTCCCTAGATGTGGACGGAAAAGAAAAATTGACAAGAGATTTCAACGCAAGATTGTGCAGATGTTGGATAAAGAACCTCGACTAACATCCAAACAAGTTCAAGCTGCCCTGCAGTCCGAGGGTACAACAGTGTCAATCCGTACTATCTGTCGGCGTCTGAATGAAAAGGGACTGTATGGTAGGAGACCCAGGAAGACCCCACTTCTTACCCCGAGACATAAAAAAGCCAGGCTGGAGTTTGCCAAAACTTACCTGAAAAAGCCTAAACGTTTTGGAAGAATGTTGTCTGGTCAGATGAGACAAAAGTAGAGCTTTTGGGGCAAAGGCATCAACATAGAGGTTACAGGAGAAAAAAAGAGGCATTGAAAGAAAAGAACACGGTCCCTACAGTCAAACATGGCGGAGGTTCCCTGATGTTTTGGGGTTGCTTTGCTGCCTCTGGCACTGGACTGCTTGACCGTGTACATGGCATTATGAAGTCTGAAGACTAACAACAAATTTTGCAACATAATGTAGGGCCCAGTGTGAGAAAGCTGGGTCTCCCTCAGAGGTCATGGGTCTTCCAGCAGGACAATGACCCAAAACACACTTCAAAAAGCACTAGAAAATGGTTTGAGAGAAAACACTGGAGACTTCTAAGGTGGTCAGCAATGAGTCCAGACCTGAATCCCATAGAACACCTGTGGAGAGATCTAAAAATGTCAGTTTGGAGAAGGCACCCTTCAAATATCAGGGACCTGGAGCAGTTTGCCAAAGAAGAATGGTCTAAAATTCCAGCAGAGCATTGTAAGAAACTCATTGATGGTTACCGGAAGCGGTTGGTCGTAGTTATTTTGGCTAAAGGTTGTGCAACCAAGTATTAGGCTGAGGGTGCCAATACTTTTGTCTGGCCCATTTTTGGAGTTTTGTGTGAAATGATCAATGTTTTTTGCTTTTTGCTTTATTCTCTCTTGTGTTTTTTCATTTAAGGCAAATTAAATGAAGATAATAATACCAAAGAATTTGTGTTTGCAATCATTTTCAGGAAGAAACTGAGTATTATCTGACAGAATTGCAGGGGTGTCAATACTTTTGGCCACAACTGTAATGTCCATACAGTATATGATGAGCTCCACATAATGTTCCAGTGTATGATGGGCCCTAATAATGCTCCATATATAGTGGGCTCCATTTCTAATGCTCCAGTGTATAATGGCCCCGTAAACGCTGCTCCAATGTCTGATGTCCCCCATTTGCAATTCTCCAGTATATGATGGGCCTCATGGATGATGCTCCAGTGTATGATGGGCCCTACTAATGCTCCATATATAATGGGCTCCATTTCTAATTCTCCAGTGTATAATGGGCCCTGTAAATGCTGCTCCAGTGTCTAATGTCCCCCATTTGGAATGCTCCAGTATATGATGGTCCCCATTTTTAATGAACCGAGGCATGGTATGTGAAAAGAGCTCCATGGAGTTATCTTAAGTGTGTGCTGCCACATCCTTCACTTTTTGATGTGGGTGAGGGACACAAGGAAAGGGGTTGCTCCTGACCAGAAGCCTACACTGACGACTCAGTGCTTGTTTTTTTTAAACTTCAGAACAGTAGGCGATAGAGCTGGAGGCTGTTTCACCAATGTAAGTCAACACCAGTTCCTGATGCTCTGGCTTTAAAAGCAGTCTACCTACTCCCATAAAAGGGAGCCTTACAGGCCTTCTGGAGCTACACCATGACGCAGGCTCAACACCTCCTGCCCTAGCTGCTATTGTGTTTTTGGCACTACCAGCAGATGCATCACCACCACCATCACAAACAGGTGGCCCCCCACACCCACGTCCACGTCCTCTTCCACCATACTTCCTCATGTTTTGAAAAATGTGCCCAAATACCATCAGATATATGGTACTGTATCAGAAGCGTACAGCTCTATACAGTCTACGGATAACAGTAAATCTCCGTACATATTTCATGAGGCATACACATATGCTCACAGGCTCAGTATGGATTACCCAATAAAATAAAATGTTGAAAAAAGGTTCAGTATCACCAGATACAAGGTATATATAGTATAGTGTAAACATTCTAAATCTCCGTATATATTTCAGGAGGCAGACACAAACGCTATCAGGTCCAGTATGGATTACACAAGAATATGAAAAGCTGTAAATGGGTAATGTAACACAAGCGTACAGCTGTATACAGTGTTGGGGTAATCTTAAATCTCCAAATATATTTTCGGAGTAACAGACAGACGTTCACTGGCTCATTATGGATTACACCTGAAACTAAATAGCAAAAAAGGTTACTGTATCAGAATCGTACTGCTGTAATCAGTGTTGGCCAAATTTGAAATCTCCGTATATATTTCCAGAGTCACCTTCACACGCTCACTCAGTCTGGGTTTGACCATAATAAAAAATGTTCTTAATAAGGTACTGGATAACAAGACAGCAAGTATATATAATATAGGGTACAATTAAAATCTCTGTATACCTAGTCCCGTAGTCACTCTCAGACACTTACTCAGTATGGATGTGACCCTAACACAAATGTCGACCAAAGGTACTGTATAACAAGAAACAAGCTGTGTCGAGTAGAGTAAAAATTGGTATCTCCGTTTCACCGTCTATATAGAAGGTGGAAATCACACATGCTCACTCACTATGGAGGATACCTTACTAAAACATTTTGAACAAAGGTACTGTATCAGCACATACCAGGTGTATCCTGTCTAGGGGTAATTGTAAATTTCCATCTACACTTCCTGAGTCAGACACAGACAATCACAGGCTCAGTATGTATTACACCATAATTTAAAAAGTAGAAAAAGGGAAAGGTATTCGAGGCATACACCAGTATACAGTGTCGTGGTACTTTTAAATCTTCGTATATTTTTTCAATTTCAGTAAGCCAGTCCAGACTCTCCGCTACTGCAAACTACATAGATAAAAGTACAGACGGAAAGTCGAGTGTTTGCAGAAATTTGGGAATTACTCATCGCGGGAAAACCTCATGGTAGATGATGCAGAGGCAATGCAGACCCTCAATTACTGTGTCTGTGGAGACAGTGAAAACACTTCTTTGTGAAGAAAGAATAGCATAATCACAGTAGCATTGATTACATCACCATTACTCGTCTCCATCAAATTGTGATCACAGAGAGAGATGCACACATGGTCCTCACTGCCTATCATGATGTGTCTGGGCATTTTGGAGGGCAAAAGACAGAAACAACAGGCTGTAGGCGATTCTATTAGATTGGCATGAGAGGAAACATTGAAAAATGGTGGCAGAAATGTCACACGTCTGTAACTAGGAAAACTGTGAAAGCTGATCATAAAAGCACCACTGCATCCGATTGTGAGTTGACGTCCATTACAAATGGTAGCCAATGATCATCTGAAGGTAGAGGACTGCAGGACAGGCCATAGCTACATCTTAACCATCATCGATCAATTTCTATTGGCCGTCCCTGTGAAGGATTTAACTGCCTAGACTACACAGCAGTGGAGCACAGAGAGGTAACTATTGCAACTTGCAAGTGCTGTGGCCATGACCAAGTAGGGGGGGCACAAACGTGGTCGACGGTACTGTCACAGGGCCCCTCATAGTACGCTGGTGTGTCTGACGGCGAGTGGGCCCTCCCACCACCTGAGACACAGTATTGTACTATGAGGGGCCCTGTGCCATTGCCGTCGGCCATCAGTGGGCCCATCCACCTGTTCAGAGCAACGGCACTTGCCCGGGTGCACCAGGTCTTGACCCCAGCCATTGGGGGAGAGGTGGGCAGCCCAGTTAGGGAGGTTTAAAAATTGGCATATGTTGATGTATAGGCTGGACATTCAGCAGCTGTAAATGGCAGAATTGGGCAAGTCAGAGGAAGAGGAGAAGAAAAGCGAGGCAGTTTTCTGGCAACCTAGGTGTCATCAGGGGAAGGTGGGACAAAATCCTTGGAAACCCATGCATGGTTCATTTTAATGAAGGTTAGATCATCAACATTTTGGGTCGACAGATGGGTCCTTTTTTCGGTCAGGATTGATCCAGCAGCACTGAAGACTCTTTCAGATAACACACTAGCAGCAGGGCAAGCGAGCTCCTGTAAGGCATATTGTGCCAATTCAGGCCAGATGTCCAGTTTAGAGGCCCAATAGTCAAAGGGGAATGACCTGTGAGGGAGAACATCGATATGCGAGGATAAGTAGTTTGTAACCATAGTTGACAACTACTGTCTCCTGTCACTTTTAATCGATGCAGTATTAGCTGTCGTGTGAGTGGTACTTGAGAAATCAGTCCACAGCATGGTCATGAAACCCCTGTCTCCAACGCCACTTCAGCTGTGTGCACCAGGAACACCTCTTTCATTGTGCCCACTACGGCTCATGGGAGAAACAGCACCGCTGTTGTGTGCTGGGAAAGCCTCAAACAAACGGTTTACCAGAGTTGCTTATTTGTTTGCCAATACTATCTCTAGGTTCTCCTGTGGCATGATGTTGTGTAATTTGCCTTTGTAGCGTGGATCGAGGATGCTGGCCAGCCAGTAGTCATCATCCTCATCATTTTGGCAATGAGGGGGTCCCTTTTTAGGATCCGCAAAGCATAATCGCCCATGTGGGCCAATGTTCCAGGTGTCAATAGTGCACTGCCACTGCTGGGTGGAGAAGCACTTTCTGGAAAATCCACATCCCTACAGTCACGCACAAACCCTGTACCTGACCTTGGAATGCCAACATTTTCTCTTGCCCCATGAGAAGCATCCTCCTGCCCTAAATAATCATCCCCCTCATCCTCCTCCTCTTCCTCTTCTTCCTCCACCTGGTCCAGGACAGTTCCCTGACCAGACAATGGCTGACTGTCAGCAAGGCTTCCCTCCTCCTCCTCCTGTTCCTCCTCCGCTGCAGATGCCTGTTCCTTAATGTGCGTCAAACTTTGCATGAGCAGACGCATAAGTGGGATGCTCATGCTAATGATGGCATCATCAGAGCTTACCAGCCGTGTGCATTCCTCAAAACACTGAAGGACTTTACAGAGGTCTTTCAGCTTTGACCACTGCGCACCTGACAATTCCATGTCTGCCCTCAAACTGCCTGCCCGTGTATCCTCCCACAAATGCATTACAACCTGCCTCTGTTCGCACAGCCTCTCAACCATGTGCAGGGTGGAGTTACACCTTGTTGCAACGTCTATAATTAGGCGGTGCTTGGGGAGGTGGAGCAATCACTGCAGCTTCTGCATACGACTGGAGTCCGAGCGACGGATGTGCGCGCACAGTCTTCGCACCTTAAGGAGCAGGGATATTAACTCCGGATAATTATTAAGGAAGCACTGCACCACCATGTTCAAAGTGTGAGCCAGGCAAGGTATGTGTGTGAGTTTTGCAACGCCTACAGTTGTGGCCAAAAGTACTGACACCCCTGCAATTCTGTCAGATAATACTCAGTTTCTTCCTGAAAATGATTGCAAACACAAATTCTTTGGTATTATTTTCTTCATTTAATTTGTCTTAAATGAAAAAACACAAAAAGAATTGTCCTAAAGCCAAATTGGATATAATTCCACACCAAACATAAAAAAGAGGATGGACAAAAGTATTGGCACTGTTCGAAAAATCATGTGATGCTTCTCTAATTTGTGTAATTAACAGCACCTGTAACTTACCTGTGGCACCTAACAGGTGTTGGCAATAACTAAATCACACTTGCAGGCAGTTGACATGGATTAAAGTTGACTCAACCTCTGTCCTGTGTCCCTGTGTGTACCACATTGAGCATGGAGAAAAGAAAGAAGACCAAAGAACTGTCTGAGGACTTGAGAAACCAAATTGTGAGGAAGCATGAGCAATCTCAAGGCTACAAGTCCATCTCCAAAGACCAGAATGTTCCTGTGTCTACCGTGCGCAGTGTCATCAAGAAGTTTAAAGCCCATGGCACTGTGGCTAACCTCCCTAGATGTGGACGGAAAAGAAAAATTGACAAGAGATTTCAACGCAAGATTGTGCGGTTGTTGGATAAAGAACCTCGACTAACATCCAAACAAGGTCAAGCTGCCCTGCAGTCCGAGGGTACAACAGTGTCAACCCGTACTATCCGTCGGCCTCTGAATGAAAAGGGACTGTATGGTAGGAGACCCAGGAAGATGCCACTTCTTACCCCGAGACATAAAAAAGCCAGGCTGGAGTTTGCCAAAACTTACCTGAAAAAGTCTAAAACATTTTGGAAGAATGTTGTCTGGTCAGATGAGACAAAAGTAGAGCTTTTGGGGCAAAGGCATCAACATAGAGGTTACAGGAGAAAAAAAGAGGCATTGAAAGAAGAGAACACGGTCCCTACAGTCAAACATGGCGGAGGTTCCCTGATGTTTTGGGGTTGCTTTGCTGCCTCTGGCACTGGACTGCTTGACCGTGTGCATGGAATTATGAAGTCTGAAGACTACCAACAAATTTTGCAGCATAATGTAGGGCCCAGTGTGAGAAAGCTGGGTCTCCCTCAGAGGTCATGGGTCTTCCAGCAGGACAATGACCCAAAACACACTTAAAAAAGCACTAGAAAATGGTTTGAGAGAAAGCACTGGTGACTTCTAAGGTGGCCAGCAATGAGTCCAGACCTGAATCCCATAGAACACCTGTGGAGAGATCTAAAAATGGCAGTTTGGAGAAGGCACCCTTCAAATATCAGGTACCTGGAGCAGTTTGCCAAAGAAGAATGGTCTGAAATTCCAGCAGAGCATTGTAAGAAACTCATTGATGGTTGCCGGAAGCGGTTGGTCGCAGTTATTTTGGCTAAAGGTTGTGCAACCAAGTATTAGGCTACCTTGTATTAGTACTTTTGTCTGGCCCATTTTTGGAGTTTTGTGTGAAATGATCAATGTTTTGCTTTTTGCTTCATTCTCTTTTGTGTTTTTTCATTTAAGACAAATTAAATGAAGATAATAATACCAAAGAATTTGTGTTTGCAATCATTTTCAGGAAGACACTGAGTATTATCTGACAGAATTGCAGGGGTGTCAATACTTTTGGCCACAACTGTATGGCTGCCACAAAATTACGGCTGTTATCACTGACTACCTTGCCTGGCTCAAGATGTAGACTGCCCAGCCATGACTCAGTTTGTTGCTGCAAGTAGTCAGCCAGTACCTCCACGGTGTGTCTGTTGTCGTCCAAAGACATCATCTTTAACACAGCCTGCTGATGCTTACCACTAGCTGTCTCTGTATAGTTTGGACCGTAATCAAACAGCACATATACTAAACTGTTTGCAAAGCCGACAGCTCTATGCGGTGTAGGTCTGGAAAACTGGCAAATCGCCTTGGCTTGCTTTTCCAGAGTCACACACAGATAGCTTGTGTTTGTCCATGATACCAGCCGGTACAAGGTAGTGTGTGAGGAGCGTACACTGCTATACGGTGTGTGAAAAAATGAATGCTCGGTAACTGAGCAGAACAAAATAATAAAAGTTGGAGTGCTTTGAAGAAAGCAGTTTAAACAGCAGTGTGCACACACCAATGCAGCTATCAGGTAGCTTTAAAAGGCAGCCTAATCACCACCAGCGCTGCTGCACACAACTAAAATCCTCCACTTTCACTGCACACTAACTGTGCAGGGAAAAGCGCTAGCAGCAGAAGCTATTTTTTTTCTTCTTCACTGCCTAACGCTCTCCCTATTCAGCATCAGCAGCAGCACCTCTCCCTGTTCTAAGATCGGCAGAAGTAAGATGGCGGTTGGCGGTCACTGCCTTTTATAGCCCCTGTGATGCCACACAATGTTAGGAATGGTGGAACGCACTAAATAAAAATAATAATAATAAAGTGCGTTTGCCGCTCGGGGTCCACCGTGCAGTAGGTGTTACAGCCGCTGCTGAGTAATGGCAGACAAGCAATATGGCGATATAATGCACACGGGTTCAACTTCACCCGAAGTGTGCAGAGCAGGCTCTGTTCACACACAGAGGCAACGCAACAAAACATACAAAAAGGCTGAGCCTGTTAGAGTCACAGACCTCAGGTAAATGCAAACACGGTATAAGGTCACAGGAGCAGGAACTAAGACAGAGGGGCTGCGTCCATCTAGACCTACCATGTGTGCGGTGTCGCTACTGCGAACGCCAAGAAGGGCTGCAACTGCAGCGCGGCGCAGGACACTGCCACTGGACGACAAAGCTACAAAGCAGGCGCTATGTCGGATGGTAGCGCAGAGGTGCGGTGTGCACAGTGGCCTAAAGCTTGCCACAGACTGGCGCAGACTACTGAACTAATTCCCTAACCACATGCGTAATATCAGAGGGAAGGGGTTTCATAATAAGTCAGTCACCAGACTCATACATCCGTCATCATTCACACATAGCAGTATAGCCTATACTAGCGCATGGCAGAACGGCCTGTGCGCTTTTTATAACAGCCGGGACCTTCCTGAAGCTTCCAGATCTCCGAGATCGACCAATGAGATCTGGAGCAGGACCTGAGCACATGACTCCCGATCTCCAATGGGAAACCGTCTCATGAGCATGCTCAGTAGGAGGACAGAGGGACTTAGCCCCTCCTGGAGAGATTTGCTGCAAAGCAATCTCCTCTGTGGTAGATAAAGAGCAAGAGACCTCAGAATGTAAGGGTCTGCATTCCTGCAGAGCAGACGCAGGAACCTGACTCCTAACACACAAAGCCAGCCAATCACTTCAATGCCCTTCTCTAAGATGGTGGTGGCCACTGAACATGTCAGCGCGTTGCCCACAGTGTGCATCCTCCATCATTGGCTGAAAAAAGGTGCTGGAAGCATAATTTGAAACACAACTTTGGAGCGCAGATCGGCGAACTCATGGCCGACCTCACGCTATGAAACGAAACCCGACTTTGGAGAGCGAAAGTCGGTGATTTTTTAATTTGACCGACCCGTTTCGCTCAACTCTACCTGCAAGGGCTACAGCTATTGATGGTAAAGAGGTAGTAGTTGTAACTAGAGATGAGAGGATCAATTTGCATCCACATGTGTCAGCTGGATGGGGGCTTTGCAAATAACTGACCTTCCGGCATCCAAGGCAAAGCATTTGTTTTGTCAGGTCTGGCATGATGACATCATGCCAGCACTGGCTAATCAAAAGCTGTGCCTGGTACACCAGAAATTAAGAGATTTATGGGTCTCCTGTGTAGCTGACAAGTATCACTGACCGAGACGCTGGACTGGAGTTCACTGAATCAATGCACCCAAATCATGCCAACACTGGCTAACCAAAGCTGAGCTGGGGACACCAGAAGGTAAGTGATTTATGGGTCTCCCATCTAACTGCCAGGTACCACCGACATAGACGCTGGACCAGAGTTCCCCGAATCAATGTACTTATCTGCAGTTGTAACCAGTTCTGAGTACTACATGTGACAAAGTCATTATTATGAGTGGCATATGGTAAGTGGTGTGCTATTCTTTGCCTTAGTTTTGATCCTTATAACGTAAACCCTTAAATGCCATGGTCAGTAGCAACTGCAGTATCTAAATCGTTGTACAAGAAACAAAGAGAGCAGGCAGCATTGGAAAACAAAATTAAATGAAGTACAAAATGTTCAGTCCACAAATAGACTCAATACAAAGGGTTTCTCACATTCAATGTAAAAAGGAAACGGATACAGAAGCCACTGTTAACTCACCCATGCAACGTTTCAGCTAGCAAACCTATTTGAAGCATCATACTTGTTTGGGTGATTAAACAAGATATATTACTACTGAGAGTTCGGCATATATTTACTTTTTTACACTAAGTGGTTGCACAAAGAGAGAAACTTTCTTTGTTACCCATATGTACCAAAGAATTTGTATAACTCCATGGATATAAAAATAAAAATGGAACTGCTCTTGTAATGTAAGGATGAAAAAAATTAGGTCAATTTTCAGGTCCTACAGGCTCAAAATAGGCAGATTCTCAAAGGGTTAAATGGACTAAAAAAAGTCATAAAATCCCACATATCCCTTCTGGGTCTTATCCTTAACCCTTTTGCCGTCAGTCACAGAAGAGCTATTGTACCATGTAAATACACCATATCAAATTAGTTAGTCATTGTGATTGTGTGAGCATTGCCATAAAAGTGCAGGAATCAACACTATCATCTGCAATTCCTTTATAGAGGTCCCAAAAAGTTAAGTGAGGAAAAAATATGATTCATTTGGGAATCCATATTGGCTATCCTCCAAAAAGAAAACAAAATGTCTCTCTAATGCCAACTGTAGGCAAATATGGTGGTATGCCATTTTGGAAGGGAATGGCTTGGCAAAAATGTAAAGCGGTAGTCCAAGGCTCTTTTTTGGTTCAGACATTAGAATTCTGGGTAGCTATCTACAGGTAGCTCTAGAGAGAGTGCCGATATCAATGGCCAGTGTAACATCTAAGCGGTTAGACAAAGTGAGCTTCCTTACTTATCCCAATACTAACTCTTCTTCAATGCGATCACGGCTATCAATGATTTGCTATGGGGCCTAATAATGACTCTTAAGGTACTGTCATACTTAGCGATGTACCAGCGATCCCGACCAGCGATATGACGCGGTCAGGATCGCTGGTACATCGCTAAGTGGTCGCTAGTGAGCTGCCACACAGGCAGATCTCACTAGCGACATTGCAGGGGTCGGGGGTCGCTACTTACCTGTCACACCAGGCGATCCTGCGTCCTCCCGCCCGGCTCCACGCGTCGCTCGTTGTCACAGCAGGAAGCTGATGACGAGAAACAGTCCTGAACGTTCTTACGCGATCAGCGATAACCAGCGGGGAGCCGGTCGTAGGTAAGTATCAGACACAGGGATATCGCTAGCAATATCGCTATAACGTCACCAGTTATAGCGATATTGCTAGCGATATCTCTTAGTGTGACAGGCCTGTTAGACCTGCCATCATAGTAGTGCCTTTAGATAATGCAATTTGCCTTGTAGAAAAGAAGCCCTCATTCAGCTTTTGTGGATGGAAAAATAGAATGGTTATGGAGTTTAAAATTTAAGGATGAAAAAAATGAAGAAAATCTTTAGGACTTTTAGGATAAAAAATAAGCAAAATATCAAGGGGTTAAAAGCAATGGAAAAACTACTTATGAATTCCCAATTTACACTTGTGGGTCTTATCTTTATCCTTCTGTGTGATGAAATAGAACTGCTATTATATCATACACTCTTGCTACTAGTTCTCTTTTTCATTGTGATTGTGTAAGGATCACTAAAAAAGAACAGAGGTTTACCACTGCCATCTGCAAGGAAGCCAAAATAATACTTTGGAGAAAAGAATGGCACTTCTCTGAGACAAAAAAAAATATGTTTCGCTAGTGCCACCTATAGATTGCAAAATTGGTGTCTCTTCTGTTTGGAATATGGAAATTCACTCTTCAGAAAAGAAGAGGACTAGAACTCTAGTGCCACCTATTGGAAGTAGCAATCCTAAAAATCAATATCGACCCTTTAATGAGCTTTGCCCCCTGACTTATTTTAAAAGCCAAACAAGAATCTCAATTTTCAAATACCATGTTTTGGGGTATTGCCCCTCAGGAGGGTAAAGTATGAGATCTGGTTTGGCTACGTGAGAGGCTTAAGACTATGATCCAAGGGGAAATGTTTCTCCTTGTGGAGAGTGACAAGCCAGGCCCAGCATGTCAAAGCGAGGAGACTTATATGCCATGCTTTGCTCCTCTAGGAAAATAAGTGTGCAAATTGCTTCTTCAGAGAGGAAGAGGACTAGAACTCTATTGAGATTATGATTTAGCTTGTTTCCTAAGTCATGTGACAAGGCTCGTTAAAGGGTTGATATTGACTTTTAGGATTGTTACTTCCAATAGGTGACACTAAAGATCTAGTCCTCTTCCTCTTTGAAGTCTCCTCACTCCGACAATCCAGGCTTTGCTTATTGCTCTCTTAAAGGAGAAACGTTATCCATTGCATTTATGTTTTGAAGGTATTCTAGTTTGGCAAAAATTCAAAGTAATGTTTTAAAACTCTTGTATAGGCCAGACATTGGATTACAGGGTCGCTATCTACAGGTAGAAATAGAGTCAGTGTTTCTCTTTTCCTTTTGGAGGAGAGAGAATGGGAAATTCCATATTAAGTGGATTTTTCCTTTATTGAAAATATGTCTTTTCTAAGAATATAAACTTTAAAAAGTATTTTACACGGGGCAATTATCTGTAATTGTCTTTAATTTTCTGTATCAAAATAAAACTTTGAAATGTTCATTATTATCAAGCTTGTTGTCCTACGAGTAAAGCCAAGAAAATGTCAGGACCATATGATTTAAGTTGCTGTGGTTTACTAATGGGCTGACTGTGTGATGCTAAAACAACAAATTTTTCATCATCATCTCTGTCACAAAATGGCTTAGAGGTCATCAAATGACTTATTGACCCTGTGTAGTAATACTGAGGTCACAGCAATCCCAGTCTGATTATTAAAGGGGTCTTGTCTGCTACAAATACAAAATCTATTGCTCAACCGAACAAAGTATCTAGCACAAAATAAATTTCATATAAATTCAGAGAAGCCGAAGCACCAAAATCGCAGGTTCTTGATAAAAATTTCTTGAGATGTCTGCTATTTATTTGGTGATATAATGCAATTTTATTTATTAATTATGTTTGCCTATATAGCACCAACACCCGTCATAATTGTCCCCTTTGGGGCTCACAATCTAAATTCCCTATCAATTTGTCTTTAGATTGTTGGAGGAAATCAGAGAACCCTTGGGGAAACCCACGCAAACATGGAGAGAACAAACAAACTCTTGCCAAATTGCCATTGGTAGGATTTTAAACCAGGACCCCAGCACAGCAAAGCCATCATGCTACATATTATATATGAAATAACCATCAAATCTTCATATTTAGTAGAACTGGACCTACTACAGTTATGTAAAATACGTATGCTTTTAATTTTTCTCATGTTGGTCCCACTCTTTATACACATTATTACTTCATGTACAGTATCTCCATTGTGGTTGGAGATCCAAGTCCCTTCCACATCAATAGAGAAAAACAGTAAAATTCTGCCGCCACTAGGGGGAGCTTTGGAGCTTAATTTATGTTGAATCTATTTTATTGAGCAGAATTTGACATATAACATACAAGACATAAGATACAAGATACAAGATTATACACGATTATACACCAAGCCATACTAGAACACAGCAACAATGGTTCGTGTTCAACAACAGTTTGCCTGTAACCTGTGGAGGTGTATTGCAATAACAAAGGGAGAAAGAAATTAGAAATAGAAAGAAGACTCACAGGAAGTATAGAAAGAAAGAGAAAGGGGAGAAGGGTGGAGGGAAAAGGGGGGGAAAGGGGAAAAGGAGACGGGTTTCAGACTTCCGAGCCAGCCTCTAAGAAGCGTTTTTGACCAATCGAACTAGTCCAGGTGTCTCCCTGAACACGATCCAAGGCTGCCATATTCGAATCAAATGGGAGTTATCTCCCTCCAATTCAGCCATCAACCCCTCCATACGAAAAATGTCTGTAAACTCTGATAACCACTCTGCCATAGTTGGCATTGTCGTCGTACGCCAGTGGCGTGGGATCACCATCCGTGCCGCAGTAATACAAAACCGGAGAAGGCTCTTCTTTTGAGTGGATATGGAACCCGGGAGAATTGATAGGATGGCAATTTGTGGGGAGGGAGGGACAAAGTTTCCAGAAATCTCTTGGTAGGCCCGAAACACCCCCTCCCAGAAGGGTCGTATAGCAGGGCATTGCCACCATAAACAGTTGTGGCCAAAAGTATTGACAATTCTGTCAGATAATACTCAGTTTCTTCCTGAAAATGATTGCAAACACAAATTCTTTGGTATTATTATCTTCATTTAATTTGTCTTAAATGAAAAAACACAAAAAGAATTGTCCTAAAGCCAAATTGGATATAATTCCACACCAAACATAAAAAAGAGGGTGGACAAAAGTATTGGCACTGTTGGAAAAATCATGTGATGCTTCTCTAATTTGTGTAATTAACAGCACCTGTAACTTACCTGTGGCACCTAACAGGTGTTGGCAATAACTAAATCATACTTGCAGCCAATTGACATGGATTAAAGTTGACTCAACCTCTGTCCTGTGTCCTTGTGTGTACCACATTGAGCATGGAGAAAAGAAAGAAGACCAAAGAACTGTCTGAGGACTTGAGAAACCAAACTGTGAGGAAGCATGAGCAATCTCAAGGCTACAAGTCCATCTCCAAAGACCAGAATGTTCCTGTGTCTACCATGCGCAGTGTCATCAAGAAGTTTAAAGCCCATGGCACTGTGGCTAACCTCCCTAGATGTGGACGGAAAAGAAAAATTGACAAGAGATTTCAACGCAAGATTGTGCGGATGTTGGATAAAGAACCTCGACTAACATCCAATCAAGTTCAAGCTGCCCTGCAGTCCGAGGGTACAACAGTGTCAACCCGTACTATCCGTCGGCGTCTGAATGAAAAGGGACTGTATGGTAGGAGACCAAGGAAGACCCCACTTCTTACCCCGAGACATAAAAAAGCCAGGCTGGAGTTTGCCAAAACTTACCTGAAAAAGCCAAAAACGTTTTGGAAGAATGTTCTCTGGTCAGATGAGACAAAAGTAGAGCTTTTTGGGCAAAGGCATCAACATAGAGTTTACAGGAGAAAAAAGAGACATTCAAAGAAAAGAACACGGTCCCTACAGTCAAACATGGCTGAGGTTCCCTGATGTTTTGGGGTTGCTTTGCTGCCTCTGGCACTGGACTGCTTGACCGTGTGCATGGCATTATGAAGTCTGAAGACTACCAACAAATTCTGCAGCATAATGTAGGACCCAGTGTGAGAAAGCTGGGTCTCCCTCAGAGGTCATGGGTCTTCCAGCAGGACAATGACCCAAAACACACTTCAAAAAGCACTAGAACATGGTTTGAGAGAAAGCACTGGTGACTTCTAAGGTGGCCAGCAATGAGTCCAGACCTGAATCCCACAGAACACCTGTGGAGAGATCTAAAAATGTCAGTTTGGAGAAGGCACCCTTCAAATATCAGGGACCTGGAGCAGTTTACCAAAGAAGAATGGTCTAAAATTCCAGCAGAGCATTGTAAGAAACTCATTGATGGTTACCGGAATCGGTTGGTCGCAGTTATTTTGGCTAAAGGTTGTGCAACCAAGTATTAGGCTGAGGGTGCCAATACTTTTGTCTGGCCCATTTTTGGAGTTTTGTGTGAAATGATCAATGTTTTGCTTTTTGCTTCATTCTCTTTTGTGTTTTTTAATTTAAGACAAATTAAATGAAGATAATAATACCAAATAATTTGTGTTTGCAATCATTTTCAGGAAGAAACTGAGTATTATCTGACAGAATTGCAGGGGTGTCAATACTTTTGGCCACAACTGTATGGTATAGCGTGCCTCTGTCCATTTTACAGCGCCAGCATGTATCGTCTACTGTCGGAAAGATGGACTTCAGTCTTACGGGGGACAGATACCACCTAGTCAGTATCTTAAAATTTTTCTCCTGTGCGCCCCCGGCCGGAGACATTTTATGTGTAAAGAGAAATGCTTTGTCAAGGTCTTCCGCTGAAAATTTACAACCCATCTCCTCCTCCCATGCACGGATGTAACTTGGAGCTACGTCCGAGTCTCCTGAATGAAGTTCCTTATATAAAAAGGAAATCAGATGAGAGGGAGGGTCCTGCATTTGTAAGAAAGCCTCCAACCGCGTCGTGGGAAGGCGAGAAGTACGGTCGACCAAACGTCCCCGCATAAATGATCTCAACTGATTATATTCCATCCAGGAGAGTGACCTATTGGGAAATTTTTCCCGTAAAGCGTCCCACGTCGGAAAATTTCCGTCCACTAGTATCTGTCCCAGTCGTAAGTCAGAACTCCTATGCCAACCTAAAAATTGGTCTCTGTGACATCCTGGAGGAAAGTCCGGGTTACCAAATATTGGTGACAGCGGATTCAGAGTGCTGATCAGTTTCTTTTTATGTTTAACACGATTCCCATTCTGTAAAACTTCTCGAGTCAAGAAACCTGTTGGTCCCTTAAAGTCATGTGCGACCTGTTCAGTGCGTCTGATCCACGGAAGATGGCGCAATGGGACACCAAAAGATGTCTGTTCCAATTGAACCCATTGTTTAGAACAGTGGCCGAACTGCCAGTCAAACAGACGTGCAAGTAGGGAAGCTCTATGATAGAGTTCCAAGTCGGGAAGGCCCGCACCACCTCTGGGTTTCGGGGCGGTTAGAATAGAACATTTAAGATGAGGTTTAGATGTCTGCCAGATAAAGCGGATTAACGCAGATCTAATGGTCTGGAAGAATGTCTTCAGCGGCACAATCGGGACCGCCTGGAATAGGTATAAAAACCTGGGAAGAATGTCCATTTTAAATGAATTCATCCTGCCAAACCATGAGATACTCTTCCGTCTGTATTCCCTCAACCGTTTCAGAGTCGACTCCAACAGGGGCACATAATTTAATTTATATAGGTCAGTCGTGTCAGTAGGGATTTGAATGCCTAAATATTGAATGGCCCCAGTGTTCCACCGAAAGGGGAAATTTCCCATAAGTCTTGTGAGTTCTGTCTGTCCTAGGGATAAGTTAAGGGCTTCAGTTTTCTGAAAGTTAATCTTAAAATTACTGACTGCTCCGTATTTTTGGAACTCTTCCATCAATGATGGGAGGGTAATATGTGGCTGGGATATATACAGTAGGAGGTCGTCCGCATAAAGAGAGACCTTATAATGAACATTGTCTACCAATAGACCGTGCACACTGGGGTTCTTCCTGATCGCCACCGCCAAATGTTCCATAACTATTGCATATAAAAGGGGCGACAAAGGGCACCCTTGCCTGGTCCCGTTCCCAATGGTCATAGAGTCCGACATTGCTCCGTTTACCTTAACCCTTGCCGACGGGCCAGAGTATAGGGCTGCAACCCTATGTAAAAAGCGGTTTCCCAGGCCCATCTGTCGTAGGGCCAAGAACATGAAGCCCCAGTGTACACGGTCAAAGGCTTTCTCAGCATCCATCAACAGCACAACCAACGGTTTACATTTTGATTTAGCATATGCAGTCAAGTTGAGGGTCTTGCTTATGCCGTCTCTCGCCTCCCTTCCCCGCACAAACCCCACCTGGTCTGAATGTATTACTGAGGGCAAGAGAGGAGCTAGTCGATTTGCTAAAATTTTTGCAAATAATTTTACGTCAACATTGATGAGATATTGGGCGGTAATTTGTTACTAATTTAGGGTCCCTCCCCGGCTTCGGTATTACTGTAATAAAAGCCTCTAAAGACTGGAACGAACGGAGACTCAGTTGTGATGGAGTTAAACACCCATGTCATAATGGGGCTAAGTTGTTCTCGAAACATCTTATAAAAATGAGGGGAAAACCCATCCGGTCCCGGGCTTTTACCAGCCGGAGTATTTTGGATGGCTTCAACAATCTCCTCCGTCGTAAAGTCCGAGTCTAACGGGATAGTTAAATCCGTGGCCAGTGTAGGAAGGGCAGTGTCATGAATATAAGATTCTATGTGTGGTTGAGGATCCAAGGGTGACTGAGGGGGACAATCTCCGCCGATGTTATGTAATGTATGATAGTAACGCCGCATTATATCCAAAATTTCTGTCGGGTTTGACGTCGTTCGACCCCCGTTTTGCTGTAGAGATGAAATGTATGTAGTCTGATTATGTGGATGCAAAAATCTAGCCAACAGACGTCCACATTTGTTAGCTTGACCATATAATATACTTTTAAAGCGGTTTCTGTGGTGTCGGTATTTTTCATTTAGTAGGGACTTCAGATCATCTCTGCATTTAATCAGGTCAGTCAACGTTTCCGCCTCCTTGTTCATCTTATGCTTCATCTCTAACGTCAATATCTTTTCTGTCAAATCTATAATCTCTTTACTTTTTATTTGTTTCAAGCGAGATCCATGTTTAATGAGAACCCCTCTAAGGATGCATTTAAGGGCCTCCCATTTAATAGGAATGGCAGTAGTATCATGTGCATGGTCTTGTAAAAAGTCTGCTATGGTAGACTTGATGTCGGCCACACAAATATTATCTTTTAAAAGATTATCGTTCAATCTCCACGTCCACTGCCGCATCCCTGAGTCAGGAGGACTAATGTCCAGAAACACTGGAGCGTGATCTGACCACTGAAAACTCCCGATAGAAGGTCTCGGGTTCCAGGCCAATGCACAGTGACTAAGGAGAAAGAAATCTATCCTACCATATGAATTATGTGGTATGGAAAAGAACGTATAGTTTTTCTCATTGGGGTTACAAAGTCTCCAGACGTCAATGAGCCGTAAATCTTGGAGGTCCCTTTTCAATGTGGACAGCTGACAAGAAGATAAGTAAGACTTTGCTGCCATGGAGTCTAGAGTCAGGTTAAGAGTCATGTTGAAGTCACCTCCCAGTATGACCACCCCCTCAGCAAACTCAGCCACGATCTTCAAGAAAGATCTAGCAGCTCGTATTTGGTCTCGGCCGGGGGCGTACCAACCTGCTATAGTATATGTGGTTGAAAAAATTTGAATTTTCAAGATCAAGTATCTACCCTCCGCATCAACCAATGTGTCCAATATGTTATGCTGGAGGGATTTATGGAGCGCTATAGATACCCCACGGGATCGTGAATTCGGGTTAGCACTATGGAACCAGGTTGTGTAGTATCGGTCATGAATATTAGGGATATGTCCAACTTTAAAATGTGACTCTTGTAAGATTAATACGTTTACTCTTTTCTTGTGCATGCCATATAAAATATGTGACCGCTTCTGCGGGGTATTAAAGCCTCTAGTATTCAAAGAGCCCAGTGTTATCTTTTGTGCAGTGGTCTTACCTGACATTGTATATGTAGTGCGACGTCGAGAATGCAAGTTAAGGCTACAAAGATGGATCGGCTTCGGAGTCCAACGCCCGCTGTTGAAGAGGGAGCGGAAGCTAACAAGGGAAGTGGGTATAGACAAAGAAAGTAGATAAAAAGTTAAAAGAAGACAAAGGTATAGGAAATTCTAACAATACGAGTGTAAGTAGGTACACTCCAATAGAACCTGTTGGAGGTAAACTATAATAGCTGCGTGCCTCAGTGGCAAAACAGCACCTCCAGGGGTTAAGTGTACAGCAAAAAGAGGAGTTGGAGACACCGTCTCCCCCCGGTTCCCAACCCCGTAATGACCTGACAGTCGTATTCCCTTTATATCGAGAACTTAACAGATAGAGAATATGTATATTTTAACTAATTATAAGCGAATGAAACATACCCCGTTTCTTAACCATTTTCGGTATCAACAACACTGATAGTATTATGAGTACCCCGTTCTGAAACTCAGAACCAGTATAATCTTTTAAACAGCAAGTTATCCCTCAAAACATGACACCCCAGAACAATCTGCAATTCAGGACAAAGCATGTTAGTCAGCCTCTTCCTCTGCCAGATGCATGTGCCCCGGACCATTGGGCCGAACCCTGCGACGACGCTGCTGCTGAGGGTTCTGGCCTCTTCAAAAATCGTACAGTCTATAAAATAATGGTTAGGATGGCCAATCAGGAATATCCACTTCTTTTATATCCAAGGCAGCCGAGAATGCCGGAACACCACCAGGATGGCTCAAACAATGCACTCTACCTCCCCTCCGAACTCGAAGACAAAATGGAAATCCCCAAGTATAAGGAAGGCCGTGTCGCTGTAGTTCATCTGGGGCGAAAAGCTCTGCGTCTCTGTAGGGTCCATCTGGACAGGTCTGCGAAGAGCTGTATATGAGATCCCGAATGGTTTATGGTTTTTACTCTCCTGGCTGCTCCCATGACCGCATCTTTAAGTTGGTACTTGTGAACCCGGCATATCACATCTCTCGGCGGGTCTTGCTCGCCGGGATGTGGGCCCAAGGACCTATGGGCACGATCCAGTTCCAATGGGGCGTCCTGAGGCCTATCTAGTACCGAGTTAAAAATGCCTCTCAAAGTGGTGTTCAACTCCTGGGGGGGTATAGATTTGGGCAATCCTCTTACTCTTATATTATTTCTGCATCCCCTGTTCTCAGAATCATCCAGCAATTCTGCTAGAGTTTGCAACTGTCTAGCTTGTGCGGCTGTGGCAGATTCCTGAGCCTCCATTCTTTCGGTCAAAGAGGCTAAAAGTTGGTCATGAGATTCCACTTTCCCACCACATTGTTGAATATCATCTCTTAGTATGGAAAGTTCAGCCTTGTAGGAGGATTCCAAATGGGCAATGTACTGCTCCATATCCTGCTTCGTCGGGATATCTTTTATCTTATTGTATAATAGATTGAAATCAGCTCCCATGGGTGCTGCGGAGTGCCCTGTCAAAAAAGAGGGTGACTTCCCATATTGCGGTGTCAGGGGTGCATCTGGACGATGAGCTGTATTATATGGCAGACCTGATTGAGGAGCAGGGGATACTGTGGTATCTTTCATCATGGGGTCTGCTGCCCCTATTGCTGCAGAGTCATCTGTAGTAGTCATGTCGGCGTCTGGGGGGATACTGCCACCTCCCTGTGGCGTGGGGGGTTCTACGTTCATCTCGCCAGGGTTCCCGCCCGACCCACCGACCTGCGGTTGTGCCGGTCCGTCTGCGGGGCTCCCCTGTGAACGACGGGTCTCCCGGGGCCCGGTGGATTTATTCGGAGGAGAGCGCCTCACTGTCTGCGGGGCTCCCACGGACGTGCCACCAGTTCTCCCAGTGGGTCCCTTACGGTCTGCTGTCTCTCCGGACCGTTCTCCCCCCGCCTGCACCTTACTTCCTGGTGGCGGCGGGGCCTGCTGAGCTCTGGTCTCCGTGCCTGTCATGGCGCCCGCGGCCTTCCCTCTTCCCGCTCCTGTAAAGTAGCGGGAAATGCCTTTGGGAGCGCTATCTGGTGCAGAAGGGCCTACGGACGTGCTCCCCCTGGTCCTTCTAGCCGACATCTGTATATGGGGTACGTATTTCGGGCTCTGTTCGGGTCGGTCACCAGTGTGGGAGCGGGAGCCCTCCCAAGTGCATCCTCACTCCTCACTCGCCATACCACGCCCCCCCTGGAGCTTAATTTATACTTTGTTCTTATGGAGTATAATGTATAAACAGTATGCAAATCGTTTAATTGATCACCTACTATTGGCAGAAATTTGTCTTTCTGTGAGGCTGTAGCTTGGGATTACCAAAACAGATCAGTCAGATGACCATATTATCCATGATTTTTTTTTGTACCAGACAGCTCATGCTTTCATATGATAGGTGGCTTAATTATGACCTCAATTTCTAGCAGAATATAACAGCAGATTTCGATCTGACATTACATAAAGAAAGTCGTCTGTCAACAGAATAGAGTAAACCTGTCTTTGAATATGTTAATCCAATTACATAATGAGAATGTGGAATGTCCAAATTATGTGCCATGCTAGCAGATAGGCATAAATACAATATGGAAATGTCTATCTAAAGCACTAGCACACGTGGCACTATTATATCTGGCTCAATATATGCTTGGCCTAAGCTACTAAATCAGCAAATTTTATACATCACATGAGTATATTCTGCTTCAGCTGTTGCCCGATTACTGTATACTGTACCTGTCACCAACACCAGTGTACAGACATAACATTAGACCTAAGCATATTTGAAAAAAGTCATAGTATTATTGTATTTGGCTTTAGAACTGGCATTATTATACTGGGCATCAGACATGGTATTATTAGACTTGGCATTGCTGAGCGGACGGCAGACTTTTCTGTGGAGGTGTTGATAAAGACAAGAAAATAATAACATATTATCCAGTAATATATAGGTGTATGTAAATATTACAAAAATCATGTTAGCAGGTACAAGAAAAAAAGTACATGGAAACTAATGTTGCAAGAAGCCAAAGCAAAACAGACCAGCCAAATACAATAATAAGTCAATCCAAAAAATACATAATACAATAATATCCTACAAAACCAAGGAAACTCAACTATAATGTATAAATAATAAATAGTCTTTAACAGATGAAAACATGTCGTATATTAAAAAACAATAAAAAACATAAAAAAGGGGGAATACATGATGTAGAAAAAGGTGTGGTATCGTGCTGCAAAAAAAATCTAAAAATATAAATATAATGGTTTCAAAATAGGTTTTGATGGAATAAAAGTCAAAACAAATAACAAATAATTTGAGAAAGGAATCTGATTTGAGAAAGATGAGGTAGAAAGAGACCTTCCATAAACAATATAACATAATCCCATAATTTTGGTGTTACTAGCGCATCCACCAGAGCCACCCCTGATGCAGTGCCAGACTCAGTGTGATAGATCAATGACATTCTGTAGCAGGTATTTGTCTTGTTACATTTGAATTAAAAGTGCACTTGTTTTCATTCTTAAAGCACAAGAAAGCAGCAGCATGGCAAACTAGATTAATAACAAACAACTAAAATGAGCGTCACTTTAGAGACACTGTGCTTTCTTCTCAAAAGCAAATGTATTGGATTTTTGCATTTCTTGTGGAATCGTTTTTCTGAAGAAGGAAATAACTGTTTTTGATTCAATACAAAAAAAATCTCCCAAAATCCATTCATTTAATTGTAACTGTTACTTAGCAAAGTACGCATGCATGATTCATTATATTTTTATTTTTGCACATCTATTTTACTAGTCAAATTTTACATCTGTATGTGCCACACCAATATAGTGCCCCTTTGCAGATGGTGAATTCTGTACAAGTGCTGCTCACTAAATTAGAATATCATCAAAAAGTTAATTTATTTCTAGTGTTGAGCATTCCGATACCGCAAGTATCGGGTATCGGCCGATATTAGCGGTATCGGAATTCCGATACTGACTTCCGATACTTTTGTCATATCGGATTCCGGAATCGGAATCGGAAGTTCTCATCATGCTATGAGCCTGCTTGCTTTGATTAAGCCAATGGGAATCCTCCGAAGTGTGGGCACATCCTGTTAGGCATGTAGGCATGTTAACTATTGGCATGGCTGTGATTGGCTGCCGAAATGATGTCATGATGCACTATAAAAGCCACCGCAGCCGCCATTTCTGGTTCACTCTGCTGTGAATTCAGTTAGGGACAGGCTGCTGTAGAAGACTGTGAGGGACAGTTAGAAACAGCGATTCCACCAAACATCTAGTGCTTTACCCAGGCTACATAAACCACCACTGTAGCCTTCTTTGCCCTAGCAGCAGTGTTCACAGCTGTCTGCAAGGGCTGTGTGAGTGCAGCTCACGCTGTGGAGTGGGTCCTGCAGCCACGTCAGGCTGTAGGCCACCCAGTGTGATCACTGCTGCCTCATACATCTTTTATTTTTTGAGCTGCATTTTTTACATAATTTCAATCTAGTGTGCTTCCATCTGTATCCATATACGTTGGTTGCAAACACTAGTAGTAGACAGTGGAGCCTTTCTGCAGCCTTTCAGTGCTAGTGTCCACTTTGCTGCACTGTTCACGGCTGTCTGAGAGGTCTCTGACTGTGCGTGAGTGCAGCTCACGCTGAGTAGTGTGTCCTGCAGCTACGTCTGGCTGTAGGACGCTCAGCGTGCGTCAGTGCCTCACACATATTTTTATTTGAGTGCAGCTCATTTTTTCTTCTATTAGTGTGCATCCATCCGTCTCCATCTACGGTGGTTGCAAACACTATATAGGAGTACACAGCGGAGCCTTTCTGCAGCCTGTCAGTGCCAGTGCCCACTTAGCTGCACTGTTGACGGCTGTCTGAGAGGTCTCTGACTGTGTGTGAGTGCAGCTCACGCTGAGTAGAGTGTCCTGCAGCTACATCTGGTTGTAGGACGCTCAATGTGCGTCACTGCCTCACACATATTTGTCTTTGAGTGCAGCTCATTTTTTCTTCTCCTATTAGTGTGCATCCATCCGTATCCATCAACATTGGTTGGTTGCAAACACTATATAGGAGTAGATAGAGGAGCCTTTTTTTCTGGCTTGTGCCCTGCCGGCGCAGCCAGATTAGTATTACCCAATTTTTTTGGAGCCTCATCTTTTGCATTGTAGGTTACCTGCCTGCATTGTAATAGCTCCAAAAAGTTGGTGATACTATCAGTTTCAATTCTTTGTTCACATACTTTGAGTTTGTTTCCAACAAAGAAACCACAAAAAAAGTTCACCAAACACTACATTTGGAACTTGTGTAGGCCACATCAGCTCCTATTAAAGTGTAGTCCACACACACACACTTCATAAAATTAGTGTTTCTTGTACCTGTAACCAGCTGTTCAGGAATAAGCACACTAAGGCCCCCCGTTGTACTTTTCTGCCTATCTTAAGCAGTCTGGCAAGATGAAGAAGGCAGGGAGTAAGGCACGTGGGCGTGGGCGTGGGCGTGGAGTTTCAGCAGGGAGAGGACGTGGGGATTCTGCAAGTAGAGGACGTGGGGATTCTGGGCCTGCTGCGGGCACCAGTGGATCAGCATCCCCCAGTTTTAGCAGGCAACAGTCCTTTATGCGCAGCTTTGTAGGACCTCAACGTACCCCACTGCTGCGGGAGGAACAAATTGAAGCCGTTGTCGGATGGATGGCAGCTAACGCATCGACTTCAATTACTTCCACAGCCTCTCAGGACCAGAGCACCGAAGAGCAACCATCTGTCTCTTCACCACCTGCCAAAGTGCCCAGGCAGTCAGAGAGACATGGACAGGAGCCATCACAGTCTCTACTTCTGTTCTCGGAATCTGTTGGCTTGGAAAGAGGGGGCCAGCCAAGCAGCATTCCTGAATGTGAAGAAGAGGGAGTATGCAGTGATGCGCAACTTCTTTGTCCCTCTGAATCTGAAGAGGCGAGTGGGCCAGTGCCTATGGTCAGCACACCTCAGTACGCATCAGATGATGACGAGACTCAGTTGCCACTTTCTGGTGCGTACGGTGCTGGCGAGACAACCCCAGAGAAGCAGCTATTTGAAGAGGGGAGGGAAGATGATGAGGTCCTTGACCCATCATGGCGTGAGGAACAGGAAGGTGGTGGGAGCAGCTCGGAGGAAGAGATTCCCCTACCGGCCAAAACAGGAGGCAGAGGGAGGGGGAAGACTTGGTTGCCTGTACCCTCCACTTCGGCACCCGTTAGGAGCATTCCTCATTCCAAAGGCAAAACGGGCGCTCCCAAGAGTTGCAGTGCGTGGTCCTTTTTTGACACAGTTGCAGATGACATTTGCTTTGTCAAATGCAAGCTGTGTCATCAGATAGTCAAAAGAGGGAGAAATGTCAGCAACCTCAATACCACAAATATGTGGAAACATGTGCGCACCAAGCACGAGTTGGAGTTGCAGAGACACCCTGAAGACGTAGGCCAATGTACAGCACCAACTACCACCTCTTCAGTTCGTGTTGGGGCCTCTTCCTCCAGCTCACACACTGCTGGTTCGGCTTCCTCACAGGATCGCCAAGGAAGAACCTCTGCCACTGTTGTCCGGAGACCCTGTCAGATTCCACCCATAGCAGCACGTTCCCATCCATCACAGCCATCGGTGGGATAAAAGGTGCCCTTACTCGGCAAACCATCCCCGAGCACAGTCTCTGAATGCTGGCATTGCCAAACTTCTGGCAGTTGAAATGCTGTCATTCAGGCTGGTGGACACTGATACCTTCCGGGACTTAATGGCATTGGCAGTCCCCCAATACAACGTGCCCAGCCGCTTTTATTTCAGCAGGCGAGCCGTCCCTGCCCTGCAGAAACATGTTGAGGGCAAAATAAAACATGCGCTACTAAACGCCGTTAGTAGCAAGGTCCACCTGACCACCGATGCGTCGACCAGTAACCATGGACAGGGACGATACCTTTCCCTCACTGCCCACTGGGTCAATGTTGTGGAGCCGGGTACAGATCTGGAGAGTGGCGCTGTACGTGTTCTTCCAACGCCACGGATTGCAGGACTCCAGTCTGCTCACATAGACTCCTCCTCCTACTCATGTTCCTCAGAAACAGCAGAGCAGGAGCCTGTTACGACCGACATGAGCACAGCCGTGGCCAAACGTCAACAGGCTGTACTCAAATTAATTTCTTTGGGGAATCGAAGCCACACAGCGTAGGAGCTCTGGAATGCTATCAAGCAGGAGAGCGATGTGTGGTTTGGGCCAGCGAATCTCCAGCCGGGCTTGGTAGTGTGTGACAATGGCCGAAATCTGGTGGCAGCTCTTGGCCTGGGCAACCTCACACACATCCCATGTCTGGCACATGTGCTTAACTTGGTCGTGCAGAGCTTTCTGAGGGACTATCCGGATCTTGGTGCATTGTTGCACAAGGCCCGCATAGAGTGCGCTCACTTGCGGCGTTCCAGCACGGCAAGATCGCGCCTCGCTGCTCTGCAGCGACGATTTGGCCTTCCGGAACATTGCATCATATGTGACCTACCCACCCAGTGGAATTCAACGTTACATATGTTGGAGCGGTTGTGTGAGCAGCAGGCAGCAGTCATGGAGTACCAGCTGCATCAGGCGCAAACAAGTCGCACTGTGCGCCGTTCACACTTCAGCACCATTGAGTGGGCCTCTATGAAGGACATCTGCCTCGTTTTGCGTGCCTTCGTTGAATCCACGCGGATGGCGAGTGCAGATGATGCACTAGTCAGCATGACTGTCCCCCTTATCTGCCTGCTTCAACAAACACTGCAAGCACTAAGGGATGAGGTTTCGGAAGAGGTGGAGGATGAGGAGTCCCAAATGCCATCTGCTTCTGGACAGTCTGCGCTACGTGTTTCCTCACAAAGGCCTAGGCAGGGGACACTTTGTGAGGAGGATGAGGAGGAGTCGATGGAGGAGGAAGGCATCTCTCCAGAGGAGGGAGGTACACAAACCTCTACTCAGTATGTACAGCGAGGGTGGGGTGATGCAGAGCAGGCCGAGGTCACGCCTCAAACAGGGGACAGCGGTTCTTTGGCAGTTGGGAGTCTGCAGCACATGGTTGATTTCATGCTGCAGTGCCTGAGAAACGACCGCCGCATCGCCCACATTCTCGTCTCGGCTGATTATTGGGTGTACACCCTCCTAGATCCTCGCTACCGGGACAGCGTACAAAGGCTCATACCAACGTTGAACCGGGAGCGTAAACTGCGGGAGTACGAAGAGTCACTGGTGCAGTCCATAATGTTTTCCATTCCACCCGACAGCATTGTTGCTAGTGCTTTACAAAGCAGCTCTGTGCGTCGAGGCAGTGGAGGAAACTCTGCACAAAGAGGGAGCAGAGGCAGCGCCGCAGCACAAGGCAAGACCACTATGGCCCAAATGTGGCAAAGTTTTGTGTGTCCACCACAATTGTCTACACCATCAGCGACGCCTCGAGTCAGCAGGAGGCAACGCTTCCGTCAGATGGTGTCAGACTACATGTCTTGCCCTGTCACTGTACTCCCAGATGGCTCTTCCCCCTTCAAGTTTTGGGTCTCTAAGCTGGATACATGGCCAGAGCTTAGCCAGTATGCATTGGAGGTGTTGGCTTGCCCTGCTGCCAGTGTATTATCGGAACGTGTCTTTAGTGCCACAGGTGGTGTACTAACAGACCGTCGCACGCGACTATCTTCCGATAATGTTGACCGGCTGACTTTTCTGAAAATGAACAAGGCCTGGATCTCCAAAGACTTTGCCATTCCTCTTACACACTAAATTAGTGGTTGGCAACTGTATCCAGGTCTGCTGGTGTGTTCATTTTTCTACCACCTGAACTATAATCCCTGTGCTTCAACACAGCCAGTTGTCGCTCAGATGTGTCGTCTGCACAGAGAAACACACTAGCTCCTGTGTTAGTGGGGTTCAGTAACGCCAGCTGATCCCCTGCTGTGTGGACGGCAAAGTCACCAGCTCCATCAACATTCAAACCACTACTGATTTTTAACCGTGCCCAACTTAGGTCTCTGGCTCCACTGTCTCTACTATTTCCCCTGACCTCCAACCCCGCCATCTACATCTCTGAAGTGGCGTCAGCACAATCTACACTTGTTCCTGTGTTCCTGTGGCTCAGTCCCATCAGTTTATCCCCTGATGTGTGTCCGGCAAGGTCTCCTGCTCTGTCCACATTCCCATAACCAGTAGTGGGAATGAGGACAGAGCTGGCGAACTTGCCGGACAAACATCAGGGGATCAACTGACGGGACTGAGCACCAGTAACACAGGAACAAGTGTAGATTGTGCTGACGCCACTTCAGAGATGTAGCTGGCGGGGTTGGAGGCAAGGGTAAATAGTAGAGACAGTGGAGCCAGAGGCCTAAGTGGAGCATGGTTAGAATCAGTAGTAGTCAACAACCTCCATAAAAACCGCTGCCCATTGGCCTCTGCATGCGGCATGCGTAATCCTGAGCTTCAACAGTGTCAGTTGGTGTTCAGAAGTGTCGTCTCCACAGAGCCAAACACATTCGTTCAAGTGTTAGTGGGGTTCAGCACTGCCAGCTGTTCCTCTGCTGTGGAGATGGCAAGTCTCCTGCTGCCTTCACCTGCCAAAATCCAGTAGGCCCCAGCCTGCTCCATGCCTAATCCTGGGCTCCAACAGCGTCAGTTGGTGTTCAGAAGTGTCATCTCCACAGAGCCAAACACATTCGTTTGAGTGTTAGTGGGGTTCAGCACTGCCAGCTGTTCCCCTGCTGTGGAGATGGCAAGTCTCCTGCTGCCTTCACCTGCCAAAATCCAGTAGGCCCCAGCCTGCTCCACGCCTAATCCTGGGCTCCAACAGCGTCAGTTGGTGTTCAGAAGTGTCGTCTCCACAGAGCCAAACACATTCGTTTGAGTGTTAGTGGGGTTCAGCACTGCCAGCTGTTCCCCTGCTGTGGAGATGGCAAGTCTCCTGCTGCCTTCACCTGCCAAAAGCAACAGGCCCCAGCCTGCTCCTCGCCTAATCCTGGGCTCCAACAGCGTCAGTTGGTGTTCAGAAGTGTCGTCTCCACAGAGCCAAACACATTCGTTCAAGTGTTAGTGGGGTTCAGCACAGCCAGCTGTTCCCCTGCTGTGGAGATGGCAAGTCTCCTGCTGCCTTCACCTGCCAAAAGCAACAGGCCCCAGCCTGCTCCTCGCCTAATCCTGGGCTCCAACAGCATCAGTTGGTGTTCAGAAGTGTCATCTCCACAGAGCCAAACACATTTGTTCAAGTGTTAGTGGGGTTCAGCACTGCCAGCTGTTCCCCTGCTGTGGAGATGGCAAGTCTCCTGCTGCCTTCACCTGCCAAAATCCAGTAGGCCCCAGCCTGCTCCACGCCTGATCCTGGGCTCCAACAGCGTCAGTTGGTGTTCAGAAGTGTCATCTCCACAGAGCCAAACACATTCGTTCGAGTGTTAGTGGGGTTCAGAACTGCCAGCTGTTCCCCTGCTGTGGAGATGGCAAGTCTCCTGCTGCCTTCACCTGCCAAAAGCAACAGGCCCCAGCCTGCTCTTCGCCTAATCCTGGGCTCCAACAGCGTCAGTTGGTGTTCAGAAGTGTCGTCTCCACAGAGCCAAACACATTCGTTCGAGTGTTAGTGGGGTTCAGCACTGCCAGCTGTTCCCCTGCTGTGGAGATGGCAAGTCTCCTGCTGCCTACACCTGCCAAAATCCAGTAGGCCCCAGCCTGCTCCACGCCTGATCCTGGGCTCCAACAGCGTCAGTTGGTGTTCAGAAGTGTCATCTCCACAGAGCCAAACACATTCGTTTGAGTGTTAGTGGGGTTCAGAACTGCCAGCTGTTCCCCTGCTGTGGAGATGGCAAGTCTCCTGCTGCCTTCACCTGCCAAAAGCAACAGGCCCCAGCCTGCTCCTCGCCTAATCCTGGGCTCCAACAGCGTCAGTTGGTATTCAGAAGTGTCGTCTCCACAGAGCTAAACACATTCGTTCGAGTGTTAGTGGGGTTCAGCACTGCCAGCTGTTCCCCTGCTGTGGAGATGGCAAGTCTCCTGCTGCCTACACCTGCCAAAATCCAGTAGGCCCCAGCCTGCTCCAAGCCTGATCCTGGGCTCCAACAGCGTCAGTTGGTGTTCAGAAGTGTCATCTCCACAGAGCCAAACACATTCGTTCAAGTGTTAGTGGGGTTCAGCACTGCCAGCTGTTCCCCTGCTGTGGAGATGGCAGTCTCTCCTGCTGTCTCCGCATTCCAAAGACAGTAGGCCTCTGCCTACACCCTCCTATTTCCTGGGCTTCAACACAGCCAGTTGTAGCTCGGAAGTGCCGTCCACACGGAAAGAGACACTTGCTCCCGTGTCTCAGTGGGGTTCAGTAACGTCAGCTGATCCCCTGCTGTGTGGATGGCAGTCTCTCCTGCTGTCACCACATTCCAAATACAGTAGGCCTCTGCCTACACCCTCCTATTTCCTGGGCTTCAACACAGCCAGTTGTAGCTCGGAAGTGCCGTCCACACGGAAAGAGACACTTGCTCCCGTGTCTCAGTGGGGTTCAGTAACGTCAGCTGATCCCCTGCTGTGTGGATGGCAGTCTCTCCTGCTGTCACCACATTCCAAATACAGTAGGCCTCTGCCTACACCCTCCTATTTCCTGGGCTTCAACACAGCCAGTTGTAGCTCGGAAGTGCCGTCCACACGGAAAGAGATACTTGCTCCCGTGTCTCAGTGGGGTTCAGTAACGTCAGCTGATCCCCTGCTGTGTGGATGGCAGTCTCTCCTGCTGTCTCCACATTCCAAATACAGTAGGCCTCGGCCTACACCCTCCTATTTCCTGGGCTTCAACACAGCCAGTTGTAGCTCGGAAGTGCCGTCCACACGGAAAGAGATACTTGCTCCCGTGTCTCAGTGGGGTTCAGTAACGTCAGCTGATCCCCTGCTGTGTGGATGGCAGTCTCTCCTGCTGTCTCCACATTCCAAATACAGTAGGCCTCGGCCTACACCCTCCTATTTCCTGGGCTTCAACACAGCCAGTTGTAGCTCGGAAGTGCCGTCCACACGGAAAGAGATACTTGCTCCCGTGTCTCAGTGGGGTTCAGTAACGTCAGCTGATCCCCTGCTGTGTGGATGGCAGTCTCTCCTGCTGTCTCCACATTCCAAATACAGTAGGCCTCTGCCTACACCCTCCTATTTCCTGGGCTTCAACACAGCCAGTTGTAGCTCGGAAGTGCCGTCCACACGGAAAGAGACACTTGCTCCCGTGTCTCAGTGGGGTTCAGTAACGTCAGCTGATCCCCTGCTGTGTGGATGGCAAAGTCTCCTGCTGCCTACACAGTCGTACCACTACTGATTTTTAACCGTGCTCCAATTAGGCCTGTGGCTCCACTGTCTCTCGTATTTCCCCTGTCCTCCAACCCTGCCAGTTACAGCTCCGAAGTGGCGTCTGCACAATCCACACTTGTTCCTGTGTTTACAGGTGTTCAGTCCGGTCAGTTAATCCCCTGATGTGTGTCAGGCGACATTGCCGGACACACATCAGGGGATTATCTGACCGGACTGAACACCTGTAACACAGGAACAAGTGTGGATTGTGCAGACCCCACTTCGGAGCTGTAACTGGCGGGGTTGGAGGACAGGGGAAATACGAAAATCAGTGAAGCCACAGGCCTAAGTGGAGCTTGGTTAAAATTAGTAGAAGTCTACAACCGATCTTAAAATTTCTTCAATGCAGCCTCAGCCTGCTCCGTGCTTGTCCCTGGGCTTCAACACAGCCAGTTGTTGCTCGGAAGTGCCGTCTTCACAGAGTAAAACACTAGCTCCTGTGTTTGTGGGGTTCAGTAACGTCAGCTGTTCCCCTGCTGTTTTGATGGCAATCTGTCCTGCTGCCTCCCAATTGACAGCACATCAGGCCTCAGCCTGCTAAGTGCTTGTCCCTGGGCTCCAACATCGCCAGTTGCTGCTCATAACTGACATTGGCACGGGTACTCCCTCCTGCCCAGCTTGGTTCCAGCCCTGCCTGCTGTTTCCGGGAAGTGTCAATGTCAGTTTGCCACCCCAAGTTGCCATGTCGTGTTGCGGTTGGGTTAGCCGAGGCTAGGGTGCCAGCAGTTTAGGTGCTTCCTATGTGGACTGCGGGTTCTGGTAAGAAAGGCTTGTTCCGTAGTGCCAGTAGGACAAGCACCCCCTGTAGGACTGTGTGATTCGGTAACTGCGGCCAGCTTGCGGCATGCCAACTTTGCTTTTCAGGGGCAACTTCTGCTACCCCTCCGGGTTCCAGCACCGTCAGCTGGTTCTCGTCAGAGCCTTTGGCCTAGGTGCCTCCATCTCGGTATCCGAGTTCCGGCAACGTCTGCTGGTCCTTGGTAGTGCTTTGTAGCACAGGTACCTCCTGCTTAGTAACCGGGTTCCAGCACCGTCAGCTGGTCCTCGGTTGTGCCATTGGCTCTTATTCCTTCTGCTGCCCCTCCGGGTGCCAGCACTGTCAGCTGGTCCTCGCTATTTCCATTTGCTCTTGCAGATTATGCTACCCCTCCGGGTTCCAGCACCGTCAGCTGGTTCTCGTCAAAGCCTTTGGCCTAGGTGCCTCCATTCCGGTATCCGAGTTCTGGCAACATCTGCTGGTCCTTGGCAACGTCTGCTGGTCCTTGGTAGTGCTTTGTAGCACAGGTACCTCCTGCTTAGTAACCGGGTTCCAGCACCATCAGCTGGTCCTCGGTAGTGCCATTGGCTCTTGTTCCTTCTGCTGCCCCTACGGGTGCCAGTACCGTCAGCTGGTTCAAGAGGACAAAGAACAGGAAGACAACCACCAAGATGCAGAACAACAAGAGAGAGAAGACAAAGAAGCATAAAAAAAAGCAGAAGAACATTAAGCATAGGACTAATACTCTGAGCAAATGATATTATCTTATTTATAAGCAGAAGAAAACTAAGCAGTGTATGGGGGTGAGTCCGTTCCTCCTCGTGGTGCCCCTGGAAAAGGCCTGCTGCTGCAGGCCAAACTGAACATGGACAAATCCTGTTGTAAATCTTTTGTGACAGGCAGAACGGAAGGTGTAAACTTCTAACTTTTCTAGATAACAACTACAGGAATGCCTGACACAAACAAGAATATGATGAAGAAGAATAGGAAGAAGATGAAGAAGTTGAATATGTAGAATAATAATTGTTGAATAAGAAGAATATGAAGAATGTAAGAAAAGGAAGAAGAAGAAGAAGAAAGTAAAAAAAGGAAGTAGAAGAATTTAAAAAAAGGAAGAAGAAGAAGAATGTAAAAAAAGGAAGAAGAAGAAGAATGTAAAAAAGGAAGTAGAAGAATGTAAAAAAAGGAAGAAGAAGAAGAAGAATGTAAAAAAAGGAATAAGAAGAAGGTAAAAAAAGGAAGAAGAAGAAGAAAGAAGAAAGAAGAAGAAGACATACATGTCTGGCAAAATATAAATGAGGCTAACATAGTCAATATCTTTGTAACTCCTAACGTCTTTAAAAAAAAAGTTTAATTCCTGCTATTCCATTTGATTGGGCTAAACCTCTATGGCTTTAATGTCTCCTCCACCTCCCACAATATATTCTACATTATTCTTAGTTGTTTTTCTTCATGTAGAATTAACCTACAAGGAAAAAAAGGGGTTTTTTTAATTCCGATATTTTGGCCCCATTGACTTGCATTGGTTCCCGGTATCGGAATCGGCGATACCAATACTTTTTTTTAAGATCGGCCGATCCATTCCGATCCGATATTTTCAAGTATCGGCTGGTATCGCTCAACTCTATTTATTTCAGTTCGTCAATACAAAAAGTGAATCTCTTATATAGCGTTCTTATAGCGTGATCTATTTCAAATGTTTATTTCTGTTAATGTTGATGATTACGGCTTACAGCCAATGAAAACCCAAAAGTCATTATCTCAGTAAATTAGAATACTTTATAACACCAGCTTGAGAAAACGATTTTAGGGGGCGTGGCCTGAGCTCAGCTGGATGGTGGACGTGTGAGCTCAGCGTGACCAGTCAGACAAGCAACAAAAAATATAGGAAAAAAGGAAGAACATGGATTAAATTAATCCCTGAAGTTGTTCACAACCTTCCTGGAATTGTTTGATATCATTTTCTAAAGTGTGGGACTTGTTTTTCACCTGCTACAGCTGACTGAAATAAGCGGTGAGTGAAGCCGGGATATTATTGGGAAGCCAGCGTCAAGAGTCCGGGAGTCCCCCCTCGGTGAGGTATCACTGGCCTTTCTGGGGTAGTCAGAAGCTGTGGAGGAAATAAAAAGACTGCCACCATTTTACCTGTGAGACCGGGGAGCCCATGGAGTTAAGTGGTGTCGCAGTGAGTGAAGCTGCGGTACTGGCGGGAAACTGGTCGCAGAAGTCAGGGAGTCCCTCCTTAGTGAAGCTTCAGTGGCTGTTCCAGAGGAGTCAGGAGCTGTGGAGTCTGCCACCGCTGCACCTGAGACTGAGGAGACCGAGAAGTCCAGTGTCGCTATGTGATAAGTGGAGCCGGCGCCGCCATTAAAAGAGCGGGAAAGTGAGGCATGGCTGTGAAGAAAAAAAGGCGGGAAAATCACTGTGCTGAGGTAAACAGGAAGTGGAGGACAGGAGAAGCAGCAACAGAGCCAGAGGAGGAAGACAGCTGATGAAACAAAAGCAGGAAGAAGAAAGAAGAGTTAGAAAGGAGCGAGAGAGAGAAGAAGCAGATAATAAAACTGTGAGTCCTGGAAGAAACAGAGGAAAGCAGGATGATACCGGAGCTGCTACAAGAAGCGGAGACTCTGGGAAAAGCTGCAAGACGTCTGATACACATCGCGGCAAGGAGAAAAGGCATAAGTAGCTATATTAAACCTAAATAATAGCCCCGCTGTTGCTGTGGGATGCAAAAGAGTTAAAAAACTCTGCACTGCAGGAGATATGTATTAAATCTTGTGGCTACATTGTGGGGTGGAGGCTTCTGTCAGTAGAGAGAGGCCTAGTGAATCCTGCATAAAAGTGGTGGTAAGCACATAAAGAGGAGTGGGGAGGGCATTAGAAAATAAAGGGTGACTGGAGCCAGTGCATCTTAACAATACAAGCCACAACTGGTGTCAGGGGTGTGCAGACTTATTCTACAGGGGGAGAGGAATCCCTTAGGAGGCACCATACAAATAAACTGGTGCATTATACTGTTGCGGTCTCCTTGCACATTTCTGAGGAACTGAAACTCCAACTAATATCCTCACAATCTATTGTGAAGGGAAGAATCCAGCCTGCCAGCTCCTAGTTCATCGATAAAACTTGTGGGACACATATTGACTGGTATATATTATATATTGCTCAGTTATTTATAACAGTTCTCATTAATAGTTTATAAGTCTATCTTTGGATCTTTAAATGGCATCACTTACTTTATATGCCTTTATATACTGCTTATAATAATACACAGGATTAGAGTGCTGGAAATCTGTTATGCAAAGCCAGGTGTCACACCGAGTGAAATAGGGGGTGTAGATTTACAATAAGACCCTGCTATAAACACTGTTGTGGAGGCTGGTTGATGCATAGGGGATTCTTAACTTATATTCACAATACTCAATACTAAGGGAAGTGACTCTGCCTTTAAGTTTTGACTCCCAACACAAAGATTGGCATTGCCTTTCTGTTCTACCCACCACTACACAGAGACCTCATTAACAATTTATATTTGTAAGTTATATTGAATTTCCTGCCATAACACCACCAGCGCTTGACAGAATGGCGACTGGGGGCTTGAAATCTAAAGGACAAACTAACAGAACACAAAGGACATGGAATACTGCAAAAACAAAGTTATCTGGTGACTAGTGTTGAGCATTCCGATACTGCAAATATCGGGTATCGGCCGATATTCGCTGTATCGGAATTCCGATTCCGAGTACCGATATTTTTTCAATATCGGACACCGGAATCGGAAGTCCCCATAATGCAATGAGCCACTGTTGTGGCTGTGATTGGCTGCTGAAATGATGTCATCATGATGCGCAGTCTGTGCGCATCATGATGCGCGGTCTGTGCCGACTGCGGGGGTCTGTGCCGACTGCGGGGGTCTGTGCCGACTGGCGGGGGTCTGTGCCGGCTGCCGGTGGTCTGTATGGGCCTCTCGGGGGTCTGTGCAGGCCTGTCGGGGGCCTGTGCCAGCTGCCGGTGGTCCATACGGGCCTCTCGGGGGCCTGTACCGGCTGCTGGTGGTCTGTACGGGCCCCTCGGGGGTCTGTGCCGGCTGCCGGTGGTCTGTACGGGCCTCTCGGGGGTCTGTACAGGCCTTTCGGGGGCCTGTGCCGGCTGCCGGGGGCCTGTGCCGGCTGCCGGGGGCCTGTGCCGGCTGCCGGGGGTCTTGTGTGTGTGCAGGCATCGTCCGATGGGACTACAAGTCCCATCGGGAGATGCCTGCTACAATGACAGTGATTGACACATTAGCCAATGATGGGACAGTAGTAGTCCCATCATCCGGCTAATGTGTTGAATGTAAATAAAAAAAAAACATACTACATACATACTACATTCATACAACATACATAGATACTACATACATACTTCATATATACTACATTCATACAACATACATACATACTACATACATACTTCATATACACTCACTGGCCACTTTATTAGGTACACCTGTCCAACTGTGTGTTAAGACTTAATTTCTAATCAGCCAATCACATGGCGGCAACTCAGTGCATTTAGGCATGTAGACATGGTCAAGACAATCTCCTGCAGTTCAAACAGAGCATCAGTATGGGGAAGAAAGGTGATTTGAGTGCCTTTGAACGTGGCATGATTGTTGGTGCCAGAAGGGCTGGTCTGAGAATTTCAGAAACTGCTGATCTACTGGGATTTTCACGCACAACCATCTCTAGGGTTTACAGAGAATGGTCCGAAAAAGAAAAAAAATCCAGTGAGCGGCAGTTCTGTGGCCGGAAATGCCATGTTGATGCCAGAGGTCAGAGGAGAATGGGCAGACTGGTTCGAGCTGATAGAAAGGCAACAGTGACTCAAATTGCCACCCGTTACAACCAAGGTAGGCAGAAGAGCATCTCTGAACGCACAGTGCGTCGAACTTTGAGGCAGATGGGCTACAGCAGCAGAAGACCACACTGGGTACCACTCCTCTCAGCTAAGAACAGGAAACTGAGGCTACAATTTGCACAAGCTCATCGAAATTGGACAGTAGAAGATTGGAAAAACGTTGCCTGGTCTGATGAGTCTCGATTTCTGCTGCGACATTCGGATGGTAGGGTCAGAATTTGGCGTAAACAACATGAAAGCATGGATCCATCCTGCCTTGTATCAACGGTTCAGGCTGGTGGTGGTGGTGTCATGGTGTGGGGAATTTTTTCTGGGCACTCTTTGGGCCCCTTGGTACCAATTGAGCATCGTTGCAACGCCACAGCCTACCTGAGTATTGTTGCTGACCATGTCCATCCCTTTATGACCACAATGTACCCAACATCTGATGGCTACTTTCAGCAGGATAATGCGCCATGTCATAAAGCTCGAATCATCTCAGATTGGTTTCTTGAACATGACAATGAGTTTACTGTACTCAAATGGCCTCCTCAGTCACCAGATCTCAATCCAATAGAGCATCTTTGGGATGTGGTGGAACGGGAGATTCGCATCAGGGATGTGCAGCCGACAAATCTGCGCCAACTGTGTGATGCCATCATGTCAATATGGTCCAAAATCTCTGAGGAATGCTTCCAGCACCTTGTTGAATCTCTGCCACGAAGAATTGAGGCAGTTCTGAAGGCAAAAGGGGGTCCAACCCCTTACTAGCATGGTGTACCTAATAAAGTGGCCAGTGAGTGTATACTACATTAATACAACATACATATATACTACATACTACATACATGCTACATATATACTACATTCATACAACATACATACATACTACATATATACTACATTCATATAACATACATACATACTACATATATACTACATTCATACAACATACATACATACATGCTACATATATACTACATTCATACAACATACATACATGCATACTACATACTACATACATGCTTGCTACATATATACTACATTCATACAACATACATACATACTACATACATACTACATGTATACTACATTCATACAACGTACGTACATACATACTACATACATGCTACATATATGCTACATTCATACAACATACATACATACTACATGTATACTACATTCATACAACATACATACATAGTACATACTACATACATACTACATACATACAACATGCTACAGACATACAACATACATACATGCATACTACATACTGCATACATACTACATACATACTGCATACAATACATTCATACAATACATACATAGGCATACAGTACATATAACATAGAGAACATACTCATCATCACTTGTCACTTTGATCCCCGAAGCCAGTGTCATCTATGAAAAAATATGAAAATAACAAACAAGCCATATACTCCCTGATCCGCAGAAATCCACGAGGGTCCCATGCCAATCTCCCGTGGAGAACAGCAGCATCAGCTGATGCGACCGCTCTCTAGGGGCTTCAATAATCCAGTGATGGGAGGTAGGTATCCTTCCGCACTGTATTCCTCCGCCACAGTAAAAAAAATAGTCCCTAGTTTCACTTTTGGCATTGCTGTGTGAGAAAGTTCCCACAAAGCTTTTGCCATAAAGTGAGACCAGGGACTATTTTTTTACAGTGACGGAGGAATACCGTGCGGAAGGATACCTACCTCCCGTCACTGGATTCCTGGAGCCCCGTAGAGAGCGGTCGCATCAGCTGATACTGCTGTTCTCCACGGGAGATCGGCGTGGGACACGTGTGGATTTCTGCGGATCAGGGAGTATATTGTTTGTTTGTTATTTTCATATTTTTCCACAGATGACACTGGCTTCGGGGATCAAAGTGACAAGTGATGGTGAGTATGTACTCTATGTTATATGTACTGTATGTCTATATGTATGTATTGTATGAATGTATTGTATGCAGTATGTAGTATGTATGCAGTATGTAGTATGTATGTATGTTGTATGTCTGTAGCATGTTGTATATATGTAGTATGTAGTATGTATGTATGTTGTATGAATGTAGTATACATGTAGTATATATGTAGTATATATGTATGTTGTATGAATGTAGTATATATGTAGCATGTATGTAGTATGTAGTATGTATGTATGTTGTATGAATGTAGTATATATGTAGTATATATGTAGTATGTATGTATGCTGTATGAATGTAGTGTATATGTAGTATGTATGTAGTATGCATGTATGTTGTATGAATGTAGTATATATGTAGCATGTATGTAGTATGTAGTACGTATGTATGTTGTATGAATGTAGTATGTATGTAGTATGGTTTTTTTTTTACATTCAACACATTAGCCGGATGATGGGACTACTACTGTCCCATCATTGGCTAATGTGTCAATCACTGTCATTGTAGCAGGCATCGCCCGATGGGACTTGTAGTCCCATTGGACGATGCCTGCACACACACAAGACCCCTGGCAGGCCCACACAGACCACCGGCAGCCGGCACAGACCACTGACAGCCGACACAGGCCCCCGAGAGGCCCGTACAGACCACCGGCAGCCGGCACAGGCCCCCGGCAGCCGGCACAGACCACCGACAGCCGGCACAGGCCACCGAGAGGCCCGTACAGACCACCGGCAGTTGGCACAGGCCTCCGACAGGCCTGTACAGACCCCCGAGAGGCTCGTACAGACCACCGTCAGTCGGCACAGACCCCCGAGATGCCCGTACAGACCACCGGCAGCTGGCACAGGCCCCGGACAGTTGGCACAGACCCCTGAGAGGCCCGTTCAGACCAATGGCAGCCGGCACAGGCCCCCGACAGTCGGCACAGACCCCCGAGAGGCCCGCACAGACCCCGCCCGCACACACAGACATGCACAGTGTCTGCCCACGCACCGCCCACACTCTTCCCCCCTCCCGAACAGGATGTACAAGGTAAGAAAGGGGTTTTTTTAATTCCGATATTTCTGTCCCATTGACTTGAATGGGACTTCCGGTATCGGAATCGGCGATAACCGATACTTTTAGTGTATCGGGCCGATCCAATCCGATCCGATATTTCTGAATATCGGATGGTATCGCTCAACACTACTTGTGACCCATCTAATCTGCTTTGCCCAACTAAATCTAGATTGCCTATTAAACGACATGAGGGACATGAGAGCCCCTCATAGAACACCTCAAATGCCTGTCATGGTAATGGGTCACAAGGGAAATCGACACACAGAGATTTACTCCCTGACTTCCAGAGTAATACACAAAAATCTACTATAAAAGAGGGTACAAATATCGAGACAGGCAACAAAAGAGAGGATGGCATGGATATGACACATTCTAGCAAAAGGAAAAGCTTAGGAAAGGGGGTTCAGGGAATGGGGGCTACAACCTTGGATTCTGACAGTACTTCAGAGGAATCTCTGATTAATGGTAGCCCGACTAAACCCCTTCCAAAAAAGGGTTGCCCAGGATCCTTCCACCAACTATCCCCTCACTTGATATGGTCAAATATGAGGATTTTTTGGCCTCAGATAAACAAGTCTCGGAGGGAATCCTGGCCAACTTTTGCAAATCCTAAAAAGACTCCATTACAATGGGCTTTGAGTCACAGTGAAGCTTCATGCAGGAGGTCTGTGATAGGTTTACAAATGGATTCGAGATCAATGAGGAGAGAATTGGGAAAGTGGAAACAAAAACAGAGTCACTCTTACAACAAAACTTAAGGCCCCTTTACATTTAGCGATGCACCAGCGATCCCGACCATGATGCGATCCGGTCAGGATCGCTGGTGCATCGCTAAATGGTCACTAGTGAGCTGCCACACAGGCAGATCTCACAGCAATGCAGCAGCGATACAGCGGTCATTACTTGCCTTTCAGACGAGGCGATCCTGATGTCCTCCCGTCCGTGTCCACGCGTCGCTCGTCAGCGCCAGCAGGAAGCCCAGCAGGAAGCGCCCGACGAGAAATGGAGCTGCGCGATCAGCGACAGACAGCGGGGGAGCCGGTCGGAGGTAAGTATCACAAATCGGTGATGCTTTAGCGATATTGCTAGCGATATCGCTATGTGTAAAACCCCCTTTAGATCTGAAGGAGGAAATCACATCTCTGAAATCCAAACTCACAGATCTAGAAGATAGGAGTCGACGCAATAACTTGAAAATCAGAGGAATACCAGAGACAGTCCTGCAAGACGATCTCTCTAATTACACAAAGGCCCTGTTCAAAAAGGCAGTCCCCTCTTTATCAGATTTACAGCTGACAATTGATAGAGTCCATAGGTTGCCACGCCCACGGGGTATACCGCCAGATAAACCGAAGGACACTATCTTGCGTTTGCTCTTCTTTGAAACCAAAGACAAGGTTCTGAGATTTATAAGAGAGCGTGCTGTCTTTCCGGCTCCTTATGAGCACATAAAAATTTTTTCCGACTTCTCCAGAAATACAATGGAGGCAAGGAAAGTATTTCGGGAAGTTACTACTAAGCTAAGGGTCTTGGAGATACCATATAGATGGGGGTTTTCGACCAAACTCATTGTTTGGTACAAGGGTAAGAACATCCCACTACTAAATATAGATGAAGGTCAGGATTTCATTACCTTCCTTCACAAAGACCTTAGGGATAAGGGTTGAATGTACATATTAATAATTCTGGTTCCTTCCTTTGAGTTACTGGTTTTAACGTGTTGTAATATTACAGCGTATTTTTATAGACCTTGGCTGGTCATGTAGGACCATTGCCGCATTTTTTTTTACCCTCGAACTCAGAAGAGAAACCACAAGTGTTGGTTTCCTTCAAGAGAACTCCATTTATTTGTATTTATTTTTTCTTTTTTGTTCTATCTTTGTTCGTTTTTCTTGTATTACATATTTCTCCAGACAATGTACCTTGGTTTGTGCCCTAGGGTGGGAACAGATGGATATCAATATCCTCTCATATAATGTCAGAGGCCTTAATAGCTCTTATAAAAGATACACAACATAGAAAGAAATCAAGCTATATCAAGCCGACGTGGCATCAAGAATTGACCTTTTTCTTACTAATAACTTTTCATTGTCCAGATTCAGAAAGGTGGGAATTTTGAACAAGTCCTTCTCCAATCGCACCCCGCTCATGGCAAAATTTAATGTAGGGCCCTCAACACAGAATACTTTTCTTTGGAAAGTTAATCAAACTCTGCTCATAATACCCAAATTATAGAAAAAAAACATTAGTGACTATTTTATTGAAAATTCTTTAGGGGAAATTACTCCATTTACCTTATGGCAGGCGCATAAGGCTGTTGCTCGTGGATGTTTAATGCAGCTCTCTTCAAGATACAAAAAGGAAAGGAGAGAAAAAATAATCACGCTACAATTACAAATAAAATCCAAAGAAGACCAACAGAGTAGTCTAGCTACCCCATCCCACGCCCTTCGTCTAGAAATATTAAAATTACGACAAGAGCTTAGCTCACAGATCCTGACCGAATACGATTCAGCTCTTAGGGCTTCTAAATTTATTTCGTATTCGTCATCTTACAAGCCAACGAAACATATGATGGACAAGTTAAAAATTGAACGCGCAATCAGACGAATACACAAGATTCAATCTCCATCAGGGATTGTTAAATCTCACCCACAAGACATTGTGGATGTTTTTGCAGCATATTTCAGTGAGCTGTATAACTTAAAAAAGACCCCTCAACTCCAATTCCGGACCAATTAGCGATTGATTCCTTTTTGGCTGGTTTAAATCTCCCGCAAATAGACCAGTCAGATTTAAGAATACTAAACCGTCCTATTAGCATTGAGGAGATTACCAATACTATCAATAAGCTGAAACCACTAAAATCCCCTGGTCCTGACGGTTTCACTAATGAATATTTCAAAACATTCTCTAGTCTTATTTCCCCTCAATTAAAAAATCTATTCGACCATGTACCTGTGATGTACAATGTCTGCAAGATATGTTTTCTGTTGCAATGTGCTAAAAATCCTCCATTTTGTAAGAAGCTGCCTGCCAGTGTCTCCGTTACATTGCACACTGCAGCAGCTTCCCTTCCCCCCCAGGTGTTATAAATCAACTTCCTGCCACACCATTTGGCTTCTCTCAGTCTCAGCTGAAAGAGAAAAAAGTGCGGGAAAACTCTTTGTTTGAAATCAGGAGTTAGAAGTAAACCTTTAAGAGCCTGCCCTGCGAAAACCGTACCAAGTAGAGATATGAAAATCATATTTTTGTAACCTGAGCGGTCCCAGCTTCGATACCGCGTATCTTTCGAAGTTCTACCCTGTCCAGAACATGAGATATGATTTGTCCCCAAATGGACGGTCATATCGCATAGATGTTTGATGTTTTCTTGATGGGCTCATTACGCTGGGAAACATGATACCACTGATGAGTCCATACCAGCTTCTCCCATAAAGTTATAGCTAATCTAAGTTTTGTAGCCAAAGCATAACTTGGATGAGAGAGGTGGGATCAACCCAGAATGCACCTCTCCGTGATGTCACATAGGAAAGTCTATAAGGCATTCCCTGGGCAAACCAGCGCAGAAGAGCTCCAATCCTTGTGCTGAGCAGAACCCAGATGAGTGGAGACGTGCAGCTCCACCTCCACCCCCCTTAAAGCCACATGGGATGCCTAACAACAACTGACTAAATGTGAGTGTACCTTCTTCTTTCATCCACTTTGTTTTATACTTGTCTAATGTACATATTTTATGTCTCAATTTTATAGCAACTTTTATCTGTAATCACTGTCCTCTTTCGGAAAATAAATGATTTAATATTTAGCCTGTCTCCATGCTCTAAGAATCGAACTATACGCCTTTGATAGATAATCGCTACTAATTCAAGGGGTTTGCCACGGACCCTCTTAATTTAACACTGTGAATTAAGTAACCGTGACTGGTGGCAGTGCGTTGTGTACGGCTATTGCGGCTTGCTGGCAGTACAGAAGGGTCTTATATTGCTGAATAAGGGGCTGCGGCCACAGCATTGATAATTCCCTTACTGCAGAAGCCTAATTGCCGGTTCACAACAGGCAGCCCGTCCGGCGACTAATTATCCTAGGTGCAGTTCCCTGACTGACCTGAGGGTAAGGGGGGCGCCGGAGAGCTGCGAGTTCCAAAGTGGAACTGAGAAAGTGGTATATACATAAATCCCCGCAGTACTTGGAAGATAGATAGCAGTGGTGGAGCATCCAAATTAAACTCCCCCTGCGACAAATTGTAGAGCGAGAGTAGCTTGCTGGATATTTTTGTCACATGGTGCCAGTGGTGGGATAACTAAGATAAGCCCCAACTGTGCCTGTGATAGCCGTGTGCCGGCATTGTGTCTCGTCCCTCCGTCCGCTGATACACCAGTGTCAGTGGTGGGACTGTGACATAGTGGTGACACAGGGTCCGCTGTCCGTCACGTTTTGGTGGCAGCGGGACCCCCCGTTAGTCGCCCCGTAAGTGGACGAACGGCGGTTCGTGCTGTTCGTCACAGTATCCACTACTGGCTCCTTCCCAAAAGATATGCTAGAGGCCACCATAATAATGCTTCCCAAGGAGAAAAGTGAGTCAGAAAAAATTCATAACTATAGGCCCATCTCCCTTCTCAATGGGGACATAAAAAATTATTCTAAAATTATGGCGGATCGTCTCAAAAATGCCCTACCACAATTAATAACAAATGACCAAGTCGGGTTCATTACAGGTAGGCAGGCACCTGATGGAACCAGGAGAATTCTGAATTTACTCCACTTGATCAAGACTTCAAGCGTTCCTTCTCTGTTCCTGTCTCTAGACACAGAGAAGGCGTTTGACAGATTAAATTGGTTATATCTTAAAAACGTTTTAATTAAATTCAGATTCGACAATAAATTTGTGTCCATCATTTTCTCCCTATATGCTGAGCCAAATGCTAAAATCTAAATAAATAATCATTTTTCTAAGCCTTTTAATATCTCAAATGGCACCAGGCAAGGGTGTTCACTTTCTCCTCTGCTCTTCGCATTGGCAATCGAGCCCCTTGCCGAAACAATCAGGACTAACACTCTCATTTCAGGAATAAACACCAGATTGCGTTCCCATAAACTCACTCTCTTTGCAGATGACCTCTTTCTTTCTATGACAGATCCAATTAAATCAATTGAGGCCCTGATGACTGTCTTGGAGCAATTTTCTAAAATCTCCTTTTTTAAAATCTTGCCATTTAATATGTTACATAGTGATATTAAGGAGGTTCTGTATAGGACTAAATTTCAACTAGAGAAGCAAAGTTTGGTATATCTGGGCATTCATATTTCTAGCAATTTCCAATCAATTGTGGCTACTAATATTGCTTCTCACTTTGTGCATTTTAATCTTCTTGATCTTACCTTATTTGGCAGAGTCTTGGTAATAAAATCTTTTATATTACCCAAGATTTTATATATCTTTAGGACCCTCCTCCTACAAATTCATGCAAAACTAATAATAAAAATTCAAAATCTGATAAACTCATTTGTATGGGGATACAAAAAACCGAGGGTTGCAGCCAATATCTTGTATAGAAGGAAAACTAATGGAGGCCTAGCCTTACCAAACATCTGGGCGTACTATCAGGCAACTCTGATTAGGCACAGCCAACAATGGTTTAGGGAGGAGGAATCCCCATCGTGGATCGACTTGGAATTGTCTTCAAACACTTATGCTCCATTACAAGATTTATTTTTCACCTACATGCTAAAACCTTCACTTAAAAGCCATAAGCACCCAATTTTTCATGCTATTCTTGGGGCTTGGAAGAAATTTGCCAAATTAAAGAAAAAGAAAGATAAACTCTCTATTATACAAAACTTTCCCCTTAAATTGCTTACAGGGATATATAAGTCTTCTTTATCCAATATATGGTTTGATTCAAATAGAAAAAAGGTTGGAGATATCTTGGACAGTACTTGCATCGCCTCCTTTTCCAGGATTAGAGATAAGTTCCATCTGCCATCAACTGAGTTTATGTCATATATGATTCTGAAAGACCACCTTCAACTATTATTGAATAGTAGATCTCTAAGTTTGGAAAATATTTCCTCTGTAGTGGGCAATCCAACACATAGGAATAAATGGAGCCTTAGAAATATTTACTTACAAATCATCGGGGATAATATATTCTCTAAAAACTGCTATATGACAAAGTGGGAAGTAGATCTTAAGATGACACTCCCCTCTTATCTCCTCTTCCCACAATCGCATACAAGATTTCTCCCTCGCATCCCCTCTACTCTGGAACTCTCTACCACAACATATCAGACTCTCGCCTACCATGGAAACCTTCAAAAAGAACTTGAAGACCTACCTCTTCCGACAAGCCTACAACGTGCAGTAACCACCGACCCACCAAACCGCTGCACGACCAGCTCTACCCTCGCCTACTGTATCCTCACCCATCCCGTTGTAGATTGTGAGCCCTCGCGGGCAGAGTCCTCTCTCATCCTGTACCAGTCGTGACTTGTATTGTTTCAGATTACTGTACTTGTATGTATTATGTATACCCCTCCTCACATGTAAAGCGCCATGGAATAAATGGCGCTATAATAATAAATAATAATAATACTTTCAGGAACGTAAATGGGAATCGGCAATATAATATTCTTATGGCTCTACTACATCTATGGCTTTGCATGAAGCTTACTTCAAGCTTATGGTACGGTGGTACTATACACCAACTAGGCTTTCTCACATTTGCAAAGACATATCTCCGTTATGTTGGAGAGACTGTAAATTGCCGGGTAATCTCTACCATATTTTCTGGAGTTGTCCGAGTTTAAGAACTCTATTGACAGAGGTGGGAAATCACATAAATTCTATATCTTCAGTTAAAATAGAAGTTACTCCTAAGATGGCACTCTTGTCTCTGGACATGGAATCCATTAGTCCCTCAATAAAGTATACAATAATTCACATTTTCCTGGTTGTCAAGAACTCCATCGCCTACTGGTGGAAAAAATCGAATGAGCCTTTGTTCTCAGATATCATTGAGACTTTGCGTTCACACAGTCTCATGGAGGAGAGGATAGCTTTTAACAATAATTCACTTAATAAATATCATCTTAAATGGGAAGTATGGAATTCCAAATTTTTGCAAAACTCTGTTGCTACTCATGGGCTACATTTAATATTAGTTACACATGTCCTAAGTCTGGAAGGAAATGTTATTACCTGTATTTGTTTGCAAATGTCTTTGCACTAGAGCGGAGCGCTTCATTTTTTATTTTCCCCTATTTCCCTTGTTATTACCCTTCTTTTCCCTTTAAATTTTAAAACTAATAAAAAATATTTAAAAGAAAAAACGATTTTAAAATCCGATATGTTGGCCTACTGAAATGTATGTTCAGTAAATGCACTCAGTACTTGGTCGGGGCTCCTTTTCAGCATCAATTACTGCATCAATGCGGCATGGCATGAAGGCTATCAGCCTGTGGCACTGCTGAGGTGTTATGGATCCCCAGGTTGCTTTGATAGCAGCCTTCAGCTCATCTGCATTGTTTGGTCTGGGCAAACTACAATATGCAACTGATCACTATTGATCACAGTTTCACAAATGTTATATGTTAATTACAGTGTTAATTACATAATTCTTATGTGATAAAATGGCATGAAATCATTGGGGATCTGATCTTAACCCCTTCACCCCCAAGGGTGGTTTGCACGTTCATGACCGGGCCAATTTTTACAATTCTGACCACTGTACCTTTATGAGGTCATAACTCTGGAACGCTTCCATGGATCCCGGTGATTCTGACATTGTTTTCTCGTGACATATTTTAATTCATGTTAGTGGTAAAATTTCATTCAAATAACTTGCGTTTATTTGTGAGAAAAACGGAAATTTGGCAAAAATTTTGAAAATTTCGCAATTTTCCAACTTTGAATTTTTATGCCCTTAAATCACAGAGATACGGCACACAAAAAACTTGATAACTAACATTTCCCACATGTTTACTTTACATCAGCACAATTTTGGAACCAAATTTTTTTTTTGCTAGGAAGTTATAAGGGTTAAAAGTTGACCAGCGATTTGTCATTTTTACAACACCATTTTATTTTTAGGACCACATCACATTTGAGGTCACTTTGAGGGGTCTATATGATAGAAAATACCCAAAATTGACACCATTCTAAAAACTGCACCCCTTAAGGTGCTCAAAACCACATTCAAGAAGTTTATTAACCCTTTAGGTGCGTCACAGGAATTTTTTTGAATATTTAAAAAAAAAATGAACATCTAACTTTTTTTCACAAAAAAAAATACTTCAGGTTCAATTTTTTTTATTTTACCAAGGGTAACAGGAGAAATTGGACTGCAAAAGTCTTTGTGCAATTTGTCCTGAGTACGCTGATACCTGATATGTGGGGGGGAACGACTGTTTCGGCGCATGGCAGAGCTCAGAATGGAAGGAGCGCCGTTTGACTTTTTCAATGCAAAATTGGCTGGAATTCAGATCGGACGCCATGTCACGTTTGGAGAGTCCCTGATGTACCTAAACAGTGGAAACCCCCTACAAGTGACCCCATTTTGGAAACTAGACCCCCCAAGGAACTTATCTAGATATGTGGTGAGAACTTTGAACCCACAAGGGCTTTACAGAAGTTTATAAAGTACAGCGGTACAATTAAAAAATCATATTTTTTCCACAAAAATGATCTTTTCACCCCAATTTTTATTTTCCCAAGGGTAACAGGACCCTAAAAGTTATTGTGCAATTTGTCCTGAGTACGCTGATACCCCACATGTGGGGGTAAACCACTATTTGGGCGCATGGCAGAGCTCGGAAGGGAAGCAGCGCCATTTGACGTTTTTGGCTGGAATTGAGATCGGACATCATGTCGCGATTGGAAAACCCCTGATGTACCAAAACAGTGGAAACCCCCCACAAATGACACCATTTTGGAAACTAGACCCCCTAAGGAACTTATCTAGATGTGTGGTGAGAACTTTGAACCCCCAAGGGCTTCACAGAAGTTTATAACATAAAGCCGTACAATTAAAAAATCATATTTTTTCCACAAAAATGATCTTTTCACCCTCAATTCTTATTTTTTCAAGGGTAACAGGACCCTAAAAGTTATTGTGCAATTTGTCCTGAGTATGCTGATACCCCACATGTGGGGGTAAACCACTATTTGGGCGCATGGCAGAGCTCGGAAGGGAAGCAGCGCCATTTGACGTTTTTGGCTGGAATTGAGATCGGACACCGGGCACGTGACATTTTTTTATCGCTTTTTATTCCGATTTTTGGGACGCAGAATGAACAAAAACCAGTGTTTCATGAATATCTTTTGGGGGGGTGCGTTTACACCGTTCCACGTGCGATAAAATTGATAAAGCGGTTTTATTCTTCGGGTCAGTACGGTTACAGAGATACCTTATTTAGGTCGTTTTTTTATGTTTTGTCGGTTTTATGCAATGAAAACTATTTTATATAAAAAATAATTATTTTTGCATCGCTTTATTCTGCGAGCTATAACTTTTTTATTTTTTCGCTGGTGATGCTGTGTGGTGGCTCGTTTTTTGCGGGACAAGATGATGTTTTCAGCGGTACCATGGATATTTATATGCGTCTTTTTGATCGCGCGTTATTACACTTTTTGTTTGGCGGTATGATAATAAATCATTATTTTTTGCTTCGTTTTTTATTTTTATTTTTTAAGGGGTTCGCTAAAGGGGTTAACTAATTGGACAGTTTTATAGGGCGGGTCGTTACGGACGCGGTGATACCTAATATGTGTACTTTTATTGTTTTTTTTTTTATTTCTAAAAAATGGATTTATTTGGGGGAATATTTTTTTTTTTTCTAATTTATTTGGCGATTTTTTTAAATTTATTTTAACACTTTTTTTATTTTTTTTTTACTTTATTAAATAGTCCCAGGTGGGACCTCACTGTCCTGTGACAGATCACTGATCTGTCACATCACAGATCACTGTGACAGATCAGCGATCTGTCACAGGCACTGCAGAAGGCTTCCTCATGCCTGCGCTTTGCAGGCACTGAGGAAGCCAGCTTCCTGCAGGCCCCCGAAGGCCCCCGTCGCCATCTTGGATTTGGGGGCCTGCAGGAATGGAGCCCCCCACAGCAGCGCTGCACATTGCGCTGCCGCCCCTGACACATTGTGCCGGGTGTCAGCTGTGATAATCAGCTGACACCCGGCCGTGATCAGCGGCGCTCACCACGTGGGCGCCTCTGATCACGGTAGACGTACTATCCCGTCCATGGGCATAGGGGCCCGGGTCCCATGGACGGGACAGTACGTCTGATGTCAGGAAGGGGTTACTGATCCTAAGAATGGTGTAGGGTTGTACTCCTTAATGTAGTATGCACAAATAATGCCCTTCAGCCATCAATCCTTCTTCATTCTTAGGATTGGTGGGGATTTCACAGGTCAGACTCCATTGATTATAATGCTATGGTATATCCTAACAAAATGCCATCACTTTAGGATAGGCTAGAGATAACACCCTGCAAGAGAAGAAGGAGATAAGAAAAAAGGAACTATCTGGGCATTGCAATGAGTAAATATAGAGTGGAAGGTAGGTGAAAAAGTAGTATATGCCAGTGTACGTTTGTACGGAATATAGAAGTCAATGTCAAGCTGGTGCTGTCACCCTATGGTATCCTTGGCAATGGAGCCTAGAATAAGTAGATAATCGACAAATGAGATAGGAAACAAGTAGGTATGCTCTGTATTGTTGTTGGTGCCAGAAAAAAATGAATTACCAAAGATGTAATGAGTACAAGCTGGATTTCATTGAAATAACAAAAGCTTTCATGTTTTGGCACTTAACAAGTGCCTTCTTCGGGCCTAAATGCCGTGACAAACATGGCTTGAGAAAGGTCTGCACTCAAGACTGAAACGTCGCCACATGGGCTATTAAATAACACTTATCTCTAAAATTTCATATGGTATGATGCCTCCATCTTTTTTGATTTTCTATTTACAAGGACCGGTATGTGCCTGGGAGGCTTTGCACCCTACTTTTTCCTGTGATATATATATATATATATATATATATATATATACAGTATATATATATACACAAAATTTGAAAAAATATGTATATATATAAAATTTGAAAAATATGCAATTGTTGAAACTTCCCTACTTGTATCTGAAGACAGAGCCACTGTGCCAACAACCAACATAGAGAATACCTGCAGCTTTCAATGTGTTTTCTGTTGAGTCTCTTCACTTTCTGATACAAATTATTAATTTCAAGTAACAGCACATAACATTGAACACTTTGAGACAAAGACAGAAAGGACTTTAAAACATTTTAGGACAAAGGTAGACATTTATAAAAATAAATATGTAAAATACATAAAAAAACCCTGTACAATATTGCTCAAGTGAATATCAAATACTAATCCCAATTTTTTCAAACAAGTTTATTTCAATTATTTAGTATTCTGAAATCATCCTTTAAATTATTACTATTCCAGAGCCCACTTGTTTAGCGATAACAATCTACAGATTTTTGTGTATTTTCAGGAATAATAGTAATTGCTACTGATGTTTCTCTTGCTAACATTCTCCATGTCAGGCTCCTATACATTTATCTATAAACAGCCCCTATTTAAGCTCTTGTATGTGAAATAATTGCCTCCTGCCCGTCCTGAGTGTCTATTAATCACTGTGCCACACACTCGCTGCTGTAAGATAAATATAACATTGCATACCACACATGTGAAATCAACTCTGAAAATCAAAATAATGGCGTAGTCAGAAACATCCCCTCTGGGTTTTCACATACTGCAAATCCACGGCATTGTTACTGAAAGAATTCTAGCACTTCCATACTTTCTATCACAGGCTGGATGTGCTATTCTTATATGGGTCACTGCTTGATTTTTTTTAAATTTATTTTTCTTTTATTTGGGACTTGTTAAACTGCATTAAACTATAGGACTATGGTAAGGGATGGGTTTCTTTTAAGTTATTATGATACTTGTCCATTGCTAACTTCAGTTTTGTGCACCTTGCAAGAAGTATCAATAGTGTTTATAATTTTGTATTAAAGATTGTGGGGTTTTTTAGCAATGGGGCAAATCAATATCACTGAACATAATGTCATGTCCCATGACCTGGTAATTATACAGTATTCTATTATAATTGTATTACTGCATTATTATTGCAGTATTCTGCTCCTGTGGGTGGAGAGGGGGCGTGCTAAATTTCACCCAAATTGGGCGAGAACTGTGGATTTGTATAGAGCGGGCTACTACAGATTTCACATTTCCCCATTATATATATAGAGCCTAACTTCAGGAGGCCTCAATCTCATAACAGCGGGACGCTAGCGATATGTGCCAAATTTCACCCTAATTGGGTGAGAACTGTTGATTTGTATAGAGCGGGCTACTACAGATTTTGAGTTTTGTATATATAGATTGAGTCAGCCATGACTTTCTCATGTTCATCCTCTGTACTTTCATGATTAAATGGAATCTTTCAGCAGGGTTTTGCTACCTCATCTGAGAGCAGCAAGATGTAGACAAAGAGACCATGAATCCAATGATGTATCACTCAATTCACGAGGTGAAACAGTTCTGACACAATCAGGGTTTCTGGATTTGGCTGAGAAAGGCACTGTATATCCAATGTGTCAGGATCCTGCCAGCGCCTGTGTGCAGCCTCTGCTGAGCAGGGACTCACCCACACTGTAGGGGGGCCCCGGGTCAGGTACAGCAGGAAAGTAAAGATACACAGGACATGTGGACGCTGAAGTTTAGCAAGCAGTGAAAGACCTACGGTCATGTGACTGCAAGGGGGCGGGGCTTAGCGTCCTGCTTTCAGAGATGGCAGGACACTATACAGAAATACTCAGAGTCAGGCAAAATGGAGGTCATACACAGAGGTAGCAGTAAAGTACCAGGGATGAGACAGAATGGATAGTCGGGGCCAAGCAGGGGTCAAAGCCAAACAGACATAGAAGGTACCAAGCAGAATCCAGCAAGCAATATCCAGAGAACAGACCGAGTCGTACACAGAGTATCAAGCAACCAGAACACAGCACAAGCACACTCAGGGGTCACCACACAATGCCAAGGGCGAAAGTATAACTGACTGGGGATGGGAGCTTCCTGGGGCAATAAGAAGCTTTCCCAGAACCAATGAGAGGCCACCATAATAAGTCCCAGGTGTGCAGGTAAGAGTCTGCACTGAGATCAAACCATTAACCCCAGAAGTGCAGGTCCACCAGCACTGGTATCATGGTACAATGTCTATAGACAGTTAGCTGCTTATCACAGAAGGGGGCAGAGTCAGACCAGGATGTATGTGCTGCTGTGTCCAGTTACGATAAGCCCCTGGTGCTAAAATAAGACATCGCTGAAATCAGTGTTTTAAACCCTACAGCATGTTGTCTCCAGATTACATAGCAAAACCTGCTGACAGATTCCCTTCAAGAATTATCTTTTCACCTGCTGCTGTTTTGTTATTCGTAATAAAAGAATTTCAATCTGAGAATAAACCTCTACTGTAATCTTCATACTTGACTCTGCAACTGAGTTGACACGGCGTGAAAAAGTTATTGGTGCGAGTACTCATTCAATACAGACATTCATAAATGAACTGTCTCAAGTGCCTCACACTTGCAGCCCAGTTATGGAGTCAGAACCTGTGTTTAAATAGCTTTGTAATCTGATTTGTGTGTGATGCATCAGCGCTAAATAGTCTAAGTTGGTGAAAAGAGAAAAATATAGGCATAATTTAAATTTATGAAATCAAATAAATAAAAATTGTCATGTGCATATGTATTCATCTATTTTGTAATGAAGCCCCTACAAATTTCTGGTACAAGAAATTCCCTTCATAAGTCCCATGCTTCGTGAAAAGAAATCCATCTGTGTGCAATCTAAGTGTCACATGGTGTATCAGTATGTACACACCTTTTCTGAAAGGCCACAGAGGTTGCAACACCATTAAGCAAAAGGCACCATTAACCAAGCACCATGAAAACCAAGGAGATTTCCAAACATCTCTCAAAGATGTTGAGAAGTACAAGTTCGGGTTACTTTATAAAAAATATCCCAATTTCTAATGATCCCCGGAGCACCAACAAAGCCATTATTATCAAATGGAAAGAACATGGCACCACCACATACCTGCCAAGAGAGGGCCGCCCACCAAAAATCTCAGCATGGGCAAGGAGGGCAATAATCAGCGAGCAATAGCACAAAAAGAGGACTTAAAAATCCTCCAAAAATTCAAAAACACAGCAAAAAAGGCAAAGATGCTTACCTGCCTAGGCCTCTAAACAAATGCACTATCAGGATGCAGTGGACCCATATAGTTAAGATGGTGGCAACACAGGTGCAAGAATACCGATGAGACAACTACTCACAATTATCAGAGAGGCAGCACAGAGACCAAAGATTACTTTGAAGGAGCTGCAGAGTTCCCAAGCAGAGAGTGGAATACCTTTCCACATGACCACAATAAGCCATATACTCCATAGAAGTGGTCTTTAGTAGAGTTGAGCGAAACGGGTCGAAAAATTTCAAAAGTCGCCGACTTTTAGCAAAGTCGGGTTTCATGAAACGAAACCCGACCCTAGGATGAGGTCGGCCACGAGGTCGGCGACTTACGCGCCAAAGTCGCGTTTCAAAAGTTTGTTTTGCGCTCTTTTTCAGCCAATCAGTATCCATGAACACTGTGGGCAACGTGATGACATAGGCAGGGGTCACCACCATCTTTCAGAAGGGCATGCAAGTGATTGGCTTGCTTTGGTGGGCGTCACAGGGGTTATAAAAGGGCATGCACGCCGACCGCCATCTTACTTCTGCCGATCTTAGCATAGGGAGAGGTTGCTGATTCTGTAGGGAGAGCGTTAGGCAGGGATGAAGAAAAAAAAACTGCTTCTGCTGCTAGCGATTTTGCCTGTACAGCACACCAGTCACTGTGTGTGCAGTGCAAGGGGAGGCTATATTGTGGTGGATCAGCGGTGTTGGTTGTTAGGCTGCCTTCTAAGGCTTCCTGAAAGCTGCATTGCTGTTTACCCACTGCTCTGCAAACTGCTTTTTTAAAAGCAATCCCAATTTTTTTTTTGTCCTGCTGAGGTACTGAGCGTGCATTTTTTCACACCATACAGCGGTGTACGCTCCTCACACAGTACCGTGTAACGGCTGTTATCACAGCCACAGTGAAGCTATCTGTGTGTCACTGTGGAAGGATAAGTGGAGGACTTGTTCCGTTCTTACAGACCTACACTCTAGGGAGATTCCTATTCTGCCCAATTCTACATACACCTTGTAGTTTGTGATACACTAGCCAATTTCTGCCTGTGACATAGCGCTGTGATATTCAGTGGGCCTCACACAATCCAAAAGTGTCCAGTCTCCACTAGTGTGTGCAGAAATTCAAAATCTCCGTTATCCTCTAGTGACATTTTTCACACCTGTGCCATCGAGCCTGTGACATAGCGCTCTGATATTCAGTGGGCCTCACACAATCCAAAAGTGTCCAGTGTCCACTAGTGTGTGCAGAAATTCAAAATCTCCGTTATCCTCTAGTGACATTTTTCACACCTGTGCCATCGAGCCTGTGACATAGCGCTCTGATATTCAGTGGGCCTCACACAATCCAAAAGTGTCCAGTGTCCACTAGTGTGTGCAGAAATTCAAAATCTCCCTTATCCTGAAGTCACTTTTTTCACACCTGTGCCATCGAGCCTGTGACATAGCACTCTGATATTCAGTGGGCCTCACACAATCCAAAAGTGTCCAGTGTCCACTAGTGTGTGCAGAAATTCAAAATCTCCGTTATCCTCTAGTGACATTTTTCACACCTGTGCCATCGAGCCTGTGACATAGCGCTCTGATATTCAGTGGGCCTCACACAATCCAAAAGTGTCCAGTGTCCACTAGTGTGTGCAGAAATTCAAAATCTCCATTATCCTCTAGTGACATTTTTCACACCTGTGCCATCGAGCCTGTGACATAGCGCTCTGATATTCAGTGGGCCTCACACAATCCAAAAGTGTCCAGTGTCCACTAGTGTGTGCAGAAATTCAAAATCTCCCTTATCCTGTAGTCACTTTTTTCACACCTGTGCCATCGAGCCTGTGACATAGCGCTCTGATATTCAGTGGGCCTCACACAATCCAAAAGTGTCCAGTGTCCACTAGTGTGTGCAGAAATTCAAAATCTCTGTAGTCACTTTTTTCACACCTGTGCCATCGAGCCTGTGACATAGCGCTCTGATATTCAGTGGGCCTCACACAATCCAAAAGTGTCCAGTGTCCACTAGTGTGTGCAGAAATTCAAAATCTCCCTTATCCTGTAGTCACTTTTCTCACACCTGTGCCATCGAGCCTGTGACATAGCGCTCTGATATTCAGTGGGCCTCACACATTCCAAAAGTGTCCAGTGTCCACTAGTGTGTGCAGAAATTCAAAATCTCTGTGATCCTGTAGTCACTTTTTTCACACCTGTGCCATCGAGCCTGTGACATAGCGCTCTGATATTCAGTGGGCCTCACACAATCCAAAAGTGTCCAGTGTCCACTAGTGTGCGCAGAAATTCAAAATCTCTGTGATCCTGTAGTCACTTTTTTCACACCTGTGCCATCGAGCCTGTGACATAGCGCTCTGATATTCTGTGGGCCTCACACAATCCAAAAGTGTCCAGTGTCCACTAGTGTGTGCAGAAATTCAAAATCTCTGTGATCCTGTAGTCACTTTTTTCACACCTGTGCCATCCTGCCTGTGACATAGCGCTCTGATATTCAGTGGGCCTCACACAATCCAAAAGTGTCCAGTGTCCACTAGTGTGTGCAGAAATTCAAAATCTCCGTTATCCTCTAGTGACATTTTTCACACCTGTGCCATCGAGCCTGTGACATAGCGCTCTGATATTCAGTGGGCCTCACACAATTCAAAAGTGTCCAGTGTCCACTAGTGTGTGCAGAAATTCAAAATCTCTGTAGTCACTTTTTTCACACCTGTGCCATCGAGCCTGTGACATAGCGCTCTGATATTCAGTGGGCCTCACACAATCCAAAAGTGTCCAGTGTCCACTAGTGTGTGCAGAAATTCAAAATCTCCCTTATCCTGTAGTCACTTTTTTCACACCTGTGCCATCGAGCCTGTGACATAGCGCTCTGATATTCAGTGGGCCTCACACATTCCAAAAGTGTCCAGTGTCCACTAGTGTGTGCAGAAATTCAAAATCTCTGTGATCCTGTAGTCACTTTTTTCACACCTGTGCCATCGAGCCTGTGACATAGCGCTCTGATATTCAGTGGGCCTCACACAATCCAAAAGTGTCCAGTGTCCACTAGTGTGCGCAGAAATTCAAAATCTCTGTGATCCTGTAGTCACTTTTTTCACACCTGTGCCATCGAGCCTGTGACATAGCGCTCTGATATTCTGTGGGCCTCACACAATCCAAAAGTGTCCAGTGTCCACTAGTGTGTGCAGAAATTCAAAATCTCTGTGATCCTGTAGTCACTTTTTTCACACCTGTGCCATCCTGCCTGTGACATAGCGCTCTGATATTCAGTGGGCCTCACACAATCCAAAAGTGTCCAGTGTCCACTAGTGTGTGCAGAAATTCAAAATCTCCGTTATCCTCTAGTGACATTTTTCACACCTGTGCCATCGAGCCTGTGACATAGCGCTCTGATATTCAGTGGGCCTCACACAATCCAAAAGTGTCCAGTGTCCACTAGTGTGTGCAGAAATTCAAAATCTCCGTTATCCTCTAGTGACATTTTTCACACCTGTGCCATCGAGCCTGTGACATAGCGCTCTGATATTCAGTGGGCCTCACACAATCCAAAAGTGTCCAGTGTCCACTAGTGTGTGCAGAAATTCAAAATCTCCCTTATCCTGTAGTCACTTTTTTCACACCTGTGCCATCGAGCCTGTGACATAGCGCTCTGATATTCAGTGGGCCTCACACAATCCAAAAGTGTCCAGTGTCCACTAGTGTGTGCAGAAATTCAAAATCTCTGTGATCCTGTAGTCACTTTTTTCACACCTGTGCCATCGAGCCTGTGACATAGCGCTCTGATATTCAGTGGGCCTCACACAATCCAAAAGTGTCCAGTGTCCACTAGTGTGTGCAGAAATTCAAAATCTCCCTTATCCTGTAGTCACTTTTTTCACACCTGTGCCATCGAGCCTGTGACATAGCGCTCTGATATTCAGTGGGCCTCACACATTCCAAAAGTGTCCAGTGTCCACTAGTGTGTGCAGAAATTCAAAATCTCTGTGATCCTGTAGTCACTTTTTTCACACCTGTGCCATCGAGCCTGTGACATAGCGCTCTGATATTCAGTGGGCCTCACACAATCCAAAAGTGTCCAGTGTCCACTAGTGTGTGCAGAAATTCAAAATCTCTGTGATCCTGTAGTCACTTTTTTCACACCTGTGCCATCGAGCCTGTGACATAGCGCTCTGATATTCAGTGGGCCTCACACAATCCAAAAGTGTCCAGTGTCCACTAGTGTGTGCAGAAATTCAAAATCTCTGTGATCCTGTAGTCACTTTTTTCACACCTGTGCAATCCTGCCTGTGACATAGCGCTCTGATATTCAGTGGGCCTCACACAATCCAAAAGTGTCCAGTGTCCACTAGTGTGTGCAGAAATTCAAAATCTCCCTTATCCTCTAGTGACATTTTTCACACCTGCGACATCGAGCCAGTGACATAGCGCTGTGATATTCAGTGGGCCTCACACAATCCAAAAGTTTCCAGTGTCCACAAGTGTCTGCAGAAATTCAAAATCTCCCCTGTCCTATAGACACCTTGCACCTTGTTTTACATTACTATATAGTTTGTTGGATTTTGTCTACATTTCTACCAAAAATGAGGAAGGCTGGTGGAAGAGGCCGTGGAATTGGGCGGGGGTTGGCAGCTGGTAATGATGGTGTTGGTGGTGGATCTGATGGTAGTGGCAAAAGCAAAATAGGACCGAATGCAGGACGTGTTGAGCCTGTGTCATCGTCTGGCTCCACAAGGCCTCGAAGGCTTAGTTTTCTAGGAGTTGGCAAACCGCTTTTAAAGCCAGAGCTTCAGGAAAAAGTTTTGTCTTACATTGCTGACTCAGCCTCCAGCTCTATCGCCTCCTCTTCCGAAGTTGTAAAATATAAAAGCACTGAGTCATCATTGGAGGCTCATGTTCATGAACCACACCTTTCCTTGTGTCCTTCACCCCAACCAAGATTGAAGGATGACGCAGGCCATACTACTGATTACTCCATGGAGCTGTTTTCACATACCATGCCTGGATTATCAAGTGAAATGGTGAATTACCCAGGCCAAGATGAATCTGACATGGAGTGCACTGATGCACAGCCGCTGATAGATGATTCTGCTGGTACATTCACTCAGAGCACTACATTGTCCTCGCAGTGTACAGAGCCAGATTCTGACCCTGATGAGACTCAGGTGCCCCTTCCCGCACACTATACCACCATACACGGTGACACAGAGGAAGGTGCACATGACATTGAAGAGGAGGTGATGGATGACCCAGTTGTTGACCCAGATTGGCATCCATTGGGGGAAGAGGGTGCTGCTTCCAATAGCTCAGATGAGGAGGAGCATCCACAGCAGACATCGACATCGCAACAGCTGTTATCTGGCAGGCCCGGAGCACTCCAAAGACAGGTTCCAAAAATCAAAAGAGTTGCTGGACAGCTTGTCCAGAGGGTCAAAAGATCACAGCGTGCTAGGCCGCAAAATGTCTGCCAAAGTAGGAAGAGTACAGTGTGGCACTTTTTTGAACAAAATCCTCATGATCAGGCCAAGGTTATCTGTAAGAAGTGCGCAAAGACCTTTAGCCGAGGGAAAAATCTGAAAAATTTGAATACCAGTTGCATGCTTAGACATTTAACCAGCATGCACTTGCAAGCGTGGACACAACACCAAACCTCAAGTGCCACATGTGCAACTGATCACAAAGAAGGTAGTCAACAACGCTACATTGTTTCCCCCACTGTAAGCCCACCGGTTAGCACAGCAGCAAATGTTGAGGTGTCGTTGCAAGGCCACAGCAGTCAGGGAATCCCACTGTTATATCAACGAAATACTGAATCTAGGCCATCAGAAAGAACACCAACTCCATCACCATCATCAACCTTCTCTCAGTCCGCCCTGTCCACCGCTACTTCCACCATATGCAGCTCTCAAGTCAAGCTCACCCTCCCAGACACTATGAGTAGGTCAAGAAAGTACTCAGTCTCTCATCCGCGTACACTGGGTTTGAACGCCTACATTGCCAAACTAATCTCGTTTGAGATGATGCCTTATCGGTTGGTGGAAAGCGCAGCTTTCCGCGAACTCATGGCCTATGCAGTACCATGCTATGACCTACCCAGTCGCCACTTCTTCTCTCGCAAAGCCATCCCAGCCCTCCACCATCATGTAAAAGACCGCATTGTCCATGCACTCAAGCAGTCAGTGAGTGGAAAGGTGCACCTCACAACTGATGCATGGTCCAGTCGGCATGGCCAGGGCCTTTACGTGTCCATCACTGCGCACTGGGTTAATGTGGTGGATGCAGGGTCCACAGGGGACAGCGGTGGTGGGACAGTGCTGCCTAGCCCACGGTATAGGAAACAGTTGGCTGTAGGCGTTCGACCTTCCTCCTCCTCCTCCAGAAGCGAAAGCTCGTCCACAGAGCGCAGTCGTACGAGCACTCTATCTGCAGCTGCCACTGTTGCACACGAGGTGTCCCCCTATCGAGCAGCTAGTGGAAAGCATCAGCAGGCTTTGTTGCAGATGATGTGTTTGGGCGACAGACACACCGCCGAGGTGCTGGCCGAGTACTTGAAGCGACAAACTGAGTCATGGCTGGGCAGTGTACATCTTGAGGCAGGCAAGGTAGTTAGTGATAACGGCCGTAATTTTGTGGCAGCCATAGCCCTTTCAAAACTCAGCCACATACCTTGCTTGGCTCACACCTTGAACCTGGTGGTGCAGTGCTTCCTCAAAAATTATCCGGAGTTAACAGCCCTGCTCCAGAAGGTGCGAAGACTGTGCGCGCACATCCGCCGGTCGCCTGTACACTCCGTTCGTATGCAGAAGCTGCAGCGATTGCTCCACCTTCCCAACCATCGCCTCATTATCGACATTGCAACAAGGTGGAACTCCACCCTGCACATGGTGGAGTGGCTGTGCGAGCAGAGGCAGGCCATAATGCATTTGTGGGAGGATACACGGCCAGGCACTTTGAGAGCAGACATGGAGTTGACAGGTGTGCAGTGGTCGAAGCTGAAAGACCTCTGTAAAGTCCTTCAGTGTTTTGAGGAATGCACACGGCTGGTAAGCACAGACGACGCCATCCTAAGCATGAGCATCCCACTTATGCGTCTGCTCATGCAAACTTTGACGCACCTTAAGGAGCAGGCGTCTGCAGCCAATGTTGATGAGGAGGAAGAGGAGGAGGGAATCCTTGATGACATTCAGCCATTGTCAGCTCAGGGACCTCTCCTGGACAAGGTGGAGGAAGAAGAGGAGGAGGAGGATGATGATGGGGATGGTTACTTAGGGGAGGAGGATGCATCTCGTGGGGCAAGTGAAAATGTTGGCGTGGCAAGGTCTGGTACAGGGTTTGTGCGTGACTGGAGGGATGTGGATTTGCCAGAAAGTGCTCCTCCACCCAGCACTCGCAGTGCATCATTGACACCGGGAACATTGGCCTACATGTCAGATTATGCCTTGCAGATCCTAAAAAGGGACCCCCGCATTGCCAAAATGATGAACGATGACGACTACTGGTTGGCCAGCATCCTGGATCCAAACTATAAAGGCAAATTACAAAACATCATGCCACAGGAGAACCTTGACCTAATATTGGCTAATAAAAAAGCAACTCTGGTAAATCGGTTGCTTGAGGCATTCCCAGCACACAGCAGCAGTGATGGTTCTCACACGAGCCGTACGGGCCGGGGGCAGCTTGGCAGAGGTGTTCATGGTGCACACAGCAGAAGTGGCGTTGGAGACAGGGGTTTCATGACAATGTTGTGGACTGATTTTTCAAGTACCGCTCACACAACTGGTAATACTGCATTGATGGAAAGTGACAGGAGACAGCAGTTGTCAACTATGGTTACAAACTACTTTTCCTCCCATATCGATGTTCTCCCACACAGGTCATTCCCGTTTGACTATTGGGCCGCTAAACTGGACACCTGGCCTGAATTGGCCCAATATGCCTTACAGGAGCTCGCTTGCCCAGCTGCAAGTGTGCTATCGGAAAGAGTCTTCAGTGCAGCTGGATCAATCCTGACAGAAAAAAGGACCCGTCTGTCAACCCAAAATGTGGATGATCTAACCTTCATTAAAATGAACCATGCATGGGTTTCCAAGGATTTTGTCCCACCTTCCCCTGATGACACATAGGGTGACAGAAAAACGGCTTGTTTTGGACCACCTCTTCCTGGGACTTGACATATTTCGCCTTTTGCATCAGCTGAATGTCCAACATCAACATATGCCACTTTCTAAAACTCCCTAACTGTGCTGCCTCCCCCCCCATTGCCGGGGTCACCACCTAGCGCACGACACCGTGCGAGTGCCGTTGCCCTGGACAGGTGGGTAGGCCGACTCTTGGGCGCGGACACTGGCACAGGGTCCCTCATAGTGCAATCAAGTGTCTCTGACGGTGGTGGTGCACACCCACCGTCAGACACACCGCCGTACTATGAGGGGCCCAGTGCCAGTACCGACGCCCACGAGTGGGCCCCCCTTGCTTGGGCAGGGCCCCAGCATTTGCAATCTTTACCTCTCCCTGCTCCTCCGCTGTGTAGTCTGGGCCGTCAAATCCATACTGTGCCTGACACCGTCTGAGCCTGCCTCCTGATGTATAGACATATATTTTGAATGTGTACACTATCCATACATGTTATCCAGGGATACGGTACCCTTTCTCACCTTTGTGCAATCACGTGCAATCCATACTGGGCCTAACACCGTCTGAGCCTGCCTCCTGATGTATAGACATATATTTTGAATGTGTACGCTATCCATACATGTTATCCGGTGATACGGTACCCTTTCTCACCTTTGTGCAATCACGTGCAAGCCATACTGGGCCTAACACCGTCTGAGCCTGCCTCCTGATGTATAGACATATATTTTGAATGTGTACGCTATCCATACATGTTATCCGGGGATACGGTACCCTTTCTCACCTTTGTGCAATCACGTGCAAGCCATACTGGGCCTAACACCATCTGAGCCTGCCTCCTGATGTATAGACATATATTTTGAATGTGTACGCTATCCATACATGTTATCCGGGGATACGGTACCCTTTCTCACCTTTGTGCAATCACGTGTAATCCATACTGGGCGTGAGAACGGCTGGCGAGCTGTTAAGCAAGCTACAGCACCTGTGGTTTGCACACGTAAGTTTTTCATTTTTTCAGGAATGACGGTTAGGCCTAATTCCGGAACTGCGGTTGACCTGCACTTACTGGGAAATCATCGTTCGCGGGTAATAATTGTAATCAGTGATCCCCATCACTAACGTTGTTCAGCGGGTTATCTGCACCTGTAAGCGACAAACGCTGGCCTTTTCAGTGTAGCGCACATGCAGCCACGGACATGTAAGGGCATGACACACCAGTTATTGGCCAATCTCATGTGCCAGAGCCTCACGTGTCCCTCTAGTAAGCCGGACTCGGACCGCGGGGCATGACGGAGTCTCGTTCGTTAACGGAATTAAGCATGCAATGTGTGCATCTGTTCTGTAGCTGGCATGGTTGAAGTTTCCCAGGTGGAGTCGAATTTATCCGTAGGCTCCACTCCTGGTGGTGCCCTTCTGGACATTCCTTTAAGGTTCAGCTTTGCAACCATACTGCCCACGTAAAACAAACACTTTGCCTTCATGAATGCTGTTTGGAGGGTCATGACTCGTGGGAATAACGCCGCCCAATCAGTTAACCTGCTAGAGAGATCCTTCGTTGCTCCCAAGCATGGCATCACACTCCCTAGGAGGAAGGTAATGCCACTGTGGCGACCGTACTCCTGGGGGCGACACAAGTGCACTGATGCCCAGCCACTGCTCGATGAATCTGCTGGTACATTGACCCAGACCACTACATTCCCCTCGCACGCTACACGGCCTGAATCTGACCCTGATGAAACTCAGGTTACCCTTCCCATATACAGTTCTATCTTACACGGTGACAAAGAGGAAGCTGCAGATGAAAGTGCAGGTTCGGCCCACCCGCCATCAGACACACCACCGTACTATCAGGGGCCCTGTGCCAGTGCCGTCGCCAACGAGTGGGCCCCCCTGCTTGCTCAGGATCACAGCACTTGCAAGGTTGAAATACTGTGCAGTGAGATGGAAGATGGGGACGACGAGGAGTCCAGACTAGTACAGGGATTCCCTAGCGAGGAGACTTATTTGATTGTTTTCAATGTTGGGACAGCAATTTTTGGGGAGCACTATACTCTGGAGAATGATAGATGGGGCCCACCATACACTGGAACATTCCAAAGTTGGACATCAGACACTGGAGCAGCATTTACAGGGCCCATTATACACTAGAGCATTAGAAATGGGGCCCATTATGTTTGGAGCATTATTTGGGCCCATAAGACAGTGGAGCTTCATCCATGGGGACCAACATATACTGTAGCATTATGTGGAGCTCATCATATACTGTTTCAAACATTATATGGGACTAGAGTTGAGCGACTTTTGTTTTTTTAGGGTCGCGTTTCGTTTCGTGAAACCCGACTTTTCCAAAAGTCGGGTCGAGCAAGATCGTCCGATTATAGGGAAAAGTCGGGGTCGTCCCTAAACACGAAACCCAATGTAAGTCAATGGGGAATAAAAGTCGGCAGTGAGAGGAGGACAGGAAACACACCTACAGTGCCCATTTGAATGCCAAAAGCATCAATTCTTCTTACTTAAGCTTGTCAACCTTAATTAACTTCATAATATAAGTTACGCACTGAAAAATGGGGGTTATTTGGCTAAAGTTGTGGGGGGGGAGGGCTGGCTGCAGGTTTTCATGTGCCCTGGGCGAAAGAGCGCCCCTTTAACACATACCACAACTCATAATGCTCTGATACGGCAGATAAATAGCGGTATAGTACAATGAAAAATACCTCACTTTTTACATCTCATGACGAGGCCCATCTATTTCTCCATACAGAATCATTGGTCCCATATAATGTTTGAAACAGTATATGATGAGCTCCACATAATGCTACAGTATATGTTGGTCCCCATGGATGAAGCTCCACTGTCTTATGGGCCCAAATAATGCTCCAAACATAATGGGCCCCATTTCTAATGCTCTAGTGTATAATGGGCCCTGTAAATGCTGCTCCAGTGTCTGATGTCCACCTTTGGAATGTTCCAGTGTATGATGGGCCCCATCTATCATTCTCCAGAGTATAGTGCTCCCCAAAAATTGCTGTCCCAACATTGAAAACAATCAAATAAGTCTCCTCGCTAGGGAATCCCTGTACTTGTCTGGACAGGTGCTGTAGCTTGCTTAACAGCTCGCCAGCCGTTCTCAGGCCCAGTATGGATTGCACGTGATTGCACAAAGGTTAGAAAGGGTATCATATCCCCGGATAACATGTATGGATAGCGTACACATTCAAAATATATGTCTCAGGAGGCAGGCTCAGACGGTGTTAGGCCCAGTATGGATTGCACGTGATTGCACAAAGGTTAGAAAGGGTACCGTATCCCCGGATAACATGTATGGATAGCGTACACATTCAAAATATATGTCTCAAGAGGCAGGCTCAGACGGTGTTAGGCCCAGTATGGATTGCACGTGATTGCACAAAGGTTAGAAAGGGTACCGTATCCCCGGATAACATGTATGGATAGCGTACACATTCAAAATATATGTCTCAGGAGGCAGGCTCAGATGGTGTTAGGCCCAGTATGGATTGCACGTGATTGCACAAAGGTTAGAAAGGGCACCGTATCCCCGGATAACATGTATGGATATTGTACACATTCAAAATATATGTCTCAGGAGGCAGGCTCAGACGGTGTTAGGCCCAGTATGGATTGCACGTGATTGCACAAAGGTTAGAAAGGGTACCGTATCCCCGGATAACATGTATGGATAGCGTACACATTCAAAATATATGTCTATACATCAGGAGGCAGGCTCAGACGGTGTCAGGCACAGTATGGATTTGACGGCCCAGATTACACAGCGGAGGAGCAGGGAGAGGTAAAGATTGCAAATGCTGGGGCCCTGCCCAAGCAAGGGGGGCCCACTCGTGGGCGTCGGTACTGGCACTGGGCCCCTCATAGTACAGCGGTGTGTCTGACGGCGGGTGTGCACCACCACCGTCAGAGACACTTGATTGCACTATGAGGGACCCTGTGCCAGTGCCCGCGCCCAAGAGTCGGCCTACCCACCTGTCCAGGGCAACGGCACTCGCACGGTGTCGTGCGGTAGGTGGTGACCCCGGCCATGGGGGGGGGAGGCAGCACAGTTAGGGAGTTTTAGAAAGTGGCATATGTTGATGTTGGACATTCAGCTGATGCAAAAGGCGAAATAGGTGAAGTACCAGGAAGAGGTGGACCAAAGCAAGCCATTTTTCTGTCACCCTATGTGTCATCAGGGGAAGGTGGGACAAAATCCTTGGAAACCCATGCGTGGTTCATTTTAATGAAGGTTAGATCATCCACATTTTGGGTTGACAGATGGGTCCTTTTTTCTGTCAGGATTCATCCAGCTGCACTGAAGACTTTCCGATAGCACACTTGCAGCTGGGCAAGCGAGCTCCTGTAAGGCATATTGGGCCAATTCAGGCCAGGTGTCCAGTTTAGCGGCCCAATAGTCAAAGGGGAATGACCTGTGTGGGAGAACATCGATATGGGAGGAAAAGTAGTTTGTAACCATAGTTGACAACTGCTGTCTCCTGTCACTTTCCATCGATGCAGTATTACCAGTTGTGTGAGCGATATTTGAAAAATCAGTCCACAACATTGTCATGAAACCCCTGTCTCCAACGCCACATCTGCTGTGTGCACCACGAACACCTCTGCCAGCCCGTACGGCTCGTGTGAGAACCATCACCGCTGCTGTGTGCTGGGAATGCCTCAAGCAACCGATTTACCAGAGTTGCTTGTTTATTAGCCAATATTAGGTCAAGGTTCTCCTGTGGCATGATGTTTTGTAATTTGCCTTTATAGCGTGGATCCAGGATGCTGGCCAACCAGTAGTCGTCATCATTCATCATTTTGGCAATGCGGGGGTCCCTTTTTAGGATCCGCAAGGCATAATCTGACATGTGGGCCAATGTTCCCGGTGTCAATGATGCACTGCGAGTGCTGGGTGGAGGAGCACTTTCTGGCAAATCCACATCCCTCCAGTCACGCACAAACCCTGTACCAGACCTTGCCACGCCAACATTTTCACTTGCCCCACGAGATGCATCCTCCTCCCCTAAGTAATCATCCCCATCATCCTCCTCCTCCTCCTCTTCTTCCTCCACCTCGTCCAGGAGAGGTCCCTGAGCAGACAATGGCTGAATGTCATCAAGGATTCCGTCCTCCTCTTCCTCCTCATCAACATTGGCTGCAGACGCCTGCTCCTTAAGGTGCGTCAAAGTTTGCATGAGCAGACGCATAAGTGGGATGCTCATGCTTAGGATGGCGTCGTCTGCGCTTACCAGCCGTGTGCATTCCTCAAAACACTGAGGGACTTTACAAAGGTCTTTCAGCTTCGACCACTGCACACCTGTCAACTCCATGTCTGCTCTCAAAGTGCCTGGCCGTGTATCCTCCCACAAATGCATTATGGCCTGCCTCTGCTCACACAGCCGCTCCACCATGTGCAGGGTGGAGTTCCACCTTGTTGCAATGTCGATAATGAGGTGGTGGTTGGGAAGGTGGAGCAATCGCTGCAGCTTCTGCATACGAACGGAGTGTACAGGCGACCGGCGGATGTGCGCGCACAGTCTTCGCACCTTCTGGAGCAGGGCTGTTAACTCCGGATAATTTTTGAGGAAGCACTGCACCACCAGGTTCAAGGTGTGAGCCAAGCAAGGTATGTGGCTGAGTTTTGAAAGGGCTATGGCTGCCACAAAATTATGCCCGTTATCACTAACTACCTTGCCTGCCTCAAGATGTACACTGCCCAGCCATGACTCAGTTTGTCGCTTCAAGTACTCGGCCAGCACCTCGGCGGTGTGTCTGTCGCCCAAACACATCATCTGCAACACAGCCTGCTGACGCTTTCCACTAGCTGCTCGATAGGGGGACACATCGTGTGCAACAGTGGCAGCTGCAGATGGAGTGCTCGTACGACTGCGCTCTGTGGATGAGCTTTCGCTTCTGGAGGAGGAGGAGGAGGAGGAGGGTCGAACGCCTACAGCCAACTGTTTCCTATACCGTGGGCTAGGCAGCACTGTCCCACCACCGCTGTCCCCTGTGGACCCTGCATCCACCACATTAACCCAGTGCGCAGTGATGGACACGTAACGGCCCTGGCCATGCCGACTGGACCATGCATCAGTTGTGAGGTGCACCTTTCCGCTCACTGACTGCTTGTGTGCATGGACAATGCGGTCTTTCACATGATGCTGGAGGGCTGGGATGGCTTTGCGAGAGAAGAAGTGGCGACTGGGTAGGTCATAGCGTGGTACTGCATAGGCCATGAGTTCGCGGAAAGCTGTGCTTTCCACCAACCGAAAGGGCATCATCTCAAACGAGATTAGTTTGGCAATGTGGGCGTTCAAACCCAGTGTACGCGGATGAGAGACTGAGTACTTTCTTGACCTACTCATAGTGTCTGGGAGGGTGAGCTGGACTTGAGAGCTGCATATGGTGGAAGTAGCGGTGGACAGGGCGGACTGAGAGAGGGTTGATGATGGTGATGGAGTTGGTGTTCTTTCTGATGGCCTAGAATCAGTCTTTCGTTGAAATAACAGTGGGATTCCCTGACTGCTGTGGCCTTGCAACGACACCTCAACATTTGCTGCTGTGCTAACCGGTGGGCTTACAGTTGGGGAAACAATGTAGCGTTGCTGACTACCTTCGTTGTGATCAGTTGCACATGTGGCACTTGAGGTTTGGTGTTGTGTCCACACTTGCAAGTGCATGCTGGTTAAATGTCTAAGCATGCAACTGGTATTCAAATTTTTCAGATTTTTCCCACGGCTAAAGGTCTTTGCGCACTTCTTACAGATAACCTTGGCCTGATCATGAGGATTTTGTTCAAAAAAGTGCCACACTGCACTCTTCCTACTTTGGCAGACATTTTGCGGCCTAGCACGCTGTGATCTTTTGACCCTCTGGACAAGCTGTCCAGCAACTCTTTTGATGTTTGGAACCTGTCTTTGGAGTGCTCCGGGCCTGCCAGATAACAGCTGTTGCGATGTCGATGTCTGCTGTGGATGCTCCTCATCTGAGCTATTGGAAGCAGCACCCTCTTCCCCCAATGGATGCCAATCTGGGTCAACAACTGGGTCATCCATCACCTCCTCTTCTATGTCATGTGCACCTTTCTCTGTGTCACCGTGTATGGTGGTATAGTGTGCGGGAAGGGGCACCTGAGTCTCATCAGGGTCAAAATCTGGCTCTGTACACTGCGAGGACAATGTAGTGCTCTGAGTGAATGTACCAGCAGAATCATCCATCAGCGGCTGTGCATCAGTGCAATCCATGTCAGATTCATCTTGGCCTGGGTAATTCACCATTTGACTTGATAATCCAGGCATGGTATGTGAAAACAGCTCCATGGAGTAATCAGTAGTATGGCCTGCGTCATCCTTCAATCTTGGTTGGGGTGAAGGACATAAGGAAAGGTGTGGTTCATGAACATGAGCCTCCAATGACGACTCAGTGCTTTTACTTTTTACAACTGAAGAAGAGGAGGCGATAGAGCTGGAGGCTGAGTCAGCAATGTAAGACAAAACTTTTTCCTGATGCTCTGCCTTTAAAAGCGGTTTGCCAACTCCTAGAAAACTAAGCGTTCGAGGCCTTATGTAGACAGACGATGACGCAGGGTCAGCACCTCCTGCATTCGGTCCTATCTTGCTCTTGCCACTACCATCAGATCCACCACCAACACCATCATTACCAGCTGCCAACCCCCGCCCAATTCCACGGCCTCTACCACCAGCCTTCCTCATTTTTGGTAGAAATGTAGACAAAATCCAACAAACTATATAGTAATGTAAAACAAGGTACAAGGTGTCTATAGGACAGGGGAGATTTAGAATTTCTGCACACACTTGTGGACAGTGGACACTTTTGGATTGTGTGAGGCCCACTGATATCTGAGCGCTATGTGACAGGCTCGATGGCACAGCTGCCTGTGACCAAAGTGACGAGAGGATAATGGAGATTTTGAATCTCTGCGCACACTTTTGGACACTGGACACTTGTGGATTGTGTGAGGCCCACTGATATCTGAGCGCTATGTGACAGGCTCGATGGCACAGCTGCCTGTGACCAAAGTGACGAGAGGATAATGGAGATTTTGAATCTCTGCGCACACTTTTGGACACTGGACACTTGTGGATTGTGTGAGGCCCACTGATATCTGACCGCTATGTGACAGGCTCGATGGCACAGCTGCCTGTGACCAAAGTGACGAGAGGATAATGGAGATTTTGAATCTCTGCGCACACTTTTGGACACTGGACACTTGTGGATTGTGTGAGGCCCACTGATATCTGAGCGCTATGTGACAGGCTCGATGGCACAGCTGCCTGTGACCAAAGTGACGAGAGGATAATGGAGATTTTGAATCTCTGTGCACACTTTTGGACACTGGACACTTGTGGATTGTGTGAGGCCCACTGATATCTGAGCGCTATGTGACACGCTCGATGGCACAGCTGCCTGTGACCAAAGTGACGAGAGGATAATGGAGATTTTGAATCTCTGCGCACACTTTTGGACACTGGACACTTGTGGATTGTGTGAGGCCCACTGATATCTGAGCGCTATGTGACAGACTCGATGGCACAGCTGCCTGTGACCAAAGTGACGAGAGGATAATGGAGATTTTGAATCTCTGCGCACACTTTTGGACACTGGACACTTGTGGATTGTGTGAGGCCCACTGATATCTGAGCGCTATGTGACACGCTCGATGGCACAGCTGCCTGTGACCAAAGTGACGAGAGGATAATGGAGATTTTGAATCTCGGCGCACACTTTTGGACACTGGACACTTGTGGATTGTGTGAGGCCCACTGATATCTGAGCGCTATGTGACACGCTCGATGGCACAGCTGCCTGTGACCAAAGTGACGAGAGGATAATGGAGATTTTGAATCTCTGCGCACACTTTTGGACACTGGACACTTGTGGATTGTGTGAGGCCCACTGATATCTGAGCGCTATGTGACACGCTCGATGGCACAGCTGCCTGTGACCAAAGTGACGAGAGGATAATGGAGATTTTGAATCTCTGCGCACACTTTTGGACACTGGACACTTGTGGATTGTGTGAGGCCCACTGATATCTGAGCGCTATGTGACAGGCTCGATGGCACAGCTGCCTGTGACCAAAGTGACGAGAGGATAATGGAGATTTTGAATCACTGCGCACACTTTTGGACACTGGACACTTGTGGATTGTGTGAGGCCCACTGATATCTGAGCGCTATGTGACACGCTCGATGGCACAGCTGCCTGTGACCAAAGTGACAAGAGGATAATGGAGATTTGCAATCTCTGCGCACACTTTTGGACACTGGACACTTGTGGATTGTGTGAGGCCCACTGATATCTGAGCGCTATGTGACATGCTCGATGGCACAGCTGCCTGTGACCAAAGTGACGAGAGGATAATGGAGATTTTGAATCTCTGCGCACACTTTTGGACACTGGACACTTGTGGAATGTGTGAGGCCCACTGATATCTGAGCGCTATGTGACACGCTCGATGGCACAGCTGCCTGTGACCAAAGTGACGAGAGGATAATGGAGATTTTGAATCTCTGCGCACACTTTTGGACACTGGACACTTGTGGATTGTGTGAGGCCCACTGATATCTGAGCGCTATGTGACATGCTCGATGGCACAGCAGCCTGTGACCAAAGTGATGAGAGGATAATGGAGATTTTGAATCTCTGCGCACACTTTTGGACACTGGACACTTGTGGATTGTGTGAGGCCCATTGATATCTGAGCGCTATGTGACATGCTCGATGGCACAGCTGCCTGTGACCAAAGTGACGAGAGGATAATGGAGATTTTGAATCTCTGCGCACACTTTTGGACACTGGACACTTGTGGATTGTGTGAGGCCCACTGATATCTGAGCGCTATGTGACACGCTCGATGGCACAGCTGCCTGTGACCAAAGTGACGAGAGGATAATGGAGATTTTGAATCTCTGTGCACACTTTTGGACACTGGACACTTGTGGTTTGTGTGAGGCCCACTGATATCTGAGCGCTATGTGACACGCTCGATGGCACAGCTGCCTGTGACCAAAGTGACGAGAGGATAATGGAGATTTTGAATCTCTGCGCACACTTTTGGACACTGGACACTTGTGGATTGTGTGAGGCCCACTGATATCTGAGCGCTATGTGACACGCTCGATGGCACAGCTGCCTGTGACCAAAGTGACGAGAGGATAATGGAGATTTTGAATCTCTGCGCACACTTTTGGACACTGGACACTTGTGGATTGTGTGAGGCCCACTGATATCTGAGCGCTATGTGACACGCTCGATGGCACAGCTGCCTGTGACCAAAGTGACGAGAGGATAATGGAGATTTTGAATCTCTGCGCACACTTTTGGACACTGGACACTTGTGGATTGTGTGAGGCCCACTGATATCTGAGCGCTATGTGACACGCTCGATGGCACAGCTGCCTGTGACCAAAGTGACGAGAAGATAATGGAGATTTTGAGTCTCTGCGCACACTTTTGGACACTGGACACTTGTGGATTTTGTGAAGCCCACTGATATCTGAGCGCTATGTGACACGCTCGATGGCACAGCTGCCTGTGACCAAAGTGACGAGAGGATAATGGAGATTTTGAATCTCTGCGCACACTTTTGGACACTGGACACTTGTGGATTGTGTGAGGCCCACTGATATCTGAGCGCTATGTGACACGCTCGATGGCACAGCTGCCTGTGACCAAAGTGACGAGAGGATAATGGAGATTTTGAATCTCTGCGCACACTTTTGGACACTGGACACTTGTGGATTGTGTGAGGCCCACTGATATCTGAGCGCTATGTGACAGGCTCGATGGCACAGCTGCCTGTGACCAAAGTGACGAGAGGATAATGGAGATTTTGAATCTCTGCGCACACTTTTGGACACTGGACACTTGTGGATTGTGTGAGGCCCACTGATATCTGAGCGCTATGTGACAGGCTCGATGGCACAGCTGCCTGTGACCAAAGTGACGAGAGGATAATGGAGATTTTGAATCTCTGCGCACACTTTTGGACACTGGACACTTGTGGATTGTGTGAGGCCCACTGATATCTGAGCGCTATGTGACACGCTCGATGGCACAGCTGCCTGTGACCAAAGTGACGAGAGGATAATGGAGATTTTGAATCTCTGCGCACACTTTTGGACACTGGACACTTGTGGATTGTGTGAGGCCCACTGATATCTGAGCGCTATGTGACAGGCTCGATGGCACAGCTGCCTGTGACCAAAGTGACGAGAGGATAATGGAGATTTTGAATCTCTGCGCACACTTTTGGACACTGGACACTTGTGGATTGTGTGAGGCCCACCGATATCTGAGCGCTATGTGACACGCTCGATGGCACAGCTGCCTGTGACCAAAGTGACGAGAGGATAATGGAGATTTTTTAATGGAGAGGATTAAGAGAGGTCACCAATTATAAAAGCCACCCCACTATAGTGAACCCCAGCAGAAGTCTGGCAGCAGAGTTAAATGAATTCTACTGCAGATTTGAGGCAAGCTCTACACACAGTGGCTATTCATCTCTAAGCTCCTCAGTCTGTTCATATAAAGATCATTCATTGTGCAACACCCAAGTAGTGATCTCCGAGGCAGAGGTGATACGCATCCTGAAGGGACTTAAGGTCAAAAAGGCACCTGGCCCTGATGGTGTATCTCCAATGTGTCTGAAAGTATGTGCTACCCAGCTTGCCCCTATACTGACAAATATATACAATGTGTCACTGAAAGAGTGCGTTGTACCTCAGTGTTGGAAAAATTCCACAATTATCCCTGTCCCCAAGAAAGTGGGATCCTCTGAGTTGAACGACTATAGACCAGTAGCACTCACATCTGTAGCTATGAAAGTCTTCGAAAGAATTATGATGTCCCACCTGATAAAATTCACGCAGAAGCTATGGGACCCGCTTCAGTTTGCCTATAAGGAGAATCGTTCGGCAAATGACACTGTCAATCTGGCACTGAAGTACATTTTGGATCATACAGATGAACTGCACTCATATGTCCGGATTCTTTTCATGGACTTTAGCTCAGCGTTCAATACCATTGATCCGAATTTACTTCATAAGAAAATGGTAGCTCTTGGAGTCCCTCTTAACTTATGCTTGTGGATTTATAACTTCCTGACAGCCAGGATACAGAGTGTAAAAGTTGGACCATTCACTTCGGACACCTTGGTCACAAACATCGGGGCACCTCAGGGGTGTGTTTTGTCCCCGTTACTGTTTTCTCTCTATACGAATGATTGCATCTCTTCAGCAGACTCAGTAAAAATCTTGAAATTTGCCGATGATATGACACTGATTGGTCTCATCAGGGGAAATGCTGAAGACTTGTATCGGAGTGAGGTGGAAAGAATATGTGACTGGTGTAAAGCCAATAATCTTGTACTCAACACTAAAAAAACTGCTGAGATGGTTGTGGATTTTAGGAAAGATCAACATGAGATACTTCCAATCTACATCCATGACGAAGTGGTTCTTAGGGTCACAGAGACCAAATTCCTTGGTGTTATCATCTCTCATGATCTTAAATGGGGGAAAAACGTGGATGCTGTTATAAGAAAAGCACAACAGAGGATGTTCTTCCTGCATCAGCTGAAAAGATATGGTTTGTCTAAGAATCTGCTGATCTTATTCTTTAATGCTGTCATCAGATCTGTGATTTGTTCCTCTCTGATAGTCTGGTATGGGGGAGCCACTGCACATGACAAACTCTGCTTACAAAGGACTTTCAGAACAGCAGAGAGAATTATAGGTTCCCCCCTGCCTAAAATCCAGGATCTTTCTGATAAGAGTATTCGATCCCACGCATTGAAAATTTCATCCGATCCCTCTCACCCGGGACACTCCTCATTCCAACTACTCCCTTCAGGACGTCGCTTCAGAGTCCCCAAATGCAGCACCAACCGCCATATGAACAGCTTCTATCCACTCTCTGTTCAACAATTAAATCGTCATGTGTAGACTATATACTGTATCTGTCTTGTTAGATGTTACTTGCTGTATCTGTTGTTATATATTATGTTGCCTCTTTGCCACAAAGAATTCCTTGTATATATGTAATATGTACTTGGCGATAATAAATTTGATTTGATTTGATTTTGAATCTCTGCGCACACTTTTGGACACTGGACACTTGTGGATTGTGTGAGGCCCACTGATATCTGAGCGCTATGTGACACGCTCGATGGCACAGCTGCCTGTGACCAAAGTGACGAGAGGATAATGGAGATTTTGAATCTCTGAGCACACTTTTGGACACTGGACACTTGTGGATTGTGTGAGGCCCACTGATATCTGAGCGCTATGTGACCCGCTCGATGGCACAGCTGCCTGTGACCAAAGTGACGAGAGGATAATGGAGATTTTGAATCTCTGCGCACACTTTTGGACACTGGACACTTGTGGATTGTGTGAGGCCCACTGATATCTGAGCGCTATGTGACACGCTCGATGGCACAGCTGCCTGTGACCAAAGTGACGAGAGGATAATGGAGATTTTGAATCTCTGCGCACACTTTTGGACACTGGACACTTGTGGATTGTGTGAGGCCCACTGATATCTGAGCGCTATGTGACACGCTCGATGGCACAGCTGCCTGTGACCAAAGTGACGAGAGGATAATGGAGATTTTGAATCTCTGCGCACACTTTTGGACACTGGACACTTGTGGATTGTGTGAGGCCCACTGATATCTGAGCGCTATGTGACACGCTCGATGGCACAGCTGCCTGTGACCAAAGTGACGAGAGGATAATGGAGATTTTGAATCTCTGCGCACACTTTTGGACACTGGACACTTGTGGATTGTGTGAGGCCCACTGATATCTGAGCGCTATGTGACACGCTCGATGGCACAGCTGCCTGTGACCAAAGTGACGAGAGGATAATGGAGATTTTGAATCTCTGCGCACACTTTTGGACACTGGACACTTGTGGATTGTGTGAGGCCCACTGATATCTGAGCGCTATGTGACACGCTCGATGGCACAGCTGCCTGTGACCAAAGTGACGAGAGGATAATGGAGATTTTGAATCTCTGCGCACACTTTTGGACACTGGACACTTGTGGATTGTGTGAGGCCCACTGATATCTGAGCGCTATGTGACACGCTCGATGGCACAGCTGCCTGTGACCAAAGTGACGAGAGGATAATGGAGATTTTGAATCTCTGCGCACACTTTTGGACACTGGACACTTGTGGATTGTGTGAGGCCCACTGATATCTGAGCGCTATGTGACACGCTCGATGGCACAGCTGCCTGTGACCAAAGTGACGAGAAGATAATGGAGATTTTGAATCTCTGCGCACACTTTTGGACACTGGACACTTGTGGATTGTGTGAAGCCCACTGATATCTGAGCGCTATGTGACACACTCGATGGCACAGCTGCCTGTGACCAAAGTGACGAGAGGATAATGGAGATTTTGAATCTCTGCGCACACTTTTGGACACTGGACACTTGTGGATTGTGTGAGGCCCACTGATATCTGAGCGCTATGTGACACGCTCGATGGCACAGCTGCCTGTGACCAAAGTGACGAGAGGATAATGGAGATTTTGAATCTCTGCGCACACTTTTGGACACTGGACACTTGTGGATTGTGTGAGGCCCACTGATATCTGAGCGCTATGTGACAGGCTCGATGGCACAGCTGCCTGTGACCAAAGTGACGAGAGGATAATGGAGATTTTGAATCTCTGCGCACACTTTTGGACACTGGACACTTGTGGATTGTGTGAGGCCCACTGATATCTGAGCGCTATGTGACAGGCTCGATGGCACAGCTGCCTGTGACCAAAGTGACGAGAGGATAATGGAGATTTTGAATCTCTGCGCACACTTTTGGACACTGGACACTTGTGGATTGTGTGAGGCCCACTGATATCTGAGCGCTATGTGACACGCTCGATGGCACAGCTGCCTGTGACCAAAGTGACGAGAGGATAATGGAGATTTTGAATCTCTGCGCACACTTTTGGACACTGGACACTTGTGGATTGTGTGAGGCCCACTGATATCTGAGCGCTATGTGACAGGCTCGATGGCACAGCTGCCTGTGACCAAAGTGACGAGAGGATAATGGAGATTTTGAATCTCTGCGCACACTTTTGGACACTGGACACTTGTGGATTGTGTGAGGCCCACCGATATCTGAGCGCTATGTGACACGCTCGATGGCACAGCTGCCTGTGACCAAAGTGACGAGAGGATAATGGAGATTTTTTAATGGAGAGGATTAAGAGAGGTCACCAATTATAAAAGCCACCCCACTATAGTGAACCCCAGCAGAAGTCTGGCAGCAGAGTTAAATGAATTCTACTGCAGATTTGAGGAAAGGTCTACACACAGTGGCTATTCATCTCTAAGCTCCTCAGTCTGTTCATATAAAGATCATTCATTGTGCAACACCCAAGTAGTGATCTCCGAGGCAGAGGTGATACGCATCCTGAAGGGACTTAAGGTCAAAAAGGCACCTGGCCCTGATGGTGTATCTCCAATGTGTCTGAAAGTATGTGCTACCCAGCTTGCCCCTATACTGACAAATATATACAATGTGTCACTGAAAGAGTGCGTTGTACCTCAGTGTTGGAAAAATTCCACAATTATCCCTGTCCCCAAGAAAGTGGGATCCTCTGAGTTGAACGACTATAGACCAGTAGCACTCACATCTGTAGCTATGAAAGTCTTCGAAAGAATTATGATGTCCCACCTGATAAAATTCACGCAGAAGCTATGGGACCCGCTTCAGTTTGCCTATAAGGAGAATCGTTCGGCAAATGACACTGTCAATCTGGCACTGAAGTACATTTTGGATCATACAGATGAACTGCATTCATATGTCCGGATTCTTTTCATGGACTTTAGCTCAGCGTTCAATACCATTGATCCGAATTTACTTCATAAGAAAATGGTAGCTCTTGGAGTCCCTCTTAACTTATGCTTGTGGATTTATAACTTCCTGACAGCCAGGATACAGAGTGTAAAAGTTGGACCATTCACTTCGGACACCTTGGTCACAAACATCGGGGCACCTCAGGGGTGTGTTTTGTCCCCGTTACTGTTTTCTCTCTATACGAATGATTGCATCTCTTCAGCAGACTCAGTAAAAATCTTGAAATTTGCCGATGATATGACACTGATTGGTCTCATCAGGGGAAATGCTGAAGACTTGTATCGGAGTGAGGTGGAAAGAATATGTGACTGGTGTAAAGCCAATAATCTTGTACTCAACACTAAAAAAACTGCTGAGATGGTTGTGGATTTTAGGAAAGATCAACATGAGATACTTCCAATCTACATCCATGACGAAGTGGTTCTTAGGGTCACAGAGACCAAATTCCTTGGTGTTATCATCTCTCATGATCTTAAATGGGGGAAAAACGTGGATGCTGTTATAAGAAAAGCACAACAGAGGATGTTCTTCCTGCATCAGCTGAAAAGATATGGTTTGTCTAAGAATCTGCTGATCTTATTCTTTAATGCTGTCATCAGATCTGTGATTTGTTCCTCTCTGATAGTCTGGTATGGGGGAGCCACTGCACATGACAAACTCTGCTTACAAAGGACTTTCAGAACAGCAGAGAGAATTATAGGTTCCCCCCTGCCTAAAATCCAGGATCTTTCTGATAAGAGTATTCGATCCCACGCATTGAAAATTTCATCCGATCCCTCTCACCCGGGACACTCCTCATTCCAACTACTCCCTTCAGGACGTCGCTTCAGAGTCCCCAAATGCAGCACCAACCGCCATATGAACAGCTTCTATCCACTCTCTGTTCAACAATTAAATCGTCATGTGTAGATTATATACTGTATCTGTCTTGTTAGATGTTACTTGCTGTATCTGTTGTTATATATTATGTTGCCTCTTTGCCACAAAGAATTCCTTGTATATATGTAATATGTACTTGGCGATAATAAATTTGATTTGATTTGATTTTGAATCTCTGCGCACACTTTTGGACACTGGACACTTGTGGATTGTGTGAGGCCCACTGATATCTGAGCGCTATGTGACACGCTCGATGGCACAGCTGCCTGTGACCAAAGTGACGAGAGGATAATGGAGATTTTGAATCTCTGCGCACACTTTTGGACACTGGACACTTGTGGATTGTGTGAGGCCCACTGATATCTGAGCGCTATGTGACCCGCTCGATGGCACAGCTGCCTGTGACCAAAGTGACGAGAGGATAATGGAGATTTTGAATCTCTGCGCACACTTTTGGACACTGGACACTTGTGGATTGTGTGAGACCCACTGATATCTGAGCGCTATGTGACACGCTCGATGGCACAGCTGCCTGTGACCAAAGTGACGAGAGGATAATGGAGATTTTGAATCTCTGCGCACACTTTTGGACACTGGACACTTGTGGATTGTGTGAGGCCCACTGATATCTGAGCGCTATGTGACACGCTCGATGGCACAGCTGCCTGTGACCAAAGTGACGAGAGGATAATGGAGATTTTGAATCTCTGCGCACACTTTTGGACACTGGACACTTGTGGATTGTGTGAGGCCCACTGATATCTGAGCGCTATGTGACACGCTCGATGGCACAGCTGCCTGTGACCAAAGTGACGAGAGGATAATGGAGATTTTGAATCTCTGCGCACACTTTTGGACACTGGACACTTGTGGATTGTGTGAGGCCCACTGATATCTGAGCGCTATGTGACACGCTCGATGGCACAGCTGCCTGTGACCAAAGTGACGAGAGGATAATGGAGATTTTGAATCTCTGCGCACACTTTTGGACACTGGACACTTGTGGATTGTGTGAGGCCCACTGATATCTGAGCGCTATGTGACACGCTCGATGGCACAGCTGCCTGTGACCAAAGTGACGAGAAGATAATGGAGATTTTGAATCTCTGCGCACACTTTTGGACACTGGACACTTGTGGATTGTGTGAAGCCCACTGATATCTGAGCGCTATGTGACACGCTCGATGGCACAGCTGCCTGTGACCAAAGTGACGAGAGGATAATGGAGATTTTGAATCTCTGCGCACACTTTTGGACACTGGACACTTGTGGATTGTGTGAGGCCCACTGATATCTGAGCGCTATGTGACACGCTCGATGGCACAGCTGCCTGTGACCAAAGTGACGAGAGGATAATGGAGATTTTGAATCTCTGCGCACACTTTTGGACACTGGACACTTGTGGATTGTGTGAGGCCCACTGATATCTGAGCGCTATGTGACAGGCTCGATGGCACAGCTGCCTGTGACCAAAGTGACGAGAGGATAATGGAGATTTTGAATCTCTGCGCACACTTTTGGACACTGGACACTTGTGGATTGTGTGAGGCCCACTGATATCTGAGCGCTATGTGACAGGCTCGATGGCACAGCTGCCTGTGACCAAAGTGACGAGAGGATAATGGAGATTTTGAATCTCTGCGCACACTTTTGGACACTGGACACTTGTGGATTGTGTGAGGCCCACTGATATCTGAGCGCTATGTGACACGCTCGATGGCACAGCTGCCTGTGACCAAAGTGACGAGAGGATAATGGAGATTTTGAATCTCTGCGCACACTTTTGGACACTGGACACTTGTGGATTGTGTGAGGCCCACCGATATCTGAGCACTATGTGACACGCTCGATGGCACAGCTGCCTGTGACCAAAGTGACGAGAGGATAATGGAGATTTTTTAATGGAGAGGATTAAGAGAGGTCACCAATTATAAAAGCCACCCCACTATAGTGAACCCCAGCAGAAGTCTGGCAGCAGAGTTAAATGAATTCTACTGCAGATTTGAGGCAAGCTCTACACACAGTGGCTATTCATCTCTAAGCTCCTCAGTCTGTTCATATAAAGATCATTCATTGTGCAACACCCAAGTAGTGATCTCCGAGGCAGAGGTGATACGCATCCTGAAGGGACTTAAGGTCAAAAAGGCACCTGGCCCTGATGGTGTATCTCCAATGTGTCTGAAAGTATGTGCTACCCAGCTTGCCCCTATACTGACAAATATATACAATGTGTCACTGAAAGAGTGCGTTGTACCTCAGTGTTGGAAAAATTCCACAATTATCCCTGTCCCCAAGAAAGTGGGATCCTCTGAGTTGAACGACTATAGACCAGTAGCACTCACATCTGTAGCTATGAAAGTCTTCGAAAGAATTATGATGTCCCACCTGATAAAATTCACGCAGAAGCTATGGGACCCGCTTCAGTTTGCCTATAAGGAGAATCGTTCGGCAAATGACACTGTCAATCTGGCACTGAAGTACATTTTGGATCATACAGATGAACTGCACTCATATGTCCGGATTCTTTTCATGGACTTTAGCTCAGCGTTCAATACCATTGATCCGAATTTACTTCATAAGAAAATGGTAGCTCTTGGAGTCCCTCTTAACTTATGCTTGTGGATTTATAACTTCCTGACAGCCAGGATACAGAGTGTAAAAGTTGGACCATTCACTTCGGACACCTTGGTCACAAACATCGGGGCACCTCAGGGGTGTGTTTTGTCCCCGTTACTGTTTTCTCTCTATACGAATGATTGCATCTCTTCAGCAGACTCAGTAAAAATCTTGAAATTTGCCGATGATATGACACTGATTGGTCTCATCAGGGGAAATGCTGAAGACTTGTATCGGAGTGAGGTGGAAAGAATATGTGACTGGTGTAAAGCCAATAATCTTGTACTCAACACTAAAAAAACTGCTGAGATGGTTGTGGATTTTAGGAAAGATCAACATGAGATACTTCCAATCTACATCCATGACGAAGTGGTTCTTAGGGTCACAGAGACCAAATTCCTTGGTGTTATCATCTCTCATGATCTTAAATGGGGGAAAAACGTGGATGCTGTTATAAGAAAAGCACAACAGAGGATGTTCTTCCTGCATCAGCTGAAAAGATATGGTTTGTCTAAGAATCTGCTGATCTTATTCTTTAATGCTGTCATCAGATCTGTGATTTGTTCCTCTCTGATAGTCTGGTATGGGGGAGCCACTGCACATGACAAACTCTGCTTACAAAGGACTTTCAGAACAGCAGAGAGAATTATAGGTTCCCCCCTGCCTAAAATCCAGGATCTTTCTGATAAGAGTATTCGATCCCACGCATTGAAAATTTCATCCGATCCCTCTCACCCGGGACACTCCTCATTCCAACTACTCCCTTCAGGACGTCGCTTCAGAGTCCCCAAATGCAGCACCAACCGCCATATGAACAGCTTCTATCCACTCTCTGTTCAACAATTAAATCGTCATGTGTAGACTATATACTGTATCTGTCTTGTTAGATGTTACTTGCTGTATCTGTTGTTATATATTATGTTGCCTCTTTGCCACAAAGAATTCCTTGTATATATGTAATATGTACTTGGCGATAATAAATTTGATTTGATTTGATTTTGAATCTCTGCGCACACTTTTGGACACTGGACACTTGTGGATTGTGTGAGGCCCACTGATATCTGAGCGCTATGTGACACGCTCGATGGCACAGCTGCCTGTGACCAAAGTGACGAGAGGATAATGGAGATTTTGAATCTCTGCGCACACTTTTGGACACTGGACACTTGTGGATTGTGTGAGGCCCACTGATATCTGAGCGCTATGTGACCCGCTCGATGGCACAGCTGCCTGTGACCAAAGTGACGAGAGGATAATGGAGATTTTGAATCTCTGCGCACACTTTTGGACACTGGACACTTGTGGATTGTGTGAGGCCCACTGATATCTGAGCGCTATGTGACACGCTCGATGGCACAGCTGCCTGTGACCAAAGTGACGAGAGGATAATGGAGATTTTGAATCTCTGCGCACACTTTTGGACACTGGACACTTGTGGATTGTGTGAGGCCCACTGATATCTGAGCGCTATGTGACACGCTCGATGGCACAGCTGCCTGTGACCAAAGTGACGAGAGGATAATGGAGATTTTGAATCTCTGCGCACACTTTTGGACACTGGACACTTGTGGATTGTGTGAGGCCCACTGATATCTGAGCGCTATGTGACACGCTCGATGGCACAGCTGCCTGTGACCAAAGTGACGAGAGGATAATGGAGATTTTGAATCTCTGCGCACACTTTTGGACACTGGACACTTGTGGATTGTGTGAGGCCCACTGATATCTGAGCGCTATGTGACACGCTCGATGGCACAGCTGCCTGTGACCAAAGTGACGAGAAGATAATGGAGATTTTGAATCTCTGCGCACACTTTTGGACACTGGACACTTGTGGATTGTGTGAAGCCCACTGATATCTGAGCGCTATGTGACACGCTCGATGGCACAGCTGCCTGTGACCAAAGTGACGAGAGGATAATGGAGATTTTGAATCTCTGCGCACACTTTTGGACACTGGACACTTGTGGATTGTGTGAGGCCCACTGATATCTGAGCGCTATGTGACAGGCTCGATGGCACAGCTGCCTGTGACCAAAGTGACGAGAGGATAATGGAGATTTTGAATCTCTGCGCACACTTTTGGACACTGGACACTTGTGGATTGTGTGAGGCCCACTGATATCTGAGCGCTATGTGACAGGCTCGATGGCACAGCTGCCTGTGACCAAAGTGACGAGAGGATAATGAAGATTTTGAATCTCTGCGCACACTTTTGGACACTGGACACTTGTGGATTGTGTGAGGCCCACTGATATCTGAGCGCTATGTGACACGCTCGATGGCACAGCTGCCTGTGACCAAAGTGACGAGAGGATAATGGAGATTTTGAATCTCTGCGCACACTTTTGGACACTGGACACTTGTGGATTGTGTGAGGCCCACTGATATCTGAGCGCTATGTGACAGGCTCGATGGCACAGCTGCCTGTGACCAAAGTGACGAGAGGATAATGGAGATTTTGAATCTCTGCGCACACTTTTGGACACTGGACACTTGTGGATTGTGTGAGGCCCACCGATATCTGAGCGCTATGTGACACGCTCGATGGCACAGCTGCCTGTGACCAAAGTGACGAGAGGATAATGGAGATTTTTTAATGGAGAGGATTAAGAGAGGTCACCAATTATAAAAGCCACCCCACTATAGTGAACCCCAGCAGAAGTCTGGCAGCAGAGTTAAATGAATTCTACTGCAGATTTGAGGCAAGCTCTACACACAGTGGCTATTCATCTCTAAGCTCCTCAGTCTGTTCATATAAAGATCATTCATTGTGCAACACCCAAGTAGTGATCTCCGAGGCAGAGGTGATACGCATCCTGAAGGGACTTAAGGTCAAAAAGGCACCTGGCCCTGATGGTGTATCTCCAATGTGTCTGAAAGTATGTGCTACCCAGCTTGCCCCTATACTGACAAATATATACAATGTGTCACTGAAAGAGTGCGTTGTACCTCAGTGTTGGAAAAATTCCACAATTATCCCTGTCCCCAAGAAAGTGGGATCCTCTGAGTTGAACGACTATAGACCAGTAGCACTCACATCTGTAGCTATGAAAGTCTTCGAAAGAATTATGATGTCCCACCTGATAAAATTCACGCAGAAGCTATGGGACCCGCTTCAGTTTGCCTATAAGGAGAATCGTTCGGCAAATGACACTGTCAATCTGGCACTGAAGTACATTTTGGATCATACAGATGAACTGCACTCATATGTCCGGATTCTTTTCATGGACTTTAGCTCAGCGTTCAATACCATTGATCCGAATTTACTTCATAAGAAAATGGTAGCTCTTGGAGTCCCTCTTAACTTATGCTTGTGGATTTATAACTTCCTGACAGCCAGGATACAGAGTGTAAAAGTTGGACCATTCACTTCGGACACCTTGGTCACAAACATCGGGGCACCTCAGGGGTGTGTTTTGTCCCCGTTACTGTTTTCTCTCTATACGAATGATTGCATCTCTTCAGCAGACTCAGTAAAAATCTTGAAATTTGCCGATGATATGACACTGATTGGTCTCATCAGGGGAAATGCTGAAGACTTGTATCGGAGTGAGGTGGAAAGAATATGTGACTGGTGTAAAGCCAATAATCTTGTACTCAACACTATAAAAACTGCTGAGATGGTTGTGGATTTTAGGAAAGATCAACATGAGATACTTCCAATCTACATCCATGACGAAGTGGTTCTTAGGGTCACAGAGACCAAATTCCTTGGTGTTATCATCTCTCATGATCTTAAATGGGGGAAAAACGTGGATGCTGTTATAAGAAAAGCACAACAGAGGATGTTCTTCCTGCATCAGCTGAAAAGATATGGTTTGTCTAAGAATCTGCTGATCTTATTCTTTAATGCTGTCATCAGATCTGTGATTTGTTCCTCTCTGATAGTCTGGTATGGGGGAGCCACTGCACATGACAAACTCTGCTTACAAAGGACTTTCAGAACAGCAGAGAGAATTATAGGTTCCCCCCTGCCTAAAATCCAGGATCTTTCTGATAAGAGTATTCGATCCCACGCATTGAAAATTTCATCCGATCCCTCTCACCCGGGACACTCCTCATTCCAACTACTCCCTTCAGGACGTCGCTTCAGAGTCCCCAAATGCAGCACCAACCGCCATATGAACAGCTTCTATCCACTCTCTGTTCAACAATTAAATCGTCATGTGTAGACTATATACTGTATCTGTCTTGTTAGATGTTACTTGCTGTATCTGTTGTTATATATTATGTTGCCTCTTTGCCACAAAGAATTCCTTGTATATATGTAATATGTACTTGGCGATAATAAATTTGATTTGATTTGATTTTGAATCTCTGCGCACACTTTTGGACACTGGGCACTTGTGGATTGTGTGAGGCCCACTGATATCTGAGCGCTATGTGACACGCTCGATGGCACAGCTGCCTGTGACCAAAGTGACGAGAGGATAATGGAGATTTTGAATCTCTGCGCACACTTTTGGACACTGGACACTTGTGGATTGTGTGAGGCCCACTGATATCTGAGCGCTATGTGACCCGCTCGATGGCACAGCTGCCTGTGACCAAAGTGACGAGAGGATAATGGAGATTTTGAATCTCTGCGCACACTTTTGGACACTGGACACTTGTGGATTGTGTGAGGCCCACTGATATCTGAGCGCTATGTGACACGCTCGATGGCACAGCTGCCTGTGACCAAAGTGACGAGAGGATAATGGAGATTTTGAATCTCTGCGCACACTTTTGGACACTGGACACTTGTGGATTGTGTGAGGCCCACTGATATCTGAGCGCTATGTGACACGCTCGATTGCACAGCTGCCTGTGACCAAAGTGACGAGAGGATAATGGAGATTTTGAATCTCTGCGCACACTTTTGGACACTGGACACTTGTGGATTGTGTGAGGCCCACTGATATCTGAGCGCTATGTGACACGCTCGATGGCACAGCTGCCTGTGACCAAAGTGACGAGAGGATAATGGAGATTTTGAATCTCTGCGCACACTTTTGGACACTGGACACTTGTGGATTGTGTGAGGCCCACTGCTATCTGAGCGCTATGTGACACGCTCGATGGCACAGCTGCCTGTGACCAAAGTGACGAGAGGATAATGGAGATTTTGAATCTCTGCGCACACTTTTGGACACTGGACACTTGTGGATTGTGTGAGGCCCACTGATATCTGAGCGCTATGTGACACGCTCGATGGCACAGCTGCCTGTGACCAAAGTGACGAGAGGATAATGGAGATTTTGAATCTCTGCGCACACTTTTGGACACTGGACACTTGTGGATTGTGTGAGGCCCACTGATATCTGAGCGCTATGTGACACGCTCGATGGCACAGCTGTGACAAAAGTGACTAGAGGATAAGGGAGATTGGATTGCTTTTAAAAAAGCAGTTTGCGGAGCAGTGGGTAAACAGCAATGCCAGCGTGTCAGGAAGCCTTAAAAGGCAGCTCAACAACCAACACCACTGATACACCATTATATAGCCTCCCCTTGCACTGCACACACAGTGACTTGTGTGTTGTGCAGGCCAAATCGCTAGCAGCAGAAGCAGTTTTTTTGTCTTCTTCCCTGCCTAACGCTCTCCCTACAGAATCAGCAGCAACCTCTCCCTATACTAAAATCGGCAGAAGTAAGATGTCGGTCGGCGTGCACGCCCTTTTATACCCCCTGTGACGCCCACCAAAGCAAGCCAATCACTTGCATGCCCTTCTGAAAGATGGTGGTGACCCGTGCCTAGGTCATCACGTTGCCCACAGTGTCCGTGGATCCTGATTGGCTGAAAAAGAGCGCAAAACAAACTTTTGAAACGCGACTTTGGCGCGTAAGTCGCCGACCTCGTGGCCGACCTCATCCTAGGGTCGGGTTTCGTTTCATGAAACCCGACTTTGCCAAAAGTCGGCGACTTTTGAATTTTTTTCGACCCGTTTCGCTCAACTCTATATGGGACCAATGATTCTGTATGGAGAAATAGATGGGCCTCGTCATGAGATGTAAAAAGTGAAGTATTTTTCATTGTACTATAGCGCTATTTCTCTGCCATATCGGAGCATGATGAGTTGTGGTATGTGTTAAAGGGGCGCTCTTTCACCCAGGGCACATGAAAACCTGGAGCCAGCCCTACCCCCCCACAACTTTAGCCAAATAACCCCCATTTTTCAGTGCGTAACTTGTATTATGAAGTTAATTAAGGTTGACAAGCTTAAGTAAGAAGAATTGATGCTTTTGTCATTCAAATGAGCACTGTAGGTGTGTTTCCTGTCCTCCTCTCACTGCCGACTTTTATTCCCCATTGACTTACATTGGGTTTCGTGTTTCGGGATGACCCCGACTTTTCCCTATAATCGGCCGATCTTGCTCGACCCGACTTTTGGAAAAGTCGGGTTTCACGAAACAAAACTCGACCCTAAAATACCAAAAGTCGCTCAACTCTAGTCTTTAGAGAAGAGTGGGCATAAAAAAACCTTTACTTACACACAAAAATTTAAAGGCTTGTTTTGAGCTTGCCAAAAGATATATGGAAGACTCGCCAAATGTACGGAGGAAGGTGCTGTGGTCAGATTGAACTTCTTGGCCACCAAGGTAAGCGCTGTGTCTGGCACCAAGCCAAAACAGCTCATCACTGCAAGGACACCATCCCACCAGTGAAACATGGCAGTGGCAATGTGAGCAGGTTGACAGATGCAGTAACAGACAGGAGGCAGAGCAAGGGTTAACATTAAGTTTACTTAAACAGGGAGATACTCCACACAGGGAGTGGAACGGGTAAACATGGGTATAGCAGATGATACTAGTCCAAAGGGTGTGCAGGGTGAGATAACATTGTAATTAGTAAAGCAACCATTCATTAAGGGTTAACTTATCAGTCCGAAGGCTTCCTGATAGCAGAGTCCTAGGTTCAAATGGTGGTGCCAACGCAGTTAGTGCATGATGAATCCAGTGTCGTCCAGGAGGCATTGATGATCCAGTTCACGGCGGTGATGGTGAGTCCTTGATGTCTTGTACGGGGTCCTGGGTCCAGTATTCGTTGCACAGAGTGAAATGCAGTCTTCAACACTGCCGGAGCTCGACCTAGCCCGACAGATGTATGCAGGTGAGAAAGGGTACAGGTCACAGTTAGTCACCCGGTCCTTCTTAAGTGGCACACGTGTGGTACTTAAGGGCCTGGAGCATTTGACACTTTCAGCTGCGGGAGCCAATGGGCACTCGGCATGTCTCTGGCCATAGTCTCAGTATGTGGACGCAAGGGCCTGCTCTGTTACGGTTCTTAGATGACGGAGCACCAAACTTCCCCTGCTGTGCGCTGCGTGTTCCCACCAAGTCTCCCCACTTTTTCGCACGCTCTGGCCTTTTTAGCTTAGCCACGTCCCCTATTGTGGAGTGCAAAGATTGGTCCGGGTTTCTAAGATTTCCCCAGGACAACAAAGGTGACAGCCCGAACAGTTCCGGACCCGGCGCAAGAGAGGTACCCCCGGTCCTATTCCTTCTTCTTACAGCAACATCATGCTGTGGAGATGTTTTTTGCCAGCATGGACAGGGTAAATGGTCCGAGTCGAGGGAAATCTGGATGGTACGAAATACAGGAATATTTTAAGGTAAAACCTGTTTAGTGTATCAGTGACTTGAGACTGGGAAGGAGGTTAACCTTCCAACAAGACAATGACCCAAAGCATACTGCTAAAGCAACACTTTAAGGGGAAACGTGTAAATGTTTTGGAGTGGCCTAGTCAAAGCCCAGTCCTTAATCCAGTTGAGAATCTTTGGTCAGACTTGAAGATTGCTGTTGATAAGAGGAAACCATCTAACTTGAAGGGGCTGGAGCAGTATTGCTTTGAGCAATGGGTAAAAATTCAGGTGGCAAGATGTGGAAAGTTCTTAGAGACTTATCCAAAGCGACTTGCAGCTGTAATTGCAGCAAAAGGAGGCTCTACAAAGTACTAACATTAGGGGGTGAATAGTTAGGCACACTGAAGTTTTCAGTAATTTTGTCCTATTTGTTATATGTTTCACAATAATAAAACAACCAAATATTCACAGTTGTAGGCGTATTCTTTACATGAACTGATACAAACCTTAAAAAATAAAGTGAAATTCTAGGTTGTGAGGTAGCATCGCATGGCAAAATTTTTTTTTAAAGGGTTGAATGCTTTCGCAAGCCACTGGGGGCATCAGTACAATGCAGGTCTGTAGGGAATTGTTAGGTCTACAGATCTGCATTGAATAATTGAATAATTTTACACTAGAGAAGAATGTGCTTCATCTACAGCTGTAGTACACTAATCCACACTCTAACTGCATCTTCTCACCGTTATGTTTGGCATCGCAATACAATTCTTCAAGAAATAAAACTTTTGGTGACTTTTTGATCCTCCAATAACTAAGAAGCATTCATTTCGTGATGCAGATGTTCTTTTAAAATCCAAGCTATATCTGAAATCCTATTTGCATATGTCATGTTTAACTTTACGGAACTTGATCACCGAAATAAAAAAAAATCAAAACTGATAAAGCTAATAAGCAAGACTCTTTGAAAAAAATTGAAGTGACATAATAAACTCAGCTTTTGCTTGAAGTCTCTGGACCCCTTGTTCTCTCTATAAATGAAGCTTTCGGAGGTGGAATGCATACATGTGGTACAATAAGGGAATGTCCTGTTAATACAGATCTGTTAGCAGATTTCACTATATCAGTATTTTTTTTTTACTTTTTTTGGTTCATAGTATTTTATGCTTTATATCCATTCTTTTCTCTTTTAATCCAAATGCGAAAAAAAATTCAATTCATAATTTATTTTTTGATTTTTTCCTTGACTGGACCATAACGAAATGAGGATCATTATACAGTTTCTATTTTTTTTTTTATTTCGTGGAGAAGGAGTGAGGTAAGATGTATTCTGATTAGTGTACCCTTTCATGGATCATATACAAAGAGTCCACCTTTCACATCAGAGCCATTAATTTCTTCATAGTATTATGGAAAAAGCAGGTACAGTCTCTCCGTGCTGATTGAAAAGTGATGGATTGTTTTCATGTGGAAAAAAAAACACATTGTTTTCTTTAGCACAGCAGGATATTATGTTTGCAAGATTCAACGGTGAAATATTATGCATAACAATTGGCTTTCTGCCAGGGTTGTGGAACCTCTAGTGAAATCTTGGCTCTTAAAGTTGTATTCCATATATATATATATATATATATATATATATATATATATGCTCATGGTGGCCACTACTGGTGATGGCCGGCTGAATAAATATCCTCCACACAATAGATATAGACATTTCTGATATAAATTCTACATCTAACTTGACATGATCAAGGGCTTTTGCTGGTTTAAATGTGTGGTCCGGCACCTGAAATGTATTTTCTCACTATCCTAAAACCCCCGTCACACATAGCGATCTCACTAGCGAGATCGCTGCTGAGTCACAAGTTTTGTGATGCAACAGCGATCTCCCCAGCGAGATCGCTGTGTGTGACATCTATCAGCGACCGGCCCCCCTGCCGGTTATCGTTGATTGTCCTGGAATAGCCAGGACATTTTTTTGATCGCTGGTTTCCCGCTGGCCAGCATGCATCGCTGCGTGTGGCAGGCGGGAGACCAGCGATCAGCGAGCAGGAGCTGGTAACTAAGTTAAACAGAGGGTTTCTAAGCGTCGAGCAGCGCTTATAAACCAGATGTGTACCTTAGTTACCAGCGCGCTGGTGCAGGGAGCTTTTAACCAAGGTACACATCGGATTTCTAAGTGCCGCGCGCCGCTTAGAAACCCGATGTGTACCTTGGTTATCAGCTCCCTGCACCAGCGCGCTTGTAACTAAGGTACACAGTGGATAACTAAGCGACGTGCGCCGCTTGTTACCTGTGTCGCTGGTACTGATCGCTGGTGAGATCTGCCTGTTTGGCAGCTCATCAGCGATCATGTATCGACACACCAGCGATCCTGACAAGGTCATATAGTTTTCGGGATCGCTGGTGCGTTACTATGTGTGACGGGGCCCTTACACCTTAACCACTTTTGAAATTTCATTTAATACACAATTCTCTACACTTCTTCATATGTAGCTAATCCCAAAATGAGATTTTTATTACTGTACTTCCTGTAATGTTTCATTTGATAGGAATCTCAAACATGACTTCACAGGAGACTGGGGCTACACTCACTTCCCGCAGCGTCCATGGTCCCTCCTATTACAGGACGTCACGAGGGGTTAGCGCTTCAGTTACTCACTAGTTTCTTGCATCATTCCCTTTGAAGACTTCTTGGATCCTGGGTGACGGACACTATGGGAGAGGTGAATTCAGCACCCTCTGTCTGATTTGATATCTGCTGCAGCAATAGCTTCTGTGAAGGAAGACTTCATTGGGGGTGAAGATAGAAGCAGTGAGTGACACAAGCATCATCCTACAGCTTCTAGCACCACCCTCAAATGAGTTATCATCAGTGAGCAGCACTGGTGTCACTCACTGCTTCTAGCACCACCCCCTGATGATGACTCATTTGAGGGCAGTGCAAAAAGTCAGTGTCATTCACTGATTCTATCGCTAACTTCTGTTAACAACTTTCTCAGAAGCTACACCAGCAGCAGAGACACAAGCAGACAGCTGGTGTTGCAGTCACCTCTCCCATCCTGTCCATCACTCAGGATCCAGAATGTCTTCAAACTGAGCATCGATGCAAGAAACTAGTGAGTAACTGTAGTGCAGTAGAGCTGTCCCCTGGAGATGTCCTGTTCCAGGAGTGGCCATCGATGTTGCAGGGAGTGAGTGCTGCCCCAGCTTCCTAAAACTTTACCTTTGAGACTTCTCTCAAACAAAACATCACAGGAAGTACAGTAAAATATATATATATATATATATATATATTTAGGGATTAGCTAGATAGGGAAAATTGTAGTGTATTGTGTAATACAGCAAACCACAAAAGTGTTTAGGGTTTGTGGATGGATAGTTGGAAAATACACTGCTCAAAAAAATAAAGGGTACACTTACAGTAAACAACAGACTATAACTCCAAGTAAATCAAATGGCACATCAGTGCGAGCTGTGGCAAGAAGGTTTTCTGTGTCTGTCAGAGTAGTGTCCTCCACCTTTGTGCAAGGAAGAACAGGAGGAGCACTGCCAGAGCCCTGCAAAATTGCCTCCAGCAGGCCACAAATGTGCATGTGTCTGCACAAATGGTTAGAAACTGACTCCTTGAGGATGGTCTGAGTGCCCGATGTCCACAGATGGGGGTTATGCTCTCAGTCCAACACCATGCATGACGCTTGGTATTTGCCACAGAACACCACGATTGGCAAATTCACCACTGGCGCCCTGTGCTCTTCACAAATGAAAGCAGGTTCATACTGAGCACATGTGACAGACGTGACAGACTCTGGAGATGCTGTGGAGAGCGATCTGCTGCCTGCAACATCCTTCAGCATGACCGGTTTGGCAGTGGGTTAGTAATGGTGTGGGGTGGCATTTCTTTGGAGGGCCGCACGGCCCTCCATGAGCTTGTCAGAGGTAGCCTGACTGCCATTAGGTACCGACATGAGATCCTCAGCCCCCTTGTGAGACCATATGCTGGTGCGGTTGGTGCTAGGTTCCTCCTAATGCAGGAAAATGCAAGACCTCATGTGGCTGGAGTGTGTCAGCAGTTACTTGAAGATGAAGGCATTGAAGCTATGGACTGGCCAGCCCATTCCCCAGACCAGAATTTGATTGAGCACATCTGGGACATCATGTCTCGCTCCATCCACTAACATCATGTTGCACCACAGACTGTCCAGGAGTTGGTGGATGCTTTAGTCCAGGTCTGGGAGGAGATCCCTCAGGAGACCATCCGCCGTCTCATCAAGAGCATGCCCAGACGTTGTAGGAAGGTCATACAGGCACGTGGAGGCCACACACACTACTGAGTATCTTTTCCTTGTCATGAGGCATTTCCACTGAAGTTGGATCAGTCTGTAATTTGATTTTGAGTATCATTCCAAATCCAGAACTCCATGGGATATTCATTTCGATTTACATTGATGATTGTTATGTTTTATTGTTCTGAACACATTATACTATGCAATGAATAAAAATTTGCAACTGGAATATTTCATTCAGAGATATCTAGGATGTGGTATTTTAGTGTTCCCTTTATTTTTTTGAGCAGTGTAAATTTAGATACCGGACCACTAGTGTTGAGCGATACCGTTCGATACCCAAAAATATCGTATCGGATGGTATCGCCCGATACGAAAAAAATATCGGGTATCGCCGATTCCGATACCGGAAGTCCCATTCAAGTCAATGGGACTTCCGGTATCGGAATTAAAAAAAGCCCTTTATTTCCTAGTTGGCTAATTCTACATAATTGAAAACAAATAAGAATCATGTAGAATGTATTGTGGGAGGTGGAGCATTAATTCCAATTTTTTTTTTCAGTACGTTCGGAGTTAAAAAGATATTGACTATGTTAACTTTTTTATATTTTGTCAGATATGTATGTTTCACAACTTCCATGCTCTTCACCTTCTTTTGTACTTCTCCCACACTTTCTCCTTCATGATCCGCAGCAGTAGCATTTTTTTCATCAACTTTTTCTTCACCTTATTCATCTTCTTCTTCTTCATCTTCTTCCCATTAATTTTTTTTTCCATTCTTCATATTCTTCTTATTCAGCTATTATCAATTTTAATATGCTATTTCTTCATCTTCTTCCTATTCTTCTTTGTCTTCATTTTCTTATGGTGACAGGCATTCCTGTAGTACTTATCTATAAAAGTTATAAGATTACACCTTACGTTCTGCCTGTCACTAAAGATTTACAACAGGATTTGTCCGCGTTCAGTTTGGCCTGCAGCAGCAGGCATTTTCCAGGGGCACCACGAGGAGGAACGGACTCACCCCCATTTACTGCTTAGTCTTCTTCTGCTTATAATTTTGATTTCTTCTATGCTGATTTTTAGTCTTATGCTTAATATTCTTCTGCTTTCTGTTCTTCTGCTTTTGCTTCTTCTGCTTCTTGTTCTTCTGTCTTTTGTTCTGTATCTTGGTGGTTGTCTTCATGTTCTTTGTCCTCTTGGTCTTATTATTTAGGGTTATATTTCTGGTCTTCTTTGGTGTGGTCTTCAGGGTCGTCGTCATCAGGGTCGTCGTCATGGAGATCAATAAGGATTACCAAAGACAATTTCAAAAAGCTTGATCTTGGAAATGTAGCAGAAAGTACAAGAAGGCTGAGAAACTGGCGAGAACCAGCAGACAGTGCTGGCACCCGGATGGGTAGCAGAAGGAACAAGAGCCAATGGCACTTCTGAGGACCAACTGATGGTGCTGGACCACGGTTACTAAGCAGAAGGTACCTGTGCTAAAAAGCACTACCAAGGACCAGCTGACGGTGCTGGACCTCGGATACCGAGATGGAGGCACCTAGGCCAAAGGCTGTGGCGAGAACCAGCAGACAGTGCTGGAACCCGGGTGGGTAGCAGAAGGTACCCATTCAAAGCAAAGTAGCCAGGCCGCAAGCCGGCCGCAGTTACCGAAACCCACAGTCCTACAGGGGGTCCATGTCCCATTGGCACTACGGATCCAGCCTTCAGTGCCAGTTCCCGCAGCCCACATAGGAGTCACCTAAACTGCAGGCACCGTAGAGTCGGCTAACCCGGCCGCAAGACGACAGGACAACGGATTGGTGGCATAGTGACCTTGACACTACCCGGAAACAGCAGGCGTGCTGGAACCAGGCTGGGCAACAGGGAGTACCCGTGCCAAAGACACTGCCGAGAACCAGCTGACGTGCTGGAACCCAGATGGGTAGCAAAAGCTACAAGAGCCAATGGCACTACCGAGGAACAGCTGACGGTGCTGGACCACGGTTACTAGGCAGGAGGTACCTGTGCTAGAAAGCACTACCAAGGACCAGCTGACGGTGCTGGACCTCGGATACCGAGATGGAGGCACCTAGGCCAAAGGCTCTGGCGAGAACCAGCAGACAGTGCTGGAACCCGGGTGGGTAGCAGAAGGTACCCATTCAAAGCAAAGTAGCCAGGCCGCAAGCCGGCCGCAGTTACCGAAACCCACAGTCCTACAGGGGGTCCATGTCCCATTGGCACTACGGATCCAGCCTTCAGTGCCAGTTCCCGCAGCCCACATAGGAGTCACCTAAACTGCAGGCACCGTAGAGTCGGCTAACCCAGCCGCAAGACGACAGGACAACGGATTGGTGGCATAGTGACCTTGACACTACCCGGAAACAGCAGGCGTGCTGGAATCAGGCTGGGCAACAGGGAGTACCCGTGCCAAAGACACTGCCGAGAACCAGCTGACAGTGCTGGAACCCAGATGGGTAGCAAAAGCTACAAGAGCCAATGGCACTACCGAGGAACAGCTGACGATGCTGGACCACGGTTACTAGGCAGGAGGTACCTGTGCTAGAAAGCACTACCAAGGACCAGCTGACTGTCCTGGACTTCGGATACAGAGATGGAGGCACCTAGGCCAAAGGCTCTGGCGAGAACCAGCAGACAGTGCTGGAACCCGGGTGGGTAGCAGAAGGTACCCATTCAAAGCAAAGTAGCCAGGCCGCAAGCCGGCCGCAGTTACCGAAACCCACAGTCCTACAGGGGGTCCATGTCCCATTGGCACTACGGATCCAGCCTTCAGTGCCAGTTCCCGCAGCCCACATAGGAGTCACTTAAACTGCAGGCACCGTAGAGTCGGCTAACCCGGCCGCAAGACGACAGGACAACGGATTGGTGGCATAGTGACCTTGACACTACCCGGAAACAGCAGGCGTGCTGGAACCAGGCTGGGCAACAGGGAGTACACGTGCCAAAGACACTGCCGAGCACCAACTGGCGTTGTTGGAGCCCAGGGACAATCATGGTGTAGGCCGAGGCCTACTTGGTGGTAGTTTTAGATTGTTTGTAGGCTACAACAGACTGTCAACGTGCTCCAATTAGGCATCTGTGTCCACTCTGTTTCCAGGATTTCACGTGACCACCAACACCGCCAGTTTATGCGTACAGCAGCCGTCTGCCCAATCCACACGTGTTCCTGTGTTACTGGGATTCTGTAATGTCAGCAGATCCCCTGATGTGTGTCTGCCACTGTCTCCTGCTCTGTCCACATTCCCACCGCTTGCAGTGGGAAGGTGGACAGCGCAGGAGACAGTGGCGGACACATATTGGGGATCTGCTGACGTTACAGAACCCCAGTAACACAGGAACACGTGTGGAATGCGTGGACGGCAACTGCGAGCAGGAACTGGCGGTGTTGGAGGTCAGGGGAAATACTAGAGACAGAGTGGAGACAGAGGCCAAATCAGAGAATGTTTAAATCTGAAGTAGTTACAATTTGGAGGCAGCAGCAGTTTGCCCTCCACACAGCAGGGGATCAGCTGACGTTACCGAACCCCACTTTCACATGAACGAGTGTGTTTTTCTGTGTGGACAGCAATTCCGAGCACCAACTAGCGTTGTTGGAACCCAGGGACAATCATGGTGCAGGCCGAGGCCTACTAGGAGCCAGGTGTAAAGCTGAGGTATTTTGACTTTGGAGGGAGCAGGACACTTTGCCCTCCACACAGCAGGGGATCAGCTGACATTACCGAACCCCACTTTCACATGAATGAGTGTGTTTTTCTGTGTGGACAGCACTTCCGAGCAACAACTGACGATGTTGGAGCCCAGGCATAGTCATTTTGTAGGCTGAGGCCTACTTGGAGGCAGTTTAAGATCAGACATTGTTTGAATTTGGAGGCAGCAGCAGTTTGCCCTCCACACAGCAGGGGATCAGCTGACATTACTGACCCCCACTTTCACATGAACGAGTGTGTTTTTCTGTGTGGACAGCACTTCCGAGCACCAACTAGCGTTGTTGGAGCCCAGGGAGAACCAGGGTGCAGGCCGAGGCCTACTTGGTGGCAGTTTTAGATTGTTTGTAGGCTACAACAGACTGTCAACGTGCTCCAATTAGGCATCTGTCTCCACTCTGTTTCCAGGATTTCACGTGACCACCAACACCGCCAGTTTATGCGTACAGTAGTCGTCTGCCCAATCCACACGTGTTCCTGTGTTACTGGTGTTCTGCAATGTCAGCAGATCCCCTGATGTTTGTCTGCCAATGTCTCCTGCTCTGTCCACATTCCCACCGCTTGCAGTGGGAAGGTGGACAGCGCAGGAGACAGTGGCGGACACACAATGGAGGATCAGCTCATGTTACAGAACACCAGGAACACAGGAACAAGTGTGGAATGCGTGGACGGCAACTGTGAGCAGGAACTGGCGGTGTTGGAGGTCAGGGGAAATACTAGAGACAGAGTGGAGACAGAGGCCAAATCAGAGAATGTTTAAATCTGAAGTAGTTACAATTTGGAGGCAGCAGCAGTTTGCCCTCCACACAGCAGGGGATCAGCTGACGTTACCGAACCCCACTTTCACATGAACGAGTGTGCTTTTCTGTGTGGACAGCACTTCCGAGCACCAACTGGCGGTGTCGGAGCCCAGGGAAAATCAGGTAGTAGGCCGAGGCCTACTTGGAGCCAGGTGTAAATCTGAGGTTGTTTGACTGTGGAGGGAGCAGGACACTTTGCCATACACACAGCAGGGGATCAGCTGACGTTACCGAACCCCACTTACACATGAGCGAGTGTTTTGTCTGTGCGGACAGCACTTCTGAGCACCAACTGGCGGTGTCGGAGCCCAGGGAAAATCAGGTAGTAGGCCGAGGCCTACTTGGAGCCAGGTGTAAATCTGAGGTTGTTTGACTGTGGAGGGAGCAGGACACTTTGCCATACACACAGCAGGGGATCAGCTGACGTTACCGAACCCCACTTACACATGAGCGAGTGTTTTGTCTGTGCGGACAGCACTTCTGAGCACCAACTGGTGGTGTCGGAGCCCAGGGAAAATCAGGTAGTAGGCCGAGGCCTATTTGGAGCCAGGTGTAAATCTGAGGTTGTTTGACTGTGGAGGGAGCAGGACACTTTGCCATACACACAGCAGGGGATCAGCTGACGTTACCGAACCCCTCTTACACATGAGCGAGTGTTTTGTCTGTGCGGACAGCACTTCTGAGCACCAACTGGCGGTGTCGGAGCCCAGGGAAAATCAGGTAGTAGGCCGAGGCCTACTTGGTGGCAGTTTGCGATTGTTTCTAGACTACTACTAACTGTCAACGTACTCCAATTAGGCCTCTGTCTTCACTCTGTTTCGAGTATTTCCTCTGGCTTCCAACCACGCCAGTTGCTGCTCTGAAATGCCGTCTGCACAACCCACACTTGTTCCTGTGTTACTGGGGTTCTGTAACAGCAGCTTCTCCCTAGAGGTGAGTCAGGCAATGTCTCCTGCTCTGTCCACATTTCCACTACAAGTAGTGGGAAGGTAGACAAAGCAGGAGACATTGCCGTGCTCAACTCTGGAGATGAGCAGATGTTACAGGACCCAGGTACCACAGGAACAAGTGTGGATTGTGCAGACGGCACTTGAGAGCAGAAACAGGCGGTGTTGTAGGCAGGAGGAAATACTCAAAACAGAGTGGAGACAGAGGGCAAATCAAAGAACATATTAAATCAGAGGTAGTCAGAAGTTGTAGGCAGCAGGAGAGTTTGCCGTACACACAGCATGGGATCAGCTGACGTTACCGAACCCCACTTACACATTAGCGAGTGTTTTGTCTGTGCGGACAGCACTTCTGAGCACCAACTGGCGTTGTCGGAGCCCAGGGAAAATCAGGTAGTAGGCCGAGGCCTACTTGGAGCCAGGTGTAAATCTGAGGTTGTTTGACTGTGGAGGGAGCAGGACACTTTGCCATACACACAGCAGGGGATCAGCTGACGTTACCGAACCCCACTTACACATGAGCGAGTGTTTTGTCTGTGCGGACAGCACTTCTGAGCACCAACTGGCGGTGTCGGAGCCCAGGGAAAATCAGGTAGTAGGCCGAGGCCTACTTGGAGCCAGGTGTAAATCTGAGGTTGTTTGACTGTGGAGGGAGCAGGACACTTTGCCATACACACAGCAGGGGATCAGCTGACGTTACCGAACCCCACTTACACATGAGCGAGTGTTTTGTCTGTGCGGACAGCACTTCTGAGCACCAACTGGCGGTGTCGGAGCTAGAGTTGAGCGATACCAGCCGATACTTGAAAATATCGGATCGGAATGGATCGGCCGATCTTAAAAAAAAGTATCGGTATCGCCGATTCCGATACCGGGAACCAATGCAAGTCAATGGGGCCAAAATATCGGAATTAAAAAAAACCCTTTCTTTCCTTGTAGGTTAATTCTACATGAAGAAAAACAACTAAGAATAATGTAGAATGTATTGTGGGAGGTGGAGGAGACATTAAAGCCATAGAGGTTTAGCCCAATCAAATGGAATAGCAGGAATTAAACTTTTTTTTTTAAAGATGTTAGGAGTTACAAAGATATTGACTATGTTAGCCTCATTTATATTTTGCCAGACATGTATGTCTTCTTCTTCTACTTCCTTTTTTTACATTCTTCTTCTTCTTCTTCTACTTCCTTTTTTTACATTCTTCTTCTTCTTCTTCTACTTCCTTTTTTTACATTCTTCTTCTTATTCCTTTTTTTACATTCTTCTTCTTCTTCTTCTACTTCCTTTTTTTACATTCTTCTTCTTCTTCTTCTTCTTCTTCTTCTTCTTCTTCCTTTTCTTACATTCTTCATATTCTTCTTATTCAACAATTATTATTCTACATATTCAGCTTCTTCATCTTCTTCCTATTCTTCTTCATCATATTCTTGTTTGTGTCAGGCATTCCTGTAGTTGTTATCTAGAAAAGTTAGAAGTTTACACCTTCCGTTCTGCCTGTCACAAAAGATTTACAACAGGATTTGTCCGCGTTCAGTTTGGCCTGCAGAAGCAGGCCTTTTCCAGGGGCACCACGAGGAGGAACGGACTCACCCCCATACACTGCTTAGTCTTCTTCTGCTTATAAATAAGATAATATCATTTGCTCAGAGTATTAGTCTTATGCTTAATGTTCTTCTGCTTTGTTTTTTTTATGCTTCTTTGTCTTCTCTCTCTTGTTGTTCTGCATCTTGGTGGTTGTCTTCCTGTTCTTTGTCCTCTTGAACCAGCTGACGGTACTGGCACCCGGAGGGGCAGCAGAAGGAACAAGAGCCAATGGCACTACCGAGGACCAGCTGACGGTGCTGGAACCCGGTTACTAAGCAGGAGGTACCTGTGCTACAAAGCACTACCAAGGACCAGCAGACGTTGCCGGAACTCGGATACCGAGATGGAGGCACCTAGGCCAAACGCTCTGACGAGAACCAGCTGACGGTGCTGGAACCCGGAGGGGTAGCATAAGCTGCAGGAGCAAATGGAAATAGCGAGGACCAGCTGACAGTGCTGGCACCCGGAGGGGCAGCAGAAGGAATAAGAGCCAATGGCACAACCGAGGACCAGCTGACGGTGCTGGAACCCGGTTACTAAGCAGGAGGTACCTGTGCTACAAAGCACTACCAAGGACCAGCAGACGTTGCCGGAACTTGGATACCGAGATGGAGGCACCTAGGCCAAAGGCTCTGACGAGAACCAGCTGACGGTGCTGGAACCCGGAGGGGTAGCATAAGCTGCAAGAGCAAATGGAAATAGCGAGGACCAGCTGACAGTGCTGGCACCCGGAGGGGCAGCAGAAGGAATAAGAGCCAATGGCACAACCGAGGACCAGCTGACGGTGCTGGAACCCGGTTACTAAGCAGGAGGTACCTGTGCTACAAAGCACTACCAAGGACCAGCAGACGTTGCTGGAACTCGGATACCGAGATGGAGGCACCTAGGCCAAAGGCTCTGATGAGAACCAGCTGACGGTGCTGGAACCCGGAGGGGTATCAGAAGTTACCCCTGAAAAGCAAAGTTGGCATGCCGCAAGCTGGCCGCAGTTACCGAATCACACAGTCCTACAGGGGGTGCTTGTCCTACTGGCACTATGGAACAAACCTTTCTTACCAGAACCCGCAGTCCACATAGGAAGCACCTAAACTGCTGGCACCCTAGCCTCGGCTAACCCAACCGCAACACGACATGGCAACTTGGGGTGGCAAACTGACATTGACACTTCCCGGAAACAGCAGGCAGGGCTGGAACCAAGCTGGGCAGGAGGGAGTACCCGTGCCAAAGTCAGTTATGAGCAGCAACTGGCGATGTTGGAGCCCAGGACAAGCACTTAGCAGGCTGAGGCCTGATGTGCTGTCAATTGGGAGGCAGCAGGACAGATTGCCATCAAAACAGCAGGGGAACAGCTGACGTTACTGAACCCCACAAACACAGGAGCTAGTGTTTTACTCTGTGAAGACGGCACTTCCGAGCAACAACTGGCTGTGTTGAAGCCCAGGGACAAGCACGGAGCAGGCTTAGGCTGCATTGAAGAAATTTTAAGATCGGTTGTAGACTACTAATTTGAACCAAGCTCCACTTAGGCCTGTGGATTCACTGATTTTCGTATTTCCCCTGTCCTCCAACCCCGCCAGTTACAGCTCCGAAGTGGCGTCTGCACAATCCACACTTGTTCCTGTGTTACAGGTGTTCAGTCCGGTCAGTTAATCCCCTGATGTGTGTCCGGCAATGTCGCCTGCTCTGTCCACATTCCGATAATGGGAATGTGGACAGAGCAGGCGACATTGCCGGACACACATCAGGGGATTAACTGATCGGACTGAACACCTGTAACACAGGAACAAGTGTGGATTGTGCAGACGCCACTTCGGAGCTGTAACTGGCAGGGTTGGAGGACAGGGGAAATACGAGAGACAGTGGAGCCACAGGCCTAATTGGAGCACGGTTAAAAATCAGTAGTGGTACGACTGTGTAGGCAGCAGGAGACTTTGCCATCCACACAGCAGGGGATCAGCTGACATTACTGAACCCCACTGAGACACGGGAGCAAGTATCTCTTTCCGTGTGGACGGCACTTCCGAACTACAACTGGCTGTGTTGAAGCCCAGGAAATAGGAGGGTGTAGGCAGAGGCCTACTGTATTTTGAATGAGTTTACAGCAGGAGAGACTGCCATCCACACAGCAGGGGATCAGCTGACGTTACTGAACCCCACTGAGACACGGGAGCAAGTATCTCTTTCCGTGTGGACGGCACTTCCGAACTACAACTGGCTGTGTTGAAGCCCAGGAAATAGGAGGGTGTAGGCAGAGGCCTACTGAATTTTGAATGAGGTGACAGCAGGAGAGACTGCCATCCACACAGCAGGGGATCAGCTGACGTTACTGAACCCCACTGAGACACGGGAGCAAGTGTCTCTTTCCGTGTGGACGGCACTTCCGAACTACAACTGGCTGTGTTGAAGCCCAGGAAATAGGAGGGTGTAGGCAGAGGCCTACTGTATTTTGAATGAGTTTACAGCAGGAGAGACTGCCATCCACACAGCAGGGGATCAGCTGACGTTACTGAACCCCACTGAGACACGGGAGCAAGTATCTCTTTCCGTGTGGACGGCACTTCCGAACTACAACTGGCTGTGTTGAAGCCCAGGAAATAGGAGGGTGTAGGCAGAGGCCTACTGTATTTTGAATGAGTTTACAGCAGGAGAGACTGCCATCCACACAGCAGGGGATCAGCTGACGTTACTGAACCCCACTGAGACACGGGAGCAAGTATCTCTTTCCGTGTGGACGGCACTTCCGAACTACAACTGGCTGTGTTGAAGCCCAGGAAATAGGAGGGTGTAGGCAGAGGCCTACTGAATTTTGAATGAGGTGACAGCAGGAGAGACTGCCATCCACACAGCAGGGGATCAGCTGACGTTACTGAACCCCACTGAGACACGGGAGCAAGTATCTCTTTCCGTGTGGACGGCACTTCCGAACTACAACTGGCTGTGTTGAAGCCCAGGAAATAGGAGGGTGTAGGCAGAGGCCTACTGAATTTTGAATGAGGTGACAGCAGGAGAGACTGCCATCCACACAGCAGGGGATCAGCTGACGTTACTGAACCCCACTGAGACACGGGAGCAAGTGTCTCTTTCCGTGTGGACGGCACTTCCGAACTACAACTGGCTGTGTTGAAGCCCAGGAAATAGGAGGGTGTAGGCAGAGGCCTACTGTATTTTGAATGAGTTTACAGCAGGAGAGACTGCCATCCACACAGCAGGGGATCAGCTGACGTTACTGAACCCCACTGAGACACGGGAGCAAGTATCTCTTTCCGTGTGGACGGCACTTCCGAACTACAACTGGCTGTGTTGAAGCCCAGGAAATAGGAGGGTGTAGGCAGAGGCCTACTGAATTTTGAATGAGGTGACAGCAGGAGAGACTGCCATCCACACAGCAGGGGATCAGCTGACGTTACTGAACCCCACTGAGACACGGGAGCAAGTATCTCTTTCCGTGTGGACGGCACTTCCGAACTACAACTGGCTGTGTTGAAGCCCAGGAAATAGGAGGGTGTAGGCAGAGGCCTACTGTATTTTGAATGAGTTTACAGCAGGAGAGACTGCCATCCACACAGCAGGGGATCAGCTGACGTTACTGAACCCCACTGAGACACGGGAGCAAGTATCTCTTTCCGTGTGGACGGCACTTCCGAACTACAACTGGCTGTGTTGAAGCCCAGGAAATAGGAGGGTGTAGGCAGAGGCCTACTGAATTTTGAATGAGGTGACAGCAGGAGAGACTGCCATCCACACAGCAGGGGATCAGCTGACGTTACTGAACCCCACTGAGACACGGGAGCAAGTATCTCTTTCCGTGTGGACGGCACTTCCGAACTACAACTGGCTGTGTTGAAGCCCAGGAAATAGGAGGGTGTAGGCAGAGGCCTACTGTATTTTGAATGAGTTTACAGCAGGAGAGACTGCCATCCACACAGCAGGGGATCAGCTGACGTTACTGAACCCCACTGAGACACGGGAGCAAGTATCTCTTTCCGTGTGGACGGCACTTCCGAACTACAACTGGCTGTGTTGAAGCCCAGGAAATAGGAGGGTGTAGGCAGAGGCCTACTGAATTTTGAATGAGGTGACAGCAGGAGAGACTGCCATCCACACAGCAGGGGATCAGCTGACGTTACTGAACCCCACTGAGACACGGGAGCAAGTGTCTCTTTCCGTGTGGACGGCACTTCCGAACTACAACTGGCTGTGTTGAAGCCCAGGAAATAGGAGGGTGTAGGCAGAGGCCTACTGTATTTTGAATGAGTTTACAGCAGGAGAGACTGCCATCCACACAGCAGGGGATCAGCTGACGTTACTGAACCCCACTGAGACACGGGAGCAAGTATCTCTTTCCGTGTGGACGGCACTTCCGAACTACAACTGGCTGTGTTGAAGCCCAGGAAATAGGAGGGTGTAGGCAGAGGCCTACTGAATTTTGAATGAGGTGACAGCAGGAGAGACTGCCATCCACACAGCAGGGGATCAGCTGACGTTACTGAACCCCACTGAGACACGGGAGCAAGTGTCTCTTTCCGTGTGGACGGCACTTCCGAACTACAACTGGCTGTGTTGAAGCCCAGGAAATAGGAGGGTGTAGGCAGAGGCCTACTGTATTTTGAATGAGTTCACAGCAGGAGAGACTGCCATCCACACAGCAGGGGATCAGCTGACGTTACTGAACCCCACTGAGACACGGGAGCAAGTATCTCTTTCCGTGTGGACGGCACTTCCGAACTACAACTGGCTGTGTTGAAGCCCAGGAAATAGGAGGGTGTAGGCAGAGGCCTACTGAATTTTGAATGAGGTGACAGCAGGAGAGACTGCCATCCACACAGCAGGGGATTAGCTGACGTTACTGAACCCCACTGAGACACGGGAGCAAGTATCTCTTTCCGTGTGGACGGCACTTCCGAACTACAACTGGCTGTGTTGAAGCCCAGGAAATAGGAGGGTGTAGGCAGAGGCCTACTGTATTTTGAATGAGTTTACAGCAGGAGAGACTGCCATCCACACAGCAGGGGATCAGCTGACGTTACTGAACCCCACTGAGACACGGGAGCAAGTATCTCTTTCCGTGTGGACGGCACTTCCGAACTACAACTGGCTGTGTTGAAGCCCAGGAAATAGGAGGGTGTAGGCAGAGGCCTACTGAATTTTGAATGAGGTGACAGCAGGAGAGACTGCCATCCACACAGCAGGGGATCAGCTGACGTTACTGAACCCCACTGAGACACGGGAGCAAGTATCTCTTTCCGTGTGGACGGCACTTCCGAACTACAACTGGCTGTGTTGAAGCCCAGGAAATAGGAGGGTGTAGGCAGAGGCCTACTGTATTTTGAATGAGTTTACAGCAGGAGAGACTGCCATCCACACAGCAGGGGATCAGCTGACGTTACTGAACCCCACTGAGACACGGGAGCAAGTATCTCTTTCCGTGTGGACGGCACTTCCGAACTACAACTGGCTGTGTTGAAGCCCAGGAAATAGGAGGGTGTAGGCAGAGGCCTACTGAATTTTGAATGAGGTGACAGCAGGAGAGACTGCCATCCACACAGCAGGGGATCAGCTGACGTTACTGAACCCCACTGAGACACGGGAGCAAGTGTCTCTTTCCGTGTGGACGGCACTTCCGAACTACAACTGGCTGTGTTGAAGCCCAGGAAATAGGAGGGTGTAGGCAGAGGCCTACTGTATTTTGAATGAGTTTACAGCAGGAGAGACTGCCATCCACACAGCAGGGGATCAGCTGACGTTACTGAACCCCACTGAGACACGGGAGCAAGTATCTCTTTCCGTGTGGACGGCACTTCCGAACTACAACTGGCTGTGTTGAAGCCCAGGAAATAGGAGGGTGTAGGCAGAGGCCTACTGAATTTTGAATGAGGTGACAGCAGGAGAGACTGCCATCCACACAGCAGGGGATCAGCTGACGTTACTGAACCCCACTGAGACACGGGAGCAAGTGTCTCTTTCCGTGTGGACGGCACTTCCGAACTACAACTGGCTGTGTTGAAGCCCAGGAAATAGGAGGGTGTAGGCAGAGGCCTACTGTATTTTGAATGAGTTTACAGCAGGAGAGACTGCCATCCACACAGCAGGGGATCAGCTGACGTTACTGAACCCCACTGAGACACGGGAGCAAGTATCTCTTTCCGTGTGGACGGCACTTCCGAACTACAACTGGCTGTGTTGAAGCCCAGGAAATAGGAGGGTGTAGGCAGAGGCCTACTGAATTTTGAATGAGGTGACAGCAGGAGAGACTGCCATCCACACAGCAGGGGATCAGCTGACGTTACTGAACCCCACTGAGACACGGGAGCAAGTGTCTCTTTCCGTGTGGACGGCACTTCCGAACTACAACTGGCTGTGTTGAAGCCCAGGAAATAGGAGGGTGTAGGCAGAGGCCTACTGTCTTTGTAATGCGGAGACAGCAGGAGAGACTGCCATCTCCACAGCAGGGGAACAGCTGGCAGTGCTGAACCCCACTAACACTTGAACGAACGTGTTTGGTTCTGTGGAGACGACACTTCTGAACACCAACTGACGCTGTTGGAGCCCAGGATTAGGCGAGGAGCAGGCTGGGGCCTACTGGATTTTGGCAGGTGAAGGCAGCAGGAGACTTGCCATCTCCACAGCAGGGGAACAGCTGGCAGTGCTGAACCCCACTAACACTTGAACGAACGTGTTTGGTTCTGTGGAGACGACACTTCTGAACACCAACTGACGCTGTTGGAGCCCAGGATTAGGCGAGGAGCAGGCTGGGGCCTACTGGATTTTGGCAGGTGAAGGCAGCAGGAGACTTGCCATCTCCACAGCAGGGGAACAGCTGGCAGTGCTGAACCCCACTAACACTTGAACGAACGTGTTTGGTTCTGTGGAGACGACACTTCTGAACACCAACTGACGCTGTTGGAGCCCAGGATTAGGCGAGGAGCAGGCTGGGGCCTACTGGATTTTGGCAGGTGAATGCAGCAGGAGACTTGCCATCTCCACAGCAGGGGAACAGCTGGCAGTGCTGAACCCCACTAACACTTGAACGAACGTGTTTGGCTCTGTGGAGACGACACTTCTGAACACCAACTGACGCTGTTGGAGCCCAGGATTAGGCGAGGAGCAGGCTGGGGCCTACTGGATTTTGGCAGGTGAAGGCAGCAGGAGACTTGCCATCTCCACAGCAGGGGAACAGCTGGCAGTGCTGAACCCCACTAACACTTGAACGAATGTGTTTGGTTCTGTGGAGACGACACTTCTGAACACCAACTGACGCTGTTGGAGCCCAGGATTAGGCGAGGAGCAGGCTGGGGCCTACTGGATTTTGGCAGGTGAATGCAGCAGGAGACTTGCCATCTCCACAGCAGGGGAACAGCTGGCAGTGCTGAACCCCACTAACACTTGAACGAACGTGTTTGGCTCTGTGGAGACGACACTTCTGAACACCAACTGACGCTGTTGGAGCCCAGGATTAGGCGAGGAGCAGGCTGGGGCCTACTGGATTTTGGCAGGTGAAGGCAGCAGGAGACTTGCCATCTCCACAGCAGGGGAACAGCTGGCAGTGCTGAACCCCACTAACACTTGAACGAACGTGTTTGGTTCTGTGGAGACGACACTTCTGAACACCAACTGACGCTGTTGGAGCCCAGGATTAGGCGAGGAGCAGGCTGGGGCCTACTGGATTTTGGCAGGTGAATGCAGCAGGAGACTTGCCATCTCCACAGCAGGGGAACAGCTGGCAGTGCTGAACCCCACTAACACTTGAACGAACGTGTTTGGTTCTGTGGAGACGACACTTCTGAACACCAACTGACGCTGTTGGAGCCCAGGATTAGGCGAGGAGCAGGCTGGGGCCTACTGGATTTTGGCAGGTGAATGCAGCAGGAGACTTGCCATCTCCACAGCAGGGGAACAGCTGGCAGTGCTGAACCCCACTAACACTTGAACGAACGTGTTTGGCTCTGTGGAGACGACACTTCTGAACACCAACTGACGCTGTTGGAGCCCAGGATTAGGCGAGGAGCAGGCTGGGGCCTACTGGATTTTGGCAGGTGAAGGCAGCAGGAGACTTGCCATCTCCACAGCAGGGGAACAGCTGGCAGTGCTGAACCCCACTAACACTTGAACGAATGTGTTTGGCTCTGTGGAGACGACACTTCTGAACACCAACTGACGCTGTTGGAGCCCAGGATTAGGCGAGGAGCAGGCTGGGGCCTACTGGATTTTGGCAGGTGAATGCAGCAGGAGACTTGCCATCTCCACAGCAGGGGAACAGCTGGCAGTGCTGAACCCCACTAACACTTGAACGAATGTGTTTGGCTCTGTGGAGACGACACTTCTGAACACCAACTGACGCTGTTGGTGCCCAGGATTACGCATGCCGCATGCAGAGGCCAATGGGCAGCGGTTTTTATGGAGGTTGTGGACTACTACTGATTCTAACCATGCTCCACTTAGGCCTCTGGCTCCACTGTCTCTACTATTTACCCTGGCCTCCAACCCCGCCAGCTACATCTCTGAAGTGGCGTCAGCACAATCTACACTTGTTCCTGTGTTACTGGTGCTCAGTCCCATCAGTTGATCCCCTGATGTTTGTCCGGCAAGTTCGCCAGCTCTGTCCTCATTCCCACTACTGGTTATGGGAATGTGGACAGAGCAGGAGACCTTGCCGGACACACATCAGGGGATAAACTGATGGGACTGAGCCACAGGAACACAGGAACAAGTGTAGATTGTGCTGACGCCACTTCAGAGATGTAGATGGCGGGGTTGGAGGTCAGGGGAAATAGTAGAGACAGTGGAGCCAGAGACCTAAGTTGGGCACGGTTAAAAATCAGTAGTGGTTTGAATGTTGATGGAGCTGGTGACTCTGCCGTCCACACAGCAGGGGATCAGCTGGCATTACTGAACCCCAGTAACACAGGAGCTAGTGTGTTTCTCTGTGCAGACGACACATCTGAGCGACAACTGGCTGTGTTGAAGCACAGGGATTATAGTTCAGGTGGTAGAAAAATGAACACACCAGCAGACCTGGATACAGTTGCCAACCACTAATTTAGTCTGTAAGAGGAATGGCAAAGTCTTTGGAGATCCAGGCCTTGTTCATTTTCAGAAAAGTCAGCCGGTCAACATTATCGGAAGATAGTCGCGTGCGACGGTCTGTTAGTACACCACCTGCGGCACTAAAGACACGTTCCGATAATACACTGGCAGCAGGGCAAGCCAGCACCTCCAATGCATACTGGCTAAGCTCTGGCCATGTATCCAGCTTAGAGACCCAAAACTTGAAGGGGGAAGAGCCATCTGGGAGTACAGCGACAGGGCAAGACATGTAGTCTGACACCATCTGACGGAAGCGTTGCCTCCTGCTGACTCGAGGCGTCGCTGATGGTGTAGACAATTGTGGTGGACACACAAAACTTTGCCACATTTGGGCCATAGTGGTCTTGCCTTGTGCTGCGGCACTGCCTCTGCTCCCTCTTTGTGCAGAGTTTCCTCCACTGCCTCGACGCACAGAGCTGCTTTGTAAAGCACTTGCAACAATGCTGTCGGGTGGAATGGAAAACATTATGGACTGCACCAGTGACTCTTCGTACTCCCGCATTTTACGCTCCCGGTTCAACGTTGGTATGAGCCTTTGTACGCTGTCCCGGTAGCGAGGATCTAGGAGGGTGTACACCCAATAATCAGCCGAGACGAGAATGTGGGCGATGCGGCGGTCGTTTCTCAGGCACTGCAGCATGAAATCAACCATGTGCTGCAGACTCCCAACTGCCAAAGAACCGCTGTCCCCTGTTTGAGGCGTGACCTCGACCTGCTCTGCATCACCCCACCCTCGCTGTACATACTGAGTAGAGGTTTGTGTACCTCCCTCCTCTGGAGAGATGTCTTCCTCCTCCATCGACTCCTCCTCATCCTCCTCACAAAGTGTCCCCTGCCTAGGCCTTTGTGAGGAAACACGTAGCGCAGACTGTCCAGAAGCAGATGGCATTTGGGACTCCTCATCCTCCACCTCTTCTGAAACCTCATCCCTTAGTGCTTGCAGTGTTTGTTGAAGCAGGCAGATAAGGGGGACAGTCATGCTGACTAGTGCATCATCTGCACTCGCCATCCGCGTGGATTCATCGAAGGCACGCAAAACGAGGCAGATGTCCTTCATAGAGGCCCACTCAATGGTGCTGAAGTGTGAACGGCGCACAGTGCGACTTGTTTGCGCCTGATGCAGCTGGTACTCCATGACTGCTGCCTGCTGCTCACACAACCGCTCCAACATATGTAACGTTGAATTCCACCGGGTGGGTAGGTCACATATGATGCGATGTTCTGGAAGGCCAAATCGTCGCTGCAGAGCAGCGAGGCGCGATCTTGCCGTGCTGGAACGTCGCAAGTGAGCGCACTCTATGCGGACCTTGTGCAACAGTGCATCAAGATCCGGATAGTCCCTCAGAAAGCTCTGCACGACCAAGTTAAGAACATGTGCCAGACATGGGATGTGTGTGAGGTTGCCTAGGCCAAGAGCTGCCACCAGATTTCGGCCATTGTCACACACTACCAAGCCCGGCTGGATATTCGCTGGCCCAAACCACACATCGCTCTCCAGCTTGATAGCATTCCAGAGCTCCTGCGCTGTGTGGCTTCGATTCCCCAAAGAAATTAATTTGAGTACAGCCTGTTGACGTTTGGCCACGGCTGTGCTCATATCGGTCGTAACAGGCTCCTGCTCTGCTGTTTCTGAGGAACTTGAGTAGGAGGAGGAGTCTATGTGTACAGACTGGAGTCCTGCAATCCGTGGCGTTGGAAGAACACGTACAGCGCCACTCTCCAGATCCGTACCCGGCTCCACAACATTGACCCAGTGGGCAGTGAGGGAAAGGTATCGTCCCTGTCCATGGTTACTGGTCCACGCATCGGTGGTCAGGTGGACCTTGCTACTAACGGCGTTTAGTAGCGCATGTTTTATTTTGCCCTCAACATGTTTCTGCAGGGCAGGGACGGCTCGCCTGCTGAAATAAAAGCGGCTGGGCACGTTGTATTGGGGGACTGCCAATGCCATTAAGTCCCGGAAGGTGTCAGTGTCCACCAGCCTGAATGACAGCATTTCAACTGCCAGAAGTTTGGCAATGCCAGCATTCAGAGACTGTGCTCTGGGATGGTTTGCCGAGTAAGGGCGCCTTTTATCCCATGCCTGTGCTACCGATGGCTGTGATGGATGGGAACGTGCTGTTATGGGTGGAATCTGACAGGGTCTCCGGACAACAGTGGCAGAGGTTCTTCCTTGGCGATCCTGTGAGGAAGCCGAACCAGCAGTGTGTGAGCTGGAGGAAGAGGGCCCAACACGAACTGAAGAGGTGGTAGGTGGTGCTGTACGTTGGCCTACGTCTTGAGGGTGTCTCTGCAACTCCAACTCGTGCTTGGTGCGCACATGTTTCCACATATTTGTGGTATTGAGGTTGCTGACATTTCTCCCTCTTTTGACTCTCTGATGACACAGCTTGCATTTGACAAAGCAAATGTCATCTGCAACTGTGTCAAAAAAGGACCACGCACTGCAACTCTTGTGAGCGCCCGGTTTGCCTTTGGAAGGAGGAATGCTCCTAACGGGTGCCGAAGTGGAGGGTACAGGCAACCAAGTCTTCCCCCTCCCTCTGCCTCCTGTTTTGGCCGGTAGGGGAATCTCTTCCTCCGAGCTGCTCCCACCACCTTCCTGTTGCTCATGCCATGATGGGTCAAGGACCTCATCATCTTCCCTCCCCTCTTCAAACAGCTGCTTCTCCGGGGTTGTCTCGCCAGCACCGTACGCACCAGAAAGTGGCAACTGAGTCTCGTCATCATCTGATGCGTACTGAGGTGTGCTGACCATAGGCACTGGCCCACTCGCCTCTTCAGATTCAGAGGGACAAAGAAGTTGCGCATCACTGCATACTCCCTCTTCTTCACATTCAGGAATGCTGCTTGGCTGGCCCCCTCTTTCCAAGCCAACAGATTCCGAGAACAGAAGTAGAGATTGTGATGGCTCCTGTCCATGTCTCTCTGACTGCCTGGGCACTTTGGCAGGTGGTGAAGAGACAGATGGTTGCTCTTCGGTGCTCTGACCCTGAGAGGATGCGGAAGTAATTGAAGTCGATGCGTTAGCTGCCATCCATCCGACAACGGCTTCAATTTGTTCCTCCCGCAGCAGTGGGGTACGTTGAGGTCCTACAAAGCTGCGCATAAAGGACTGTTGCCTGCTAAAACTGGGGGATGCTGATCCACTGGTGCCCGCAGCAGGCCCAGAATCCCCACGTCCTCTACCTGTAGAATCCCCACGTCCTCTCCCTGCAGAATCCCCACGTCCTCTCCCTGCTGAAACTCCACGCCCACGCCCACGCCCCCGCGCCTTACTCCCTGCCTTCTTCATCTTGCAAGACTGCTTAAGATAGGCAAAAAAGGACAAAGGGGGGCCTTAGTGTGCTTATTCCTGAACAGCTGGTTACAGGTACAAGAAACACTAATTTTATGAAGTGTGTGTGTGTGGACTAGACTTTAATAGGAGCTGATGTGGCCTACACAAGTTCAAAATGTAGTGTTTGGTGAACTTTTTATGTGGTTTCTTTGTTTGAAACAAACTCAAAGTATGAGAACAAAGAATTGAAACTGATAGTATCACCAACTTTTTGGAGCTATTACAATGCAGGCAGGTAACCTACAATGCAAAAGATGAGGCTCCAAAAAAATTGGGTAATACTAATCTGGCTGCGCCGGCAGGGCACAAGCCAGAAAAAAAGGCTCCTCTATCTACTCCTATATAGTGTTTGCAACCAACCAATGTTGATGGATACGGATGGATGCACACTAATAGGAGAAGAAAAAATGAGCTGCACTCAGAGACAAATATGTGTGAGGCAGTGACGCACGTTGAGCGTCCTACAACCAGACGTAGCTGCAGGACACTCTACTCAGCGTGAGCTGCACTCACACACAGTCAGAGACCTCTCAGACAGCCGTCAACAGTGCAGCTAAGTGGGCACTGGCACTGACAGGCTGCAGAAAGGCTCCGCTGTGTACTCCTATATAGTGTTTGCAACCACCGTAGATGGAGACGGATGGATGCACACTAATAGAAGAAAAAATGAGCTGCACTCAAATAAAAATATGTGTGAGGCAGTGACGCACGCTGAGCGTCCTACAGCCAGACGTAGCTGCAGGACACACTACTCAGCGTGAGCTGCACTCACACACAGTCAGAGACCTCTCAGACAGCCGTGAACAGTGCAGCAAAGTGGACACTAGCACTGAAAGGCTGCAGAAAGGCTCCGCTGTCTACTACTAGTGTTTGCAACCAACGTATATGGATACGGATGGAAGCACACTAGATTGAAATTATTTAAAAAATGCAGCTCAAAAAATAAAAGATGTATGAGGCAGCAGTGATCACACTGGGTGGCCTACAGCCTGACGTGGCTGCAGGACCCACTCCACAGCGTGAGCTGCACTCACACAGCCCTTGCAGACAGCTGTGAAAACAGCGCTGCTAGGGAAAAGCAAGCTACAGTGGTGGTTTATGTAGCCTGGATAAAGCACAATATTGTTTTTAGAATCGCTATTTCTAACTGTCCCTCACAGTCTTCTACAGCAGCCTGTCCCTAACTGAATTCACAGCAGAGTGACCAGAAATGGCGGCTGCGGTGGCTTTTATAGTGCATCATGACATCATTTCGGCAGCCAATCACAGCCATGCCAATAGTTAACATGCCTACATGCCTAACAGGATGTGCCCACACTTCGGAGGATTCCCATTGGCTTAATCAAAGCAAGCAGGCTCATAGCATGATGGGAACTTCCTATTCCGATTCCGATCCCGGAATCCGATATGAAAAAAGTATCGGAATTAAGTATCGGAATTCCGATACCGCTGATATCGGCCGATACCCGATACTTGCGGTATCGGAATGCTCAACACTAGTCGGAGCCCATGGAAAATCAGGTAGTAGGCCGAGGCCTACTTGGTGGCAGTTTGCGATTGTTTCTAGACTACTACTAACTGTCAACGTACTCCAATTAGGCCTCTGTCTTCACTCTGTTTCGAGTATTTCCTCTGGCTTCCAACCACGCCAGTTGCTGCTCTGAAATGCCGTCTGCACAACCCACACTTGTTCCTGTGTTACTGGGGTTCTGTAACAGCAGCTTCTCCCTAGAGGTGAGTCAGGCAATGTCTCCTGCTCTGTCCACATTTCCACTACAAGTAGTGGGAATGTAGACAAAGCAGGAGACATTGTCGTGCTCAACTCTGGAGATGAGCAGATGTTACAGGACCCAGGTATCACAGGAACAAGTGTGGATTGTGCAGACGGCACTTAAGAGCAGAAACAGGCAGTGTTGTAGGCCGGAGGAAATACTCAAAACAGAGTGGAGACAGAGGGCAAATCAGAGAACATATTAAATCTGAGGTAGTCAGAAGTTGTAGGCAGCAGGAGAGTTTGCCGTACACACAGCAGGGGATCAGCTGACGTTACCGAACCCCACTTACACATGAGCGAGTGTTTTGTCTGTGCGGACAGCACTTCTGAGCACCAAATGGCGTTGTCGGAGCCCAGGGAAAATCAGGTAGTAGGCCGAGGCCTACTTGGAGCCAGGTGTAAATCTGAGGTTGTTTGACTGTGGAGGGAGCAGGACACTTTGCCATACACACAGCAGGGGATCAGCTGACGTTACCGAACCCCTCTTACACATGAGCGAGTGTTTTGTCTGTACGGACAGCAATTCTGAGCACCAACTGGCGGTGTCAGAGCCCAGGGAAAATCAGGTAGTAGGCCGAGGCCTACTTGGTGGCAGTTTGCGATTGTTTCTAGACTACTACTAACTGTCAACGTACTCCAATTAGGCCTCTGTCTTCACTCTGTTTCGAGTATTTCCTCTGGCTTCCAACCATGCCAGTTGCTGCTCTGAAATGCCGTCTGCACAACCCACACTTGTTCCTGTGTTACTGGGGTTCTGTAACAGCAGCTTCTCCCTAGAGGTGAGTCAGGCAATGTCTCCTGCTCTGTCCACATTTCCACTACAAGTAGTGGGAATGTAGACAAAGCAGGAGACATTACCGTGCTCAACTCTGGAGATGAGCGGATGTTACAGGACCCAGGTACCACAGGAACAAGTGTGGATTGTGCAGACGGCACTTGAGAGCAGAAACAGGCAGTGTTGTAGGCCGGAGGAAATACTCATAACAGAGTGGAGACAGAGGGCAAATCAGAGAACATATTAAATCAGAGGTAGTCAGAAGTTGTAGGCAGCAGGAGAGTTTGCCGTACACACAGCAGGGGATCAGCTGACGTTACCAAACCCCACTTACACATGAGCGAGTGTTTAGTCTGTGTGGACAGCACTTCTGAGCAACAACGGGCGTTGCTGTAGCCCAGGAAATAAAGTTCAGGTCATAGAAACATGAACACAACAGTAGACCTGGATCCTGTTGCCAGCCAATTATTTATTCTGGAAGAGGACTGGCAAATTCAGGTGAGATCCAGGTCTTGTTCATTTTCACAAAAGTAAGCCGGTCAACATTATCGGCGGATAGTCACGTGCGACGGTCTGTTACCACACCACCTGCAGCACTAAAGACACGTTCCGATAATACACTGGCAGCAGGGCAAGCCAGCACCTCCAATGCATACTGGCTAAGCTCTGGCCATGTATCCAGCTTAGAGACCCAATACTTGAACGGGGAAGAGCCGTCTGGGAGAACACTAACAGGGCACGACAAGTAGTCTGTCACCATCTGACGGAAACGTTGCCTCCTGCTGACTGGAGCCGTCTGTGATGGTGTAGCCGTTTGTGGCGGTCCCACAAAACTTTTCCACATTTGGGCCATACTGGCCTTGCCTTGTCCTGCGGCACTGCCTCTGCTACCTCTTTGTGCAGAGCTTCCTCCACTGCCTCTACCCACATGGCTGCTTTGAAAAGCACTACCAGCAACACTTGTGGGGGGAATGGAGAACATGATGGTCTGCACAAGTGTTTCTTGGTACTCCCTCATTTTTCGCTCCCGGTTCAACTGTGGTATGAGGCTTTGTAAGTTGTCCCGGTAGCGAGGATCTAGGAGGGTGTACACCCAATAATCAGCCGTGTGGAGAATGTTGGCGATGCGGCGGTCATTTAACAAGCACTGCAGCATGAAATCAACCATGTGCTGCAGACTGCCAACTGGACCGGAAACGCTGTCCCCAGCTTGAGGCAGCATCTCTGCCTGCTCAGCATCACCCCACCCTCGCTGTACACACTGACTACTAGAGCCTTGTGTACCTCCCTCCTCTGGAGAGATGTGTTCCTCCTCATCCATTGACTCCTCGTCATCCTCCTCACTAAGTGTCCCCTGCCTGGGCCTTTGTGTGGAAGCACGTTGCGCAGACTTGCCAGAAGCAGATGGCATTTCTGACTGCTCATCCTCGACCTCTTCAAAAACCTCCTCACTTAGTGCTTGTAAGGTTTTTTGAAGCAGACAGATGAGGGGAACAGTCATGCTGATTAGTGCATCATCTGCACTGGCCATCCGCGTGGAGTCATCGAAGGCACGCAAAACTTGGCAGATGTCCCTCATAGTGGCCCACTCAGTGGTGGTGAAGTGTGTCCGGCGCACAGTGCGACTTGTTTGCGCCTGATGCAGCTGGTACTCCATTACTGCTGCCTGCTGCTCACACAACCGCTCCAACATATGTAACGTTGAATTCCACCTGGTGGGGAGGTCACATATGATGCGATGTTCTGGCAGGCGGAATCGGCGTTGCAGAGATGCAATGCGCGATCTTGCCATGCTGGAACGCCGCAAGTGAGCACACTCTAGGCGAACCTTGTGCAGCAGTGCATCAAGATCCGGATAGTCCCTCAGAAAGCTCTGCACGACCAAATTGAGCACGTGTGCCAGACATGGTATGTGAGTGAGGTTGCCTAGGCCCAGAGCTGCCACTAGATTTCGGCCATTGTCACTCACTACCAAACCTGGCTGGAGATTCGCTGGCACAAACCACACATCGCTCTCCTGCTTGATGGCATTCCAGAGCTCCTGTGCTGTGTGGCTCCGATTCCCCAAAGAAATTAATTTAAGGATGGCCTGTTGACATTTGGCCACACCTGTGCTCATATCTGGCCTAACAGGCTCACGCAGTGCTGATTCCGAGGAACTAGAGTAGGAGGAGGACTCAATATGTACAGACTGCATTCCTGCAATCCTTGGAGTTGGCAGAATACGTACAGAGCCACTCTCCAGATCTGTACCCGGCTCCACAACATTGACCCAATGGGCAGTGAGGGAAAGGTATCGTCCCTGTCCATGGCTACTGGTCCACGCATCGGTGGTCAGGTGGACCTTGCTACTGACGGCATTTATTAGCGCATTTTTAATTTTTCCCTCCACATGCTTTTGCAGGGCAGGGACAGCTTGCCTGCTGAAATAAAAGCGGCTGGGCACATTGTATTGTGGAACTGCCAATGACATAAAGTTCCGGAAGGTGTCAGTCTCCACCAGCCTGAATGACAGCATCTCAAGGGCCAGTAGTTTGGCAATGCCGGCATTCAGAGCCAGTGCTCGGGGATGGTTTGCCGAGTATGGCCGCTTTTTCTCCCATGCCTGTGCTACCGATTGCTGGTGAGTGGCCTGGGAGTGTGCTGATGACTGCGAACGTGGTTCAGTGGGTGGAATTTCACTGGGTCTCTGGACAACAGTGGCAGTGGTTCTTCCATGGCGTTCCAGTGAGGAAGCCAAACCAGCTGTGTGTGAGCTGGAGGAAGAGGCCCCAACACGAGCTGAAGAGGTGGTAGGTGCTGCTGAAGGTTGGCCTACATCTTTAGTGTGTCTGTGTAACTCTACCTCGTGCTTGGTACGCACATGTTTCCACATATTTGTGGTATTGAGGTTGGTCACATTTTTCCCTCGTTTCACTTTCTGATGACACAGCTTGCATTTGACAAAGCAAATGTCATCTGCAACTGTGTCAAAAAAAAGACCACGCACTGCAAGTCCTGGGAGTGCCCGTTTTGTGTTTTGGAAGAGGATTGCTCCTCACGGGTGCCAAAGTGGAGGCTACAGGCAACCAAGTCTGCCCCCGCCCTCTCCCTCCTCTTTTGGCCGTTCGGGGAATCTCTTCCTCAGAGCTGCTCCCACCACCTTCCTGTGGCTGACGCCATGATGGGTCAAGGACCTCATCATCTGCACTCCCCTCTTCAAGCACCGGCTGGTCCTGGGTTGTCTCGCCAGCACCGTACGCACCAGAAATTGGCAACTGAGTCTCATCATCATCAGATGAGCACTGAGGTGTGCTGACAATAGGCACTGGCCCAACCGCCTCTTCAGATTCAGAGGGACAAAGCAGTTGCGCATCACTGCATACTCCCTCTTCTTCACGCTCTAGAATGCTGCTTGGCTGGCCACCTCTTTCCAAGCCAACAGATTCTGAGAACAGAAGTAAAGATTGAGATGGCTCCTGTCCAGGGCTCTCAGACTGCCTGGGCAATTTGGCAGGTGGTGAAGAGACAGATGGTTGCTCTTCAGTGCTCTGGCCTTGGGAGGATGCGGAAGTCATTGAAGTGGATGCGTTAGCTGCCATCCATCCGACAACGGCTTCAATTTGTTCGTCACGCAACAGTGGGGTACGGCGAGGTCCTACAAAGCTGCGCATGAAGGACTGTTGCCTGGTAAAAGTGGGGGATGCCGGGTCACTGGTGGCCGCAGCAGACACCGAATCCCCACGTCCTCTCCCTGCTGAATCCCCCCGTCCTCTCCCTGCTGAAACTCCACGGCCATGACCACGTGCCTTACTCCCTGCCTTCTTCATCTTGGTAGACTGATAAAGATAGGCAGAAAAGTAAAAAAAGGGGTGGCTTAGTGTTCTTATTCCTGAACACCTGCTAACCAGTATAAGAAACACTAATTTGGCTAAGAGTGTGTGTACTACACTTTAATATGATCTAATGTGGCCTAGACAACTGTAAAGTGGAGTGTTTGGTGAACTTTATTTCCTTTTTTTTGGGTGGGGGGAAAGGAAAGGATGTGACCAAAGTTTGAAAGCTATAGTATCACAAACTTTTTGGAGCGATTACAATGCAGGAAGCTAACCTACAATGCAATTGATGAGGCTCCAAAAAATAGGGTGATACTAGCCTGGCTGGCCCTGAAGGGCACAAGCCAGCAAAAAGGCTCCTCTATCTAATCCTATATAGTGTTTGCAACGAACCAATGACAATGGATGCAGTTGGAAGCACACTAATATAGGAGCAAAAATCTGGCTAAATTAGCCGCAAAAAAAGGACTATGTATGAGGCAGTGACGCACGCTGAGTGGACTACAGCTAGCGGTGGCTGTAGAACACACTGCAACGTGAGCTGCACTCACACACAGAGAGACCTATCAGACAGCCAAAAACAGTGCAGAGAAATGGGCTATAGCACTGAAAGGCTGCTGAAAGGCTCCGCTGTCCACTCCTTTAGTGTTTGCAACCAACGTATATGGATACGTATGGAAGCACACTATACAGGAGAAAAAAAAAGCAGCAATAAAAGAAAAATGTGTATGAGGCAGAGACACACGCTGGCCGGCCTACAAGCAGACGTGCCTGCAGGACACACTACACAGCGTGGGTCTGCACTCACACAGCCCTTGCAGACAGCTGTGAAAACAGCGCTGCTAGGGAAAAGCAAGCTACAGTGGTGGTTTATGTAGCCTGGGTTAAGCACTATATGTTTTGTGGAATCGCTATTTCTAACTGTCCGTCACAGTCTTCAACAGCAGCCTGTCCCTAACTGAATTCACAGCAGAGTGACCACAAATGGCGGCTGCAGCGCTTTTTATAGTGCATCATGACATCATTTCAGCAGCCAATCACAGCCATGCCAGTAGTTAACATGCCTACATGCCTAACAGGATGTGCCCACACTTCTGAGGATCCCCATTGGCTGAATCAAATCGAGCGGGCTCCTAGCATTATGGGAACTTCCGATTCCGGTATTCGATATGAAAAAAGTATCGGAACTAAGTATCGGAATTCCGATACAGCTAATATCGGCCGATACCCGATACTTGCGGTATCGGAATGCTCAACACTACGGACCACCCATTTAAGTGTCTAGTTCCAACTTTCTGCATCATATCTAACTGTGACATGATATATTAAACTTGTGTGTTAGTTTAAAGTGCAACTGTACTTATAAGTTACTTCTCAGAATAACCTGACCTCTCTGTGTGAATATGAAGATAACGCTTTATCTGGCCATTATATAACTTCTACATTTTCACCAGTTTTTTCAGAATCTATCTCTTAATTTGTAAATGGCTTTGAGACGATGAGAGAATGATCGCTGATATGGTGTCTCTCATACAAAGCACAGCACAAAGAGATATTGCTGCTCTTCAATTCAGGTATTTTCGAGACTATTGTGACCAAGGATCTTGTGTCCTCGACTGAACATGCTGTAGTGACTGCAATGATAATAATTACCAAAGATCTATACAAGCCATTCCCAAAAAATCACAAACACATTGATTTTGCTTATGTCTGGTAGAAAAAGTCCACTATTTTTACAGATTGTCCTCAAGTTGGTGATCCAATTTCTTATCATGTGCTACAGTGATTCAATCAGGTGTTTGACCGTTAAGAAAAAAAAATGTGTGGAGATAATGTTTTTTCCATATGAATGTATTAGCAGACAGGAATTATGGGGGTTGATCACAATGCTGAACAATCTTAAGAGAGCAAACTGCATTAATCCACCAATATTGACTTTAGCATTCCTGTTGCTTGAGATGTGTGTCAAACTGGAGTGAAAAACTTTACAACATCTCTTGAGATCCCACAAAGCCGATGACCCGTGACACACTTTCCTGATTAGTCTCATAGCTGTTGTACATGATAAAGTCACACTAACCAAAAAAAATTCTCTACAGTCTACTATAGAAGACAGCATGGCCTGTTACTACTTGCACTTTTTTATCTGCTAATGCCAACTCTAGTCCCTATTCACAATGGCTCTTGTGTTTCATAATGAAGCATAGTTATCATATAGATCAATGTGGAGGCTCAAACTGTCCAAATATTTGCCCCATATTTGCTCAAACAGGAGTAATACATGAATTGTTAACTTTGCTGTTAAAAAGGAGTAAGACAAAAAACAATTACAGGTTCTCTTTGAAATGTAAAAGAAACTTTAAAATTACCATTTTTCAGTCAATGCACCCCTTCTAAAAATGCATTATACATATCCAGACATCCAATGTACTCCATAATTGCATTAAAAAACATCAGCCTGCCAGGTAAAAAAATAAGCTCTCATAGAAGTCCACTGATGAAAAAATAAGAAAAGTTATGAATCTCATAAAATGTTGACCCAAACCAATTTTTTTATTTTCATCTTAAAAAAATTAGAAGAATAATGCTGCCAGGTCATTGTTACTGCAGAATGAACACCATAAAAATAAAACCAAAGAATCAATGGGGAAATTGTGTTTATTTTCTTTCCACCATTTTACCTCATTTGGAAATGTTTTCTATTTTTCAATTCATTATAAGCTTAATTGTCATTTTTCTTTCACAGCATCAAAACATATGTAATCCAAAATGTTATCAATTTTGATGTATGTATTTAAATGTAACCTACTGATCCAAAGATTGTGGGTGCTTGAATTCTTTTTTTTAAGTGACAATTCATATGTGACCATCTTCCATAAATGCCTAAGGAAGTCATAATAATTGCAAATGCAACATGAACCTAAAATAATTGTTGTGTGGAACGACTTGTATTCAGTGAATTAGTTTTAAAAGGAACCTGTCACCAGGTTTTTCCCATATAAAGCATGGCCATCACCTATATCCCCCATATACAGAATCTAGAAAGCTGTATCTATGCCAAGTGCGCTCTGCATAACACAAAATGAGATTTTATTACACTCTCCTATGCTATGGTCCAGTGTGATGGGCGATACTGGGCTTGATCAGGCACCTCCTCTCTTCTTGTGATTGCTGCCCTCCTTCTTGCGATTGCTGCCCTCCTTCTTGCTTCATGTGGATGACGCGACCTACGTCATTCACACAGTATCCTTCACCACACTCCGGTACCAGCATACTCCTCTCTGTACTGTAATATGCAGGCTCTGGGAAAAGGCAAAGAGAGCTGGAGCATGCACAATTTGCTCTGCCCTAGGTTCAGAGAAGTAGACATGGTCAGGAGCAAGTTGGAGGATACTGAGTGGATGATGTTGGATGTGTCATCCACATGAAGCAAGAGGGAGGACAGCATCACAAGAAGAGATGGGACACTAGACCAAGACCAGCAACTCCCATCGGCCCGGAATACACCGCAGGTGAGTATAATAAAATCTATTTTTTGTGTTATGCACAGCGCACATCATTAAATCTTCATGGATATAATGAATTGTAGGGTCATAACATGTAAAATATCTATAAATAGCTGATGGCCATCTACCAAGCAAATGATCATTCTATAATAGTGAAATTACAGTTTCAGGTCATGTGCTGTGGTCATTTTGAGGGCATCTAAAATTTTTCATTTTAATTATGTTTTTTAAGCTGACTCCAATGTTCAGTGGTTTGAGGCAATTAAGCCATTGATAGGGGCATTCCTAACAAAAGAAGGTTCTTAGAACAATGTGATCTGGTGGTCTACTTAACCTATGTTGAATTAATAACCTTTGTGTATAACACAATTCATCCTGCTATTTCTCCATACTAGTGATGAGCAAGCACTAAAGTGCTCAGGTACTCGTTACTCAAGTCGAGCAAATCGTAATGCTCGGGTGCTCAACCCGAGTAACGAGTATAATGGACGTCAATGGGGGGCTTGAGCATTTTTCCAGCAGCCCCCTCGGAAGTCTGGAGAGGGTCTAAAAATTGATGAAAATGATGTAAACAGTACTGATAGGGCATGGGAACAGCAAGGGGAAGACCCCTGGAAACTTATCTAAATCCCATGTTGCTGCTGAGAAAAATGCTGTCAGAGTGTTACACCACTTTTACATACTGACAATAAAACACAGAAAACCACACTTAAAATGAATTTGACTGGAAAAAATGTTAAGAAACATTGGTGTGTGAGTCATGATCAGACACAATGAAAGTCATTTTTTTTTTTGCCAGGCCATTACTGTTTGTAGAGGACCATCAGAGAAATGTTCAATCACCGCACACTCTTGATAGATGCTTGTGAAAATTTTATTGCATAGATGCAGCAAAAACACAATTCAGGTGCAGGGATAGAGGAAATGGTGAGGTGACAAGAACATAACGTTTCGACCCTCACAGGGTCTTATTCATATAGTCGCTGTAGAAGAAAAACAAGGTATGAGAGATCAATTCCATAATAGAAACTAATAATAAAATTACAAATAAACTACAAATAAAATTACAAACACAAAAACAGATAAATAAAATACAAGTTTACACCTGGTAAAAAAACAATAGACTTACCAGATTACAAGAAACAAAGTAATAATGATTCAAAGCTTAATTGTAGTCATGTATAGGTCTGGAATAAGCCATAGGAATATCAAATAATATCGCATGGCAAAACAAAAAATAGGGCAAACAAACTGCAATCCCTTAAAGGGAAAAGGGTACAAGAAACAAATGTCATGATCAATGTGACTGGATATGTTTAAATATATGGGAATTCCCCACAATTGACTGTGTCATAAATACTTGGTAGGGTGTATAACCTCATGCTAAGATGTGCCCAATCAATGTCAAGTTGATGCAAAGTAAGGAAAGATGTAGCCCATATTACCTGTTGACAAGGTTCACTGAACAGTATAAAGGATATTCTGATTTCAAAGGACACCTGTTGTAGGAAAGGGGATTTAGTGCTCATAGGAAAAATAAGTTGAGTAATATGTATTGTAACGGGGTCTACCCAAGCTGGGGTACCTCTTTCAGTACCACCCCGTGTTTTCGGAGGTCCGCTCTGAGTTGGCTGGAGTCTGAATGAATGACGCTGGCCGGAATTCCTTGGTTACATGGGCGCGTATAAAAGATCACTGCTTCTCCACGTATTTCCAGTCTGACAATACTTTACTCACAGGACACAGAATATATCACACAGGTACAGAGGACAGGCCAATAGAAAAGCGGCAGGCCAGACATGCATTACAAAAGCCGCAGGTGACTGGAGCCTGTCGATGTTTACTGTGGGAATTACAAAGGTGGGGGGAGGGCGGACAAAAGGAGAATATCGTGTCCCCTCTGCCCAGGGGTGCAGTCTGTGGGCTGATGCATTAGGGACATGCATCTCACATAGAACCTATTATACATACATATAACTGCACAACATATTCTGGGTGCTGAGTGGTTCTGTAACACATAACACGGCTCCTCTTTTCAGCAACGCGATCGGCATACACAGTCTGATCCTCAACGAATCGGTTTGGGTATGACCGAAGTTTATGGGGTTGGTACAAGTTCCGTTTGTCGACTTAGTCCATCGGCGTTACCATTTTGTTTGCCGGGTCTGTGGTGGATGGTGAAGTCCAGAGGTTGTAAGGCTAAACTCCACCGCAGCAATCTGACGTTGTCTCCGGAGACCTGATTAAGCCAGACTAGGGGATTATGGTCCGTTAGGAGGGAAAACTGTCGTCCATACAAATATGGTTGCAACTTCTTGAGTGCCCATACTGCTGCCAGGCACTCCTTCTCGATGGCTGCATAGCTTACTTCACGGGGCAGTAGTTTCCGACTCAGGTAAGCTACTGGGTGTTCTTGGCCGTCCGGCCCAACTTGGCTCAGTACTGCCCCCAATCCAAACATAGAAGCGTCTGTGTGAACAAGGAAACATTTAGTTGGATCGGGTGTGGCCAATACAGTGGCATTGGTGAGGGCGTCCTTTAGTTGGTGGAAGGCTTCCTCACACTCTGAGGTCCAGGTTACCTGGCGGGGTTGGTTCTTGCGGGTCAAATCAGTGAGGGGCTTGGCTATGCTGCTGTAATTGGGAACGAATTTCCTGTAATACCTCACTGTCCCTAGAAACGCCATGACCTGGGTTTTAGTGCGTGGCATGGGCCATTTGGCTATGGCCTCACTCTTGGCTGGTTCTGGTCGCTGTTTCCCACTTCCCACCCAATGCCCTAAATACTGAACCTCTGCTTTGCCCACATGTCACTTGTTTGGGTTCAGGGTGATTCTGGCCTGGTGGATCCTGTCCAGTACTGTCTCTTGATGATTTACATGCTCTTCCCATGTCGCACTGTAGATGGCGATGTCATCCAGGTAGGCACAAGCATAGACATGGAGACCATCCAGAAGCCGGTCAGCCAGCCTTTGGAAGGTCGTCGGGGCATTCTTCATCCCGAATGGCATAACTCGAAACTGGAATAAGCCGAACGGGGTGACAAATGCTGACTTGGGAGTAGCGTCAGGACTAAGGGGAATCTGCCAGTAGCCTTTGCATAGATCGATGATGGTCAAATACTTTGCCCCCGCCAGTCGGTCTAACAACTCATCCACACGCGGCATGGGGTGTGCATGCGTCACTGTTTTCTCATTGAGCTTACGATAGTCTACACAAAACCGTGTAGTCCCATCCTTCTTGGGCACTAACACTACGGGGGATGCCCAGGGACTATCTGACTCTTCAATGACCCCTAAACGCAACATCTCTTGTATCTCTTGTCGCATCCCCTCTCGTACAGACTCAGGGACGCGGAAGGGGTTTTGTCGCAGGGGGTCTGATCCTGGGTCTCAACCTTGCGTTGTGCCAGGCGAGTGTATCCCGGTCTCTCTGAAAACATCCTCTGTCGCAGCCTCAACAACGCCTCCGCCTGCTGTCTCTCCCGGGGGCCTAGGTCTTCACCCAAGTGTGCCTGGTCCCATGTTTTAGACTGAGTCCTTTCCCCTACGACATCCGGCAAGGGAAGTCCAGCTAAATCCTCTGCTTCAGGTGCACAGATGGCCACTACCTCTTCAGGGCGCTCCCGGTAAGGCTTCAGCATATTCACGTGGAACATGCGGATAACCCTGGGATTGTCACAATCGGTGACATTTTAGGTTGTGTCGGCTATTTTCCCCACTACCTGGTAGGGCCCCTGCCATGCAGCTTGAAACTTATTCTGCTTAGAGGACTCTAACACCAGGACCTTCTGTCCTATTTCCAAAGTGCGTTCTCTGGCCCTCCGATCGTACCATACGTGCTGGCACCGCTGTGTCGCCTGCAGGTTCTCACGTACAACCTGGGTCAGCTCCTGTAGGCGGTCCTGGAATTCCAGCACATAGGGTACAATAGGTACCCCTTCTATGAGGCCCTCCCCTGCCCAGTGTTCCAGCACTAAGTCTAGGGGTCCCCTTACCCATCTCCCGTATACCAGCTCGAATGGGGAGAACCCCGTGGATTCTTGGGGCACCTCCCGATAGGCAAACAGGAGGTGTGGCAAGAATTTCTCCCAGTCCCTATAGGTCCTGGTAAAAGTCCCAATGAGCTGTTTTAATGTCCCGTTAAAGCATTCACACAACCCATTGGTTTGTGGGTGATACTGGGCACTTCTAATGGACTTTACGCCGCACAGCTTCCACAGTTGGTTGGTCACCTCTGCTGTAAACTGGGTACCCTTGTCCGAGATAATCTCTCGGGGAAATCCAACCCGTGAGAAAACCTGGAGCAGGACGTCCGCCACCGTCTCTGCCAGTATGTTAGGTAATGCAACCGCCTCTGGATACCGTGTGGTATAATCTACCACTGTCAATATATACTTTTTCCCATGCGGACTGGGTTTGGCTAACGGCCCTATCAGATCGACCGCTACTCGGCTAAATGGCTCCTCCACAATGGGGAGGGGGCGTAATTTGGCCTTGCATCGATCCCCACTCTTGCCAATGCGCTGACAACTGTCACAGGTCTGGCAGTACTGACGAACATCATAGGTTACCCCCGGCCAAAAGAAGTTTTGTGTCAGATGATGCCTGGTGCGACTGATGCCGAAGTGCCTGGCCAAGGGTATATCATGAGAGATTCACAGTAACTCCTGCCTATACTTCTTGGGAACTACCAGCTGTTGTTTTATAGTGGGGCTCGTCCCTGTGTAGTGCTGCTCTGTGATCCGGTAGAGGAGTCCCTGCTTCCATACAAACTGTTCCCCTTCCAGTACTCCTCTCCCCTCCTGTGCCTTCCCACGATATCCCTCTAATGAAGGATCCTCAAGTAACTCCCTCTTAAATTCATCTGGGGTGGCCCACGAAATGTGTCTGTCTATGGGAATAGGTGCAGGGCTGGGATGTCTTACCTGGGCCTCCTCTGAGTGTGATTCCACCTCCGCAGCTCGAGGTTGTCTCCGGGTGGTCACAGGATAGGTCTCAGCCAGAGGGGCCACCGAGAATGCAGACAACATGGGCCCCAAGTCATTTCCCAGCAAGAGGTCTGCAGGCAAATCCTCCATCAAGCCGACCTCAGCAAGGCCATCCCCGACTCCCCAGTTCAGGTGAATCCTGGCAGTGGGTAGTCGATGTATAGCTGCCCCTGCTACACGGACTGCCACTGTCCGGTCTGTCTTTTCTTGGTCCCGGACGAGATGAGGCTTCACAAGGGTCAAAGTTGCCCTGGAATCTCTTAGACCCTGCATTCGTTTCCCATTAACCCACACGACCTGTCGATGCTGTTGTCGATTATCTGCCCGGGCTGCCTGCACGGGGTCTACTTCATGCAGCACTTCCTCCATCTCTTCCACCCCTTGGTTAATCGTAGTCCCCAATGCTGGGTCAGCTTCGCCTTGGTAGCAGTGTACAGCAGCCCGGCTGAAGGTAGCTGTTCCCGCCTTTGGCCACTGGGTATGCTGAGTCCGGTTGGGGCATTGTCTTTGCAGGTGGCCCAGCTGACGACAGGTGTGGCATCGCGCTCCAGGGGGACTGAGGTAGGCCGGGTTTCTAGCTGGTCCCCCTACAATATTCAGTGGTTTGAGGCCCTCCAGGTCCATGGGCGGGCCCCTAGTGACCACCTTTGATCCGGACAACTGCGGCCTCCTGGCATCATGATGTTCATCGGCCAGATGAGCGGCTTCCTCAAGAGTCATTGGCCGCCTGTCCCGAAGCAATTCCTGCGTCTCGGGGTTTAGTCCATTAAAGAATCATTCTAACAGGAAGAGCTGGAGGACGTCCTCCTTAGTGGTTGCTTGGCTCCCTTGTACCCATTGTAGCAGTGACCGCCGTAATTTACAGGCCCATTCAGCGTGGGTATCGGTTACGTGTTTTATAAGTCCGCGGAACTTTTGGCGGTAGGCATCTGGTGTCAGGGCATACCGGGCCAAGATCACTTCTTTGACCTGCTCATACTCCATGCAGTCCTCATCAGGTACCATGCGATAGGCGTCCGCTGCCCGGCCTGTCAGCTTGCTGGCCAGAATGTGAACCCGTTCCTCCGGCTTCACTTGATGAAGGGCACACTGCCGCTCAAAGTCCTGCAGAAAGCCATCAATGTCTTCCTCTGCCTCCCCCAACTGTCGGAAGGCATTATACTGGATCTTTTTGTGGCTTACTGTTGAAGGTACCTTGTCGAAGGCCAGAGCTCCCTCTGCTCGCTGACTCTCCTCTCTCCGCTCTGCCATCTCCATCTTGGCCAGCTCCTCTTTGGTCCGCTCTGCCATCTCCATCTTGGCTAGCTCTATCCTGGTCCGCTCGGCCATCTTTTCCTTCAGATCAGTATGCACATCAGCCACCACCTCTCGTATGATCTCTACTGCAGGGTTTAGGCCATAGAACGCCAGTCTGTTCTTTACCTCCCTCTGGAATTCGGTCTCCTCCACATTCACATTGGGGGGCGCTGCACTGTCGTGTTCCATGATGGCTGCTATCAAATCCGCTTTTGTTTTGTTGCTGGCGATCAACCCTCGGGCTTCCACCAGATCTTTTAATGTAGTCCTCTTTAACTTCTGGTAGTTATTTTCCATTTATTACTTTCCTCCTGTAGAAGGGGTGTCAAATCCCGCTGTCTGCCACCAGTGTAACGGGGTCTACCCAAGCTGGGGTACCTCTTTCAGTACCACCCCGTGTTGGCTGGAGTCTGAATGAATGACGCTGGCTGGAATTCCTTGGTTACATGGGCGCATATAAAAGATCACTGCTTCTCCACGTATTTCCAGTATGACAACACTTTACTCACAGGACACAGAATATATCACACAGATAAAGAGGGCAGGCCAATAGAAAAGCGACAGGCCAGACATGCATTACAAAAGCCGCAGGTGGCTGGAGCCTGCCGATGTTTACAGTGGGAATTACAAAGGTGGGGGGAGGGCGGACAAAAGGAGACTATCGTGTCCCCTCTGCCCAGGGGCGCAGCCTGTGGGCTGATGCATTAGGGACATGCATCTCACATAGAACCTATTATACATACATATAACTGCACAACATATTCTGGGTGCTGAGTGGTTCTGTAACACGTAACATGTATAAAGAGTCATAGGGCCATGGATTTCCTGGGTCCAGGGGAGGTCCAGCGCACCTGCGCCTTGGATTATAGGCATCAAAGTGCAGTATGAACGCATGGGTGGCTATAAATAGTGTGCTGCAGAGGCCATCTGACCGACAGTGTGCAGGTGAGTTCACGCCCCCAGGAAATGATGTCGTTGCTGGACAGTGAAATAACCAAAATGAGGCTTGGAACACATATATAAAAAATATGCAAAAAGAATTGCAGAATATGAACAGTGGTATAACTACTAAAGTAGAATGCAGAGATACTAGTGTTCTGGCAAATAGAGGCGTTCAGGGTAACCTGGTAGTAGTATAAGATTATGTAGTTACAAGTGTATGTGAAATGTGCTGTGGTGATATTGGGTAGAAACAAAGGGACCAAAGGGAAGGGGTAAAAACAAAACAAGGAGAGGAGGGAAGAGAAGAGGGGGGAAGAGGGGAAGGGGAAATGGGAAAGGGGAACTCACCTGAATGGAGGGGTGCAAGGTGATATGAGTAGAGGCTCACTACCTTGTCTGTGAAGAAAAGGAGTAATTAGATCAACAAATTGAGTTCACGGTTCCAACCTTTGGGGAAAAGTGTCTGTAGGGTATGTATCTAAAAGGACTTTCTTTGTTGAAGGTGCGTGATATGATTCCCACCACGTTGTGGCCTTGGTACCAGTTCGATGATTTCAAATCTGAGTTGCGATACCGTATGTCTGGCATTAGAGAAATGGAATGGTAAGGGAAGCCATGTCTTAACACACCTGTTTGTGGATTTGTGACTTGCAATTCTATCTCTAATGTGTTGGGTTGTCTCCCCCACATATAATAGACCAAATATATTATTTTGTTTGTGCATTTTTTGAAGTCTATTTTTTATGTTTTTGCCTGTTTTTTTTTACTTTGTGGGCGGAGGTTAGTGATTCCAGATGTTTTTGTCTGATTCATCAACTGCGACTATTTAAAAGTCTCAAAATTTAGCTGGTGTATTCTTGAGTACACCTGTATTTTGGCACCATTTTTGTGCCATTTTGCAAAAAGCGTGATCAACCCTCAAAAACTTGGCTAAATCCTCCTGAACCATCTATATGGGCATACAGGTCATAGAAAGTTGAATAAAATGATACCTTAATACCTGTGATTCGATGTCTTATTCCAGAGAAATCCACATTCTTCTTAATATGTAAATGAGATGTTAAGATCTATGGGCAAGACACAGATCTACCTGAGAATCTGCTTATTATAAATAAAAAGTAGAGATACCAGTGTGATGTGTGATGGCCACTCTCTGATCTCCTGATCTCACTGCAGAGCTGTGTGTGACTATAACTGACACATCTGCTGGTTCTCTCAGTACTTCAGCTTCCATCTCAGAAGCAGTTAGTGTTGTAATACTGTTGTAATACAGCAGAGCTATGAAAGCTGCAGATGTTAACGTATTTGTGGGGAGACAAAGTTCAGTTCTCCTGCTCTGTTAGTTACATGTCTCATACTGGTAACTTCCCCTTTCATTTACAATTATCTCTGGAGGCAGATTCTTGGGGATATCAGTGCCAAGCCCATAGCCTGGAAAGCTCATTATATAAGAAAAACATGGATATCTCTGGAATAAGTCATCAGATCACAGATATCAACTTATTATTTTATTCAGCTTCCCTATGACTTGCATGCCCATATAGATGGCTAAGGAGGGTTGATCCTACTGACAAAATCCCTATAAAAAAATACAAATGATGAATTAAGTTGTATATCTTTTCTACCCTTTCCTCAGTCCAGGATTTTGTAAAAAAAAATATGGTCCACTTCATCAAACTATTAACACAAGCAAAGTGGAGTTAAAGCTTTTAAAAAGTCCAAGAATTTTGGTGCAATGTGAAGTGAATGGGAAAAGCTGGGGAGAACCCAAGGCGGTGTGAGGTATGTCTACACCTGCCCATTTTGTATGCAGAAATATTACTCCAGTCCCTGACTGGAGTAGTAATTCTGGCACGGCACACAGAGGCGCATGCCACTTATAAGATGCGCTGAATTCATTAAGTGGCATGCTTATCCTAATGAATTTGGCATCTTGTAATATTTCAAGACAGGGGTAATGCTAGAGTGCTCTATGCCAATCTCGGTTAATCAGCCCCAATGTGTTCTGGAAAGTTAATGTGCATATCTTTTCCCTAGGAAAATTGCTTGTCAGCTTCCAAACACAGCTAGATATCTTCAAGGACAATCAGTACCTTCCATGAGCTCAATAAAAAAATAACAGTTATTTATATAAAGGCTCATATTTTCTTTGCAATAGTCAATCCTTTCTTACATGCCCTATAAGGCCATACATTCACCGTCCTCACAGTATTATTCTCAGTAGGGTTCTTAAGAATTCTAGATTACTTAAAGGGAGTCTGTCATCATAATTTCAACCTAAAAAACTGCTTATATCTGCATGCAGTTTTTGCATCCATAATGTATGCAAAGTGCTGTGGTACTAGTCACTACAGTGAAGGAAATAATTATTTGATCCCTTGCTGATTTTGTAAGTTTGCCCACTGACAAAGACATGCACAGTCTACTATTTTAAGGATAGGTTAATTTTAACATTGAGAGATAAAATATGAAAAATAAAATCCAGAAAATCACATTGTGTAAATCAGTGGTTCCCAAACTCCAGTCCTCGCGGACCCCAGCATATCATGTTTTCAGGATTTCCTTAGTATTTCACAGGTGATTGAAGTATCATCAATGTATCAGGAATTCTCTCATATGTGTAACACTATGGAAATCCTGAAAACATGACCTGTTGAGGTCCTTGAGGACTGGAGTTTGGGAACCACTGGTATAAATTATATGAATTTATTTGCATTTTGCAGTGAGAAATAAGTATTTGATCCCCTACCAACCATTAAGAGTTCTGGCTCCTACAGACCAGTTAGACACTCCTAATCAGCTCATTACCTGCATTAAAGTCAGCTGTCTTACATAGTCAACTTTATAAAAGACTCCTGTCCACAAACTCAATTAATCAGTCAGACTCTAACCTCTACAACATGGGCAAGATCAAAGAGCTTTCTAAGGACGTCATGGACAAGATCATAGACCTGCACAAAGCTGGAATGGGCTACAAAACCATATGTAAGATGCTGGGTGAGAAGGAGACATGTTGTGAGTTCATTTTTCCCTTCACCGTTGAGGTCTGGTGAACTCCCTCCTCTGGTGAAGGAAGGTAGTGAGGCTGATTACCAAACACCTGGGCAGCTAGATGATGACTGGGTGGCTGGAGTTGAGGACTGGATATAAGGCAGCCGACGCCCTTCTGCCTTGCTGGTGATCCTGCTGGATTCTTGGAGACCAGTCTGATTCCTGCATCTCAAAGCTAAGTTTTTCTGCTCTGCTTTGTACACTTCAGTTTTGTTTTTGTTTTGCCTTGTTTTTTGGGAGTTCTGCCATCCCCGGCCGGGGGTGAGCTGAATTCCATTTTTGTCTCTGATCTGTTGATCTTTTGCTCTGTCTTCAGAATATACCTGAGTGCTGATATAGTCTTTTGAAGCCTAGCGACTTCAGGCCCTGTTTTTCCTATCAGTCGGTTGGCACATTTTGGATAGGGTTTTTGCAGATGGCAGACGGCGGATTTCCTATCCTGTCCTATTTAGTTAGCTTGGGCCCCATCATTTGCTCAACCTATCTTTCTATCTGTTAGTGTTTTCATTTTGCTTCACCGTCATTATATGTTGGGGGCTGCCTATTGCTTTGGGGTCTGCTCTGGGGCAGTTTAGTTTTTCCCCTTTCTGTCTTTAGGCTATGTAGTTCTCCGGATGTGATCGAGGGATCTAGGGCACCGTAGGAACCCCCCACGGCTACTGCTAGTTGTTGTGGATAGGTTCAGGGGTCTGCAATCCGATAGCTGCCAACCTCTCTGGTTTTTCTGGACTTAGCTAGTATTTTGTTTTTTCCTCCTTCGGTGACTCATCATAACAGAGACAACTGTTGGTGCAAAAGTAAGAAAATGAAATAAATAGAAAATGACTGTCAATCGACATCGATCTGGGGCACCATGCAAAATATCACCTCGTGGGGTATCCTTGATCATGAGGAAGGTGAGAGATAAGCCTAAAACTTCACAGAGGTATCTTGTTAATGATCACAAGGTAGCTGGGACCACAGTCACCAAGAAAACCACTGCTAACACATTATGCCGTAAAGGTTTAAAATCCTGCAGTTTCCGCTAGGTCCACCTGCTCAAGAAGGCACATGTGCAGACTTTCTCAAGTTTGCCAATGAACTCCTGGATGATTCTGAGAGTGATTGGGAGAAGGTGCTGTGGTCAATCTGTCATGACTCAGAATGGGGTGGTTCTGGTTCCGTCCTTGTCAGGTCAGGGTTAAATCTGTCCGCCTCTCTTTGGTTCTGGGGCGGCTATTTAATGCTGGCAGTTCCTGGGTTCAGTGTTGGTGATACTTCCGCCTACTCGTTTTGAAGTTGCTGACCCAGGTTACTGTTGTATTGTTGTTCCTCTGTGTGTGTCTGTTGGCTCTGTATGACCCGGTTTGCCCCCTGACTATTGTCTCTGTCTTTCTGCTCTGTACTAACTCATCCCTCCTGGTTATTCTACCCCTTGGCTTTCCTCTGGTTACTTGTCTGTCTTGTTTCCCGATTACCTCATTCCCATCTGGCTTCTGACCCTCGGCTTTGCTCTCTGACTACGTTATTGGTTTTGTCCTTTGTATTCTGTGCCCTCGCCTAGCTCCCTGTCCTTGTGCGGTTAACTCCGCCCCTGTGATCACGTGACTGGCTAAGCTCAGGTTCTTGCGCACTTCGCTCCTCAGTCTCCGCACACTCTGTCTAGTGGCGCACCTCCCCTATTAGCGCCCCCAGGCTTTACCCCGGTGACACTGTCCCGTGTCACTACACAAATGAGACAAAAATTGAGCTCTTTGCCATTAATTCAACTCGCTATGTTTGGTGGAAGATAAATGCTGCCTATGATCCAAAGAACACTGTCCCCACTGTCCAGCATGGAGGTGGAATCATTATGTTTTGGGGGTGTTTCTCTGCTAAGGAGGCATAACTATTTCACCCAATCAGTGGGAGAATGGATGGAACCATGTACTGTAAAATCCTGAGTGACAACCTAATTCCCTACGCCAGGACATTAAAATTGGGTAGTGGTTGGGTGTTCCAGCAAGACAATGACCCAAAACAAACAGCTAAGGCAACAAAGGAGTGGCTCAAAAAGAAGCACATTAAAGTCACGGAGTGGTCTAGCCAGTCTTCAGACCTTAATCCCATAGAAAACTTATGGAGGGAGTTGAAGCTCCAAGTTGACAAGTGACAGCCTCAAAATCTTAATGACTTAGAGATGATCTGCAAAGAGGACTGGACCAAATTTCCTCCTGACATGTGTGCAAACATCATCATCAACTTGAAAAAACATCTGACTGCTGTGCTTTCCAACAAGGGTTTTGCCACCAAGTATTAAGTCTTGTTTTGCAGAGGGATCAAATACTTATTTATCACTGCAAAATGCAAATACATTTATATAAACTATACAATGTGATTTTCCAGATATTATTTTTGATATTCTATCTCTCAATGTTAACATTAACCTACCCTTAAAATTATAAACTGTTCATGTCTTTGTCAGTGGGCAAACTTACAAAATCGGCAAGGGATCAAATAATTATTTCCTTCATTGTATATCAGTGAGTAAAATAAATAAATACATACCTTTAGATTGCTAGCCCATTCCTCCATTACATAGACATCATTGTTTGAATCAAGAAGTAAATGTGTCTACAGTGCTTTGAGCATGACATAGCACTTCCTAAGCTACTGTCTTCCCAGCTTCATTCCCCATTCAATTGCACATACTCTTGCTTGACTGACAGATCCTTTGCTGTGTGATCTCAAGCAAAGGAGACGTCCGTCAAGGAAGAGAAGGTGTTGCTGGTTGGGGTAACAGAGTTTTGGAAGCAGAGGATTGAAAAATACCTTCAAAACACTTTATTTTGAAGCAAACAGCAGCAACAGAGGAGTATACCAGCAAACTAAATACACAATTGGATTCAATATTCTTCAAATAATCTTTTGGTTGGGTCCAGTTTTAACTCCTAATATGTGGTGTGAGGGAAGGCTCCAGATTTTGTGGTCTACATTGGTCTCCATACTGGAAGACACGTGAAATCACTTGACCTGTATGAGATATTGGCATAAGTGGCTGAGCGGAGGCTTCCCTCACAAGTTGTAACTGGATCTAAGCAAAAGATCTTTGTTGAATATTGGATACCAATATGGACTTTACCGACTAATGGGAAGAACGTCTGTTTATGCACCTTTATCGGTTCTGCTTGCTCTCTGCCCTACTAATATCGAGATAGTGTGTTTTTGTATTTCACACATCCAGTTATTGTTTTGATTTTAAGCTTTTGAGATATTTAAAGAAAAAAAAACTACAGCCTACAATTTTTCATTTTGATGGCATAAAAGGTAATGTATGAGTCCTACATTGTACACGCAATCACCTCTCAATCAGTTACCGTAGACTTTCACTTTGTTACAAAATGAACATCTTAAACAAGTCCATTCAGTGTTTGCTTTTCATTCTCCGCATTGTCCCATGAGGCATTTTGCTTTTCATTAAAAACTGCCATAACCTTTTAAACCCAAAAATGATGGATTGCTGTTGCAGTCTCGCAGAGTACAGCTATGGCAGGAATCTCACCACGTTCAGGGATCTCACTTGTTTCAACTGCTTCCTGTTACACATGAACTCTAACACTAAAATTGGCCGGATTCACATGTTCCGATTCTTACTACGAGTGGAGTAGAATAAAAATACGGTAACGGCAGGCACATTGGCGACAATATGTCATGGATTACTTATTAAGAAAAATGAACAGGCTACTCAGCATTTCTTCGGCACAGCAAACAGAATGTAAGTGCTGGAAAGGAGATTTTTATAATTGGATTTCAAAGTAATTTAGCAAAGCAGATAAGGCCTAATGGGCAAATATTACAGGTTACAACTGGAACAGAAAGCCATGTTATACAAGATGGAAATCAGAACAAATAATAGCTGTATAAAATCAGCCTGTATTCACTGGAGATCGGCAGCAAAGGTGCCAGGAGATATAAACTGTTGCCCTGCAGTAACAATAAAATGAATGCCAGGCTCTAAAGCAGACACGCACAATAATTGTTTGGTTTCGTGAACGTGCGTATATGGTGTCCTTGTCTCTTTGTCTGCAGAATGTAGAACAATCGCCACACAATTCTGTTTCTGGACAAATAGAATACTTGGATGTTATTTTTGTACCAAATATCTCTCCTGCAATGATGACATTTCCAATGTTCACAGAAATTGATATATATACCGTATAGATTTTCTTGTCTTATTTTATTATGATCTGCAGCTGTGGTGGGACAAATAAGTGTCAATTTTTTTAACCTCTTCCATGGCCCTCTACAATTCAAAAAAATGTTCACCATTTTCCTGAATTGAGGCAATTTAAAGAAAATTCAGATCCAGAAGAATCCAAAGTGAAAATATAGAAAATAGCTGACTTTCAAATATATGTATACATATATATATATATATTTGCAAGTAAGCTATTGTTTTTATTTTCATTATATATATATATCTTTAATATATTTATACTATATACATATATGCTGTATATATATATATATAAAAGATGTGTAATTATATATAGCAAAATTCATTATCGCCAGTTTCACTGAAATTTCCAAAAATAATTGATTTACAGTGAATACATTTCCATGGATCTTAATAATGGAAAATGGAATATGGGGATGGAAATCGGTTCTGTCTTCTACCCGGCTGCACTCTATTGGGAACCGCTAATTTCTGATGTCACAGAACATGAAAAAGGCTCATTGCCAATGCTGAAATGTTGTGTACATGAGCTTGAAATAGATGCATACAGTTAGTTTTTATATGATGTCTAGAAATTTAACGTAAGATCGATCTATATGTTCTTGTTCTCAAATTTATAATTTTAAGCTTTTGATTACTTTTATCTTTACAATTGCTATATTGCTGTAACTGATTTTTTTTTCTTCGTTATTTAATTTAGCTTAATCCCTTTCCAAATGTATCCGGGAAATGAAACCTTAAATATACAATATGATTTAAAGACACTGTATTATTAGGATAAATGCCAAATTGCATCAGGATTTCTCGCACACTTCAACAAACAGAAATAATCCTTAAAAAAACGGTTTAGTTGATTTATGTGTTTACTATTGCTTGTGTACAAGGAAGGACACTACAATTCTCAGCCACTCTAGCAAGTGCTTGGCTACCCCCTACTGGGCAGAGAGGTCGCACACCCAGATCATCAGAATATGTATAAAATACATTTTGAGTTCCAATTATATTTTAAATAAGAAAATTAAAGTTTTTTTAAATAATCTTTTCTGTGGTGAATATTGATAAAAATCTCTATATATTTTGCAAAGTGACAATAACTTACAGCAAGTGACATATTTATGCTGGAGATTAGAATCTTTTAAGTGTAAAGTATACCTGTACATTTCTTCCAGGAACTTTTACCAACTTTGGCAGGGTAGGCAAGCTTTGGTGTTAGGGCTGCCATGAAGACAATATCTCTGATCTCTTGAAAAATAATATACATTGTTCTGAACCATACATGTATGCCATTTAGAAAATTAGGGCTAAATGTTGATGCCAGAGTCAACTCTTGTGTTCAGAACATTTTCAACCTTTAAAGGGAATTTGTGAACAGATTTTTGATACCTCATCTGAGAGCCACCTAATGTAGAAAAGGAGACCCTAATTCCAAAGATGCCTCGCTTAGGTTATTTGGTGGAGCTGATGTGACACAATCAGAGTTTTTAAATGTAGCTTGAAGCACAGCTGAGAAAGCTGCCACTGCCCAGACCACAGCCCTCTATGTACATTGTAAATTGACAGTGAGCTGCTTATCACAGTAGGGGGCATGGTCTGTCTAGGGCTCACATGAGCTGTACTCTAGGTAGTGATAATCTCCTGGTGATAAAACATTCAGTGAAATGAAACCTAACTGACACATCACTAAAATCTGTGTCTCAACCCCTGCCTCATACTGTCCTCAGATTGCATAACAAAAACCTTCTGACAGATTCCATTTAAAGAAGCACGTCCATCAAAGTTTTTATCCTCTTAGTATACTGTTTATGTTATTTATATATATATACAGTTGTGGCCAAAAGTATTGACACCCCTGCAATTCTGTCAGATAATACTCAGTTTCTTCCTGAAAATGATTGGAAACACAAATTCTTTGGTATAATTATCTTCATTTAATTTGTCTTAAATGAAAAAACACAAAAAGAATTGTCCTAAAGCCAAATTGGATATAATTCCACACCAAACATAAAAAAGAGGGTGGACAAAAGTATTGGCACTGTTCAAAAAATCATGTGATGCTTCTCTAATTTGTGTAATTAACAGCACCTGTAACTTACCTGTGGCACCCAACAGGTGTTGGCAATAACTAAATCACACTTGCAGCCAGTTGACATGGATTAAAGTTGACTCAACCTCTGTCCTGTGTCCTTGTGTGTGCCACATTGAGCATGGAGAAAAGAAAGAAGACCAAAGAACTGTCTGAGGGCTTGAGAAACCAAATTGTGAGGAAGCATGAGCAATCTCAAGGCTACAAGTCCATCTCCAAAGACCTGAATGTTCCTGTGTCTACCGTGCGCAGTGTCATCAAGAAGTTTAAAGCCCATGGCACTGTGGCTAACCTCCCTAGATGTGGACGGAAAAGAAAAATTGACAAGAGATTTCAACGCAAGATTGACGTAGGATTGTAATCTGGTCCTATCAGCTTTCCTTAGCCGATCAAGTGACCTATCACGTGACTTTGACGTCACGCAAGGTCCTGTACCTTGCCGGCTTAAGCCATACTCACGGCGCATTACCCACTCCTGACTGGCGGCACTGCGTCGGTGAGCAGGACGATTGTTACTGGCCGGTACATCGCCTGTCACCTTTAACGGTACCAGAGGTGTACATTTCAAACCGCCCACCTCCTCTATTGACACTCGCCACCTCTGCTTCCATTGGTATCAGGAACGGCAATACTACCAGCACCAGGATCCGGGTGCACACTATCATCGTGGGAGAAGCAATACCGTCTGTTCAACTTTAGACCTGCAAAACCGTATATGGTCTGAATGAAGACTCAGCTATATAGAGGTAATTCTGGGTGAACTACTGTGACACATCCATATTAATGGTCCGGTATGCACTTAGACCCTTCGGGGTGATTTAAGGATTACTCATTCTGAACAGATATACCACTGGTTTTAGTGAGTGATTTGTTTTATTCTCATTTTTATTATAGGATATTAGTAGCGCAAATACACATATATTTTTTACATTTAAAATATGTTTTAAAAATTCAACCCTTTTAACAAAAGATATCTTAGGATATAACATAAAAAAACACAACAAAAACACAAGAAAATTGTGATGTGCTTGTTGCGAGTTTATTCTGTAATGGTAACATCTTATGACAAGGTTAATAGAGTGCTGTTTAAACACTAATCGAAGGACATTTTACAGTTTTGCTTTCTCATCACAATGTTCAAATCGTGTCTTACCTAGGAAATTTGCAAATCATGTATCATAAAGTAGGTTTATGGAAGTTACAGTTAAAATAATGAAATATTGCTAATCACATTAATGAGACACATGTAAATTCACCACACAAGAAATAGAGTGTAATATCATATGTATGAAATAATAAAACATGAACATTAGAATATTTAAGGGGTTGTACGGTCTTAACTAGAGTTGAGCGATACCGTCCGATACTTCAAAGTATCGGATCGGAATGGATCGGCCGATCTTAAAAAAAAGTATCGGTATCGCCGATTCCGATACCGGAAGTCCCATTCAAGTCTATGGGACTTCCGGTATCGGAATAAGAAAAACCCTGTTTTTGCCTTGTACAGCCTCTCTGGGGTCTGTACGGGCCTTTCAGGGGGCTGTGCCGGCCTGCCAGGGGGTCTGTGCAGGCTCCGGTGGTCTGTGCCGGCCTGCCGGGGGGCTGTGCCGGCCTGCCGGGGGGGCTGTGCAGGCTCCGGTGTGCTGTTCCGGCCTGCCGGTGGTCTGTGCAGGCTCCGGGGGGCTGTGCCGGCCTGCCGGGGGGCTGTGCAGGCTTCGGGGGTCTGTGCAGGCATCGTCCGATGGGACTACAAGTCCCATCGGGCGATGCCTGCTACCATGACAGTGATTGACACATTAGCCAATGATGGGACAGTAGTAGTCCCATCATCCGGCTAATGTGTTGAATGTAAAAAAAAAAAAAAAAAATTACATGCTACATACATGCTACATTCATACTACATACATGCTACATTCATACTACATATATACTACATGCAACATACATACTACATATATACTACATGCATGCAACATGCATGCTACATATATACTACATGCTACATACATACTACATATATGCTACATATATACTACATGCATGCTACATACATACTGCATGCTACATACATACTACATATATACTACATGCATGCTACATACATACTACATATATACTACATACATACTACATGCATGCTACATGCTACATACATACCACATACATACTACATACATACTACATGCTACATACATACTACATATATACTACATGCATGCTACATACATACTACATGCTACATATATACTACATGCTACATACATACTACATGCATACTACATACATACTACATGCATGCTACATACATACTACATGCTACATACATACTACATGCTACATACATACTACATATATACTACATGCATGCTACATACATACTACATGCTACATATATACTACATGCTACATACATACTACATGCATGCTACATACATACTACATACATACTACATGCATGCTACATACATACTACATGCATGCTACATACATACTACATACATACCCGATACCCGATACTTGCGGTATCGGAATGCTCAACACTAGTCTTAACCCTTTGTCAGGCGCACCTCTGGCACTCCCAAGTTCAGGCACAGTGCACCTGACAGGCACAGGTTATAGAACCACCTATAATATCTAATTATCTCAATTTCAGGATTCTAAAAGTAATCAGTGACTTTCATAGGGATGTACTAAAAAGGGTACACAAAATCAGATGCCAAAAAACATTTAATAACCATAAATATATTAAAACTAAAAGTACCACATTTCTCAACTGCCTCCAAATAGCCTCGAGTTTTCATGGTATAACTATTGCTAAACATTAAAATTCTTTTTGCGGATCCGCAGCAGCGTTTTCCAGTGTGGCACATAAAAAAATCTCTCTCTCTCCAATATCCGCACAACAAAAACGCATTACAATCCACAGGAAATCCACATCAATTCCGCATTAAATCAGCAAGTGTTTTCACCTGCGTTTTCTGACAAGAGATGCGGATTTTGTGCAGAAACTTCCGCAGACTAATCTGCAACGTGTGCACATACCCTTAGGGCTGCGGACACCATATGGGGGTGGATAGCAGGGAACGTTCGGCCTGGTCATGTCAAGGCTGAAAAAATGGCGTCACGAACAGGATTTATTCCTCTGTGCCTGTTTACTGTTACTGCACTACAAGTCCCAGCACTGCTCATTTACCTCTACCTTGCTAGTGAATACTGCTTAAGACTGTCTTGCTGCTCCTGCTTGTATTTTTGTGTGAAGCCAAGAACTGTGATCCTTGTGTTTCTCACGGCTGGACGGTGCCTGCCTGTTTTGCACACAGTGTGACCAAATTCTGCAAGAGCTTCTCTCCTCTCCTGCCTCTCAAGTTATACAGATAAGTGCAAATTCTCGTTTCCAGCAGTGCTATATTCAAGAGGGGGAGCCTTCCATTTCACAAACCGTGTTGCTGTATAATTGTGCATTTCTTCAAGTTACAGTGTCCTCCTTATTCTTAAAAAGACAGTACTGGTATTACCACCAAAATGTCTGACCCTCTTCATAATGACCAGGCAGGGTCCACTAACCCTACACCATCATCATCATCAGCTAGTGTTCCAGTTTCACAAGCTAATGCTGACAACCCGGTTCCAGCCCTGTCATGGCCACTGGTGTTGTGAATTCGCTTTCTGGCCTCCCTCTGGTTATTATTGAAGGTAGTGGAGCTGGTCAGATCAACAGAGGGGTTGTGAGTTCTCTTTCTGGGCTACCTCTGGTGGTTACTGGAGGTAATGGAGCTGATCTGGTAGACAGAAGCTTGCCACCTGATAAAGATGATGATGATTGGAGATCTGGTGTTTCAGATTGGGATTTAAGACAGCCGACTCCCTCTATCCCTGCTGGTGATTTGCTTCCTGTTCCTCCTGAGGTCTGATTTCTCCAGCTCTGTCCCTGCATTTTCAGCTAAGTGGCTTATTTGCTATTCTGCTTGCAATTGATCTGGTTTTGTCTATCTCTTCTTGGTGCCGGTCAGCCAGCTCCAGCTGGGGCTGTGCTGAATCACTGCCCACATGTTACTGCTTGTGCCAGTTTGTTTTATCCCCTGTTAGATTGGTCTCTTTATGCTCTGCTTTCAGAATATACCAGAGTGCTGATATAGTGGGGGGCGAAGTCATGTGACTTCAGTGTTTTTTGCATCAGACGTGTTGGACTTTTTGCAGGGTTTTTTGCGTGATTGCAGACAGTGTCTTTCCTTTCCTGTCCTGTCTAGTCAGTGTGGGCCCCATCATTTGCTCAGTCTATTTTCCTGCCTGTGTTTGTGTTTTCATCTTGTCTCACCAACAATATATGTTTGGGGGCTATCTATTCCTATGGGGTCTGCTCTGGGGCAGTTTAGATTTCACCTTTCTTGCTTTAGGCTTAGTTAGCTCTCCAGCTGTGCCAAGGCATCTAGGATCATCGTAGGTACACTCCACGGCTACTGCTAGTTGTGTGGATAGGATCAGGGGTCTGCAGTCCACTTAGGTACCAACCTCTCTGGTTTTCTGTGTCTTAGCCTGGACCTGCTCTCCTCCTCGGTGACCCATTCATAACACACTGGCATGCCATTCTTCATAGGAACCTCTAGTCTCCCAATCTACAGAGGAGATCCCCATACACTTGCTGGGTTCAAAGAAAAACTAATGAACACTCTTGAACTCCTCTCACTTTCTCCCCATCAGTGGGTACAACTTCTCCTGGGTCAGCTTGAAGGTCCAGCGGCTGAAGAAGTCCGTTCCTGGCCATCTACTGAAAAGACCAGCGTAGAACAGATCGTCACCCGCCTAAGAAAAGAATTTGAGCTTCAGTCGCCTACCGAGGTTCGTCTAAAATTTTACAACCGACGATAGGTGACAGATAGTGTTGAGCGATACCATCCGATATTGAGAAATATCGGATCGGATTGGATCAGCCGATATCCAAAAAGTATCGGGTATCGCCGATTCCGATCCCGGAAGTCCCATTCAAGTCAATGGGACCGAAATATCGGAATTAAAAAAAACCCTTTCTTTCCTTGTAGGTTAATTCTACATGAAGAAAAACAACAAAGAATAATGTATAATGCATTGGGGAGGTGGAGGAGGCATTAAAGGCATAGAGGTTTAGCCCAATCAAATGGAATAGCAGGAATTAATTTTTTTTTTAAGACGTTCAGAGTTACAAAGATAACCACGAGGAGGAACGGACTCACCCCCATACACTGCTTAGTCTTCTTTTGTTTATAATTGAGATAATATCTTTTGCTCTGATTTTTAGTCTTATGCTTAATGTTCTTCTGATTTTGGTTCTTCTGCTTTTTGTTCTTCTGCTTCTTGGTCTTCTGTCTCTTGTTCTGCATCTTGGTGGTTGTCTTCATGTTCTTTGTCCTTTTGGTCATCTTCTTCAGGGTCATCTTTTTGGTCTTCTTCGGTGTGGTCTTCAGGGTCATCGTCTTCAGGGTCGTCATCAGGGAGATCCAGTGTGAGAACCAAAAACCATTTCCACAAGCTTGATCTTGGAAAAGTAGCAGAAGGTACAAGAAGGCTGAGGAACTGCTGAGAACCAGCTGTCGGTAATGGAACCCGGATGGGTAGCAGAAGCTACATGAGTCAATGGAACTACCGAGAACCAGCTGACGGTGCTGGAACCCAGAGTGGCAGCATAAGGAACAAGAACCAATGGCACAACTGTGGACAAGCTGACGGTGCTGGAACACGGTTACTAAGCAGGAGATACCTGTGCTACAAAGCTCTACCAAGGACCAGCATACGTTGCTGGAACTCGGATACCGAGAAGGAGGCACCTCGGCCAAAGGCACTGCCGAGAACCAGCTAACAGTGCTGGAACCCGGATGGGTAGCAGAAGGTACCCATGATAAACAAAGTTGCAAAGCCGCGAGCCGGCCGCAGTTACCGAAACCCACAGTCCTACAGGGGGTGCTAGTCCTATTGGCACTACGGAACCAGCCTTTATTACCAGAACCCACAGCCCACATAGGAAGCACCTAAACTGCAGGCACCATAGGCTCGACTAACCCGATCGCAACACGACAGGACAACGTATTGGTGGCAAAGTGAAGTTGACACTACCCGGAAACAGCAGGCGTGCTGGACCCAGGCTGGGCAGGAGGGAGTACCCATGCCAAAGACACTGTCAAGAACCAGCTGATGGTGCTGAAACTCGGATGAGTAGCAGAAGCTACAAGAGTCAATGGAACTACTGAGAACCAGCTGATGATGCTGGAACCCAGAGTGGCAGCTGAAGGAACAAGAGCCAATGGCACAACTGTGGACCAGCTGACGGTGCTGGAACACAGTTACTAAGCAGGAGGTACCTGTGCTACAAAGCACTACCATGGACCAGCAGACGTTGCTGGAACTCGGATACCGAGAAGGAGGCACCACGGCCAAAGGCACTGCCGAGAACCAGCTAACGGTGCTGGAACCCGGATGGGTAGCAGAAGGTACCCATGATAAACAAAGTTACAAGGCCGCGAGCCGGCCGCAGTTACCAAAACCCACAGTCCTACAGGGGGTGCTTGTCCTATTGGCACTACGGAACCAGCCTTTATTACCAGAACCCGCAGCCCACATAGGAAGCACCTAAACTGCAGGCACCATAGGCTCGGCTAACCCGACCGCAACACGACAGGACAACGTATTGGTGGCAAAGTGAAGTTGACACTACCCAGAAACAGCAGGCGTGCTGGACCCACGCTGGGCAGGAGGGAGTACCCGTGCCAAAGACACTGCCAAGAACCAGCTGACGGTGCTGAAACTCGGATGGGTAGCAGAAGCTACAAGAGTCAATGGAACTACCGAGAACCAGCTGATGGTGCTGGAACCCAGAGTGGCAGCTGAAGGAACAAGCGCCAATGGCACAACTGTGGACCATCTGACGATGCTGGAACACAGTTACTAAGCAGGAGGTACCTGTGCTACAAAGCACTACCAAGGACCAGCAGACGTTGCTGGAACTCGGATACCGAGAAGGAGGCACCTCGGCCAAAGGCACTGCCAAGAACCAGCTAACGGTGCTGGAACCCGGATGGGTAGCAGAAGGTACCCATGATAAACAAAGTTGCAAGGCCGCGAGCCGGCCGCAGTTAACGAAACCCACAGTCCTACAGGGAGTGCTTGTCCTATTGGCACTACGGAACCAGCCTTTATTACCAGAACCCGCAGCCCACATAGGAAGCACCTTAACTGCAGGCACCATAGGCTCGGCTAACCCGACCGCAACACGACAGGACAACGTATTGGTGGCAAAGTGACGTTGACACTACCCGGAAACAGCAGGCGTGCTTGACCCAGGCTGGGCAGGAGGGAGTACCCATGCCAAAGACACTTCTGAGCAGCAACTGGCGATGTTGGAGGCCAGGGGAAATACTAGAGACAGTGGAGCCAGAGGCCTAAGTGGAGCACAGTTAAAAATCAGTAGTAGTGTGAATGTGGAGGCACAGGAGATTTTGCCGTCCACACAGCAGGGGAGCAGCTGACGTTACTGAACCCCACTAACACAGGAGCTAGTGTTTTTCTCTGTGCAGACGGCACTTCCAAGCGACAACTGGCTGTGTTGAAGCCCAGGATCAATCATGCAGCAGGCTGAGGCCTACCTGGAGCAAGTAGAAAATCGGATGTAGTTTGAATGTGGAGGCAGCAGGAGACTTTGCCGTCCACACAGAAGGGGAACAGCTGACGTTACTGAACCCCACTAACACAGGAGCTAGTGTTTTTCTCTGTGCAGATGACACTTCCAAGCGACAACTGGCTGTGTTGAAGCCCAGTATCAATCATGCAGCAGGCTGAGGCCTACTTGGAGCAAGTTGAAAATATGATCTAGTTTGAATGTGGAGGCAGCAGGAGATATTGCCGTCCACACAGCAGGGGAGCAGCCGGTGTTACTGAACCCCACTAACACAGGAGCTAGTGTTTTTCTCTGTGCAGATGGCACTTCTGAGCAACAACTGGCTGTGTTGAAGCCCAGGGATTACAGTTCAGGTGGTAGAAACATGAACACAACAGGAGACCTGGATACAGTTGCCAACCAATTATTTATTCTGGAAGAGGACTGACAAATTCTGGCGAGATCCAGGCCTTGTTCATTTTCAGAAAATTAAGCCGGTCACCGTTATCGGAGGATAGTCGCGTCTGTTAGTACACCACCTGCGGCACTAAAGACGCGTTCCGATAATACACTGGCAGCAGGGCAAGCCAGCACCTCCAATGCATACTGGCTAAGCTCTGGCCATGTATCCAGCTTAGAGACCCAAAACTTGAAGGGGAAAGAGCCATCTGGGAGTACACTGACAGGGCAAGACATGTAGTCTGTCACCATATGACGGAAACGTTGCCTCCTGCTGACTGGAGCCATCTGTGATGGTGTAGACATTTGTGGCGGGCACACAAAACTTTGCCACATTTGGGCCATACTGGTATTGCCTTGTGCTGAGGCGCTGCCTCTGCTCCCTCTTTGTGCAGAGCTTCCTCCACTGCCTCGACGCACAAAGCTGCTTTGTAAAGCACTAGCAGCACTGCTCTCGGGTGGAATGGAGAACATGATGGACTGCACCAGTGTGTCTTGGTACTCCCGCATTTTACGCTCCCGGTTCAACGGTGTTATGTGGCTTTGTAAGTTGTCCCGGTAGCGAGGATCTAGGAGGGTGTACAACCAATAATCAGCCGTGTTGAGAATGTGGGCGATGTGGCGGTCGTTTCTCAGGCATTGCAGCATGAAATCAACCATGTGCTGCAGACTCCCAACTGCCCAAGAAACGCTGTACCCTGCTTGAGGCGTCATCTCTGCCTGCTCTGCATCACCCTATCCTCGCTGTACATACTGACTAGAGCATTGTGTACCTCCCTCCTCTGGAGAGATGTCTTCCTCCTCCATTGACTCCTCCTCATCCTCCTCACAAAGTGTCCCCTGCCTAGGCCTTTGTGAGGAACCACGTAGCGCAGACTGTCCAGAAGCAGATGGCATTTGTGACTCCTCATCCTCCACCTCTTCCAAAACCTCCTCCCTTAGTGCTTGCAGTGGTTTTTGAAGCAGGCAGATAAGGGAGACAGTCATGCTGACTAGTGCTCTGCACTCGCCATCCGCGTGGAATCATCGAAGGCACGCAAAACGAGGCAGTTGTCCTTCATAGAGGCCCACTCAGTGGTGCTGAAGTGTGACCAGTGCACAGTGCGACTTGTTTGCGCCTAATGCAGCTGGTAGTCCATTACTGCTGCCTGCTGCTCACACAACTGCTCCAACATATGTAATGTTGAATTTCACCTGGTGGGTAGGTCACATATGATGCGATCTTCCGGAAGGCGTAATCGGCGCTGCAGAGCTGCAATGCGCGATCTTGCCGTGCTGGAACGCTGCAAGTGAGCGCACTCTATGCGGACCTTGTGCAGCAGTGCATCAAGATCCTGATAGTCCCTCAGAAAGCTCTGCACGACCAAGTTGAGCACATGTGCCAGACATTGGATGTGAGTGAGGTTGCCTAGGCCCACCAGATTTCGGCCATTGTCACACACTACCAAGCCTGGCAGGAGATTCGCTGGCAGAAACCACACATCGCTCTCCTGCTTGATGGCATTCCAGAGCTCCTGCGCTGTGTGGCTTTGATTCCCCAAAGAAATTGATTTCAGTACGGCCTGTTGATGTTTGGCCACGGCTGTGCTCATATCGGTCATAACAGGCTCCTGCAGTGCTGAATCTGAGGAACTGGAGTATGAGGAGGAGTCAATGTGTACAGACTGGATTCCTGCAATCCGTGGAGTTGGCAGAACACGTACAGCGCCACTCTCAAGATCTGTACCCGGCTCCACAACATTGACCCAATGGGTAGTGAGGGAAAGGTATCGTCCCTGTCCATGGGTACTGGTCCACGCATCGGTGGTCAGGTGGACCTTGCTCCTGACGGCGTTTAGTAGCGCATGTTTAATTTTTCCCTCCACATGCTTTTGCAGGGCAGGGACGGCTTGCCTGCTGAAGTAAAAGCGGCTGGGCACGGTGTATTGTGGGATTGCCAATGCCATGAAGTTACGGAAGGTGTCAGTCTCCACCAACCTGAATGAGAACATTTCAAGGGCCAGTAATTTGGCAATGCCAGCATTCAGAGCCTGTGCTCGGGGAAGGTTTGCCGAGTATGGCCGCCTTTTCTCCCATGCCTGTGCTACCGATGGCTGTAGAGTGGCCTGGGAGTGTGAGGATGAATGGGAACGTGGTGCTGTGGGTGGAATGTCACTGGGTCTCTGGACAACAGTGCCAGAGGTTCTTCCATGGTGATCCTGTGAGGAAGCCGAACCAGCTGTGTGTGAGCTGGAGGAAGAGGCTACAACATGAGCTGAAGAGGTGGTAGGTGGTGCTGTAGGTTGGCCTACGTCTTCAGTTTGTCTCTGTAACTCCACCACGTGCTTGGTTCTCACATGTTTCCACATATTTGTGGTATTGAGGTTGCTGACACTTTTCCCTCTTTTGACTTTCTGATGAGACAGCTTGCATTTGACAAAGCAAATGTCATCTGCAACTGTGTCAAAAAAGGACCACGCACTGCAAGTCTTTGGAGCGCCCGTTTTGGCTTTTGGAAGAGGAATGCTCCTAACGGGTGCCGAAGTGGAGGCTACAGGCAACCAAGTCTGCCCCCTCCCTCTCTCTCCTGTTTTGGCCGTTCGGGGAATCTGTTCCTCAGAGCTGCTCCCACCACCTTCCTGTTCCTCACGCCATGATGGGTCAAGGACCTCATCATCTACACTCCCCTCTTCAAACACCTGCCCTGCTTCTCCTGGGTTGTCTCGCCAGCACAGTACGCACCAGAAAGTGGCACCTGAGTCTCGTCATCATCTGATGCATGCTTAGGTGTGCTGACCATAGGCACTGGCCCACCCACCTCTTCAGATTCAGAGGGACAAAGCAGTTGCGCATCACTGCATACTCCCTCTTCTTCACATTCTTGAATGTTGCTTGGCTGGCCCCCTCTTTCCAAGCCAACAGATTCAGAGAACAGAAGTAGAGACTGTGATGGCTCCTGTCCAGGGCTCTCTGACTGCCTGGGCAATTTGGCAGGTGGTGAAGAGACAGATGGTTGCTCTTCAGTGCTCTGACCCTGAGGGGACGTGGAAGTCATTGAAGTCAATGCGTTAGCTGCCATCCATCCGACAATGGCTTCAATTTGTTCCTCCCGCAGCAGTGGGGTACGGCGAGGTCCTACAAAGTTGTGCATAAAGGACTGTTGCCTGGTAAAACTGGGGGATGCTGACTCACTGGTGCCCGCAGCAGGCACAGAATCCCCACGTCCTCTCCCTGCAGAATCCCCACGTCCTCTCCCTGCTGAAACTCCACACCCACAACCACGTGCCTTACTCCCTGCCTTCTTCATCTTGGTAGACTGATAAAGATAGGCAGAAAATACAAGGGGTGGCTTAGTGTGCTTATTCCTGAACAGCTGCTAACAGGTATAAGAAACACTAATTTTATAAAGTTTGTCGACTACACTTTAATATGAGCTAATGTGGCCTACACAACTGTCAAATGGAGTGTTTGGTGAACTTTATTTTGTTTTTTTAACAAAAAGGATGTGACCAAAGATTTGAAAGCGATAGTGTCACAAACTTTTTGGAGCTATTACAATGCAGGAAGGTATCCTACAATGCAAAAGATGAGGTTCCAAAAAATAGGGTAATACTAATCTGGCTGCGGCTGAAGGGCACAAGCCAGAAAAAAGGCTCCTCTATCTACTCCTATATAGTGTTTGCAACCAACCAATGCAGATGGATACGGATGGATGCACACTAATAGGAGAAGGAAAAATGAGCTGCAATAAAATGAAAATATGCATGAGGCAGTGACGCACACTGAGCGGCTTACAACCAGACGTAGCTGTAGGACACACTACAGCGTGAGCTGCACTCACACACAGAGACCTCTCAGACAGCCGTGAACAGTGCAGATAAGTGGGCACTAGCACTGAAAGGCTGCAGAAAGGCTCCGCTGTCTACTCCTATAGTGTTTGCAACCAACGTATATGGATACGGATGGATGCACACTAATAGGAGAATGAAAAATGAGCTGCAGTAAAAGAAAAATATGTGTGAGGCAGTGACGCACGCTGGGCGGCCTACAACCAGACGTAGCTGTAGGACACACTACAGCGTGAGCTGCACTCACACACAGAGACCTCTCAGACATTCGTGAACAGTGCAGAAAACTGGGCACTAGCACTGAAAAGCTGCAGAGAGGCTCCGCTGTCTACTCCTATAGTGTTTGCAACCAACCAGTGTAGATGGATACTGATGAATGAACACTTATAGGAGAATGAAAAATGAGCAGCAAAAAAATATGTATGAGGCAGTGTCACACGCTGAGCGGCCTACAACCAGACGTGGCTGCAGGACACACTACATAGCGTGAGCTGCACTCACACAGACCTTGCAGACAGCTGTGAACACTGCTGCAAGGCAAAAGAAAGCTACAGTGGTTTATTATGTAGCCTGGGTAAAGCACAATATGATTTGGAAAATCGCTATCTCTAACTGTCCCACAGAGTCTTGAAAAGCAGCCTGTCCCTAGCTGAATTCACAGCAGAGTGAACCCAAAATGGCGGCGGCGGCTTTTATAGTGCATCATGACATAATTTCAGCAGCCAATCACAGCTATGCCATTACTTAACATGCCTACCTGTCTAACAGGATGTGCCCACACTTCTGAGGATTGTCATTGGCTGAATCAAATCAAACTGGCTCATAGCATTATGGGAACTTCCGATTCCGGTATTCGATATGCTAAAAGTATCGGAACTCAGTATCGAAATTCCGATACCGCGAATATCGGCCGATACCCGATACTTGTGGTATCGGAATGCTCAACACTAGTGACAGATCCTTGAGGGGAGATATATATCATAGAGGCTTGTAGCCTCGGTGATGTAAGCCTGGAAAAAGCAGGCTCCAGCAAGTATAGTGCTGAGAGAGTTAGTAGGGCATGTCAAGGCCTGGGTTTATGAGCAGTCAGAGAGATGGGTGTGATTTGCTGCTCACATATTCCCTCTTCGGGGCATGGTGCGACAGATATAAGGAAGTCCAGCTGTATCATTAGGACAATGTGTGCAAGTCGAAAAGACCTTGCTTATGAGGCTCAGTTTCTGCTAAAGGCTGAGTGAAGGTCGGACATTTAGACAGGTGAGTCCATGCTTTATATGGACTGTTTATTTTCTGTTTTGGTTCTGCTATACCTTTTGTACACAGAAGAGGCTGTTTTGTTTTGTTATACTGGATGGATCATGAACGCTTAATATGCCGAACGTTTGTTTTGAACTAACGAACTGGATCCTTGTGTGTGCACCAGCATCTACCAAAGAAACAGTCCCGCACAATTGGTGCTTTGAATGTGTGCAGAAATCCCAGAGGATATAGGTGATTCCCATCAGGGAACTGTATGTCCTGGGCCAAGGCATCTGTAGCAATGCAAGCACGGTCTGTAACCATGGAGCAGCTAATCAGGTAGTTGGTCCATGATAACACCCAGCAGCAACAGGATACCAACAAACTACTGATGCAACAGATAGAACTCCTGGCAGGGGCTGTCTGCAGCAGAGAATCTGCCCCGCCCCCAAATCAAGGTGATGATGTGAGTAAGATGGTAAGGAGAGCCTTGTAAAAGATGACCCCAGGTGGTGATGTCAAGGCATGTTTGACAGTGTTCAAAAGGGTCATGGAATGGGAGAAACTGCGTATGGAGAAGTGGGCGGAGTTTCTGGCACTATATCTAGTGGGGGAACTGCAGAAAGCCTATTATGACCCTGAAATGCTGATGACCTGATGCGCATAGTGGAAAGGTACTAGGTGATCGAGAGTTCCTTGGGGACGCAAGAGGTCTGATTATCTCCATACTGGTGTTCTCATAGGGGACTGACACCCAAAAGAAGGGAACTAGAGCCACATCTAGGGGGAGTCCAATGGTCCAGGAAGTGTCTGAGTTGTTGCCAAAGGACCCATCTAATAACATTATCTGTTAGAGGTTTCATGCCCCAGGTCACATAGCCGCGCAATGTCCCACAACAATCATGCTGCTGGACTGCAGAATAGGATGGCACTGCTCAAATTTTGTATACCCTGCCTGCATGGCTGTCTCGCAACCAAATAAGGGGCCATAGGCATGAACTGTATCATTGAATGGAGTGCCATTGACTGGTCTGTTGGACTCGGGAAGTTTGGTAACCCTAGTGAGGGCCACGCTTCCTCATCGGCTGAAATCTGAAAGAAGGTGGGCGTTCCCTGTATCAATAGAGATGCTATAAACTACCCTGTGGCCTCTGTGGTCATTGACACAAACTGCGGCACCGAGTTCCATGAAGTTGGAATAGTCAAAAACCTATTACACCCTATAATAAAAGGGCAGGACTTTGCCTCATTTTGGGACTTGTGGGGGAAAGTGGGATCAAAGGGATACTCTGATGATCAGGTCATCCTCACATAAAGCTCAACACAGTCTGAGTCTGACAGGTTTCCCTATTGTGTGCAGCATCCCCTGAGGCCAACATCTCTGAACTGTGGGTGTCCAGAGGAAACTCTGGTTCCTGCCCAACTCAGTGACTCAACTCTCAAAGGAGCATGTGATAATGTGACTGTACTTAATGGTGTTGCTCTAGAGCCAGGGGTCAATGCCTGATATCCATATTTTGCTGTAAATGGGGAATTACCATATTGGGTCACCAAGAAGAGAGGTAATGTAATTGAGCAGTCAATGATGCCAAGGCCATACAGACGCAAGATGTTAGAACTGGCCCATGCTCATTTGTTAGGTAATTATCTGGGGGGTAGACAAAATCCAGGAGCAGATTTTCTAGAGGCTCTACTGGCCCAGTTATCCTAGAAATTACGAACTATTGAAAGTCCAGTCCCACCTGCCAGCTGAACTCCCCAGTTGCTCCTTTTCTTAGTTTCATAATGCCATTGCCCATCATTGAGGTTCCGCTTGATCGCATAGCCATGGATCTGATGTGACCCTTGATCAAGTCCACCAGAGGGCATCAGTATATCCTAATGGTCCTGGACTCAGCTACATGATATCCAGAGGCTGTTCCACTATGAAACTCCTCCATTAAGTGTGTAGTTCGGGAGTTTGTCCATATATTTTCCAGAACGGGATTGCTAAAGGAGATTGTAATGGACCAAGGGACTCCATTCATGTTGAAGGTGATGAGAAAATTATTTAAAACACTGAAAATTACACAACGCAGGACCTCAATGTACAATCCACAGATGGATGGTTTGATAGAAAGGTTTAAAAAAAGCCATGCTTAAGAAGGCCATAGAGAAGGATGTCCAAGACTGAGATTGTCTACTGCCGTAACTGTTATTCTCCATAAGAGAAGTCTCACAGGCCTTTATAGAGTTTTCCTCATTTAAGCTTTTGTATGGCCGATAACGCCATGGACTCCTAGATATAGTGAAAAAGATCTGGGAAGCAGAGGTTACACCCCACAGGACCATGATTGAACATGTCACACAAACGAAAGAAATGATTGCTGAAGTGGTGCCCATCATAAGATAGCACCTCCTTCAGCTGAATTAGGTGAAGTCATGGGTGTACAAGTGGTCAGCAAGGGTGAGACAGTTCAGCCCTGGAGATCGGGTACTAGTACAGGTACCCAAGGTAGAGAACAAATTTTTAGCAGATGACATGGCCCCAACGAAGTGGTTGAAAAGATTGGCAAGGTCAATTATAAAGACCACTAACAGGGGAGAAGGAAGCCCTACAAGGTATACCACGTGTCATTGAAGAGTCCAAGAGCAGTTGGTCCAGTCCCATTGTCTTGGTGCCGAAACCTGATGGAGAATGACAGTTCTGCAATGACGAATGGAAGGTGAATGAAGTCTCTAAATTTGACACATATTCAATGCCCCATGTCGACAAGTTGATTGAAAGGCTAGGGTCAGCCTGGTACATTACCACTCTGGACCTCACAAAAGAGTATTTGGCAGATTCCCCTCTCCAAGAATGCCAAGGAGATTACAGCCTTGTCAATGCCAGATGGTTGTTTCCAGTAAGTCAGTATGCATTTTGAGTTGCAAGGAGCTCCAGCCACCTTCCAGAGAGCCATGGACCGAATCCTAGTTCCCCATAAGAAGTACGCAGCAGCCTACTTGGATGACATTGTGATTTTCAGCTAGGATTGGTGAAGCCACCCAGGCAAAGTGCAGGCAGTATTTGATGCTTTAAAAAAGAAGGGATTTTCCATCAACCCCCAAAAAATGAGCAATGGGGATGGAAGAAACCAAGTATTTAGGATATGTTATAGGCAGGGGCAAGATCAAACCGCAAGTGAATCAGATTGACGCAATACAGAACTGACCACAACCACTCTCAAAGAAGCAGATCAGAGCATTTCTGGGCATCATGGGTTACTATGGTCCGTTAATTCCTAACTTTGCTATGATAGTGGCACCTCTGATGGACCTTCATAAGGGTACGAAGTTGGAATGGCAAAGTGGTCTCCAGAAGCTGAGACAGCATTCCAGCAACTAAAGCTAGCCTTGTATAAACAGCCATAGTTGGTGGCTCCGGACTTCGCCAAAGAGTTTGTGGTCCAGACGGGCACAACAGATGTCAGATTAGGAAGTGAACACCCAATAATGTAGCTGAGTTGGAAACTGTCTTCCTGTTAGAAAAACTACTCCATCATGAAGAAGGAATGTTTGGACTTCAAGTGGGCATTGGACACTTTAAGATACTATCTATTAAGCAAAAATTTCAGGTCAGTGCCAGATGAGAAAAAGGTGAACAATGCCCGAGTGACCAGATTGTTCCTAGCCCTTCAGGATTTTAGCTTCCATGTGAAGCACAGTTTTAACATCAGCAGAAGACTGCCTATCTTTGCTCTCATCTCACAGTCAGAGAGCATGTATAAGTTGAGATTTTTAGATCTATTCACTTATTATTGGTACTGCGTGGTAGCGATTGTTGCTGTGGTGCAGTGTTTGCAGTGTTATACGGCTTGTTGTCATGTGGACACCTCGCAGCATGGGTGCTGTGGGGCACCAGATCACCAACCCTGCTGTGGTGGTGCTTTGTGCAAGGAACCACACCTTGAAAGATAGGAGCCCACTGAGAGGATCATCATGACACATCAGGGAGCTTCGTGTACAGTCTGATCAGAATTTTAAACTAAGAACCTCATGGTCAGATTTGTCATTTTTTCCTTAGTGGCATTAGATCAATTTATGATTTTTGGTCCATGTTTTTTACTAGAGTCCTAACCAAATTTTGATGCTTTTGGGTGCAAACTGACACATTTAGCTTCCAAGCAATGTTTAAAGGGAGTCAGTCAGCATAGAATGACTGTTTAAATCAAGGATAGGGACTTGATATACCTTTGGTGTGGCCAAATAGTTCAGTGCACCTTTCCACCTACTTCTTTTCCCTTTATCTTCACTCTTGTTTTTGATTAACAGATCTGGCTTTATAGAGTCAGAGAAGGGTGGGGGTAGAAGGAAAACAAGTAAGCTGGAAGGAGAACCAAACTGTTTTTTCCTGCCAAGAGTGCATTGATCACCTGTACTTGGTTTGACAGTCAATCTGTACTGACAGATTCTCAAATGCACCTCTCTATATATATACTGTAACTTTGTGGAAAGGGACATGCTTTCACTCACATTAGTGAATAAAAAATAGCTCCAAAGCTCCAATGTTGCTACTGAAAAGTTGGATGAGTGGAACCAATATGTTTCAACTTCTGCCATGAGTCTATGAGAGTGCGATTTTTTTCCTCACCTGGTATCCGTATGACATCTATATGGAATGCGCATGCAAGTCATATGCAATGTATTTCCAACATCAGCTTTTACATACTGTAATTCTCTGTCATTTAAAGCTAGTTTGCAAACTAATAAAGTAATCTTATATACAGATATAGATAGATGGATAGATGTCCTGTAGATATTTAATGTCACAAGCCCCCTACATATAATCCATTAGCACAATTAAGTGGCTTTCATGTGGCACTAAAGGGTGTTTAGCCTTATTTAATTTATTAACAAAATGATTCATTTAAAAAAATGATGTGGGGTCCCCCTTTTTTAACAACCAGCTAAGGAAAAGCAGATTGCTGTGAACTGGTGTCATTATTCTGGGAAAGGGCCAATATCCATGCAGCTTCCAAACATATTAATAACAGCTCAAAGCTTAGCCTTTACTGGTTATTAAAAATAGGAACCAAAAAAAATGATGTGGGGTCATCCTTATTTTTAATAACCAGCAAATACTAAACAGACAGCTGCGGGCTGATATTGCATTGCCTGACAATTTCTTTCTTTCACCCATTTATTAGCAAAAAAATAATCCAGAAGCTCAGCTGTAATTGATAATATGGACAACGATCCTAGACTCTGCTTCATCCGGAGGCTGTGATGAGCTTTGACATTAGTAGTGTGAGAACAAGTGGCAGTGGAAAGCGGTGACATCATTAAGGTTACCACAGGCCACAGCCGGCTGTTCTCACAATAACCTCTGTGTGAGCAGTCAGATGTGAACTGCCCTGAACTCCATAAGGCTATGGCAGTTCAGAGCTGGTAGACTCACACACTGCCCCTTGTGGCTCACAGAGGTAACCATGAGAGCCGCTCACTGTGACCTGCAGTAACCTTAAGATGATCCCACGTCATTTCTTTTTGGCTGCCCCCTTTTTAGCAATCATTAAAAGCTAAGCAGACAGCTGGGAGCTGTTATTAATAAGATGGGAAGCCAATGGAAGCCATGGGAAACCACATCAACATGTTAACATCAACATGTTAACTAAGTACCATATATTATTTTAATGCACTATGCTGTTTATTTATTTACTGCAGAGTATTTCATCATTATGCTTCTCTCTTTATTTTATTTCTGGCAGTGGCGAGTGTGAATTTGAACTTACACGCTGCATGTGCACCAGTTTATATCCCAGTTCATACCTTTGTTTTTTTTTTAGTCCATCATGTGCATGTACAGGTATGGCCTAACTTTTCTCTGAGCTGGGCATTATATTTATGTGGTTTCCCATGGCTATGTGTACACTAGTTTGGGTAGTCATTCTCAGCCCTTATCCGCATGCATGTCACTTGACAAACATTAAAGTTTTTAATATTAGAGTTAGGAATGTCCAATTTGTTGTCACCGTGAAGTGGTGGGATGGATTCATATTTTTTTTTATCAAAAAACATGTTAGCTGCACACCAGTTTTTATCCCATTTCATACCTTTGAGTTTTGTATGGATGACTATGTGAGGCCATTATGCTTTATGGAAGGCAATGCATTGCCCACTATATTGTATGGAGGACTATGTGGGGCCATTATACTGTATGAAAGGCAACACAAGGCCCATTATACTGTATGGAGGTCAATGCAGGGTTGATTATTCTGTACGGAAGACTATGTGGGGCCATTATACTATATGGAGGACTATGTTGGGCCATTATACTGTATGGGAGGCAATACTGGGCCCATTAAACTATATGAAGGACTATGTGGGGCCATTATAGTGTATAGCAGATTCTGTGGGGCTACTATACTGTATGGAAGGCCATACAGGGCTCATTATACTATATGGAGGACTATGTGGGGCCATTATACTTTATGGAAGGCAATAAAAATCATGGATTTTAAGTCCAAACTGTATAATTCAAATTCAGAGGAAAAGAAAAGGGTTGAAGTCAGCTCACCTTTCTGCTATGTGCAGCCTATCTCACCATCAGCCAACGCCCTGTACGGATCCAAGCGAGCTTAAGGAAACATCAGTATATAAAATGGAAGGTTCCTTCCATTTTTTGTATAATACAAATTCATTTTATTTAACAAAAAAAGCATAAAAGAATTTTACACACAATATATACTGGGAAAGTCAAAATACAGAAAAAAGGCTCAGGTGTGAAGGACGTATGCACATCACAGATGTATACAGGCTTTGGGTGATGCTAGACATGAATAAAAATCGCTTGTATCCTATTTTATATGTAAAGTGCTTGTAGTGCCAATAAGGTGCAAAATAGTTGCCATGGTATACTGCCTGAAAATCCTTGATTAAGCCTTCAGTTCATATAAGGCGCATGCTTTCACCAGGTAGTGCTGGCCTCCTGGTCTATGTAAGCTTGCATAAGTATATAGTCAAATATGAGCACAATCATATATATAGCAGTATATCAGCACTAGAGTTGAGCGACTTTTGGTTTTTTAGGGTCGCGTTTCGTTTCGTGAAACCAGACTTTTCCAAAAGTCGGGTCGAGCAAGATCGTCCGATTATAGGGAAAAGTCGGGGTCGTCCCGAAACACGAAACCCAATGTAAGTCAATGGGGAATAAAAGTCGGCAGTGAGAGGAGGACAGGAAACACACCTACAGTGCCCATTTGAATGCCAAAAGCATCAATTCTTCTTACTTAAGCTTGTCAACCTTAATTAACTTCATAATACAAGTTACACACTGAAAAATGGGGGTTATTTGGCTAAAGTTGTGGGGGGGAGGGCTGGCTGCAGGTTTTCATGTGCCCTGGGCGAAAGAGCGCCCCTTTAACACATACCACAACTCATCATGCTCCGATACGGCAGATAAATAGTGGTATAGTACAATGAAAAATACCTCACTTTTTACATCTCATGACGAGGCCCATCTATTTCTCCATACAGAATCATTGGTCCCATATAATGTTTGAAACAGTATATGATGAGCTCCACATAATGCTACAGTATATGTTGGTCCCCATGGATGAAGCTCCACTGTCTTATGGGCCCAAATAATGCTCCAAACATAATGGGCCCCATTTCTAATGCTCTAGTGTATAATGGGCCCTGTAAATGCTGCTCCAGTGTCTGATGTCCACCTTTGGAATGTTCCAGTGTATGGTGGGCCCCATCTATCATTCTCCAGAGTATAGTGCTCCCCAAAAATTGCTGTCCCAACATTGAAAACAATCAAATAAGTCTCCTCGCTAGGGAATCCCTGTACTTGTCTGGACAGGTGCTGTAGCTTGCTTAACAGCTCGCCAGCCGTTCTCACGCCCAGTATGGATTGCACGTGATTGCACAAAGGTTAGAAAGGGTACCGTATCCCTGGATAACATGTATGGATAGCGTACACATTCAAAATATATGTCTCAGGAGGCAGGCTTAGACGGTGTCAGGCCCAGTATGGATTGCACGTGATTGCACAAAGGTTAGAAAGGGTACCGTATCCCTGGATAACATGTATGGATAGCGTACACATTCAAAATATATGTCTCAGGAGGCAGGCTCAGACGGTGTCAGGCACAGTATGGATTGCACGTGATTGCACAAAGGTTAGAAAGGGTACCGTATCCCCGGATAACATGTATGGATAGCGTACACATTCAAAATATATGTCTCAGGAGGCAGGCTCAGACGGTGTCAGGCACAGTATGGATTGCACGTGATTGCACAAAGGTTAGAAAGGGTACCGTATCCCCGGATAACATGTATGGATAGCGTACACATTCAAAATATATGTCTCAGGAGGCAGGCTCAGACGTGTTAGGCCCAGTATGGATTGCACGTGATTGCACAAAGGTTAGAAAGTGTACCGTATCCCTGGATAACATGTATGGATAGCGTACACATTCAAAATATATGTCTCAGGAGGCAGGCTCAGACGGTGTTAGGCCCATAATGGATTGCATGTGATTGCACAAAGGTTAGAAAGGGTACCGTATCCCTGGATAACATGTATGGATAGCGTACACATTCAAAATATATGTCTCAGGAGGCAGGCTCAGACGGTGTCAGGCCCAGTATGGATTGCACGTGATTGCACAAAGGTTAGAAAGGGTACCGTATCCCTGGATAACATGTATGGATAGCGTACACATTCAAAATATATGTCTCAGGAGGCAGGCTCAGATGGTGTCAGGCCCAGTATGGATTGCACGTGATTGCACAAAGGTTAGAAAGGGTACTGTATCCCTGGATAACATGTATGGATAGCGTACACATTCAAAATATATGTCTCAGGAGGCAGGCTCAGACGGTGTCAGGCCCAGTATGGATTGCACGTGATTGCACAAAGGTTAGAAAGGGTACCGTATCCCCGGATAACATGTATGGATAGCGTACACATTCAAAATATATGTCTCAGGAGGCAGGCTCAGACGGTGTCAGGCACAGTATGGATTTGACGGCCCAGATTACACAGCGGAGGAGCAGGGAGAGGTAAAGATTGCAAATGCTGGGGCCCTGCCCAAGCAAGGGGGGCCCACTCGTGGGCGTCGGTACTGGCACTGGGCCCCTCATAGTACAGCGGTGTGTCTGACGGCGGGTGTGCACCACCACCGTCAGAGACACTTGATTGCACTATGAGGGACCCTGTGCCAGTGCCCGCGCCCCAGAGTCGGCCTACCCACCTGTCCAGGGCAACGGCACTCGCACGGTGTCGTGCGGTAGGTGGTGACCCCGGCCATGGGGGGGGGGCAGCACAGTTAGGGAGTTTTAGAAAGTGGCATATGTTGATGTTGGACATTCAGCTGATGCAAAAGGCGAAATAGGTGAAGTACCAGGAAGAGGTGGACCAAAGCAAGCCATTTTTCTGTCACCCTATGTGTCATCAGGGGAAGGTGGGACAAAATCCTTGGAAACCCATGCGTGGTTCATTTTAATGAAGGTTAGATCATCCACATTTTGGGTTGACAGACGGGTCCTTTTTTCTGTCAGGATTCATCCAGCTGCACTGAAGACTCTTTCCGATAGCACACTTGCAGCTGGGCAAGCGAGCTCCTGTAAGGCATATTGGGCCAATTCAGGCCAGGTGTCCAGTTTAGCGGCCCAATAGTCAAAGGGGAATGACCTGTGTGGGAGAACATCGATATGGGAGGAAAAGTAGTTTGTAACCATAGTTGACAACTGCTGTCTCCTGTCACTTTCCATCGATGCAGTATTACCAGTTGTGTGAGCGGTATTTGAAAAATCAGTCCACAACATTGTCATGAAACCCCTGTCTCCAACGCCACTTCTGCTGTGTGCACCACGAACACCTCTGCCAAGCTGCCCCCGGCCCGTACGGCTCGTGTGAGAACCATCACCGCTGCTGTGTGCTGGGAATGCCTCAAGCAACCGATTTACCAGAGTTGCTTGTTTATTAGCCAATATTAGGTCAAGGTTCTCCTGTGGCATGATGTTTTGTAATTTGCCTTTATAGCGTGGATCCAGGATGCTGGCCAACCAGTAGTCGTCATCGTTCATCATTTTGGCAATGCGGGGGTCCCTTTTTAGGATCCGCAAGGCATAATCTGACATGTGGGCCAATGTTCCCGGTGTCAATGATGCACTGCGAGTGCTGGGTGGAGGAGCACTTTCTGGCAAATCCACATCCCTCCAGTCACGCACAAACCCTGTACCAGACCTTGCCACGCCAACATTTTCACTTGCCCCACGAAATGCATCCTCCTCCCCTAAGTAATCATCCCCATCATCCTCCTCCTCCTCTTCTTCCTCCACCTCGTCCAGGAGAGGTCCCTGAGCAGACAATGGCTGAATGTCATCAAGGATTCCCTCCTCCTCTTCCTCCTCATCAACATTGGCTGCAGATGCCTGCTCCTTAAGGTGCGTCAAAGTTTGCATGAGCAGACGCATAAGTGGGATGCTCATGCTTAGGATGGCGTCGTCTGCGCTTACCAGCCGTGTGCATTCCTCAAAACACTGAAGGACTTTACAAAGGTCTTTCAGCTTCGACCACTGCACGCCTGTCAACTCCATGTCTGCTCTCAAAGTGCCTGGCCGTGTATCCTCCCACAAATGCATTATGGCCTGCCTCTGCTCGCACAGCCGCTCCACCATGTGCAGGGTGGAGTTCCACCTTGTTGCCATGTCGATAATGAGGCGGTGGTTGGGAAGGTGGAGCAATCGCTGCAGCTTCTGCATACGAACGGAGTGTACAGGCGACCGGCGGATGTGCGCGCACAGTCTTCGCACCTTCTGGAGCAGGGCTGTTAACTCCGGATAATTTTTGAGGAAGCACTGCACCACCAGGTTCAAGGTGTGAGCCAAGCAAGGTATGTGCCTGAGTTTTGAAAGGGCTATGGCTGCCACAAAATTACGGCCGTTATCACTAACTACCTTGCCTGCCTGAAGATGTACACTGCCCAGCCATGACTCAGTTTGTCGCTTCAAGTACTCGGCCAGCACCTCGGCGGTGTGTCTGTCGCCCAAACACATCATCTGCAACACAGCCTGCTGACGCTTTCCACTAGCTGCTCGATAGGGGGACACATCGTGTGCAAAAGTGGCAGCTGCAGATGGAGTGCTCGTACGACTGCTCTCTGTGGACGAGCTTTCGCTTCTGGAGGAGGAGGGTCGAACGCCTACAGCCAACTGTTTCCTATACCGTGGGCTATGCAGCACTGTCCCACCACCACTGTCCCCTGTGGACCCTGCATCCACCACATTAACCCAGTGCGCAGTGATGGACACGTAACGGCCCTGGCCATGCCGACTGGACCATGCATCAGTTGTGAGGTGCACCTTTCCGCTCACTGACTGCTTGAGTGCATGGACAATGCGGTTTTTCACATGATGGTGGAGGGCTGGGATGGCTTTGCGAGAGAAGAAGTGGCGACTGGGTAGGTCATAGCGTGGTACTGCATAGGCCATGAGTTCGCGGAAAGCTGTGCTTTCCACCAACCGAAAGGGCATCATCTCAAACGAGATTAGTTTGGCAATGTGGGCGTTCAAACCCAGTGTACGCGGATGAGAGACTGAGTACTTTCTTGACCTACTCATAGTGTCTGGGAGGGTGAGCTGGACTTGAGAGCTGCATATGGTGGAAGTAGCGGTGGACAGGGCGGACTGAGAGAGGGTTGATGATGGTGATGGAGTTGGTGTTCTTTCTTATGGCCTAGAATCAGTCTTTCGTTGATATAACAGTGGGATTCCCTGACTGCTGTGGTCTTGCAACGACACCTCAACATTTGCTGCTGTGCTAACCGGTGGGCTTACAGTGGGGGAAACAATGTAGCATTGCTGACTACCTTCGTTGTGATCAGTTGCACATGTGGCACTTGAGGTTTGGTGTTGTGTCCACGCTTGCAAGTGCATGCTGGTTAAATGTCTAAGCATGCAACTGGTATTCAAATTTTTCAGATTTTTCCCTCGGCTAAAGGTCTTTGCGCACTTCTTACAGATAACCTTGGCCTGATCATGAGGATTTTGTTCAAAAAAGTGCCACACTGCACTCTTCCTGCTTTGGCAGACATTTTGCGGCCTAGCACGCTGTGATCTTTTGACCCTCTGGACAAGCTGTCCAGCAACTCTTTTGATGTTTGGAACCTGTCTTTGGAGTGCTCCGGGCCTGCCAGATAACAGCTGTTGCGATGTCGATGTCTGCTGTTGATGCTCCTCATCTGAGCTATTGGAAGCAGCACCCTCTTCCCCCAATGGATGCCAATCTGGGTCAACAACTGGGTCATCCATCACCTCCTCTTCTATGTCATGTGCACCTTTCTCTGTGTCACCGTGTATGGTGGTATAGTGTGCGGGAAGGGGCACCTGAGTCTCATCAGGGTCAAAATCTGGCTCTGTACACTGCGAGGACAATGTAGTGCTCTGAGTGAATGTACCAGCAGAATCATCCATCAGCGGCTGTGCATCAGTGCACTCCATGTCAGATTCATCTTGGCCTGGGTAATTCACCATTTGACTTGATAATCCAGGCATGGTATGTGAAAACAGCTCCATGGAGTAATCAGTAGTATGGCCTGCGTCATCCTTCAATCTTGGTTGGGGTGAAGGACACAAGGAAAGGTGTGGTTCATGAACATGAGCCTCCAATGACGACTCAGTGCTTTTACTTTTTACAACTGAAGAAGAGGAGGCGATAGAGCTGGAGGCTGAGTCAGCAATGTAAGACAAAACTTTTTCCTGATGCTCTGCCTTTAAAAGCGGTTTGCCAACTCCTAGAAAACTAAGCGTTCGAGGCCTTATGTAGCCAGACGATGACGCAGGGTCAGCACCTCCTGCATTCGGTCCTATTTTGCTCTTGCCACTACCATCAGATCCACCACCAACACCATCATTACCAGCTGCCAACCCCCGCCCAATTCCACGGCCTCTTCCACCAGCCTTCCTCATTTTTGGTAGAAATGTAGACAAAATCCAACAAACTATATAGTAATGTAAAACAAGGTACAAGGTGTCTATAGGACAGGGGAGATTTAGAATTTCTGCACACACTTGTGGACAGTGGACACTTTTGGATTGTGTGAGGCCCACTGATATCTGAGCGCTATGTGACAGGCTCGATGGCACAGCTGCCTGTGACCAAAGTGACGAGAGGATAATGGAGATTTTGAATCTCTGCGCACACTTTTGGACACTGGACACTTGTGGATTGTGTGAGGCCCACTGATATCTGAGCGCTATGTGACACGCTCGATGGCACAGCTGCCTGTGACCAAAGTGACGAGAGGATAATGGAGATTTTGAATCTCTGCGCACACTTTTGGACACTGGACACTTGTGGATTGTGTGAGGCCCACTGATATCTGAGCGCTATGTGACACGCTCGATGGCACAGCTGCCTGTGACCAAAGTGACGAGAGGATAATGGAGATTTTGAATCTCTGCGCACACTTTTGGACACTGGACACTTGTGGATTGTGTGAGGCCCACTGATATCTGAGCGCTATGTGACACGCTCGATGGCACAGCTGCCTGTGACCAAAGTGACGAGAGGATAATGGAGATTTTGAATCTCTGCGCACACTTTTGGACACTGGACACTTGTGGATTGTGTGAGGCCCACTGATATCTGAGCGCTATGTGACACGCTCGATGGCACAGCTGCCTGTGACCAAAGTGACAAGAGGATAATGGAGATTTTGAATCTCTGCGCACACTTTTGGACACTGGACACTTGTGGATTGTGTGAGGCCCACTGATATCTGAGCGCTATGTGACACGCTCGATGGCACAGCTGCCTGTGACCAAAGTGACGAGAGGATAATGGAGATTTTGAATCTCTGCGCACACTTTTGGACACTGGACACTTGTGGATTGTGTGAGGCCCACTGATATCTGAGCGCTATGTGACACGCTCGATGGCACAGCTGCCTGTGACCAAAGTGATGAGAGGATAATGGAGATTTTGAATCTCTGCGCACACTTTTGGACACTGGACACTTGTGGATTGTGTGAGGCCCACTGATATCTGAGCGCTATGTGACACGCTCGATGGCACAGCTGCCTGTGACCAAAGTGACGAGAGGATAATGGAGATTTTGAATCTCTGCGCACACTTTTGGACACTGGACACTTGTGGATTGTGTGAGGCCCACTGATATCTGAGCGCTATGTGACACGCTCGATGGCACAGCTGCCTGTGACCAAAGTGACGAGAGGATAATGGAGATTTTGAATCTCTGCGCACACTTTTGGACACTGGACACTTGTGGATTGTGTGAGGCCCACTGATATCTGAGCGCTATGTGACACGCTCGATGGCACAGCTGCCTGTGACCAAAGTGACGAGAGGATAATGGAGATTTTGAATCTCTGCGCACACTTTTGGACACTGGACACTTGTGGATTGTGTGAGGCCCACTGATATCTGAGCGCTATGTGACACGCTCGATGGCACAGCTGCCTGTGACCAAAGTGACGAGAGGATAATGGAGATTTTGAATCTCTCCGCACACTTTTGGACACTGGACACTTGTGGATTGTGTGAGGCCCACTGATATCTGAGCGCTATGTGACACGCTCGATGGCACAGCTGCCTGTGACCAAAGTGACGAGAGGATAATGGAGATTTTGAATCTCTGCGCACACTTTTGGACACTGGACACTTGTGGATTGTGTGAGGCCCACTGATATCTGAGCGCTATGTGACACGCTCGATGGCACAGCTGCCTGTGACCAAAGTGACGAGAGGATAATGGAGATTTTGAATCTCTGCGCACACTTTTGGACACTGGACACTTGTGGATTGTGTGAGGCCCACTGATATCTGAGCGCTATGTGACAGGCTCGATGGCACAGCTGTGACAAAAGTGACTAGAGGATAAGGGAGATTGGATTGCTTTTAAAAAAGCAGTTTGCGGAGCAGTGGGTAAACAGCAATGCCAGCGTGTCAGGAAGCCTTAAAAGGCAGCCCAACAACCAACACCACTGATACACCACAATATAGCCTCCCCTTGCACTGCACACACAGTGACTTGTGTGTTGTGCAGGCCAAATCACTAGCAGCAGAAGCAGTTTTTTTGTCTTCTTCCCTGCCTAACGCTCTCCCTACAGAATCAGCAGCAACCTCTCCCTATACTAAGATCGGCAGAAGTAAGATGGCGGTCGGCGTGCACGCCCTTTTATACCCCCTGTGACGCCCACCAAAGCAAGCCAATCACTTGCATGCCCTTCTGAAAGATGGTGGTGACCCGTGCCTAGGTCATCACGTTGCCCACAGTGTCCGTGGATCCTGATTGGCTGAAAAAGAGCGCAAAACAAACTTTTGAAACGCGACTTTGGCGCGTAAGTCGCCGACCTCGTGGCCGACCTCATCCTAGGGTCGGGTTTCGTTTCATGAAACCCGACTTTGCCAAAAGTCGGCGACTTTTTAATTTTTTCGACCCGTTTCGCTCAACTCTAATCAGCACAGGTCAGTTTACCCATAGTGTTGCCTGTGGGATGTGAAACCCTGGAGCAGCCACGACACGCGTTTCGCGTGGGCTATCTCGGGGTAAGTTGACATACGCTGATATACTGCTGTATTTATGATTGTGCCTGTATTTGACTATACCCTTATGCAAGCTTATATAGACCGGGAGGCCAGCAGTACCTGGTGAGAGCATGCTCCTTATATGAAGTGAGGGCTGAATCAAAGATTTTCAGGCAGTATCCCTAGGCAACTATTTTGCACTTTATTGGCACTACAAGCACTTTACATATGAAATAGGATACTAGCGATTTTTATTCAGATCTAGCATCACCCAAAGCCTGTATACATCTGTGATGTGTATACGTCCTTCACACCTGAGGCTTTTTTCTGTATTTTGACTTTCCCAGTAAATATTTGTAGGGTCAATGGGCCGAGCTGGGGGGGTGCTCCCTCTTCTTACCGCGCAGAGACGAAACAGAGACAAGATGGAGGCAAGTTCAGGGTGCAACAGGTCCAAGCTTTATTCTCTGACCGTCCACTTGACAGCCTCCACAGTTTACCGCACTTCCAAGCAATACACTTTACTTAGCTTCCCTTGTCGGCCCTCCGTTTCCAGAGCCGCTTCTCACACCGTACTTTATGCTAGGGACGTGTCTGCACACACCGTCCCCTCCTCACCCGTCGACGCTCCTGACAGGTCCGTCACTGATGCCGCCTTAGGCCCGTAAACCAACAGCGCTTCCACTGATCAGTCGTCGTGTCAAATACGGTGTATCACACCCAGTGCCTCGTCCCTTCTGCGGTTCTTCCTGTCAGGACCACCCCCCTGACGTTCTCTCTCCTCAGTCCCCCTGGTTTAGATTCTCCTCACAGCGCACAGACTGTCGCAGTCCTTCTGTCACTGGAGCTCCCCCTGGGGACTGGAACCTTCTGGAACCCTCCCTCAGTATTTATAGCTCTCCCGGTCCCCTGTCACTGTAACCACGCCCCCCATGACCAACGGTTTCTAAAGCCCTAAGCTGTTGTCAAGTCCTTTGCTCACACTCCTCCCTGCCATCTAATGGTCAACCCAAGGTACTGCACGTCCACTACACTTTCCTAGCTGTTTCCCCACTGTAATAACTGACACCTACGTACACTGTGCAAACCTTTCCTTCTTCACTCTGACTACTCCGTCCATCCGTCAGGTCACCTTCCCTACACTCTCCCTTCCTTTGTCCATTGTCGTCCTCGACAATCGTCATCCCTGCCTTCGTCGTTCTGAAGCTACACCTACATTCTGTTGTCGGACCAGCTGTTGAGCCAAACCCACTATCTGCGGGGGTCGAACCATACTGGGAGCACTATGCTCTGAGCAGCCTACTGCTACTCACCAGCGCGCACGCCACCTGACAACGTCTTTCAAATTGGGCTAGGTACACCCATATTCTCTCTATGGCGTGTACCTTCCCCTACTCTCCCCTACTGTCACCTTCCACTATTCGGTATGCCATGATCGAGGTCTCTTACCTTCCAGATCATTACCAGCGCCTGCCTTCCTCCTTCAGGGGTGTCCGTGGTGTTGGGGACCTGACCTAGGACGGCTGTCTCTCTCACGTCTTCCAACTCATTTTCCTTTCTTTCAATTACATGTCATGGTCGGCGTCCTGGTCTCCCAGACCTCCTCAACTCTTAGATCCCTACCGGATCTCACACTTTCCTTTGGTCCCGCAGACCTTCCCTTACCCGGACCTGTTGCATTTTCTTGTGCATATTGTACACCAAAACAACTTTACAATATCACAAGTACCCCATTTTTATAATTTTTTTTCATTTTCTTTTTCTTTTAAAACCAACATATAACAACATAACATTGCAGATCCTCTTTCTTCCTCCCCCCCTTCCTTGGACCTGGACACTCCTCCGCTTTTCCGTATCCCCGTTCTGTCAGGTAAACATATTTTCGTATACTTTCATATAAAGAACATAGAAAGAAGAAAGAAAGAGAGAGAGAATAGTTGCATCAGATAAACAACAACAAAAACATTTTTTTTTCACTCTAAATGCAACTGTCCTTATAACCTGCACAACGGTGCATCGAACTCCTGACAGTCTATCCCACTCTCAATGGACAGAGGTGAGGGCTCCACAGCCATGGAACTCCTGGGGGAACCGAGAGTGTCCATATCAGTCCTTTTTCACGGGGGTCCGCTTTGCTCGGGCTCTGCCAGTACTGCCACCGCATAATACCCGCGGGGGCAGTATTCTTTATAGTAGGAGACGAAGTCCCCTTCTTTCAGGGCCCGGCCATGACGTATGGATGCTACATTCACGTACACTTTCTGGCCAGACTGGTCATGAATGAAACCGTACCCCCTGTCCGTGTTGGTGTACACCAGCCGTCCCCGGGATCTTTCCACCACCATGCCAGCCTCCCCTTTTGAGTGAAGCAGGCTCCATACCTCCTGCTCCCAGATCTTCTTTTATTTAATCACCTCCGCAACCCAGACAGAGGGTGTCGCGCCAGTCCTAGAGTCCGGTGGGTGGGACCTTGCTGAGAAAGGGCGTGGATCAGAGGCGACCGATGATTTCTGCGGCTCAGCAGCCGCTGGGGCCGGGTGGCGGATGGGAGCAGCCGTGTTTCCGGGGGGCTGGTCCACAGGGCCTGTCACACAGGCCACAGCCGGTTCTAATGCAGGCATAACCGCGGCCGCAGGGTAGGCCGCATCCAGTACTTCCAGCAGAGCCGGAGTGACAGCCAGTTCTGATGATGGCGGTTTTTCCGGCCGAGAGAGCACAGACGCATCTTCTGTCAACAAGCTCCGCCCTGGTGACTCCGGGCGGGATGGCTCAGGGACGGGGGCAGGGGCCTCACTCAACTCTGCGTATATCATAGGGTCCTCTGCAGCCCGACCTACCGGTATGCTGGAGACCGCGTGCTGTGTCAGAATGGTGGGGGCCGCTTGCGGAGGCACTGGTGGTGCCGGGGGTACTCTCACCTTCCCCGGCGCTGCGGCCTTCATCACATCAACACGCGGCTTCCCCTGCAGCCTCCGTCCCCCGCTCCACTGTCCTGCGGGCCTTTCCCCCAGACTCGGGGGCTCCACTGGGAAGTCCTCTGCCGGTATTGGTGGCGGCCGCTCTCGCTGACTCCACTCAGGCTCCGGTCCCCAGCCCAGCATCCTGCTACCTGCCCGTGGTCCTGAGGGCGACTCCTGGCACAGCTCCATCCCCTGCCGCCACTGCCACTCTAGGCGGCCGGGGCCCCGACACCCACAGCGTCTCATACCGTCCGTGGGGCAGCAATCGAATGGCACCAAACAGCCACAGCCAAGTCCTTCTTCTGTGCCACTCCTCCTGCTGGGTGGGGCGTCGGCAGTCCTTTCCACCCATCTGCCAGGGTCCAGTACATGGGAGCGTCGGCCTCCAGGCACATACTGCTGTCCACGGGGGTACGTTGGAGGGGGTCCCAATCCATTCAACACGACTGCAAACACCCAGACCTCTCCCCTGCGCTGTAGTAATGCCACCATCTTGTGCAGCACCTGGTACCGCCCCGAATCTTCTGTCAGCACCACGGAGTCACCACAGCGCTCCCAATTTGTAATCCACAGGTATTTACAATCCAAGCAGCACAGTCCAAGTCCTTCTCCATCCTTTAAGGCAGGCCTGCCGCAGAAGACGATGTATTAGCGGCGGCGATCCTGCCGACTACGCCAAATGTAGGGTCAGTGGGGCCGGGCTGGGGGGGGTGGTCCCTCTTCTTACCGCGCAGAGACGAAACAGAGACAAGATGGAGGCAAGTTCAGGGTGCAACAGGTCCAAGCTTTATTCTCTGGCCGTCCACTTGACAGCCTCCACAAGAAAAAAGAGGGGGAGAAGCCAGCGCTGCTTGTGGTCAGAACATAATACATAAAGTGTGAAAACACACATTGGTTTCTATCTGTATTCAAAAATGAGACATTTGGCAAAAAATTGATCAATTGTTTGAGCTACCCCGCCACGTCAAGGCAGTCTCGTATGGGGAGTCCTACTCTACGTTTTTTATGTTCGCTGTGCCATTGCGGCCTCCTAAATGTATAAAAGCAAGACCTCATTACATGCACACTGTACCTCAAGCATTTCAAAATCGTTCCTATGGCACCAGAGGACAAGCGCAGATAAAGGTTAGCCAGGTCCATGCAGACATTTCAGGTCCAACCTCCACACTGCCTGACCAGCACCACAGATAAAGGACGATCCAGGCCCAGATACAGGTGCGTAATCAAATAAAGCCTAGGGCAGGGCAGGGCCGCTGTTAATGTGAACAGCAGCCTAGATCAATCACTAAGAAAACAGAAAGAATAGCGTACATGACCCAGCGCGCACGGCTACAGTGGTGGTCAGCCACAAAACCAATATCAAGAAAAAAGAGGGGGAGAAGCCAGCGCTGCTTGTGGTCAGAACGTAATACATAAAGTGTGAAAACACACATTGGTTTCTATCTGTATTCAAAAATGAGACATTTAGCAAAAAATTGATCAATTGTTTGAGCTACCCCGCCACGTCAAGGCAGTCTCGTATGGGGAGTCCTACTCTACGTTTTTTATGTTCGCTGTGCCATTGCGGCCTCCTAAATGTATAAAAGCAAGACCTCATTACATGCACACTGTACCTCAAGCATTTCAAAATCGTTCCTATGGCACCAGAGGACAAGCGCAGATAAAGGTTAGCCAGGTCCATGCAGACATTTCAGGTCCAACCTCCACACTGCCTGACCAGCACCACAGATAAAGGACGATCCAGGCCCAGATACAGGTGCGTAATCAAATAAAGCCTAGGGCAGGGCAGGGCCGCTGTTAATGTGAACAGCAGCCTAGATCAATCACTAAGAAAACAGAAAGAATAGCGTACATGACCCAGCGCGCACGGCTACAGTGGTGGTCAGCCACAAAACCAATATCAAGAAAAAAGAGGGGGAGAAGCCAGCGCTGCTTGTGGTCAGAACGTAATACATAAAGTGTGAAAACACACATTGGTTTCTATCTGTATTCAAAAATGAGACATTTAGCAAAAAATTGATCAATTGTTTGAGCTACCCCGCCACGTCAAGGCAGTCTCGTATGGGGAGTCCTACTCTACGTTTTTTATGTTCGCTGTGCCATTGCGGCCTCCTAAATGTATAAAAGCAAGACCTCATTACATGCACACTGTACCTCAAGCATTTCAAAATCGTTCCTATGGCACCAGAGGACAAGCGCAGATAAAGGTTAGCCAGGTCCATGCAGACATTTCAGGTCCAACCTCCACACTGCCTGACCAGCACCACAGATAAAGGACGATCCAGGCCCAGATACAGGTGCGTAATCAAATAAAGCCTAGGGCAGGGCAGGGCCGCTGTTAATGTGAACAGCAGCCTGGATCAATCACTAAGAAAACAGAAAGAATAGCGTACATGACCCAGCGCGCACGGCTACAGTGGTGGTCAGCCACAAAACCAATATCAAGAAAAAAGAGGGGGAGAAGCCAGCGCTGCTATGGCACAGCGAACATAAAAAACGTAGAGTAGGACTCCCCATACGAGACTGCCTTGACGTGGCGGGGTAGCTCAAACAATTGATCAATTTTTTGCTAAATGTCTCATTTTTGAATACAGATAGAAACCAATGTGTGTTTTCACACTTTATGTATTACGTTCTGACCACAAGCAGCGCTGGCTTCTCCCCCTCTTTTTTCTTGATATTGGTTTTGTGGCTGACCACCACTGTAGCCGTGCGCGCTGGGTCATGTACGCTATTCTTTCTGTTTTCTTAGTGATTGATCTAGGCTGCTGTTCACATTAACAGCGGCCCTGCCCTGCCCTAGGCTTTATTTGATTACGCACCTGTATCTGGGCCTGGATCGTCCTTTATCTGTGGTGCTGGTCAGGCAGTGTGGAGGTTGGACCTGAAATGTCTGCATGGACCTGGCTAACCTTTATCTGCGCTTGTCCTCTGGTGCCATAGGAACGATTTTGAAATGCTTGAGGTACAGTGTGCATGTAATGAGGTCTTGCTTTTATACATTTAGGAGGCCGCAATGGCACAGCGAACATAAAAAACGTAGAGTAGGACTCCCCATACGAGACTGCCTTGACGTGGCGGGGTAGCTCAAACAATTGATCAATTTTTTGCTAAATGTCTCATTTTTGAATACAGATAGAAACCAATGTGTGTTTTCACACTTTATGTATTACGTTCTGACCACAAGCAGCGCTGGCTTCTCCCCCTCTTTTTTCTTGATATTGGTTTTGTGGCTGACCACCACTGTAGCCGTGCGCGCTGGGTCATGTACGCTATTCTTTCTGTTTTCTTAGTGATTGATCTAGGCTGCTGTTCACATTAACATCGGCCCTGCCCTGCCCTAGGCTTTATTTGATTACGCACCTGTATCTGGGCCTGGATCGTCCTTTATCTGTGGTGCTGGTCAGGCAGTGTGGAGGTTGGACCTGAAATGTCTGCATGGACCTGGCTAACCTTTATCTGCGCTTGTCCTCTGGTGCCATAGGAACGATTTTGAAATGCTTGAGGTACAGTGTGCATGTAATGAGGTCTTGCTTTTATACATTTAGGAGGCCGCAATGGCACAGCGAACATAAAAAACGTAGAGTAGGACTCCCCATACGAGACTGCCTTGACGTGGCGGGGTAGCTCAAACAATTGATCAATTTTTTGCTAAATGTCTCATTTTTGAATACAGATAGAAACCAATGTGTGTTTTCACACTTTATGTATTATGTTCTGACCACAAGCAGCGCTGGCTTCTCCCCCTCTTTTTTCTTGATATTGGTTTTGTGGCTGACCACCACTGTAGCCGTGCGCGCTGGGTCATGTACGCTATTCTTTCTGTTTTCTTAGTGATTGATCTAGGCTGCTGTTCACATTAACAGCGGCCCTGCCCTGCCCTAGACTTTATTTGATTACGCACCTGTATCTGGGCCTGGATCGTCCTTTATCTGTGGTGCTGGTCAGGCAGTGTGGAGGTTGGACCTGAAATGTCTGCATGGACCTGGCTAACCTTTATCTGCGCTTGTCCTCTGGTGCCATAGGAACGATTTTGAAATGCTTGAGGTACAGTGTGCATGTAATGAGGTCTTGCTTTTATACATTTAGGAGGCCGCAATGGCACAGCGAACATAAAAAACGTAGAGTAGGACTCCCCATACGAGACTGCCTTGACGTGGCGGGGTAGCTCAAACAATTGATCAATTTTTTGCTAAATGTCTCATTTTTGAATACAGATAGAAACCAATGTGTGTTTTCACACTTTATGTATTACGTTCTGACCACAAGCAGCGCTGGCTTCTCCCCCTCTTTTTTCTTGACAGCCTCCACAGTATACCGCACTTCCAAGCAATACACTTTACTTAGCTTCCCTTGTCGGCCCTCCGTTTCCAGAGCCACTTCTCACACCGTACTTTATGCTAGGGACGTGTCTGCACACACCCTCCCCTCCTCACATGTCGACGCTCCTGACAGGTCCGTCACTGTGGCCGCCTTAGGCCCGTAAACCAACAGCGCTTCCACTGATCAGTCGTCATGTCAAATACGGTGTCTCACACCCAGTGCCTCGTCCCTTCTGCGGTTCTTCCTGTCAGGACCACCCCCCTGACGTTCTCTCTCCTCAGTCCCCCTGGTTTAGATTCTCCTCACAGCGCACAGACTGTTGCAGTCCTCCTGTCACTGGAGCTCCCCCTGGGGACTGGAACCTTCTGGAACCCTCCCTCAGTATTTATAGCTCTCCCGGTCCCCTGTCACTGTAACCACGCCCCCATGACCAACGGTTTCTAAAGCCCTAAGCTGTTGTCAAGTCCTTTGCTCACACTCCTCCCTGCCATCTAATGGTCAACCCAAGGTACTGCACGTCCACTACACTTTCCTAGCTGTTTCCCCACTGTAATAACTGACACCTACGTACACTGTGCAAACCTTTCCTTCTTCACTCTGACTAGTCCGTCCGTCCGTCAGGCCACCTTCCCTACATATTGTGTGTAAAATTCTTTTATGCTTTTTTTGTTAAAAAAATGAATTTGTATTACTGTATACAGTTTGGACTTAAACTCCATGATTTTTGTAGGATTTAAGCTATTGGGAGTGTTCAATTATATCTTTTACTGGTCTTTCACTATGGCATAGGACCAGTCATGATATTGTAGTTACCATGTTTCAGCAGAATCTTACTCTCTTTTTGGAAGGCAATGCAGGACACATTATACTGTATGAAAGATTATGTTGGGCCGTTATACTGTATGGAAAACAATATAGGGCCCATTATACTGTATGAAGCAAAATTCAGAGCCAATTATACAGCATGGAGAAGTGTGTGGAACACTAATACTGTACAGTGGACAATGTAGGTCCATTATTCTATATGGAAGGCAATGCATGGTCCACTATTCTGTATGGAAGAATGTGCGGAGTCATTATACTGTTTGGAAGGTAGTGCATGGCCCATATGGAGGACTATGTGGGTTCGTTATTCTATATGGAAGGCAATCCAGGGCCCATTACTCTGCACGGAGGGCGATGCAAGGCCTATTATACTCTATGGAGGATTATGTGGGGCCATTATACTGTTTGAAGAACTATATGGGGCCATTATACTGTATGGAGGACTATATGATGCTCATTATACTGTGTGGAGGTCACAGTTGAGGAATCATACTGTGATGGGGTCACAATTGGTTGCCGAGAGGGAGGGTACAGTAGTATTATCATACCGAGCATGGCGGAATACTGTGGAGTAATTCATTGTGGGGGCATCTAAAAGTGTTTGGCGGACACTTTTTTGGCATCCTACTTTGTTATCTGTATTATTGAAGGTTTTTATCCTTTGCTATTACATATATAAATTTGGCCTTTGGGACATACGATTTTACTGCTCTTGCATAACAAATTATAATATTCCAGGGTGACTCATTTGTATTTAGGTGTTTAGTTTATTCTAGATCTATTAATTAAAATGTATTTTACTTGTGGGACAACCCCTTGACGTTCGTTTCCTTATGAAAAGGTTAATCGATATATATATTGATGATAAAGAAAAACATCCTCAATTGTAGTTTTTAATTTTGGCCCTCTGTCTTTTTGAGTTTGAAATCCTTGGTCTAAATGTAGTGTAAGGACCCTATACAGATCAGAAAGGCCATAATTGTACTCCATTTCTTAAAATATTTTGCCAACATGAAATAGGCCTAGATCACTATAAAACATTTTCTATTCTTAATTTCTCTTTCTTTCTTTTCTTGTGCTTTTTAAGAAAACACCTTTAGTGTCCAATTAGAAGGGTTTTAACATTCTTTAAGAGGCCACGGTCAGTAAGTAATTCAAAGTGTCCTACTTTCACCATATAGTACACCAAATTCTAATTACACAAAAGTAAAAGGATTGAAAGGCTGTTTTACCTTGCATGTGTCACAATAACTCAACATCAAATTCATAAGCCAGCAGATAGGAAATATATTTTGTCACAAGGGAAAGGAGAATCATGACAATAGCAAGTTGTTTTTTATATGCCAGGGCAAAAGATTAAAGAGCCGGGAATTATGTAAGTAAAAGCATAATCTATGTTTTCTTCATGCATGGATTTCCCAGTGTGTAAGCGTTTTCAGACCATACCTGCTCAGCGTCAAAGTGTGAAATCTGGAGGCAGCAGGTACTTTTTTCTGCCAGTAGTAAAATCACTTGATGTAACAAGAAAAATCAGAGCAGAACAAAGTAAAAGGAGTTCGAGGAAATGTGCTGAGAAGGGATCAGAACTGAAATATTGTTTCTTTTTATCTACAATATATTAAGGGAATGTCCACCTATCAATACTGTGTCAGCTTTATATGCAACACTACGTTCAGATCTAGTTCTTAGTAGCAGTTGTAGTTGAAGTTTTTCATTAAATGTAGAGCTCTAAATTATCTGTAAAGAAATAGCATTAAAGTAGCAATTCAGCATTTTTTTCACATAGCCTCTAATTAGGGCCATATTTGCCACTTGGCACCTGAGGGCAAGGGCCTATGGCGGCAAGTTGCAGGAGGCAGCGACACCATGAGAGTGATTTTTTTTTTAATTTCTCCCTTCCTTCTCACTGTATACCAAGTACCAAAACCTGCATTTTTTTCTAAGAGGGGTTGGGAGTTTGAGATGTAAGTGCCCTTTCAGCATAGACAAAGAAAGGCTCACCAGCTTCCTGCCCGGACAGAGGACATAAATCCTCCTGGTGAAAGACTCCTGATGATGCCCGTGTGACTCATGTGGGAGGAGCAATCATAAAGATTGCAGGAAGAAATAATCTGGGAACAGGGGTACATGGAGTGGAAGCTCTATGTGGGGAACATGGGGGTGCAAGCTGTATGTGGGGTACATGTGGATGCAAGCTGTGTGGGAGTACATGTGGTACAGACTATATGTGGGGTACATTTGGTTCAGACTGTATGTGGGGTACATGTGGGGCAGACTATGTGGGGAACATGGTGGTGGAAGTTGTATGTGGGGTACTTGGGGTGCAAGCTGTGTGTGGTGTACACGGTGTGCAGACTATATGTGGAGTACATGGGGCTGCAAGCTGTATGTGGGGAACATGGAGGTGAAGACTATATGTGGTGTACATGGGGTGCAGACTACATGTGGGGTACATGGGGTGGAAGCTGTATATGTGGTATAAGGGGGTGCATACTGTATGTGGGGTATACGGGGGTGCAATCTCTGTCAGGCACATGGGGGTGGAAGCTGTGTGTGGGGTACATTGGGGTACATGGGGGAGCAAGCTGTGTGTGGGGTACATGGGGTGCAGACTAAATGTCAGGTACATGGGGTGGAAGCTGTATGTGTCTTATACAAGGGTGCAGACTGTATGTGTGGTACCTGGGGGATGCAGACTGTATGTGGAGTACATGGCAGTGCAGGCTAAAAGTGGTGTACATGGGGGTGTTGCAAGCAGTGTGTGATACTGTCACAAAGGAGAGGAAGACACAGGAGAAGGAACACCCTTCTTAGTGGACCTGAAGTTACAAGTAAGGGTACTCTCAAACTGGCGTATAACACAGCCGAGTGCAATCTGATGTTTTAACGCTCATCCCAATGTTATATTAAGGGGCAGTGCAGACCTGAAATTGCTTTCTCATGTCGAATCGGTATGAGAAAATAATCGCAGCATGCTATGACTGGCTCGGATATTCGGATCACGCTCACCCATACAAGTCCATGGGTGTATGTGAAACATCTGACTGCACTAATGTCATCCAAGTGCAGCTGATTACCATGGACACCGGCAATGGAGAAATTACTTTTCCATCTTATCTTCACCTGTGCTCTGATTCTCTCATGCAAGAGAATTGAATCACAGTAGAATGACACTCAGATCAAACTTTGTCAGAGTTTGAGTGTCATGCTGTGTGGGGGAATAATGCAAACTATGAAACTGAGGTGGAAGATTGTGGGGGCTTAAAATACTGTGTGGGGGTGATGATAATGTATTCAGGACTGTAAGTTATTATATTGTAGGTGTCATTATTCTGTGCTTTGGGATTGTGAAGGTCATCATTCTGTGTTTGGGGGCTGTGGAAGCTAATACTGTGGCGGGTCATCATTCTGTGTTTGGGAGACTATGGAGTCCAACATTCTGTGTTTGGGTGGACTGTGGGAGATAATACTGTGGAGCTCATCACACTGTGTTTGGGGGCTGTGGAGGTCATCATTCTGTGTTTGGTAGCTATGGAAGCTAATACTGTGGAGGCTAATACTGTAATACTGTGTGGGGGGTCATCTTTCTGTGTTTGGGGAACTGTGGTCGCTAATACTGTGGGGCTCATGATTCTGTGCTTGGAGGCTGAGGAGGTCATCTTTCTGTGTTGAGGGCTATGGGAGGTAATACTGTGTGGGGGGTCATCATTCTGTGTTTGGGGGCTGTGGAAGCTAATACTGTGGGGATCATCGTTCTATGTTGCAATGCTCACTATAGGGTTGCAAATTTGGAGCTAATTTGCATAATATGTAGTGATCCAAATATTTAGGCTTAGAAGCAAATGCCAGGGGAACTGAGTGATACAAACAGCCTCTGTCCAGATACAATGTATTTGTCTCCAAAAAACTAAAGTCATTGTTTCAACTTTAAAAGTATATTTTTATACCTTTTGGGAAATTATATAAATAAGATTGATTCAAGGTGACACATTTATATCTGATACAGTCATTTCGGTTATCACAAAAGGCAGTGCCATGGCAGTGCATACACACCCTTTACATAGCCTAGCGTGAATTCGATGCGGTATGAATTACTTTCAGAACCGCAGTCAATTCGTTGGAGACATCATATACGAAATTGATTTTCTAACTTTTCACCTGACAGGTATTGTACAAAGAATGAGTTTTAATTCTGCAATTTTATTAAACAACCTGCTAAACTGGCAGAAAAACAGCAGTGATTGCACGGCAATAGTAAAGTATCTGCCTGATTGAATGACATGTGTCAGACTAAGATAAATTACCTACAATCCCCTGTTCTGTCACTCAGGTAAAGGCCATTAATCTTCGTCAAGGGTCCGTCTGGTCAGGCATCCATGACAGCACAATATCTCATAAGCATGAACACAACAATAGGAAATACTCAGAATAATACAGAATTATCATAATATATGATGACTTCCCTTCCCCCAGCTTTACTGCATGCAAAAGGGGTAGAAATATGATTAGACAGATGGAGTGCAGGTCTACAGTTTGCCAGCCAGAGAACCCCCCTGCAGTGCTCGATGAGGAGTGGAGGATCTCTGCAAACCAATCACTGAGCTGGCAGTTCAATTACATTGTAATAAAGGGACATTCATCATTCAATTAGGCACCTGTCAGCATTTTACAAAAGGGAAAACTTCAAACCTGGGACTCTTGGGGGAAAACACTACAATGAAGAAGAAGAGAAATAAATGAAAAAGGGACAAAGTCAATTACTTGGAAGACACCACATTCATATGAAAGCAAATGGACCAAGATAAATGCTGCCTCTTCATCCTATTGTAGCAGTAATGGGATACCAATAGCGTTCTTGTTACAAAAAATGCCACACTTCTTACTAATCCCAAAGCAAAGAAATTAGAATATCACATCTTTCTGATTCCACGACTGTCAACGCAACAAGTAAAATAATCCATGGATTGTTAGATTTTACTTCTCTATTACTAGAATCATAGAATCATAGAATTGTAGAGTTGGAAGGGACCTCCTGGGCCATCTGGCCCAACCCCCTGCTCAAAGCAGGATTTGCTAAATCATCCCAGTCAGATGTCTGTCCAGCCTCTGTTTGAAGACTTCCATTGAAGGAGAACTCACCACTTCTCGTGGCAGCTTGTTCCACTCATTGATCACTCTAACTGTCAAAAAGTTTTTTCTAATATCTAATCTGTGTCTCCTCCCATTCAGTTTCATCCCATTGCTTCTAGTCTTTCCTTGTGCAAATGAGAATAAAGTTGATCCTTCTACAATGTGACAGCCCTTTAGATATTTGTAGACAGCTATTAAGTCTCCTCTCAGTCTTCTCTTTTGCAAACTAAACATTCCCAAATCCTGCAACCTTTCCTCATAAGACAGGGTTTGCAGACCGGTCACCATTCTGGTCGCTCTTTTCTGAACTTGCTCCAGTTTGTTGATGTCTTTTTTAAAATGTGGTGCCCAAAACTGGACACAATATTCCAGATGAGGTCTGACCAAAGAGGAGTAGAGGGAAATAATGACTTCACGTGATCTAGACTGTACGCTTCTGTTAATACATCCTAGAATTGCATTTGCCTTTTTTGCTGCTGCATCACACTGTTGACTCATATTCAGTCTGTGATCTATTAGTATACCCAAGTCTTTTTCACATGTGCTGTTGCTTAGCCCTATTCCTCCCATTCTGTATATGCTTTTTTCATTTTTATTGCCCAGATGTAGTACTTTGCATTTTTCCCTGTTAAAAACCATTCTGTTAGTTGCTGCCCACTTCTCCAGTTTGTTTATATCTTTTTGAATCCTCTCTCTCTCTTCTCTAGTATTAGCCATCCCTCCTAGCTTTGTGTCATCAGCAAATTTAATCAGTTTACCCGCAATTCCTTCATCTAAATCATTGATAAAGATGTTGAACAATACAGGGCCCAGGACAGAGCCCTGTGGTACCCCACTTGAGACATTCTTCCAACTGGATGTGCAGCCATTTACGACCACTCTTTGGGTCCGATCACTGAGCCAGTTATGAATCCACCTAACAGTTGCCTTGTCCATTCCATACTTAGTCATTTTTTCAATAAGGATTGTATGAGATACTTTGTCAAATGCTTTGCTGAAGTCAAGATATACTATATCTACAGCATTTCCTTGATCCACCCAATCAGTGATTCCGTCATAGAAGGAAATTAAGTTAGTCTGACATGACTTATTAGTTACAAACCCATGCTGACACTGTTTAATCACTTCATTCTTATCCAGGTACTGACATACATGTTGTTTAATAATTTGTTCAAAGATCTTTCCTGGTATAGAAGTCAGACTCACCGGCCTATAGTTGCCTGGGTCCACCTTCTTCCCCTTTTTGAAGATAGGAACAACATTTGCTCTTCTCCAGTCTTCTGGCATTTCTCCTGTTCTCCAAGAATTTTCAAAGATTATGGAGAGGGGTTCAAAAATTTCTTCTGCTATCTCCTTCAGTACTCTGGGGTGTAATTCATCTGGAACTGGAGACTTGAATTCATTTAGGTTAGCTAACTGTTTCCTCACTATCTTTCTGTTTATAGATATCCTGGATTCTTCTATACCCTTAATAGGACAGTGAAGAACAGTTGATGTTACGTTTCCTTTCTGAGAGAAAACAGATGCAAAATAGGAATTTAAAAGTTCGGCCTTCTCAACATCCTGTCTTACCATTTCATCATTTTCATCCTGTAAAAATCCTATAGCATCTTTGACTTTTCTTTTACTTTTGACATATCCCCCAAATCCTTTATTATTGCTTTTGACATCTCTTGCAAGCCTCAATTCATTTTCAGCTTTAGTTAATCTGATTTGTGCCCTGCAGGTTCTGCAGACAGCATTATATTCTTCTTTAGATATGCCTCCCTCTTTCCATTTTATAAACATTTTTTTCTTCCTTTTTAGCATGTGCTTAAGTTCTGTGTTCATCCATCCTGGTTTCCTTAAATGCTTCCTATTCTTCCCTCTTTTCAGAATTGTTAACAATTGTGCTTTGAGAATTTCATTTTTCAAGATTTCCCATCCTTCCTGGACATTTTTGTCTTTAAGGATATCCAGCCATCGGATCCCTCCAATTCTCTTTCTGAATCCCTTAAAATCTGCCTTTCTGAAATCTAACCTTGACGTCTGAGTCTTCACAGGTCTTCCTCCTCTAGTTATCCAAAATTCTAAAATAGCATGGTCGCTACCTCCTAGGGTCCCAGCCACTTTTACCTCCTCAACCATTTCCTCCCTGTTTATAAGGATTAGATCCAAGGTAGCAGTTCCCCTTGTTTTCTCCCCTACCTTTTGGAAGATAAAGTTGTCAGCAAGAGAGGATAAGAATTTCCTTGACCTGTTAGTTTTGCCAGAGAGAGATTCCCAACAAATGTCTGGATAGTTGAAATCTCCCATAACAACTATGTCAGATTTTTTTACTAGATTTTTACATTATTCAATGGATATTTACTGAATTGACACATTTTGCCCCCCCCCCCTCAATTTATTAGTTTTTAAATACTTTTTTTTGTTTTGCTGTATTTGCTCGGGCACATTAAAAATGACTCATCGTGCTTGATGAATTTGCTTTCAAATATAAAGAAGCTTTTTGCGTTTATACTTTTGTTTTATCTGCACACTGAGTAAAATGTTGCACAACACTTTTAGTAAATTTTAAAATGTTGCATTTTAGTCTTTCTATTGCCTCACCAAAAAATAATACTTTGTACTACGCTAGGGTACTGGAGTAAAATTTTGGAAAAAAAAATTGCAACATTTTGAAAAGTCACAGATTTAACTAAGTAAACTTAATGGGAACCTGCCATCAGGTTTTCCCAATATAAAATAAGGCCACCAATTTTAAGTCCCCTTTTACAATATTCTATCATGCTTTATGTAAGTTCCTAATCCCCTATGTATAACAGAAAAAATACCTTTTAATACCCCCCATACAATGTGGTCTCATCTGGTCCGATGGGCATCACTGGTCTTGTGTCAGCGCCTCTGCTCTTGTCGCAAACACCATCCCCCGCTTACTACCTGTGTCCTACATCATCCACACAGTGTCCCACCAACCACACTCCTGTGCAGGTGTACTTTGCCCTGCCCTGCTAAGGGCAGAGAGAAGTAGTGTATTGTGGATGCACCAAGACAGGCCAAAGAGTGCCGATGACCCATAAGTAATGCTGGCACATGGGCACTACATGGGCACAAAGCAGAGAAAATTACACCTGTGCAATAGCATGATTGTGGGAGGCTGTGGGGCTGATGTAGGACACGTCATCCACATGAAGCAGGACAGGAGGATGGCAATTGCGATGAGAGAGGAGGTGATGCCATAGCAAGACCGGCAACGTTCATCAGACCGAACTGCACTGTATGGGGGACAATAAAAGGTATTTTTTCTGTATGTGATTAGAAACTCCCATGCAGCTTACTGTAAAAGAGGCCTTAAAGGTGATGGCCATACCTTATATTGGGAAAACCTGGTGACAGTTTCCCTTTAATTGAAAAAAGGAACAAATTAAGTAATGAGTAAGGCACAAATTAATTAGTCACTAATAGCACCATTTTTACTCCAGAAAAATAGGTGCACAATCAATGAGGAATCAATCATTTATCTTTGGGTTTTTTTGTCTTCCTCCTTTTGGCTCACTATGTTATAAGTTGAGATGAAGAAAATTTTAAAAAAATAATAAGAGTCTCGCAAACAGCACACAAAACTTTAACCCAGGATATATATCAAATTTCACTGCATTTACCTTCACGAAAAAGAACCTGAACTGTATTATCAGACATAGCCCATGATAAAGCCTATTACTGTTTCTGAAACAAAAAAATTTGACTTTTTTTACTAATGCTGTACAGCGCCTTCAATTTGTTTTCTTCTAAACATTTCATTTAGCATCAATGGTCGACTTGCTAGGAAAAAGGCAAGTTTTTTTAGTATGACATATTTTAATGACACAGTTTTTTGTTTTTACAATGTAATAATCATCAAAAATGATAACTATTATTAGATCCACAGTTACCTTTCTGGTGGGAAATAATGAATTCTCGCTATCTTACAGTAATTTTGGTTGACTTGCCACCATTACAGAAATTCAACAAGTTATTTTGCCCGTTTTACTTATCATTGGAAATACAGTTAATTAATTATAGGATTGGTTCAAAAGTGTTGCATATGTAAAGGCTAATAAATAAAAAATAATGTTTTTTATCTACTTTTATCAATAAAGCACAGTAGACTCATTTGATATCATTCTTATATGAATTCCTTCTTCCTCCAGAAATGTCATTATGGTCATGTGGAGAGCTCTACTATTGATCTGTGTTATATGGATCCTTTATATTGGACTCATAGAAATCTATAAGCCCTATTATTCCTCTGTGCGTATTATTCTATGTGTGGTGATAAAAAAAATTGCTAGCAACCATTAGTGCCAAGGATATATGAAATACATCATGCATTATTGGGTCTAAAACTTAGATCACAGTAACATGTTAAAGTCTAGAATATCAGCTGTCAAATGACACTAAGTGGAGTAGGTCTTAAAGAAGCTTCCTGGTATAGCCATCTTAGGATAAGTCCTGTTTTTTCCTCACCATTGATGATTTGTATAGTTCCTGTATGGCTCAAATAAACTCTGGTTTCTCCCACACATTTCTGATTGCTGTTACTTCTGCTGGAGTCGAACAAATCTGCAACACTTGAGGGTGTCTATCAGAACAGATAGGAGGAAATGACAAGCACACGGCCTTGTAAGAAATATTGCCCCTATAAAATTCCCACTGTTAGGGCTAGCTCACATTTGCGCATAAAGAATAGGTCTGATGTTGCTTCTGAAAAGTAGGACGATTGTCATGCGAGCACAATGTGATTTTTCTCACCTAGTCTCCATATGACATCAGTAGGAGATGCATATGCAATGCGTTTCTAACATCATCTTTTACATACTGTAATTCTCTATGTAATTAAAAGCTAGTTTTCTAACTAATAAAGCAATCTTAGATAGATGATAGAAAGATATTCTACACATATTAGAGATATAGGATAGATAGAATAGATAAATAAAATAGATAAATGTCAAGCTGACATATAATTTCACAAACCCTCTGCATACAATAAACTTTCATCCTTTAGTGCCTTTCATGAGGCAGTAAAGGGTGCTTAGCATTATTTAAGATAGTAAATAAATAATAATAAAAAATATGGGCTTCCCCCTATTTTTTATAACCAGCAAAGGTAAAGCAGACAGCTGCGAGCTGATATTATCCGGCTGAATTCTGATGCTTTGCCAGGCTCTTCCTGATTGTCCTGGTGCAGTGGCAATTGGGGTAATGATAAATAGGGTGGATGACAGCTGTGATTTCTCAAAAATCACAGCTGCTATCAAGCCCTGGGGTTAGTAATGGAAAAGGGGTCTATCAGACACCCCATTACTAACTCAATTGTTAGGAACGGTGGAACGCACTAAATAAAAATAAATTATAAAGTGCGTTCTCAGCTCGGGGTCCACCATGCAGTAGGTGTAAACACTTCTGCTAAGTAGTGACAGACGAGCAATATGGCGGAAATGCGCACGCGGGTTGAACGTCACCCAAGTGCGCTAAGCAATCTCTGTTTGCTCACAGAGATGTCAGCACTCAGCAGAGGTAAACACAAAAGGCTGAGCCTGTTAGTGTCACAGGTCTCAGGTAAATGCACACACGGTATCTGGTCACAGGAACAGGACCAAAGACAGAGGAGCTGCGTCCGTCTAGACCTACTGTGCGTGCGGCATCGCTACTGCGGACGCCAAAGAGGGCTGCAACTGCAGCGTGGCGTAGGACACTGTCGCTAGTCGACAAAGCAAGGAAGCAGGTGCAATGTCGGACGCTAGCACTGTGGATGATGCTGTAGTGGCTTGAGGCTTGCCACTCGCTGGTTCTGACTCTAACCTAAGTCCCTGTACAAATTCGTAATATCAGAGGGAAGGTATCTTAATGAGTCATTCGCAGGTTCATACATCCATCATCATTCACACAGTAGCAACTAGAGACTATACTAGCGCATGGCCAAACGGTCATGCGCGCTTTTTATAGCCAGGACCTTCCGGAAGCTTCCAGATCTCCGAGATGGACCAATGAGATCTGGAGCAGGACCTGGGCACATGACTCCCCATCTCCAATGGGAAATCGTCTCATGAGCATGCCCAGTAGGAGAACAGAGGAAGTTAGTCTCTGGAGTGATCTGCTGCAAAGCAATCTCCTCTGCGGTAGATAGACAGAAGGAGACTGCAGAATGTGAGGCTCTGGACTCCTGCAGAGCAGATGCAGAAACCTGACGCCTAACACCCAATAATTAAAAATAATAGAACAGAAATAAAAACTTTATTTGAATAAAGAATAATAAAGGGGAACTTTTTATTAATATATAAACTGGCCCAAAATAGCATGTTTGCCTGACTTAGTAACCCCAATTTCATAAGGTAAATGCTAGCTCTCCTACGATGAATATCAACGGTGTTTATGGGATATTAGGATACTAAGGCAGTAATAGATAGCCTATTAGGGTACAGGGAGCTTATATAATGGTCACGTTAAGATAAAATATATAGTATTTAGGGCAGGGTAAAAGCATTTACTTGGTGATTTTCATGCTTTGAACACTAATAGCATGAAGTTTATTCCATTTATAACATTTATAAGGTGATATGTCTGTTGGTTACCATAAGAATGCTGTATGTGAGCAGTGCTTTAAGACGATACATGTCTGAAGTTCAATCACACACATTTTATGTGTATGCCTATTCTACATAAAGTGCTGATTTAAGAGGTGCAATCACATTTGTAGAGTACATGTGATTGGGACCAGCGTTGCGGTGGGGTTAAAAAGGAAATAACAATGATCAAGGTCCATGGCCATAGTCACAATATTATAAGATACACTGAAATATAGCACAAGAGTTCTTTACATTACAAGGTAATCTGTTCCTTTTCTTTCCTCCTGTAGTGCCGGCGGTTCGGGGAGACCTTGTGTAAATTATCTGATGCCGCTAACAGGTCGATGCTTCTGGTAGAGGTTGCTAAATCAGTACCGGATTTTGGAGCGTTGCCCTGGCCGATGACAGACACTCCATACAGCTCTTCCGGTGGTTAGCAAACAGGACCTTTGTGACGTAGGTCAGTCATGTGGTAGAATCCGGTGTGAGACATTGAGAGGACCAAATTGCATTCAAAGCATTTCGTAAATCAAGAGGTTTCCTTCATTGGGGATGGTCCTTTGTAAATGCTACTTTAAATATAATTGATAATGTCTTTCAGGTGTCAATCATTGGAATGCAAATGCCACTTCACTATTCACGCCTCTTGGTCTCAGGGTGTCTAATTTAACCTCCAGTGACCTCCTGCTCGTGACATTTGTTTAATAATAAAGCCTCCCTTATGCCAGTGCTTGTGAATAATTTGTTTGCTTGCTAGTTCTATGCCCTCTGTTATGCCCTCATGGTTTTCTAAAATAATCTTTGAAAGGGGATGGCCATGAAATTTTGTATTTATGGCCATCCCCTTTCAAAGCACCACTGATATAAGATAGCAATTCTAACCACTGAGCCACCACAATGCCCAGCAAGATCACATTTGTATATTATTATCATCCTAATGACTTTTTAAAGACTTTCACTGTCACAACAAGGTCACAGCAGCATCCAAAGCTACAACAATAACAGAAGGAAAGAAATGAGGCTGAATACTGAAATACTGTATATGCACAAAATGATGTTTTTATTGAAAAACACTAATGAATAAATAATTCATAGACTGGGGTTTTTATTAAAATTGCCATCCATGTTCATTAAATACCCTTCTAGGCTTGTCTTTAGAAGGTCCCCCCTGTGTTTTGATTAGGAACCATGTGGTTTTCCTAGATGTCAAAACTTGGAAGTCTTTAGTTGTCTTAACCACCTTCTAAGCAGGAAAATCTTCTGACCAGCATATTCTGAAAGCGAGCAGTATTCCCTCTACACTCATCACTGGTCCCTAACCATGACAGCCAGAGCTAGTAAATAATATATCAAGATAAATGATAATTGCTCTGTTTAAAGTGTCTCTTAATGAGCATCATCAATTAAAAATTAATATTGCAAAGACTGTATTCATAGCCGTTCTGTACCAAACATAGCAGCAGGTATCGTATTACAGATATGAGAAACAATTTCTCCTTATACATGGATATAACCAAAGCAAATATATCAAGCAAACACTAATTTAGTCGTCTTTTTTTCCTTCCAACTTATTTTCTTCAGTAGTGTAGGTAATCACAATGCTGAAATAGCTTGACTCTTCATAGTAAAACATCATCCAATTATACTTTAAATTGTAAGTCCCCAATCTGCTCTGCATAGCACAAAAAAGACCTTTCATTATACTCACATACAGTGTATGCAGTTCGATGGGCGTCTCCGATCTTAAACTGGCGCCTACTCTGTTCTAACGATCGGAGTCCTCCTTCCCTGCTCCCTGTGGATGATGCATCCTACGTCATCAACAGTGTCCCCCATCATGCTCCGGCACAGGCACACTTCTTACTGCTCTGCTGAGGGTAGAGCAAAGAACTGTAGTGCGCATGCACAGGCTTTACTTCCTAGTTATTGGTTGGTGTTCTTTGGCTTTCACCAGCGCATGAGTATTACAGTACTTTGCTCTGCCGAGCAGTAAGAAGTGTGCCTCTGCAGAAGCACCATGGGGGACACTATTGATGCTGTCGCATGTGCCATCCACACCCATCATAAGAAGAGAGAAGACTCTGGTTCAATATCAGAGACGCCCTTCTGTCTGGACTGTGAAATCTGATGATATAATAAAAAATCTTTTTTGTGCAATGCAGAGGGGATTGGGGACTTACATACAGCTTACTAGGATGCTGTAAAATAATCTTGAGAGGTGGTGGCCGCACTTTAGATTGGGAAAACCAGGTGATAGGTTCCCTTTAATGAATTTACCCCACCCCTTTTTTCCAGACCAATAATTTTTCAAGCTGGTGTTATAAAGTATTCTAATTTACTGAGATAATGACTGAGATAATGACTTTTGGGTTTTCATTGGCTGTAAGCCATAATCATCAACATTAACAGAAATAAACACTTGAAATAGATCACTCTGTGTGTAATGACTCTATATAATATAGGAGTTTCACTTTCTGTATTGAAGAACTGAAATAAATTAACTTTTTGATGATATTCAAATTTTGTGAGAAGCACCTGTACAATAAATGGTACCTGTCAGCCGATTAATGCTGCTTAAAGCACAGGCAGAATGAATCAGAACCTGGCTGCACAAATGTAGCCAGGTATGTATTTCTCTGAAATGGTATAAAAAGTTGGCAAAAGTGAGACAGAGAAAGAGTTACTCCATGACTCTGGAGATGGAAATCGACTCTGACGTACAAACTGTGCTCCATTGGGAACCGTTGATTTGTGATGGCCCAGATACTGACCACCATTTTACGTGATATGATAATACACTAGATGTTGTAGTGGCAGGGCATCAAGGGGAAGCCTGCATGGCAATGCAACATGACATTAGGCCTCTCCATGATGCTTCAGCATTGTGTGAAATGGTGCTTGACAAGTGGTTTATTTTGCAAACTGCAAATCGAAATTTAAAGTTTTTGAATTCACGTGTAACCATGAATTCCAGGGAATTTGATTCAAACTCGATCCTCCATGGATTGATCTGCTCATCTCTACTTACAGACCCATCATTGTATAATAGTCTATAAGAGGATTCTTAGAATCTTTGTTCGCCAAATACAATTTTATGTTAGCATGTGGGGTATAGTTAAATAGTTAGTATGATTGAAAAAAGACACATGCCCAGGTTTAGGTACATTTTTTATTTTTACGGACTTCGACTCAATCTTAATCCATGGCGACTTGATGGATAAACGGTCTGTAGGAAGATCGATCTTGTGCATGCCTTGATAGGTCCACTAGGGTGTTCTCCACCATTATCTTGATAGTACCAAGAATGCATATGCCTGTCCAACATAAAAAATGGGAAAAAAATAAATATGCGTCAAAGCTAAAAAACAAATGCAAACAAAAACAGCTACAATATTCAACATAAAAAACAATACGTTTACAAAGGTAAAAATAGAAAATAGATTGCCTTAATGGTAAAATGCAAAACCTAAATGGCACATTTTGGATGTGCTTCACTATTATCACGCCAATGGCCAAATACAGGAAGTCATGTAAAAGACAAACCAAACTCGTCAAGGGCCTCATGGAAATGATGAAATCAAAGGCAGACTTAGGAATGTGAATGTGTTGTGTTTGTTGCTGGCTGGTATTGGCTCCTGTGTGGTATGGGTATTCCCAGAATATTTTATGTCACTCCTGGATCATCGACTATGTGGATCTGCCAGAGTGATGCTACAAAGTGTTATTTGCAAAGCAAAACACAATTAGTTATGAATCTCATCTCTCAACATATCTGCCCACACAAAGATGTAGGTCAGCAACATAAAAAATATAAAGGCATGCAAGAGGGAGCGGCATATATGGGAAGACTTGAATTTAAGCCCACAATTGCTTGGTGAGAAATTGTCAAGTACTGAAATCTTGGACAAGCCATGTGGCAAAGTGCAACACTGACAAATTAAATCCTCAACTAAAAATATGACTGCATCCCAAAAAACTTGTGAATTTGGGTGTTAATGCCCACCAGCTGATTTTTACTTTTCTCATTAGGACACAATGCAGCTATCGTTGTTACTTGGCAATGGCAATGACGTTATAAACATTACGGTGTTGTATGTAAATTGTTACCTAGTTTGGCAACAATATATTTCCACGATTCCTATTACAATTCTTTTTGTGTTGTTTATCAGATTTCTTTTATATTTATACTTCATTATCATTTCATTTATTTTATATTATTGTTTAAATTCTTTTTTTTCTCCTTTTTTTACTTTTTATTGCTTGAAGCCTTCAAAGCTCACAGTGCACATTGGAGTATCGCTGTTCAGTGTGTATCGTCCCTATCCTCTTCATGTTTTTTAAACAACTTTTGGACAATATTGGAGAGGGAACTCTTGGGATACAGCTGATTAGATTCTGGCAGAAAGGACCAAACATCTGCTTCAAACCAAAGACATCTGCATATTTCACATTTATTTTTCATAATTTGCAGAAGCAACCTGCCAAAATTTAGCAAGGGAGAATAAACTAGCAGATAATTAGCTAAAGTTAGCTTGCTTTAGAAGTATTAGCTTGAAGAAAGCAGCTCACCTGGGAGAACATGAAGGAATATGTGCAACTTTGGTTTACTTTTGTAAATTGAATTTTAGGTGTTGAGTACCAGGCCAAAATTCACTCTAATGCACATTGGCAGTAAATGTAGTTGCCAATAGTTTGTAAAAAAAAATCTTGAGGGCAAACAATTCTGTTCTCTAAAATTGAAAATAAATTAAAGATCCATCAAATGGAGACTTGGTAATTTGATTCAATGTTTTTATTGAATTTATTACTAAGTAAATTAGTAAACTTCTGTTGTATTGTGCTACTACGTTCATTTTATGTTGCTTACAGTTACAGGTTTTTTATTATAATTTTTTATTGATTGGCATAAAATAAGAAAAGATTTGCCTCTCTCTGGATTTAGGCTGTATAATTTATGTTCAGGCTCATCTTTTTATGTATTTTGGTACATATTATGAATAAAGCTGCCTGTATTTTACTCTTTAAAACTCTTTAATGTTCGGGCTCATGCTCAATACAGCTACTTACATTCTGAAATTATACAAATCTATAATATACCACTCAAGTCTATGGGCACAAACTGTAACTCTATATGCCTCCAATTTCACATTTAAAAATAATAAATTGTAATGATTTACCATGAGGATATTCTTCAAGGCTTCTAGAGGAGAATACCTCCAAAACGTGACTTTATATAGATGCCTTATGTGGCAGCACATAGACGGCATACACATAATAGGAGTTTACAGAATCAGTGCACATAGATTGATGAATGCATAACTTATATTATAGGGAATCTGTCAGTAGGATCAACCCTCCTTAGCTGTCTATATGGGCATGCAGGTCATAGGAAACTAAATACAATTATACATTGATATCTGCAATCCAATGTCTTATTCCACAGAAATCTAAATTTTTCTTATATGTAAATGAAATGTTAAGATCTATGGGTCAAACACAGATGTCCCAGAGAATCTGCCTCTGGAGATTATTTTAATTAAAAGAGAACATTACTAGTGTGATGTGTAATGGCCGCTCTCTGCTCTCCGGATCTCACTGCAGAGCTGTGTGTGATTATCACTGACACATCTCCAGGTTCCTCTTACTGCTTTAACTTCCATCCCACAGACAGCCAGGGTTACAATACAGCAGAGCTGTGAGAGCTGCAGCAAATGTGTTTGTACGGAGACAAAGTTCAATTCTAATGTTCTGTGTTTGTTACTTGTGTCATACTGGTAACTCCCCCTTATCAATCATAATAAGCTCCGGAGGCAAATTTTCATCCAGATCAGTGTCTGGCCCATAGACTTGAACAGTTCATTTACATATAAGAAAAACATGGATTTCTCTGGAATAAGACATCAGATCACAAATATCAAGGTATCATTTTTCTCAGCTTCCTATAACCTACATAGCCATGCAGACGGCTCTGGAGGGTTGATCCTACTAACATATTCCCTTAAAATGTAGACATATGAAAAGATGGATCTGAATTTGCGCTGCCAATCTTCCACCAGACGATGAACGGACAGTGAAGGGTATTTGGAAGCGGTGTTTATTTGTCTCCCCCACTCTATTTTTACATGAGATTCCCTTAAAAGAACCTTTCAACCTTGTGGAAGTACTTTATCCAGGATCACCTATACACAAAGTTAGACCACCACCTACAACATTCCTAAAAGTACATCAGTTACTATCCAGAATAAAAGCATACTATTGTCAAGAGTCTTTCCCAAGATAGTAAGTTAACCCGTATGCATAAAATAGGCGATAACTTACTTATCGTTGTGATCCTCAGATATCATGCGAATGGGGCTCTGGAAACCCAGATCTATGAAGCCCTGCTTTGACTAGAGTCGAGCTGTGTATGCTGAAGTATTGCTCAATTAATTCACTCTGGGACTGCTGTAATTGGATATACTGTACCTTTCTGATTTTCATCTTGATGAAAACCTGACTGCAAATATTATTTCACCAATGTAATAGGCTCAACAAGGTTGTGTCACTGCATCAACTTTTTGAATAAATATTTTCTCTTTGGTAATGAGATTTCTTGCTGGGCAGATGGAAAGATTTGCCATCCATATAATCTCTAAAGATTAATTAACTGTGCTATCTCAGGATTTTCCATATCACCAAAATGATATACAAAAAAAGAGCTCATACTGCAGCGGCAGCCAGTAATATTATGTTAGGCTGAAAGGCATAGGGGTCTTACCATTGCAAGTTTCCTCTCTCCTCCCATAGGTTATATTGACTTGTAAAGGTTAGCAAAGAAGTAAGGGGAAGATAGAAAGAGTCTCATAATCCCATTTCTTATAAAGGCATGGAAAGGGAGTATGAAACACAACAAGTACACTTCCATTGCATTTTCTACTGATTATTGTTAACCCTTGTACCCCCGGGCCATTTTCCATTTTTTTTGTTTTTTTCCTCACCTTCTTCCAAGAGCCATATTTTTTTTTCATATATTTGTCAATATAATAATATGAGGGCTTGTTTTTTTGCAGTAAGAGTTGACCTTTTGAATGCCTTCATGGATTCTGCCATATAGTTTACTGAAATATGGGAAAAAAAACAGCAAAAAAAAAGTGAAATTGCAAAAAAAGTGCAATTTCACAATAGTTTTTTTTTTATTTGTCATGTTCACTATATGGTAAAACTGACCTGGCAATAGGATTCCCCAAGTCAGTATGAGCATGCAGATATCAAACATTTTTAGCTCATTTTTTTACTTAGGTGGCGTAAAAAAATTCTGAAATTTGTATGAAAAAAAGGTTTTGCATTTGTGACCATGTTCCCTGACCCATATTGTTTCTATTTTTTGGGATCTGAGGATGGGTGACGGCTTAATTTTTGTGCCCTGCACTAACGTTTTTATTGATACCTTTTTGATGTAGATATGATGTTTTGATCGCCTCTTGTTGCATTTTTTTGTAATATTGCGGAGGCCAAAGAAACAAAATTCTAACGTTTTTATTTTTTTTTTCTTGTTACGCTGCTTACCGATCAGATTAATTTATTTTATATTTTCATAGATCGGACATGTCTGAGTGCAACAATATTAAATATACATATTTTTTATTTGTTTTATTTTCAATGGGGAAATTTTTTTTCCCCACTTTTTACTGTATGTAATAGCCCTCTTGGGAGACTTGAAGCAGCGACCGTCTGAGCTATACACAGCAGTGATTCATAGCAGTGATTCATAGCAGACATCATTATCACTGTCCCCCATAGGTCTCCCAATATAAACTCACTATCAGTCTGTCTTTGAAGGGGGAAGTAAACCCAGAGAAAACCCACACAAACACGGGGAGAACATACAGTACAAATTCCTTGCAGATGCTGTCCTTGGTGGAATTGAACCCAGAAGGACCCCAGTGCTGCGAAGCAACAGTGCTAACCACTGATCCACCTGATTGTAATTATACACAGTAATATAAGTGAGAATGTCCATCTAATTATTATACACTTTTATTCCTGCAGAAAAAGAATACATGATATGACAGAATGTGTAACTTAGAAGAAAATTTGCAAAAGTTATAACTTGTCAGAACTATATTTTCCGATGAAATATCCTTGAGAACTCAAGGTCACTGAGAAGTGGGCACCTTCTTCACTTTCAGATGTCACAGATATCTAAAATAAACATTTCCTTTATTGTGAAATAATGTTGGTATTGGCTTTTGACAATGCGAATGTTCAGTTAAAATCTGTTTATTCCCAGGATAGATGAGTCCTTGTACTTCCCATTCCTTTTCTCAGCCCCTGATGATTTATCAATCAGAAAACGTGTGGGTCTCGAGAGTATGGGAAAAAGCAGAGTGGCTCAGAATGCACTCCTGCTTCAACTTCTCTTTCTGAAGTCATCTTCTTTGCCAGCCTCAATAGACTGAATATGGGTCACAAAAATCCTGATGTACATTGTGAATGACTACAATATTTTTCACAGAAGCAAAGAAAAACTTGGTAGTTCACTGCTAAATATAAATACTCACTTGTTTGCTGTTTACCAGCTAAAATATTACCTGATCTGAACTGTATACAGTATATACACAGGACAAAAAATGAAGGAAACATATCATAACATAACCCCAAGTCAATTAAACTTTAGGGGCATCAATCCGACCAAATAGGAAATAGAAGTGATTGTGAATCAATTTCAACTTGTTTGATGCAAATGAAATTGACAACTAATAAACGTGAGAGGCAAAAGCAAGAACATCTCCGAGGAGGGAAAGGTGTTGTGAACGGTGGCCAGAGACTTATTCTTAAGTGAGATGCCCAGATGAAATACTCAGAGCCATTGCCAGACCTTACACTGGTGCACTGAGCTCGTCCCAATGTAGGACAATGCTAGGCAGCATGTGGTCAAAGTGTGTAAGCAGCTCCTGGAAGATGAAGGCATTGTCAAAATTGACTGAACCTCATGTTCCCAAGCTCTGATTTCAACCAGCATCCTCTGAGACATTATGCAGATGACACCTAGAAGCATCACAGACTGATCAGTAGCCCACAGATGATCCAGGTCTGAAAGGGGTTTTCCAGGACACCATTAAGAGCATGCACAGATGTTGTCAGGAGTGTGTGTATAAAGATATGAGGACCAAACACACTGTAAAGTCAAATTATGAGTAGTGATAAAATTCTTTCAAGTTGGATCCACCTGTGATTTCATTTTTTTACTTTCGTTTTCAGGATGATTTGGAATCCAGATCACAAATGGTTGATTTTGGTTTCCACTTACCTTTGACGCAAATGACATAATGTATATCAGTAAAAGATTTCCTCTTGAATCTTTCGTTCATTGAGAGACAATGAGTATTTTTTCTTCTCTTTATGTACAGTATACATACAGAGAAACTTCTCTAAAAGACTACCTCATTCAGAACTTTAGACCTTTATCCAGACCAGGTTTAGTGTTACAGACTTTAGAACCACCATATATAATACAAACTGGCAGCCTGCTTTGTCTACTTTTGCAAAGACAACCCCTTAAAATGCCACTTTTCGATGCCATTTTTGGTGCACCTCTCAAAGAAGCTTTATAATTGTCTGTTATACAGTATATGTGTATTGTATAGAATTATTGTATTATAGGTGCCTACATGCTGAATAAGAGCTGTACTATGGACACCTTAGCTGTCTATGGGACTATAGGTCCCCAATATGCTTGAGTTTTCATACTGAATCGTACACAGGACTTTTCTCGATTTAGATTCATACAAGTACTAAGATGAAAATAAAACATGGTACATTATGGATATACCTTCCTTTAGATGCATGATCAACCACTGAGGACTCTCAGTTCTAAATATTTTTTTTATTTAAAGAAAAAAGACTTCTCATATTATAATGGTGTAAGAGACATCATGAAGTGCCTATGACATTTTTGTGCAGAGCCATAGGAGCTTTGTGTACAGCTGTAATGCTCGACTGATGAGCCCTTCCTAATAATCAAGAATGCAACACATATATTTAATTGTACAGCAATTCTGTAATACTTTGAATAGAGAAGTCAATTCATCTACAAGGAACAAACCCCTCATGAAGGAGCCTTTGTATTCTAAAAGCTTGGAAACATCATTTTTTAACGCAAACATATTTCCATAAACTCAACAAACTGACAATGAGGTTTAGGTCAAGGTTCCAGAAATGTTTGCTGCAAAAATAGCTCTGACGATTATGCTATTCTTTCCTGTTGACTAGAGATGAGCGAACATCGTCGTCTCCCTCCTTATTCAGCAAGCTATAGTGCTTACCGAAGAAGCTGCATCGGGAACCCGGATACCTGGAGCACTACCTAAAATCAGCTGTTCGACACCGCAGCTGCATGTGTCGCAGCTGTGTGACAGGCACAACACACAGGCTCTCCATGCATGTGTAGTGACTGTTACACAGCCATGGCACATTCAGCTGTGGTGTCAGACACCTGATTATCGGGAGCGATCCTGATATCCGGATTCCCGATGCAGCTTCTTCGGTAAGCGCTATAGCTTGCCAAATAAGGATGGAGCTGACAATGTTTGCTCATCTCTACTATTCTGCCTCTTCCTGATGACTGCAAATCCCAAGCGTTCTATAAGCTTCTTAGATAATTGTGTAACTCATACTCACATCACCAGGCGTCCGCAGATAGTTTTAACTCCACCAGTAATGCAACTGTAGAGAGACCAGAAGAAATTATGCTGTTTCTTCCAAAATCTGAAGAAGAAGGGAGGAGCAACCTAATACAGAGCTCAACTATGGGAAGGACATAGGGACAATCTTCAAACAGTCTAATTCTACCTAGTAACAACATTGAATTTTGCTGATTGGAGGAAAAAACTCAACAAAGAGAATATACATTACAGGTTGTTCCCATTTGTGGGACACAAAATCTACTGTTGACAAAACTGTTTGGTAGTTTTTGCTCTTTGTCAGTACAGAGCAGGATACTCATTGCACCAGCTTCGTTTGACTCAGGAAAAGGTTTTCTTCCTTGTGTAGAAGAAATGATTTACATACCAATGTATCATTGCCTTTACAACTTTGCACCAGCTGGATCTTAATGTTATAAAAGCAGAAAAAAATTATTACACTTTTTCAAAAAAATGCTACAAATACAGATAAAAAAGTAAAAACTCAGAACATAGTATGTAGCAAAAACTAAATTAATACAAAAAGAGGTCAAATTGTAATAAAAATGATTTGTATTATCCATGATCAATATTTTCATGCATTAAGGTAATAAGCTATTCTCCTCTATTTATAGTCCAGTCCCTGTTTTGGACAAATTCTGATCCAATGATCAAAGTATGCCCTTGAAATAAGAACCAAATACACACGTTTCTCCATCAAAGTTTTTATCCTCTTAATATATTACAATCATCATGTTATGTAGCACTGTGTACTTACAATTGCTCATTTTGCCGTTGCTAACATCTTGCTTTATGGGCTGGCTGCACCCTGCAGTGCATTTGTTCTAGACCTGGGCAGGTAAGTGTTGCTGCCTTTTTGCTTGTTGTTATAAATGAATTTTTGAAGACCTGAGTCTTCTTCAGTGGCTTTGCTATTCAGAATCCACAATCTAACCTCAATTTTGCTGGATTACAAATGAAAGGATTAAAAAATCTATTACTCACCTCTTCTTAGCCTTTCCCATACCTATCCTCTGCGGTCAGTCCTCCACAATCTTCCAATTTCCTTTTTGCCCGGGCCTTCCATTCACTAGCCCCCACATCTTCACATGGGGCATAATACACATCAATGAGGTGAGTTGCGTCGCTTATGGTAACACGCCACGTAACGTACTGTACAACAAGGACATTCTTCGTGCTCTGTATTATGACATGATAGACTATCACAGTCTATAGTTGGCTAGCAAATCTCTGCCATGAACAGTTTTTCTAAAAATTTCTGAATATATACATGGACATCAATCACTAGCGTTAATTTGCGTTTTTAAGCTCTAGAAAATGTGTATCTTTCTTTTTACCTCTGATTTTCTTGAAATAGGCTACTATTGGTTTGCTATTAGTTTTCATACATTATTTTGAAGGTTGTAGAGTCTTATATTTTCTCTACACTTTACTTATAGACTCTTCCATCACAATCAATATGTTTGAGAAGCTTTTTTTCTGAGAGTAAGACCACACATACTGATCAGGACAGTGCCTTAGTCATGACTCCAAATGACAGATGAAGGGTAAAAGGAAGTCTTTCTACATGACTCCTGTGGTTACTTTTCAGATCCATGTAAGTAATAACAGCTTCATTCTTTAAAGTGTGCACAATGACAGAAGAGAAGTGATGGCATCCATTAGATATAGAACATTATTATTTTTTAACGACATAGTACATCAGGAAGTGGATGTTATGGCCTCACGGTAAGGTAATTGTAGGAAAAGAACACAGAAGCGGAAAATGCCACAAGGGATTCCCATCCAAGGAGAGATGGACAAACTGTGCAATATACACTCAATAGGGAATCCCCATAAAATGTGCAGAAATGCAGCTAGTTGACAACAATGCATAAACAAACAGGATCAATGCACTTAATGGATTTCACCCCTTCACAATTCTTTTTTTCTACTTTTGCATAGTTTTGTAATTTGTGGAAACCAAATCTTGTTTTGATCATTGTGGTGCACTCATGAAAATGATTAATATATCCTTACCTTGTTCTTTTAAAATGTTTATGTATTTTGTTATATATGTTTAAATAATGTTTAGCTGTCCTCTGTGGGTGGTGGGCTCCTCTTGGTAGTGGCAATCATTTTGTGGTTTACCTAGAAATGTCAAAACACCATATTATGGGAGACTGCTAGTGAAGAGAGACCCAGTGTAACATGGAGCTGGAATGCAGCATCTCACATCACTATGCAGGGTGTGTTAGACATAGGCTTTATTGGGGATAATATTGGTGAAGTATCAGAGAGTTTGGCATTAGCCAGTATCGTAAAACAACCCATTCTTTCTAAACGCATCCCTATGAGAGCCAAAAACATAGCTTCGTGTGTAATGTAATTGGGATTTAAACGGTGTATAAAGGAGCATGTTGTATCAGACGGTTCCCTGCATTAGGATTCCAGGCAAATAGAGGAGAGAGTCCCATTATAGAAGTGAGTTTCCCCACTAGATAGTAGAGACTAGTGAGGAGCGAGTATACTCGTTGCTCGGGTATTCATGGGCATGCTCGGGTGTCCTCCGAATATTTTGGCATGCTCAGAGATTTAGTTTGTGTGGAAGCATCTGCATGATTTGCGGCTGCTGGACAGCAAGAATACATGTGGGGATTCCCTAACAAACAAGCATTCCTCACATGTATTCAGCCTGTACAGCAGCTGCAAATCATGCAGATGCTTCCACACAAACTAAATCTCTGAGCATGCCAAAATACTCGGAGGACACCGGAGCATGCTTGGGAAAACCCGAACAACGAGTATACTCGCTCATCACTAAAGGAGACCTGAAAGATAATAAGAGAAACATCTGGGATTTGAACCTGGTGAATTGGAGATAAAGTTCCAGCATATCACAAGGATTTTAATTGAGAATCCATCACTAACAGCTCACCTATCCATATTGCTCCATCTAAAGACTGTTCAAGAGTTATGACACTTTTTCAGTACCGCTATCATTATTTATATATTAATATGTATAACCATTATGCTGTTAGCCTCTTCAGATGTATAACCATTGTGCTGTGTACATCTTCGGATGTGTAACTATTATACTATGCATCTCTTCAGATGTGTACAGTGGGGAAAAAAGTATTTCGATAGCCATCAATTGTGCAAGTTCTCCCAAGATGAGAGAGGCCTGTAGTTGACATCATAGGTAGACCACAACTATGAGAGACAAAATGAGAAAACAAATCCAGAAATCACCTTGTCTGATTTGGCAAGATATATTTTGCAAATTATGGTGGAAAATAAGTATTTGGTCATTAACAAAAGTTCATCTCAATATTTTGTTATATATCCTTTGTTGGCAATGACAGAGGTCAAACGTTTTCTATAAGTCTTCGCAAGGTTGGCACACACTGTTGGTGGTATGTTGGCCCATTCCTCCAAGCAGATCTTCTCAAGAGCAGTGATGTTTTGGGCCTGTCGCTGGGCAACATGGACTTTCAAATCCCTCCAAAGGTTTTCTATGGGGTTGAGATCTGGAGACTGGCTAGGCCACTCCAGGACCTTCATATGCTTCTTATGAAGCCACTCCTTCATTGCTCTGGTGGTGTGTTTGGGACCATTATCATGCTGAAAGACCCCTCCAAATTTCATCTTCAATGCCCTTGCTGATGGACGGAGGTTTGCACTCAAAATCTCAAGATACATGGCCCCATTCATTCTTTCATGCACACGGAAAAGTTATCCTGGCCCCTTTGCAGAGAAACAGCTCCAAAGCATGATGTTGCCACCCCCACGCTTCACAGTAAGTATGGTGTTCTTTGGAGGCAACTCTGCATTCTGTCTCCGCCAAACATGATGAGTTTTGTTTCTACTAAACAGTTCTATTTTGGTTTCATCAAACCATATGACATTCTCCCAGTACTCTTCTGGATTATCCAAATGCTATCTAGCAAATTTCATACAGGCCCAGACATGTACTGGCTTAAGCAGGGAGCCATGGCACTGCAGGATCTGACCCCCTGGTGGCATAGTGTGTTACTGATGGTAGCCATTGTTACGGTGGTCCAAGCTCTATGCAGATCATTCACTAGGTTCCCCTTGTGGTTCTGGGATTTTTTCTCACCGTTCTTGTGATCATTTTGACCCCACGGGGTGAGATCTTGCATGGAACCCCAGATTAAGGGAGATTATCAGTCTTCTTGTATGTCTTCTTGTATTTTCTTATTATTGCTCCCACAGTTGATTTCATCACACCAAGCTGCTTGCCTATTGCAGATTCAGTCTTCCCAGCCTGGAGCAGGGCTTTAATTTTGTTTCTGGTCTCTTTGGTTTTCACCATAGTGGAGTTTGGAGTGTGACTGTTTGAGGTTGTGGACAGGTGTCTTTTTTACTGATAACAATTTCAAACAGGTGCCATTACTACAGGTAATGAGTGGAGGACAGAGGAGCCTCTTAAAAAAGAAGTTACAGGTCTGTGAGAGCCAGAAATCTTGCATGTTTTTAGGTGACCAAATATCGTTTATGTTAGGAGTCAGGTTCTTGCGTCTGCTCTGCAGGAATCCAGACGCTTACATTCTGCGGTCTCTTCCACTTTATCTACCGCAGAGGAGATTGCCTTGCAGCAAATCTCTCCAGGGGCTAAGTCCCTCTGTCCTCCTACTGAGCATGCTCATGAGACGGTTTCCCATTGGAGATCGGGAGTCATGTGCTCAGGTCCTGCTCCAGATCTCATTGGTCCATCTCGGAGATTTGGAAGCTTCCGGAAGGTCCCGGCCGCTATAAAAAGCGTGCATGGCCGTTCCGCCATGCACTAGTATAGACTATACTGCTATGTGTGAATGGTGACGGATGTATGATTCTGGTGACTGACGTATTATGAAACCCCTTCCCTCTGATATTACGCATGTGGTTAGGGAATTAGTTCAGTAGTCTGCGCCAGTCTGTGGCAAGCCTTAGGCCACTGTGCACATCGCACCTCTGCGCTAGTGTGTGAACAGAGCCTGCTCTGCGCACTTCGGGTGAAGTTGAACCCATGCAAATTATATCGCCATATTGCTCGTCTGCCATTACTCAGCAGCGGTTGTAACACCTACTGCACGGTGGACCCCGAGCGGCGAACGCACTTTATTATTATTTTTATTTAGTGCGTTCCGCCGTTCCTAACAGTATATACTCGAGTGTAAGCTGACCCAAGTATAAGCCGAGGCCCCTAATTTTGCCACAAAAAACTTGGAAAACTTATTGACTTGAGTATAAGCCTAGGGTGGAAAATGTAGCAGCTACTGGTAAATTTCAAAAATAAAAATAGTTACCAATTTAAGTAAAATTAATTGAGACATCAGTAGGTTAAATGTTTTTGAATATCCATATTGAATCAGGAGCCCCATATAATGCTCCATACAGTTCATGATGGCCCCATAAGATGCTCCATAGAATACATGCCCCATATAATGCTGCAAATGCTGCACAAAGGTTAATAATGGCCCATAAGATGCTCCATAGAATAATATGCCCCATATGCTGCTCCATAAAGGTTGATAGCCTCATAAGATGCCCCATATAATGCATAAATGTTATGGCCCCATAAGCTGCTCCATATATTTTGATGGCCCCATAAGATGCTTCATAGAATATGGCCCATATGCTGCTCCATATATCTTGGTGGCCCCATAAAATGCTCCATAGGTGTCGCTGCTGGCTCAAGGCCCCGGCACCTGCGATATTCACCTGTCCCCGTTCCACCGCCATGCGCTGCTATGTCTTCTGTGTCTCTGTAGTGACTGTTCAGACAGAGGGTGCGCACTAAACACGTCATCGGGCCCTCTGACCTGAAAGTCACAGCCAGAGGATGCAGAAGACAGAGCGGCGCACGGCAGTGAAACGGGGACAGGTGTATATCACATATGCTCCCCCCTTTCTCCCCATCATACTCACCCCCTTCCTGGCATGTCTTTGCAGTCCCTGCTTCTCCAATGGTCTCTGGCAGCTCCTTCCAGTGTTCAGTGGTCACGTGGTACCGTTCATTAACGTAATGAATATGCACATATTCATTACTTTAATGAGCGATACCATGTGACCGCTGAGCACAGGAAGAGCTGCGACGCCGGAGACCATCTGAGAAGCAGGGAAGTGCAGAGACCGCGCCAGGATGGGGTGAGTGTGATCTGACAACCGCGCTTCCCCTCCCCCGCTGACCCTTGGGACAATGACTTGAGTATAAGCCAAGAGGGGCACTTTCAGCCTTAAAAAATGGGCTGAAAATTTCAGCTTATACTCGAGCATACACAGTACTTATTTTCCACCATAATTGAAAACAAAATTTTGCCAAATCAGACAAGTTGATTTTCTGGATTTGTTGTCTCATTTTGTCTCTTATAGTTGTGGTCTACCTATGATATCAATTACAGGCCTCTCATCTTTTTAAGTGGGAGAACTTGCATAATTGGTGGCTGACTAAATACTTTTTTTTCCCCACTGTAACTAATGTGCTGTATACCTCTTAAGATGTGTAGCTATTATGCTTTATGACTCTTTGAATGTGTAACCATTATGCTGAGTGACTCTTCGGATGTGTAACCATTATGCTATGCATCTCTTCAGATGTATAGCTAATGTGCTGTATACCTCTGAGTGACTTTTCAGATATATAACCATTATGCTGTGTGCCTCTTCAGATGTGAACCTTTATGCTATATACCCCTCTGGATGAGTAACCATTATGATGTGCACCTCTTTGGATGTGTAACTATTGTGCTATGTACCTCCTCCAATACGTAATCAGTATGCCATGTGCCTCTTTGGATGTTTAACAATTATGCTATGTACCTCCTCAAATGTGTAATCACTATGCTCTGTACCTCTTGGATGTGTAACCATTATGCTGTTTCTCTTTTAGGATGTGAAACCACTAAATAAATGTGCCTCTGTAGAGAAGTTGAAAAAAAACCTGTTGTGTACTTAAACACTGGCTTTGTTACTTTTCACTGCATTACAGGAAAATTAGTATGAAAAAAGGAGGAACTGTAGATGCTAGTAGAGGGAACATTGGGCAGCCCAAGTGAGCATCTCACTTAAGCTGAACTGAAGGCCATAGGAATCTAGGAATCTCAATTCACCAGATGAGTTATATAAATTAGCACATGGACTTTATTGACACAAGAACAATGTGTTTCTACATCGACTCAAGGTGTTCATCAGGCTGTTATCTAATTACTGTAATGCAGAAGTAAGCACTCATTTTTTAAATCACTTTTAGTGAAGGGTAAGTAATCACTTTCAGCAACGGGGGACTCAATCGAGTATCGAGCATTGCTGAGCATCGTGTAGTGCTCGAGTGCTTATAAGAAGCTGATTTGAATTATTTCTGAGCCAGGGAGAAAAAGATAAAAACTGTCCTTCCTCTGAAAAAACATTCAAGTTTGACATTCAGTTCCATTATGCTCGCTACATGAGTCGATCATGTCTAAGCGTCCAGCATGCTCGATTCGAGTACCCAGCACTCGAGCATTTCAGTGTTTGATTAACACTAATCATTTTCATTAGGGAGGTTTTCTACCCATAGCAGCATGCCATAGCTATAGTCTTTGCTGCCTCTTACCTTTACACCTTCTGCACTTTACAATAACAGTACATTATGTACATTACATATATGAACCAACCACAAAAGTTATGCAGTGAAAAATCTATATTATAACATAATGGCGGTAACTAAGGCAATTGTGCGGCACATGATGACCTGATTTGTGAGGTAGACATTTTGCGTTACAAATTCCCCAAAATATTATGCTGTCTGTTGAATATGGAGCAGCAATGATATTTACATAGTAACATAGTTATTAAGGTTGAAGGGAGACTTTGAGTACATCTAGTTCAACCCATATCCTATCCTAACTTGCCCTAACATGTTGATCCAGAGGAAGGCAAAAAAAACCCATGTGGCAAACAGTAAGCTTCACATTGGGGAAAAAAATTCCTTCCCGACTCCACATACGGCAATCAGACTAGCTCCCTGGATCAATGCAACATTAAGGAAACTAGTGTATATACCCTGTAATATTATACTTTTCAAGAAAGGCATCCAGTCCCTTCTTAAATTTTAGTAGGGAATCAGTCATTACAACATCATATGGCAGAGAGTTCCATAGTCTCACAGCTCTTACAGTAAAGAATCCCCATCTGTGAGTATGCTTAAACCTTCTTTCCTCTAGACATAGAGGATGCCCCCTTGTTCTCGTCACAGGTCTAAGAGTAAAAAGATCATTAGAAAGGTCTTTGTACTGTCCCCGCATATATTTATACATTGTAATAAGATCACCCCTAAGTCTTCGAATCTCCAAACTAAATAACCCCAAGTGTAATAACCTGTCTTGGTATTGCAGACCCCCTAGTTCCCTAATAACCTTGGTCACTCTTCTCTGCACCCGATCCAGTTCAGCTATGTCTTTCTTATACACCGGAGACCAGAACTGTACACAGTATTCTAAGTGTGGTCGCACTAGTGACTTATATAGAGGTAAAATTATGTTCTCCTCATGAGCATCTATGCCTCTTTTAATGCATCCCATTATTTGCCTTTGCAGCAGCTGCCTGACACTGGCCACTAAATGTGAGTTTGTCGTCCAACCATACACCCAGGTCATTTTCAGTGACAGTTTTGCCCAGTGTTTTACAATTAAGCACATAATTATACATCTTGTTCATTCTACCCAAGTGCATGACCTTACATTTATCCCCATTAAAGCTCATTTGCCATTTATCAGTCCAAGCTTCTAGTTTACATAAATCCTCCTGTAATATAAAATTGTCCTCCTCTGTATTGATTACCCTGCAGAGTTTAGTGTCATCTGCAAATATTGAAATTCTACTCTCTATGCCCCCTACAAGGTCATTAATAAATATGTTGTAAAGAAGCGGGCCCAAATCTGACCCCTGTGGTACCCCACTGCTAACCGTGACCCAGTCCGAGTGTGCCCCATTAATAACCACCCTTTGTTTCCTATCCCTGAGCCAGCTCTTAACCCACCTACACATATTTTCCCCTATCCCCATTGTTCTCATTTTATGTATCAACCTTTTGTGTGGCACCGTATCAAAAGCTTTTGAAAAGTCCATGTACACCACGTCCACTGCATTCCCTTGGTCCAGTCCGGAACTTACCTCTTCATTAAAGCTTATCAGATTAGTCTGACAGGAACGGTCCCTTGTAAACCCATGTTGATATTGGGTCATAAGGTTATTCTTCTCCAGATAATCCAGTATAGTATCTCTTAGAAAACCCTCCAGGATTTTACCCACAGTTGAGATTAAACTTACTGGCCTATAATTTCCAAGTTCAGTTTTTGTCCCCTTTTTGAATATTGGCACCACATTTGCTATACGCCAGTCCTGTGGTACAGACCCTGTTATTATGGAATCTTTAAAGATTAAAAATAATGGTCTATCTATGACTGTGCTTAATTCCTGCAGTACTCGGGGGGTGTATCCCATCCGGGCCCGGGGATTTGTCAATTTTAGTGATTTTTAGACGCCGCCGTACTTCCTGCTGGGTTAAGCAGGTGACATTTAACGGAGAATTTTTATCCCTGATCATGTTATCCGTCATGGGATTTTCTTGTGTAAATGCTGTTGAAAAAAAGTCATTTAGCATATTGGCTTTTTCCTCATCCTCATCCACCATTTCACCCAGACTATTTTTAAGGGGACCAACACTATCATTTTTTAGTTTCTTACTATTTATGTAGTTAAAGAATATTTTGGGATTATTTTTAATTTCTCTGGCAATGAGTCTCTCTGTCTCAATCTTTGCTGTTTTGATTTGCTTTTTACAGAATTTATTTAATTTTCTGTATTTATTTAATGCCTCATCACTACCTACTTGCTTTAATTTTCTAAATGCTTTATTTTTATCTCTTATTGCTCCCCTTACAGCTCTATTTAGCCATTTAATTAGTTTTGTCTTTTTCTGTTATTTAGGCAAGAGTAACTCTACATACTACACAGTGGTTTAGAAATCACTGGTGACTAGTGGGTTGCTCGATTGAGCATTGCGCAGTGCCGAATATTGCGTGGTGGAGTTCCCATAAGAAGCCCATTTGAATTATCTGAGAGGGAGAGAGAGGTAGAGATAGAGAGAGAGAGACTCCAGAAAAATGCTCGAGTTTGCCATTCACTTCCATTTTTCTCGCTACTCGAATTGAGTAAGTCCAAGTGTTGACGTACTCGATTCGAGTACTGAGCACTGGAGCATATCAGTGCTATATCAACACTACTGGTGACACATTGCCTGAGAAGGTGTGGAAAAAATGCACCTGGATGTCAGCTAGGACAGGAGCAGGCAAAGACTATTCCAGCCAGGAAGAGATAAGAGAATCCTGTAATTATCACATAGGACAGTCACCATGTTCTCTTGTTTCTGCATCAATCTCTCTGATAGCACACAAGACAGGAAAGTACATGTAAAAGTTAATAACAGGTTGCTGCTGGTAGCTTCTTCCTGACTAGAAGAAAATAAATATGCTCACATGAGACTATGTGAAAATATTTTATTAAAGTACTGTTGTCTTGGCACTAATGGCGCTACGGTAATAAACTCATGCCGTATTGTTACATCCTACAACTAGATGAATGGTGCTACTGCATTGTTTGAGCACTGTGTAGCCACATTACTGTATATTTCCCCTGTAACATATCATCACCATACTGGAACTATCTCCTTTACTTCACTAAAACATTTACATTGTATGGCATTATGCTTTCACAATAGAGCAATGCAATGTCGACATCGTATGCTTCTGTTATATTGATGACATGTTTGTAATGTACAACTCTATCATACTGGCACTGTTTACTGGTTAAGGCATTAACACCAAATAACTCCATGATATGGGAACTGCAGTATCAAGATTTAGAGCTCTTTTGATGACCCAATTTTCTAGACCCATTGACAGTGCCGAAAAAGACAGCTGAATGCGTATTATCCCCCTTGGTTATGTGATTGGCAGATCTCTTATTTTAATCAAGTGCTTTGCCAGACCCACAGAGTTAAAGATTGTACAGTTCTCACTCCTGCCCTGCATTTATTTCAATGAAAATTACATGAAGAAGAAAAAAGCAGAATACAGATCAGCAACCTGTCATTGGATCCGCAGAGGTTATTATTCAGTGGACATGAAATGTGTAATAATTAACCTCATAAAACCACACCTCTACCTCATAAAAGTGTCCCTGTCACAAACATTTTTTTTTTGCACTTCTGTTTCATTAGTCAAATTTTATATCGGTACATGCCACACCAATACGGTGCTATATAGCAGGTACTAGCTGTTTGGACATATACATACCTAGCAATTTTTATTTTGTAACTTTTGGAAAAAGGATTCAATTTTGATTAAAAAAAATGTAAAAAAAAGTATAATCTGTTGTCATGTAACTGTGCATGTCTGTTTTTGCCCCCCTGTTTTACTAGTCCAATTTAACAACCATGTGCACCAGAGCGAAACCAAAGAAAGAGCTGGAATATGTTGATATAAGTGCAATATGTAAGTGCACATTCACACTATGGCCATGTAAGAGGAAGAACAAGATCGGGGGTACCTCTATCATTCCGGTTCCGGAACTGCCGGGACTGTCACCAATGTTGCAGGTGGAAAGACTTCCTGAGAAGGACCGTCCCATACATGTGATTGAGGTAAGTGGGGCAGAGTTAAAAAGCACTGCACGTGGATAGAGGGTCAGATTGCAGGCAGGAAACCAAAGCAGGCAGTCGGGTACAGTGATGGCTGTGAAAGTGGGACACCACGTGAGCGCAGACCGACGTGACGGTTTACTTGCGTACAGGTCCGCTGCAAGTAGTTGACTGACAGCCTGTTCCCCGCTATCTTCCGTGTCTGGAGGTGACTCACAGACCAGACCAGAGACTGTAACGCTCTCGCCCCACTCTAAGCCGCAAGTGACTAGGCCAGTCAAGTTCACTCCAGCGGTTACTTATTCTGGAATAGCGCAGCGTGTGGAGTTCCTGTGTACTGGGGCTTCCTGCGCCCTAAAAGACTGTTCTCCTTCCCCATGGATTGGAACCCAGTCCTCTACAGACACCTCCGGGACGTCACGTGCCACTGTTGCCGGAGCCACCGTTGGAATGCCGAGACGCTGCAATCAAGAAGACTACGGACTAATAAGTTTTTTCCCTTTTCCTTCTGAACTATCGTTCATCTATGTCCTACCCCATTCAAACTCCCTGTCCCATCCTTTGTCCTATTATACCCCTCCGTGCCCTGCTACTCCCTGCGTGGAATGTATTTGTTGTTAAAAAATCCTATTAATTCTTGATCTGTCTCCTATCCGCGACAACATCTCAAGTTCCTGCAGTTTCAACAGCCATTAGCAAACATAACCTAGGATAAAAACAAAATGAGCAAATACCCTGCAGAAAGTAAGTAAAAAGTAATAGTACATGTAAATAACATAAGGTATTTAGTTGACACTCTTTTCATCAAAAAAGCGTAAAAGCCATCCCAGCACAACAAGGTGTACCCAGTCAGGATGGTCCTGTCTCTAATGTAGAACCTCTCTTTGAGCCCACAGGCCTCAATAGATGAAGGTACCATACACACCACACCTATTCAACAGTCTGCTGACACATTTAGATTTGTTGTATTTGTACCTATTTAGCATTTCTTGTTACAATCTTCTTGGCAAGGGTTGAATAATTTTTAGGATTGGATTGGTTAATTTATCCAGTCCATCAGACAGGTCAGAAGTTTCCTACCACAGGTTGTGAGGTTTGCAAATCACAGCGTCTGATTAGCAAAGCTGGCGCAACATGAACTGTGCATCACACAACATTGATGATGGCATGCCAGCCTGGGTAATCAAAAGTCGCAACAATGATTTCAAATTCCAATGGTGGATACCGTGTCAGCAGGTACAACTAAGGCTGCATCCACCCTCCTGTTACCTAGTATACCTGACTACAATATAGCCTCTTGCAACTGACGAAGGTCTTTTGTATGGACCGAAACGTTTTGTAATGCTACTGTTTGGGACTGAATAAAATCACCTACAATCTTTTTCTAAGTTGAGTGCCGGGTTCAATCTTTACTCTTGATCCATGAGTAAGGGTCTATGCTGAAATGCGTAGGATCATCTATGCTACATGTGGCTAACTAATGTTGCTTCTGGCCATCTCTACACTATAATTTTTTAATATGTATTCAATAAAAAAAAATTTGAAATTTTTAAATGAAAAAATACTTGCTTTTTTGAACGCTGGATCCACCATTTTTAATCTCATTTTTGGACATCAATTTGCTGGTCCAGAATGATGGTTCTATACATACTGATGTCTTTAGAAAAGAAACATCTGTGAATGTGCTCCTCCATGCCTCATCATCTCATACTAGCTCTACTATCGGAGCTATTCTGATTGAACAATTTTTATGGATAAGAAAGATTTGTACCACGGAGGAGGCATTCGAAAAACAGTCTGTGGACCTTGAGGAAAGGCTATACCCACGCCAGGAATTCTAGAAGATGTGATTTACTTACCAATCAAAAAGCTACTAAAATGGAGGACTCTAAGATTCAATGTTTCTCTACATTTATTTAGCAATGGGGGACAATGAGAAAAATATTGAGTAGACACTGGCCCGTCTTAAAAACAGAACCCACATTAGCTACTGTAAATACAACTCTGATTCGCCCCTTATGACTGCCAGGAGGGGCAAGAATCTGAGGGATATTTTAGTACGGAGCCATTATGTGACTAGGACACCTGAGATGTTTGGAGCTGGGAAACGCAAATGGGGTTTTTACCCATGCGGCAATTGTTTGGCATGCCGGAACCATGTACGAGCAATGTCCTTCACCTCTGCTGATGGTCATAGAAATTTTAAAATCACAGACTCAGATTACATTTCGTGCAGTACTACGTTTATGGTAAATATGGCTAGATGCACTTGCAATCTGCTGTATTTTGGATTAACCTCAAGAGAATTAAGGGTACGCACCCGTGAACATGTTAGAGACATCATGGCGGCCAGTGAGGTGGAGGACATTTCCTGTTTAAAAAACATTCCTCGCCACTTTAGGCTGCACCACAAATGTAACCCAAAAGACTTAGAGGTCTTTGGCATTGATCAGGTAAGGCCTCTTTCACACATCAGGTTTTCGCCGTCAGGCGCGATCCGGCGCTTTTGACAGAAACCGGATCCGGCGAAATGCAATGCCGGATCCGTTTTCCCCCCATTGACTTGCATTTGCGACGGATCGCGCCGGATGGCCATGCGTTTCATCTGGTTTTCGCCGGATCCGGCAATGTGTCGCGATCCGGCGTCTGGAAAAAACGGTGACTGTAACGTTTTTTGTCTCCGGCGAAAAAGCCGGACACGCCGGATCCGGCGCGTCCGGCTTTTTCACACAATGAAAGCCTATGAGCGCCGCAATGCGCCGGATCCGGTTTTTTGGTCTGAGCATGCTCAGTAGCTCTGCCCACAAGACATATATAAAAGCAAGACAGTGGGACCCACAGCCACACCCAACATGCCACCCAAGACAGCAACCAGGCGCAAGAGAAGGCAGGAGACCACTGCAGCAACATCCGCACCACCACCACCCCAAATGGAGCAGCAAATAGAACATGCTGAGGAGGGGAGGCCAGCAGCAGATGAGAGACGGTAATTATCAAATCCCCCATTCCTCCAAACTAGGGCTATTGAATATCAAGATATTCATTGGCCCTTTGTTTCTCTTTATTCAACAGCCGCCCAAGAGATGCAGCAGCAGCAGCAGCAGCAGCACTGGCTTCACTGGCAGCAGCTGTAACACCACCCACAGCCATGGAGACTGGCCAGCAAGAGGACAGCACATCTTCTGGGAGCCCTCCCTCGCATCGTCAGCGTTTGACGGTAAGTTTTTATTTCCAAAATCCATCTTCTCTGTAATATATGTCTATTCATTGACTTTTATTTCAAAACAGGAATCACAAGATGAAGAGGAGCTCCCAGAAGAAGAAGGAAGGGGTGGACAGACACTTGGAGTGGGCTCACAATTCGTAAGTTTTTTGCATCAAAAGCAGAAACACAACATCACACTACACACAACACATAGAAAACAATGTTCTGCAGACCACACACAGCAAACAAATGCCTACATCCAAAGACATAACTTTTTTTGTTTTCTTCTCTAGTCTTCCCAATCTGGTGCTTGGCCAAGAGGTCCTCGCAGTGCCTCCCAGGGTCGTCGGCGACAGCAACGCGACGGTCACCAGCGTGTAAGTATAAATATTTTTGCTTTGTTTTTTTGCACTTTTTATTTCATTTCTTTTGTGGAGGCTAATTATGTTATTTTTGTCTTTTTCTTTAACAGCCTTCACAGCGTGCTCCCGACTCTGACGGTGAGGATGGAGGGATTGATGTGGACCGCCTCATCGATCTCGTCAGAGAAAGGGAGCCGCTCTGGAATATGGCTGACCGCCGCCACGCTGACCTGATTGTTACCCGACGACTCTGGGAGGAAATCTGTTCTCTCCTTGTGGGCCGCTGGGAGGACCTCGAAGCTCGGGCCCAGATTAAAGAGCGTAAGTATATACAGTACCGGTTGCTTGATGTAAACCAGTGTTTCCCGAACTCCAGTCCTCGTGGTCCCCACGGATCATGTGTTCATGATTTCTATTTACTATAGAAATCATGAAAACATGACCCCTGGGGACCATGAGGACTGGAGTTTGGGAAACACTGATGTTGTATACTAACCACTCCTTTCTTGTTTCAGGGAACAGAATTGTGAATCGGTGGCGGTCTGTGAGGGATCGTTTCAAGAAGGAGTTCAATAAAGAGATGCGGGCCCCGAGTGGATCTGGAGGACGCAGGAGCAAGTACAAGTACGCAGAAGCCCTGTCGTTCCTCCGGGAAACAATGTTCACCAGAAGGTAAATATTACACACCACATGTGAAAAAAAATGTTATATGTAAAAAAATTTTTCAGCCAGGGCCATACCATGTCAGTATTTTAATTGTTTTTTTTTCTCTTTATTCCACAGCACAGTGAGCAGCACTCGGGAGCTGGCACGATTGGACCCTTCTGAGGCGATCCCTGAGGAGACCGGCACCGAGGGACACTTCGACCGCCCCGGTACATCTGCACCTTCCCAGCCTTCCCACACATTCGACCCATCTGTCCCATCCACCAGCACAGGAGCATCGTGGCCGCCTACATTACATGAAGCTGCTGGTGAGGAGATCGCTTTCCCTTTACCCCACCCTTCTGCCCCTGCCACCTCTAGTACACCTGCGGGTACTGGGCGGCAGCGGCAGAGGGGTCAGGAAAAGACTTATGCGCCAGAGTTCTTGCATCTGAATGCATCTTTCCAGAACTGTCTCAAAGTCTTGTCAGAGCAAATATCCGCAGGCTATCAGCAGATCAACTCCAGCATTCTGGAGGTGAAGACACTTCTGCAAACCATGCATTCAGAAGCAAGATCTTCACCAAACCACACCTTTTTCAGGTCTGTTGTGGAGCGCATGGAAACGCTCTCTCCTGCCCAGCAGATGCATGTAATGCATTCATGCCACGTTGCTCTCCAGCAAGTTACCTCCCAACCTCCTCCTCCTCCCACCACAGTAGTTCCTCCACCTGCACCCCCTCCAGCCACTTTCCATCCTCCCCCTCCTATTACATCTACACCCCCTCCAGCCACTTTCCATCCTCCCCCTCCTATTACATCTACACCCCCTCCAGCCACTTTCCATCCTCCCCCTCCTATTACATACCATCCACCTCCAGCCACTTTCCATCCTCCCCCTCCTATTACATACCATCCACCTCCCCAGCACCATCCACCTCCCCAGCACCATCCACCTCCCCAGCACCATCCACCTCCCCAGCACCATCCACCTCCCCAGCACCAGCAACCTCCCCAGCACCAGCAACCTCCCCAGCACCAGCAACCTCACCAGTACCAGCAACCTCCACAGTACCTGCAAACTCCCCAGTACCAGCAACCTCCCCAGTACCAGACATCTCCCCACTTCCAGCAACCTGCCCCGTACCAGACATCTCCCCACTTCCAGCAACCTGCCCCGTACCAGACATCTCCCCACTTCCAGCAACCTGCCCCGTACCAAACTCCTTCCCCATACAACTTGCCATCAACATCATCTGCTCCTACAGTCCCTGCCCAACCCTCCACTCCACCACCCACCACCTCTTCTGCTTCCCACATGTCCACCCATTCTGTAGTTTTTTCCACACCTTCACCTCTAACTGTTCCTTCCCCACCACGATCCCAGTCCTCTCTCCACACTCCCAGTGTCGAAGTGTCCCGCAGCCCCTACAGCAGTATTTCCACCACACACTACACAGAATTATAATGTGTGTATTTAAATAAAAATGACCAGTTTTATGGTTTCAGTTTTATAGTTTCAAAGTTTTATTAAACAAGTTTATTAAAATTTTAAAAAAGTTTACTAAAAAAAACATTTTTCAATAAAAGTTAAATTATTTTACACTGGTTGTCTGTCATTTCTTTCTGCGGCGAAAAAGGTTAAATACAGGGTATTTAAAAGGTGAAATGGTATTCAAAACTAGGTATATAACTGTGGGTAAATTTTAGCTTTTTGCCACAGTTGTGTTCCTGGTTGTGTTTGAAGCAAAGTATTTCACCTAAAAAGTTGTGTTTATTGTTGGTGATTTCCTAACAATGTACACAACTTTTGTTAAAAGGTGAAATACTTTGCATAAAACACAACCAGGTACACACCTGTGGCCTAAAGCTAAAAATAGAGACCATGACAAGATAGCCAACTTTGGTTGGCAAAGGTATATACTGTTGGTCCAGAAGGTACACAAGTTTGGTTAGGGCACAAATCTTTCACACTCTGTCATCCTGCCAGTGTACTCTGCCTTGAGGTGACATAAAGTATAGTGCAAAATTGTCCCTCATTACTGAAACTGTCACAGAACTTCTAGTGGTAATGTCATGGTAATCTTGCAAGGTGGTTTCTTCAGAGGTGTCCTCAATGGAAATGGGTTCCTTGCAGATAACAAAATTGTGGAGTACCACGCACGCTTTGATCACCTCGTCCACAGTTTCTGTCTTGAGGTTGATCGCAGTCAATAGGACCCGCCATTTGGCTGTCAGAATACCAAAGGTACATTCAACCATTCTTCTTGCTCTTGTGAGGCGGTAATTAAAAATGCGTTTTGGTCTTGTCAATCCTCTGCTAGAGTACGGTTTCAAAAGGTGTTCTGACAGCTGGAAGGCTTCATCCCCTACACAGACAAATGGCATAGGTGGACCAGATGTTTGCGGCAGCGGTCTAGGTGGTGGGAACTGGAAGGTGTTTCCATACAGTTTACGCCCCATGGCAGACAGTTTGAAAACTTGAGAGTCATTGGAGCGGCCATAAGCCCCAATATCAACCGCAATAAATTTGTATTCCGCATCAGCGATGGCCATGAGGACAATTGAAAAATATTTCTTGTAATTGAAATATTCAGATCCCGATCCAGCTGGCTTTACAATGCGGATATGTTTCCCGTCCACAGCGCCCAAGCAGTTTGGAAACTGACATATCTGTTGAAACTTGTCAGCAATTTCAATCCACCTCTCTGTTGTGGGCTCTGGTAAAAACTCTTCAGCTAAGGAGTCCCACAGTGCACGGCATGTGTACTTCACAATTCCAGATATGGTGGAAATCCCGAGTCTGTACTGGAAATGCAGTGACGAAAGGGATTCTCCAGTTGCAAGAAATCTGTGGGGAATTAAAAAACAATAAATTAGTTTTAAATCACAGCATTACATACCAAAACTGACCTATAACACTTGGAGATACAAATTACCACCAACAAGATTGCAGTGAAAGTGTGCTCTGATGCGATCACATCCAATAAATGTGGCTTACCTTAAAGTCACCATCAGACGCTCTGCGGGTGAAACAGAGAAGCGGCAATAGGTGTCCGCTTTTCTTATGAGGTGTGCAATGCGCTCCACCAAGTAATCAAAATTCTCCATTTTCATCCTAACATATCCAAAAAATTTATCCGGGTTTCGTCGAAGGTCCATGCATAGTGTAGAATAGACCCCACGCGTCATTCTCTTGGCTGTGATGGGGTGGATCCACAAACGTCGTCTACGATGCCTGATGCGCTGCTGTCTCGCTCTCTCCTTCTCCAGAACAATCACCCTCAAACGATTCGCCTCCGCTGTAAAATCCGCCAAATTCTTCAAAATATTTCCAATCACAACATCCATCTTCGCCAGTAACTTGCTCTTCTCTCCAACCTGCACTTTCTCCTCTACAACCTGTCAAAAAAGGGCTGTAGGAACACGCTATATATAGTTTTCCAGTAGCCAATCCCGTTCGGAAGGCCACAAGGGTCAATTTTAAAAACCGGATCCGGCGTAATCCGTCGAAAAAACGGATAGAAAAACGGATGAACCGGATGAGACGGATCCGGTTTTGTCTGTCCAGAAAAAGACGGATCCGGCAGAAAACCGGATCCGTCACATCCGGTTTTCAGAAACATATGCCGGATCCGGCGTTCCGGCACGACGCCGGATCGCGCCTGACGCCGAAAACCTGAAGTGTGAAAGTAGCCTAAGGTGTGGCATAAGAAGTGGTGATATGAAATGTATTTTGGCACAATTAGAATGCCACTGGATTGCAACATTGGGAACTATTACCCCCAACTGGTCTAAATGAGCAATTACATTTTGCGTCCTTTTTATAATATATATCACGACTTGGTCATTAAGTCTTTTTCCCTGTTCTTAGATTTTAATTCTATGTGTTTGTGTTTGTGTATGTATTTAATTAGCAACTTCATCTTATCATATTATTCTATCCACTGTCTGATGTCCTGAGTGCCTATGAACTTTTGATTAAAAAGAAAAAAGGAACAGTGATGACATACCATCTGGAGAGGACTCCACTATCTGGCTGATGAAATTAGCGTCTCATCTTTCTGGAATGGGGTTCCATTGGTGCAGCAATTGATGATTTATTTATATTTTTAGTATTTTTTTTATTGTGTTCTTCTATATTTACTTTGTTATTCACTTTTTATGTTTATTATTTATGTTTTTTCCTTTCCCTCCCCTTTTTATTGTTTATTTATTATACTAATGCTTATTTCCCATTTAGATGGGTGTCACTCTATATTTCCACATATTTGCACTTGTCACTTTATTAATAGTTTTATGGGCATCCGGTTTGTCTATATATATTAATTTCAACATTTTTATACACTGTATACCACCGTGGCTGTATTCTCTTTGCCCCTTATTGCGCCCTCTTTAAAGATGGCGGATTCAGTGTGCGGTCATGCCTGCTGCGGCAGGATCCTTGGTGTATTCCTCCTGGCCTCCAGAAGTGACACAGTGGGTTTTCTGACATCATGAGGGACTTCCCTCTACCCGCTTGGTCATGTGAGCGGCTGGGGGAGATGCACGGTATGGGCCTGCGATGCGGCACGCATGCGCCGGTAATGGTGTTGATGATAGGAAACAGCTGTTACACAGGTATAAAGGCACTTAGATAATACACACAGGCACAGACCCCCGAGGAAGCCCATGGAAAACGCACAACGGGGCTGTTTCTGTACACATACACTGGCAGATATTAATGAGTAAGACGTGTATCCCTTGATGGACGACCCCTTTATACCTTGTCCACACCTGTGTTCCATATACCTAGTATAATTGAGGGTCTCATCCATTTCTATTGCACTTTATTTGAACTATGCACTTTTTGGCACATATGTTATTTGATTAACTTCTCATGTGCATTTTTTTTGTGAAGATACATTAGTCATGTCCTCTCTGTTATAACAGTGGTTGATATCTTTCATACATGAGCTCTGTATATGCTTTCTGTCTGAGTCTGTTGATTAGTATATGCCAATATTTTTTGGATATAAAATATTTTTCTATTTTTTATATATTTTGCTGGACTTTGACTCTTGATCTATGAGTAAGGTTCTATGCCGAAACGCGTAGGATCGTATATGCTACATGCGGCTAACTAATGTTTCTTCTGGCCGTCTGCACACCATAATTTTTTAATATGTATTCAATAAAAAAAAATTAAATTTAAAAATAAAAAAATACTTGCTTTTTCGAGCGTCGGAGCCACCATTTCTGATTCCATATTCCTGCCTTGGCCTGGGTAGCTCCGTTCACTGGGTGTGGACCCATAGGTTTTCCTCATAACAAGGCAAGTAATGAGCAAAGCTGGATGAAGTTGCATGAAGCATTTCCTTACATCCCTCAGGAATAAGGTAATCCCAACTAAGCTACGCTGGGTTACAGTCTAATAAGGAAAAAGCAGCTAAGAGACCATCTTTACACTGAGGAGGCAACTTCAGGATCTGCAGAATAGCTGGTTTCCCTACCAATGATTGCACAGAAGAGAGTTTAAAAGGATTAACCACGCTGTGGTGCCCATGCCTACCATCTGGTTTTCCAGCAGACTGCTCTGAAATTTACAAGTTGCCATAGAGGATCTTCTGAATGGGTGAGCTGAAATTTTTCTTTTCTCTTTTGTTATATTTAAATTAATATGCCTTGGAGATCGCAGTCATGCAGCTCAAGAGTTGTGGCAGTTGTCCAGGCCAAGTTAGAGCAATGGCTGTCTCCACTGAATCTGGAGCCGCCAGGAAAGGCTGTGTACGATAACTGTGCAAACCTAATGGAGTCCGTACGTTGGGGCAACCTCACACACGTGCTTTGCATGGCTCAACCTGATGGTACAACAATTTCTCCATCATTTTCCCGGCCTGGAGACGCTGCTGCAGAAAGCACGGTCACTGTGTGCTCACTTCCTACGATCGCACCCTGCAGGTCATCTACTTGCATCGATACAAAGGTCTTTTGGCCTACTGGTTAACCATTTGATTTGCGATGATCCAACAAGATGGAATTCCACTCTGCACATGTTACAGCGACTGTGGCAGCAGCAGCGAGCACTAATGCAGTATGTCCTTTTGCATAGCCATTTGCATGTCCTTTTGTATAGCCATTGCATCATGCAGCTGAGACGAGGAAAACTAGATCTCCGAGCATGCCAAAATACCCGGAGATCACCCGAGCATTGGTCAGAGAAACTGTTAGGTGATGGTGGGCGGAGTTACCAGAACTGGAAGTATAAAAGGCTGAGGGAAGGTTCTGGAAGAGTCAGTCAGAGAAGAGAGCACAGTAAAGAGGAAGTTCTGCTGAGGAAATAGAGACAGTGGAAAGGCTCCAGAGAGGACTGACAGTTGAGGCGGTCACGGGGGTGGCCCAGAGGACGGTAGCCACAGATGAAGACGGCCTGGGGCTATCATACGGACGTGTGCTCAGACTGGTGCAGCGCTGTGGTGGTTGGGCCTAGGCCAGCCACAGTGGAAGAGCCACAGAGGATGCCACGATTATAGTTACAAAGGAAGTGAAGGTACCGGGGCCTGTGTACAGAGAAATGTGAATCGGCTGTTTTGAATTGCTGTTGTCGACAGAAGGATGGGCACTAAAAACGGACCTGTTCAATGCAAACTCTATCTCAGTCTCGTGTTTGTCTGTGGCAAGAAGAGGGTCCCCCCCACAGTTGGTTATCCTACAGATGATACCTTAATACAAAGTTTTGAAAAAGGTGCTGTATCAGCAAATACCAGGTGTGTCCAGTCTAGGGTTAAATTTCCGTCTATACTTTCGGAGTCAGACACATACACTCACAGGCTCACTATGTATTACACTAGAATTACAAAAGTAGAAAAAGGGAAAGGTATTCATAGCGTACACCAGTATACAGTGTGGTGGTACTTTTAAATCTTCGTATATATTTCAATCTCAGTAAGCCAGTCAAGAATCTCCGCTACTGGAAACTACATGGATACAAGTATAGACGCAAAGTCGAGTGTTAGCAGAAATTTTGGAATTACTTATCGTGGGAGTCCATATACAAATACACAGAGCTTGACAATTTTCCTTACACACATCGTATAGAGCTGTTCAATTCTTCAACAGTATTGCATATCTGCCGTTCGCATTACAGTCACTTTTATACCTAGTCAGCGTGTATGTGTGACACTCCGTAAATACATATACGGAGATTGTTAGTTGCACAAAAATCGTATACAGCTGTACACTTCTGATACAGTTCCGTATATCTGCTTGTTGGATTATGGTCCAATACATACTGTGACAGCGTCTGTGACTAACATAATATATACGTTGATTTAATTTGTTTAATACACCTTACACAGCTGGACGCTCCTCATACAGTACCATCTCTTGGCATTCCAAGGTCAGGGACAGTGTTTGTGTGTGACTTTAGGGATGTGGATTTGCCAGAAACTGCTCTCCACCCACCACGGGCAGTGCATCATTGACACCTGGAACATTGGCCCACATGTGCGATTATGCCTTGCGGATCCTAAATAGGGACCCCGGCATTGCCAAAATGATGAGGGATGACGACTACTGGTTGGCCAGCATCCTCGATCCACGCTACAAAGGCAAATTACACACCATCATGCCACAGGAGAACCTAGAGATAATATTGGCAAACAAACAAGCAACTCTGGTAAACCGTTTGTTTGAGGCTTTCCCAGCACACAGCAGCGGTGCTGGCTCTCCCACGAGCCGTAGTGGGCACAATGGAAGAGGTGTTCGTGGTACACACAGCAGAAGTGGCGTTGGAGATTGGGGTTTAATGACCATGTTGTAGAAAGATTTCTCAAGTACTGCTCACACGACTGCTAATACTGCATCGATTAAAAGTGACAGGAGGCAGCAGTTGTCAACTATGGTTACAAACTACTTTTCCTCCCATATCGATGTTCTCCCTCACAGGTCATTCCCCTTTGACTATTGGGCCTCTAAACTGGACGCCTGGCCTGAATTGGCACAATATGCCTTACAGGAGCTCGCTTGCCCTGCTGCTAGTGTGTTATCTGAAAGAGTCTTCAGTGCAGCTGGATCAATCCTGACAGAAAAAAGGACCCATCTGTCGACCCAAAATGTTTATGATCTAACCTTCATTAAAATGAACCATGCATGGGTTTCAAAGGATTTTGTCCCACCTTCCCCTGATGACACATAGGTTACCAGAAAAGTGCCTCGGTTTTTTCCTCCTCTTCCTCGGACTTGCCCAATTACGCCCTTTGCAGCAGCTGAATGTCCAGCCAACACATCTACATATGCCAATTTTTAAACCTCCCTAACTGGGCTGCCCACCCCTCCCCCAACGGCTGGGGTCAAGACCTGGCGCACCCGGGCAAGTGCCGTTGCTCTGAACAGGTGGATGGGCCCACTGATGGCCGATGGCAATGGCACAGGGCCCCTCATAGTACAATACAGTTTATCAGATGGTGGTAGGGCCCACTCGCTGTCAGACACACCAGCGTACTACGAGGGGCCCTGTGCCAGTACCGTCGACCACGATTGTGCCCCCCCTGCTTGGTCATGGCCACAGCACTTGCAAGTTGCAATACTTACCTCTCCCTGCTCCACCGCTGTGTAGTCTGTGCAGTTAAATCCTTCACAGGGATGGCCACTAGAAATTTGGTGTATTGATCAATGCTGGTTAAGATGTAGCTATAGCCTGTCCTGCTGACTATGATTCTATGAGCGTACACTACTGTACGATGTGTGTATGTAAAATTGTCAAGCTCCATGTATTTGTATACGGACTGACACACGCTGTCTCTGTCTAGTTTAGACCATAATCAAACAGCAGATATATGAAACTGTTTGAAAAACGGACACAACTCTAAGGTGTAGGTCTGGAAAAACGGAAAAACTCCACGGCTTTTTTTCCAGAGTCACACACAGGTAGCTTCTATTTGTCCGTGCTAGAAGGCGGTACACAGTAGTGTGTGAGGAGCGTACACCGCTGTACGGTGTGTGTATGTAAAATTGTCAAGCTCGGTGTATTTGTATACGGACTAACACACGCTGTCTCAGTCTAGTTTAGACTGTAATCAAACAACAGATATATGAAACTGTTTGAAAAATGGACACAACTCTAAGGTGTAGGTCTGGAAAAGCGGACAAACTCCTCGGCTTTTTCTTCCAGAGTCACACCCAGATAGCTTCTATTTGTCCATGATACCAGCCGGTACACGGTAGTGTGTGAGGAGCGTACACCGCTAGACGGTGTGTGAAAAAATGAATGCTCAGTAACTCACCAGGACAAAATAATAAAATTTGGAGTGCTTTGAAAAAAGCAGTTTGAACAGCAGTGTACACACAGCAATGCAGCTAGCAGGTAGCCTTAAAAGGCAGCCTAATTACCACCAGCGCTGCTGCACACAACAAAAATCCTCCCCTTTCACTGCACACTAACTGTACAGTGAAAAGCGCTATCAGCAGAAGCAGTTTTTTTCCTTCTTCCCTGCCTAACGCTCTCCCTGTTCAGAATCAGCAGCAGCACCTCTCCCTATTGTAAGATCGGCAGAAGTAAGATGGCAGTCGGCGTTCACAGCCTTTTATACCCACTGTGACGCCACACAAAGCCAGCCAATCACTTTAATGCCCTTCTCTAAGATGGTGCTGGCCGCTGCGCATGTCATCGCGTTGCCCAGAGTGTGTGTCCTCCATCATTGAGAAAAGGTGCTGAAAGCATCATTTGAAAAGCGACTTTGGCACGCTGATCAGCGACCTCATGGCCGACCTCACGCTAGGATCGGGTTTCAATCGGCGAAACCCGACTTTGGCGAAAGTCGGCGATTTTTGAATCTGACCTACCTGTTTCGCTCAACTCTATTCATGACATCATATACAGTGATCTTAGAGGTCTCCTTGATGCCGGAAGACCCAGCATACAGTAAAGCTGGCCAACAAAAAGGTGCTCATTGGGGGAAGGCAAAAAAGAAGAGGTGTGCAGGACCAAACAGCAGCCTGCGAGGACTCCGGGACAATTGAATGGAGAGATATGTCTTATTATTTTTTTTTACTTCTTTTGCAGAGCTTTACGGTTTAGCAAAATGGTGATCACAGCTTGCCTTCACTTTTCTGAATTCACGAGTAACAAATCGCAAAAAATCCATATGCAGGACTTTACAAAGTTTTGTCAAATTTGTGGAAAATTCTATTCCACTCAAATAAATTTCATCGTCTCTACTACACACTGTTGTGTGTAAGAAATTACTCATTCGGGAGACTCCCTTATAAAAAAAAATTATAATGGGAAACTATAAAACCGAGTTTCGCCTTTAACATTACATTTGGCAAGTTGTAACCATCTGTAATATCCTGAAACATTCTAAGAACAAAAAATTATCTAATGAAATAAATGGCATCTGGGAAGATAAATTTCAGTAGTTCCCAGTTCTAATGTCATAGTGCAGCTGTAATATAGCGAGTCATTATTAATGTTGTTTTGCTGTATATTACAAGAGCTTATAAAATGTCTATCCAGCTACGGCAGTGTAAACCTCACTTAAATATTTCTTAACAAAAGCCAGGTCTAATCTTGTCATGTCTGAATGTTTTTCCCCTTAGGTAATACATGCACTGTCAACATCTGATGACTTAATCCAAGTTATTAAATTGTCTATTGTGACTAATATAGAAAAATGTGGAGATACGCCACCGCTTCAGTTTTACATACCTTCTGCGATGATCTCAACTCCGTCCCATACAAGAAAGCAAGAGATCATCATCAACTCAATAGAGAAACTGAATAGCCAGTGTTTTACAGATACTAATACTTTGGAAGTGACATGTAGAAAATAAATAAAGGGAAATGTGATTTATTAGCACAGTGACTTTTAGCATGATTAATGCATGTTATGATGTGTTGCTGGTAAAATGCAAGATCCATAAATCCTTCACTTCCATTACGCAATATTTTAACGGTTCTGAGAAAAAAAGCCTCGAAGAATAAGGCTGTAATGAATCAAAATGTAAAACTTGCGAACACTGTATTGTGATTATGAGGGGACTCAATGGGAATAATGTTGCAAGATCTTCCTACACTAAAGGTACTGTCAGACTTAGCGATGCACCAGCGATCCCGACCAGCGATATGACGCGGTCAGGATCGCTGGTGCATCGCTAAGTGGTCGCTAGTGAACTGCCACACAGGCAGACTCACCAGCGACATCGCAGTGGTCGGGGTTCGCTACTTACCTGTCAGACGAGGCGATCCTGACGTCCTCCCGCCCGCGTCCACGCGTTGCTCGTCGGCGCCACCGGAAGCTGATGACGAGAAACGGTCCAGGACGTTCTCGCACGATCAGCGATAATCAGCTGGGGAGCCTGTCTGAGGTAAGTATCAGACATAGCGATATCGCTAGCAATATCACTGCTACGTCACAAAACCAGTGACGTTACAGCGATATTGCTAGCAATATCGCTCAGTGTGACAGGCCCTTAAGGGCAGAGGCAGAGGACCTTTTTTCTCCATCCAAGAAAATCGGGTCAATTTTGGTAATCGCACATTGATCAGACACATTGATATCCTCAGAGGTGGAAAAAAAAAGTTTCTTCACCTTCTATATAATATCAGTGTGTGAAAATCGGACTGCACTCGGATGTGATCCGAGTGTGGTCTGATTTTTTTCATGGACCCATAGACTCGAATGGGCAAGTGCCATCCAAATCTCAGGGGCAAAAGTTTTAGGTAGGTGTGGAAAAAATCAGATATATTCACAGTCCAATCGAATAAAATGGGTACGAGTGCTATCCGTCAAAACCACGATTTATACAGTCGTGTGCACGAGTCCTAACACTGAGAAAGGGTGGGAGAACAGAGAGCCATCGGGAGTTCTTGACAGATTTGTAGATTTTTTGGTGATCACTTGGCTAGGTAAAGAAATGTCATTGCTTTCTCTACCTAGGCAGTAAAACAGGACTCGATCATGATTCAACAAATAAGCTGTTCCCAGAAAGACCTATTAAGGCGTACTGTGTAATTACTAATGGGTTTTTTTATGTATTTATTTTACTTAAAGCGTTAATGCACCAAATTTTAATTTTGTAATAAAAGTCATTAAATTGTCTAGACTTTGGTCTGATTTTTTTATAAGTGGGTTAAACTTCTTCGTGCAGCAGCTGTTGCTCTTCCCAAGAAGAACCATCTACGCTTTTATTTCTTGAGAAACATGGCAGCTGCCAACAATACACAATAGTTTCTTGGGATGTGAATACTGCCAGATAACGTAACAATGTACAGCATTTATAAGGCTATCAGCTTAATGTAGACTCCCGGTAACCAGATATTTACTGTCCATTACATTCAAGGACCGAGCTTCTTTCTAAAGTCGACATTTTTCAGTCTTCATCTTCTTTCTTTATTTCTTAAGGCAATTTGATACTGGAATTACACTCTGATAATCTACTAGATATGTAGCTAAAAGCAAGATGCCCACTGGCTGCTTATTTGCATGTGAATGCCAGGACTCATGTCTTTAGCTTAACAAATGTCATATAACAATGGGGTGATTGAGGCAAGCATAATGACCTATGGAGGAGAGTCAAGGGAACAAAATCTGCCCAGAACTGGGAAGAAAATAGCTCCTTCAGATCACCTTGTGTATGTGTCCAGAAATGAATAATTGTTTGGGTAAAAATTATCAAAATTACATGATTTACGAAGATTTGGTTTTTATGTTACAAAACACAGTCACATTTATAATGAAAAATAGTCCTAAAGCTCCTTGACCAAACTTTTTTTTAATCTTTGGTGGAGAGTATATCTGAAATTTTTTAGATTTCTAATACCTAAATTATTAAAATTAATTAATCAAATTATTCTTTAACGTGCCACCCTAGCAATTTTTTTTTTCATTTCATCACTGGATTGGTGCCACTAATACAACCCCTGGCAAAAATTATGGACTCACCGGCCTTGGAGGATGTTCATTGTTTAATTTTGTAGAAAAAAAAAGCAGATCACAGACATGGCACAAAACTAAAGTCAATTCAAATGGCAACTTTCTGGCTTTAAGAATCAGTAAAAGAAATCAAGAACAAAAAATGTGGTAGTCAGTAATGGTTACTTTTTTAAACCAAACAGAGGGAAAAAATTATGGAATCACTCAATTCTGAGGAAAAAATTATGGAATCACCCTGTAAATTTTCATTCCCAAAACTAACACCTGCATCAAATTAGATCTGCTCATAAGTCTGTATCTAAAAATGAGTGATCACACCTTGGAGAGATGTTGCACCAAGTGGACAGACATGAATCATGGCTCCAACACGAGAGATGTCAATTGAAACAAAGGAGAGGATTATCAAACTCTTAAAAGAGGGTATATCATCACGCAATGTTGCAAAAGATGTTGGTTGTTCACTGTCAGCTGTGTCTAAAATCTAGACCAAACACAAACAACATGGGAAGGTTGCTAAAGACAAACATACTGGTAGACCAAGGAAGACATCAAAGCATTAAGACCGGAAACTTAAAGCAATATGTCTCCAAAACAGGAAATGCACAACAAAACAAATGAGGAAGAATGGGAGGAAACTGGAGTCAACGTCTGTGACCGTACTGTAAGAAACCACCTAAAGGAAATGGGATTTACATACAGAAAAGCTAAGCGAAAGCCATCATTAACACCTAAACAGAAAAAAACAAGGTTATAATGGGCTAAGGAAAAGCAATCGTGGACTGTAGATGACTGGATGAAAATTATATTCAGTGATAAATCGTGAATCTGAATTGGGCAAGGTGATGATGCTGGAACTTTATTTTGTGCCATTCCAATGAGATTTAGAAAGATTTCTGCCTGAAGAGAACATGCAAATTTCCACAGTCATTGATGATATGGGGCTGCATGTCAGGTAAAGGCACTGGGGAGATGGCTGTCATTACATATTCAATAAATGCACAAGTTTATGTTGATATTTTGGACACTTTTCTTATCCCATCAATTGAAAGGATGTTTGGGGGTGATGAAATCATTTTTCAAGATGATAATGCATCCTGCCATAGAGCAAAAACTGTAAAAGCATTCCTTGAAAAAAGACATATAAGGTCAATGTTATGGCCTGCAAATAGTCCGGATCTCAATCCAATTGAAAATCTTTGGTGGAAGTTGAAGAAAATGGTCCATGACAAGGCTCCAACCTGCAAAGCTGATCTGGCAACAGCAATCAGAGAAAGTTGGAGCCAGATTGATGAAGAGTACTGTTTGACACTCATTAAGTCCATGCCTCAGAGACTGCAAGCTGTTATAAAAGCCAGAGGTAGTGCAACAAAATACTAGTGATGTGCTGGAGAGTTTTTTTTGTTGGTTTGTTTTTCATGATTTCATAATTTTTTCCTCAGAATTGAGTGATTTGATAATTTTTTCCCTATGCTTGGTTTAAAAAAGTAACCATTACTGACTACCACATTTTTTGTTCTTGATTTCTTTCAGTGTTTCTTAAAGCCAGAAAGTTGCCATATGAATTGATTTTAGTTTTGTGCCATGTCTGTAATCTGCTTTTTTTCTACAAAATAAAACAACTGAATGAACATCCTCCAAGGCCGGTGATTCCATAATTTTTGCCAGGGGTTATATAAGTTCACCGACCATAGTATTATATTAACCAGCTTCCGTCTTCAGCTCTTCCCAGTGCCACTTCTGTGCCGATCCGCCATCTTGTGACTGCATTTTTTAACTGACCGGAAGTCATAGATAACGGTCTCAAGATCTCAATGTAAGTGTCACGTGCCCTGTCCTGTGTGACACGGCCAGCAAGCCGGTAACTGATACAACAGGACACGGCACGTGTAATTGTCCAGTGTGACGCGGTCCGCAGGCCGGTAACTAATACAACAAGACACAGGGGATAGGGAAACATTTACAACAGTGGGCCCTGCGATAGGGAACGGGGGACGTGGAGAACTCCTGAACTCCCCTGAGTCAGTGTCCCTAACACTCCTAATGTTCCCTATGCTGGCTCCTCACCTGTTGCCTATCAGGATACCTGTCACCCTAGCAAACCCTACACCTATTCCTTACTAGGGAGCTGGGTGGTGCAGGCACTGGCCCCACCGCTGTACTAGCACCAACATGAGGAAAAGTGACAAACAGGGACACACTTAGCTTTGCTCTGATGCGCTTTCTCCTGGCAACAGAGTCCAACACCTGAATGCACCTTCCACCCACCGTGTCCAACACCTGGGTGCAGCTTTACAGCAACAGCGTCCAGCACCCGAGTGCAACTGTCCAGCAATGGAGTCCAGCACCTGAGTGCAGCTTCCAGCAACGGAGTCCAGCACCTGAGTGCAGCTTCCAGCAACAGAGTCCAGCAACTGAGTGCAGCTCTACACCATAGCTGCCACTCCACCAAGCTTTGCAAGAATTCTTCACTGACACCATAGCTGCCACTCCACCATGCTTTACACGAACTCCTCGCTGACAACATAGCTGCCACTCCAGGACTCTCCTCAGCTCCTTCCTTCACCCAGGATGGTTGGAAAAGTCCAACAATATCACCAACGTGAATAAGCACAACTGACACACCTTTCTTGAGAAAACACACCTGTTAGTGATTGCCGTGCAATTACACTAACCACCACCGGGGGCAAAACTATCTCTAAAAACACCAGTGCAATGACCATACTGGCCACCGGGGGCAAAACTATCTCTAAGCACAAAGCTTAGAGAGAGGAAAAAAAATGGTTACCAGTGCTCTTATCGGACATGATCCCGCATGGATCATGACAGTAAGTCTATGAGATCCTCATTCCGGCTGTCACAGACTTATATTGAGTAGTGACTTCTGGCTCGCCTAGCAAGCACTGGAGTGATTCGACAGGTCACAACCTCCAGTAGATAACCGAAGTGGCTTTGAATACAGATGAAGATGGCGGCTGGTGAGTATAATACTAGGGGCAAGGAACCTAGATTAGTGACTCCACACCTGCTCTGTAATACAAAAAAACCCTTCTGGAGTGCTGCTTTAATCCACTATATAATTGTCTAATTCTGTCTGTCTGTCTGTAATGGAAATCCTGCCTTGCTGATTGGTCGTGGCCTAACTGCCGCGACCAATTAGCGACAGTTGCTTAGTCATCGCGGCAACACAGCCGCATTGCTTATTGTACAGGCACATTACAGCCGTTAAATCATCACTGCTGCGTCGCTCATTACACAGGCACAGTCCTGTACATATTCTGGAGTACAATACATTAGGTAACAGCAGAAAAGTGACTGCAGCTCTGGGTGTAACTGGAGTACAATACATTAGATAACAGCAGAACAGTGACAGCAGCTCTGGGTGTAACTGGAGAACAATACATTAAGTAACAGCAGAACAGTGACTGCAGATCTGGGTGTAACTGGAGTACACTACATTAGGTAACAGCAGAACAGTGACAGCAGCTCTGGGTGTAACTGGAGTACAATACATTAGGTAGCAGCAGATCAGTGACTGCAGATCTGGGTGCAACTGGAGTACACTACATTAGGTACCAGCAGAACAGTGACTGCAGCTCTGGGTGTAACAGGAGTTCATTAGGTAAGAGCAGAACAGTGACTGCAGCTCTGGCTGTAACAGGAGTATAATACATTAGGTAAGAGCAGAACAGTGACTGCAGCTCTGGGTGTAACTGGAGTACAATACATTAGGTAAAAGCAGAACAGTGACTGCAGCTCTGGGTGTAACTGGAGTAGTGTACATTAGGTAACAGCAGAACCGTGACTGCAGATCTGGGTGTAAATGGAGTACACTACATTAGGTAACAGCAGAACAGTGACAGCAGCTCTGGGTGTAACAGGATGGACATTAGGTAAGAGCAGAACGGTGACTGCAGCTCCTTCCTTCACCCAGGATGGTTGGATAAGTCCAATAATATCACCAACGTGAGTCAGCACAACTGACACACCTTTCTTGAGAAAACACACCTGTTAGTGATTGCTGTGCAATTACACTAACCACCACCGGGGGCAAAACTATCTCTAAAAACACCAGTGCAATGACCATACTGGCCACCGGGGCAAAACTATCTTTAAGCACACCAGTGCAAAGACCATACTGGCCACCGTGGGCAAAACTATCTCTAAGCACAAAACTTAGAGAGAGGAAAAAAAATTGTTACCAGTGCTCTTATTGGACATGATCCCGCACGGATCATGACAGTAAGTCTATGAGATCCTCATTCTGGCTGTCACAGACTTATAATGAGTAGTGACTTCTGGCTCGCCTACCAAGCACTGGAGTGATTCGGCAGGTCACAACCTCCAGTAGACAACCGAAGTGGCTTTGAATACAGATGAAGATGGCGGCTGGTGAGTATAATACTAGGGGCAAGGAACCTAGATTAGTGACTCCACACCTGCTCTGTAATACAAAAAAACTCTTCTGGAGTGCGGCTTTAATCCACTATATAATTGTCTAATTCTGTCTGTCTGTCTGTAATGGAAATCCTGCCTTGCTGATTGGTCGCGGCCTAACTGCCGCGACCAATTAGCGACAGTTGCTTAGTCATCGCGGCAACACAGCCGCATTGCTTATTGTACAGGCACATTACAGCCGTTAAAGGCATCACTGCTGCGTCGCTCATTACACAGGCACAGTCCTGTACATATTCTGGAGTACAATACATTAGGTAACAGCAGAAAAGTGACTGCAGCTCTGGGTGTAACTGGAGTACAATACATTAGGTAACAGCAGAACAGTGACTGCAGCTCTGGGTGTAACTGGAGTACAATACTTTAGGTAACAGCAGAAAAGTGACTGCAGCTCTGGGTGTAACTGGAGTACAATACATTAAGTAAGATCTGAACAGTGACTGCAGCTCTGGCTGTAACAGGAGTATAATACATTAGGTAAGAGCAGAATGGTGACTGCAGCTCTGGCAGTAACTGTAGTACAATACATTAGATAACAGCAGAACAGTGACATCAGCTCTGGGTGTAACTGGAGTACAATACATTAAGTAACAGCAGAACAGTGACTGCAGATCTGGGTGTAACTGGAGTTCACTACATTAGGTAACAGCAGAACAGTGACAGCAGCTCTGGGTGTAACTGGAGTACAATACATTAGGTAGCAGCAGAACAGTGACTGCAGATCTGGGTGTAACTGGAGTACACTACATTAGGTACCAGCAGAACAGTGACTGCAGCTCTGGGTGTAACAGGAGTACATTAGGTAAGAGCAGAACAGTGACTGCAGCTCTGGGTGTAACTGGAGTACAATACATTAGGTAAAAGCAGAACAGTGACTGCAGCTCTGGGTGTAACTGGAGTAGTGTACATTAGGTAACAGCAGAACCGTGACTGCAGATCTGGGTGTAAATGGAGTACACTACATTAGGTAACAGCAGAATAGTGACAGCAGCTCTTGGTGTAACAGGAGGACATTAGGTAAGAGCAGAACGGTGACTGCAGCTCTGGCTGTAACTGGAGTACAATACATTAGGTAACAGCAGAACAGTGACAGCAGCTCCGGGTGCAACATGAGTATAATACACTAGATGGTGGCCCGATTCTATCGCATCGGGTATTCTAGAGTCTCTGCTAAAATAAAAAATAGTTATATACTCACCTTCCGACGGCCCCCAGACTCTGTCCCACCTCTCTCATCACGCTCCCGGCATCTTCTGGTCCCAGTAATGATTAGCGAGAAGGGCCGGAGATGACGTCACTCTTGCGAGAGTGCGACGTCATCAGCGGTGTTTCGTACAAAGCATTACTGGGACCGGAAGATGCCGGGAGTGTGGTGAGAGGAGGGACAGAGTCCGGGGGCCGTCGGAAGGTGAGTATATAACTATTTTTTATTTGAACAGACTCTAGAACACCCGATGCGATAGAATCGGGCCACCATCTAGTAATAAATAAGAATTGTGAGTCTTACTCAACATTTGGCTACTTATATTTCCTAGCTTACAGAGATATTGTAATTTTTTTTTATTTTGTGGGTTACTACTTTTGAATTACCTTCTCAGAAACTTCTCAGTGGTCTTAAGATTATTTGGTTACTGTGTTCGAACAATAACTATAAGGAGTATACCTCAAGTTCAAATACATCTCAATTCATCTTTATTCAGAACATTAATAATAAAATAAAACAATGAAGATACATATGCAAATTGAGGACTACACACCACAGGTAGCTTATAGCGCAACAATGGGAGCCTAAAAAAATATATATAGCATTTAAGCATCCTCCTCTAGTGGAGACAATATATATATGACTAATCGATAGTCTATAAAAAATTCCTCAAAAAAATCCCACAAATATGAAAATAGTTAAGGTATTACAAAGGATATAATTTATTTCAAAATATATCAAAAAAGTGTACCAGCAGCACTTTCTTAAAGAAAAAGTCTTAATAAATTAACTCAATAAAGTGCAATAGTGCAAAGCAAAGCTATTTAATATATACTTAGTGTCAATCCCATAGAGTGAAAGCTGCCTATAAAGTACACTGATGCAATACATCTATAATCCAATGGACTTTCAGTCAATCATAGTGACAATACGCCTGCAAAATGCAAATAGTGCATAGCAGCCTTAGTAAACATATATGGGGAAGAATATTTCCCCCATAGAAGAAGCTAAACGCAAAACGCGCATCGGGGCACCAGGACTACTCCCAGGTCAGGTATTATTTACAAGGTGTTGCTTTTGTACATTATGATGTGTCCAGTGGATTGAATCTCCATATGTTTACTAAGGCTGCTATGCACTATTTGCATTTTGCAGGCATATTGTCACTATGATTGACTTAAAGTCCATTGGATTATAGATGTATTGCATCAGTGTACTATATAGGCAGCTTTCACTCTATGGCATTGACACTAAGTATATATTAAATAGCTTTGCTTTGCACTATTGCACTTTATTGAGTTAATTTATTAAGACTTTTTCTTTAAGAAAGTGCTGCTGGTACACTTCTTTGATACATTTTGAAATAAATTATATCCTTTGTAATACCTTAACTATTTTCATATTTGTGGGATTTTTTTGAGGAATTTTTTATAGATTATTGATTAGTCATATATATATATATATATATATATATATATATATTGTCTCCACTAGAGGAGGACGCTTAAATGCTATATATATTTTTTTAGGCTCTCATTGTTGCGCTATAAGCTACCTGTGGTGTGTAGTCCTCAATTTGCATATGTATCTTCATTGTTTTATTTTATTATTGATGTTCTGAATAAAGATGGATTGAGATGTATTTGAACTTGGCGTATACTTCCATTCTTTGTAGGAGTTATTATATATGGGAAGTGCCATTGTTAGGCCGTTGAATTTCTTTTTTTGGGTATATAATAACTATAAGGAGCTTGCCAGAAAAAAATGGCACAAATGTTACATCACAAAACAGTGGTAATATCATTTTAAGCCCGAAGCCTAAAGCCCCCGTTACACACTGCGATATCGCTAGCAATATCTCTGTAAAGTCACCGATTTTGTGACGTTGCAGCGATATTCCTAGCGATATCGCTACATGTGATACTTACCTCGGACCCGCTCCCCCGCTGGTTATCGCTGATCGCGCAAGAAGCTCCTGGACCATTTCTCGTCGGCCACTTCCTGCTGGGCTTTCTGTGGTGCCGACAAGCAACGAGTGGAGCCGGGCGGGAGGACGCAGGATCGCCGCGTCTGACAGGTAAGTAGCGACCCCCGACCCCAGCGATGTCGCTGGTGAGATCTGCCTGTGTGGCAGCTCACTAGCGACCACCTAGCGATGCACCAGCGATCCTGACCACGTCATATCGCTGGTCGGGATCGCTGGTGCATCGCTAGGTGTAACGGTACCCTAAGGTTTCGTCAAACTTTGCATTTTGTGGCTGTTTATCATCATCAGACATTTTTTGTAGGGCTTGTGGTCATGCTTTTTCTTTGACAATATCTACATTAATTTCTGGCCAGGGTGAAAAAACAAGCTCAAGTACGATCAGATTTACTCATGGTATTTTCCCTGTGTTTTGATCAAAACAGTGGCATCGAGATGTTAACTGTAAGTGATTTTTTAAAAAGGAATTTCCAGTCACATGAATTAAGTTTTGCATAATGAAGAATAATCTAAAACCATCTGCAATGCTTGTTATGATTCATTTTGGCACAATATGGAAATCCTAAAAATGGTAATATTGGCTTTTCAAAAATTTTTTAGAAATCTTCTACCAACTACCAAACCTCTACTTTTGCCAGCTGTTGTCTTATTGGCCTGTTTAGGTGCTGATGTGGTACGACTTTGAAATGCCCCGAAATGCAAAGTGTGACCGTACCACTACCAACATTGCACCTTTTCCCCCTCCACTGAAGTATATATAGGAGAATTTAAAATCCAGGCAAGTAAATGTGGCGTTAAAATACTCTAGCCTATGAGCATACGTACATACACATACTTTCTACAGTTTTTGGGATTTCTTGTTGTGACTTAATAAATTAAGGATAAAGAGAAGTCAGACATGTCTCTAATGAAGTCATTTATTTGTTGACTAATAAATACTAGCTATTAATCAGCCGAGCAAAGCTCAGTCCCTAATGGTATCCATAGACTAAGAAAATGCAATTTAATTCTTTCAATTAATAGCGGATCATTTCCTTTTCATTCCTAATGGGGTTTTTTTCCCTGAAAATCGGTTCATCTTAATTACACCTAGCATTCTGTTTTAATTGTGTTTCAGCAACTAATTAGAATCAATGTCCCTTGATAAAATAAAATTATATGATTACTGTCTAATTTTGCGTTTTTAAATCCTTATGCAAGAAAATAAGGAAAAAACAGAGATTCTGTATAGTAAAAAAAAAGTATGTGAACAGTCTGAAAGATGATCCCACACATTGTGGCTGAGGTTATAGTCAGACTGTGAGCAAAAAAATGCAACAATGCGTCGTTAATCAGCAAGTAGAGCTAGGGTATGTTCACACGTCGTGTTTTTCCCGATGGTTTTTGCAGCAAAAAAAGCAGCATTTTACTGCCCGTGCAAAAAAGTGAAGGAGATTTCAGAACTCTCATGTACATGTTGACTATTTTTTCCTTGCAGTTTTGAAGCAGTTTAAAGTTTGCAGCATGTCAATTATTTCAGCGGTTTTACAGCGCTATTCATCTATTCTAATAAACGGGAGAAAAAAAAACATAAAAAACGCATGAAAAAATGAGGCAAAGACGTGTGTCTTTTATGCAATGTTTTTCCTGCCAAGAGGCCCATTTTTGATGCAAAAATGTCTGCAGCGAATACTTAACAAGAGCGCATATTCTTCAGGATGAACCCTTTTTTTGTGTGAGGCCTACATATAGATTAGACTATGATAGCAGTCCGTGCACTTAAGGTTATAACAATCTCTTGTGTGTAGGCATCTAAAGCCGGCCATACACACTAGATGGCCGTTGGCTAAAAGATGCTTTGGCCTATCCTTTGGCCGACATCTATCTCAGCTTACGCTCCTAAACATAGGAGCAGTTATTCGGCTGAACGCGTCTTTGTTCTCCATGAGAAATCCGATGACTGACACGTCTGACGAAGGCTTATCTCCAAGAGAACAATGTAATTCACAGTCTGATATCAGACAAGCCTGATTGACATCTCTATCAAAGATCAGTTTGCTTGCACCAATGTGGTAGGGGGCCGGGCTAGGGGGGTGGACCACTGCTTACCAGACGAGGCAAAGACGAGACGGAGACAGCTTCCACTTGTAACAGTTCCGGATTTATTTGTCGTCCTCCTGACGACCACCAAACACGCACCGCAGCTTCTTTACACCACTGTATCGCCAGGACCGGGTACCTATTCTTCAGCTCCAGTCGCAGTAACGCACCTCGCGGATCTTTCACTGGGGGCTGTCCTAGACCAATCTACCACCAGCGCTTCACCTGCCCGAGGTCGTCTTACAATCGGTACCCCCGGGGCCTCTTCTGTCTTGCGGTACGTCGAGTCAGGGTTTCCCCCCTGGCTGCCTCTTCTCCTTGCCTGTCCTGCAGTTCGTCGGGTCAGGGCCACCCCCCTGACTGTCTCTCCTTTGTCCGTCCCCCTGGCCGAGCTCTTCTCACTTTCTCCGTCTTCTTCTGAGCTCCTCCCGGGACTAAAAAACTCTCCTGGAGCCCCGCCTTCTTCTATTTATCCCCTCTCTCACAGGGGAATTTCCCACCCGGGCTCCTATCTCCCCGCCCCCCATGACTAAGCGGATTCCTAAGCCCTAAGCTGATGTTAAGTCCTGTACTACTCTCCCCTGCCATCTTGTGGTCATTTCACGGATACTGCACTCCCTTTTCTGTTTTTCCCTGCTGTTACCTTTCTAACCTGTCAATCTCTGTCCCTAGTGCATAAACCGTCCCCTCCTTCTGCCAGTCATGTCTGTCCGTCAAGTCACCTTTCCCACACCCCCATACATATAAAACAGTCATCCGAACCTGTCGATATTGACGGATTCAGATGACTTAAAGGGGTATTCCCATATCCGAATCCTATCCCAATATGTAAAAGGCATAATAATAACAATATTACCAGATACCACCAATTAGAAATGTACTATTGTTCTCCTGATTTATTGTGTCTCTTTTCTCATGTGCAGGGCAATGCAGTATCTAAGTTATCCATGCTTATGACCACTAGCAACTAACTAACTGTCTCTATATGAGTGGTCATAACCATGGACACCTAAGCTACTGCAATGCCCTGCACATGGGGTAACTGACATAGCTAATCATAAGAACTATACTACATTTCTACTTGGAGGTGTTTTCTAATATTATTATTATTACACCGGCAACCTATTGGGATAGAACCTTGGAGATGGGAATACTCATTTAAGTCTAATGTGTATGGGGGGCCCAACTCTTATAGGCACAGTTTATTGGTTTTATATGGTCTTGCATCATATAGAGTATGGGGTTGACTTTGATAAAAAAAATTGCTATTTCTTGTAAACACCCTTTTGGAGGTTTCATCATTCAGGACTGTCATCTACAATCCAGCATAAAGAGCAGCTACAAGGAACTTCTCACTCTGGAGGCTCTGCATGTTTATGTATGCAATGATTTGAGTTACCCCCAGGTAAATTTCTATTTTTCCTGGAGAGGTGCTGCAGGGAAAATGAACAGAGATAACAGCTTATTTCATAGGTAAGACTTGACCCCTGTGGATCCCTGCAGCAGGACACACTGTGATTGATGTATTTTCTATGGCCCTTCCAACAAAAATTATTATGAAAAGCAGACAATGCCTTTAAAGGAAATGTGCAATCAGAAAATGACACATCAGAAAATCTTCACATGATATTAGCAGCAATAGACTGATTCAGACCACATTTAATCATATAGAAATATAAACTGAGTAAATGTAATGTAATCTAATGTAATGTAATCTGTGTAAATGTAGTTGTATAGAGAGGGGGAGGACGTGAGCTGTGACATTATCTATTAAGAATGGTGAATCGTGTGTTATCATCCCATCATTGTAATCCTGTCTGTGATGATAATGATAATGCTGAAAAGTTATCTGTAAAGAGCAGGAAGCATGAGTCTAGTATTAGGGTACCGTTACACTAAAGGCCCCGTCTCACTAAGCAATCTCGGTAGCGAGATCGCTGCTGAGTCACAACTTTTGTGACGTAACAGCGATCTCACCAGCGAGATCGCTGTGTGTGACAGCGATCAGCGAGCGGCCCCCCTGCCGGTATCGCTGATCGCTGCAAGAAACCTCTGGACATTTCTTTGGTCGCTGGTCTCCCGCTGGCCAGCACGCATCGCTGTGTGTGACAGGTGGGAGACCAGCGATCAGGTGTAAAAAATAATAAAAAAAATAAAAAATATAGTTATTCTCACCTTCCGACATCCCGTTCAGCCATCCTGCCTCTCTCCACGCTCCGGTCCCAGTGATCCTTTGCACGAATGACCGCGAGACTTTGTTATCCCGCGAGACCGTGCCATCTCGCGGTCATTCATGCAGAGGATCACTGGGACCGGAGCGTGGAGAGAGGCAGGATGGCTGAACGCGACGTCGGAAGGTGAAAATAACTATATTTTTTATTTTGATTCTATTTTTTACAGGATGGCCAGCTCGGCATCGCTGTGCTGATCGCTGGTGAAGCTGTCTGTGTGACAGCTCACCAGCGATCACATAGCGACTTACTAGCGATCCTGACACCTTGATATCGGTGTCGGGATCGCTGGTAAGTCGCTTAGTGAGACGGGGCCTTAAGCGATGCACCAGTGATCCCGACAACGATATGGATCGCTGGTGCATCTCTAAGTGGTCGCAAGTGAGCTGCCACACAGGCAGATCTCACCAGTGACATAGCAGGGGTCGGGGGTCGCTACTTACCTGTCAGACGCGGCGATCCTGACGTCCTCCCGCCCGCGTCCACACGTCGCTCGTTGGCGCCACAGGAAGCCCAGCAGGAAGCACCCGGCGAGAAATGGTCCAGGACATTCTCGCGCGATCAGCGATAGTCAGCGGGGGAGCCGGTCGGAGGTAAGTATCAGACATAGCGATATCGCTAGCAATATCGCTATAACGTCACAAAAGCCAGTGACGTTACAGCGATATTGCTAGCGATATCGCTATGTGTAACGGGCCCTTTAGTCCTAGAGGCCAGTTTGAAAATTGCAAGATTTCTGACTTTGTTCTAGATTGTGATATAGAAATTTAAAAAAAAAAATTGTTAAAAATAAAAAACTGCATTAAGATATAAACCTGCTTTATACAAAAGATTGTTTTATGATGGCACATTCTGACATATCTTAGATGAAGACCTCAATGTAATGAAGTCGCCCAACCCCAAAGAAACTGACAAAACAAAACAAAATTCATTCTATTTTTCTTTCTTCAAAGACTTTGTAAAAATTAAGAAAGGGCTACAAAAACATTTTACATGAGAGGAAAAATATCCTAAAATTATATTTAAACTGTTACAGGTTTGTGCAGAGGCCCTTTTATATATCATATTACTGCACAGGGACCATAGTAACGTTAATAGGGCTGTGATAACCTATCCATTCCTTAAAAATAAGAATAGTTGTGTCAGATTTAATAGATGAAGTAGTGTAAAAAAAAAAAAAAAGTGTGAATTGGAACAGAAGATCATAAACATCTGAACACAATTTCTAACAGCTGCACATGAAAGTTTAGGGTGAAGTAGGAAACAGGAAGCCATTGATAGAGTTTGGGAGAGTTATCAGACTGAGCTTCGTAAGGGTGACATCGTATAGGGACAGGTCTTATCTTCCGTTAACCAAAATTGCCGGTGGTAAATAGGTGTGACCAAAAAAAATTACGGATACATCATAAGGAACATGCATTCTCAGACCTCCTTGTCCCTAATAATTTATGGGCAGCTGGGTATGCGGACGTACAGCAGAAAAAAGTTATTCACTGTTTAGAAAGGTGGGAGAAACACTATTTATGAATCTACTGCACTCATAAGCGATGAGTTTGATGTAATACTATTACCTGATTGTGCCGATTAGGTAAAGCGCACAATAATCTTGTGTGCTCTTTTGTGTTTCCCCCATTCTATATTGTCCTTACTAGGCAGTATTGATATTACATATCTGCCTCGGCTGGGCTTCATCACCTTTCCCTATGACCGCTACTGTCTGCTGTGCTCCACGTTGGGTTTTTAAAGCTACCCCAGCACATTCCCATTTCATCATGTGACTAGGCCTATAAAAGGCTCACTAAGACAAACACCTGTATCTTGGTATTTAGACTCTTGATGTTGTGGTTTGCTGTGCATCACTACTAGCTCCTGGCCTGCCTCTGCCTGCATTGTCTTGGGTTTTCCTATGTCCTGTCTGCATGTGACCTCCAGTGCTTAAAGTCCTCTCTCCATATAGACCCACCTGCAGCTGTACCAATGCCCAGGATCCGTGTGCCCACCCAGTCCTAAGCTTAAAGTATCCACCTCACAAGGTGAGCACTTAACACTGATGAAAGGTGGCTGCTTGAACCTCTAATCGACTTTACCACCCGGAACTGGGCTTAGAGGATCTGCCTCAAAAGGAGAGCCTTTTACAATTGACTGATGAAAGATGGCTACATTAATACCTTCACCACTCCTAACCAGGCCAAATTTTACAATTCTAAACAGTGCTACTTTATGAGGTAATAACTCAGGAAAGCTTCAACATATCTCAGTATTTATGAGACTGTTTTTTCATGACACATTGTACTTTATGATTGTGTTAAATTTAGGTTGATTGGTTGATAACCAGATTGTTATATCATACAAAATAGTTAATAAATAACATTTACATATTATTAATATTAAATATATCAAATTATTTTTATTTGGCATGACGTTAACAGGGTTAAAAGCTTATCAGCAATTTTTAATTTTTCCAACAAAATATATAAAAACTATTTTTTTTAGGGACCACATCACATTTGAAGCGACTTTGAGGGACCTGACAAGATATAGAATAAACGGGCACCATCCACAATGTCAATTTAGGTGGGATCACCTAGTGCATATAAATGGATTGACATGAAAACACATGAAGAAAAGAAAGTATATGCACACAAATAGGGATCACCACAAGGATATGATAATCAAAAAGTATCAATTTTATTAATGGACACAACAAACAGACACTTTGTTTAAAAACAATTAAAAAGTCTGAACAACCAGACACTGATAACAAAACAAAGACAATGGGTCATTTTGATAAATAGTTAAATACTATGGGTCCCAAGGCCAACCCTTCAGTATAATGCCAGGTATCTGCTAGTTACCATAACCTAGGGTCTATCAAATCAATTGTAATGACAATCATGACCTTGGATCAAAAATACCATATTATCAATAACTACTATGGTTACATAGAGATTCTACATATGCCATAAATAGAAAATTGAATACTTATCATGTTGCCAACACAAATAAACATACATTAACAAGTCCCTTTACCTAGCATGATATCACCTGGTTTCTGAGGATGAACAAGCTACCGGGTAGGTTACATGGGACCCCCAAACCCACGCGTATCGACACAGTGATGTGTCTTTCTCAAGGTTGAGGGACCTACAGTATACTGTATGACAAAAAATACACAAAAGTGACACCATTTTAAAAACTGCACCCCTGAAAGTGCTCAAAACCACATTCAAGAAATGTATTAACCCTTCAGTTGATTCACATGAATTAAAGCAATGTAAAAGAAAAAAATTACTTTTCACACAAAAATGTCATTTTAACCCAAAATTTTGTCAGTTTTGCAAGTAATCCTCTTCAGGTGTCCACTTCTTCTCCTTCCTCAGGAGGCTGTGTGGGCTGCCTCCACCTTCCTCTTAGAGTTCGATTCCCAGGTGCCTGGGCTGTAAGTGAGCCAGTGTCAGGTAGTGCTGGAGCCCCTGACATGTAGAAATGGGTGACAGCCCCCTGTGTCACCTGCACCATTGCCGGCTCCCACATAGGAGGTGGGGAACCTCAAGAGCAGAATGACCTCAGGGTCTTTTCATTCCTAAATAAGGGTTCATCCTGCTGCCTTCCTTCTCGAATCCCACCGACTGCATACCAGCGATGTTGTCCATCAATTTTGAGGAAAGTGACCTTGGTTTCAGCCATCAGCTCTTGCAGCCTTCAAAGTGTTTTGTCTCTACTGCCTGTTGTTTGAACAAAATGTGATGATGGGTCCCAAACTCTTTGATGGACCCCATCTCCGCTGATGGTCATCATACTTAACGACCTCCACCCTGCCAACTCTCGGTACTTTGCGATTAGAGGGCCCACTAGCCTTTCTCTTTTGACCAGCCTAGACACCGCAGTTTGCTTACCAGTTCCTGGTTCCTGCCTCTCCCATCCACAGACACAAGAACCACAATGGTGAAGGCTGCAGACTGGGTTCAGACCTTGATGGTTCTGTGAAAGTGGCTGTTTTGGAGCACAGTATCCTGCCACCCCCTCTGTCGCGCTACCGTGATCTGGCTCCATTATTGCTCCAGTCACTCCTTTGAGAGTCTCAAATGACTCTGCCATCTTTATCACCCACTAAGCACGTTACATTGTATGGATGATTAATTGATTCCAGAAAAATTTTACAACACTTTTTTGGAGTGTTCTATACCAGCAAAATGTACCACAAAGCATGTAATACTCTATGAATGAGTAACTGAATCCATAAAAAATTCAATGCATTTTTGGAGTGTTATATACCACCAAAATGTAGCACAAAGTACGCAATACTCTATGGAAATAGCTTGAATCTGACAAAAGTAATAATAAATAAAAAATCTATGAAAATGAACAAATGAAAGTCAGACATTGCTTTACAACCATGCTTTCACAGAATTTAAAAAAATAAAACTCATGAAATAGGCCTGGACAGAAATGATGGTACCCTTAGCTTAATATTTTGTTGCCCAACCTTTTGAGGCAATCACTGCAATCAAACGATTCCTGTAACTGTCAATGAGACTTCTGCACCTCTCGACAGGTATTTTAGCTCACTCCTCAAGAGCAAACTGCTCCAGTTGTCTCGTGTTTGAAGGTTGCCTTTTCCAGATGGCATGTTTCAGCTCTTTCCAAAGATGCTCAATAGGATTTAAGTCAGGGCTCATAAAAGGCCACTTCTATTTTCCTCTTAGCTATTCTTGGGTGTTTTTAGCTGTGTGTTTTGGGTCATTATCCTGTTGCAAGACCCATGACCTGTGACTGAGACCAAGCTTTCTGACACTGGGCAGCACACTTCTTTCTGGAATCCCTCGATAGTCTTGAGATTTCATTGTACTCTGTACAGATTCTAGACACCCTGTGCCAGATGCAGCAAAGCAGCCCCAGAACATACCACAGCCTCCTCCATGTTTCGTAGTTGGGACAGTGTTCTTTTCTTGATATGCTTAATTTTTCCATCTGTGAATAGAGATGAGCTGTGCATAGAGCTGATGTGCCTTATCACTCGAATATCTGGGTGCTTGGATGTGCTTGTTACTTGGCGAGCATTGGTCGGTGCTTGATTTCAAATTCAATTCCACTGCACGCATATTTGGCACCTGTTACACAGACAATAAGCATGTGGAGATTGCCTGCTCATCGCTGTAATGCCGTAGCCATCTTGGTAGTGGCGTTACTGTGATTGGTTGGCCGTGTGACATCATCGGGGTTTATAAAAGAACAGGCACCACTCGGTTCAGCACACTGATTCCATTGCACAGCTCTGTGACAGTTAGTATTGGAGGGAGAGTGCTTTTTCAGGCTTGTGTGTGTGCATAGCATAGCGAATCATAGTCCTGTAGTGCTGACACTGGTGCTGAAGCTAAACCATCATACTAAGAGCCCTTATAAGGGTAAATCATTTGCTTTGCTGGTTGTGTCACATACATTCTGCATTTAGCCTAAGAGGGAGATAGAGTTGCAGGAGCAAGGACAGTGGCAGAATACAGTCTGTAAACAAGGATTAAGGCTGTGCAGTCCCTTGGAAAATATATAGCTGCAGCTTTTTTTGCGTGTGAAAAAATTGAATATATTGTGTAATCCATTGAGTATTACATGCTTTGTGGTACATTTTGATGTTATATAACACTTCAAAAAAGTGTTGACTTTTTTTTCTAGATTAAACAGCTCACCCATAGAGTATTCCACGCTCTGAGGTACATTTTTGTGATGTCTAACACTGCAAAAATGCAGATTTTTTTTCTGGGTTAAATTTCTCCCCCATACAGTATTCCTTGGTCTGGGGTACATTACTGTGATATCTATGACTCCAAAATAGCGTATACAATTTTGCTGGGATAAATTACTCACTCATACACTATTGCGTGGTCTGGGGTACATTACTTGTGATATCAGAAGAGTACAATAGGAGAATAAGAAGTAACAGGTGAATACAGTAAAAACAGGTATAAATGTTATTAGAGAATCATTAGTAAAAGGGGATAACAAGGTAAAGTGATGCAATGCAAAGACAAACAAATACACCAGGGTCACCCATCATAGATAAAGAAATAGTCAAACATACATGTATATCAGATAGTGCACTCCGGTAAGGGTACCGTCACACTTGGCGATGCACCAGCGATCCCGACAACAATGCGACCTGGTAGGGATCACTGGTGCGTCGCTACGAGGTCGCTGGTGAGATGTCAAGCAGTCAGATCTCATCAGCGACGCAGCAACGAAACGTAATGATACAATGGTCGTTGGGACCCTGCCTCTCAGACTTGTAGTATTGAGGTCGTTCGTCATTGTCCCTGTCAAACACAGCGATGCATGCTGGTCAGCGGGACACCAGCGATCAAAAAATGGCCCAGGACATTCAAGCACGATCAACGACATCGCAGCAGGGGCCCGATCGCCGCTATGTGTCACACGTAGTGAGATCGCAGGTGAGATCGCTGTTGCGTCACAAAATCGGTGCATGGGAAAAAAGGTTAACTGAATTTATGTAAACAAGTAACACAGAGGGGCAGAGCTTATCAGAGGTATGAGATACAGGAAAGATGTATAGCTTTGTACCATGTTAGCCTGTAGATGGAAAAATATTGACTAATATGTGTTGTGCATAGATATGTGTTTCTTCAGATTTTGTATTTGTCAATGCCTGATGAAGAGACCTGAGTAGTCCCAAAAGCTTGCAATTTGTTACCATCTTTTCAGTTAGCCATTAAAAGGTATCAACCACTGAGGACTCTCAATTCTGAATATTTTTCCATAGGTATGAGAGTGACCCTGAGCTGGATGGCAAGATCCCAAAGCACGTTTTGCATATTCCAGGCATCGCTTTTCTTAAAAAAAAGTGTTTAAAAATTTTGCTGGGTTAAATTTCTCAGCCATATACTTCCGTGGTCTGAGGTACATTTTTGTGATATAAAACACTCCAAAAAAAGCATTTAAACATTTTGATTGGTTAAATTTTGTCACCCATACAGCATTCTGTGGTCTGGGTACATGTTTTTGATATATAACACTCAAAAAATGCAAACAAAAATGTTTATTGGTTAAATTTCTCACCCATGCAGTATTCTGTGGTTTGGGGCGCATTACTGTGATATCTATAACTTCAAAAAAGCATAGTTTTTTTTTTGCTTGCTTGAATTTTTCAGACATACAGTATTCTGTGTATATCAAAGGCCACAATATGGCCAAAACATTGTATTTTCTATTGGCAGAATAAATCTTTAATACTTTTTTCACCCGGATTGGATGCTGCTTTCTCTCTTTGATCTATATGGATACTTTTGTTCACCTGGGTTCGTGAACTTGTAGCTTGCATCCGCATCATCATTGCTGAGTTGTCGGCTGTCTTTTTGTTGTATACAGTATTCTGTGGTCTGGGGTCCATTTTTGTGATATATAACACTCCAAAAAAGCTTTTAAAAAATTTGCTGGTTTCAACTCATCCATACAGTATTCTGTGGTGTGGGGCACATTTCTGTGATATCAACACTTCGAAAAAGCTTTGAAATTAAATTCCTCATCCATACAGTATTACATAGTTTCTGGTACATTTCTTTGGTATATAACACTCACAAATGCGTTGTAAAATTATTCTTGAATTAATTACTCATCCATACAGAATTTCAAGGTCTGTGGTACATAACAGTGACATTAAACTTCAAAAAAACACTTTGACTGCAGCCAGTGACCAAATTTTATATTTATATAAAAAAAAACCTTGGTTTTAAGACACATATCAGTTTGAAAATGAGTAATGCATGTGAGGAAGTGGAAATGCTGATGATGGTGCATGCAGACGCTGAGGAGGTGAGGCAGGTGCGACTATGCCTGTTACCGGAGAGCAAGAAACATGCTCATCCATGACACAGTTAATTGTCCCACTTTGCAGGGAGGCACAGTACACTACTTCCGAAGCTAGTGGAGTGTGAAGAGGTGGTTGGTTGCATAGCAAATAGTGTTTCCAGCATGCTTAGCAGCACCACCAAGTCTTCCACAAAGTCAAGTCTCACCAGCCAACAGTCAGGATCACTTCATCCTCACCCCTGATCCTCCTTTCTCTCACCATGATGAATCCCAGGAGACTAATGATCCCACACTAGGACAATCCGTGGAGCTCTTTACAACGTAATTTCATGACTGTGACCTCTCACCCTGCATGTTCCAAGAGGGACAGGAGGACATGCTGTTTAGTGTTGCACAAATCTTAGAGCAGCCACGGCCACAAGAAGATGATGGTAGGGAACAGCACATTTTCTCTAAGGAGGAAGATGATGATGAGACAGAGTTGCTGATAAAAGCCAATAAATTGGCCTAAATTAATGGCACTTCCATCAACTAGCTAAACCTGTACACAAAAGGGAAGCCTTTCTGCCAAATTTCTAAAAGCATACAAATCTTTATTAGGACATAACATACAATTAAAAAAAATGAAAAACAGGGGTAAATACAAATACAAAATACTGCATACAGGGAGTGTGTGCTTCAATAAAATTTTGCTTTTATATAATAGCTCCACATTACAACTCCATATTCTTAAAGTGGTACATCACTATATGATGTAACCAATATACACTCACTGGCCACTTTATTAGGTACACCTGTCCAACTGTGTGTTAAGACTTAATTTCTAATCAGCCAATCACATGGCGGCAACTCAGTGCATTTAGGCATGTAGACATGGTCAAGACAATCTCCTGCAGTTCAAACCGAGCATCAGTATGGGGAAGAAAGGTGATTTGAGTGCCTTTGAACATGGCATGATTGTTGGTGCCAGAAGGGCTGGTCTGAGTATTTCAGAAACTGCTGATCTACTGGGATTTTCACGCACAACCATCTCTAGGGTTTACAGAGAATGGTCCGAAAAATAAAAAAAATCCAGTGAGCGGCAGTTCTGTGGCCGGAAATGCCTTGTTGATGCCAGAGGTCAGAGGAGAATGGGCAGACTGGTTCGAGCTGATAGAAAGGCAACAGTGACTCAAATTGCCACCCGTTACAACCAAGGTAGGCAGAAGAGCATCTCTGAACGCACAGTGCGTCGAACTTTGAGGCAGATGGGCTACAGCAGCAGAAGACCACACTGGGTACCACTCCTCTCAGCTAAGAACAGGAAACTGAGGCTACAATTTGCACAAGCTCATCGAAATTGGACAGTAGAAGATTGGAAAAACGTTGCCTGGTCTGATGAGTCTCGATTTCTGCTGCGACATTCGGATGGTAGGGTCAGAATTTGGCGTAAACAACATGAAAGCATGGATCCATCCTGCCTTGTATCAACGGTTCAGGCTGGTGGTGGTGGTGTCATGGTGTGGGGAATTTTTTCTTGGCACTCTTTGGGCCCCTTGGTACCAATTGAGCATCGTTGCAACGCCACAGCCTACCTGAGTATTGTTGCTGACCATGTCCATCCCTTTATGACCACAATGTACCCAACATCTGATGGCTACTTTCAGCAGGATAATGCGCCATGTCATAAAGCTCGAATCATCTCAGATTGGTTTCTTGAACATGACAATGAGTTCACTGTACTCAAATGGCCTCCTCAGTCACCAGATCTCAATCCAATAGAGCATCTTTGGGATGTGGTGGAACGGGAGATTCGCATCAGGGATGTGCAGCCGACAAATCTGCGCCAACTGTGTGATGCCATCATGTCAGTATGGTCCAAAATCTCTGAGGAATGCTTCCAGCACCTTGTTGAATCTCTGCCACGAAGAATTGAGGCAGTTCTGAAGGCAAAAGGGGGTCCAACCCCTTACTAGCATGGTGTACCTAATAAAGTGGCCAGTGAGTGTAGGTATGGTTATAATACAATGGATCACTATATACACTCTGTGGAAAACAATCCTAGAATGAGAGTATTATCACAAAGTGCTAGAAGTGAAAAATATGCAAATGCCTATATTTGCTGCAAATTGAGCTAAATATGGGTAAAGTGCCTTGTAATATTTTTAAATGAAATTAGCAGCATATCATATACATTTATAGCACTATGATCCTAAATTTGTACATATATGAGGTGTCAAAATTTTTTTGATTGAAGCACACACTCCCTATATGCATTATATTGTATGTGTATTTACCCGTTTTCCATTTATTTTTTTATTTTTTATTGATTGTATGTTATGTCCTAATAAAGATTTGTACGCTTTTAGAAATTTGGCAAAAAGGCTTCGCTTTCGTGTATAGGTTGTGAGGTAGCACTGTTATTCAGTTAGGGGATCCTCGCTAGGCAGTGAACAAAACACATCCGCCACCAGGTTTTCCACAAAACCAAAACAGTCCGTGCGGTTTATTCAGCATCATAAACCCACAGCAGCAATATACAACAGCATTACAGCATAGCGTCCATTATAGAGCTTCACTCTGGTTATCCTTATGGTCACACAGGTAATGCAAATGTCCATTACACAGGCTCTTCAGCCTCAGCGTTATCTCACCCACGTCAGGGTCACTCATGGTTCCTTCTCCATCATGCGGCAGACGTCCATTCCCTCCATGGAATTCTCAGGCACGTGCAGCCATTAACACAGCGTTCCCTTGCTGTCAGAAGGCAGCCCCATCTCACTCAGGCGGGACCTTCCACACTGGACCAACCAGGTCCCAGCAGTCACCCCATGTGACCTACCCTGGCCACATTATATGGTCCATAGTCACGCCCACAGGGTCACATGACTATGGCCTCATCACAGGTCCTTCAACCACTCACACTCTTTACAACAGTGTTCTTTAAACACACCCCGTGGGTGGGTTTGTAGGTAACTAGTCCCTGACACATTGAACCAGCACCTCAGCAGTATCACTGCTGATTAACACACACATAAATCTCCATCTCAAGGCCACCCACCTTGAGATACATAATGGTCATTCAGTATCTTGCCATTCATCCACTCTCCTGGGACATCCATACAGTGCCCCCTAGTGGACACAGTGATCACTACACCACAAGGTTTAGACAGCTGCTGATAAGTCAGCTTGTTGTTGTCAAGTCACCAAGGCAGAATGACTAGGGTGCAGTGGTGGCAGATAAAGTGGTGGATGATGAAGTAACTGACCCTGCCTGGGAATCTGGCATGCAGAGTGAAGCCAGCAGCACTGAGGAGGAGGGATAACCAGCACAAAAACAGACAGGAAGAGACACTGGTGAGACCAGAGGGACAAGGCAGGTAACTGTTCTGCAGCGCACTGATACTCCTAAATTTCTACAATTTTCCCCATTCTGGGACTTTTCTAAAGAGAGTTTTGAGACACAAAATGTTAATTTGCATCCTGTGCCATGCCAAGATCAGTAGGGGCCTGATCACTAAGAACCTAACCATCACCAGCATGATTAGGCACATGTTATCTAAGCACCCGACTCAGTGGTCCGAACACCTGGATCCACGATTGGTGCCATCAGGTGACATCACTGCCTCTTCCCCTGTGCTTAGTGCCTCCCAATCCTCTGTCTATAACACTGGTGCAGATGCCTCCCGCCCTGCACTTATCCTTACACTTACTAACTTACTATCACAGATATATAAAGGTAATGCAGTACAGGAATATTAGAAAACTTATTTCACCGTAGACAACACTGTACTTGAAAAATAATTGTAAAATATAACTTATTAATAAGCTTAAAATCCGTAACCAAACAATAGTAAAAAAAAATCAAATATTACCATCACCACCAAAAAGGAATCACAGGGCTGTGCCTAGCCTTATTACTCCACTGAAATTCTCTACCTTGCCACGGAGGTTGGCACCCTATATAAAATGCAATTGGCACCCTGCTCACCAATGGTTGTCCCTTCTAGCCCTGTCAGGCCCTAATTTGGGAGAGAAAGCAAGGACACTAAGCAAGGACCAATGATATGTCAATATACAAAATGGAAGGAATGCTAACAATTCATGTGCCAAATGCATGCACAACAAACTGATAGGGGAGATCTTTTGTTCTCTATGCCTCTATTCCATGCCACAATTGAGAGCTTGCTTCTCAAAGGGTTAGCATCCATTTTGACATATAGGGGACAAAATCTTTTAAAACAGAACCACATATCACATTGTAATGTGCATATGGGAAGAATTATTAAACTAAGAGCACTCGGCCTAATAAACTACTAGGCTGTCCATGCCTTAAGGCCTTAAAGGGAATCTGTCACCCCATTTTTGAGAAATCAAATAATGATATCATTCAATTGTGTGTCACATAAGGATTCTCTTAGTACTTTTGCTTCCCCCTGACCCCGCACCTTTCATGCAAAAATACTTTTTTATATCGGTTCAGATGTATGTAAACTGCCGCTGTCTGGTCCGCTGGGCGGGGCTTATTCAACTGCTCCCCCCTCGCTGTCTTGCTCTACGCATTTCTTCTTGTTGGCAACAAAAATCCCATAAACTTAATGTGGTGTAATGGAGATGGGGAAAAGCAACCTAAACACCAGCACCAAAATGCACAAGCTCAAAATACGATGAGAACCAGGAGAACCAGGAGAAAAAAATCGAGCATGCGATAAACAACATATAAAAAGGTCATATTTTATTAGAATAAAGTACTACAATTTATATATATGTAACAATGTGCTCATCAGGCAAAAATAGACGGTATCAACCCAAATACCCTACTCCTCCATGTAGATGGAAAAAATGCTCCAGAACAAATACTTTGTATCACTGCATTCATCTTTTTGCACTATATTTCCCTCCCTCCCACCATTTTATTTCCGTGATGGACGGCCGTGCGCATCGCTCTTTGCACCCTGCGGCTCCACTCAGCGTTCGGCATCTACATGTACTATGCGCACGCTCGGGCTACAGCCCGGCGCGTTCGCATTTGTGCATGATGCCTGTAATGTTCTGTAGGACCTGCGGAGGCTGGGGCGCATGCGCCAAGAGCGCCATCATCATTGGGCAATCCCGGTCACATGACTGAGTTCAGGGGCTATTTTAAGGTCCTGTTTGGACCTCTTTACTAGATTCCGCTTGATAAAACGGCCTGAGGCGCCACGAAACGAGCATTGGGGGTGGCACAGCCTGGTTCTCCCTCTCCTTCTTGTCCCGGCAAGCTCCTCTGTGGTCTCTTTTTTGATGTTACTTTGCTGCAATTTGCGGCAGGGCCATTATGGCATGCTGGCGCCCTCGCTTACTGCACTTTCATGATGTCTAATTCAGGACCTCTTGTTTGGGCGCTTCCTTCACTTAGTTATTTATAGCGCATGGCTTTTATGGGGATTTTTTCTGGGGCATTTTTTTCCATCTACATGGAGGAGTAGGGTATTTGGGTTGATACCGTCTATTTTTGTCTGATGAGCACAATGTTACATATATTAATTGTAGTACTTTATTCTAATAAAATATGACCTTTTTATATGTTGTTTATCGCATGCTCGATTTTTTTCTCCTGGTTCGCATTTCTTCTTGTGTAGAGCAAGACAGGGAGGGGGGAGCAGTTGAATAAGCCCCGCCCATCGGACCGGACAGCGGCAGTTTACATACATCTGAACCGATATAAAAAAAGGTATTTATGCATGAAAGGTGCGGGGTCAGGGGGAAGCAAAAGTACTAAGAGAATCCTTATGTGACACACAATTGAATGATATCATTATATGATATCTCAAAAAAGGGGTGACAGATTCACTTTAAGTGGAGGTTGGCACCCTGTTACTACGCAACTGGTGCCCCCGCTCAATGGCAGCTATCCCTTAAAGTCATATTGTCTGTAGCACTGATAAGACAATATTAGCAGCAGGGGGAAGCTTCCGCCTTGCCCAACCAAAGAGGAAAAGGGAGGGATGCACACAGCTAAGTCAGGAGTATGCTGTCAAAGGCAAAATGGTCATAACCGAGAAATCCTAGAAATGCTTGTATCCTAATAATCAGCCCGAGTAAACAGATTGCCAATCACATGATGAATGAGCCAAACAATTGTTCGCTAGGCAAGCTGATTTCTAAGCTTGTTTTAAAATCATTGTTTTCAGCTGCACATCGTCCTGTGTAAATGTTAGTCTGTGAGCCCCGAACAATTTATTATTGATCGTTCTGTGTGCATTGTAAGTGTGGTCTGTCTTTCTAAACTGTAGCCAGTCGTCAGTTAAGGCTGCAAGTCAGTGAGTGTAAACCATCTCTTAGATTAGACAGACTAAAGGTGTGCCTGATCTATCAAACAGCAAAAAGCAGCAAGTAGTGGGAGTGCAACAACAGGCACCCCTGTTGATCAGCTGTTATCGGTGCCGTCCAGAAGTTCTTGAATGTTGCTGGAACACGGCAGCTCCGTCTTTTCTGTAGTAGCCAATCCACCCCCAACTTAAATGAAAATATAAGGTGGATCTGCAGTAGTCGGCTGTAAACATTATAGTTTGAAGGAGCTCTTGTTTTCCTGCAGCATTCGAAAACTTTCCGTCGTTGCCAGTGCTGGTAACAGCTGATCTGCGGGGGTGCCGGGTCGCACTTCCACCAATGAGATATGAATAGTCTATCCTAAGGAAAGGCCATCAATAAAAAAGTAGTGGCCGATCTCTTTAAACAGTAATGAAAAAAGCCCCTCACGATTGTGAAATAGTTAATTATTACCCTTTACTTTTTAAAACTTTGCTACTATAAAACTGGAAGAAAAAAAAACATTTCCTTTTCCCATTTCCACAATGGCATTATATAACAATGCAAGTTCAAGCACAACCATGTACAACAGGTATTCTTCCCAAGATGATAAATTGTGATGTCAGAAGAGCAAATCTATTTCCATATTTACCAGACTCTAAATGTGAACATGTGAATACATATACTGGACTCATCTGCATATAAATTAGGCAATTACAGTTTACTACAGATGACATATCTTATTGTCAGATTGTCATCAATTTAAGCAAAGACATGCTTGGCCCGATGAAATGATTTAAAGCAAATCCTATTAGTGCTAAGATGTTGATAGATAAGAATTAAGTAGTTTTATACATCTTGATTCAACATTAGTCATAGGAAGGTTCTTTGCAGTGACAGATGTACATGCTTTACTCCCTTTTTTATATGTATTTGTACAGTATAACACTTGACAGATAATACGTAAGGCTATGCTCACATTTGGGTCATATAGCCAAAGAGCATGAAACAAAGAACACAACTGGTTCCTATGTGGTAAATATGCAAAGAAAAGATTAATGTCGCTATTAAAAAATATCCATTTGATGGTTGGAAGGTATATAAAAAATATTGTAATGCAGGAAAAGTCCAGTCCTCTAGAGCAGTGTTTCTCAACTCCAGTCCTCAAGACCCACGAACAGGTCAAGTTTTCAGGATATCCTTAGCATTGCACAGGTGATGTCAACACCTGCTCAAGCATTAATTCCATCAGCTGTGCAATACTAAGGAAATCCTGAAAACATGACCTGTTGGTGGGTCTTAAGGACTGGAGTTGAGAAACACTGCTCTAGAGCAAGACACACAGTACATCAGGTGTGCACAATTTTTGACCCTAGAGCCAAATGTGGCTCATGATGCCATTCTGTGCGATCCCCATAGATCTGTTGACTAACATTTTTTTACTGGTTGCTACTCACATGTATTTCTCATGCCGGAGTAAAAATGTGTGTCTTTTGGGATCCCCATATGTGAGCAAAGCAAGCGTTTTCTGTTCCCTTTCACATATTCACTATTTCCCCTTAATTTGTAAGCTTTCCAGCATGGCCCTCACTCCCCTTGGTATCTGTTGAATTATGTGTTTACTCTGACTTTTCTGTACAAGTCCCCTCTGAAATGTAAAGTGCTGCAGAATATGTTGGTGCTATAGAAGTAAACATTAGTAGTTTATGGGAGGAAAAACACTTGGGTGGTCATTAAAGGGTTTCCCCTCCCGAAAATCCATCTTCTGCTGCAACCTTTAGTGACATGATCACTGGGGCACTCATTGGTTGCAGGGTCAGATGACTGGTGGTCAGGAATGGATGCCATGACTTTCGGCCTGACTGAGACATTGGAGCGGCAACACTGGAGTAGAAGATGGATTCCGGAGGTATAGGTTTCTTTTAGTATCTTTTATGTGCAGAACCATTTTAGGGTCTAGAAACTCAGAAGAGTGGATTTCCGTGCTGTCAACGCCAATCCGAAGATGCAACGAGAAATGGGTGGGTGACGGTGAGGAGTGGAGGGGCCGGCGAAGTGAGCAGTGAGGGGATTATAAGGATTTTCTTTCTTTTTTTTACATATTACTTTTATTATACTCGGGGGTCTGGAGAGATATCAGAGCATAAAAAGTTATTTGCAAATCGAATATCCCTGGAAAAAGTGATTTTTTTTATGCTTTTTTATGCTAACTTTCAGCTGCTTTTTACAGTACCAGCTAAGCATATGAGATTGCAGAAATCTCATGCACACACATTGTTTTTTTTGTCATCAGTATTTTGTGCTTTGCTTGTTTTTTTACACACAGAACATGTCACTTCTTGCAACGTTTTTTCAGCATTTTTCACCCATTGACTTGAATGGGTGGTGAAAAAATGCTGAAAAAATGCACCAAAAACGCGAGTATCATGTTTTGCTGCATTTTTTGTGCCAAAACCTGATTCTATAGAATATGACTTTTTTTTCAACACTAAACTTTATCAGCATGCTCAAGAGACAAATCTAGTATGCCTAAACCGCCGTAAAAAAGCACACAAAAACGCATCAAAAACATTACTAAAAACGCAAAGCAAGGAAAACATGCTTTTTTTCTGCAACTTCTTTCTTGCCAAGATATCAAGTTTTGCTGCAGAACAAAAAAACACTGAAAAAATGTCTAGTGTGAACTTACCCTAAATGTTGCCGCTCATTCCTTCTCGGAACTCTCCTTGCTTCTTCTCGTGCGTTGGATGCATGATCAATACATACAAAGAGTAAAGGTACTTAGCGATGTACCAGCGATCCCGACCAGCGATATGACGCGGTCAGGATTGCTGGTACATCGTTAAGTGGTCGCTAGTGAGCTGCCACACAGGCAGATCTCACCAGCGACATCGCTCGGGACGGGGGTCACTACTTACTTGTCACACTAGGCGATCCTGACATCCTCCCGCCCGGCTCCACGCTCGTCGCTCGTCTCTCCACTGGGAGCGCCGCAGGAAGCTGACGACGAAAAACAGTCCAGGACGTTCTCACGCGATCAGCGATTACCAGCGGGGGAGCGGGTCGTAGGTAAGTATCACACACAGCGATATCGCTAGCAATATCGCTATAATGTCACAAGTTATAGCGATATTGCTAGCGATATCGCTTAGTGTGACAGTACCTTAAGAAGGAAAAGCGGAAGATTAGTAGGTGACCTCATAGACCTCTCTGGACAGTTTTTCTCTTGAAACTAATTTCTTTCTACCGCTTCAATAGAATTTGTATAAATGCTAAAATGTCAGTGTGAATGGTGAACGATCCAAGCTAATGCTTTTGTACATTACGAGATTCAATTATATGATCTCGTAATCTAGAATCTAGTAGAGTTCTGATCTTAAATATCTTTCATCTTTTCCTGAATTCCTATAAATTCTCCTGAGAAAAATGAAAAAAGGAGATGAAGATAAAGGCTGGTATGTCTCAGGGCATACACCGCAGTGATGAAATGAACTTGCCATAACAGCTTTTTACACACATACAAGACAACAATTCATGCTAAAATGAAATGAAATATTTATCAGACATGAAGCCATCTCTCCGGTGGAAATGAATCTTTGTGGTGCGCTGAAAAGCTTGATCTTTAAACATCGTGAATGCTGGTTTTTAATGACTGGGTGAAAGCTGAGGAAATTTTGGCTGAATTTTGGATAAAGATGACAGCAAAGGGTCTCAGGTTACACAAAGCAGACAGGAGGATTAAACCAACAAAGCCAAGTCAACGCTCTAAAGTTTCAAAAGGATAATCTTTATAATGGTGATTCACACTCAGACAAAGGTGGCTATTACTGATTATGTCAGGTTCCCTCTATTTATCCCATAGCACAAGATTGTTATTGTCTTTAATTAACTGACAAACGACTCCTTAAAAAATTCAGAACGTTAAGCTGGATCCTTACGGCATGCGCAAATGAAAATTTGTGCTCGAAAAGAAAAATATCATGGGATTTATTGATGACAGGATGTGGAATAAAAATCAAGTCCCTCCTGTTGTTTAAAGATCCAGAGAGGGTGATTGCCATATGTTCAGTGGTACAAAGGGGGCAAGAATGACAGTACAAAAGCTAACACTGGCATAACCTTTCCAATATGTCGAAATAGCTGAGAAAATCTTTTTATCCCGGAGAACTACAGTAGGTTAGAAAATATTTGCAAACGATAAAAAGTGGATTATAGAAACAGATGTGTATCACAGAGTAAATGTTTTCCTATTTTAGTTACAGATTAGTGGAAGGAATAGAAAAATGACAATTTCACTAATTTCTAAAAAGATAATTGTGACACATGCATCATGTAGTCATAAAATATAATTAATTTAATGTAGAATAATAGATGTTAGGTTAAAAAAAAGTATATTGACTAAGCGGACAATCATAGAAAATATATATTTTTTTTTAAATACAGCTATTTTTGGGGGAAATAAGCAAAATCACAGGATTCACATATTGCAGAAAGCAGACTTAGGTTGTGTCAAATTCACGTTGGGCATTTAGTTTTTAGGTCCGACCGTAGGAACAGAAAAATGGACCTCAAGCATCTGTCACATGAAAGACGCAGACAGAACCCAATTGACCACACTAAAGTCCATCTGGTTTCCTTTATGATTTCCATCATTTTACAAAAAAATAAGTAGTGCTGCATGTTGTGCTGCTTCTCCTCCGTTTTTGACGTATTTTGTGCTATAGGCTTTGGCAGAATCTCCAACATGTCAAAGAAGCTAGAATGAAAGTCTATAGGTATTACAAATTAGAAAATGAAGCACATATAGGACAGTCCATATTTATTTTTAACATTAGTGGGGGAAAAGGAGTAAGGTATCCTTCTCACCAGGGTCTGTTGTGCATAAATGTAGACAGGTGCTGATGGACAATGGTGACGACCACTGGTACCGAGTTTCTATTTTGGAGCTATTACAGTTGAGACAATCAGAAAAAAAATATTAAACCAGTTTTAACCGAAATTGCTTTTATATTAAATATAGGTTTAATTAAGAAGGCTACCGATCTTTATTATAAAGCATCTAAAGTTTTGTAAGGCTATGCTCATACTCATCAAAATTCGGCACCAGGTAAAGTTCAATTCATGTGTCGCGGGTTGTAGGTAACTGTTTCTTCCAGATATTACCATGGATTTTACTTACTCTATTGTAAGAGGTGAACCTCAAGGTAAATTTCACATGTACATTTGCACAGTAATGCATATTAATTTCCTGGGAGTTTTCATTAGATTTTAACTGGTTGGCTAAGATCTATAGCATGTCAACAAACTTAAAGATGGCATTGACTTGTTAATATATATTCTAATTTTTAGTTAAGTCAATAAGTCGAGGAAAACATTTATTTTACATACTAAATGCTCCTGCATTTGTGTGCATTATGGTTTTGGGTTGTACAAAATATCCATAAGAGTCTATTTGGTCACACTATACTTTTGCATGACTCATATGGAAACATACTTAGGCTTTTTCTTTTGGATTTGCTATGTGACATGGTCCATGAGATATTATATTGTTGTATCATTCTCTTGAAAAAGCAAATGGAATACATAAGATTCTGCTCAACAAAACCATATAAGCTTCACGTGCTGCCATTCGTGCTCTGTGAATATGGGTGTGCCATCTGCATAAGCCTATTAACAATATAGCGCTCATTATACTGCAAAAATAATCATTAATAATTAATTATTAATAAAAGAAACTGTGCAACAGTGATTGTCATTTTTTAAACTGATTTTTTATACACAATTTTAATAACACTTTTTTTATACATTTATGTAAATAAAGGTTATGTTTTATTTTTATTTTCATTTTTCATTTTTTTCTTTTCACTTTTTAATTCTCATAAGGAATTTTTGGACCAAATAGGGCAATAATTTAACCCATCTCTGTAGCACATTGGTAATGATAGGGTCCCGCAATCATTTAGTTACATGTAGACACACCAATACTTTGTACTACATCTAATTAAGTCGCTCAATCAGGCATTTGGGTCAGGTGATCACTTAATTCAGGCTCAGTCTGCTATAAATTGACGATCTGCACACTAAGAGGCACAACCCTGATGAAGAGAGTAGCTATCTCTCGAAACATGTCGGTATTGTGCTGCCTTTGAGCCACCGTCTTACCCCCATTGTGACGTCATGCTAGCCCTGCCCCCATCACACGCCGAGTCCCTCAGCATTGCTTTCGGCCGGAGCGCACGAGGCAGCGGCCGTCTCCTCTTCCATACAGATTAGCAGCAGCAGCCCCAGCCCCCACGCTGAGCACCCAAGCCTGCCTCACTGAGCACTGGCCCTGCAAGTAAGTACACCAGAATCAAGCACCCCGTTCCACTAGTGGGCACAAGCTGTCACTAACGTTCATTCACTTTGCAGGAACTGTGCCATCATTTGTTTTGCACAGGATTAATCATTCTGACCTCACCTGTTGAAATTGGCATGCAGTAAGGTCAGCATTCAGTTATCATCTCAAACATCTATTTATCCCCCTCTTTTTTTTTTTGGTGTTTCATTTTATTTTTCAACTATTATATTTTTTTACATCAGAAACAGGCTGCAACATTCCAATCTTAATACCTAGCAATGGCTACATTTACAGCATGTATTTTATATGGTTCTGATTTACTTAAGTGAGTAAATCAAGATTAGTTCATTTTTTTTTTTCCTCTGAAACACACTAACGGTCTCACCCCCATTTAACCCTATATTATCTACTCAGCAGTTTTGGCATCCAAATGCAAGGCAATATACATCTATGACAAGGTGAATAGTCTCAGGATACTGCTATACATCCACCACCACGTGATTTTTTCACACACCAGCAAGTGAGTACTCAGTTATATTATTTTTCATTTCCCAGTATAGCGCAGTGTATATCTTTTCTTATCAGCTTTAGCTCTTTTAAACAGGCACCAGCACAGAGCCTGTTATTCACCAGCTGCATCTGGGAAAGTGGACTTTCCTTCTCTGTCCAAGTGGACTGGCGCCAGTGTGTTAATCTTAAACTAAGTGATAATAATCAATCAATGGATAGGGGATAATTTTCTAATTGCTGGGACTCCCACAGATCTGTGATTGCTAAAGGGGTTGTCCAGGACTTTAACACTGATGACCCATCCTTTGGATCATTCATCAATGTATGATCAGTGGGGGGTTGAGACAAACGGCACTCCCACCGATCAATTGTCCAGAGTGTTGGCGGCAGCAAGAATGGCTCAGTTGCGGAGCTGCACAGAAGAAGCTATCTATGTTAAAGTCCTGGACAACCGAATTAAGCATGCCACTCTATTCACTGTCTATGGGAGTGCAAAAGAAAGCCAAAATATAGTGCGTCTCTGTGAACAGCAGCCCATGGACACTGGCGTACAGGTGCTCATGTGCGGCCATCAGTTCATTTAAACTGGATATTCCATAGCCCTGTTCTCTGGGTCTGTAAAAATAACAATAATAGGACCCCCATCGATCAATAAGGTATCACCTATTTCTTGAATGGGATTTACACTCGGGCTGGACATATCATTGGTGCAACCTGTGCAACCACACAGCGGGACAAGAAGTAAGGGGCACATTTCCACCTCCAAAACATGAGGGATTGTGCATTATGATGAGCTATTGGACTGCAAACGGTCCATGTTTTGCTTTTACTCGGGAGCGTCTTCTGTCTGTGTCCACCAGTGCTTAAACTGTAGTAAATGGCAGCAGTCACTAAACACTGTACGCAACTGTTGTGTCCCACTCTACATTGCTTACACCAAGCTACTGCAGAAACAGATAGTTGGGGGTGCACGGTATTGGGCCCCTACTGCTCTCTTACTGTTTCCCTTTTTATAGATAGGTCATCAATATGTGAGTCTAACACAACCCCAATTAAAATTTACCTTTGAATGTTGGAAAAATATATTTTATTATCTGTGTCTCTCAGGAATAAAGACAGTTTTTAAGATATATTGGAAAATATTTATTGCTTGATGGTGAGAATGGAATATTTTACAACTCTTTGTCTGGAATCTGGAGTCATTTATTCTGGAACTTAATACTACTATTTTTTTATTTATCCTTCCAAGCGTATGGTTTTGCCAATTCAGATCCGTAATGTTGCTCAACTTAGTTACGCAGAATAAGAGACACCTGAACAATTAATTATGTAGCTCATTTAACAGGAGACAAAGCTTGATGAATTCCATCCTACCGTAGCTCTGTCTGGGTTTGGTTAAGGTCTCTGATTTTTGCTGACAACTATTATACTTATTTAAGGTACATTAATTCTGAATTCTGTTCCTTCCATCATATTCCAAAGCACCAGAAAGAAAAATTAGAGGAATATTTGAATGGACCAGAATGAGTTGACCAGATAATTGAACGAGTCACATCAAAGAGGAAAGACTGGAAGTTTCATTTGGGTTCTCTATATTCTGCTCTCTGGTACACAACTTGATTTAGGATGTGAGTTAAGGTTTTTTTTTTTAAGGATCATAGTCCAGATTGCGATGTAGTTAGATGACAAAAGGCACAAAGTACAGTTGATAGCTTTAAAGAGTAATGGACTGATGAAAAAATTTCCACTTAATGAATCAGGAAGCTTAAGTTGTTTAGAGAAAGATCGGTCATTCCAACTTTATAAGAAATCCAGATGGTAGGAAAGCTGTATGACGTACATAATACAGAGCACAATATGATATAAAAGGATTGCATGACATCAGTCTCCGAACTCAACCAACTCAGTTTGGTACCAAACCGTGGACAGAAAATTTAAAGGGGTTTTCTGGAATTTTAAGATAGTCCACCAAGAGGAGGAAATTATATAAAATAAAGAAGTACATATACTTGTTGCACTTGGTCTTTAAGAAGAAGGGAAAAAAACAACAGTATGTGATACACAGTGATAGGAAGCAATGCCACAGTCAATCCTGCCACCTTCTTAGTTAAGAACACTCTGTAAGTGCCAAAGAAGATTCCCTCTAGAGTTAGAGCCACCGGTTAAGTTACAACCATCTCCAAAATACAACCATCTCCCAATATACAGTGGGGAAAAAAAGTATTTAGTCAGTCAGCAATAGTGCAAGTTCCACCACTTAAAAAGATGAGAGGCGTCTGTAATTTACATCATAGGTAGACCTCAACTATGGGAGACAAACTGAGAAAAAAAAATCCAGAAAATCACATTGTCTGTTTTTTTTTTCATTTAATTTGCATATTATGGTGGAAAATAAGTATTTGGTCAGAAACAAAATTTCATCTCAATACTTTGTGATATATCCTTTGTTGGCAATGACAGAGGTCAAACGTTTTCTGTAAGTCTTCACAAGGTTGCCACACACTGTTGTTGGTATGTTGGCCCATTCCTCCATGCAGATCTCCTCTAGAGCAGTGATGTTTTTGGCTTTTCGCTTGGCAACACGGACTTTCAACTCCCTCCAAAGGTTTTCTATAGGGTTGAGATCTGGAGACTGGCTAGGCCACTCCAGGACCTTGAAATGCTTCTTACGAAGCCACTCCTTCGTTGCCCTGGCGGTGTGCTTTGGATCATTGTCATGTTGAAAGACCCAGCCACGTTTCATCTTCAATGCCCTTGCTGATGGAAGGAGGTTTGCACTCAAAATCTCACGATACATGGCCCCATTCATTCTTTCATGTACCCGGATCAGTCGTCCTGGCCCCTTTGCAGAGAAACAGCCCCAAAGCATGATGTTTCCACCACCATGCTTTACAGTAGGTATGGTGTTTGATGGATGCAACTCAGTATTCTTTTTCCTCCAAACACGACAAGTTGTGTTTCTACCAAACAGTTCCAGTTTGGTTTCATCAGACCATAGGACATTCTCCCAAAACTCCTCTGGATCATCCAAATGCTCTCTAGCAAACTTCAGACGGGCCCGGACATGTACAGGCTTAAGCAGTGGGACACGTCTGGCACTGCAGGATCTGAGTCCATGGTGGCGTAGTGTGTTACTTATGGTAGGCCTTGTTACATTGGTCCCAGCTCTCTGCAGTTCATTCACTAGGTCCCCCCGCGTGGTTCTGGGATTTTTGCTCACCGTTCTTGTGATCATTCTCACCCCACGGGGTGGGATTTTGCGCGGAGCACCAGATCGAGGGAGATTATCAGTGGTCTTGTATGTCTTCCATTTTCTAATTATTGCTCCCACAGTTGATTTCTTCACTCCAAGCTGGTTGGCTATTGCAGATTCAGTCTTCCCAGCCTGGTGCAGGGCTACAATTTTGTTTCTGGTGTCCTTTGACAGCTCTTTGGTCTTCACCATAGTGGAGTTTGGAGTCAGACTGTTTGAGGGTGTGCACAGATGTCTTTTTATACTGATAACAAGTTTAAACAGGTGCCATTACTACAGGTAATGAGTGGAGGAAAGAGGAGACTCTTAAAGAAGAAGTTACAGGTCTGTGAGAGCCAGAAATCTTGATTGCTTGTTTCTGACCAAATACTTATTTTCCACCATAATATGCAAATAAAATGAAAAAAAAACAGACAATGTGATTTTCTGGATTTTTTTTCTCAGTTTGTTTCCCATAGTTGAGGTCTACCTATGATGTAAATTACAGACGCCTCTCATCTTTTCAAGTGGTGGAACTTGCACTATTGCTGACTGACTAAATACTTTTTTTCCCCACTGTATCATCACGATTACCGAGTTTAGAGAGGAAACTTAAAGCACAATAGGGTCTTATTCAGGTTACACAGAATGGGAAAACATATAGTATGCTCACCTGGTGTGGCTGTGTGTGACACAACCATTAGTATTTGCAAAAATAACAGCTGCTGCTGCATCCACGGAATATGTTGTAATGATACCAGGGTGAGTGGATTTGTTCTGCACTGCTGGATAGTCAAAAAACAGCATCCAAGGCAAAGGATGGATTACAGTGGTTTACTGTAAATGCGTTTCAAAGTCAGTCTGACTTCTTCTTCAGGACAACCACATGTAAAAATCCATTCCCACTGGTATAATGACTACCAAGACTTTTCATCAGAAAGTTAATTTGTCAGAACAACCAACCAAAAAGTGGTGAGGAGACCAGAACACATTGAATGAGAGCACAATCTATCAAAGAAAATTGCCATAATCTCAAGAGCTGTACACACTTTGTTAAACAAAAGGGAATAATGGACTGAGTTGCCATGAGCTGCTCATACTCTGACCAGGTGAGTAAAATGAAGAATATGCTGTGTGCACTACCCAATGTGGGTCATGGCTGATCAATTTTTTATGATGGGTCTATAAGATCATGGGCTGGAACAGTTTGGTTACTTACAAGCTAGATTCCTAAATATGTAATAGTGTCAGCCATTATGAAAATATGTGCAATTCAGTTGTCTTTATTTGTATTAATTTCTTCACAATCCTTTTATGTATCTTTTAACCTCTCCTGTCATTATAGGTAGTTTAATATCAGTGCAGAATATCAAATTCAGCCTACATTTTATAAACATACTTTTCAATTAATTTTTCATGTTGAAGAGGGCACAATGCAACAGTGTAAAACTTTTTTGTTTTGTCTAATTTCATCTCTCCGTTGTGGAGATATTAGTAATAAAAGTATTTGCCACAAAATAAGTTAATTTTTGTTAAATTCAAGAGGGCGTAACCAGATAGTTTTCACTGGGGGCCATGTACTTCTTCGCCCCTTTTTGACAATGACCAAACATAAGCAGGCAGCAACGATCGAGAGAAAGACAAACACATCCCCATCATAGCTAAGATCCTGCTACTCCTGTGTGAGACATATGATAGACAACCTTATCTTACTGCAAAAGTATTTACAAGTTACTATGAACACAGCAGACCTTAATGTCATTACAGACACCTTTGAGGTTTCATCTCTTGGCAGTCTGTGTGGCAGTTAAGGGCAGTTCAGCTAAGATGGCAGCACTAAAAGAGTTGAATTGATAAAAGTTTTTCATGTGACACAGCTGAACTTAGCTGTACTTCCCCCTACTTCCTCTACACACACAGACTGTCAGGAGATGAAAACTCAAAAGTGTTCATAATGACTAGATTGTCTGTCATTATATGTCTCACTCAGGAGAAAGCTATGGTCGGGAACTTTTTCTTCTTTTCCCTGACTGCTGCAGCTTGCTTATGTGGCCAACATCATACAGGTTGAAAAAGTACACGTCCCCAGTGAAAATTTTCTGAAAGCGCCCACACGTACTTAGTAAACATTAACTTATTATGTGCCAAGTACTTTGATTGCTAATGTTTTGGCAACGGAAAGGCGAAATTATTTTTTTTTTATTCTGTTCATGTACAGCATACAGACCAAAAATATGCTCATCTGAACAGGTCCTAGCTGCGATACAACTGTAACATGCCTTGCAGCATTGTGATTATCACATGATCAGGACAAATTTATATTAGCGTCCAGGCTACTAACAAATATCCCGAAAATCAAGAGATATCCATTGACACAATGGTAAATTGTATAACTTTCCATATTAAAAGGAATAACCTTGGTTGAAAACGTAATGATCATCATATTCACCTAGACTTTGACCTGTCACAGCCACCTCAGCTCCCCACTAACCCTTCACTGACTTCCTAAGGCACCCGCTCCACTCCAGCCCCAATCTCTTCTTCACTTTACACTTGTGCTTTTTGAAGTCAGTTAAGCTTCCATACACATTCTGTTGATGTCATAAACTGTATTAGCCCATGTGGTCATGTGGGGTGGATCACGTCATGACATCATGGTGACAGAATGTGGCCTCAGCTGCGTCAGAAGCGCCAGTGAGAAGTGAAGAGAAGAATAGCGCTGGAATGTAGTGGGTGAATTAGGAAGCTAGTGGAGGACAAACCTTGAGCTGCGGAAGCAAACACTGGTCAGAGGCTATAATAATATGTTGTTTTACCACTTCTTGGTCTGTTGGACAGGACACATCAGAAAATATTTAAAGCTTTTTGTTAATGGCAATCATGGGTCATTTGATTCACATCAAATAAATTCAATGCCAAATTTGAGCAAATCTGCCAAATTCAATTTTTGGCAGATTAGCTCATCTCTAGTTAGTGTCCCTTCAAAATAAACTGAAATAAAGCGGGATCTACTGTATTTGATGACTGATGCAAGATCACATATGTGTTTTATGAAATACAAGCACATTTTCGATATTTTTCTCTTTAGAATAACTCTAGGCATACATTCGCACTCGTAGAGTTTTATTATACAGAGCTGTACTCTCCTGCAGGCTGCCTATAAAATATGATTCGGCATATATATGCAGCACAATAAGCATATAATAACGATAATAAAGAAAAAAGATTGTGTTTACTTTGTGTTATGACAATAGCATTGTGCTGCCACTAAATCTATATCTGCCATCTCCAGCCCTAATCTATGAATATTTTAACACATGTGTACTCAGTGGGGTGTATTATCATACTGATATAAATAGAATTAATGAGCAGTCAACCTGCCACATGTCCTGACATATGACGGGGCAGCTACAGCGAGGGAGAATTTTTTTTCTGTTTCGCATTAAGGTTGGCTTCTAGATCTTGATCATTTTCAAGCTGTAACCCGGCTATTGTTTAAATGTGGAGAACAGTCCTTTTCTCAACCAATTATTAGCAATATTACCATACTGAAACACGGCAGAAATCAGAAAAAAGAAGAAAGAACAAAATCCTGGTGCACTCCTTAAGTCTAAAGGACATGAAGTGTTGGATTTGACAGTATGATGTGTTGCGGCTGTACAGAATGGCAGTGCGCTGTGAGTAAGGGGCCGCGGTATGGTTTTCGTTACTCTATCACTAAGGGCCGGTGCATGTGAGGTTTCATTTGAAATTGATGCTTGAAAGACATTCTGAAGCTGCCAGAATATTGCCTGATCTTGCCAAACAATATAATAGAAAAAATACACTGGGCGTTGCAGAAATGGACATTCAGCAAAAAAAAGTTTGAAAAAGCACCAGAGCGTAATTAAAAAAAATCATGTTTTAATTTAAAAAAAAAAAACTTTTTTTTTTTTTAGAAGCTATCACCATCTGTGTTGTAGGGTTGTGTGTGGTAATGTACATCTGCCCTCTTTATTTTAATAGGGCTGTAATACTTTTCACGTTTATATTCTCCTGCAAATATATGTCATCGACACCTATGCTGGAAGCTTACCTTGCATTATTGCATTTGCACCATTGTTCCAAACTAGGGCCTGAACTGTAACCCACAAAACTACTTAGGGTAGCTATTTTGGACAATTCTTTCCTGTTAGGGCTCATGCACATGACCATATTTTCGATCTCATAAAACATTGGATTGCACTCGGATCAATGATACGCTATGGGCCCATGCACATGTCTGATTTTTTCTTTGGACAGTGTCTGTCCGAAGAAAGAAATCACTGCATGCCCAAGTGCGATCCAATATTCATATCGCACTCGTTCATGCAAGTCAATGAGTCCGTGGAAAACATTGGACTGCACTAAGTTGACATCTAAGTGCACCCTCACAGAATGGAGAATATGGAGAATTTTTTTTTCCCCATCTTCTCCTCATCCAAGAGAATTGAAGCACACAACGATCACACTCTGATCAGAGATTGATCAGGGGGTCATTCTCATAATTGATCAGATTTTCTTGGATGACAAAAAATACGTTTGTCTGCACCTAGCCTTAGAAGGGTCAATTGAAAATAAGCTGTTTTTGAATTGTCCCCCTGCCAGAATGCTCAGCAATCTGTAATCTTTGGTAAAATTTGTCGATAAGTGTTCTTTTTCCCTGCAGCACCCCCAAAGGGGAAAATAAGCATTGCATAGTGCTCATTTAAATCATTGGGTATTCTGTGCAATGTGGGACAGGATAGGTATGTCAGAGAAAGAGGTACTCCTTGTGACAGCTCTCCTCTTGACCAAGAGATGAGAATTCTGAGAGGACCCCTAATCCCACCCTCAAATAAAGGGCTGTCCACTTCTCTATTCCTAAAACAAAGTATTTTGATCCCCGCCACACCTCCTTAAAAGGTTAGTGCTGCTCTGCTCACTTCTGCGTTGAGAGGTAAGTGGGGAAGGTGATGACATGTCTACTGATATTTTTCAGTACGCAGGAAGTGAGTGGGGTAGGACTAGCCGTTATTAGTGTCAGATCGAATGTGAGTCGAGAGTTTCATTTTTTAGTGGGAATGAGCATGTGACTGCTACAGTCAATCCCTTGACCACAGTGATTATGCTTTGGTCACGACCGTGGGCAGTGATTGGCTTCAGTAGTGAAATGTTCGTAAGACTGAAACGAGATGTACAGAGACTGGCTCTATACATTCTATTCAAATGAATATTGGGTTTATCTCTGGTGGGAGAGAAAGCTCAGAGACTGGTGTTTGACTTCAGAGCGCTACTGAGAAGTGATGATGGGGTATCAGTGAGTATACTTTTCTTTACTTTTAGACATAGCCACGTTTTATAAAAAAAAGTCACATTTCCATTGCCAGATATGTGAAAATAGCATTTTTGCAAAGGGAATCTATCAGTTGGATCTACCCTTCTAAGCATGGTCATAGAGAGATTAATAAAATGATACCTTGATATCTGCTATTCAGTGTCTTATTGCAGAGAAACACATGCCTTTCTTAATATGTAAATGAGCTGTTAAGATCTATGGGCCGGACATACAGCTCCCTGAGAATCTGTTTCAAGAGCTTATTGCAAATGAAAGGGAACTGTCATGGATTCATCACTGTTTGTGGCCTAGGGACACTGTGAGTGACAGCCCAGCTGCTCTATAGGATTTGGAGTGTGCTGGTCTGTCAGTATTGTAAGTGACATCCCAGTCATCCAATCTGAAGCTGGTGCATACTGGGCTGTCAGCATTTTGATTGACAGACCGGATGCTCAATCTGGTATAGCCTGCGTGCTTTCCTCCATTTGTTTCACAGCCTCATTAATTTACTGGCTATTTAGGGCGCTAGCTATGAGCAAGCCATTGTCATCTGTAGCTATGCTCAATGATGTGTGTGCTTTGCTATGTCTTATTTCATGACCTTGTTGACGGACATTGGATTTGTCTTGAATATTTGTGTGTTATCCCTTTTACTCTTGACGCTCTCTGACCTCAGGTACCTGACCCTGGACTTGGCCTATGACTATCAGATTCTCTTATCCCTTTATCTTAACTTACCCTCCTGGCATTTGTCTTTACCTTCTGTGCTACAAGCCCTCAGACCTCCTGACAACCCTTTTTCACTGCTTGTCTAAAAGCAGTGACTCATTACCAGTGTGAAACATGGAGACCAGGAGAGCAGACTGTCAGTCAATAAATGTCTCACAATGTTAACACCCCATTTCATTTAACAGGTGTTGAAGACATCGGGTCACAGCAAGGAGTTGTCAAGGACTATCATACTGAAGAACTATCCTTTAGGTCCTACTGATAATCTGTCTTCTGTTTCAGCAGTGGCTGGTTTGAAAAGAGCCAGAACAAAACAGCTTCATCACACTGTTTAGTGGCTGCTGTCAGTTACTGCTCTTTATGTCATACACAAATTAATTAAATTGAAAGCACCACTTCATCGTTTTGTTTTTTTAGCACTGAATTGGCGCTTTAAATGTAAGCCCCATGTCCCCGTTCTTATACTCACCTTCTGGCATCTTATTCTTTACCAATGCCGCTCCAGTCCCGAGGCGCCATTTTCTGCCAGCAATTTTTAACTGGTCGGAAGTCAAAAGTTACATCACAAGAGCTCAATGCAAGTCTATGAGCAATAGAATGAAGCTCAAAGAGGTGAAATGAAAAGTGACCTTCTGGTCACTTTAGACGAAGACCAACGGGAGGGATGCTGGAAAAGGATGAAGGCGGCGGCAGGAGAATGAAACAGTGCAGGGGAATTACGTTTTTTCTAGCGCCATACATTATTTACATAAGTGGGAGGAGATAAGAGCTGCAGATATGTGATCAATATGTTATTCCCGATCAATCCCTTTAGCTAGGTTACCAAATTAACAGGTTGGTTGGAAAAAGAACAAACTACTGCTATAAGTGCTATATCAAACTGACAAGTTATATCTCCCCTCCATTATATAAGGTAGAGTTGACCATACAAGACTGGAATTTCATAATCCAAATTTGATCGAAAAAGAGTCTGAGTAAAAGCATTTAGGGGCCTAAATTTGGGAACAATTTCCATTAACATTTTATTCTGTGCTGCATCTGAATATATATAATTCTGACAAGGAAATAAATATGATAATAATCACAGTTGGACAAGTTTTTATTTCTTACAGCAGAAGTTCAGATCAAGAAAAGTTACATTACCTACATTATCTTCTATTTGTCTAACTGACATTATTCTAACACTACAAAACCTATTTCAAACCTTGTACGCATTTCAAGAGCAGACTCATCTAATTTTACTTGCAACGACAGAACTTTAGAGATAATGTATGTCCTTACTTCCCGTCAGGAATGTCATTTCGTCCAGAAATCTGTGCCAGCTCCCTGGTAGTAATGGTGTCATCTCACATTTTCTAGACATTTAAAATTTACTTATAAAGGATCTTGGCCAAAGTCAAAAACTTTTTATTTTTAAATGACAATGAACATTAGTTTTAACGAGTGATATAAATTATACGGATATCTGTAAATTGGTTCTGATTGAGTAAATATGCTTCATCATTCATTATATGCAATTCCTATCTATGTGTATTCATAGTTGTTCCATCCTCTTCCAGTAATTTCAGTGAATTTGACAAATAGTGAAAATCCCCAAACTATTCAAACCCAGTATGTATGTATTGTGGAGACAAATTATGCAACATCCTCAAGGCCCATAGAGAAAGAATGACCTCTTCCTCAATGGACCACAAGGCAGAGTGGATGTTCGGGTTCACCCGAAATACCGTTAAAAGTTGGTATGGAATCCAAACTTGACCCCTGACCCAAACCCAATTGTAGTTAATGGGGACCTGAACTTTGATGCTTTCATATGGCTGTAAAATAGTCATAGTAAGGGCTAGAGGGCCGTTAAAGGAAGCTAAATGGGGGGGAAAAGAAGGACAATTGCCCTGCAAACAAATGTGGATAGGGAAATGACTTCAAATAATATAGAATAAAAAAATAAAGAATAATAATCTTGAGCAAGGAGGCGGAGGTCCAAATGGAGTAGTAGGATGAGGGGGTAGTGGAGGTGGCGGTGTAGGTGAAAGAGGCGTAGGAGGAGGAGGAATCAGCACTGTTTGAGTATTTTTTTCATTGATTTTTTTGAGTGTACTGTGAAAACAGAGGTTGTGTAATAATCTGCTGGCCACTCTCTCTTTATTTGCAGACCATGTAATACACTGCAATTTTTTAATATTAAGTTGAAAACAATGAGGAGAGCATCCAATAGGAGGTGTGATGTGGTGGTGTTGGTGATGTACCTGCTGCAGAGAGAGAGAGGGCATAGTTCATCTGTGTCTGTTACACGCCCAAATTAAACACCTTCCTCTGGTGCAAGCAGGCGACAGGACATTCTGTGTAATTTTGTAGGCCCGAGTACCATTGCATGAATGGTGATGCCAGAACAAGTAAAGGTGGTTTTAGATTGGTTGGCTGAGAATGCCTTGTGTCCTTTTGCTTTATCTTCCACTCAGTTCTCTGCTGAAAGCTTAGATTTTGCACCTGCACCCCATGGACATCTGTTTTATGCCTCACCCCCTTGCAAATGAGGCAAGCACTCTGAGCCCCAAGTTATGCACAGTCACTTCTGCTTTTTGATGACTCTGCTGGCTGTGGTTCCGTGGGCCATCCACCTAACTCTGACCCACAATTTGAAGAGATAGAGTGCACTGATGCCCAACCATTTGTTCTGTTAGAGGAGGATTACGTGGGAGGGTAGTACAAACGGTCAGAGGACCAGCGCTGCACATCTCTGATGATGCTGATGGCAAAACACAGGTGTCACCTGCTGCAGCTTTCTGCTGTGTGTACACCGGTAAGGAAGGCAGGGGTGAAGACTGTGCAGAAAATCATGAGGGGGATTATTATTATTTATTTTTAGAGCATCATTGATTCCATGATACTGCATTTGAAGAAGGGTTACATACAAAACACAAATAGAAATTACTATGAACAAACTAATAGTGACAGAAAGGTACAGTACAGAGAGGAGAGAACCCTACCCTTGTGACCTTATATTCTCCAAGATAATGGGGAAGAAGACAGTAGGTCCAGAGGTTGCAGCAGCTCTGGTGTTGAGGAGGTGGCAGCGGGGTCATTGCAGGCTGTAAGTTGTTCTGAAGACATGGTTTTTCAAGTTCCGCTTGAAAGTTCCAAGTGCAGGGGATAATCAGACGTGTTGGTAGACAGAATTTTACAGGATGGGGGATACTAGAGAGAAGTCTTGCAGGCGATTGGATGAGGAACATATTTGTGGGGGAGACAACAAGGTCTTGGGAGGACCAGAGATTACCTGGTGGGAGGTATAGTTATAGATTAGTTCAAAGATGTATGGTGGAGATAGATTACGTTGGTCAATGTTACCAGGTTTAAGTGAAAATTTTGTGGAATTGAGAGACAATGAAGGAATGTGCAGAGGGGAGAAGTGGAGGCATAGAAATGACAGAAGTGGTTAAGTAGGGCAGATCGAAGAGGTGTAGTAATTCAATGGGGGATGAAAAGGTCCTAGACCCCAAATGGAGTCAAGGCCATTTGAGTGACTTGGTGTGCCGGCCAATCACAGCCATGCCAAAACTTGGCATGGATGTGATAGCTCCAGAAGTGAACACAGCCTAAAAGCTTGTTGACTGGCTGCCCTGCAGCTTCCTAATGCAACTAGATGAGTTATTTCATCCCATGTGGCAATCGCATTCCTTCCCTGTCTTGTCCTAAGCACAGCCCTGGCTAGTGCATGGGACAGCAAGAACTCTAGTCTTGCTGTACAATACATACACAAAGGGAAACAGACAAAAGTAAAAAAAAATCATTGATCACTCTAAGCACAAAAGGGAGATAAAGAGAGGGAAGACAACAGACAAACTTCCAATCTCGGGAGATGACCACAAAATGACTTTTCTTTCCACGGCTCACAGGTCCAAACCAATTCCAAGATAAAGCAAGCTATCACTGGCAACTACCCAAGCTAAGAGGTGAGTACTTATACCAGGGGGAGTGAAGAAAATCAAGACAGCTGAGATACAGTGACTCAGGATGGAAAGCTTTAAGAGACAAGAAGGTGTATTTAAGCTCGCAACCACAGCTAACTGGAAAGCAAAGCAGATTCAAGCAGTGCGAGATTTCATGTAGCTAAACGCTGCGATCTTCTAACCCCTGAAATAGAAGAGACAACTCTCTGTTGCTGTATGCCCATGACAGTACCCCCCCTCATAAGAGGGGACTCTGAACCCTCAGGACTGGATGTAAAACATGAAAGGACCACCTTGGTTGCATGAATAGAAGACGCTGGTACCCACATTCTCTCAGTACCATAACCCTTCCAATGCACCAAAAACTGAAGTGGCTGACATATAAAATGGGAATCAATAATCTTGGCTATCTGAAAGGGGGCGGTAGATCCGGTTCTGAGGATATAGTATATTTTTGAGAAGTGATTAGCAAAACACATTATGGATTGTAAAAGTTGGTGGTAAGCCATGGCTAAATGCTACTTAGTTGATTACAGTGATTATCTTAACCCCTTTCTGACATGTGATGTACTCTCCCGTCCATGGGACCCGGGCCCGTATGACCCTGGACGGGATAGTACATCACCGTGATCAGCTGCGATCATGGGGGGAGCGCAGCTGTTCGCGGCCGGGTGTCAGCTGATTATCACAGCTGACACTCGCCACTATGTGCAAGGGGTGGCACATTAACCCCTGGCACACTGCGATCAAACATGATCGCAGTGTAGCGGGGGTATAGTGAAGCATCAGGCAGGGAGGGGGCTCCCTGCGTGCTTCCCTAAGACCCTCGGAGCAATGCAATGTAATGTTTGGGGAGCCATGTCATCTGCTGGTGTAGATCCAATGTGTTTTATCAAGACCAAAGTCAGCGCAGCCATCTATCAGGAAGTTTTAGAGCACTTCATGCTTCACTCTGTTGACAAGCTTTTGGGAGATGGAAATTTCATTCTCCAGCAGGACTTGGCACCTGTCCACACTGCCAAAAGTACCTATTCCTATTTTAAAAACCACATTTTGTGCTTGATTGGCCATCAAACTCTCCTGACCTTAACCCCATAGAGAATCTATGGAGTATTGTCAAGAGGAAGATGAGAGACACCAGACCCCATAATGCAGATGAGCTGAAGGCTGCTATCAATGCAACCTGGGCTTCCATAACACCTCAGCAGTGGCACAGGCTGATCGCCTCCATGCCACATCGCATTGATGCATTAATTGATGCAAAAGGAGCCCCGGCCAAGTATTGAGTGCATTTACTGAACATACATTTCAGTAGACCAATATTTTGGATTTTAAAATCATTTTTTCAAGCTGGCGTTATAAAGTATTCTAATTTACTGAGGTGATGACTTTTAGGTTTTCATTGGCTGTAATTAATAATCATCAACATTAACAAAAATAAAGACTTGAAATAGATCACTCTATTTGTAATGACTCTATATATGAGTTTCACTTTTTGCATTGAAGAAATGAAATAAATTAACTTTTTGATGATATTCTAATTTTGTGAGATGCACCTGTAAGCCATTTCCAATATTTTGCAATAAGAAAAAAAAACTTCTTACCATTCTTGCCCCAGTGTTCCTTTCTACAAAATTTTCCATTTGAACTCTACTTATTGTCCTTTATTTTTGAGACAGTAAAAAATCCAGGTTCATCCATAAAATCTGCCTCATGGTAAGTGGTCAGATGAAACAATATAATGAAAGTTTTTCTCATCAGCTTGAGTTTTAAAACGGCAAAACTCAAGGTGGATCGTCCATAGACATATCTGATTTATAGACTTTAAATCAGATTTATAGGCACAAGTCTTACAGACAAAGAGGCTAAAACAGAGATTTGTTTACAAGCCATGGCTATACAGAAACCCACTATTATATTTTACATGGGCCAAACACTGCGACTTTAGAGAAATACAGCACTGCATAAATTACAATGATAAGAAAGACATACGAGACCTGAAGAACGCAAAGTAAGACTTTGGAAGAAGTATTTTGGTTATCAGTTTTCTGGAGGTCAAAGAAAAGCCACACACTTTTTATAAATTGTAGAGTTTAGGGATAATATGGAACATTCTGTAATATCGGCCTGAACCTGGAAACCACAAACTAACATAAAACTGTAGCATTGCAAGAAAGGTTTGATGGATGATCAGTGGGACCCACACAACCCCGAGATGTAAAAAGGAGTGCTGCAGAAAATGCTCACATACTTGGACGACGTCCTCGGCACATTCTTTTTCATTTCTTACTCAGGACACTATTTGCTTTTCATTATTATTCTTTATACAGATTTTGAGTTGAACATTAAGGCCCCGATTCATCATTTGATGTTTTTTTAAGTCACTTTTCTTTTTTTGTTTTATTGTATTTGTTTTCGCTTTCTGTGTCAAATCTTTACCAAATGCCACACATGGTTTATAAATTTAAAGTTAAAAATTTTCTTTTTTTTTGTCTTTAAGCCTTTTTGCAAATTTATAGCACAAAAAGTTCCACATTTTATAAAGTTTACCATTTTTTTTAGCAAAATAAGGGAAGAGTCAGACGTCCAGATAAGTTACTGTATATGGAAAAGGATCGCAATGCAATGCTCATACTGGCCATCGGCTCTCCCGACTCGAGCATGTATTTCTATGCAGCTGTTATACTTGGGTTAGGAGACCCAATGGCCAGTATTAGTACTGCATTGCCATCCTCATTCCAGTTACACGGCTGTCTGACTCTTCCCTATATATAAAATCATTCCAGGGAGAGGGACTAGAGTAAATTCGTGAAAAATTTTGCAACTTTTTAAAAAGTTGTAATTGATGGTAAGAAGGTAAGAAACATAAGATGCAAAAGAAAAACAACCGAAAAGACAAAATATTTCGCAGTACCCTGATCAGGCATCACTTTGGTACTACATGGCCACTGAACCAGGACAGGCGAGCAGTCACCAGACCTTGGCCAAAACTTGAACTGCGATATATAGACCCCTGTGATTTCATGTTGTAGAAGAACAGTTCATGTCAAGACATCCATGAGGCACAGTGACTGGGCCTCATTCTACACAAACAAATAAAGTTGCACTCTGTAGTGCTATAGGATGTAAGCATGCAATATATGAAATTTGAATTGTATTACTGTTCTGGATAATAAAAAAAATGGAGATACTTAGCACATAATTTGGCCAATTCATACATGCCCAGCAGCCAGCGATAAGGCGGTCTCGGGTTGCTGGGAACCTATGTAATGTGACTCCTCTACTAGCCTGAAGCCTTCATTTATGATTAGGTAGGTCCGGCTGCAATTAAAACCACCACAGACTGATAGGTGGAGTGCTCAGTCAAAGAGCCAATATACAAATAACAAAAGACTGACTGTTACTTCCAAACAGAAAAACTAGTGTCTACAGGTGCAAACTAAAAGTAGCCATCTCTATACATAGCAAATAAATATTTGTTTTGTATTGCAGCAGGGACCTAACTATTCAGATTCAAATTTTATATATTTCATGTTTACATGCTACAGAGGACAACTTTCTTTGTTATGTATATAGATGGCTACTCTTAGTTTGCACCTGCGCACACCAGTTTTTCTGTTTGGAAGTGATCGTCAGTCTTTTGATTTTTTGTATATGGACCTCATTCTACATAACCCAGTTGCAAGGACATAGTAATAGCTAGAGGCACCCATGATGCCAACATTCAATTGACTTTACACTTGATTAACATGTCCTAATAAACATGGCAAGTGTGACATACATAAGAGAGGGTTCCAAATCTGGCATACCCAACTGTAAGCCAAAATCAAGATCCGCTTTAGATAGGAGTACAATGTAGCACAGTGGCTCAGCGGTTAGCATGTTGACCAAGAGCAGCATCTGCATGAAGTTAGAATTCTCCACTTCACCCATGTTTTTATGGGTTTCCTATTTTTTTTGTGATAAACTTTTGATCCCCGTCCCCATGATCCCTTTCAGTAGGCAAGGCTGACAGTGAGGCAGGCAGTGGCGATGTCAAAGTTGGGCATTGACCCTTTTACTGCATATTTACAAGTCTGTCTGACATCTGTACTTGACCAACTGGTTATGCCCCAACAATATCTGTCATTGTCAGCTTCTCTCTGACCTTGTTTAATTCAACCTGTACTCTTAACCTGCTCTACCGTCCACCAACTACTATGTGAACACAACCAGGAGGCCTCTGTAGTGACTGCCAGATCCTACAGGGAAGAAAGAGTGTATACAAGAGTAGCCTTGGGACCTGCAAAGTGGAGTGGCTTTCATCATGTAATTCTGTGGTAGTGTAAGATACACACCTGTCCCGGGTATCTTGTTTTCTGTTTCCATCCCCTGGGTCTGCTGCCCTTTGTTGTGCCCTACATTGGGTTTTGAAAGTTGCCCGGCATGGATCAATGACATTATTTCTCTAATCCTATTTTTGACCCACTTGTGTCTTGGGATTGGGTCTCTAGTCCTATGTTTGGTGTGCTCAACTATATGCCTTTCTTATCCTGAGATTGCTGTGTGAGCCAAGTCCTTGCTGTCTGTTAGCGTGACTGGTCTGGAGCCGGAATCTCCAGGAGTGGACCCTCTGGACCGTGGCACCGAGGGGCCCCGGGCGAGCTGCCAGGTGGAACCGACCCCTATACAGGAACCGTTAGGAGCAGGCCCAGGGGTTCGAGTACCACGGTAGCTGGTACTGAGAGGGGTGGCTCAGGATGGACTGGAGTAGGACTGTGGAACTGAAGTGTAGATGACAGAACAGAGCTGGAACACAGGAGACAGGAGTGGAGTAAGACTGTAGGCTGGAATGTGGAGGGACTGGAGTATAGATGACAGGACAGAACTGGAACACAGGAGACAGGAATGGAGTAAGACAGTAGACTGGAACGTGGAGGAATGGCTGGAGTAGGAACACAGGAGACAGGATTAGAGGAGGATGGAAGGACTGGAGCAGGATGGAACTGGAACACCAGAGGGAGGACTGGAGTAGGACTGCAGGACTGGAGCAGGATGGAACTGGAACACCGGAGGCAGGACTGGAGTAGGACAGCAGGACCGGAGCAGGATAGAACCGGAACACTGGAGGCAGGACTGGAGTAGGACGGCAGGACTGGATGGAACAGGAACACTGGAGGCAGGACTGGAGTAGGACGGCAGGACTGGAGCAGGATGGAACAGGAACACTGGTGGCAGGACTGGAGTACAGCAGGGGACACGGATAGCCAGACAGCGGGGCTGCCGCAGGGAGCACAGGAGAATGAGACTGTGAGACTGCAGAGAGCACACGAAGAAGCGAGGCCCAGTGTGCTAGGAAACACAATGATCAGGCGCCTCCCTCAGGGGGAAGCCGCCTGATATGCCCCTGTCTGGTCTTGCCATTGGTCAGGGGGGTGCTTCCGTGTTAGGGCATAGCCGGAGCAAAAGAAGCAGAAGGAAGGTGCGGCCGCGGCCTATGGCTCATGCGCATTGCATGCAGCGACGCTGCCGGCCGCGAGCCTGTTAGAGGTGACCTCCGTGGATGTCGGGCGGTGGGAGGCTGCAGCGTGTGAGCGGTGGCCGGGTGAGTATGCAGAGATGGCGTGACTGTCTATGTGCCTTTCTTGTTTGAGATATCAATGCCCAGGATTCGTGTGCCCACCTGACCAGGATCAGAGGAGTAGAGACTCTATCTCAACAGGAGAGCCTAGCAGCCTACTCCAGTTGACAGATTCATAACAGGTACTCTGATTCGTCATTCTCCTACACTCCAAAAACATACTAAAAACGGCTTATGAAACCTATGCATGACTGGAATTATAATCTTTGGGCAGCAGAATGGCTCAATGGTAGGCACTATTGCTTTGCAGTGCTGAGGGCCTTAATTCGTAACTTACCAAAGACGACATGTGCAAGGAGTTTGTACGTTCTCTCTGTGTGTGGGTTTCCTTCAGGTTCTCCGATTTCTTCCCACACCTCAAAAACATACTGATAGGAAACTTACATTGTGAGCCCCAAAGGGGACAGTGGGGATAATGTCTGTAAAGCGCTGTGGCATTAATGACGCTATAGAAGCGAGTAAAATAAATATTTGTACAGAGTTGCGGAATATGTTGGCGCTACATAAGCAACAGGACAAAATTTTGTTTTGGTAAAACTGTTTCATGAAGTGTCATAATATTTTGTCCAAAAGTATTTATGAAAACTATTTATTGCAAGGCAAATCCACTCCATTTCCCTGATTTGTTAGAGCAAATAGCAGCATGATAGACTGTTAACTATAATTGGTTAGGAAATTGACTTACATTTAATGATACTTTCTCGGGTTACACTTGACTGTCTCAGAAATGACAGATGAAATATGAAGAGTAATTACAGATAAGGAAACAAGAGGAGGATGCTGAAGGTAGAACGCTGAGCTTGCAGCAACACAGCTAGGAGGAGGAAGAAACAAGATGATGACATTGATTAAATATTTCATGACTACAGTTACAATGTATCATAGGGTGCCGAGAGTTCACTACTAAGCAAAGCATGGAAGGAAACTGAGTTTCATAGTAGACAGGTTATTAGTGATACAACAGTGACAAGGTATCAGCAGATGGATAAAGACACAAATAATATTAGCAGTATGTGCAGGTAATTGCAGGGGAACACGTTTTACTCTATGTAACTGTTAAACTGACAAAACTTTTGTTGGCTCTGATGATTTCTAGGAATTTTAGAGTTTAATAAGCCAAAGTTCAAAAATTAGCAATTGTTGTGGATCCACTTGGGCGTACATACCATTGGTGAATCCTGTACAGCCGTACAAGGGCCCAGGAGGCAAAGGGACCAATGTCCAAATCTAAAACAGATAGAATTGTGTGTTATGATAAACTACTGGACTGCAAACAGCCCCTATACTGGTGAAGTTCTTGCACAGGGTCACTCTTCTCTCTTTTCTGCCCCTGGATCTACTTAGACCAGGAAGTTGTATAATAACAATTCCCTAATATCATGTTACTTTTTGAATATGCTCCCTTTAGGTCCATGAGCACAGCAATAATAACATACATTATAGGGGTTTTCTTCTATTGATATCAGGGTTTCAAAAATCCTACTTGTACTACCTCTAACATTCTCAGATGTCCACCATACTTTTCCTTTTTGTCTTCCCTGGCTTTTTAACTGCCTCCTCGTCAGAACAGAAGGCAAGGCTGAAGTCTTTGTATGGGACAAGATAGAAAGTGGATTATATACAGATTACAGAATTCACTTGACCAACGTTGAAGGGAGGAGATTGATGCCAGGTCATTTCTGCAAGGTAAATAGAAAACCACTTTTTTGACCAAATAAAATCATTACTGTGAGAAAGTGCTAGATAACTTTTTCAAGTGGCTCTGTATTCAGAATTCATATTATAAATTGCATAATTTACTAAAGAGATCTCTTAGACTTGATGAAACTGGTGTACATACTTTTAAAATCTATGCTGCAATGACTGTATAATCCTGATATTAAGATGAACATTTTTTTACTCCACCTAGTGTGAGAGAACTCATGAGTCCAAATGTATTTAGTCTCCACCCACCCAAACTGAGAGCTCATGAGTCTAAGCATATTCAGTCTCCACCTACCCAGACTGACAGCTCATGAGTCCAGGTATTTTCAGTCTCCACTCACCCAGACTGAGAGCTCATGAGTTCAAATGTATTTAGACTGCACTGTTGTGAATTCCCTGGCTCAAACTTCTGAGCCGAAGCTCCCCCTGCTCCCTCCGGTGATTACTGGAGGTAATGGAGCTGGCCGGATTGACAGAGGTCTGCCACCTGATGCTGATAATGACGATTGGAGATCTGGGCTTACAGATTGGAGTATTTAAGTCTTCAGACTTCCTTCAATCCCTGCTGGTGATTGCTTTCCTGTGTATTCTGAGGTCTGAAGTCTCCTACCCTGATCCTGCATTGTTCAGCTAAGTGGTTAATTTGCTAATCCTTTGCATCTAATCTGGTTTTGTCTCTCTCTGCTTGTTGTGCGGGTTCAGCTTGCTCCTCTGGGGGCTGTGCTGGACCACCACTCCATATGTTACAGATTGTGTCAATTTGTTCAGTCCCCTGTTATATTGGTCTCTTTTGCTTTGCTTCCAGATCATACCGGAGTGCTGATATAGTGGGGACGAAGTCGTGAGACTTCAGTGTTTTTTTGCGCATCAGACGTGTTGGATTTTTCAGGGTTTTTGTGTGATTGCAGACTGTGTCTTTCCTTTCCTATCCTATCTAGTCAGTTTGGGCCCCATCATTTGCTCAGTCTATTTTTCTGCCTGCATTTATGTTTCATCTTGTCTCACCGACAATATATGTTTGGGGGCTATCTATTCCTTTTGGGGTCTGCTCCGGGGCAGTTTAGCTTTCACCTTTCTTGCTTTTGGCTTAGAAAGCTCTCCGGCTGTGCCGAGGTGTCTAGGGCATCGTAGGTACGCTCCTCGGCTACTGCTAGTTATGTGGATAGGATCAGGGGTCTGCAAGCTGCTTAGTTACCAACCTATCTGGTTTTCTGGTGGCTTAGCCTGTTCCTGCCATCCTCCTCAGTGACCCATTCATAACAGAATCACCAGCCATACTGTAGACTCTAGGGTACTCTAAAGAAGGAAAGAATTGTAAAAAAAAAAAAAGTGTCAGAATTTTTTTTGTATATTTTTTCCACTTTTTCTCTGGGTCTGTAGGAGGATTTTTTGTCTAAATGGAGACTAAGCAATTGTCCGATCCATTTGAGCAGCTCGCTGCTGAAGTGCGGGGAATTTCTGCCTATCTCGCTCAATCATCTGCTGTTGAACCAAAAATCCCTACTCCTGATGTGTTTTCTGGGGATCGGTCTAAATTTTTGAATTTTAAGAATAATTGTAAACTATTTTTTGCTGTAAAACCTAATTCATTGGGGAGCTCTGTGCAGCAGGTTAAATTGTCATCTCCCTGCTGCGCGGCGATGCCCAGGATTGGGCTTTTTCTTATCACACCCAAAGATCCTATTCTGGCTAATGTGGATGCGTTTTTTCAAGCCCTGGGGTTGTTGTATGATGAACCTAATGCTATTGATCAAGCTGAGAAAACCTTACTGGCATTGAACCAGGGTCAGGATTCTGCAGAGTTATATTGTCAAAAATTCCAAAAGTGGGCGGTCCTTACTAAATGGAATGATGATGCCCTAGCAGCTCTCTTTCAGAAGGGTCTGGCAGAAACTGTAAAAGATGTTATTGTGGGATTTCCTGTCCCCTCTGGTCTTGACGACTATGTCATTGGCCATTCAAATTGATCGGCGTTTACGTGAACGTAAAACTACATGAGAGGCGGTGCCACCTTTCGAACAAACTTCTGAACCCATACAATGCGATAGGGTTTTTTCTAGGGCACAACGTCAGGAGTTTAGAAGGCGTAATAAGTTGTGTTTTTTTGTGGGGACGCCTCTCATACTATTTCTGTCTGCCCTAAACGAGAAAAGCGCTTTGCTCACACATTTGCGGTGGGCAGTGTACAGCCTAAGTTCCTTTTGGCGATTACCTTGATCTGCTCCTTGTCTACATTTTCCGCTAAGGCTTTTGTTGATTCAGGAGCAGCTTTGCATCTGATAGATTTTGACTTTGCCAAACGTTGTGGTTTTCCCACGATACCCCTGTGGACTCCTATCCCTTTGAGGTGTATTGATGCTTCTCCTTTGGCGGAGAATAAACCCCAGTTTTGGACCCAGGTGGTAATGCGGGTCGCCCCGGACTACCAAGAGAATTGTAAATTTTTGGTGTTGCACAGTTTGCATGGTACTGTTGTTCTGGGCTTTCCTTGGTTGCAAACCCATAATCCTGTTTTGGATTGGAAATCTGTGTCTGTGGTGAATTGGGGTTGTCAATGTGTTCTTAGTAACACTCCTGTTTTCTCCACCTCTCCCCAGTCTCATGATATTCCTGACTATTTGGCTGATTTTTTTTATGTATTTAGTGAGAGTAAGTCTGCGTCTTTGCCTCCTCATAGGAGTTATGACTGTGCAATTGAGTTAATGCCCGGGTGTAAATTTCCCAAGGGTCGGCTTTTCAACTTAACGGTACGTGAACATGATGCTATGCGATCTTATATCAAGGAGTCATTGGAGAAGGGTCATATCAGACCATCCTCTTCACCTTTAGGTGCTGTTTTTTTGTGGCCAAGAAAGATGGCTCATTAAGGCCATGTATTGACTATCGTTCCCTTAACAAAAATCACTGTTAAAATATCAATACCCGTTACCCCTGATTTCTGATTTATTTTCCAGAGTTAAAAGTGCCTGTTGGTTTACCAAACTTGACCTCAGGGGGCATATAATCTTATTTGCATCAAGCACGGGGATGAATGGAAGATGGCGTTTAATACCCCAGAGGGACATTTTGAGTCCCTGGTGATGCCTTTTGGGCTCACTAATGCCCCTTCTGTCTTCCAATCTTTTACGAACGATATTTTCCAGGATTTTGTGGATATGTTTTTGATCATTTATCTGGATGATATTTTGATCTTTTCCAGTGATTGGGATTCTCATGTGGAACATGTCCAGACTGTGTTCCGGATTTTAAGGGAAAATACTCTGTATGTTAAGGGATCGAAGTGTCTCTTTGGTGCACAGAGGATTTTGTTTTTGGGATTCATTTTGTCCCCGTCTGCTATTGAAATGGACCCGGCCAAGGTACAGACCATTTATGATTGGGTTCAGCCCACTTCTTTGAAGACTCTCCAGAAGTTTTTGGGTTTTGCTAATTTCTGCCATAAATTTCTAAGTAATTTTTCTGGTATTGTTAAACCACTGACTGATTTGACCAAAAAGGGCGCTGATGTGGTGAATTGGTCTCCAGAGGCAGTCTCGGCATTTCAGGACCTTAAGCAGAGATTCACTTCTGCTCCAGTTCTACGGCAACCTGATGTCTCATTCCCTTTTCAGGTGGAGATAGATGCTTCTGAGATTGGTGCAGGAGCCGTTTTGTCCCAAAGAGATCCGGTAACTTCTAAGATGAATCCCTGTGCCTTCTTTTCTTGAGAATTTTCCCCATCTGAACGTAACTATGACGTGGGGAATCGGGAATTGTTGACCATGAAATGGGCATTTGAAGAGTGGAGACATTGGTTGGAGGGAGCTAGACATCAAGTTGTGGTCCTCACCGACCACAAGAATTTGATTTATCTTGAATCAGCCAAACGCTTGAATCCTAGACAGGGTAGGTGGGCCTTGTTTTTCACACATTTTAATTTTGTGGTCTCCTTTCTTCCAGGCACTACAAATGCTAAGGCTGACGCCCTTTCTAGGAGTTTCTTTGCAGATTCTCTTGATGTGACCGAGCCTACTACCATTCTAAATGAGGGTGTAGTTATATCTGCCTTCTCTCCTGATTTGAAACGTGCCCTGAAGGAATTTCAGGAGGATAAACCTGAACGATGCCCTAAGGGAAAATTGTATGTCCCTAACCAGTGGAGGAAAAGAGTAATGTCTGAAATTCATTGCTCTGCGTTGGCTGGTCATCCAGGTATCTTTGGCACCAGAGATTTGGTGAGACGGTCTTTTTGGTGGCATGCCTTATCTCGTGATGTCAGGAATTTTGTGCAGTCCTGTGGGACTTGTTCTCGGTCCAAGCCCTGTTCTCGTGCTAGTGGTTTGTTGATGCCCCCTGCCAAAGCCCAGGCCATGGACCCATATCTCAAAGGATTTTATCTCTGATCTCCCTGTCTCTCAGAGAATGACTGTTATTTGGGTGATCTGTGATAGATTTTCTAAGATGGTCCATCTTGTACCCCTCCCAAAGTTGCCATCTTCTTCTGAGTTGGTGCCCGTGTTTTTACAACAAGTGGTTCGTCTGCACGGGATTCCTGAGAACATTGTGTCGGACAGAGGAGTCCAGTTTGTTTCCAGATTTTGGAGAGCTTTTTGTTCCAAACTGGGAATTCAGTTGTCTTTCTCCTCTGCATTTCATCCTCAGACCAATGGACAGACTGAGAGAACAAACCAGACTTTGGAGTCCTATTTGAGATGTTTCATATCTGCTGTTCAGGATGATTGGGTCTCATTTTTGCCCTTGGCTGAATTTGCGCTAAACAATAGGGCTAGTTCTGCCACTTTGATGTCTCCTTTCTTTTGTAACTTTGCGTTTCATCCTCGATTTTCTTCGGGGCAGGTGGAAGCTTCCGCCTGTCCAGGTGTGGATTCTGTGGTAGAGAGAATGCAGCAGATTTGGGACCGAGTAGTGGATAAGTTGTCCCACTCTCAGAAGAAGGCCCAACGGTTTGCCAACCGGCATAGGACCATTGATCCCCGGTTTAAAGTGGGTGATATGGTTTGGTTGTCCTCAAAAAATATTCCCATGAAGGTTGCATCTCCAAAATTCAAGCCAAGGTTTAGTGGACCTTATAAGATTTTGGAAATCCTTAACCCCGTTTCTTTCCATTTGGCTCTTCCAGTTACATTTAAGATTCATAATGTTTTTCATAAATCTTTGTTGAAAAGGTTTGTGGAGCCAGTAGTTCCCATGGCGACACCCCCTGACCCTGTACTGGTTAAGGGTAATTTGGAGTATGAGGTAGAGAAGATATTGGATTCTCGTCTGGCTAGACAGAGACTTCAGTACTAAGTGGAAGGGTTATGGCCAGGAGGATAATTCTTGGGTCTCTGCTGCTGACATCCATGCCAAGAGATTGATTCGTGCCTTTCACCGGACCCATCCTGATCGGCCCGGTGGCGTGGATGAAGGTTCGGTGACCCCTCCTCAAGGTGGGGTACTGTTGTGAATTCCCTGGCTCAGACTTCTGAGCCGAAGCTCCCCCTGCTCCCTCTGGTGGTTACTGGGGGTAGTGGAGCTGGCCGGATTGACAGAGGTCTGCCACCTGATGCTGATGATGATGATTGGAGATCTGGGGTTACTGATTGGAGTGTTTAAGTCTGCAGACTTCCTTCAATCCCTGCTGGTGATTGCTTTCCTGTGCATTCTGAGGTCTGATGTCTCCTGCCCTGATCCGGCAGTGTTCAGCTAAGTGGTTAATTTGCTAATCCTTTGCATCTAATCTGGTTTTGTCTCTCTCTGCTTGTTGTGCGGGTTCAGCTTGCTCCTCTGGGGGCTGTGCTGGACCACCACTCCATATGTTACAGATTGTGTCAATTTGTTCAGTCCCCTGTTATATTGGTCTCTTTTGCTTTGCTTCCAGATCATACTGGAGTGCTAATATAGTGGGGACGAAGTCGTGAGACTTCAGTGTTTTTTTGCGCATCAGACGTGTTGGATTTTTCAGGGTTTTTGTGTGATTGCAGACTGTGTCTTTCCTTTCCTATCCTATCTAGTCAGTTTGGGCCCCATCATTTGCTCAGTCTATTTTTCTGCCTGCATTTATGTTTCATCTTGTCTCACCAACAATATATGTTTGGGGGCTATCTATTCCTTTTGGGGTCTGCTCCGGGGCAGTTTAGCTTTCACCTTTCTTGCTTTTGGCTTAGTAAGCTCTCCGGCTGTGCCGAGGTGTCTAGGGCATCGTAGGTATGCTCCACGGCTACTGTTAGTTATGTGGATAGGATCAGGGGTCTGCAATCCACTTAGTTACCAACCTCTCTGGTTTTCTGGTGGCTTAGCCTGTTCCTGCCATCCTCCTCAGTGACAGATTCATAACACTCCACTCACCCAAACTGACAGATCATGAATCCAAATGTATTCAGTCTCCATCCACTCAGACTGACAGCTCATGAATCCAAGTATATTCAGTCTCCACCCACCCAGACTGAGCGCTCATGAGTCCAAGTGTATTAATTCTCCACCCACCCAGACGGACAGCCCATGACTCCAAGTGTATACAGTCTCTGCCCATCCAGCTTGTACTGAGCAGGTTGCTGTTTTTCTACATTTTTTCCCAAAAACATTGTGGCTTATAAAACAGTATATTATATTCATATTTTATATCACATAAGTCCAACCAGAATTTAATGTAACCTCAAGAGCATAAACTCATCAAAAAACCCTTAGCAAGATAGTAAGCTTATTGGGATGAAGAGACATAAACATAATAAGTGCTATAAAATGCAATATTCTATTAGAAATTTCTTAAAAAGGTACTTAAAATTAAACACAGGGTTTTCAAAAAAAGAGGTAGCCAGGTGTTTGCAATCAGTAGCTGTAACTTAGCAGCATTATTAGGACCAAAAATAGATGTTGTTTATAACGAATAGGTGTTTAAGCTGATATTAGTTAGTTTTAGGAAACTATATATAGAAAGTGCAATTTGCTTATGATTATATGTACAGTGGGTATGGAAAGCATTCAGACCCCTATACATTTTTCACTCTTTGTTTCATTACAGCCATTTGGTAAATTCAAAAAAGTTAATTTTTTTTCTCATTAATGTAAGTTCTGCACCCAATCTTGACTAAAAAAAAAAACACAGAAATGTAGAAGTTCTTCTTTTTAATAAATTTGCAAAAATTGAAATATCACATAAGTATTCAGACCCTTTGCTAAGTATTGAGTAGAAGCACCCTTTTGAGCTAGTACAGCCATGAGCCTTCTTAGGAATGATGAAATACATTTTTCACACCTGGATTTGGGGATCCTCTGCCCTTCTTCCTTGTAGATCCTCTCCAGTTCTGTCAGGTTGGATGGTGAACGTTGGTGAACAGCCATTTTCAGGTCTCTCCAGAGGTGCTCAATTGGGTTTATTAAGCCACTTTTTTGTTATTTTATCTGTGTGCTTAGGGTCATTGTCTTGTTGGAAGGTGAACCTTCGGGCAAGTCTGATGTCCAGAGCACTCTGGAAGAGGTTTTCATCCAGAATATCTCTGTACTTGGCCACATTCATGTTTCCTTCAATTGCAACCAGTCGTCCTGTCCCTGCAGCTGAAAACACCCCCATAGCATGATGCTGCCACCACCATGTTTCACTGTTGGGATTGTATTGGGCAGGAGATGAGCAGTGCCTGGTTTTCTCCACACATACCACTTAGAACTTTTTGGTGACAATTCTATCTTCATCTCATGAGCCCAGAGAATCTTATTTCTCATAGTCTGAGAGTCCTTAATGTGCTTTTTAGCTCACTCTATGCAGGATTTCATATGTCTTGCACTGAGAGATGCTTCGATCGGGCCACTCTGCCATAAAACCACGATTGATGGAGGGCTGCAGTGATAGTTGACTTTGTGGAGCTTTCTCCCATCTCCTTACTGCATCTGTGGAGCTCAGCCACAGTGATTTTGGGGTTCTTCTTTACCTCTCTCACCAAGGCTCTTCTCCCACGATTGCTCAGTTTGGCTGGATGGCCAGGTCTAGGAAGATTTCGGGTGGTCCCAAATTTCTTCCATTTAAGGACTATGGAGGCGGTCACTGTGCTCCTAGGAACCTTGAGTACTGCAGAAATTCTTTTGTAACTTTGGCCAGATCTGTGTCATGCCATAATTCTGTCTTTGAGCTCCTTGGCCAGTTCCTTTGACCTCATGATTCTCATTTGGTCTGACATGCACTGTGAGCTGTGAGGTCTCATATAGACAGGTGTGTGCCTTTACAAATCAAGTCCTATCAGTTTAATGAAACACAACTGGACTCCAATGAAAGAGTAGAACCTTCTCAAGGAGGATCACAAGGAAATGGACAGCATGATATGACTTAAATATGAGTGTCTGAGCAAAGGGTCTGAATACTTATGACCATGTGATTGTTCAGTTTTTCTTTTTTAATAAATTTGCAAAACTTTCTAAATTTCTGGGTTTTTTCAGTCAAGATGGGGTGCAGAAAATGATAAAAAACAAACTTTTTTGAATTTACCAAATGGCTGCAATGAAACAAAGAGTGAAAAATTTAAAGGTGTCTGAATGCTTTCTACTGTATGTCTGAAATCAATATAACTAAATGGGAAACTTCGGTAAAAAGTACACCTAATAATGTTGATAAACATTCAATTAAGATCAAGTGACCATCGAGCAAACAAAGGATTGCAAAGCAATCGTTACATGTGAAGTTTCTTATATTAGTGCAGATCCAGCTACACAGTGTTCAAGAACCGTGTTGCTCGAAACGCGTATGGTCTCATTACACATCACCCCCTGTCATTGCTGTGCCATCTGAGATGTCTGTTTTGTCATTTTGAATTTTCTAAGGATCATCCAATAAAAATTTTCTAATTTTTAAATAAGCCCTGTGAGTGAGCTGGATCCACTTCTATCTTTCCTATTGCCTTGGACGCTGTGCAGCAGTGAGGAAGCCGTGCTCCTTCTTGTGCTTGGAATTACATCTCAGGGGTGAGCTGAATGTTCTCTTTTGTTTTTGCTAATCGCATAAAGCTGCCTCATCAATTTTACAATAATAGTATTAAAAAACAATTCCTGAATTACTGGTTTTTGTTCATTTTACCTCCCAAAAAGAATAGAAAGCGGTCAAAAAATGTCATGTACCCAAAAATAGTACCAATAAAAACGTAAAAACATCAACTCACCCCACAAAATAGAAGCTCTCACGTGGCTCTCTTAGCCGAAATATGGAAAAATGATAGCTGTCTAAATATTGACACGTCCCCTGATAAAGTGAGGACAAAACGCACGTCAGGGTGGAGGAACGCGGCATAGACATCTGTACGATTTAGGTAATGACCATGAGCAGCTTGCACCTTTGTTTACATGATATTTAGCAGCACAACAATTTGATACTTTGCCTAACCAGGTTTATGGTAGTGACATGTTATCTTAGCATTCAGCTAAGTCCCTACACATCATTCATTAGGTGCCTTGGTATATCTGCATACAGAGAGCAAATTTCTGTCACCATCACAAACCCCCTATATAAGCACTTGCACGTTAAATAACTATCTAACATTGGAGGCAGTATATGGTAAATTTTGATCATTAGGCTGCACTGATTATTTAAACATTGCTAATTGGCCTATTTATGATTGTTAAAGTGTTCAATCGGTGTCCCCAGCCAACAAGGTTCCTCAGATTTGGGTCATTTGTTTTAATCTTGTTACCATTGTATGTCTATTCTTTAATAATTAAGAAAATTGTATTTTTTTATTTTATTCTTTATTCTCTTGTGCATTTCTGGCCACTTCTCTCAGACCAGAGTATGCAGTGTGACTGATGGAGATTCATTTATAAATATAGAGATACAACAATAAAGATCGTCTTTTAGTGTGTGACAGCAGCCAAACATAAAAATATTATATAAATCTGGTATTGTTGTAATCGCACCGACCCGAAGAAGTCGTCTAATCACTTACACTGCATGAGGAACGGCGTAAAAAATAAATAAACCAATTCTTCACCTGCTATTGATTTTTTGATTCTGCCTCTCAAAGATCACAGTAAGGCTCGGCTCACATTTATCCTGTGCTCTGCGCTGAGTGCTTACACTGGGATTCCCATGTAAATCTCTGAAATACGTGATTCAGATGGAACCCCCGATGGAAGATTCCCTAAAATGAGGCAAATGAAGGCACTGGGGACACTGTCTGGCCTGTGACTCAGCGGTGTCCGTCTTTTTAGGATTGCATAAAAGCGCGGCTGACCACAGTTTTGCACACTTCTGAAAAGAAAGGCAACGCTGAACAGAGGTCAGACAGAGTCCAGAGTAATTCTGCTGTTTCAGTATAGTGAGTGGATGCCTCGGGGGTTTCATCTGAATCACGTCACCCAGAGATTTAGATGGAAACCCCAAAGTAAGTGTTCAGCGTAAAGCGCCGGATAAATGTGATTCTAAATGTTATGTAAAATGTTCCCAATAAAAGCTTCAACTCAAACCACAAAAAAAGCAAGCCCTCACTCAGATCTGCCATCTGTTAACGGAAATTTAGGGGGTTTCTACGTTACTGGTAGCACAAATATTCTGGAAAAATGAAATGCCATCAAATAAATTCAGAAAATTCTGTACTCCCAAATCCAAATGCCCCCCCTCCCTTCTGAGCCCCAGTGTGTCTAAATTACATTTAGCACCCACATGTATGGCATTTCTGTAGTGATAAGAGCCTTCCTAATTTACAGCTGCGTGTCTCCAGAAGCATGAGCTGGGCATAATGTACTGGTGACTACAATGTGCTGGTCACTAGAAAGGTAGTTTGCCATTTTCACTCAGCAACATCTACTACTGCTTGTTCCTGGAAAACACCCATGGAGTCAAAATCGTCACTAAACCTGTAGATAAATTCCCAAAGGGGTATAATTTCCAAAATGGGGTCACTTAAGGGAGGGATTCTGCTCTTCTAGAACTTATGGGCTCTGTATGGTGTCACTTTTGGGTATTTTCTGTTATATTGACCCTCAAACTCACTTCAAATGTGATCCCTAAAAAAATAGTTTTGTACATTTTGTTGTTAAAATGAGAAATCGCTGGTCAAAATTTATCCCTTATAACTTCCAAACAAAAAAAAAATGACATTTCAAAAATTGTGCTGTAAAGTAGACATATGGGAAATGTTATGTTTTAAATATTTTGTGCAATATGACTCTCTGATTTATTAATTTATGTGTTATTAAAATTGTGCAAACCTAAACAGAAAAAAGAGAGATAAGTGATTTAATTAGAATACATTACCCCATATAGGTGGACAGTTATCACCATCTGTACATCAAAGATCAGTGATTTCACCATTATTGGCCACAGGCACTGCAAATTTTATGGACGCCTCCAGTATCAAAGTGAATGGTGCCCTAGTGTTGATAAACAATATTCCAAGCTATATACAGTTGTGCTCAAAAATTTACATACAAATTACAGAATGTTTGCTTTCTTGGCCTTTTTTCAGAGAATATGAATGATAACACCAAAACTTTTTCTCCACTCATGGTTAGTGGTTGGGTGAAGCCAATTATTGTCAAACTACTGTGTTTTCTCTTTTTAAATCATAATGACAACCCAAAACATCCAATTGACCCTGATCAAAAGTTCACATAACCTGGTGATTTTGGCCTGAGAAAATGCACATTAGCTGACACAAATGGGTTTGAATGGCTACTAAAGGTGACATCCTCACCTGTGACCTGTTTGCTTGTAATCAGTGTGTTTATGAAAGCTGAGTGAGTTTCTGAGATCCAGACAGACTCTTGCATCTTTCATCCAGCCACTGACGTTTCTAGATTGTGAGTTATGGGAAAAGCAAAAGAATTGTCAACGGATCTATGGAAAAAGGTAGTTGAACTGTATGAAACAGGAAAGGGAAGCAAAAAGATATTGAAGGAATTGATAATGCCAGTCAGGAGCGTTCAAACTGTGATTAACAAATGGAAAATCAGGGGCTCTGTAAAAACAAAACTACAGTCAGGTACACCAGCAAAAATTTTGTCCACAACTGCCAGAAAAATTGGTCAGAATGCAAAGAAAAACCCACAAATATCATCAGCTGAGATACTGGATTCTCCGAAAACTACCGATGTGGCTGTTTCAAGATGCACAATAAGGAGGCACTTGAAGAAAAATGGGCTGCATGGTAGAGTCGTCAGGAGAAAGCAATTACTGCACAAATGCCACAAAGAATAGCCTACAATATGCAAAACAGCACATAGACAAGCCTCAAAACTTCTGGAACAAGGTAATTTGGAGTGATGCGACCAAAATTGAACTTTTTGGCCACAACCATAAACATTACATTTGGAGAGAGGTCAACAAGGCCTATGATGAAAGAAACAAAATTCCTACTGTAAAGCACGGAGGTGGATCGCTGATGTTTTGGGGATATGTGAGTTACAAAGGCACATGAAACTTGGTCAAAGCTGAAGGAAAGATGAATGCAGCACAGTATCAGCAAATACTGGAAGCAAATTTGCAATCATCAGCCTGGAAACCGTGGATGGGACGTACTTGGACGTTCCATCATGACAACTATCCAAAACACAAGGCCAAGTCGACCTGTCAGTGGCTACAGCAGAGCAAAGTGAAGGTTCTTGAGTGGCCATCTCACTCTCCTGACCTCAAAATCATTGAGCCACTCTGGGGAGATCTCAAGCATGCAGTTCATGCTAGACATCCCAGGAATTTACAAGAACTGGAGGCTTTTTGCCATGAAGAGTGGGCAGCTTTACCATCTGAGAAAATGAAAAACCTCATCCACAGCTACCACAAAAGACTTCAAGCTGTCATTGATGTTAGAGGGGGCAATACAAGGCATTAAGAAATGGGGTATGTGAACTTTTAATCAGGGTCATTTGGATGCTTTGGGTTGTCATTATGCTATAAAAAGAGAAAACACTGTAGTTTGACAATAAATGGCTTCACCCAACCACTAACCATGAGTGGAGAAAAAGTATTGGTGTTATCATTCATATTTTCTGAAAAAAAGGCCAAGAAAGCAAAAATTCAGCCGGGGAATGTAAACTTTAGAGCACAACTGTAGATATACAGAGGTATATATGTATCAACAACAGAGATCCGCATCCACAGTGGTCAATAGGACAGCTTATAAAAATTGGCCAATATAGTTTTGCTTCTTTGTCTGTCGAGGTTCACACAATTTTAACAGATAATTAATAAAAGTTGATTTTAATAGAGTTCTGACATATTTGCTATATTAATAGAGAAGCATTTTTACAACAGCTGGGATGCAGCTGGGATGCAGCAGGAAAATGCATCCTTTGGTGGCTTTTATCTGACTTGTTGCAGTTTTCTGGCCCCAAATTAACAACAGCAGACATTATAGCAAAGGAGAGATAGATGCCACTATATGGTCTCCCAACAATCACCAAAACAAGGATCTTGTATGCCTCATTCCATCATCATGCTGTGGTCAAGAATGGCAAAATAGTAACTAGAGACGGCAACACCATCCAAAGTACAAAAAATTACCTTACTTTTCATGTTTCCAATGCTTCGCCTTCACAAATAGCTAAGTCCTGACACACACAGATAAGTTGAGACATTGCGGTCTCCCTGTATCTGTGATGGAAGAATAAAGGAATTTTTGCACTTTTGATGCTGTCGCCACTTCTATTTGCTATTTAGCGCACATTGAGGACCGGGGTCATCCTCCTTTTGGCAAATCTGCACACTTGGACATTATATGTGGATCTGTGATTTGGTTTCCTCTTGTTTTTGACAAAAGTGATCAAAGCAGCATGCTCCATGTGCCCTTATGCTCTATTCATTGTCTATCAAGGACCATGACCCTTCTGTCAGTTCTCAGCACAGGTAGCCAAGCACTGTAGTCCAATATCTCTCTCAGTCCCACTGAGGTGCAGTTCACACATGCAATCATGTCACTTTATTCAATCCTAACTGCAGCAAGAAGAAACAAGGCAGCACAGAACCCCTTGTTTAATAATCAGTTAGGGGATCAAACATTTATAACCTTTCTCATGACTTTCTTGACTGATTGTGTTGATTACTTTACCTATATGGCTATCTGGTTTTGCAGCACCAACACTTGAGTCTCAGGTCTGCAGTCACTCCATGCACCAGGTCTGCAGACAACACTCACAGAATGCACAGTGATTGTTGTCAGGATTTGCCAGTGGCGGGCAGTCATGTGACCACAAGTATGCAATTTGCAGCCACATTCTGACTACACGTGTCCAGTCTCACACAATTCACTTGTTTTTATTGAGGTCGAGCACAGTTAGTTGACACGTGACCGCTTGAATGCAAATCACTTTCTTGCAGTCACACTTGCCTGCTCTCATCACCGTCACCAGAGAATCCTGATAGCATGCACATTGTGCACTGTAAGGATTCACAAGTCTGCAGTGACAAAGAGTGACTGTAAACTTGAGCACCAAGCCTAGACAACCCCCTTTAATGCCTAATAAGCCTTTTTTATTGAATTGCACAGTAACAATTTCTCCTCTCAATGTTGTTAGTGAATAAAAAACAAATAAAAAACAAATCTGAACTGAGAAAAGTAAGTTAATGTGTATGCACAATGTAAGTGCATATTAACACATGACCATTAACCAGAGAAAACAAAAAGCAAAAAACACAAATATCCTGAACTAAAAGTAAAAAATATACTGCAAAAAATGCATAAAGGTAATAATAATAATAATAATAATAATAATAAGGGTATTTAGTAAACATAATTTTGATCAAAATAATGTACAAGCCATCCCGCCACGTCACGGCAACCCTTGTGGGACAGTCCCTACTCTAGTATTTAAAACCTTATCACTTGCCAAGTGGGGTGAATGTGAATAAGGGTCGAGCGGCTGAACCACTTGTAACAGCTTAGGCCAGACTGGATGGCTTTCCCAGCTCAGAAAGAGGGCGGTCACACCCATATATGCACTGAATGCACAATGAAATGAATAAAAAACAAATCTGAACTGAGAAAAGTAAGTTAATGTGTATGCACAATGTAAGTGCATATTAACACATGACCATTAACCAGAGAAACCAAAAAGCAAAAAACACAAATATCCTGAACTAAAAGTAAAAAATATACTGCAAATAATGCATAAAGGTAATAATAATAATAATAATAAGGGTATTTAGTAAACATAATTTTGATCAAAATAATGTACAAGCCATCCCGCCACGTCACAGCAACCCTTGTGGGACAGTCCCTACTCTAGTATTTAAAACCTTATCACATGTGTTAATATGCACTTACATTGTGCATACACATTAACTTACTTTTCTCAGTTCAGATTTGTTTTTTATTCATTTCATTGTGCATTCAGTGCATATATGGATGTGACCGCCCTCTTTCTGAGCTGGGAAAGCCATCCAGTCTGGCCTAAGCTGTTACAAGTGGTTCAGCCGCTCGACCCTTATTCACATTCACGCCACTTGGCAAGTGATAAGGTTTTAAATACTAGAGTAGGGACTGTCCCACAAGGGTTGCCGTGACGTGGCGGGATGGCTTGTACATTATTTTGATCAAAATTATGTTTACTAAATACCCTTATTATTATTATTATTATTATTATTATTATTACCTTTATGCATTATTTGCAGTATATTTTTTACTTTTAGTTCACAATGTTGTTAGTGGTAGCTCAGTTGTCCAATCTGAGACTTGGGCATGCCGAACTGTCAGTGTGGTGATAGTCCAGTCGCCCAATTATGGCCGGGGTGTGCTCAGCTTCCCACAGGTGTCTCCTGATCGGAATGATTCCCAGGCTATTTAGCTGGCTGTTTGCCGTTCATCTCTGCCAGTTGTATCTCTGCTCAAGTGTTGCTTCTGTTTGCTCTTTGCTTTGAGTTCTTGTATTTTGATTTTTGTTGACCGACCTTGGATTTGCCTTTGACCGTTTGCCTAGCCCCTTTGTCTTGATCCGCTACTTTCATGGAATTTTGACCCTGGACTGTGACCTTACTATGCATCACCCCTCTATTTATGATGTAGATACCTGACTTTTGACCTCAGACTCCTTGAGTTCCCCACCTCATGGCGTGTCCGTGAGTAGTAGCGAGAGTCACATGTACCTCCTGAATAGTGTTGAGCATTCCGATACCGCAAGTATCGGGTATCGGCCGATATCAGCGGTATCGGAATTCCGATACTTAATTCCGATACTTTTTTCATATCGGATTCCGGGATCGGAATCGGAATAGGAAGTTCCCATCATGCTATGAGCCTGCTTGCTTTGATTAAGCCAATGGGAATCCTCCGAAGTGTGGGCACATCCTGTTAGGCATGTAGGCATGTTAACTATTGGCATGGCTGTGATTGGCTGCCGAAATGATGTCATGATGCACTATAAAAGCCACCGCAGCCGCCATTTCTGGTCACTCTGCTGTGAATTCAGTTAGGGACAGGCTGCTGTAGAAGACTGTGAGGGACAGTTAGAAATAGCGATTCTAAAAACAATATTGTGCTTTATCCAGGCTACATAAACCACCACTGTAGCTTGCTTTTCCCTAGCAGCGCTGTTTTCACAGCTGTCTGCAAGGGCTGTGTGAGTGCAGCTCACGCTGTGGAGTGGGTCCTGCAGCCACGTCAGGCTGTAGGCCACCCAGTGTGATCACTGCTGCCTCATACATCTTTTATTTTTTGAGCTGCATTTTTTAAATAATTTCAATCTAGTGTGCTTCCATCCGTATCCATATACGTTGGTTGCAAACACTAGTAGTAGACAGCGGAGCCTTTCTGCAGCCTTTCAGTGCTAGTGTCCACTTTGCTGCACTGTTCACGGCTGTCTGAGAGGTCTCTGACTGTGTGTGAGTGCAGCTCATGCTGAGTAGTGTGTCCTGCAGCTACGTCTGGCTGTAGGACGCTCAGCGTGCGTCACTGCCTCACACATATTTTTATTTGAGTGCAGCTCATTTTTTCTTCTATTAGTGTGCATCCATCCGTCTCCATCTACGGTGGTTGCAAACACTATATAGGAGTACACAGCGGAGCCTTTCTGCAGCCTGTCAGTGCCAGTGCCCACTTAGCTGCACTGTTGACGGCTGTCTGAGAGGTCTCTGACTGTGTGTGAGTGCAGCTCACGCTGAGTAGAGTGTCCTGCAGCTACGTCTGGTTGTAGGACGCTCAACGTGCGTCACTGCCTCACACATATTTGTCTCTGAGTGCAGCTCATTTTTTCTTCTCCTATTAGTGTGCATCCATCCGTATCCATCAACATTGGTTGGTTGCAAACACTATATAGGAGTAGATAGAGGAGCCTTTTTTTCTGGCTTGTGCCCTGCCGGCGCAGCCAGATTAGTATTACCCAATTTTTTTGGAGCCTCATCTTTTGCATTGTAGGTTACCTGCCTGCATTGTAATAGCTCCAAAAAGTTGGTGATACTATCAGTTTCAATTCTTTGTTCTCATACTTTGAGTTTGTTTCAAACAAAGAAACCACATAAAAAGTTCACCAAACACTACATTTTGAACTTGTGTAGGCCACATCAGCTCCTATTAAAGTCTAGTCCACACACACACACTTCATAAAATTAGTGTTTCTTGTACCTGTAACCAGCTGTTCAGGAATAAGCACACTAAGGCCCCCCTTTGTCCTTTTTTGCCTATCTTAAGCAGTCTTGCAAGATGAAGAAGGCAGGGAGTAAGGCGCGGGGGCGTGGGCGTGGGCGTCGAGTTTCAGCAGGGAGAGGACGTGGGGATTCTGCAGGGAGAGGACGTGGGGATTCTACAGGTAGAGGACGTGGGGATTCTGGGCCTGCTGCGGGCACCAGTGGATCAGCATCCCCCAGTTTTAGCAGGCAACAGTCCTTTATGCGCAGCTTTGTAGGACCTCAACGTACCCCACTGCTGCGGGAGGAACAAATTGAAGCCGTTGTCGGATGGATGGCAGCTAACGCATCGACTTCAATTACTTCCGCATCCTCTCAGGGTCAGAGCACCGAAGAGCAACCATCTGTCTCTTCACCACCTGCCAAAGTGCCCAGGCAGTCAGAGAGACATGGACAGGAGCCATCACAATCTCTACTTCTGTTCTCGGAATCTGTTGGCTTGGAAAGAGGGGGCCAGCCAAGCAGCATTCCTGAATGTGAAGAAGAGGGAGTATGCAGTGATGCGCAACTTCTTTGTCCCTCTGAATCTGAAGAGGCGAGTGGGCCAGTGCCTATGGTCAGCACACCTCAGTACGCATCAGATGATGACGAGACTCAGTTGCCACTTTCTGGTGCGTACGGTGCTGGCGAGACAACCCCGGAGAAGCAGCTGTTTGAAGAGGGGAGGGAAGATGATGAGGTCCTTGACCCATCATGGCGTGAGCAACAGGAAGGTGGTGGGAGCAGCTCGGAGGAAGAGATTCCCCTACCGGCCAAAACAGGAGGCAGAGGGAGGGGGAAGACTTGGTTGCCTGTACCCTCCACTTCGGCACCCGTTAGGAGCATTCCTCCTTCCAAAGGCAAACCGGGCGCTCACAAGAGTTGCAGTGCGTGGTCCTTTTTTGACACAGTTGCAGATGACATTTGCTTTGTCAAATGCAAGCTGTGTCATCAGAGAGTCAAAAGAGGGAGAAATGTCAGCAACCTCAATACCACAAATATGTGGAAACATGTGCGCACCAAGCACGAGTTGGAGTTGCATAGACACCCTCAAGACGTAGGCCAACGTACAGCACCACCTACCACCTCTTCAGTTCGTGTTGGGCCCTCTTCCTCCAGCTCACACACTGCTGGTTCGGCTTCCTCACAGGATCGCCAAGGAAGAACCTCTGCCACTGTTGTCCGGAGACCCTGTCAGATTCCACCCATAACAGCACGTTCCCATCCATCACAGCCATCGGTAGCACAGGCATGGGATAAAAGGCGCCCTTACTCGGCAAACCATCCCCGAGCACAGTCTCTGAATGCTGGCATTGCCAAACTTCTGGCAGTTGAAATGCTGTCATTCAGGCTGGTGGACACTGACACCTTCCGGGACTTAATGGCATTGGCAGTCCCCCAATACAACGTGCCCAGCCGCTTTTATTTCAGCAGGCGAGCCGTCCCTGCCCTGCAGAAACATGTTGAGGGCAAAATAAAACATGCGCTACTAAACGCCGTTAGTAGCAAGGTCCACCTGACCACCGATGCGTGGACCAGTAACCATGGACAGGGACGATACCTTTCCCTCACTGCCCACTGGGTCAATGTTGTGGAGCCGGGTACGGATCTGGAGAGTGGCGCTGTACGTGTTCTTCCAACGCCACGGATTGCAGGACTCCAGTCTGTACACATAGACTCCTCCTCCTACTCAAGTTCCTCAGAAACAGCAGAGCAGGAGCCTGTTACGACCGATATGAGCACAGCCGTGGCCAAACGTCAACAGGCTGTACTCAAATTAATTTCTTTGGGGAATCGAAGCCACACAGCGCAGGAGCTCTGGAATGCTATCAAGCTGGAGAGCGATGTGTGGTTTGGGCCAGCGAATCTCCAGCCGGGCTTGGTAGTGTGTGACAATGGCCGAAATCTGGTGGCAGCTCTTGGCCTAGGCAACCTCACACACATCCCATGTCTGGCACATGTTCTTAACTTGGTCGTGCAGAGCTTTCTGAGGGACTATCCGGATCTTGATGCACTGTTGCACAAGGTCCGCATAGAGTGCGCTCACTTGCGACGTTCCAGCACGGCAAGATCGCGCCTCGCTGCTCTGCAGCGACGATTTGGCCTTCCAGAACATCGCATCATATGTGACCTACCCACCCGGTGGAATTCAACGTTACATATGTTGGAGCGGTTGTGTGAGCAGCAGGCAGCAGTCATGGAGTACCAGCTGCATCAGGCGCAAACAAGTCGCACTGTGCGCCGTTCACACTTCAGCACCATTGAGTGGGCCTCTATGAAGGACATCTGCCTCGTTTTGCGTGCCTTCGATGAATCCACGCGGATGGCGAGTGCAGATGATGCACTAGTCAGCATGACTGTCCCCCTTATCTGCCTGCTTCAACAAACACTGCAAGCACTAAGGGATGAGGTTTCAGAAGAGGTGGAGGATGAGGAGTCCCAAATGCCATCTGCTTCTGGACAGTCTGCGCTACGTGTTTCCTCACAAAGGCCTAGGCAGGGGACACTTTGTGAGGAGGATGAGGAGGAGTCGATGGAGGAGGAAGACATCTCTCCAGAGGAGGGAGGTACACAAACCTCTACTCAGTATGTACAGCGAGGGTGGGGTGATGCAGAGCAGGTCGAGGTCACGCCTCAAACAGGGGACAGCGGTTCTTTGGCAGTTGGGAGTCTGCAGCACATGGTTGATTTCATGCTGCAGTGCCTGAGAAACGACCGCCGCATCGCCCACATTCTCGTCTCGGCTGATTATTGGGTGTACACCCTCCTAGATCCTCGCTACCGGGACAGCGTACAAAGGCTCATACCAACGTTGAACCGGGAGCGTAAAATGCGGGAGTACGAAGAGTCACTGGTGCAGTCCATAATGTTTTCCATTCCACCCGACAGCATTGTTGCAAGTGCTTTACAAAGCAGCTCTGTGCGTCGAGGCAGTGGAGGAAACTCTGCACAAAGAGGGAGCAGAGGCAGTGCCGCAGCACAAGGCAAGACCACTATGGCCCAAATGTGGCAAAGTTTTGTGTGTCCACCACAATTGTCTACACCATCAGCGACGCCTCGAGTCAGCAGGAGGCAACGCTTCCGTCAGATGGTGTCAGACTACATGTCTTGCCCTGTCGCTGTACTCCCAGATGGCTCTTCCCCCTTCAAGTTTTGGGTCTCTAAGCTGGATACATGGCCAGAGCTTAGCCAGTATGCATTGGAGGTGCTGGCTTGCCCTGCTGCCAGTGTATTATCGGAACGTGTCTTTAGTGCCGCAGGTGGTGTACTAACAGACCGTCGCACGCGACTATCTTCCGATAATGTTGACCGGCTGACTTTTCTGAAAATGAACAAGGCCTGGATCTCCAAAGACTTTGCCATTCCTCTTACAGACTAAATTAGTGGTTGGCAACTGTATCCAGGTCTGCTGGTGTGTTCATTTTTCTACCACCTGAACTATAATCCCTGTGCTTCAACACAGCCAGTTGTCGCTCAGATGTGTCGTCTGCACAGAGAAACACACTAGCTCCTGTGTTACTGGGGTTCAGTAATGCCAGCTGATCCCCTGCTGTGTGGACGGCAGAGTCACCAGCTCCATCAACATTCAAACCACTACTGATTTTTAACCGTGCCCAACTTAGGTCTCTGGCTCCACTGTCTCTACTATTTCCCCTGACCTCCAACCCCGCCATCTACATCTCTGAAGTGGCGTCAGCACAATCTACACTTGTTCCTGTGTTCCTGTGGCTCAGTCCCATCAGTTTATCCCCTGATGTGTGTCCGGCAAGGTCTCCTGCTCTGTCCACATTCCCATAACCAGTAGTGGGAATGAGGACAGAGCTGGCGAACTTGCCGGACAAACATCAGGGGATCAACTGATGGGACTGAGCACCAGTAACACAGGAACAAGTGTAGATTGTGCTGACGCCACTTCAGAGATGTAGCTGGCGGGGTTGGAGGCCAGGGTAAATAGTAGAGACAGTGGAGCCAGAGGCCTAAGTGGAGCATGGTTAGAATCAGTAGTAGTCCACAACCTCCATAAAAACCGCTGCCCATTGGCCTCTGCATGCGGCATGCGTAATCCTGGGCACCAACAGCGTCAGTTGGTGTTCAGAAGTGTCGTCTCCACAGAGCCAAACACATTCGTTCAAGTGTTAGTGGGGTTCAGCACTGCCAGCTGTTCCCCTGCTGTGGAGATGGCAAGTCTCCTGCTGCCTTCACCTGCCAAAATCCAGTAGGCCCCAGCCTGCTCCTCGCCTAATCCTGGGCTCCAACAGCGTCAGTTGGTGTTCAGAAGTGTCGTCTCCACAGAGCCAAACACGTTCGTTCAAGTGTTAGTGGGGTTCAGCACTGCCAGCTGTTCCCCTGCTGTGGAGATGGCAAGTCTCCTGCTGCATTCACCTGCCAAAATCCAGTAGGCCCCAGCCTGCTCCTCGCCTAATCCTGGGCTCCAACAGCGTCAGTTGGTGTTCAGAAGTGTCGTCTCCACAGAACCAAACACATTCGTTCAAGTGTTAGTGGGGTTCAGCACTGCCAGCTGTTCCCCTGCTGTGGAGATGGCAAGTCTCCTGCTGCCTTCACCTGCCAAAATCCAGTAGGCCCCAGCCTGCTCCTCGCCTAATCCTGGGCTCCAACAGCGTCAGTTGGTGTTCAGAAGTGTCGTCTCCACAGAACCAAACACATTCGTTCAAGTGTTAGTGGGGTTCAGCACTGCCAGCTGTTCCCCTGCTGTGGAGATGGCAAGTCTCCTGCTGCCTTCACCTGCCAAAATCCAGTAGGCCCCAGCCTGCTCCTCGCCTAATCCTGGGCTCCAACAGCGTCAGTTGGTGTTCAGAAGTGTCGTCTCCACAGAGCCAAACACATTCGTTCAAGTGTTAGTGGGGTTCAGCACTGCCAGCTGTTCCCCTGCTGTGGAGATGGCAAGTCTCCTGCTGCCTTCACCTGCCAAAATCCAGTAGGCCCCAGCCTGCTCCTCGCCTAATCCTGGGCTCCAACAGCGTCAGTTGGTGTTCAGAAGTGTCGTCTCCACAGAACCAAACACATTCGTTCAAGTGTTAGTGGGGTTCAGCACTGCCAGCTGTTCCCCTGCTGTGGAGATGGCAAGTCTCCTGCTGCCTTCACCTGCCAAAATCCAGTAGGCCCCAGCCTGCTCCTCGCCTAATCCTGGGCTCCAACAGCGTCAGTTGGTGTTCAGAAGTGTCGTCTCCACAGAACCAAACACATTCGTTCAAGTGTTAGTGGGGTTCAGCACTGCCAGCTGTTCCCCTGCTGTGGAGATGGCAAGTCTCCTGCTGCCTTCACCTGCCAAAATCCAGTAGGCCCCAGCCTGCTCCTCGCCTAATCCTGGGCTCCAACAGCGTCAGTTGGTGTTCAGAAGTGTCGTCTCCACAGAGCCAAACACATTCGTTCAAGTGTTAGTGGGGTTCAGCACTGCCAGCTGTTCCCCTGCTGTGGAGATGGCAAGTCTCCTGCTGCCTTCACCTGCCAAAATCCAGTAGGCCCCAGCCTGCTCCTCGCCTAATCCTGGGCTCCAACAGCGTCAGTTGGTGTTCAGAAGTGTCGTCTCCACAGAGCCAAACACGTTCGTTCAAGTGTTAGTGGGGTTCAGCACTGCCAGCTGTTCCCCTGCTGTGGAGATGGCAAGTCTCCTGCTGCATTCACCTGCCAAAATCCAGTAGGCCCCAGCCTGCTCCTCGCCTAATCCTGGGCTCCAACAGCGTCAGTTGGTGTTCAGAAGTGTCGTCTCCACAGAACCAAACACATTCGTTCAAGTGTTAGTGGGGTTCAGCACTGCCAGCTGTTCCCCTGCTGTGGAGATGGCAAGTCTCCTGCTGCCTTCACCTGCCAAAATCCAGTAGGCCCCAGCCTGCTCCTCGCCTAATCCTGGGCTCCAACAGCGTCAGTTGGTGTTCAGAAGTGTCGTCTCCACAGAGCCAAACACATTCGTTCAAGTGTTAGTGGGGTTCAGCACTGCCAGCTGTTCCCCTGCTGTGGAGATGGCAGTCTCTCCTGCTGTCTCCGCATTACAAAGACAGTAGGCCTCTGCCTACACCCTCCTATTTCCTGGGCTTCAACACAGCCAGTTGTAGTTCGGAAGTGCCGTCCACACGGAAAGAGATACTTGCTCCCGTGTCTCAGTGGGGTTCAGTAACGTCAGCTGATCCCCTGCTGTGTGGATGGCAGTCTCTCCTGCTGTAAACTCATTCAAAATACAGTAGGCCTCTGCCTACACCCTCCTATTTCCTGGGCTTCAACACAGCCAGTTGTAGTTCGGAAGTGCCGTCCACACGGAAAGAGACACTTGCTCCCGTGTCTCAGTGGGGTTCAGTAACGTCAGCTGATCCCCTGCTGTGTGGATGGCAGTCTCTCCTGCTGTAAACTCATTCAAAATACAGTAGGCCTCTGCCTACACCCTCCTATTTCCTGGGCTTCAACACAGCCAGTTGTAGTTCGGAAGTGCCGTCCACACGGAAAGAGACACTTGCTCCCGTGTCTCAGTGGGGTTCAGTAACGTCAGCTGATCCCCTGCTGTGTGGATGGCAGTCTCTCCTGCTGTAAACTCATTCAAAATACAGTAGGCCTCTGCCTACACCCTCCTATTTCCTGGGCTTCAACACAGCCAGTTGTAGTTCGGAAGTGCCGTCCACACGGAAAGAGATACTTGCTCCCGTGTCTCAGTGGGGTTCAGTAACGTCAGCTGATCCCCTGCTGTGTGGATGGCAGTCTCTCCTGCTGTCACCTCATTCAAAATTCAGTAGGCCTCTGCCTACACCCTCCTATTTCCTGGGCTTCAACACAGCCAGTTGTAGTTCGGAAGTGCCGTCCACACGGAAAGAGATACTTGCTCCCGTGTCTCAGTGGGGTTCAGTAACATCAGCTGATCCCCTGCTGTGTGGATGGCAGTCTCTCCTGCTGTCACCTCATTCAAAATTCAGTAGGCCTCTGCCTACACCCTCCTATTTCCTGGGCTTCAACACAGCCAGTTGTAGTTCGGAAGTGCCGTCCACACGGAAAGAGATACTTGCTCCCGTGTCTCAGTGGGGTTCAGTAACGTCAGCTGATCCCCTGCTGTGTGGATGGCAGTCTCTCCTGCTGTAAACTCATTCAAAATACAGTAGGCCTCTGCCTACACCCTCCTATTTCCTGGGCTTCAACACAGCCAGTTGTAGTTCGGAAGTGCCGTCCACACGGAAAGAGACACTTGCTCCCGTGTCTCAGTGGGGTTCAGTAACGTCAGCTGATCCCCTGCTGTGTGGATGGCAGTCTCTCCTGCTGTAAACTCATTCAAAATACAGTAGGCCTCTGCCTACACCCTCCTATTTCCTGGGCTTCAACACAGCCAGTTGTAGTTCGGAAGTGCCGTCCACACGGAAAGAGATACTTGCTCCCGTGTCTCAGTGGGGTTCAGTAACGTCAGCTGATCCCCTGCTGTGTGGATGGCAGTCTCTCCTGCTGTCACCTCATTCAAAATTCAGTAGGCCTCTGCCTACACCCTCCTATTTCCTGGGCTTCAACACAGCCAGTTGTAGTTCGGAAGTGCCGTCCACACGGAAAGAGATACTTGCTCCCGTGTCTCAGTGGGGTTCAGTAACGTCAGCTGATCCCCTGCTGTGTGGATGGCAGTCTCTCCTGCTGTAAACTCATTCAAAATACAGTAGGCCTCTGCCTACACCCTCCTATTTCCTGGGCTTCAACACAGCCAGTTGTAGTTCGGAAGTGCCGTCCACACGGAAAGAGACACTTGCTCCCGTATCTCAGTGGGGTTCAGTAACGTCAGCTGATCCCCTGCTGTGTGGATGGCAGTCTCTCCTGCTGTAAACTCATTCAAAATACAGTAGGCCTCTGCCTACACCCTCCTATTTCCTGGGCTTCAACACAGCCAGTTGTAGTTCGGAAGTGCCGTCCACACGGAAAGAGATACTTGCTCCCGTGTCTCAGTGGGGTTCAGTAATGTCAGCTGATCCCCTGCTGTGTGGATGGCAAAGTCTCCTGCTGCCTACACAGTCGTACCACTACTGATTTTTAACCGTGCTCCAATTAGGCCTGTGGCTCCACTGTCTCTCGTATTTCCCCTGTCCTCCAACCCTGCCAGTTACAGCTCCGAAGTGGCGTCTGCACAATCCACACTTGTTCCTGTGTTACAGGTGTTCAGTCCGATCAGTTAATCCCCTGATGTGTGTCCGGCAATGTCGCCTGCTCTGTCCACATTCCCATTATCGGAATGTGGACAGAGCAGGCGACATTGCCGGACACACATCAGGGGATTAACTGACCGGACTGAACACCTGTAACACAGGAACAAGTGTGGATTGTGCAGACGCCACTTCGGAGCTGTAACTGGCGGGGTTGGAGGACAGGGGAAATACGAAAATCAGTGAATCCACAGGCCTAAGTGGAGCTTGGTTCAAATTAGTAGTCTACAACCGATCTTAAAATTTCTTCAATGCAGCCTAAGCCTGCTCCGTGCTTGTCCCTGGGCTTCAACACAGCCAGTTGTTGCTCGGAAGTGCCGTCTTCACAGAGTAAAACACTAGCTCCTGTGTTTGTGGGGTTCAGTAACGTCAGCTGTTCCCCTGCTGTTTTGATGGCAATCTGTCCTGCTGCCTCCCAATTGACAGCACATCAGGCCTCAGCCTGCTAAGTGCTTGTCCTGGGCTCCAACATCGCCAGTTGCTGCTCATAACTGACTTTGGCACGGGTACTCCCTCCTGCCCAGCTTGGTTCCAGCCCTGCCTGCTGTTTCCGGGAAGTGTCAATGTCAGTTTGCCACCCCAAGTTGCCATGTCGTGTTGCGGTTGGGTTAGCCGAGGCTAGGGTGCCAGCAGTTTAGGTGCTTCCTATGTGGACTGCGGGTTCTGGTAAGAAAGGTTTGTTCCATAGTGCCAGTAGGACAAGCACCCCCTGTAGGACTGTGTGATTCGGTAACTGCGGCCAGCTTGCGGCATGCCAACTTTGCTTTTCAGGGGTAACTTCTGATACCCCTCCGGGTTCCAGCACCGTCAGCTGGTTCTCATCAGAGCCTTTGGCCTAGGTGCCTCCATCTCGGTATCCGAGTTCCAGCAACGTCTGCTGGTCCTTGGTAGTGCTTTGTAGCACAGGTACCTCCTGCTTAGTAACCGGGTTCCAGCACCGTCAGCTGGTCCTCGGTTGTGCCATTGGCTCTTATTCCTTCTGCTGCCCCTCCGGGTGCCAGCACTGTCAGCTGGTCCTCGCTATTTCCATTTGCTCTTGCAGCTTATGCTACCCCTCCGGGTTCCAGCACCGTCAGCTGGTTCTCGTCAGAGCCTTTGGCCTAGGTGCCTCCATCTCGGTATCCGAGTTCCGGCAACGTCTGCTGGTCCTTGGTAGTGCTTTGTAGCACAGGTACCTCCTGCTTAGTAACCGGGTTCCAGCACCGTCAGCTGGTCCTCGGTTGTGCCATTGGCTCTTATTCCTTCTGCTGCCCCTCCGGGTGCCAGCACTGTCAGCTGGTCCTCGCTATTTCCATTTGCTCTTGCAGCTTATGCTACCCCTCCGGGTTCCAGCACCGTCAGCTGGTTCTCGTCAGAGCGTTTGGCCTAGGTGCCTCCATCTCGGTATCCGAGTTCCGGCAACGTCTGCTGGTCCTTGGTAGTGCTTTGTAGCACAGGTACCTCCTGCTTAGTAACCGGGTTCCAGCACCGTCAGCTGGTCCTCGGTAGTGCCATTGGCTCTTGTTCCTTCTGCTGCCCCTCCGGGTGCCAGTACCGTCAGCTGGTTCAAGAGGACAAAGAACAGGAAGACAACCACCAAGATGCAGAACAACAAGAGAGAGAAGACAAAGAAGCATAAAAAAAACAAAGCAGAAGAACATTAAGCATAAGACTAATACTCTGAGCAAATGATATTATCTTATTTATAAGCAGAAGAAGACTAAGCAGTGTATGGGGGTGAGTCCGTTCCTCCTCGTGGTGCCCCTGGAAAAGGCCTGCTTCTGCAGGCCAAACTGAACGCGGACAAATCCTGTTGTAAATCTTTTGTGACAGGCAGAACGGAAGGTGTAAACTTCTAACTTTTCTAGATAACAACTACAGGAATGCCTGACACAAACAAGAATATGATGAAGAAGAATAGGAAGAAGATGAAGAAGCTGAATATGTAGAATAATAATTGTTGAATAAGAAGAATATGAAGAATGTAAGAAAAGGAAGAAGAAGAAGAAGAAGAAGAAGAAGAAGAAGAAGAAGAAGAAGAAGAATGTAAAAAAAGGAAGTAGAAGAAGAAGAAGAAGAATGTAAAAAAAGGAATAAGAAGAAGAATGTAAAAAAAGGAAGTAGAAGAAGAAGAAGAAGAATGTAAAAAAAGGAAGTAGAAGAAGAAGAAGAAGAATGTAAAAAAAGGAAGTAGAAGAAGAAGACATACATGTCTGGCAAAATATAAATGAGGCTAACATAGTCAATATCTTTGTAACTCCTAACATCTTTAAAAAAAAAAGTTTAATTCCTGCTATTCCATTTGATTGGGCTAAACCTCTATGGCTTTAATGTCTCCTCCACCTCCCACAATACATTCTACATTATTCTTAGTTGTTTTTCTTCATGTAGAATTAACCTACAAGGAAAGAAAGGTTTTTTTTTAATTCCGATATTTTGGCCCCATTGACTTGCATTGGTTCCCGGTATCGGAATCGGCGATACCGATACTTTTTTTTAAGATCGGCCGATCCATTCCGATCCGATATTTTCAAGTATCGGCTGGTATCGCTCAACTCTACTCCTGAACCAATAACAATGGCCTTATTACTCTACAATAAACTTTTAGACTTTGATTCCATGATCTTTTGGTTAATATTAAGTTAATGATTCAACATATATAAACAATGAATATAAAGGATGAATATAACTTTCCACTAAACATTATTTTTTCTTCTGTTTATTTTCATTGTTTTACTATGAAAAAAACGAACTGAATGATTGTGACTTTATATTTTTAAAGTATTCCTTTGTGCTTCTTTTCCATCAATACATAAATTACAACCAAACCTGGTAATGATCCATCAACAAGTATTTAAAATTATTTAATCAGAAAGCCATGTAAATCATCCAACAGCTAATACAACCCAAATATTATATATATATTACATACATATTTTAATTCTAAACCAAGCACTTAGAGATAAGAAAAAAACATGAATAGCCACAAAGTCTGTGTTTTTGTTCAAGACAGTATTAAAATGTTCCATAGACTTTCACAAAATAAATAACTTGCATCTAAAAACGTGAAGCATTTACGGCTTTGAGGAGAATAATTTGAGTTCACAGAAAGGTTTTCTCTTCAAAAGGTCAAAAGTAGCATTTCCTTTAAAGTTTCATGTCATCACCTAATGAAATTAACCGTGGCAAACACTATTAAAATTCTATGTGATAATGCAGAGCACACTGACAAAGTGAGCTAGTAAATAAAACCTGCATATTAAAGTTTACCAGCTTTATGCAGTGGAGATGTGAACGATTTTATCTGGTATGATTGGTTTGGGTAAAAGTCTTACTGACATTGGTCAATAATATATTTTAATATATAATATTGTTTGCAGCAATTAATGCAAAGTTTTGGGTTTTTTTAATGTACATTTTTCTTAAATTTGATTATTTTTTGTATTTAAATTTGATGGTATTTTTTATTTGAAGTTGATTTTTGTTTTAACTTATAAAATGTGTACGTCTTTATTTTTTTGTTATCAATTTCTTTATTATTTTTATTTATTTATATATTTATTTTAGGTAAGATTTGTGGTTTTTTGATATATTTATTTTAGATAAGATTTGTGGGGTTTTTTTGTTTACGTCATGCTATATGATTGGTCAACTATATGAAGGTTGATTGCATTAATTAATGTATGGCTTTCACCCATATTTAGAAGTTACATTTCACTGACCCGTCATTATTGAAAAAAAGAAACTCAGTAATCAATGTCAAACATAGTCTGGCACCTTTTATGACCACCTCATAAATTATTTTTCAACATTTTCCAGCCCTTTAACAATACTCGTAAACCGCAACACTTTTTTTTATTATACATCCACATCCCAATAATGTGGTTATTTGAATGGCAAAAAATATCTGTCTTTTGATTACTGCGAAGACGGCGTGGTTACATAGCTCAACTTTGTACTGTAGGCTGTGGACACGGGACGGAAATTGTATGGGAATAACTATGTAAGAAAAAAAAAGATTATATCATTTCTGTTGGCGAACCACAAAAACCAATATGATATATTTGTGTAGGAAATTTCTAAAACTGAAGAACATAACATATGGTATGCATAAGACATGGAGACTTTCTAAAGTAAATACAAAATATAAAATAAAATAAAAAAAGGATAAAAAAGCAATTAAAGGGTTTTACATTAAAAGAAACCATCTTAACATTCGTTACAGTTGACAAATTTGTAAAGATTTGTCAAAGCACATTAGCATTATCAGGATGAGAATTTTTAATTTCACCTATGCAGTTTGTTGGTTTTGGCACTTTTTCATATAGGTGTGTTATACTAGTGACAAGGTGCCAGTCATCCAAGCTGTGAGATACCAACCTAGTCTGTTCCTGGCTACAGCAATTTACACTTGGCTGAACACCTTTCATCGGGAAATCACTTGAATACCTGTAGAGTTACTAGAAATGAGGTATTGCTAGATCTGTTAGTTTTGCTTTCAATACCTTTTATATAAGTCTGTGTTAAATGCTTATCTTACTTTAGTTCTCTGGTCTCCTATCCCACTTCAAAAGCATATTTTTAACTTAAAAGGGTTGTACAATAGCAATAATAAAAAAAAAAAAAAAAAAAAGTTAATTCATGGATTGCTCACCTTCCAGCGAGCGCCTGTGTGGATCCAGCACAGGCTGATCCGGAGGTCTCCACCAACTCAAAGTCAAGGTTGAAAGTTCCAGCAGCATTACAGTCTGTAATTGTCTGGTAACTACAACAACGCGTCATCGTACTGACCATCCAACACCCTGTGGATCAAGCGATGGTCACTTTGGAGGTCTCCATTGATTCTGAAAATGTTGTCTGACCCATTCGGAAGTCCTAGCACGACTGAAGCCTGTAATTGTTTGGGTGACAATAGGAGCTCGTTAATGGAAGAAGCATTCGACGCATCCTGTGCTGGATCCACAAGGGTACTGAAAGGTGAGTATACCTCCCGGTTATTATTTTTAATCAATCCAAGACTAATTTTTCCTCGCCTCTCCCTGGGCGACAGTTTCTTTTAAGTGATATAAGGCCGTCTGACTGCACCCTTAGCGTCCAACCACAGGTCTGTGAGAGTGGTATATGGACCCTTTAAAATTTGTTTTGAGCCCATACTCATCTGTGTAGCGCTGTGGCAGCTGCCCCTGCATGGTGTACTCTTCTCCCTCCATGCAGGAATGCCGACTTACTCACCTCCCCACTACATGGTTCCCCAGCGTGCTTCTCCTTCTTTCTGCAGTACGTGCCACAGTTTCTGGTGGTGCGCTGCTGTAGTACGCGGGTTGCCTGATCTGATTTTCTTGGAAAATCTCCATTTAGTCTACCTATAAATATCTGAGTGCACTTAGTTGTCAACAGAGTGCGGTCTGATTTTTTCCACAGACCCGTATGAATAGATGAGCACGATCCGTTAATCATGCATGCTGTGATTTTTTTCAATTGGGCCACTTGGTCGAAGGAAAAAAATCGTACAGGTAAATGACCCCATTGGATAACATGGGGTTGAGTGCTATCCGTCAAAACGACAGATAGCACTCTTGATTTTTATGATCATCTGCACAAGCCCTTAACCACTTAATGACCAGGACAAATGTTTAAAGTCTGACTATTGTCACTTTATGAAGAAATAACTTTAGAACGCTTCAACATAGCCCATTGATTTTGAGAATTTTTTTTCATGACACATTACACTTTTTTTAAACCTTGTTTTTACTGAATACAAAGATTTATGAAAATGGTAAAATTAGATATGTTTTGTCTTTATTTATAAAAATATAAGAAATTTGACAAAAATGTCAAATAATACAATTTTCAAACTTTGAATAGTTATCCCTTTAATCCAGACAGTCATATTACACAAAACAATAGTGAATGACATTTCCTTCCTATCTGCTTTACATCAGCACCATTTGAAAAATGTTGTCTTATTTTGTTAACATTTTAAAAGCTTTAAAAATGTAGCAGTCATTTTTCATTTTTTTCAATGAAATTTACAAAACTAACTGTATTTATAAGATGCTCCGGATTATAAATTTGAGGAGAAAAATAGGAAAAAATGTTTTTTTAATAAAATGGTGGTGCTTCTTGTAATCCAGGCGTCTTATTGCTTATCGCTCTGTCCCCTGGTACTGTCGCCCACTCTGTCCCTAGGGTGCTGTCATCCACTCTGTCCCGGGGTTGCTGTCACCCAATCTGTCCCCGGGGTGCTGTCACTACTCTGTCCCCTGGTTGCTGTCGCTCACTCTGTCCCCGGGGTGCTGTCACCCACTTTGTCCCCTGGTTGCTGTCACGCACTCTGTCCCCTGGATGCTGTCACCCACTCTGTCCCCTGGTTGCTGTTGCCCACTCTGTCCCCTGGTTGCTGTTGCCCACTCTGTCCCTGGGATGCTGTCATCCACTCTGTCCTGGGGTTGCTGTCACCCACTCTGTCCCCGGGGTGCTGTCACCCACTCTGTCCCCTCGTTGCTGCCGCCCACTCTGTCCCCGGGGTGCTGTCATCCACTCTGTCCCGGGGTTGCTGTCACCCACTCTGTCCCCGGGGTGCTGTCACCCACTCTGTCCCCTGGTTGCTGTCACCCACTGTGTAACCGGCGTGCTGCCGCCCACTCTGTACCTGGTGCTGCTGCCACCGCGCTGGGTCCTCCGAGTGCTGAAATCTCATCTCCCGAGATTTCAGTGCCGAGATCTCCATCTGCGCATGCGCGGCGGCCATTTTCCAGGAAGCAAGCCACTGCACAGGCATGGATGGAACAGCAGAGCCCCTCACGCAGCACGGGACAGAGCCTGGCGGTGGCAGGCACCGAGGGACCCATAGCGGCGGCGGCAGCAGCCGAGGGACCCATGCGGCGGCAGCACCCGGAGGACCCAGCGCGGCGGCGGCAAGTAACGGACACCCGCAGCGGCAGCACAATAAAAGGTATGTTTGCATTGTAAGACGCACCCCTATTTTCCCCCCAAATTTGGGGGAAAAAAGTGCGACTTACAAAGCGAAAAATACGGTAGTTTTTTTAGGGACCAATTCAGTTATGAAGCGACTTTGGGGGACTTATACATTGGAATCCCCAAAAAGTGATACCATTTTAAAAAGCACTCCCAATATATTCAAAATTGCTTTAAGGTAGTTTATTAACCCTTAAGGTGCTTTTCAGGAATTAATGCAAAGTGACATGACTAGTGTTGAGCATTCCGATACCGCAAGTATCGGGTATCGGCCGATACTTGCTGTATCGGAATTCAGATACCGACATCCGATATTTTTTCAATATCGGGCATCGGAATCGGAAGTTCAAAGTTGTTACCATAAAGTGAGATTAGGGACTTTTTTTTTCAAGTGGCGGAGGAATACAGTGCGGAAGGATACCTACCTTCCGTCATTGGATTCCTGCAGCCCGTAGAGAGCGGCAGCATCAGCTGATGCTGCAGTTCTCTACCCAAGATCGTCGTGGGACACACTCGTGGACTGCTTCGGATCATGGGTGAGTATTTTTGTGGTTTGTTATGTTAATATTTATTCCGTAAAAGACAATGGCTTCGGGGAACAATGTGACAAGTATTGGTAAGTATGTTACTCTATGTTATATGTACTGTATGTCTATGTATGTATTGTATGAATGTATTGTATGTAGCATGCATGTAGTATGTATGTAGTATGTATGTAGCATGTATGTAGTATGTATGTAGTATGTATGTAGCATGTAGTATGTATGTAGCATGCATGTAGTATGTATGTAGTATGTATGTAGCATGTAGTATGTATGTAGCATGCATGTAGCATGCATGTAGTATGTATGTAGTATGTATGTAGCATGTATGTAGCATGTAGTATGTATGTAGCATGCATGTAGTATGTATGTAGTATGTATGTAGCATGTATGTAGTATGTATGTAGCATGTATGTAGTATGTATGTAGCATGCATGTAGTATGTATGTAGTATGTATGTAGCATGTAGTATGTATGTAGCATGCATGTAGCATGCATGTAGTATGTATGTAGTATGTATGTAGCATGTAGTATGTATGTAGCATGCATGTAGTATATATGTAGTATGTATGTAGTATATATGTAGCATGTAGCATGCATGTAGTATGTATGTAGTATGTATGTAGCATGTAGTATGTATGTAGCATGCAGGTAGTATGTATGTAGCATGTATGTAGTATGTATGTAGCATGTATGTAGTATGTATGTAGCATGCATGTAGTATGTATGTAGTATGTATGTAGCATGTAGTATGTATGTAGCATGCATGTAGCATGCATGTAGTATGTATGTAGTATGTATGTAGCATGTAGTATGTATGTAGCATGCATGTAGTATGTATGTAGTATATATGTAGCATGTAGCATGCATGTAGTATGTATGTAGTATGTATGTAGCATGTAGTATGTATGTAGCATGCATGTAGTATGTATGTAGCATGCATGTAGTATGTATGTAGTATGTATGTAGCATGTAGTATGTATGTAGCATGCTTGTAGTATGTATGTAGTATGTATGTAGCATGTAGTATGTATGTAGCATGCATGTAGTATGTATGTATGTAGTATTTTTTTTTTTTTTTTTTTACATTTAAGTAACACATTAGCCGGATGATGGGACTACTACTGTCCCATCATTGGCTAATGTGTCAATCACTGTCATGGTAGCAGGCATCGCCCGGTGGGACTTGTAGTCCCATCGGACGATGCCTGCACAGCCCCCCGGAGCCTGCACAGCCCCCCGGCAGGCCGGCACAGCCCCCCGGCAGGCCGGCACAGACCACCGGAGCCTGCACAGACCACCGGCAGGCCGGCACAGCCCCCCGGCAGGCCGGTACAGACCCCCACAGGGTGCACAGACCACCGGCAGGCCGGCACAGCCCCCCGGCAGGCCGGTACAGACCCCGGGCAGTCCGCACAGCCCACCGGCAGGCCGGCACAGCCCCCCGGCAGGCCGGCAGAGACCCCCGGAAGGCCCGTACAGACCCCCGAGAGGCTGTACAAGGGCAGGAAAGGGTTTTTCCAATTCCGATACCGGAAGTCTCATAGGCTTGAATGGGACTTCCGGTATCGGCATCGGCGATACCGATACTTTTTTTTAAAGATCGGCCGATCCATTCCGATCCGATATTTTGAAGTATCGGACGGTATCGCTCAACTCTAGACATGACAGAAATGAAAAAATGTATTTTTACTACCGAAATGTTTCTAACTTCTGAACAGGCCACTGTAGTTGGCAAACTCTAAGGGTATGTGCACACGCTGCGGATTCTGCTGCGGATCCAGTGTGGATTTGGCCTCTGCGGATCCGCAGAACTTCTGCAGTGTGCAGTACAATGTAAGTCTATGTGATTTACAATCCGCAGTGCACATGCTGCGGTTATTCAACTGCGGAAAAGCTGCGGTTTTGAATCCTCAGAAAGAATTGACATGTCAATTCTTTCTGTGGATTCCGCTGCGGTTTGCCACCTATTCCATTGTCCAGGTGTCAAATGGTGCCAAGATGCGACCGTCCAGTCTGAGAACTGGTGAATGATCTGCTGTGAGCGCAGCATCATTGACCAGCGGTGACATCATTGAGGTTACCGCCGGTCAGTGTGGCTGTGCTCCCAGCAGGGCTTATCTGCGGTGACCTCAGCATCATGGGAAAAAGCCAGTGATGAGGTCACCGCAGTTCAAGCACCATGTTTTCACAGCTGATCACCATGAGAAATTGTCAGCTGCGGGCTGCTATATTTAGGCTGGGGGGCTTATACTGAGAATACCAGCTCCCAGGTGTCAGCTTTAGCAAGGTTGGTTGTCAAAAATAGGGAGATCTCATGCCGTTTTTTTTTAATTATTTATTTAAATAATTTAAAAAAACAGCGTGATGACGCCTCTATTCTTGATTACCAGCCTTGCTGAAGCTGACAGCTGAGGGTTGCAGCCCCCAGCTGTGAGTTTTTCCTGGCTGGATATAGAAAATAGAGTTGAACCCACACTGGGTTTTTCTTTTATTTATAGTGCAAGCGACAGCTGATGAATACTCCCATCAGCCACTTCTGCTGTCACTGTGATCACTTGATTACAATGCTCATCATTCTCCCCTGCTTGTGCTGATTGCCGGCAGAGTAGGGGAAGATGATGAGAGCCGTCTTCAGCTCCCGCCACCGGAGAACAGCGCTTACTGTACTGCTGCTTCTCTGGCGCCAGTGTGTATTACACAGATGACATCCCAGTCTGTCATCCGAGTGCACATGTACGTGAAGTTTTGCGGCCGGGGTTGATGGCAAAAAACTAACAGGTCAGCGTGTTTTGCCCACGGACTGGTGAATGAGCTGCTGGTAATGCAGCATCAGTGACAGGGGTTGATGTCATAGAGGTTACATCTAGTCACTGAGGCTCAGTTCCCAGCTGGGTTGAACTGCGGTGACTTCAGTGAGATCCCCGCTAGTACCATGAGTCGTGAGCGCTCACGGTGCTAGCGGGGATCTCACCGCATTATGCGTATGCACGTGTGGCCCGTGCTGACATTAACCCCTTCTGACCTTCACCGTACTAGAACTGCTCTGCTGGAACTGCATTTCCACCTGCAGCGGTACTAGTACCGTGGCATGATCACCATGACTTCACACTGTATGTGACAGCTGACACCCCGCAGCAATGCCCACGATCGATGCTAGCACCGATTGTGGGCATTTTTAACCCCTCTGATGCCATAGAAAACAATCGCGCAGGGAGGGGGATCCATGCGCTATCCCACTGGAACAATGCGATGCGATTGCGCTGTTCCGGTGGTCTCCATGGAGAACCCCGACTCCAAGATGGCCGTGGGGTCCTCCAGGTCCTTCAGTGAGGTGGCTGAAAGCAGGCGCCGGCAAGCCTCCTACACTGCCTGTCAGATTGCTGATCTGACAGTATTGTGCAAAGTGTCAGATCAGCAATCTGACTTTATATAGTAATGTCCCATACTGGGACAATGTAATAAGGTAAAAAAAATTATAATGTGTAAAAATATAAAAAAAAATCCCCAAATAAAGAAAAACATTAAATATTTTATCAATAAATACATTTATTTATGTAAATAACAAAAACAAAACAATAAAAGTACACATATTTGATATCGCCGCATCCGTAACGACCTGACCTATAAAACTGTCCCACTAGTTAACCGCTTTAGTGAACACCATTGAAAAAAAAACCAAGACAAAAAAACAATGCTTTATCATCATATCACCGAACAAAAAGCGGAATAACACACGATCAAAAGGACGGATATGAATAAACATGGTACCGCTGAAACGTCATCTTGTCCCGCAAAAAACAAGCCACCATATAGCTCCATCACTGGAAAAATAAAAAAGTTATAGCTCTCAGAATAATGCGATGCAAAAATAATTATGTTTTTCTATAAAAGTTTTTATTGTACAAAAGAGCCAAAACATAAAAAAAGATATAAATGAGATATCGCTGTAATCGTACTGACCTGAAGAATAAAACTGCTTTATCAATTTTACCACATGTGGAACTGTAAAAAAAGCCTCCCTCCCCAAAACAAATTCATCAATTGCTGGTTTTTGTTCATTCTGCCTCCCAAAAATCAGAATAAAAGCGATAAAAAAAGTAATGTACCCGAAATTGGTACCAATAAAAACGTCAACTCGTCTTGCAAAAAACAAAACCTCACATGACTCTATGGGCCAAAATATGGAAAAATTATAGCTCTCAAAATGTGGTGGTGCAAAAACTATTTTTAGCAATAAAAAGCGTCTTTTAGTGTGTGACAGCAGTCAAACGTAAAAACCCGCTATAAATAGTAAATCCACTTTATCACTCCCTTAGCTGGGAAAAATAATAAAATAAAAAAATATTCATTTCCATTTTACCATTAGGGCTAGGGTTAGGGTTGAAGCTAAAATTAGGGCTAGAGTTGGGGCTAAAGTTAGGGTTAGGGTTGAGATTAGGGTTAGGGTTATGGTAAGGGTTGGGATTAGGGCTAGGGGTGTGTTGGGGTTAGGGTTGGAGTTACAATTGGGGGGTTTCCCCTGTTTAGGCACATCAGGGGCTCTCCAAAAGCTACATGGCGTCTGATCTCAATTGCAGCCAATTTTGCACTGAAAAGTCAAATGGCGCTCCTTCCCTTCTGAGCTCTGCCATGTGCCTAGTGATTTACCCCCACATATGGGATATCAGCATACTCAGGACAAATTGCACAACAACTTTTGTTGTCCAATTTCACCTGTTAACCTTGGGAAAATAAAAAATTGGGGGTGAAAAGATCATTATTGTGAAAAAAATAAGATTTTTTATTTTTACAGCTATACATTACAAACTTATGTGAAGCACTTGGGGGTTCAACATGCTCACCATACATCTAGATAAGTTCCATTGGGGGGTCTACTTTCCAAAATGGTGTCATTGTGGGGGTTTTCCACTGTTTAGGCACATCAGGGGCTCTCCAAACGTGACATGGTGTCCAATCTCAATTCCAGCCAATTTTGCATTGAGAAAAATCAAACGGCGCTCCTTCCCTTCCGAGCTCTGCCATGCACTCAAACAGTTATGGGGTATCAGCGTACTCAGGACAAATTGTACAACAACTTTTGGGGTCCAATTTCTCCTGTTACTCTTGGTAAAATAAAACAAATTGGATCTGAAGTAAATTTTTTGAGATAAAAGTTAAATGTTAATTTTTTTTAAACATTCCAAAAATACCTGTGAAGCACCTGAAGGGTTAATGAACTTCTTGAATGTGGTTCTGAGTACCTTGAGGGGTGCAGTTTTTAGAATAATGTCACTTTTGTGTATTTTCTATCATATAGACCTCTCAAAGTAACTTCAAATGTGATGTGGTCACTAAAAAAAATGGTTTTGTAAAATTTGTTGAAAAAATGAGAAATCGCTGGTCAACTTTTAACCCTTATAACTTCCTAACAAAAAAAATTTTGGTTCCAAAATTGTGCTGATGTAAAGTAGACATGTGGGAAATGTTATTTATTACCTATTTTGTGTGATATGACTCTGATTTAAGGGCATAAAAATTAAAAGTTGGAAAATTGCAACATTTTTGCCAAATTTAACAAAAAAATGCAAGTCATATCGAAGAAATTTAACTCCTATCATAAATAAAAATATGTCACGAGAAAACAATCTCAGAATCAGTAGAATCCATTGAAGCATTCCAGAGTTATTACCTCATAAAGGGACAATTGTGACGTCTGCCTGCGGTCTGGACTGCAGCCAGACAGCACCCCGAGAAACACTGATACCCTTTACCCCTATACAGGGATCTGGATTTATAGCAGAGCCCAGGAGGTGCTGTCTGAATAGGAGCAATGACCAGAGCAGGACGGTCGCCAGAAAGGTGTTCCAATACAGGACACAGAGGCAATGATATCCGAGACTAAACCAGTCAGGCAGCAACGGTACAAAAACAGTAGACAGTAGCAGAGTCAGATTCCAGGCCGAAGCCAGAGTCATAAACCAGGAGAGTCGCAGAGGTACAGAATCGTTAGGCAGAAGCAGAGTCAGAATCCAGGCCAAAGTCAGAGTCATAAACCAGGAGAGTCGCAGAGGTACAGAATCGTTAGGCAGAAGCAGAGTCAGAAGTCCAGGCAAAAGTCAGAGTCAGTCAACAGCAATTCACACAGTAACACGCAGGGGAACCAAGAATATATCCGGCGGCTTGCAAGCCCAGTGCAAAGGTATTTGAGGGATCAGGTCATCCCTCACAGGCTCCCGGGCTTATGATGTCATCAGGACCGCCCCCAGGACCAGACCTGATGACGATGCACCAACCCCTTCATGACTGACAGAGGAGCGGAGTCTGAGTCCACTAGACGCCTGCGCAGAAGCCCTTTCACTGTTGCCGCCATTACTCGGGCGCGAGCCACGGCGCCTCACAGTGGCTGAGGGCGGAACAGCAGGCCCTGAATTCGACGATGACATGTCAGTCCGGCGCCTCCTGGTAGCCGAGGCCTGGACAGCAGGCCCCGAGCCCGAGAGCGGCGTGACAGTCCGTCGCCTCCTAGTGGCTGAGGGCGGAACAGCAGGCCCCGAGTCTGACGGTGACGTGACAGTACCCCCCTCTCCAGGAGGGGCCTCCGGACCCTCAAAACCCGGTTTGTCAGGGTGAAGAAGATGAAATCTCCTAATTAATGCCTTGGCATGGACGTTCCCCGCAGGAACCCAGGACCTTTCTTCTGGGCCGTAGCCCTTCCAGTGTACCAGATACTGTACTGAGCCCCTCACAAGGTGGGAGTCAAGTATACCCTGGACTTCATACTCCAGAGCTCCCCCGACCGAAACAGGAGGAGGAGGGGACTGAACAGGGTGAATGGGAGAACGATAAGGTTTGAGGAGAGACCTGTGGAATACGTTAGGCAATTTGAATGACTGTGGAAGTTTTAAGCGGAAGGCTACTGGGTTAACCACCTCGATAATTTCGTATGGGCCGATGAACCTGGGACCTAGTTTGGCGGACGGTACCTTAAGCTTGATATTTTTTGTAGAGAGCCAAACCTTGTCACCAACTCCCAGGTGCGGCCCCTTAGATCGTCGTCTATTTGCAGCCGAAGCCTGTCTAACCTGAGCCCCTTTCAAATTTGAATTAACCTCAGACCAAATCGTTTTTAGCCGATGTATATTTTGCTCCACCCCAGGGAGCTCCGACATCCTGGCCGAAAACGACCCAAAGCGTGGATGTAGTCCAAGGTTACAAAAGAAAGGGGTAGTTTTAATGGAGTCTTGATATCGATTATTGAGGGTGAACTCAGCCAATGGCAGATGTTCCACCCAATCGGTCTGATGTCCTGACACATAACAGCGGAGGTATTGTTCCAGAGCTTGGTTAGTACGCTCAGTTTGACCATTAGTTTCGGGATGGTATGCCGAAGAAAAGGACAACTCCACACCAATGCGTCTACAGAATGCCCTCCAGAACTTCGAGACAAACTGGGTACCCCTGTCGGACACAATATTTGCCGGAACGCCGTGCAGACGTACAATGTGCAGGATAAACAACTTGCTTAAAGTCTCAGAGTTAGGCAACCCAGACAGGGGAATAAAATGTCCCTGCTTGCTGAACCTGTCTACCACCACCCAGATTCAAGTTTTCCCATCTGATGGCGGCAGGTCTGTAATGAAATCCATGGAGATGTGGGTCCATGGACTCTCAGGGGTGGGCAAGGACTGAAGCCAGCCGGCAGGGCGACTATGGAGGGACTTGGCGCGGGCACAGACTTCACACGCTGAAACATAGTCCTTACAGTCCTTGACCACCGTCGGCCACCAAAAGTTCCTAGTTACCAACCTGGTGGTATTATTGAGACCCGGATGGCCTGCCAGGACAGAGTCGTGTGATTCTTTTAGAACCTGCAGACGAAGGTTAGCCGGAACGAACAATTTTTTGGGGGGCGCAGTGTCAGGAACTTGCTCTGAAGACCTACGGATCTCCTCCAGAAGGTCCAAAGACACTGCCGACACGACGATTCCATTAGCCAATATTGGGACTGGTTCACAGTCCTCGGTCTGTGTGGGGCAGAAACTGCGAGAGAGGGCATCTGCCCTCACATTTTTAGTCCCGGGGCGGAAGGTGATTATAAAATCAAACCTGGAGAAAAACAAGGCCCACCTAGCCTGCCTGGGATTTAGTCTTTTGGCTGACTCTAGGTAGGTTAGGTTTTTGTGGTCTGTAATAACAGTGACCTTGTGTTTGGCACCTTCGAGGAAGTGGCGCCATTCCTCGAAGGCCCATTTGATCGCCAGTAATTCCCGATTACCGACGTCATAGTTTCCCTCCGTGGCAGAGAATTTGCGGGAGAAAAATGCACATGGGCGAAGCTGAGTGAGGGATGCAGTGCCTTGCGAGAGCACTGCTTCCACTCCGACTTCGGAGGCATCTACTTCAACAATAAAGGGGTGGTCCAAGTTTGGTTGAATCAACACCGGGTTGGCCACGAAGCACTCCTTTAGTGTAGAAAAAGCTCGGGTTGCCTCAGGATTCCAATTAGTCACGTCCGCCCCTTTTCGGGTAAGGTCCGTGAGTGGCTTGGCAATCTCAGAGAAACCCCTGATAAACTTGCGGTAATAATTCGCAAATCCCAAAAACCGCTGCAGCGCTTTCAGCGATTTGGGTTGCACCCAATCCTTAATGGGTTGAATCTTGGCAGGGTCCATGCGAAACCCCTTGCCTGAGACCATGTATCCTAAGAACTGTACCTTTTCAGCAAAAAAAACACATTTTTCTAATTTCGCATACAAGGAGTTTTTTCGCAGTCTCTGCAATACCGAACGGACGTGTTGAGCATGTGTCACAGGGTCAGCCGAATAAATCAAAATGTCATCCAGATACACGACGACATACACCCCACAAATGTCCCTGAAAATGTCATTGACAAAGTGTTGAAATACGGCAGGTGCGTTACCGAGTCCGAACGGCATTACAAGGTACTCAAAGTGACCAAGAGGTGTATTAAAGGCCGTTTTCCATTCGTCACCGCTTCTTATGCGGACCAGATTATATGTCCCCCGGAGGTCAAGTTTAGTAAACCAGCGGGCTCCCAGTAGCTGATTAAACAGATCAGGAATGAGTGGGAGCGAGTACTGATTTTTTACAGTAATTGCGTTCAGCTCACGATAATCGATGCATGGTCTGAGTCCACCATCTTTTTTTTCTACAAAGAAAAACCCAGCTCCTACAGGTGAGGTGGAAGGTCTAATAAAGCCTTTACGTAGGCTGTCTGCTATGTAGTCATTCATGGCTACACGCTCCGGACCCGAGAGGTTGAATATTCTCCCTTTAGGGAGACGGGCACCAGGGACCAAGTCTATAGGACAGTCGTACTCTCTATGAGGAGGTAGTTTCTCAGACTCCACTATGGAGAAGACATCTTCATAATCTCCGAATGCATATGGAATGGAGGGGTTTTTAATTTTAACTTGGTTCACTGACAGTGACATACAGTGATTCTGACACCGTGGACTCCAGCGCACGATATCACCTATGCGCCAGTCAATAACTGGATTATGCTGGTGCAACCATGGCATGCCTAACACAACTGGATCTGATAAATTGTGTATAACAAAAAATGACATTTGTTCGTTATGTAATGTCCCCACTGACATAGAAATTTCGTCAGTAATGAATTCCACGCCTCCCTGGTCTATAGATGTACCATTAATTGTAATAGTCTGAATAGGCACTTTAAGCTTTAGCAGAGGTACACCCAGACTCTTAGCAAATAAAAAATCCATAAGGTTGCCGGCAGCACCACAATCCACATAAGCCTTCACACACAGACGTTTCTTAGCAAAAGAAAGGGAAACTGGTAACAACAGTTTGGCCGCTTTTGCGGGCAATACCTGACCCCCAGCGCTGTCCAGGGGGCGATGCTCCAGGAATGTGGATTTCCAACAGCCAGCATTTTCTTTGAAGCTTCCAGGCTGCAGCATGCTTGCGCCTGAGAGTGACCTTCCAGGCTGTGCAATGTAACAGGTGTTTGGGCCAGGAATCAGCTCAGTCAGGAGGAAGAAAAAAAAAAGGTAAGGAAAACTGCTTTTATATGTGTTAAGTATAGACACAAGAGCAGTTTTATTTTTTTTGGGCCGGATATAATGTGACGTCTGCCTGCGGTCTGGACTGCAGCCAGACAGCACCCCGAGAAACACTGATACCCTTTACCCCTATACAGGGATCTGGATTTATAGCAGAGCCCAGGAGGCACTGTCTGAATAGGAGCAATGACCAGAGCAGGACGGTCGCCAGAAAGGTGTTTCAATACAGGACACAGAGGCAATGATATCCGAGACTAAACCAGTCAGGCAGCAACGGTACAAAAACAGTAGACAGTAGCAGAGTCAGATTCCAGGCCGAAGCCAGAGTCATAAACCAGGAGAGTCGCAGAGGTACAGAATCGTTAGGCAGAAGCAGAGTCAGAATCCAGGCCAAAGTCAGAGTCATAAACCAGGAGAGTCGCAGAGGTACAGAATCGTTAGGCAGAAGCAGAGTCAGAAGTCCAGGCAAAAGTCAGAGTCAGTCAACAGCAATTCACACAGTAACACGCAGGGGAACCAAGAATATATCCGGCGGCTTGCAAGCCCAGTCCAAAGGTATTTGAGGGATCAGGTCATCCCTCACAGGCTCCCGGGCTGATGATGTCATCAGGACCGCCCCCAGGACCAGACCTGATGACGATGCACCAACCCCTTCATGACTGACAGAGGAGCGGAGTCTGAGTCCACTAGACGCCTGCGCAGAAGCCCTTTCACTGTTGCCGCCATTACTCGGGCGTGAGCCACAGCGCCTCACAGTGGCTGAGGGCGGAACAGCAGGCCCTGAAAGACGATGACATGTCAGTCCGGCGCCTCCTGGTAGCCGAGGCCTGGACAGCAGGCCCCGAGCCCGAGAGCGGCGTGACAGTCCGTCGCCTCCTAGTGGCTGAGGGCGGAACAGCAGGCCCCGAGTCTGACGGTGACGTGACAACAATGGTCAGAATTGTAAAAATTGGCTGGGTCAGAAAGGTGAAAACAGGCTGGGTCGCGAAAGGGGTTAAAAGCTGTCATCACACGTACCATAGACATAGACATGTGAAAGAGCCCTTAGTGGGAGGTAGTTCTCTGTCAGTGCCATTTTGTAGTTATGTCCATGTCATTACCATTCCACAATGGCATGGATCATAAATAACAACAGTTTTTGCTGTTCATCCTCTTAGATGCCATGGTAAATACCAATTGTGGCAAGCCTGTAACATGAAAAAATGCTATTAACCAGCAGAAATGGGGTTAATCTGCAAATTACTAGCTTTTTGAACCTGCCCGGTGCCCACAGTTGGGCCTTGCTGCCAGGAGTAAATTAACTTTATGTCTCCTGGTAGCGTTCCGATTTCAGTCAAGGTGGCAGAGACAGTTAAGTCACAGCTCTGAATACAGAGAGCAGTGACTGCAGCTGCACCCTCCACATTGACTGAAAGCCGAGTATAATGCTGAACTGATGTCACTCAGTGAAGGGCCGAAGTTACAACCGACGCTTTCTATACACAGAGTGGTGACTGAAACCGCGTCAGCCATGCCCCCATGATAATGGGACACTACTAGGAGGAATAAAGGTCATTTCTCCTGTAATGGTGCACTAAATGCGGGCACCAGGCAGGTTTTGACATAGTTGCAAAGGCATTGAATTGCGCATCGAGGTGTGAGCTAGCAGTACACACAACCTTTGTACTGCAGTTGCAGTTAATGGATTAAACGTTTTTACTGATGCAAGACTTTATGTGCCTCCATGGTGTGACTTTAATCATGGTGTCACTACTACTATAAGCTGATTTGGTCTTCTACAATCTCTAGATCCATTATTTACCTATGCTATACTGCAAATAAGGTATATAGACATTGATTCTCTAGATATAGAAGCACTTTTTATAATCAATCTCAAGCATTCACACTGCTAGCACTATTGCACTTTATGCCGCTGTCCTAATGAAATAAAAATGGACTGATGTACCTCCAGAGAGGGTGAGTGCTGATTGTCATCTACTCTTTTGCAAATGTACATAATTTTTTTTTTTTTTCTCCACTCCATTGTGGAGATACAGGGCACTGACTGGGGCCTAACGTATCATTTTTTTCATCATTCTACTGAGTATTTTTGTTTGTTTAGATCTGTGAACGTGTGCTTTCATCCCAATACATACGACGCTGTCCAATAATGAAAGAGTAACCTACCAAAAGTAGGAAAAAAGTAGACATGCTCTGACCTAAATGAAACGGCCATTAAGGTCAGGATCTGTGCTAATGTGGTCTTATCCCTCGGACAATGCCTCCCTCCCCGGGGGCTCATGACCGATTATATCACGAGTGCTATCTGTGATTCTCTTACCCATGAGATTCTAAGGGGCTGTGTATCAAAGACACTTCCGATTTTGATCCCACTGATGGATCAAAATCGGTAATTCAAGTCTATGGTTCCATGAAAAACATCAGACTGCACTCAGATCACAATTTTTCACAGACTGAAAGAATGAAAAAACTTCACTTTTCTCTCCTTCTCTGAAAACGCTGATTTCACCTTGCTCATAATAATCCAATGGAGAGAAAATGGGCGTATGTTAGGCTCGAGTTCCCACCACTGCACAGGGGGAAGCTCAAGTCATGTCCTCTGCGGTCTCCCATTTTTCTTCAGCTGTGGAGGGGTTCCTGCTCAGCAGAGACGTCGGTCCCAGCGTCTTGCTCAGGCTAATGCTATGTTTGGTACTGCTGCTGCCCCAGGTTCAGCTATAGCATCCAGCATTAGTCAGCAGCAAGCCGACACCCCTGGGACTAAGTCCTGCTTTTCTCCATCTGAGCATGCCCGTGAAATGACCGCTCATTGGTGGTCGGAGGTCACATGCTCAGGTCCTCAAGCAACTCGTATTGGGCCATCAGCAAGGTCCTGGAAGGCTGCAGTTATAAAAGGATCGCTGTTATGAATGGCTCACCGAGGAGAAAAAAAGCAACACATGCTAAGTCTCAGAAAACCAGAGAGGTTGGTAACTATGCAGATTGCAGATCCCTGATCTTAACACACAACTAGCAGCAGTTGTGGAGCGGGCCTACGATGGTCCTGGATGCCTCGTCACAACCGGAGAGCTAAATAAGCCTAAAGTAAGAAAAGAGGAAAACTAACTCCCCCAGAGCAGACCCCAAAGGAAAGACAGCCCCCCACATGCATTGACGGTGAAGCAAGATGAAAACACAAACAAAGGCAGAAAAACAGGCTGAGCAAACGATGGGGCCAAACTAACTTGAAAGGACAGGTGTCATGGTCACGTGTGGCAGGACGCAGATGATACCGCAAGGCGGACCCATAACACACGTGACCCTGGATACACCGCCTCCAGTGGGGCGCATTAAATAATAAAACGTGCAGGTGGATACGCCGCCTCCACCTGGCGAATTTAGGTATTACACGTTATACAATAAATCAAATGATAAAGGGGGAACCTGGGAAACTTTAACAATGGTGGCCCCTGCGATAGGGAATGGGGACATGGAGACCTCCTAAGCTCCCCTGAGCCAGTGTCCCTGCACTCCTTACATTCCCTAAACAGGCTCCGCACCTGTCGCCGCACGCGTACCTTAACGCCCTTGCTCACCCTGACCCTAAACCCTCACTAGGGAATGGGTCGGTGCGGAGACTAATCCCACCACTGCACTAATAACACACATGAGGAAAGAGACAATACAGGGGAAACACCACTTAGCTTTGCTCTGTTGCGTGCGCTCCTAGCAACAGAGCCCTCCACCTGAGTGCATCTTCTCCTCCACCCGGATCCATCACCATAACAGGATCCTTCACCTTAGTGCAACCTTGGAGCAGAGTCCAACACCAGTTGCAGCTGCTTAGTACCAGAGTCCCAAGGAAGTGTTCAGCTTCTGCCACGAAGTCAAGCATGCTTGAGTCCAGCTCAGCGGCCAAGTCCCACATGGTGAGTGCCACTCTCCATAGTAACCACTCCACCAGACCATGCAGACACTTCCCGCTGACTCCATCACTGCGACCCCACCACGCCATGCGAGCCCTTCGTCCAGACACCATAGCTGCAACACGTCCCCCCTGGCTAAGCTGCGCAGGACTCCTCACCAGCTCCATCCTTCATCCAGGCTCTCCAAAAACAGAGTGAACACAAACTCACAATATCACAGGCAGTGATTGCACACCTCTAGCACACCTTTATAGGGTGTCACACCTGATACCTAATTAAGTGCACAAAAACCCAAAGTGCAATACCACAACCACCACCGGGGACAGTCAAAACACCTTTGAACTTAACCAAAGTAAAAAAAGTTCACTTTGTGCTTTTAATACCGCCAGATCCAACACTGGATCATGACAGTACCCCCTCCTTAATGAGGGGCCTCTGGACCCTCAAGACCACCCCTCATTAGGGAAACACCCACAGCGGGGACGCCCAGACCCTGAGTTCACCCCACCATTACCTGACACTTCAGGTTTATGACAAACGCACCGCTGATATTGGCAATAAAGTTCCTTTTGGAGGCACCACTCATCTCCACAGCGCCGACCTGGGGAACGAGTTAATGTATGTGTATGTTTGCTCAGAGCTGATCAGACTCCACAACACATTTCCACAAGATGTTTTTTGGTGGCACACATACACGCTCGTTCACACACAGGTCCGGACCTGAACGTTTATTGCACACATACATTTGTCATTTTTTTGTGAACTCACTCTGAACTAGACAGCAGAGGCGTCCCCCTGTGTCACCACACTCACACCCCCGCTATTCACCAAGGGACACCACCCTCCAACCCTTTCACCATGAGGACTGCGCCTCCTAGGGTTGGTTAATGGCGAGGGTAGAGATTTGTCCCTACTCCCCCGCAGCACACCTGCTGCACACACCAGGAGGAGAAGGGGACGGGAAATGGAGGAAATATACACTAGCTGGTCACCTCCACACGACCAGGAGGGCGGCTTCTTCGATGGTATGAAGATTTGGCGTAAAACCCTGCGGACTATCACACCAGTCAGCTCACCACAGGGGCGTACCCCTTCACCTCAGGGAATACCAGGCAGATCCGTGGGGCACCATTCCTCCCACCTGCCTGGGTGCGCCCGCCTGCATGAACCAGTCCTGCTCCCCAGCAGCGACTCTAGGGGGTTTTAGTACCATAGCCGCAGGAATATGGAGGAAAATATATATATACTCGCTGGTCGCCTCCACACGACCAGGAGGGGCGGCATCGAAGATTTGGCATGAGCCCCGCGGACTATTCACCAATCTGCTCACTACAGGGACGTACCCCTTCACCTCGGGGAATACCAGGCAGCTCCGTGGGGCACCATTCCTCCCACCTGCCTGGGTGCGTCCCCTGTAAGAGCAAGTCCCGCTCCCCAGCAGCGACTACACACCTAGTCTGCTCACCACAGGGATGTACCCCTTCACCTCGCGGAATACCAGGCAGCTCCGTGGGGCACCATTCCTCCCACCTGCCTGGGTACCTCCCCGTGCGAGAGCAAGTCCCGCTCCCCAGTAGCGACTCTAGGGGCTTTTGCCAGACCGCAGCCGCCATTTTTTTTTTTCTCTGGTTATCTGAGCAGAGGCCCCAGACCCTGATAACTGCTGCTGCAGCAGCTTAAACACACCTTGCCGCTTCCCACTGCACCTCAGTGAGGACCGGCAGCAATTACCACAGGTCTCCACATGGCCAAAGCTCACCAGAAAAAAAAAAGTAAGGGCTGGTGATAATGTCATGGTCACGTGTGTCAGGACGCAGATGATACCGCAAGGCGGACCCATAACACACGTGACCCTGGATACACCGCCTCCAGTGGGGCGCATTTAAATAATAAAACGTGCAGGTGGATACGCCGCCTCCACCTGGCGAATTTAGGTATTACACGTTATACAATAAATCAAATGATAAAGGGGGAACCTGGGAAACTTTAACAATGGTGGCCCCTGCGATAGGGAATGGGGACATGGAGACCTCCTAAGCTCCCCTGAGCCAGTGTCCCTGCACTCCTTACATTCCCTAAACAGGCTCCGCGCCTGTCGCCGCACGCGTACCTTAATGCCCTTGCTCACCCTGACCCTAAACCCTCACTAGGGAATGGGTCGGTGCAGAGACTAATCCCACCACTGCACTAATAACACACATGAGGAAAGAGACAATACAGGGGAAACACCACTTAGCTTTGCTCTGTTGCGTGCGCTCCTAGCAACAGAGCCCTCCACCTGAGTGCATCTTCTCCTCCACCCGGATCCATCACCATAACAGGATCCTTCACCTTAGTGCAACCTTGGAGCAGAGTCCAACACCAGTTGCAGCTGCTTAGTACCAGAGTCCCAAGGAAGTGTTCAGCTTCTGCCACGAAGTCAAGCATGCTTGAGTCCAGCTCAGCGGCCAAGTCCCACATGGTGAGTGCCACTCTCCATAGTAGCCACTCCACCAGACCATGCAGACACTTCCCGCTGACTCCATCACTGCGACCCCACCACGCCATGCGAGCCCTTCGTCCAGACACCATAGCTGCAACACGTCCCCCCTGGCTAAGCTGCGCAGGACTCCTCACCAGCTCCATCCTTCATCCAGGCTCTCCAAAAACAGAGTGAACACAAACTCACAATATCACAGGCAGTGATAGCACACCTCTAGCACACCTTTATAGGGTGTCACACCTGATACCTAATTAAGTGCACAAAAACCCAAAGTGCAATACCACAACCACCACCGGGGACAGTCAAAACACCTTTGAACTTAACCAAAGTAAAAAAAGTTCACTTTGTGCTTTTAATACCGCCAGATCCAACACTGGATCATGACAAAAGGAAAGGAAAGATACTGCCTGCAATCTGCCAAAAAACCCTACCCAAAATAATGTCCAACACTTCTGATAACAAAATTAACCCTGAAGTCACTAGACTTCTCCCACTATATCAGCACTCTGAAATATTCTGAGACAGAGCAAAAAAGAGGCCAATCTAATAAAGGACAAAAAGGCAAATTGGCAAATACAGATAAATAAGAGTGGAAGTTCAGCACAGCCCAGCCGGGCTGGCTGACCACAAAAAAACTGAGTTGACCAACAAGAGCAAGTGTGAACATTAGCAAGAACAAACTTAACTTGAGAAGACTGGAGCAAGCTGAAGTCCAAGACCTGAGAAGCAGACTGAATCACCAGCAACTGGATAGGGCGTCAGCTGTCTTATATCCAGTCTGATACTCCAGAGATCCAATCATTATCCTTCTTGTCAGGTGGCAGACTATTACCAATTAAATGAACCTCACTACCTCCTGTCACCACCAGAGGGAGAACGGAAGGAGAACTCCCAGCTGGTGGAGCAGAAAATGAGCTCATAACAGATCGCATGGCCGCAAGGCAATGCGCTAGTATAGACCATGTGGCGTGAGTGTTGTATGCATGTATGAATGTCTCTGGTGAATGACTCATTATGAAACCCCTACCCTTGATACGCATGTGTTGTTCAGCCTTGCCAGTTAGTGCCTAGGCTGATAGTGCAGGTAGGAAGCAGGTAGGAGGCAGAGTCAGGGACTAGCATCAGCGCCAAGTAGTGGCTTTGCCTCCATGCCATTGTGCACTTGGTCTGCACTCCACGGTAGCCAGCATCTATTAGTGGAGTGGTGTTCGCAGGTGCGAAGCCGCACGCTTAGCGGGTCTAGAGGGACTCTAACCCTGTGTCTTGGGGCAGAGTTCTGTGACTGTACACTAACACTCACTTTGCCGACCTCTGCGAGCTTTAACAGGCTACAGCATTTATATTCCACAGTAGTGCTGCTCTGTGAAGCAACAGAGTCCGCCTCTGAACACACCGGGTGACATTAACCCACATGTGTTCTTCTATTATACCACCATATAGCGTCCGCCATTACCGGACAGCAGGTAACATCTTTGCACGGTGGACCTCGGGCTGCGAACGCACCTTATTACTACTTTCTTATTTGGTGCGTTCCGCCAGCCCTAACAGTGTATGCATGAACCCTAACAGCAATACTTATCCTCGGTCTTCAGCTGCTCCTGCGATGCTCCTCAGAGCACCATCAGAGTGAGGAGCACTGTGGGAGCAACCAGTGGTACTACCATTAGGGAGGGAGGCGATATCAGCACGGTCATGTGTGACGGTGCTGGCATAGTTGCTGACCTCAATGGGGGCTTCGTTAAGGTCGGAATTGTGGGTGTCTACTTTTCCCTATTGCCATTTTATGATCAGACAGTGCAACAGTGCCTTATTTCGCCACAACAGAGTGGCATTTTTATGTACATGCCTGCTACTGTGTGCAGTAATGTACAGTTCATATGGTAAAAATTGGTGAAATGTCCCCTTTAAGAGTGACTGGATCATGTCACTAAGCTTCACCATGATAATTTAGCCCAATAAGATTATGACAAAGTAGCCCACCATAATATAGGAAGATATTACTATAAAATATCCTTCAGATCTATAAATATATTTTCATAGCCCTCTAATGACTTGGTCAAGACGGAGGGAACGTAACATCCTCAACACTGTAATGTCCATGTAGCTTTTCAAGAAGCTACTGAACTTAGGAGAAGGAGAGCAGACAAGGAAAACTGATTAAAATTGATAAAACCATGCAGGAAATGTATACGACTGACCACAAGCCAGTTTTCATTCCAAGATGCTTTCAGACACCACTTACTGTTCCTCTCATGTTATTTTTCCACCGATCACAACGGTCATTTTACAGATCCTACAAGTAAAGACATGATAATAGCTGTCTGTTGCTGGATTAAATATTTCACAAAAATAAAATAATTAAAAAATCTCATGCAAATCCAGGTCAGGTTTCTATTCCGTAAATTGGTCTAAAAGTTATTCTACTTCAAATAGACAACCTGAATAGAATAATATTTTGAGCCAAAAGTTTGTAAAACTGACGAAGAGAAAAGAAAAAAAAAAAGTCGAAGAATAAATGAAACATATGTTACTGAATGACTTAACTCCCCCATCCAATGGTTTCCTGTGCTTTACTGTAAAAGTGGTTTGGAAACATGCATGCAGCCAGCTGCGGGGTGGAATGCCCGACATATGTTCCTACAGGAAGACTTCGTTATTGTCCGTGTAAATATGAATCAATCCCAAAGAATTGTCCATCCTTTTGATGAGCTGTCCTTTGACTTTTTCTTTGTACTAGGTAGAGGATGATAATGTTAGACCTTTTAGAAGCGGCGTGGGGGAAATCCAAATATGAAGATAAAATAAAATACAAAATTTCACGCACATACTAAACAATAAAGTAAAAAAGGTTTTATTGCAGGCGTCTGCAGATCCGCAGTGTTCAGCTCTTATAAGGACTTCTTTCATTTTACGTCGGGACACTTGTATCCAATAGCCCTTTATTTTTGGCAAAAATATGGCTGAAACAAAAGTCCAATATATGTTGTGTTTTCCTTACATAAAAGACAAGCCACGCAGAGCTCCGGGGTGTTGATTTACAGCCTATACATATTGCGGTTTAGTAACTGTTTTATCAGATTTTGGACTGCGCTACTGAGATTTGAAGCTCTCGTACTTTGGCAAGAAATCCCGGCTTTGTCAATGGAGAAATGTTCTGAGACTAAGCTATACAGTCAACAGCATTCACCTTCTTCCGAGTCTTTTGGCATGAGATCCTGTTAATCCGCAGCTTGTGCCAATATTTTGTTTTTCGAAAACACACAAGGATGCTTGCTGGGAAACGAGTTTGCGGAATCGAAATTGCCAAAATGATGTTATAAAAGTGGAGGAAGGACAAAAGTGAAATGGAAAAGTCAAAGAAGAAAAGGAGACTGTTTTCTAATAAGGTTACCAGATGGTTTAGGGCCATCAAAGACAGCTGAGCTTGTTCTGCTTCATTAACTTCTATCCTAGCGAATGCTGGAACTTGATGTCCTTCTTGTCTTAGGAAGATAAAGAATGAGGGTTTAGAAGCATGAAAGTTAAAAAGTCAGGGCTGACAAATTCTAAGATACAGCATCTTATCAATGGCGCACAGGCTAGTTAGCTGGGAGTTTTACTGTATTCCAGATGTATGAAAGTGGCGTTACACTAATGGTACAGAAATGAGGGGAGTATGGCAAACACATGTGTATATGGGAATGAATACACATCTGTCTCACTCTATACATTTATATAACACACGACAATGAAGCTTCACCATAGACGTGTATGTCAGTAGTTTACTGGCATCTTCTGGTGCTTAACACAGAAGGAGGATACCGATCATTGTGTATGGTAATGTATTCAGTAATAGTTGACCCTGTTATCAGGGACATTATGGCTCACAGATCAGTAAGGTTATGTTCACACCTCCTAGTGGAGCCACCAAGTGTGCCCAGGCTTCACCCAGAACGTAGGCAGTCGTTTTCCAGAATTGACTTTGCTGGTGGTTTTGCTGTTGTTCTTGCATTGACCCCCCCATCGGTGTGTTTTACTCCATGCCATATTGGGCCATTATATCATGTGCAAGACTATATGTGGGGCCATTATATTATGTGGGAACCAGGCAGACCAGTCTATTCAGTAGGACTATCTGCTGTGTATCCACCAGACTTCTGCACAACACAACTGATGGTCCCAACCCCATTAATAAGGCAAGAAATCCCACTTATTAAACCTGACGGGGCACACCTGTGAAGTGATAACCATTTCCGGTGACTACCTCTTGAAGCTCATCAAGAGAATGCCAAGAGTGTGCAAAGCAGTAATCAAAGCAAAAGGTGGCTACTTTGAAGAACCTAGAATATAAGACATATTTCCAGTTGTTTCACACTTTTTTGTTAATTATGTAATTCCACATGTGTTAATTCATAGTTTTGATGCCTTCAGAGTGAATCTACAATTTTCATAGTCATGAAAATAAAGAAAACTCTTTGAATGAGGTGTGTCCAAACTTTTGGTCTGTACTGTATATAATGCCATTATATTATGTGCAGGACTATATATAATGCCATTATATTATGTGCAGGGCTATATATGCCATTATATTATGTGCAGGGCTATATGTGGGGCCATTATATTATGTGCAGGACTATATGTGGGGCCATTATATTATGCGCAGGGCTATATGCGGGGCCATTATATTATGTGCAGGGCTATATGTGGGGCCATTATATTATGTGCAGAACTATATATGCCATTATATTATGTGCAGGGCTATATGTGGGGCCATTATATTATGTGCAGGACTATATGTGGAGCCATTATATTATGTGCAGGACTATATGTGGGGTCATTATATTATGTGCAGGGCTATATGTGGGGCCATTATATTATGTGCAGGACTATATGCGGGGCCATTATATTATGTGCAGGACTATATGCGGGGCCATTATATTATGTGCAGGACTATATGTGGGGCCATTATATTATGTGCAGGGCTATATGTGGGGTCATTATATTATGTGCAGGACTATATGTGGGGTCATTATATTATGTGCAGGGCTATATGTGGGGCCATTATATTATGTGCAGGACTATATGCGGGGCCATTATATTATGTGCAGGACTATATGTGGGGCCATTATATTATGTGCAGGGCTATATGTGGGGTCATTATATTATGTGCAGGACTATATGTGGGGTCATTATATTATGTGCAGGACTATATGTGGGGCCATTATATTATGTGCAGGACTATATGTGGGGCCATTATATTATGTGCAGGACTATATGTGGAGCCATCATATTATGTGCAGGACTATATGTGGGGCCATTATATTATGTGCAGGACTATATGTGGGGCCATTATATTATGTGCAGGGCTATATGTGGGGTCATTATTAGAGTTGAGCGATACCAGCCGATACTTGAAAATATCGGATCGGAATGGATCGGCCGATCTTAAAAAAAAGTATCGGTATCGCCGATTCCGATACCGGGAACCAATGCAAGTCAATGGGGCCAAAATATCGGAATTAAAAAAAAACCTTTCTTTCCTTGTAGGTTAATTCTACATGAAGAAAAACAACTAAGAATAATGTAGAATGTATTGTGGGAGGTGGAGGAGACATTAAAGCCATAGAGGTTTAGCCCAATCAAATGGAATAGCAGGAATTAAACTTTTTTTTTTAAAGATGTTAGGAGTTACAAAGATATTGACTATGTTAGCCTCATTTATATTTTGCCAGACATGTATGTCTTCTTCTTCTACTTCCTTTTTTTACATTCTTCTTCTTCTTCTTCTACTTCCTTTTTTTACATTCTTCTTCTTCTTCTTCTACTTCCTTTTTTTACATTCTTCTTCTTATTCCTTTTTTTACATTCTTCTTCTTCTTCTTCTACTTCCTTTTTTTACATTCTTCTTCTTCTTCTTCTTCTTCTTCTTCTTCTTCTTCTTCCTTTTCTTACATTCTTCATATTCTTCTTATTCAACAATTATTATTCTACATATTCAGCTTCTTCATCTTCTTCCTATTCTTCTTCATCATATTCTTGTTTGTGTCAGGCATTCCTGTAGTTGTTATCTAGAAAAGTTAGAAGTTTACACCTTCCGTTCTGCCTGTCACAAAAGATTTACAACAGGATTTGTCCGCGTTCAGTTTGGCCTGCAGAAGCAGGCCTTTTCCAGGGGCACCACGAGGAGGAACGGACTCACCCCCATACACTGCTTAGTCTTCTTCTGCTTATAAATAAGATAATATCATTTGCTCAGAGTATTAGTCTTATGCTTAATGTTCTTCTGCTTTGTTTTTTTTATGCTTCTTTGTCTTCTCTCTCTTGTTGTTCTGCATCTTGGTGGTTGTCTTCCTGTTCTTTGTCCTCTTGAACCAGCTGACGGTACTGGCACCCGGAGGGGCAGCAGAAGGAACAAGAGCCAATGGCACTACCGAGGACCAGCTGACGGTGCTGGAACCCGGTTACTAAGCAGGAGGTACCTGTGCTACAAAGCACTACCAAGGACCAGCAGACGTTGCCGGAACTCGGATACCGAGATGGAGGCACCTAGGCCAAACGCTCTGACGAGAACCAGCTGACGGTGCTGGAACCCGGAGGGGTAGCATAAGCTGCAAGAGCAAATGGAAATAGCGAGGACCAGCTGACAGTGCTGGCACCCGGAGGGGCAGCAGAAGGAATAAGAGCCAATGGCACAACCGAGGACCAGCTGACGGTGCTGGAACCCGGTTACTAAGCAGGAGGTACCTGTGCTACAAAGCACTACCAAGGACCAGCAGACGTTGCCGGAACTCGGATACCGAGATGGAGGCACCTAGGCCAAAGGCTCTGACGAGAACCAGCTGACGGTGCTGGAACCCGGAGGGGTAGCATAAGCTGCAAGAGCAAATGGAAATAGCGAGGACCAGCTGACAGTGCTGGCACCCGGAGGGGCAGCAGAAGGAATAAGAGCCAATGGCACAACCGAGGACCAGCTGACGGTGCTGGAACCCGGTTACTAAGCAGGAGGTACCTGTGCTACAAAGCACTACCAAGGACCAGCAGACGTTGCTGGAACTCGGATACCGAGATGGAGGCACCTAGGCCAAAGGCTCTGATGAGAACCAGCTGACGGTGCTGGAACCCGGAGGGGTATCAGAAGTTACCCCTGAAAAGCAAAGTTGGCATGCCGCAAGCTGGCCGCAGTTACCGAATCACACAGTCCTACAGGGGGTGCTTGTCCTACTGGCACTATGGAACAAACCTTTCTTACCAGAACCCGCAGTCCACATAGGAAGCACCTAAACTGCTGGCACCCTAGCCTCGGCTAACCCAACCGCAACACGACATGGCAACTTGGGGTGGCAAACTGACATTGACACTTCCCGGAAACAGCAGGCAGGGCTGGAACCAAGCTGGGCAGGAGGGAGTACCCGTGCCAAAGTCAGTTATGAGCAGCAACTGGCGATGTTGGAGCCCAGGACAAGCACTTAGCAGGCTGAGGCCTGATGTGCTGTCAATTGGGAGGCAGCAGGACAGATTGCCATCAAAACAGCAGGGGAACAGCTGACGTTACTGAACCCCACAAACACAGGAGCTAGTGTTTTACTCTGTGAAGACGGCACTTCCGAGCAACAACTGGCTGTGTTGAAGCCCAGGGACAAGCACGGAGCAGGCTTAGGCTGCATTGAAGAAATTTTAAGATCGGTTGTAGACTACTAATTTGAACCAAGCTCCACTTAGGCCTGTGGATTCACTGATTTTCGTATTTCCCCTGTCCTCCAACCCCGCCAGTTACAGCTCCGAAGTGGCGTCTGCACAATCCACACTTGTTCCTGTGTTACAGGTGTTCAGTCCGGTCAGTTAATCCCCTGATGTGTGTCCGGCAATGTCGCCTGCTCTGTCCACATTCCGATAATGGGAATGTGGACAGAGCAGGCGACATTGCCGGACACACATCAGGGGATTAACTGATCGGACTGAACACCTGTAACACAGGAACAAGTGTGGATTGTGCAGACGCCACTTCGGAGCTGTAACTGGCAGGGTTGGAGGACAGGGGAAATACGAGAGACAGTGGAGCCACAGGCCTAATTGGAGCACGGTTAAAAATCAGTAGTGGTACGACTGTGTAGGCAGCAGGAGACTTTGCCATCCACACAGCAGGGGATCAGCTGACATTACTGAACCCCACTGAGACACGGGAGCAAGTATCTCTTTCCGTGTGGACGGCACTTCCGAACTACAACTGGCTGTGTTGAAGCCCAGGAAATAGGAGGGTGTAGGCAGAGGCCTACTGTATTTTGAATGAGTTTACAGCAGGAGAGACTGCCATCCACAAAGCAGGGGATCAGCTGACGTTACTGAACCCCACTGAGACACGGGAGCAAGTATCTCTTTCCGTGTGGACGGCACTTCCGAACTACAACTGGCTGTGTTGAAGCCCAGGAAATAGGAGGGTGTAGGCAGAGGCCTACTGTATTTTGAATGAGTTTACAGCAGGAGAGACTGCCATCCACACAGCAGGGGATCAGCTGACGTTACTGAACCCCACTGAGACACGGGAGCAAGTATCTCTTTCCGTGTGGACGGCACTTCCGAACTACAACTGGCTGTGTTGAAGCCCAGGAAATAGGAGGGTGTAGGCAGAGGCCTACTGAATTTTGAATGAGGTGACAGCAGGAGAGACTGCCATCCACACAGCAGGGGATCAGCTGACGTTACTGAACCCCACTGAGACACGGGAGCAAGTGTCTCTTTCCGTGTGGACGGCACTTCCGAACTACAACTGGCTGTGTTGAAGCCCAGGAAATAGGAGGGTGTAGGCAGAGGCCTACTGTATTTTGAATGAGTTTACAGCAGGAGAGACTGCCATCCACACAGCAGGGGATCAGCTGACGTTACTGAACCCCACTGAGACACGGGAGCAAGTATCTCTTTCCGTGTGGACGGCACTTCCGAACTACAACTGGCTGTGTTGAAGCCCAGGAAATAGGAGGGTGTAGGCAGAGGCCTACTGAATTTTGAATGAGGTGACAGCAGGAGAGATTGCCATCCACACAGCAGGGGATCAGCTGACGTTACTGAACCCCACTGAGACACGGGAGCAAGTGTCTCTTTCCGTGTGGACGGCACTTCCGAACTACAACTGGCTGTGTTGAAGCCCAGGAAATAGGAGGGTGTAGGCAGAGGCCTACTGTATTTTGAATGAGTTTACAGCAGGAGAGACTGCCATCCACACAGCAGGGGATCAGCTGACGTTACTGAACCCCACTGAGACACGGGAGCAAGTATCTCTTTCCGTGTGGACGGCACTTCCGAACTACAACTGGCTGTGTTGAAGCCCAGGAAATAGGAGGGTGTAGGCAGAGGCCTACTGAATTTTGAATGAGGTGACAGCAGGAGAGACTGCCATCCACACAGCAGGGGATCAGCTGACGTTACTGAACCCCACTGAGACACGGGAGCAAGTGTCTCTTTCCGTGTGGACGGCACTTCCGAACTACAACTGGCTGTGTTGAAGCCCAGGAAATAGGAGGGTGTAGGCAGAGGCCTACTGTATTTTGAATGAGTTTACAGCAGGAGAGACTGCCATCCACACAGCAGGGGATCAGCTGACGTTACTGAACCCCACTGAGACACGGGAGCAAGTATCTCTTTCCGTGTGGACGGCACTTCCGAACTACAACTGGCTGTGTTGAAGCCCAGGAAATAGGAGGGTGTAGGCAGAGGCCTACTGAATTTTGAATGAGGTGACAGCAGGAGAGACTGCCATCCACACAGCAGGGGATCAGCTGACGTTACTGAACCCCACTGAGACACGGGAGCAAGTGTCTCTTTCCGTGTGGACGGCACTTCCGAACTACAACTGGCTGTGTTGAAGCCCAGGAAATAGGAGGGTGTAGGCAGAGGCCTACTGTATTTTGAATGAGTTTACAGCAGGAGAGACTGCCATCCACACAGCAGGGGATCAGCTGACGTTACTGAACCCCACTGAGACACGGGAGCAAGTATCTCTTTCCGTGTGGACGGCACTTCCGAACTACAACTGGCTGTGTTGAAGCCCAGGAAATAGGAGGGTGTAGGCAGAGGCCTACTGAATTTTGAATGAGGTGACAGCAGGAGAGACTGCCATCCACACAGCAGGGGATCAGCTGACGTTACTGAACCCCACTGAGACACGGGAGCAAGTGTCTCTTTCCGTGTGGACGGCACTTCCGAACTACAACTGGCTGTGTTGAAGCCCAGGAAATAGGAGGGTGTAGGCAGAGGCCTACTGTATTTTGAATGAGTTTACAGCAGGAGAGACTGCCATCCACACAGCAGGGGATCAGCTGACGTTACTGAACCCCACTGAGACACGGGAGCAAGTATCTCTTTCCGTGTGGACGGCACTTCCGAACTACAACTGGCTGTGTTGAAGCCCAGGAAATAGGAGGGTGTAGGCAGAGGCCTACTGAATTTTGAATGAGGTGACAGCAGGAGAGACTGCCATCCACACAGCAGGGGATCAGCTGACGTTACTGAACCCCACTGAGACACGGGAGCAAGTGTCTCTTTCCGTGTGGACGGCACTTCCGAACTACAACTGGCTGTGTTGAAGCCCAGGAAATAGGAGGGTGTAGGCAGAGGCCTACTGTATTTTGAATGAGTTTACAGCAGGAGAGACTGCCATCCACACAGCAGGGGATCAGCTGACGTTACTGAACCCCACTGAGACACGGGAGCAAGTGTCTCTTTCCGTGTGGACGGCACTTCCGAACTACAACTGGCTGTGTTGAAGCCCAGGAAATAGGAGGGTGTAGGCAGAGGCCTACTGTATTTTGAATGAGGTGACAGCAGGAGAGACTGCCATCCACACAGCAGGGGATCAGCTGACGTTACTGAACCCCACTGAGACACGGGAGCAAGTATCTCTTTCCGTGTGGACGGCACTTCCGAACTACAACTGGCTGTGTTGAAGCCCAGGAAATAGGAGGGTGTAGGCAGAGGCCTACTGAATTTTGAATGAGGTGACAGCAGGAGAGACTGCCATCCACACAGCAGGGGATCAGCTGACGTTACTGAACCCCACTGAGACACGGGAGCAAGTATCTCTTTCCGTGTGGACGGCACTTCCGAACTACAACTGGCTGTGTTGAAGCCCAGGAAATAGGAGGGTGTAGGCAGAGGCCTACTGTCTTTGTAATGCGGAGACAGCAGGAGAGACTGCCATCTCCACAGCAGGGGAACAGCTGGCAGTGCTGAACCTCACTAACACTTGAACGAATGTGTTTGGCTCTGTGGAGACGACACTTCTGAACACCAACTGACGCTGTTGGAGCCCAGGATTAGGCGAGGAGCAGGCTGGGGCCTACTGGATTTTGGCAGGTGAAGGCAGCAGGAGACTTGCCATCTCCACAGCAGGGGAACAGCTGGCAGTGCTGAACCCCACTAACACTTGAACGAATGTGTTTGGCTCTGTGGAGACGACACTTCTGAACACCAACTGACGCTGTTGGAGCCCAGGATTAGGCGAGGAGCAGGCTGGGGCCTACTGGATTTTGGCAGGTGAAGGCAGCAGGAGACTTGCCATCTCCACAGCAGGGGAACAGCTGGCAGTGCTGAACCCCACTAACACTTGAACGAATGTGTTTGGTTCTGTGGAGACGACACTTCTGAACACCAACTGACGCTGTTGGAGCCCAGGATTAGGCGAGGAGCAGGCTGGGGCCTACTGGATTTTGGCAGGTGAAGGCAGCAGGAGACTTGCCATCTCCACAGCAGGGGAACAGCTGGCAGTGCTGAACCCCACTAACACTTGAACGAATGTGTTTGGTTCTGTGGAGACGACACTTCTGAACACCAACTGACGCTGTTGGAGCCCAGGATTAGGCGAGGAGCAGGCTGGGGCCTACTGGATTTTGGCAGGTGAATGCAGCAGGAGACTTGCCATCTCCACAGCAGGGGAACAGCTGGCAGTGCTGAACCCCACTAACACTTGAACGAACGTGTTTGGCTCTGTGGAGACGACACTTCTGAACACCAACTGACGCTGTTGGAGCCCAGGATTAGGCGAGGAGCAGGCTGGGGCCTACTGGATTTTGGCAGGTGAAGGCAGCAGGAGACTTGCCATCTCCACAGCAGGGGAACAGCTGGCAGTGCTGAACCCCACTAACACTTGAACGAATGTGTTTGGCTCTGTGGAGACGACACTTCTGAACACCAACTGACGCTGTTGGAGCCCAGGATTAGGCGAGGAGCAGGCTGGGGCCTACTGGATTTTGGCAGGTGAAGGCAGCAGGAGACTTGCCATCTCCACAGCAGGGGAACAGCTGGCAGTGCTGAACCCCACTAACACTTGAACGAACGTGTTTGGCTCTGTGGAGACGACACTTCTGAACACCAACTGACGCTGTTGGAGCCCAGGATTAGGCGAGGAGCAGGCTGGGGCCTACTGGATTTTGGCAGGTGAAGGCAGCAGGAGACTTGCCATCTCCACAGCAGGGGAACAGCTGGCAGTGCTGAACCCCACTAACACTTGAACGAACGTGTTTGGCTCTGTGGAGACGACACTTCTGAACACCAACTGACGCTGTTGGAGCCCAGGATTAGGCGAGGAGCAGGCTGGGGCCTACTGGATTTTGGCAGGTGAAGGCAGCAGGAGACTTGCCATCTCCACAGCAGGGGAACAGCTGGCAGTGCTGAACCCCACTAACACTTGAACGAATGTGTTTGGCTCTGTGGAGACGACACTTCTGAACACCAACTGACGCTGTTGGAGCCCAGGATTAGGCGAGGAGCAGGCTGGGGCCTACTGGATTTTGGCAGGTGAAGGCAGCAGGAGACTTGCCATCTCCACAGCAGGGGAACAGCTGGCAGTGCTGAACCCCACTAACACTTGAACGAATGTGTTTGGCTCTGTGGAGACGACACTTCTGAACACCAACTGACGCTGTTGGTGCCCAGGATTACGCATGCCGCATGCAGAGGCCAATGGGCAGCGGTTTTTATGGAGGTTGTGGACTACTACTGATTCTAACCATGCTCCACTTAGGCCTCTGGCTCCACTGTCTCTACTATTTACCCTGGCCTCCAACCCCGCCAGCTACATCTCTGAAGTGGCGTCAGCACAATCTACACTTGTTCCTGTGTTACTGGTGCTCAGTCCCATCAGTTGATCCCCTGATGTTTGTCCGGCAAGTTCGCCAGCTCTGTCCTCATTCCCACTACTGGTTATGGGAATGTGGACAGAGCAGGAGACCTTGCCGGACACACATCAGGGGATAAACTGATGGGACTGAGCCACAGGAACACAGGAACAAGTGTAGATTGTGCTGACGCCACTTCAGAGATGTAGATGGCGGGGTTGGAGGTCAGGGGAAATAGTAGAGACAGTGGAGCCAGAGACCTAAGTTGGGCACGGTTAAAAATCAGTAGTGGTTTGAATGTTGATGGAGCTGGTGACTCTGCCGTCCACACAGCAGGGGATCAGCTGGCATTACTGAACCCCAGTAACACAGGAGCTAGTGTGTTTCTCTGTGCAGACGACACATCTGAGCGACAACTGGCTGTGTTGAAGCACAGGGATTATAGTTCAGGTGGTAGAAAAATGAACACACCAGCAGACCTGGATACAGTTGCCAACCACTAATTTAGTCTGTAAGAGGAATGGCAAAGTCTTTGGAGATCCAGGCCTTGTTCATTTTCAGAAAAGTCAGCCGGTCAACATTATCGGAAGATAGTCGCGTGCGACGGTCTGTTAGTACACCACCTGCGGCACTAAAGACACGTTCCGATAATACACTGGCAGCAGGGCAAGCCAGCACCTCCAATGCATACTGGCTAAGCTCTGGCCATGTATCCAGCTTAGAGACCCAAAACTTGAAGGGGGAAGAGCCATCTGGGAGTACAGCGACAGGGCAAGACATGTAGTCTGACACCATCTGACGGAAGCGTTGCCTCCTGCTGACTCGAGGCGTCGCTGATGGTGTAGACAATTGTGGTGGACACACAAAACTTTGCCACATTTGGGCCATAGTGGTCTTGCCTTGTGCTGCGGCACTGCCTCTGCTCCCTCTTTGTGCAGAGTTTCCTCCACTGCCTCGACGCACAGAGCTGCTTTGTAAAGCACTTGCAACAATGCTGTCGGGTGGAATGGAAAACATTATGGACTGCACCAGTGACTCTTCGTACTCCCGCATTTTACGCTCCCGGTTCAACGTTGGTATGAGCCTTTGTACGCTGTCCCGGTAGCGAGGATCTAGGAGGGTGTACACCCAATAATCAGCCGAGACGAGAATGTGGGCGATGCGGCGGTCGTTTCTCAGGCACTGCAGCATGAAATCAACCATGTGCTGCAGACTCCCAACTGCCAAAGAACCGCTGTCCCCTGTTTGAGGCGTGACCTCGACCTGCTCTGCATCACCCCACCCTCGCTGTACATACTGAGTAGAGGTTTGTGTACCTCCCTCCTCTGGAGAGATGTCTTCCTCCTCCATCGACTCCTCCTCATCCTCCTCACAAAGTGTCCCCTGCCTAGGCCTTTGTGAGGAAACACGTAGCGCAGACTGTCCAGAAGCAGATGGCATTTGGGACTCCTCATCCTCCACCTCTTCTGAAACCTCATCCCTTAGTGCTTGCAGTGTTTGTTGAAGCAGGCAGATAAGGGGGACAGTCATGCTGACTAGTGCATCATCTGCACTCGCCATCCGCGTGGATTCATCGAAGGCACGCAAAACGAGGCAGATGTCCTTCATAGAGGCCCACTCAATGGTGCTGAAGTGTGAACGGCGCACAGTGCGACTTGTTTGCGCCTGATGCAGCTGGTACTCCATGACTGCTGCCTGCTGCTCACACAACCGCTCCAACATATGTAACGTTGAATTCCACCGGGTGGGTAGGTCACATATGATGCGATGTTCTGGAAGGCCAAATCGTCGCTGCAGAGCAGCGAGGCGCGATCTTGCCGTGCTGGAACGTCGCAAGTGAGCGCACTCTATGCGGACCTTGTGCAACAGTGCATCAAGATCCGGATAGTCCCTCAGAAAGCTCTGCACGACCAAGTTAAGAACATGTGCCAGACATGGGATGTGTGTGAGGTTGCCTAGGCCAAGAGCTGCCACCAGATTTCGGCCATTGTCACACACTACCAAGCCCGGCTGGAGATTCGCTGGCCCAAACCACACATCGCTCTCCAGCTTGATAGCATTCCAGAGCTCCTGCGCTGTGTGGCTTCGATTCCCCAAAGAAATTAATTTGAGTACAGCCTGTTGACGTTTGGCCACGGCTGTGCTCATATCGGTCGTAACAGGCTCCTGCTCTGCTGTTTCTGAGGAACTTGAGTAGGAGGAGGAGTCTATGTGTACAGACTGGAGTCCTGCAATCCGTGGCGTTGGAAGAACACGTACAGCGCCACTCTCCAGATCCGTACCCGGCTCCACAACATTGACCCAGTGGGCAGTGAGGGAAAGGTATCGTCCCTGTCCATGGTTACTGGTCCACGCATCGGTGGTCAGGTGGACCTTGCTACTAACGGCGTTTAGTAGCGCATGTTTTATTTTGCCCTCAACATGTTTCTGCAGGGCAGGGACGGCTCGCCTGCTGAAATAAAAGCGGCTGGGCACGTTGTATTGGGGGACTGCCAATGCCATTAAGTCCCGGAAGGTGTCAGTGTCCACCAGCCTGAATGACAGCATTTCAACTGCCAGAAGTTTGGCAATGCCAGCATTCAGAGACTGTGCTCGGGGATGGTTTGCCGAGTAAGGGCGCCTTTTATCCCATGCCTGTGCTACCGATGGCTGTGATGGATGGGAACGTGCTGTTATGGGTGGAATCTGACAGGGTCTCCGGACAACAGTGGCAGAGGTTCTTCCTTGGCGATCCTGTGAGGAAGCCGAACCAGCAGTGTGTGAGCTGGAGGAAGAGGGCCCAACACGAACTGAAGAGGTGGTAGGTGGTGCTGTACGTTGGCCTACGTCTTGAGGGTGTCTATGCAACTCCAACTCGTGCTTGGTGCGCACATGTTTCCACATATTTGTGGTATTGAGGTTGCTGACATTTCTCCCTCTTTTGACTCTCTGATGACACAGCTTGCATTTGACAAAGCAAATGTCATCTGCAACTGTGTCAAAAAAGGACCACGCACTGCAACTCTTGTGAGCGCCCGGTTTGCCTTTGGAAGGAGGAATGCTCCTAACGGGTGCCGAAGTGGAGGGTACAGGCAACCAAGTCTTCCCCCTCCCTCTGCCTCCTGTTTTGGCCGGTAGGGGAATCTCTTCCTCCGAGCTGCTCCCACCACCTTCCTGTTGCTCACGCCATGATGGGTCAAGGACCTCATCATCTTCCCTCCCCTCTTCAAACAGCTGCTTCTCCGGGGTTGTCTCGCCAGCACCGTACGCACCAGAAAGTGGCAACTGAGTCTCGTCATCATCTGATGCGTACTGAGGTGTGCTGACCATAGGCACTGGCCCACTCGCCTCTTCAGATTCAGAGGGACAAAGAAGTTGCGCATCACTGCATACTCCCTCTTCTTCACATTCAGGAATGCTGCTTGGCTGGCCCCCTCTTTCCAAGCCAACAGATTCCGAGAACAGAAGTAGAGATTGTGATGGCTCCTGTCCATGTCTCTCTGACTGCCTGGGCACTTTGGCAGGTGGTGAAGAGACAGATGGTTGCTCTTCGGTGCTCTGACCCTGAGAGGATGCGGAAGTAATTGAAGTCGATGCGTTAGCTGCCATCCATCCGACAACGGCTTCAATTTGTTCCTCCCGCAGCAGTGGGGTACGTTGAGGTCCTACAAAGCTGCGCATAAAGGACTGTTGCCTGCTAAAACTGGGGGATGCTGATCCACTGGTGCCCGCAGCAGGCCCAGAATCCCCACGTCCTCTACCTGTAGAATCCCCACGTCCTCTCCCTGCAGAATCCCCACGTCCTCTCCCTGCTGAAACTCCACGCCCACGCCCACGCCCCCGCGCCTTACTCCCTGCCTTCTTCATCTTGCAAGACTGCTTAAGATAGGCAAAAAAGGACAAAGGGGGGCCTTAGTGTGCTTATTCCTGAACAGCTGGTTACAGGTACAAGAAACACTAATTTTATGAAGTGTGTGTGTGTGGACTAGACTTTAATAGGAGCTGATGTGGCCTACACAAGTTCAAAATGTAGTGTTTGGTGAACTTTTTATGTGGTTTCTTTGTTTGAAACAAACTCAAAGTATGAGAACAAAGAATTGAAACTGATAGTATCACCAACTTTTTGGAGCTATTACAATGCAGGCAGGTAACCTACAATGCAAAAGATGAGGCTCCAAAAAAATTGGGTAATACTAATCTGGCTGCGCCGGCAGGGCACAAGCCAGAAAAAAAGGCTCCTCTATCTACTCCTATATAGTGTTTGCAACCAACCAATGTTGATGGATACGGATGGATGCACACTAATAGGAGAAGAAAAAATGAGCTGCACTCAGAGACAAATATGTGTGAGGCAGTGACGCACGTTGAGCGTCCTACAACCAGACGTAGCTGCAGGACACTCTACTCAGCGTGAGCTGCACTCACACACAGTCAGAGACCTCTCAGACAGCCGTCAACAGTGCAGCTAAGTGGGCACTGGCACTGACAGGCTGCAGAAAGGCTCCGCTGTGTACTCCTATATAGTGTTTGCAACCACCGTAGATGGAGACGGATGGATGCACACTAATAGAAGAAAAAATGAGCTGCACTCAAATAAAAATATGTGTGAGGCAGTGACGCACGCTGAGCGTCCTACAGCCAGACGTAGCTGCAGGACACACTACTCAGCATGAGCTGCACTCACACACAGTCAGAGACCTCTCAGACAGCCGTGAACAGTGCAGCAAAGTGGACACTAGCACTGAAAGGCTGCAGAAAGGCTCCGCTGTCTACTACTAGTGTTTGCAACCAACGTATATGGATACGGATGGAAGCACACTAGATTGAAATTATTTAAAAAATGCAGCTCAAAAAATAAAAGATGTATGAGGCAGCAGTGATCACACTGGGTGGCCTACAGCCTGACGTGGCTGCAGGACCCACTCCACAGCGTGAGCTGCACTCACACAGCCCTTGCAGACAGCTGTGAAAACAGCGCTGCTAGGGAAAAGCAAGCTACAGTGGTGGTTTATGTAGCCTGGATAAAGCACAATATTGTTTTTAGAATCGCTATTTCTAACTGTCCCTCACAGTCTTCTACAGCAGCCTGTCCCTAACTGAATTCACAGCAGAGTGACCAGAAATGGCGGCTGCGGTGGCTTTTATAGTGCATCATGACATCATTTCGGCAGCCAATCACAGCCATGCCAATAGTTAACATGCCTACATGCCTAACAGGATGTGCCCACACTTCGGAGGATTCCCATTGGCTTAATCAAAGCAAGCAGGCTCATAGCATGATGGGAACTTCCTATTCCGATTCCGATCCCGGAATCCGATATGAAAAAAGTATCGGAATTAAGTATCGGAATTCCGATACCGCTGATATCGGCCGATACCCGATACTTGCGGTATCGGAATGCTCAACACTAGTCATTATATTATGTGCAGGACTATATGTGGGGCCATTATATTATGTGCAGGACTATATGTGGGGCCATTATATTATGTGCAGGACTATATGTGGGGCCATTATGCTATGTGCAGGGCTATATGTTGGGCCATTATATTATGTGCAGAACTATATATGCCATTATATTATGTGCAGGACTATATGTGGGGCCATTATATTATGTGCAGAACTATATATGCCATTATATTATATGCAGGACTATATGTGGGGCCATTATATTATGTGCAGAACTATATATGCCATTATATTATGTGCAGGACTATATGTGGGGCCATTATATTATGTGCAGGGCTATATGTGGGGCCATTATATTATGTGCAGAACTATATATGCCATCATATTATGTGCAGGACTATATGTGGGGCCATTATATTATGTGCAGGACTATATGTGGGGCCATTATATTATGTGCAGGACTATATGTGTGGGCCATTATATTATGTGCAGGACTATATGTGGGGCCATTATATTATGTGCAGAACTATATATGCCATTATATTATATGCAGGACTATATGTGGGGCCATTATATTATGTGCAGAACTATATATGCCATTATATTATGTGCAGGACTATATGTGGGGCCATTATATTATGTGCAGGGCTATATGTGGGGCCATTATATTATGTGCAGAACTATATATGCCATTATATTATGTGCAGGACTATATGTGGGGCCATTATATTATGTGCAGGACTATATGTGGGGCCATTATATTATGTGCAGGACTATATGTGTGGGCCATTATATTATGTGCAGGACTATATTTGGGGCCATTATATTATGTGCAGAACTATATTTGGGGCCATTATATTATGTGCAGGACTATATTTGGGGCCATGATATTATGTGCAGGACTATATTTGGGGCCATTATATTATGTGCAGGACTATATTTGGGGCCATGATATTATGTGCAAGGCTATATGTGGGGCCATGATATTATGTGCAGGGCTATATGTGGGGCCAATATATTATGTGCAAGACTATATGTGGAGACATATTATGTGCAGGACTATATTTGGGGCCATGATATTATGTGCAGGACTATATTTGGGGCCATGATATTATGTGCAGGGCTATATGTGGGGCCAATATATTATGTGCAGGACTATATGTGGAGACATTATATTATGTGCAGGACTATATTTGGGGCCATTATATTATGTGCAGGACTATATTTGGGGCCATGATATTATGTGCAGGGCTATATGTGGGGCCATGATATTATGTGCAGGGCTATATGTGGGGCCAATATATTATGTGCAGGACTATATGTGGAGACATTATATTATGTGCAGGACTATATGTGGGGCTATTAGGACTTTTGCTCTGGGTCCCCATGATGTCTCTGGCCTCCACCTAATCAGCTCCAGACCAGCAGGTGTTTTGTCGTTCCTGCCCCAATCTGGGTCACTGGGTGAATTAGTGTCTATCTAAACCCAGGGACAAATTTAATACATTTAAAGAGGTGTCACTGTCCACTACTTTTACATTGATGACCAATCCATACGATAGGCGATCAAGGTCTGATCTGTGTGGGTGCGACACCTGGCGCCACCACAGATCAGCTGCACTCGGTGTCAGCAGGAAGTGCTCAGTTACGGCACAGCTCCACCCACTGTAAAGTGGCGGGTTCTGCACATTTGGTACCTATTCAAATAAAGGGGCGGATGTGCAGAACCCAGTTGTGGCCGCTATACAGTATATTGAACTGTGCTGTGCAGTTCTGTAACTGAGCAGTTCCCACCGGCACTGAGAACAGCTGACCTGCCATGGTGCCACGTGTCGCACTAACACTGATCAGACTTGATGACCTATCCAAAGATTAGGTAATCAGTGTTAAAGTAGTGGAAAAACCCTGTCATGAACTGGGGGAGTGAGGTTGCCCCAGTTATCATGGATCTATTATATCCCACTTTCCAGTTCCAGTTAATAACTTGCAGCTCTCTGGTGCCCCCCTTACCCTCAGGTCAGTCAGGGAACTATTCCTAGGCTAAGTTGTCACCAGAAGGGCCACCTTGCCGTGTAGTGGCTATTGGGCACTCTGCAGTGAGGGCAATATGCATATCCCAAGTCCTAGGGTGGGTAATACACACATAAAACCTCCGCTCTGTCACTGCCAGAGTCTCCCAATTTCCCAGGACACTTTGCTGCCACCAGCTCCTCGTTTGGCATTGAAATCAATATCGAGTCAGGAGCCAACTCACACGGTAGCGTAACTAGTGCAGAGGTCGTGGTGGTACGTTTATAGAGCAAGGAAAAACGAAACTACTAAATTTATACTGTAGATTCACTCCAGAAAATATAGGCAGTGTTTACAAAAATATAAAAGATGTTACAAAAGAGACAAGATACAGCACATACAGACAATTACAAAATAAAATAGATTAAGAGAAGAACTTACGCATCTCAGTCAATGGCACGCCATGAGGAGGAGGGGGACCTTCCCAGTGCAACAGGTCAAAATGCACAGCTTTCCTTATCTGATCCCCCGGGCAAAAGACAACTCCCTCATGGAGCGGGTCAGCTTTATGCTTTTTTACGGCTGACCTCACGAGGTGGGCTGAGCTAGAGGCTATACGCCCCCTTCTAAAAGTTCTTAAAAACTTCTATTTGTCATAACTCTGAGTGAAAACCACAGAACAAGACGACAGGGGTATCATTTTTCTTATTACGACATTATCTTTCTTTAGATACCAAACATCATTTATCTATATATTAGTGGGGAGCAGGAATTTTTTCGATTTCTGATGGTGCACAGGTTGCAAAAACGTTGCTGGGTGTAGCCTAAATTAAGCCGGTTCTGAAAATATACTTGTCCTGCTCCTGTGGCTATTCTGTGTTATTACATTCGGGTTTGAAGGAACAAAGAAAGCATGTGCTCAAACCTTTACTTCCAGTTTGAGCCAGCCAGACGAGGATCTCACATTACACAAGCTGGTATAGGGGGAGCGATGGACGACTGGACATTCCATCAGGGAAAAAAAGGGGGCTGGTGCAGCTGTGCCTGCACATGGGGCTTTGTGTGTGTACTGCACAAACCTAATGGGGAGGGGCAGTATGAGCCCTGGAAATGTACATGGAATCTTAGGAATTATTCATATTTTCCCTGTCAAACCCCTTTAAATATTCATGTTTTCCTTCTCTGGTCCAGAACTGGCTGTTAGCTGACTTTTAGGACTGATGATATTTACGCTTTCTCCCCACTAAAACGGCCAGTCCTGCAGCCAGTTTTGCTCGAGTAGCTTATTTAACCAAGAATATCTGATTTCTATAAGTGCTGGACAATCTGTCCCTATATAAATCGGATCTTCTGGGCCAAATTAGCTCCTGGTGCAAAACTGGCTGGAGGACTGGCCGTTTTTAGTAGGGGGACAACCGCTTTACTTTTCTTTGCGGTGATAACATTAAGGGCTCGTTCATATGATTGATAATTGCCATAGAATCGGATCTATTATGGTAACGACTGATCCGAGTTTGATCAGTGTCAGTTTCCGGCGATCTGATTCTCTCGCATGAGATAATGGTATCGCAGGTGTGGAGGAGACAGAGAACTTGATTTCTCCATCTTCTCCTTTCTCTGTGTCCTCTTAAATCAGACTGTAGTCCGATGTGTCATACGCACTCATAGATTTGTATGGGTGCACGTGATCCGAATTTGGGAGCCACTCGCAGCATTCTGCAATTTTTTTTTCTTTTCAAAACCAAAAATGTCATGAGGGTCACAGGGCACAGGCACACAATACCGTATCTCCCAACTTTTAGAGACAAGGAGGGACGTATATCGTCATTTTTCACCTATTTAACTCCCATAGTGTTCTCACCCAAAAACAGTACAGAAAAGGCTGCATAGAAAAGATACACTGTTATTTAATTGACTTGAATGTGGGCGGCTTTGGCTTGTGTGTCAGGGCTGATTTTCAGTCCCAGATGGGCCCCGGAGACACAGTTTAGCTTAGAGGAGTTTTCTCCCAAAGTAAATTTTAAAACTGATTTTAATCAATACATCTTGGAAAAATAATAAGTTCCATAATTGGATGTTTATAATCTTATAAATGTGCCCCTGCTGTGTACTGTGTAGTGACTGTGTCTGACTGTACAGGGACATGGTCTGATCATACCACAGCTCCTGGGCAGGGGAGGAAGCAAGGGAGAGTATACAGACAGGACAGCACAGGATCACAGCTGATTCTTTATGGGAGATAAATCATTTCCCTGATTGCTTTTAAAAATGTTTTATATCAAAGAAAATATACGCAATCCTGTACTGTTATGTCTGTTTCCTCTCTTTTGCTTCCCCCCCTCCAGAAGATGATCAGACCATGTTCCTGTCCAAAAAGGCAGAAGGCTAGCACTTGACTTTTATGGAAGTGACGGTGCTAGTGAACGGAGCCAAAGGTCCCATCAATAGTAAAATTTATAATCACTGCACTCGTACAATCAGAAGAGATTTGCTCCAAGTGGATAATTTCTTAGAGGTGACAAGGTGAAGCGACAGGCAAAATTTAACGTTTCGGCCAACAACTGGCCTTGATCACAATGTTGCTGAAAAAAATAGAAAATATATGCAATGAATACTATGACATAAAAATATATGCAAATATACATATTTGCAAAAACGAAAACTTGTCAGGATGATTAAAGAAATACACCTAAAAACATGGACGTAAGTATGAGGAATATGCAAGAAAGGCATTACAAAAAACAAAAGGCTGGGTGAAATAGGCAAGGCAAATAGAATAATATACTGAGATGGAATGCAATTGAGGCATACTTAAAAAACAAATCAAGTAAACATACCCTTTTATAGTTTTTTTTCTAGAACTGAGTATGTAGTGTCACTGAGGAAGTTTGGTATGAGGGTCTACAGAGAGATCCTGTTGGGGATGATAAAGGACAGTAAGAATGAGTCTAGATAACAGGCACATATAGCTAGAGGGCTAATGATACAGGAGAATACATAAGATCATATATAAGATAAGGTGCCATAAGATGATGGTGTTTATGGGATACAGACTAGGATTCTATATAGATGATGGATAAAATGATCTAAAGTACTGTCCTGGTACTGCAGGAAGGATATAATTAAACAAATACAAATAAATAATGCGGTTAGTATTTACCACACTTAGGGAAATATGTTCAAAACTGAACTTTTTATTTTTTAATTTTTTTTTAAATATATTTACATTCAGTTTGATGTTAGTTATAGTTTACAGTTATATAAAGAATATTTTTTTTTATCTGCAAATGTGCAATATGCATGAATATTGCAATAAGGTCATGTAACATTTTTTGACAAAAAAAAAATAAGTTTTTGATTTCATTTTTCATTTGTTTATGAACAACCATGTTCACATACAGTATAATAATGCAACAGGTACTCAAATAAAACACTGAAAGTATCTAAAAATCAAGAATTTAATAGGTCTGGTCAAAAATGACCGGAACATTATACGTGTATAGTAGACCAGAACAGAACAGCAGGGTTAAATAACTAAAATATTTTTTGGATAAAAGTTCTAAGAAAAAGAGGGTGGGACAGAAAATATAGCTCCGAGTAGAGGGGTGATAATTGGGATCATGTTTGCAGAGTAAAGGTTGCCCTCACTTGTAATATTTGTGAAAATATGTCCATGTACAGGATACATAATAATATTATATGAAGACACAAATGTCACCACCGCCCCTATCCATATCCTAACCATAAGTGCCCGGTACACCTATCATACTCTGTACATGAAATAAGCATAGGCCAATTGAAACCATATTCATATTGGTGTCTACCTGAATATGGAGTAAGGCTGGAGTCACACACAACCATTAAAAAATCGGTCCGATTTTAACGGTACGAAATCGCACAAAGAATTCTTGTCCAGGGATCCGTCTGTCATCCCATTTTCCAGCGATGAACCGATTTTATTCGCATCTAAGCATCAAATTGACATCCAATGTCAATGCCTGATGCTCTTTCCTGTTGACCTGGAGAAGTCTTGCGATTTAATCGCAAGTCACACGTGTGGTGCGTTTTCAATGCGATTTTTAATCGCATCCATAGACTTGCATTGTCGAATCCGATCCGAAAATCGGTGACAATCGAAGCATGCTGCGATTGTCTCGGTCCGAGGAACGGATCCGATAAAAAACACATGATGGGAGCAGCAACATAGAATAACATTGGGACGAATGCAATGCGATTTTTTTATCGCATTGCATTCGTCCGATTTTATCGCTAGTGTGACTCCAGCCTAAGATTATAGATTGGAGAAGTTCATGGTTATAGAATCTATCTGACATATTTGCCATTTTTTCAGTCTCATCCCAGAAATAAGCAAATTCCAAGGTCTCCGGGCCGAGATAACATCAGTGACTTCAATTCAGGCCCGACTCCGAGTTTACCAGGTACTGTACCCCTAATCCAGTAAAGGCTCTGATACATATCGATGCCACATTGTAGTCATTGGGTGCAGATCGCCTGCACATTGTGGTCAGGGCTGGGATGTATCTCTATTATACGTATATGGTAGAGCTTATATCAAATGTTTGTGTTCAGCATTCGGTCAGGAATATTCAGGCAGGAGTTATAAAGTCAGACAGAAATGGGATTTGGGATTGCATCTGATGGTGGCCATGCACAGTGCAGATTGCTGTAGCTGAATTTGATTTTTTGCGCCATGTACATATAGGGGTACACTGGATACTTTATTAGGATTTATTTCTTTTGATATTGAGCCTCAGTCTTTGCTATTACAATATTCTAATAAGAGATTTATGTCATGTTGCCCCCACAGATCTGAGTTTACCACCATCAGACCTTGGTCCGGACAGTACCACCTGGTAAGACACACGTCTTCTCCATTACTAAGTACATGATGGGGATTAATGATTAATGGTGGCTCATTACCTGTTACATTTATTCCACAGTTCCGATGACATCATTCTTATTGATGATCATGATGATTCCTATAGTGAAGGAACTTCCACGTTTAATAGTAAGTTATCATTTCTAGATACCATCCGGGGTTATTGTAGAAAGAACACTAAATTTTCTGTACTAACACAGATCAGTTTCTAAATGTAACAATTAAAGGCACATTTTAGAAGGTCTGTGCATTTGCAAATTAAAGATACATTAAATGGGTAATCCTATTTTAGACAAGCTTTATTGGTGTGGGTCCAGTGTCTGGGACACTTCCATATTGGCAGAACAACATTTCTTTTCAGCATTTGGTAAATAACATTATTCATACATTTGCTCGAAAGTCAGCCAGAAATGGGATTTGGGGATTTCTTCTGATGGTGGCCATGTACTGTGCGGATTACTGTAGGTGAATGTTTTTTTGCCCCATGTACATATAGGGGAACACTGCATACTTTAATACAATTTATCTATTAGAGATATTGAGCCTCAGTCTTTGCTATTACAATAGTCTAATAAGGGATTTATATTGTGTTGCCCCGACAGATCTGATTTTACCATCTTCAGATGATCCGGACAGTTCCATCTGATAAGACTTACATCTCCTCCATTAGTAGATACATGATGTGGATTAATGACTAATGGTGGCTCATATTCTGTTACATTTATTTCACAGCTCCGATGCCATCATTAACAATGATGACGATTCCAATAAAGCAGGAACTTCCACGTATAATAGTAAGTTATCATTTCTAGACACAATCCAGGTTTGTTATTGTAGAAATAACAATGAGTTTTATGTACTGTCACAGGTCAGTTTCCAAATCGAACAATTACAAGGGCGCTGATCAGGAGTTGGAACAGCGAGCCTCCTGGGAAATGTGCGAAAATGCCACTCTCAGTGAATGACAGCAGCATTTAACAGGTTAACAGTAGCAGGCAGAGCTCCAATCCACTCTCGGCTGTCAGAGGCAGATGATGGCTGAATTACACAGCCATCATCTGCCGGGAAAGAGGCGGGCTCAACTCCTGAGCCCTGTCCATTCATTCTCTACTGATGAGCGCTTTACATGGTTGCTAAGGGGTTAAATTAAAGATACCTTACAGAGGTAATCCTATTTTACACATGCTTTATTGGTGTGGGTCCTATGTCTGGGACACTTCCATATTGGGAGAACAACTCATCGCCATGTTGACTTATTGCCATTGTTGTCCCTATAGAGTTTATTACAAATGTGCAATACATTTGCTTGTCTCTTTTCGTAAATCCAATAGACATCAATAGAGAAAGCCCTGCACAAGGAATCCCACATCTCCATTAAAACCAATGGAGGCTACCATGAATCAGCAAATGAGGTGACAGGACCTCAAGTCTTATTTTACATGAAGGCCTCAGAGAATGGACCCCTACCATTTGAGGGTCCACCCTCCAGCCATTGAGGACATGTTCACTTCTGATCTTGTACTGAGCACATACAACATTAAGGCTAAGTGCACACGTACCGGAACTCTCGCGGAAATTACCGCGAGAATTCCGGAATTCCATTCCGCGGGAAAATCGCATTTTAAATTCCCGCGATTTTCCCGCAGAAAAACTAGCATTTTGCAAGCGTAATTAGCTTGCAGAATGCTAGCGTTTTCCAAGCAATCTGTAGCATCGCTTGGAGAACTGATTGACAGGTTGGTCACACTCGTCAAACACAGTGTTTGACGAGTGTGACCAACTTTTTACTACTGAGGCCACCTATGCAGCATCAGTAGTAAAAGATAGAATGTAAAAAAAATAAAAAATAGTGTTATTCTTACCTTCCAACGTCCCGCGCATCCGTTCCCAGTAATCCTTTGCGAAAATGCCCGCGATGACGTCCGTTCTCGCGGGATCGCGATGTCTCGCGGTAATTCGCGATGACGTCGCGCGAATGACAGCGAGACTTCGCGATCCCGTGAGAACGGACGCCATCGTGGGCATTTTCGCAAAGGATTACTGGGAACGGAAGCGTGGAGAGAGACGGGAATGCTGTGCGGGACGCCGGAAGGTAAGAATAACAATATTTTTTATTTTAAATTCTATTTTTTACAGGGATATGGTACCCAAAGCCTGGAAGACAGTCTCCTCTCCTCCGGACCGTGGGTACCATCCGCAATTGTTCTGCTTACTTTCCGCATGGTGTGCACAGCCACATGCGGGAAGTAAGCGGAACAATGCATTCCTATGGGTGCGGGATCGCCGCGATTCCGCAAATTAATGAGCATGCTGCGTTTTTTACCGCAAAGCGATTCCGCCGAGGTAAAAACCGCAGCATTAGCACAGCATTGCGGAATCCCATAGGAATGCATGGGATGCTTATTTTTCGCGTTTTTGCGGCAAAATCGCGCGGTTAAAACCGCCGCGGAAACGCGAAAAAAACGCCACGTGTGAACTCAGCCTAATAAGGATAGATTAGCTGAGCAACAGGTGGGATAGACATCTGAGAAAATGTATGGGCCCTGTTGTTGAATCCCATTATCATTTCAGAACCTGATCCCAATGGATGATCCTGTGGATATCTGGTGGTCTGGTCAGCTATGTCTTCTGCTCTGGTCTGACTCCATATTCATAGTCTTATTAGTGCTCTACACTCTATATTTATAGACCCCTCTCTAGTACGGGCTTGCATACTAACTTGACGGATTTGAGCCTTATAAAAAGTATTTTCACTCTTCCATATTTCTGTTCAGATAATTTACCATCTGATAGCGTGGAGAGCTCCGCTACAGAGGAGAGGTGAGTTATGCCAGATGCATCTACCTCTATATAAAGCCATGAACTAGGTAATATGTTTCCTGTGGATTTATATATGATTCTTTATCTTTTCCAGAACACCACTATGTAACATCCTCGACTGTTTCCTGGAAGACATTATTTCTCCTACTTCCATCTATGTTACCCACTTCCAGGAAACAAAGGAAGTGCTGGTGGAGCGACTGTACAATCTGTACAACAGGACAGTCTTTGGGAATAAGGTATCAAATCTGATCATCGGTTTCTGGATGATACATGACTTCTCTATTATCTCCCCCTTTAAACAATAAATTCCAAGAAAAATGATTGAATTATTGAATATCTCAGCTAAATCTCACTTAGTTTGGTAAATGCTGTCACTCTCTTCTTATCTGTGGGATGAGAGGAAACCTTAGATGATCCACCATGTAGAGACCAAAAGATTAGCAACTTTTGGCTTGAAGTTCACAGGATTTTTACATTTATATGTAAAAAACCATTTAGTTGATATCTGGACATTTTAGAATAAGTTTCTTTTTATTTTTGTTCTCACATCTTGGATCTCTCGGTAGACCCCATGCCCCATACAAGTAGACCAGTGCTGTAATTCACAAATGAAAGTTGAGTACTTGGCAAGATTGGGGTCAAAGAGTTACAGATGTAATGGAATTTGTTTCCTCTATTTTAGCTCCCTGTGAAAATGAACATTTTGTGGAGCAAGAGGCTGAGATCAACATCCGCTCAATGCCACCAGGAGCTGGAGAATAACCGCCGCTTCTCAGTTATTGAGCTGTCTGAAAAAGTCTGTGATTCTGCCGGTAGGTTTCACATCACATCCATCCTACAGTGTCATAAGACAACCTGTATACAGAGCAAAGAACTGCTGCTTATGATGTAGTACATCTTATAAACTCACTGTACAAACTGTCATAAGAAAAACTAAGTACACCCTCTTTGAATTCTAACATTTTACAAATCAGGAGAAAAAAAAAATCAGATCCTTAGTAGAATTGAGTGAATATCTTCGGTTCTCCGCTTATAGCGCTTGCCAAATAAGCTACAGCAGGAACCCGGCTTCCTGGATTGCGCCGGATGACCAGCTCATCACCGCCACAGCTTCATGTGTCGCGGCTGTGTCACTGTCACAGCACAGCCGGCGTGATCCAGGAAGCCGGGTTCCCGCTGTAGCTTATTAGGCAAGCGCTATAGCTTTCGGAATAAGCGGGGAACCGAAGATATTCGCTCAACTCTAGTTCTTTGTATTTCCCTACTTTTAGGACCTACTATCTCAGAAAACAACATGATAAAAAATACTACATCATTATTTATTTGACAAAAAGTCACCCAAAATGCAAGAGCAATGTGTAATAAATTAAGTACACCATTGATGTAACTAAGTTATTGCTGCTAAAAGCTATTGATTCATGGGGTGTACTTATTTTTCACTCTGCTTCAGCATTTTGAAGTAGGTTTCGGTAAATAATGTCACGTGTTGTGTTATGAATGAGTCACCGTAGGAGGCAAAAACAGAAATACTAGCTAAGTCCAGAAGACCAGAGAAGTTGGCAGCTATCGGATTGCAGACCCCTGAACCTATCAACAACAACTAGCAGTAGCCGTGGGGGGTTCCTACGGTGCCCTAGACCCCTCGATCAGAGCCGGAGAACTAAATAGCCTAAAGACAGAAAGGGAAATCTAAACTGCCCCAGAGCAGACCCCAAAGCAATAGGCAGCCCCCAACATATAATGACTGTGAAGCAAGATGAAAAAACACTCACACAGATAGAAAGATAGGCTGAGCAAATGATGGGGCCTGAGCTAACTAAATAGGACAGGATAGAAAAGCTGCTGTCTGCAATCCGCCAAAAACCCTATCAAAACAAGAGCCAACAGACTGATAGGGAAAAAAGCCCTGAAGACGCTAGGCTTCAAAAAGACTATATCAGTACTCAGGTATTTTCTGAAGACAGAGCAAAAAGGAATTCAGCTCACCCCAGCAGGGAATGGCAGAAATCCAGAAAAACAAGGCAAAACAAAACCAAAACACAAATGCAAAAAGCAAAGCAGAAAACTTAGCTTTTGAGGAGCAGGAATCAGACTGGTCTCCTAGAATCCCTCAGAGAAATCACCCGCAAGGCAGAAGGGCGTCGGCTGCCTTATATCCAGTCAGCAATTCCAGTCACCCAGTCATCATCATTCTGCTCAGGTGCTTGGTAATCAGCCTCACTACCTTCCTTCACCAGAAGAGGGAGTTCATCAGACCTCAATGGTAAAGGGGAAAATGAACTCACAACAGTACCTCCCCCTTGAGGAGGGGTCACCGAACCCTCATCCACGCTACCAGGGCGATCAGGGTGAGCCCGATGAAAGGCACGCACCAATCTTTTGGCATGAATATCAGAGGCAGAGACCCAGGAATTATCCTCCTGACCATAACCCTTCCACTTAACCTAATACTGGAGTCTCCGTCTAGCCAGACGGGAATCCAGTATCTTCTCTACCTCATATTCCATGTTACCTTCAACCAATACAGGGTCCGGAGGTGCCACCCCAGGAACAACAGGTTCAACAAACCTCTTCAACAAGGACTTATGAAACACATTATGGATTTTAAATGTGACAGGAAGAGCCAAACGAAAAGAGACCGGATTAATAATCTCCAAAATCTTGTAAGGTCCAATAAATTTAGGCTTAAACTTAGGAGAAGCCACCTTCATAGCGATATTTTTTGATGATAACCAAACCATATCACCAACCTTAAACTGGGGACCAATGGTCCTATGTCGGTTGGAAAACCGCTGGGCCTTTTCCAGGGAGAGAGATAACTTATCCACCACTTGGTCCCAGATCTGGTGCATTCTCTCCACCATAGTGTCAACACCTGGGCAGGCAGAAGGCTCCACCTGCCCTGAAGAAAATCGAGGATGAAACCCAAAGTTACAAAAAAAAGGTGACATCAAAGTGGCAGAACTAGCTCTATTATTTAAAGCAAATTCGGCCAAGGGCAAAAATGAAACCCAATCATCCTGATCAGCGGAAATAAAACATCTCAAATACGACTCCAAGGTCTGGTTTGTTCTCTCCGTCTGCCCATTGGTCTGAGGGTGAAAAGCAGAGGAGAAGGACAACTGAATTCCCAGCTTGGAACAGAAAGTCCTCCAAAATCTAGACACAAACTGAACTCCTCTGTCAGATACAATGTTCTCAGGAATCCCGTGCAAGCGAACCACCTGTTGCAAAAACAGGGGCACCAACTCAGAGGAAGATGGCAACTTAGGGAGTGGTACAAGATGAACCATCTTAGAGAACCTATCACAAATCACCCAAATAACAGTCATTCTCTGAGAGACAGGCATATCAGAGATGAAATCCATTGAAATATTGGTCCATGGCCTCCTGGGGACCGGCAAAGGCATCAACAACCCACTAGAGCGAGAACAAGGTTTAGACCGGGAGCAAGTCCCACAGGACTGTGTTGTGAGTTCATTTTCCCCTCCACCACTGAGGCCCGATGAACTCCCTCTTCTGGTGGAGAAAGGTAGTGAGCATGATTATCAAGCACCTGAGACTAATGATTATGACTGGCTGAGTGGAGTTACGGACAGGATATAAGGCCGCCGACGCCCTTCTGCCCTGCGGGTGATTTCTCTGTGGGATCCTTGGAGACCAGTTTGAATTCCTGCTCCTCTAAAGCTAAGTTTTCTGCTCAGCTTTTTGCATTTGTGCTTTGACTTTGTTTTGCTTTGTTTTTCTGGATTTCTGCCTTTCCCTGCTGGGGTGTGCTGAATTCCTTTAGCTCTGTCTTCAGAAAATACCTGAGTGCTGATATAGTTTTTGAAGCCTAGCTGCGTCATGGTCTTTTTCCATATCAGCCTGTTGGCTTATGTCTTTGATAGGGTTTTGGCAGATTGCAGACAGCAACCTTCCTTCCCTGTCCTGTTTAGTTAGCTTGGCCCCCATCATTTGCTCAGCCTATCTTTCTATCTGTGTGAGTGTTTTTTCATCTTGCTTCACCGTCATTATATGTTGGGGGCTGCCTTTTACTTTGGGGTCTGCTCTGGGGCAGTTTAGATTTCCTTTTCTGTCTTTAGGCTATTTATCTCTCCGGCTTTGATCGAGGGGTCTAGGGCTCCGTAGGAACCCCCCACGGCTACTGCTAGTTGTGTTGATAGGTTCAGGGGTCTGAAATCTGATAGTTGCCAACTTCTCTGGTTTTCTGGACGTAGCTTCTATTTTTGTGTCTGCCTCCTACGGTGACTCTATCATAACAGGACTGCACAAAATTCCTGACATCACGAGACAAGGCGGGCCACTAAAAAGACCGACTCACCAGATCTCTAGTACCAAAAATACCTGGATGACGAGCCAATGCAGAGCAATGAACTTCAGACATCACGCTCTTCTTCCACTGGTCAGGAACATACAACTTTCTACTGGGACAACGCTCAGGTTTGTCCTCCTGGAACTCTTCTAGAGCACGTCTCAAATTGGGCGAGATGGCAGAAAGAACTACCCCTTCGCCTAAGATGGTAGCAGGCTTGGTCACCACAGGAGAATCAGCAAAGAAGCTCCTAGAGAGGGCATCTGCCTTGACATTCTTAGTGCCCAGAAGAAAGGAGACCACAAAATCAAAACGTGTAAAAAACAAGGCCCACCTAGCCTGTCTAGGGTTCAAGCGTTTGGCCGACTCCAGGTAAATCAAATTCTTGTGGTCAGTGAGGACCATGACTTGATGTTTAGCTCCCTCCAGCCAATGTCTCCACTCCTCAAATGCCCATTTCATGGCTAACAGTTCCCAATTCCCCACATCATAGTTACGTTCAGATGGAGAGAACTTTCGGGAAAAGAAAGCACAGGGATTCATTTTAGATGTTACAGGATCCTTTTGGGACAAAACAGCTCCTGCACCAATCTCAGAAGCGTCCACCTCTACCTGGAACGGGAGTGAGACATCAGGTTGCCGCAAAACCGGGGCAGAAGTGAATCTTCGCTTCAGCTCCTGAAAGGAAGAAACAGCCTCCGGAGACCAATTCAACATATCAGCACCCTTCTTAGTCAGATCAGTCAATGGCTTGGCAATACTAGAAAATTTTGCTATAAATTTCCGATAAAAATTAGCAAAACCCAAAAACTTCTGGAGGGCCTTCAAAGAAGTGGGCTGAACCCAATCATAAATGGCCTGTACCTTGGCCGGGGCCATTCAATAGTTGACGGAGACAAAATAAATCCCAAAAATGAAATCCTCTGTACCCCAAAAAGGCATTTCGATCCTTTAACATACAGGGAATTCTCCCTCAAGATCCAGAACACAGTCCGAACATGTTCCACATGAGAATCCCAATCCTTGGAGAAGATCAATATATCATCCAGATAGATAATCAAAAATTTATCCGCAAAGTCTCGAAAAATGTCGTTCATGAAGCACTGGAAGACAGAAGGGGTATTAGTGAGCCCAAAAGGCATCACCAGGTACTCAAAATGTCCCTCCGGAGTATTAAACGCCGTCTTCCATTCATCCCCATGCTTAATGCGGATAAGATTATACGCCCCCCTGAGGTCAAGCTTGGTAAACCAGCAAGCACCTTTAACTCTGGAGAATAGATCCGAAATCAGGGGTAACGGATACTGATATTTAATAGTAATTTTGTTGAGGGCACGATAATCAATACAAGGCCTTAATGAACCATCCTTTTTGGCCACAAAAAAAAACCCGGCACCTAAGGGTGACGAGGATGGTCTAATATGACCCTTCTCCAACGCCTCCTTAATAGAGGATCGCATAGCCTCGTGCTCGGGTACAGATAAATTGAAGAGCCGACCCTTGGGAAATTTACACCCCGGGCTCAGTTCAATTGCCCAGTCATAACTCCTATGAGGAGGCAAAGATGCAGATTCATTCTCACTAAATACATCATAAAAGTCCGCCAAATAGTCAGGAACATCATGCGACTGAGGAGAGGTGGAAAAAACCGGAGCCTCACTAAGGGCACACCGACAACCCCAACTCACCACAGACACAGATTTCCAATCCAAAACTGGATTATGAATTTGCAACCAGGGAAACCCCAGAACAATGGTATCATGCAAATTATGCAACACCAAAAATCTGCAATTTTCTTGATGGTCTGGGGCGACCCGCATTACCACCTGGGTCCAAAACTGAGGTTTATTTTTCGCCAAAGGAGTAGCATCAATCCCCCTCAAAGGGATAGGTGTCCGCAGAGGTGTCATCGGAAATCCACAACGTTTAGCAAAATCCAAGTCCATTAGGTTCAGGGCTGCTCCCGAATCCACAAAAGCCTTGGCGGAAAATGTGGACAGGGAGCAGATCAGAGTAATTGCCAGAAGAAACTTAGGTTGAACACCACCCACAGAAAACGTGTGTGCAAAACGTTTCTCTCGTTTAGGACAGACAGAAATAATATGCGAGGCATCTCCACAAAAAAACACAGCTTATTACGCCTTCTGAACTCTAGACGTTGCTCCCTGGACAAAACTCTATCACATTGCATAGGTTCAGACACTTGTTCAACAGGTGGCAACACCTCTCGTGCAGTCCTGCGTTCACGTAAACGCCGATCAACCTGAATGGCTAATGACATAGAATCGTCAAGACCAGAGGGAACAGGAAATCCCATCATAGTATCTTTTACGGCTTCTGACAAACCCTTCCGAAAGAGAGCTGCCAAGGCATTATCATTCCAGGTAGTAAGGACTGCCCACTTTCGGAATTTTTGACAGTACAATTCTGCAGAATCTCGACCCTGGCTCAATGCCAACAGGGTCTTTTCAGCCTGATCAATAGCATTAGGTTCGTCATACAACAACCCCAAGGCTTGAAAAAATGCATTCACATTAGTCAGAATAGGATCATCAGGTTTCAAAGAAAACGCCCAATCCTGGGGATCGCCACGCAGCAAAGAGATGACAATTTTAACCAGCTGCTGTGCAGAGCTCCCTGACGAGTTAGGCTTCAAGGCAAAAAATAATTTACAATTATTTTTGAAATTCAAAAATTTAGACCGATCCCCAAAAAACACATCAGGAGTAGGGATCTTTGGTTCAGCAGCATGTGAATGAGCAAGGTAGGTGGAAATTCCCCGCAATTCCGCAGCAAGCTGCTCCACACGATCAGACAATTGCTTTATCTCCATTGAGAGAAAAAAAAATTCCCCCTACGGCCTCAGAGATATAGAGGAAAAAATATACACACCTTTTTTTTTTTTTTTTAGTTTTTTCCTGCTATTGAGTACCCTAGGATCTGCGGTATGGCGGGTGATTCTGTTATGAATGAGTCACCGTAGGAGGCAAAAACAGAAATACTAGCTAAGTCCAGAAGACCAGAGAAGTTGGCAGCTATCGGATTGCAGACCCCTGAACCTATCAACAACAACTAGCAGTAGCCGTGGGGGGTTCCTACGGTGCCCTAGACCCCTCGATCAGAGCCGGAGAACTAAATAGCCTAAAGACAGAAAGGGAAATCTAAACTGCCCCAGAGCAGACCCCAAAGCAATAGGCAGCCCCCAACATATAATGACGGTGAAGCAAGATGAAAAAACACTCACACAGATAGAAAGATAGGCTGAGCAAATGATGGGGCCCGAGCTAACTAAATAGGACAGGATAGAAAAGCTGCTGTCTGCAATCCGCCAAAAACCCTATCAAAACAAGAGCCAACAGACTGATAGGGAAAAAAGCCCTGAAGACGCTAGGCTTCAAAAAGACTATATCAGTACTCAGGTATTTTCTGAAGACAGAGCAAAAAGGAATTCAGCTCACCCCAGCAGGGAATGGCAGAAATCCAGAAAAACAAGGCAAAACAAAACCAAAACACAAATGCAAAAAGCAAAGCAGAAAACTTAGCTTTTGAGGAGCAGGAATCAGACTGGTCTCCTAGAATCCCTCAGAGAAATCACCCGCAAGGCAGAAGGGCGTCGGCTGCCTTATATCCAGTCAGCAATTCCAGTCACCCAGTCATCATCATTCTGCTCAGGTGCTTGGTAATCAGCCTCACTACCTTCCTTCACCAGAAGAGGGAGTTCATCAGACCTCAATGGTGAAAGGGAAAATGAACTCACAACAGTGTTGCTCATCTCAGGATGTATTTTGCATTTTGTCCTGATATGTAAAACCAAACAGTTCATTCAGGGTGTACTCAGATTTTCTCACAACTGTGTAAACTCTTATTTTAGTGCAGGTACGATCCACACTTGCACATGAGTTGTGCCATGCGGCCTGTTGGATAATCGCCGGGGAAAGCAGGGACAACCATGGCCCGTTATGGCAGACTTTCACAAGAAGGATAAATCGTATCCATCCCGAGCTGCCAAAAGTGACAGAACATCACAGCTATACCATCCACTATAAGTACAAGTGCAAATGCTCCCTGTGTGGGGGGCGTGGCCTGAGCTGGCGATGGTGTAACACGCACGGCTCAGGATCTCTGAGGAGGCATCTCCTAAAGCGACAAATAAAGCAAAATAAAATCGCTCTCTTCGATAACCCATGGAAGGATTGTTTTTTCGTTACTCAGAGGTACATTCTGATACCCCTTGTCTGAGCTTTGCACATTAAAAAAGACATTTTTGAAATCTGAGGCCTTTTCCCGCCATTTTACTGCTCCCTCCATTACCCACCGGCTGTCCTTGTGCTCAGAAAAAGTATCTCCATGCTTACCTACCAAATTTCAAAGATTTTTATTGTCTTTTGGAGATATTTTTTTTACAAAAATCCTGTCATATAACAGCTGATTGGCGGAAGGATACAAAATAGCCCCACCCTGTGCCTAATCTGACAGGATTTCTCTCGTTGCATAATTAAAAGACATTGACTTTTTTTGGGGAATCTCTTGTCTGTTTTAGACCCTTTGGAAGTCCCAGGGTGTCCTAATTTAGCTATATTCCCCTGCTTTGTGTGAGGCTGCGGGAGCTATAATGGCTGCGGAGGGATCTTTCATCTCAACGTCGTATCTCAAGTACGCCATTTTCCTGTCATAACAGATCTGTGAGGCCGAAGGACACAAAATAGTCCGTGATTTGTGCCTATTTCTATGTTACCTCCGCTCCCCACCGCTCCTGTGCTGCTCCACTGGGGTGATCTGCCTTTCTTCAGCGGTGCCGTCTATCAGCTGCCGGCTCCCCGTTGCATATTTTATGAGCGGGGACTGATGTCACTGAGCCCTGTGTGAAGACTAGCCACCTGTCATGGCTGCATTTAAAGTCACAGGGAGCGCGTCTATATCGGCACGCAGTTAATAAAGGATTTTACTGTATGCATCATACAATATTAAAAGTGCCATCTGATTCTGTGGTGTATCTCATTCCTCACGGTCCCTTTTACAAAAAGGCATAGGAAGACACAAGAATTTTCTATATTTTTAACGTTTTTTCAGTATAAACATCACCAATAATATCAATTCTCGCTAATATAATCCCTGCAAGGCAGGATTCAAAAAAGGGCACAAGATGAGTGACAAGGCTACTCCAGTGTCCAAATCAATGAAAGTGTCTAATACGACTCCTCAAAAAGCACAAAAATTTCAGAATTCTTCCAATCTTCACTTTAAAGATCAAGTGGATATTCGTTAACCCATTTAAGGCCAGATCTCCTCATAAAGAGGTCATGAATACATCTCTCTCATCAAAAAGGAAAAATCCTGGTAAAACTTCTGAAAAATTCACATCGCCAGCTGACGCATCAAGTCCTGAGTCTGGAGATAATTCACCAAACTTTTCGCGGGAAAGGTCAAAATTTAAGATGGATAACACCAATCCTTCTCCTTCCCAAAATCTGGATGTTATATCCATACACTCTTACATGGATACTCTCGCCCATAAAATCATGTCCAGTATGTCTCAATCATTTGAAAACCAAAATAAAATTTTACAGTCCACCTTGGATAAATTTAGCAGCAGGATAGACAACCACGAAAAACGGCTAACTGTAGTGGAAGAACACACTGATGATTTATCAAAAGATACCCATGACCTCAAATCTGAATTTCACAAACTTAAAATTAAAGTTGCGGATATAGAAGACAGGAACAGACGAAACAACTTGAAAATAAGAGGAATACAAGAATCTATCTCACCGGATAAACTAGAAGACTTCGTCAAGACAATTTTCAAAAAATTACTACCGACACTTACAGACCAAGATCTCATCATAGATAGGATCCACAGACTTCCCAAACCACGGAATATCGATAAAGATCTACCTAGAGATACCATCTTAAGAGTACACTTCTTCAAGATTAAGGAAAAAATTCAACAATCGGTTAAAGATCTAGGAGGTTTTCCAGAACACTATGCTCCCCTTCAGCTATTTACGGATCTTTCAAAGGAAACGATTGAAGGAAGAAAGTCTTTTAAGCCAGTCACTTCCACCTTCAGGGAAAATAATATCCCCTATAAATGGGGCTTCCCACTTAAACTTTTGATAATCTACAAAGGAAAGACGACCGCCCTATTCTCACCTAAAGAAGGAAGAGATTTCCTGTCCTACTACAGGATACCTGACCGCCATAGAATCTCCAACTCTCAAGACCCTGGGCCCTAGTCAGAGAAGGGATGATCCAACGGAGAGACCTGGCCAATATATTTACTCACCTTGTTTTAAGGCCTCTCTACACTTCTTGATTACTTGGTCAATGTATTGTACTGTACTGCTTATTATTCTTTCCACAGGTTTTCTCATTTCTCTACTACTTTATGGACTCATATCACATGAGATTATTTTCCTTCTGGGAATAGTGTTGTTATGCCATGGGATGCCTCCAATGGGATCCATACACAAACTTTCCCCACTAAGGAATTAGAGCCTTCCGGATCGGCTCTTCCTGAAGGACAATTTTGTTCTTATTGTTTTGTGTCTCTTTTGTTTTTAGTATCAAATAGGTATATAGTTTGAGGTTTTTGGACAACTAAGTTCTACAAAGGTAGGTGCACTCTGGTTTCTGCATTTCCTCTACCCCACTTCATACGAACCCAGCCATTCTTGTAACATGAAAATAAAATTCTTATCATACAATGTCAGGGGGCTAAATAGCCCTTGGAAGAGATTTTCCATTGGTAGAGAGATTAACGGGATGCATCCTGAGGTTGTATGCCTTCAAGAAACCAAGTTAAAAAAAGACAACCACCCTTCTATAAATCTCAAAAATTTCCCATTTGTATTTGAATCTTGCGGCCCACGAAAGAAAGCTGGGGTTTTAACCCTGATTAGTAACTCAATTTCCTTTGAATTGCTTTCTGAAGAAAAAGACGAAAAAGGACATTATCATATTCTCCTGTGCAAATTTAACGGCCAAACCTTCACAATAGTTAATACTTATGTTCCCACCATCAGACAAATTAGCTGTCATGATACCAGTGCTGGGTGACAGGCACTGCTGGGGTTAATGTTCTGACCTCAGTGCAGACTCTCACCTGCACACCTGGGACCTATTATGGTGGCCTCTCATTGGTTCTGGGGAGGCTTCTTATAGCCTCAGGTAGCTCCCATCCCCCGTCAGTTATACTTTCGCCCTTGGCATTGTGTGGTGACCCCTGAGTGTGTTAGTGCTATGTTCTGGTTGCATGATTCTCTGTGCATGACTCGGTCTGTTCTCTGGCTTCTGCTTTGGATTCTGCCTGGTACCTTCTACGTCTGTTTGGTTTTGATCTCTGCTTGGCTCTGACTATCCGTTCTGTCTCTTCCCTGGTACTTTACTGAGATCTTGTGTATGACCTTTGGCTTTGTCTGACCTCCCGTCTGTTTATCCCTCCTGTACCTCGCTTTCCTGTATTGTGCATGACCCCCGCTTTGCCCAACTTTGAATTTTCTACCTTCTTTGAAAGCAGGACACTAAGCCCCGCCCCCTTGTAGTCACAAGACCGTAGGTCCTGTGCCTGCTTTCTATACTTCTACATTCAGGTCCCGTGCATCTTTATTTTCCGGCTGTTCTTGTCCCCAGGAGTCCCTACGGTGCGGGTGAGTCCCTGCTTAGCGGAGGCTGTACACCGGCGCTGTCAGGACCCTGACATTAGCTTCCTGAATAAGCTAATGAAAAAATTAGACACCTTACGATCAGGAACCCTACTTTTGTTAGGGGACTTTAATATGGTGCCAGATGGTGTACTAGACTCCACCTCTCCCAGCAGACAAAAAACGCAATCCTTGAACAGCTGGATTTATAATCACGATCTATTCGACTCATTCCGCTGTTTGAACACCACATCTAGAGAATTTACTCATTTTTCTGATGGCCATCAGTCAGCATCTAGAATAGATCTGATACTCACAGATGTCTTCTCCTTGCCAAGGTTCTCCTCCAGCTCCATACTTAATAAATCTATTTCAGATCATTCCCCGGTAATTGCAGAACTGATAATAGGGTCTCCAATTCATCCCCAATTCATGTGGAAATTCAACTCCTCTCTGCTTCATAACCCCACCACAAATCTGAAATCAGCTCAGCCTTACAAAATTATTTTAGTGAAAACGAGTCAAACCTCCTCAATCCGTTTACCTATTGGAATGCTCACAAGGCGGTGTTGAGGGGAGTCTTGATTAAAATTTCCTCCAGACAAAAAAAAATTAATAGGGATAAAATCCTTACCCTACAACAGTCTATTAAATCTAAAGAAGAGGAACTATGTCGATCCTCTGTTTCCTCTAACAAACAAGCTGCATTATCAGAACTTACTGATCTCAGGTTGCAGTTAAGGAAAATCATATTCAATTTTTACGACTCAGCTATTAGATCAGCAAAATGCAAACATTACTTATCTATAAATCGCCCTTCAAAATACATGTCAAACAGAATTAAGAATATATGGAAACGGAATAGAATTGACAGTATAACTTCCTCTAATGGTACATCCCTGGTCCACCCTAAAGATATTGTAGGAGCTTTTGCCGATTATTACCAAAATCTATACAATATCAACCAAGACAACCACAATATGCAGCCATCTACCTCAGAGATTGGATCATTTCTTTCCAGCATGAAGCAGAAGAAGACTCATTAACATAATTAAGCTAATTTCCTCAAACAAACTCAGGGCCATTGTTTCTCTTGATGTTGAGAAAGCGTTCGACCGCCTTAATTGGTCATACCTTGAAGCAACTCTCAAAAAATTTGGAATGGCTTCTCAGATCACGAGAGGTATTATGGCTTTGTACTCCGGACCTGGTGCGAGGGTTTATTCCAACAATCATCTTTCCTCTACATTTAATATAGCTAATGGGACCAGACAGGGTTGCCCATTGTCACCATTGCTTTTTGCATTAGCTATTGAACCTCTGGCCCAAGTATTCAGGTACAGCACAAAGATCTCGGGAATCAAAACTTTGCACAGAGATTTTAAAATATCGCTGTATCCAGGCGATATTATGCTTACCCTCACAGATCCAAGCAACTCTATCTCTGCCTTACAAACCTTAATCCAGACTTTTGCTAAAATCTCTTATTTTAAAATAAACGACTCAAAATCCAAAATACTTGGCTTTAACCTAGGATCAGACCAAGAGGAAATTGAGGGCCTTTCACTTTGGGGGTGGGCCACTGATGGGCTGACATATCTAGGCCAAAAATTCATCAAAAACGTAAACTCTCTAATAAAAATAAACTTAGAGCTGCTTACTAAAAAGCTTTTTAATAAATTCCGTACATCTAGAGATGATGGGCTTTTTTGGTGGGGAAGAATCATGATGGTCAAGTTGTATATTTTCCCAAAAATCCTATACCTACTTCGCTCACTGCCTTTAAAAATACCCACTTCCTCTCTCATAAACCTTCAAGCCTCATTAAACTCCTTTATATGAAATAACAAAAGACCCAGAATAGCAAAAAATATTCTATACAACCATAAATCTTATGGTGGAGCTGGTTCCCCAAATATTACAGCCTATTACATTGCAAATTTAGTCAAACAAAGCTCATACTGGTGGCCTCGTGATACGACACCAGCTTGGCATGAACTAGAATTGTTCTTTAATAATTATAAACCTCTTCACCTAATAATTCTGAAACAACTCCTTCATAAAAAATGAATTACAAATTCTCATCCGATTTTTCAAGCTATTTCTAAAGCTTGGAAAAAATTTTCTGCTCCAAAAAGAGGCTCTAACAAAGAAGTCACAATAAAAAATCTGGCTCTATCAGTCATCTTTCAAGCGTCTAATCAGACCATTGACCCCATTTGGTCTGAACTTGGACTTAAAAAAATTAAAGATTTATACAATGGCGTTACTTGTACACCTTACAATAAACTCAAGGAAAGATTTCAATCTACTACCCCTGCTTTCTTACAATATGTTATCCTCAAAGACATAATCCATGAGTTCCTTACTAACTACCCGAGAATCTCTGAACCAGCAGTTAACCTTATTTGTAATATAGATCATAATATTTTTTGGAGTTTTGAATACATGTACAAATGGTGTAGCAATAGCTTTGAAGCGGTAAAGAATCAAAATATTGTCAAATGGGAAACCGAATTGCACACGACAATTGACCCTTCTGACCTTGAACAGGCATGTACCCTCTCGTATGCCTCTTCCATTTCCTTATCACTACAAGAGACCCACTTCAAGCTTTTAACGAGATGGTATTATACCCCCATTAGACTTCATAGAAACAACCCTGACAATTCTCCACTCTGTTGGTGGGGTTGTGGAAGGCCAGGCATTTTTTCAAGCCTTGGGGTTGTTGTATGATGATGAACCTAATGCTGTTGATCAAGCTGAGAGAACCCTGTTGGCATTAAACCAGGGTCAGGATTCTGCAGCGTTATACTGTCAAAAATTCCAAAAGTGGGCGGTCCTTACTACATGGAATGATGGTGCCTTGACAGATCTCTTTCGCAAGGGTTTATCAGAAACCGTAAAAGATATTACGGTGGGATTTCCTGTTCCCTCTGGTCTTGACGATTCTATGTCATTAGCCATTCAAGTTGATCGGCGTTTACGTGAACGTAAAACTACACGAGAGGTGTTGCCACCTTTTCAACAAATGTCTGAACCTATGCAATGTGATGGAGTTTTGTCTAGGGTGCAACGTCAGGAGTATAGAAGGCGTAATAAGCTGTGTTTTTTCTGTGGAGATGCCTCTCATATTATTTCTGTCTGCCCTAAATGAGAGAAACGTTTTGCACACACATTTGCTGTGGGTGGCGTACAACCTAAGTTTCTTTTGGCAATTACACTGATCTGCTCCTTATCCACATTTTCCGCCAAGGCTTTTGTGGATTCAGGCGTGGCTTTGAATCTGATGGATTTGGATTTTGCTAAACTCTGTGGTTTTCCCATGATACCTCTGCGGACACCTATTCCTTTGAGGGGTATTGATGCTACTCCTTTGGCGGAGAATAAACCTGTTTTGGACCCAGGTGATAATGCGGGTCGCCCCAGACCTCCAAGAAAATTGTAGATTTTTGGTACTGCATAATTTGCATGATACTATTGTTCTGGGTTTTCCATGGTTGCAAATCCATAATCCAGTTTTGGATTGGAAATCTGTGTCTGTGGTGAGTTGGGGCTGTTGGTGTGCTCTTGGTGACACTCCTGTTTTCTCCACCTCTCCCCAGTCTCATGATGTTCCTGACTATTTGGCTGATTTTTATGATGTATTTAGTGAGAGTAAGTCTGTGTTCCTGCCTCCTCATAGGAGTTATGACTGTGCAATTGAGCTGAGGTCTGGGTGTAAATTTCTCAAGGGCCGGCTTTTCAACTTATTTGTACCTGAACACGAGGCTATGCGATCTTATATTAAGGAGTCGTTGGAGAAGGGTCATATTAGACCATCCTCTTCACCCTTAGGTGCTGTTTTTTTTTTCGTGGCTAAGAAAGATAGTTCATTAAGGCCTTGTATCGACTATCGTTCCCTTAACAAGATAATGGTTAAATATCAGTATCCGTTACCCCTGATTTCTGATTTATTCTCCAGAGTTAAAGGTGCCTGCTGGTTTACTAAGCTTGACCTCAGGGGGGCGTATAATCTTATTCGCATCAAGCATGGAGATGAGTGGAAGACGGTGTTTAATACTCCGGAGGGACATTTTGAGTACCTGGTGATGCCTTTTGGGCTCACTAATGCCCCTTCTGTCTTCCAATCCTTCATGAATGATATTTTCCGGGACTTTGTGGATAAGTTTTTGATCATCTATTTGGATGATATTCTGATCTTTTCCAGTGATTGGGATTCTTATGTGGAACATGTTCGGACTGTGTTCCGGATTTTGAGGGAGAATTCCCTGTATGTTAAGGGATCGAAATGCCTTTTTGGTGTACAGAGGATTTCTTTTTTGGGATTTATTTTGTCTCAGTCAACTATTGAAATGGACCCGGCCAAGGTACAGGCCATTTATGATTGGGTTCAGCCCACTTCTTTGAAGGCTCTCCAGAAGTTTTTGGGTTTTGCTAATTTTTATCGTAAATTTATAGCTAATTTTTCTGGTATTGCCAAACCACTGACTGATCTGACCAAGAAGGGCTCTGACGTGCTGAATTGGTCTCCAGAGGCTGTTTTGGCATTTCAGGAGCTGAAGCGGAGGTTCACTTCTGCTCCGGTTTTACGGCAACCTGATGTCTCACTTCCATTTCAGGTAGAGGTAGATGCTTCAGAGATTGGTGCAGGAGCTGTTTTGTCCCAAAAAGATCCAGTGACTTCTAAAATGAATCCCTGTGCCTTCTTTTCCTGAAAGTTCTCCCCATCTGAACGCAACTATGATGTGGGGAATCGGGAATTGTTGGCCATGAAGTGAGCATTTGAGGAGTGGAGACATTGGTTGGAGGGAGCTAGACATCAAGTTGTGGTCCTCAATGACCACAAGAATTTGATTTACCTGGAGTCGGCCAAATGCTTGAATCCTAGACAGGCTAGGTGGGCCTTGTTTTTCACGCGTTTTGATTTTGTGGTCTCCTTTCTTCCGGGCACTAAGAATGTTAAGGCAGACGCCCTTTCTAGGAGTTTCTTTGCTGATTCTCCTATTGTGACCAAACCTACTACCATCCTAGGTGAGGGGGTAGTTCTATCTGCCATCTCGCCCGATTTGAGACGTGCCCTGGAAGAATTTCAGGAGGACAAACTTGAGCCTTTTCCTATGGGAAAATTGTATGTTCCTGACCAGTGGAGGAAGAGAGTGATGTCTGAAGTTCATTGCTCCGCATTGGCTGGTCATCCAGGTATTTTTGGTACCAGAGATTTGGTGAGTCGGTCTTTTTGGTGGCCCGCCTTATCTCGTGATGTCAGGAATTTTGTGCAGTCTTGTGGGACTTGTTCCCGGTCTAAACCCTGTTCTCGTTCTAGTGGGTTGTTGATGCCCTTGCCGGTGCCCAAGAGGACCCATATCTCAATGGATTTTATTTCTGATCTTCCTGTCTCTCAGAGAATGACTGTTATCTGGGTGATTTGTGATAGATTTTCTAAGATGGTCCATCTTGTACCACTCCCAAAGCTGCCATCTTCCTCAGAGTTGGTGCCCTTGCTTTTACAACAGGTGGTTCGGTTGCATGGGATTCCGGAGAACATTGTGTCGGACAGAGGAGTCCAGTTTGCCTCCAGATTTTGGAAAGCCTTTTGTTCCAAGCTGGGAATTCAGTTATCCTTCTCCTCTGCGTTTCACCCACAGACTAATGGGCAGTGTTATGAATGAGTCACCGAAGGAGGAAAAAACAAAAATACAAGCTAAGTCCAGAAAACCGGAGAGGTTGGTAGCTATCGGATTGCAGACCCCTGATCCTATTCATACAACTATCAGTAGCCGTGGGGGGTTCCTACGATGCCCTAGACCCCTCGTTCACAGCCAGAGAACTAAATAAGCCTAAAGAAAGAAAGGGGAAATCTAAACTGCCCCAGAGCAGACACCAAAGCAATAGACAGCCCCCAACATGTATTGTCGGTGAAAAGCAGATGAAAACACAAACACAGACAGAAAGACAGGTTGAGCAAACGATGGGGCCCAACTAACTAAATAGGAAAGGACAGAAAAGATGCTGGCTGCAATCCGCAAAAATTCTGCCAAAATAATGTCCAACATGTCTGATAGAAAAAAGGCCCTGAAGTCACTAGACTTCAAAATAACTATATCAGCACTCAGGTATATTCTGAAGACTGAGCAAAAGATTAACTTGACCAGAGACAAAAAATGGAGCTCAGCCTGTACCAACAAGGGCAGGCAGAACACAAACACTAAGTAAACAGACAATATCTCATGGAAAAATAAGAGAGCAAATACTTAGCTTTCAGAAGACAGGTACTGAACTGGTTTGCAAGAGCTCAGAGCAGAAAGGATCACTAGCACCCCTGTAGGGCGTCGGCTGCCTTATATCCACTCAGTGATTCCGGGTGTCCAATCAGTCTCCACCTGTTCAGATGACAGGTTCTTCCCAACCCAATCAATTTCACTACCTCTCTTCACCAGCAGAGGGAGTTCATCAGACATCAACGGTGAAGGGGAAAATGAACTCACAACAGGGCAGACTGAGAGGACAGACCAGACTTTGGAGTCCTATTTGAGATGTTTTATATGTGCTGATCAGGATGATTGAGTCTCATTTTTGCCCTTGACCGAATGAGGGCAGGTTTTTAGTAGAGTAGGAGGAAACGACCAGTTCTCATTTCAATGCCAGAACACACCACACCTGGACGTTTTTCATAGAAGGGATCATATCTTGGAAATGCTGCAAACTGGCCACAGAAGGTAAATTACTTATTGTCAGCATTCTGCAGCCCAGATATGTACTGAGATTATGTGAAAAGCCCGGACAACCCCTTTAATGAACGTTCATTCCAGTAGGGTAACCAATATTCCTCTTACATTTGCTGAATTGGGCGTTTTCAAAAAATAGCTGACAAGAAATGTTTCTGTCGCCGATGCGGAGGCCGAATGTGTCAACTGTCCATCAACTAAACATGTAAGTATTCTTCAGAATATTTAGTCTCTAATTTTGTTTCTTTATAATTTAAAGTTCAGATACTTATGTATTTTTCACCAGTAATTAGCAGCAAATATTCAGAATCCGTCCTCATAGGTTACCAGATAAACCCTGGTTACATTTTCCATAACTTGCTGGATATGGAATGATTGACAATTCCCAGCAATTATCTACAAGGTTTTGGAAAACCTATGATTTTAAGCTTTGTTGGATGTAATTATTTTTCTTTATATTTTCAGGTTCATTATTTGAACATTAAGATTTATCTAAATATCGTCATCTCATCTACCTGTGATGGAGGTAAGAACGAATCCTCCACTATCGTCAGCAATCTATAATAAGTGATTTTTAAAATATTGAGAACCTTGAGTCTCTAATTCAGTGTCTTATTGAGTTTTATCATTTAAAGTTTAAATGTTTTTAGACATTTTTCCTTTTTTATCACCACATAGGGAGACAATCAGTTTACGTCTTCATCACAAACAGAAAATGTCCAGACTCCACCTATTCTGATGGACACAAAGCTTCCACCATGTATTTTCCAGGTAAACATTTCTCTGTTTTTCCTCCATTTATTATGTTCTTCATGTCAATACTAAATCATTGTAAGTAACAATCATTCTTGTTTTGAAGAAGTGCAACAGCGAGGCCGTGATAATGTAACAAGGTGTGATAATAGAAATAATGCAATATGGTTTTTATTACTGTATTTATTTCTAATAATTATTATTTTTTCTTGCTGTACAATTTTTTAATTCTGATTGAGAAAAGCAGGAACCGATGAAAGTTATCAGCCTACAGCTGCGGAAGAATCGCCAACACACAATCTGACGGGTGAGATGAGTCCCCCAGACATTACATGCCATACAGATCTATTGTGAGTGCTCTCACCACAGTCGTATGGCTCGTGTTGCATTTTTCTATCATTACAGTAATATTGGCAACTTCCTATTTTCAATTTCCAGATTGGCCTTTTTTGTAGACAATTTATAACGCAATATTTCATGTCTATTTCTACTTCTGCTGATGACCAAAAATATAACGGTGAAGTTGCCTTTGCTGAGTTTGCTTCTTGTGATAACCAGTGCATATTGCCAAGTTTTTTAAAATCATGTCTTTTAATTGTTTTCAGGTTAATGAGAGAAGTGGCTTATCGCGTCTATACAGGCATGACACATCATGGAAGAAAAAGGTGAATACCTGCACCGACCTGCGCTGAGAACATGAGCAGATGCAGTTTCCAAGACCTGGAGAATCTCTACATGGGTTTTTTTCAGAGCTGCCCAGCAATGTATATGGCATTGGACAATTGAATATTAATAGCCATAAATTGTTTGCTTCTAATGTTTCTGAGTTAGATATAAAAACCATAAAAAATAAATATATTAATTCTTTCTAGTTTTGGATTTTTGTTCTGAAGATCGATGGCTGCTGATAAACATATTACAATCAATGTCGTCTTGTGTTCAGCCATCATCTGCCTCGAACAGCAGAGAGGAGCGGAGCTCTGTCTGCGGCTGTTAAACTGTTAAATGCTGCTGTCAGCATTTAATGTGCACCGGCAGGGGGGCTCACCGTTCTATGTGTCCATTGGTGTCCCAGTGAAGAGGTCGTGGTCTGCTGATGACCGCCGTGCCTGTCATGATGATACTCCTGTGAAAACAATCCCGTGCCTGGTGTTCATAGGAGACCATGATTTTTGCTATAAGTAGCAATGCTCTGACATTCCTGTGCATAGCACAAGTGAGCAGATGATCGCAAGTTTGGTGATACACACATAATATGGTGGTCTGACCCCAAGGCTGGAATATTAATCACAGACTGCACACTGATGGCATCCATATGACCTCAGTGATTTTTACAGATCCATAATATTGTAGGGGTAATTTCATCTGAGACTTCGACCCAGAAAATGGACATGTCTGATTTTTGCAAGGAATCACAGACGTGTGACCTTAGATGATAATGGGCACGTGCTGTCTGTGAAATCCACCGATAACTCCTGTGCATGACTCCCGGTGGTGTGAATGAGGCCGGTGTGAAATCATGTAATCTTGGCACATACCCACAGGCTCTGCTGGATCCTCTGCAGTAATGAGTGATCCCACCACAGCCACCATCAGCGCACAGCAGGCACAGTAGCGTAGATAGCGGGGGGGGGGGGCAGAGGGGCCATCGCCCTGGACCGCGTGCTCTGAGGGGGCCCACCCGGAGCTACGCTGCTGTAACTGTATTGGCGTGCCCAGCACGCCGATACAGTTACATTCTTTGGAAGAGCAGAGAAAATTGATCTCCCTGCTCTGCCGCCGAGCCACTATGGGGCCCCTGAGCAGGCGGTGGGGGGTCCGGTGCCAGCAGTGGGCCCTCGCCCATCATCGCAGGGTCAAGTGTATCGGCTGCATGCCAATACAGCTGACCGTATTGATGAGAGAAAGAGCATTACACTCCCTCTTCCATCATCCCCCTCTCACCGTCTAACTCAGACAATGACAGCAGGCGCGATGACGTCACTACCTGGTGCCCACTGTCAGGAGATGAGCGGGATCTCAGAGCAGCGGAAGAACCAGGAGGAAGAGAAGTGAGTATTGGATTTTTTTTAAGGAGGTGCATCATACTATACAGGCTGCCTATGGGGGTGCACTATATTATACAGGTGGCCTATGGGGGTGCCCTATATTGTACAGGCTGCCTATGGGAATGCACTATATTATACAGGCTGCCTATGGGGAGTGCATTATACTCTCTGGAGGCCTATGGGATGGGCATTATACTATATGGAGGTCTATGGGATGTGCATTATACTATATGGAGGCCTATGGGGATTGCATTATACTATACAGGCTGCCTATGGGGAGTGCATTGTACTATATTTGGGGCCTATGGGGAGTGCATTATACTATATGGAGGCCTATGGGATGAGCATTATACTATATGGAGGCCTATGGGATGTGCATTATACTATATGGAAGCCTATGGGAAGTGCATTATACTATATTTGGGGCCTATGGGGAGTGCATTATACTATATTGAGGATTGTCTGGTGCATTATGCTATATGGAGGCTATTTAGGGAGCCATCATACAGTGTGGAGATTAGTGTTGGAGCTATAAGTTTGGGGAATACTGTCCAGTAAGGGAGCATTAGACTGTATAAGAGAGCATCATATTGTGTAGAGGAGAGCTTTAAAGGGGGGAGACTCGTGACATTATTAAATGTAAAATGGCAACTTATTGTTATAGGGGAACTCAGGTTACTGTGATTGTCAAAGGGACACACATAGGGCAATATTACATTCTAGGGGACAAAATGTGGGCACTGTTTTTAGGGCACTTGCACCAGGCATGACTGTATTCTAGAGGGTTGCTTTAAAATTTAGAGGGCACACAGAACCACACAGCAGGTGCAGTCATGGGGACACATATGGCAGAGGCTCAGTATTGGGGTGTCAGTAGGATGAGGGGTTTTTGCAGGTTGGTGATAAAAGGTGATGGGGCTGGAATATGAGATGTGAAATGTGTCTTTGTTATAATCTCTGTAGCCAAGTCCTGGGTGGAAGAAGTTGTCATGTCGGTCTGGGCCAGATAGAAAAGACGTGGAAAGTGAACAATTCCATCAGAAAGAACGTCAGCTGTAAGTCATTATCTATAACTGTACTGTAATCTATGTTCTGTAGGACTGGTATCCACCACCACTGACCATATGGCGGTAATATCCATGATGGTCTTTATATAGAGATTATTGTCAGTAACAGCGCAGTCATCTCCTGCATCCACTATTAGGGGGCGTCACCGAGTTGTAATCAGGGTTTCCTGGTTAGGGGCCCACTCAGAAGTTTCGTCCCCCCTGAACCAAATCCCTAGCTACACCTCTGAGCAGACACTATTGAGTTTACTAACAATAGATAAAAAAGACAGCGCCTCAGACAATGGTGAAAAAAAGACTTACACTTTATTCTGCCTCCTGTGGCGACGTTTCGGTCCGAATAAAGGAGGCAGAATAAAGTGTAAGCCTTTTTCTCACCATTGTCTGAGGCGCTGTCTTTTTTATCTATTGTTATGGAGCTTGCTCCAGGATGGGCTCCCTGGTTTTGACGTGCGCCTCTACAAATCTGTCTTGAACACTTTGACGCTTATAGGGTGCGGTTTAACGTTTTGTTTTTTACTATTGAGTTTACTGTCAGTTTTCCGCAATTATAATCAGAATATTCAGAGCAGCATTTTGCTTTTTTTTTTTCTAGAGACTCCACTACAGATATGAAAGAAGTGGAAATATGAATAAAACTAAAATTAACATTTGTGCTAAAAAAAAATCATGCACCATAAAATGAAGAAAAAAAAGAAACCTAAACCTTACTATAAAACATAAAGATAAAAGGGTGATGGATCTCAAAAAACACCCAAGAACAATAAGCTGCGGTTAAACGCCTATCCTGCAGAGGTCTGTGCAGACAGGTCACTGGCAAAACGCAAGCACCGCCCGTACACTGGACCGAAACCCAGTCCAGTCCGGCAGCGGCAGGGTTACGTTGCTCCGTGTGACTGTGCTGAGCTCTATGAACGATTCACTCGCCACAGCGCACAGGTCACATGACCGAGCTGTCCAGTCAGATCCGTCTCCAGGCTAACCAATCAGCACTCCTTTCCAGGCAAGATGGCGGCGCCGTTGTAGTAGGCCTCGGTTTTTTCCCCGTAATTATTGCATTAACGGACTGCTCCGAATTACCAGTGTCCCGGGGACATGGCGAGCCGGAGGATGCAGCTCAGGGATAGGTCCCGGCATATATGTGAGGAGGATGGAGACCTCGGAGAACGGAAAGTCGCTAAGGACCGGGGGAGCGACTGCGACAGGGAGACTCCTCAGAAAGCCGGCAAGAAGCTGCCCCGCACCACCAGGGCCGGAGCCGCCCGCCTGTCCACTCAGACCTCCGCGTCTGTGGCTGCTGGGAGCGAGAGAGAAGAGGGTAAACTCCGTGTGAGCAACTGTGGGGGAGAAAGGGGGCGACACCATCACGTGTGAACAAGCCAGTGTACCCAGTATACCGCCAGTATACGACCACTGTACCCAGTATACGACCACTGTACCCAGTATACGACCACTGTACCCAGTATACGACCACTGTACCCAGTATACGACCAGTGTACCCAATATAACACCAGTGTGCCCAATATAAAACCAGTGTACCCAATATAACACCAGTGTGTACCCAGTATACGACCAGTGTACCCAATATAAAACCAGTGTGCCCAATATACCACCAGTGTGTACCCAGTATACCGCCAGAGTGCCAATATAAAACCAGTGTGTACCCAGTATACCGCCAGAGTGCCCAATATAAAACCAGTGTGTACCCAGTATACGGCCAGTGTACCCAGTATACGACCAGTGTACCCAGTATACGACCAGTGTACCCAATATAACACCAGTGTGCCCAATATAAAACCAGTGTACCCAATATACCGCCAGTGTGCCCAATATAAAACCAGTGTACCCAATATAACACCAGTGTGTACCCAGTATACCGCCAGAGTGCCAATATAAAACCAGTGTGTACCCAGTATACTGCCAGTGTGTACCCAGTATACTGCCAGTGTGTACCTAGTATACCGCCAGTGTGTACCCAGTATACCGCCAGAGTGCCCAATATAAAACCAGTGTGTACCCAGTATACCGCCAGTGTACCCAGTATACGACCGGTGTACCCAATATAACACCAGTGTACCCAGTATACCGCCAGTGTGCCCAATATAAAACCAGTGTGTACCCAGTATACCGCCAGTGTGCCCAATATAACACCAGTGTACCCAGTATACCATCAGTGTGCTCAATATAAAACCAGTGTGTACCCAGTATACCGCCAGTGTACCCAGTATACCACCAGTGTGCTCAATATAAAACCAATGTGTACCAGTATACCACCAGTGTGCTCAATATAAAACCAGTGTCTACCCAGTATGCGACCAGTGTACCCAGTATACCACCAGTGTGCACCCAGTATATCGCCAGTGTGCCCAATATAAAACCAGTGTGTACCCAGTATACCGCCAGTGTACCCAGTATACCACTAGTGTACCCAGTATACCACCAGTGTGCTCAATATAAAACCAGTGTGTACCCAGTATACCACCAGTGTACCCAATATACCACCAGTGTGTGCCCAATATAAAACCTGTGTGTACCCAGTATACCACCATTGTACCCAATATAACACCAGTGTACCCAGTATACCATCGGTGTGTACCCAGTATATCGCCAGTGTGCCCAATATAACACCAGTGTAACCCAGTATACCACCAGTGTGCTCAATATAAAACCAGTGTGTACCCAGTATACCGCCAGTGTACCCAATATACCACCAGTGTGTACCCAGTATACCGCCAGAGTGCCCAATATAAAACCAGTGTGTACCCAGTATACCGCCAGTGTGTACCCAGTATACCGCCAGTGTGTACCCAGTATACCGCCAGTGTGTACCCAGTATACCGCCAGTGTGTACCCAGTATACCACCAGTGTGTACCCAGTATAAAACCAGTGTGTACCCAGTATATCGCCAGTGTGTACCCAGTATACCGCCAGTGTGTACCCAGTATACCGCCAGAGTGCCCAATATAAAACCAGTGTGTACCCAGTATACCGCCAGTGTACCCAGTATACGACCAGTGTACCCAATATAACACCAGTGTGCCCAATATAAAACCAGTGTACCCAGTATACCGCCAGTGTGCCCAATATAAAACCAGTGTGTACCCAGTATACCGCCAGTGTGCCCAATATAACACCAGTGTACCCAGTATACCATCAGTGTGCTCAATATAAAACCAGTGTGTACCCAGTATACCGCCAGTGTACCCAGTATACCACCAGTGTGCTCAATATAAAACCAGTGTGTACCAGTATACCACCAGTGTGCTCAATATAAAACCAGTGTCTACCCAGTATGCGACCAGTGTACCCAATACAACACCAGTGTACCCAGTATATCGCCAGTGTGCCCAATATAAAACCAGTGTGTACCCAGTATACCGCCAGTGTACCCAGTATACCACTAGTGTACCCAGCATACCACCAGTGTGCTCAATATAAAACCAGTGTGTACCCAGTATACCACCAGTGTACCCAATATACCACCAGTGTGTGCCCAATATAAAACCTGTGTGTACCCAGTATACCACCATTGTACCCAATATAACACCAGTGTACCCAGTATACCATCAGTGTGTACCCAGTATATCGCCAGTGTGCCCAATATAACACCAGTGTACCCAGTATACCACCAGTGTGCTCAATATAAAACCAGTGTACCCAATATACCACCAGTGTGTACCCAGTATACCGCCAGAGTGCCCAATATAAAACCAGTGTGTACCCAGTATACCGCCAGTGTACCCAGTATACCGCCAGTGTACCCAGTATACCGCCAGTGTACCCAGTATACCGCCAGTGTGTACCCAGTATACCACCAGTGTGTACCCAGTATAAAACCAGTGTGTACCCAGTATATCGCCAGTGTGTACCCAGTATACCGCCAGTGTGTACCCAGTATACCACCAGAGTGCCCAATATAAAACCAGTGTGTACCCAGTATACCGCCAGTGTACCCAGTATACGACCAGTGTACCCAATATAACACCAGTGTGCCCAATATAAAACCAGTGTACCCAGTATACCGCCAGTGTGCCCAATATAACACCAGTGTACCCAGTATACCATCAGTGTGCTCAATATAAAACCAGTGTGTACCCAGTATACCGCCAGTGTACCCAGTATACCACCAGTGTGCTCAATATAAAACCAGTGTGTACCAGTATACCACCAGTGTGCTCAATATAAAACCAGTGTCTACCCAGTATGCGACCAGTGTACCCAATATAACACCAGTGTACCCAGTATACCACCAGTGTGTACCCAGTATATCGCCAGTGTGCCCAATATAAAACCAGTGTGTACCCAGTATACCGCCAGTGTACCCAGTATACCACTAGTGTACCCAGTATACCACCAGTGTGCTCAATATAAAACCAGTGTGTACCCAGTATACCACCAGTGTACCCAATATACCACCAGTGTGTGCCCAATATAAAACCTGTGTGTACCCAGTATACCACCATTGTACCCAATATAACACCAGTGTACCCAGTATACCATCAGTGTGTACCCAGTATATCGCCAGTGTGCCCAATATAACACCAGTGTACCCAGTATACCACCAGTGTGCTCAATATAAAACCAGTGTGTACCCAGTATACCACCAGTGTACCCAGTATACCACCAGTGTACCCAATATACCACCAGTGTGTACCCAGTATACCACCAGTGTGCCCAATATAAAACCAGTGTGTACCCAGTATGCCGCCATTGTGCCCAATATACCACCAGTGTACCCAGTATACCACCAGTGTACCCAATATAACACCAGTGTACCCAGTATACCACCAGTGTGTACCCAATATAACACCAGTGTGTACCCAGTATACCACCAGTGTGTACCCAGTATACCACCAGTGTGTACCCAATATAACACCAGTGTGTACCCAGTATACCACCAGTGTGTACCCAGTATACCGCCAGTGTACCCAGTATACCACCAGTGTACCCAGTATACCACCAGTGTACCCAGTATACCACCAGTGTGCTCAATATAAAACCAGTGGGTACCCAGTATACCACCAGTATACCGCCAGTGTGTACCTCCAGTGTACCCAGTGTAACACCAGTGTGCTCAATATAAAACCAGTGTGTACCCAGTATACCACCAGTGTGCCAATATAAAACCAGTGTGTACCCAGTATAACACCAGTGTGTACCCAGTATAACACCAGTGTGTACCCAGTATAACACCAGTGTGTACCCAGTATACCGCCAGTGTGTACCCAGTATATCGCCAGTGTGAACCCAGTATACCACCAGTGTGCCCAATATAAAACCAGTGTGTACCCAGTATACTGCCAGTGTGCCCAATATAGAACCAGTGTGTACCCAGTATACCACCAGTGTGCCCAATATAAAACCAGTGTGTACCCAGTATACCACCAGTGTGCCCAATATAAAACCAGTGTGTATCCAGTATACCACCAGTGTGTACCACCAGTGTGTACCCAGTATACCACCAGTGTGTACCCAGTGCAACACCAGTGTAACACAAGTGTGTACCCAGTATACCGCCAGTGTACCCAATATATCACCAGTGTGTACCCAATATATCACCAGTGTGTACCCAGTATAACACCAGTGTGTACCCAGTATACCACCAGTGCGTACACAGTGTAACACCAGTGTATACCCAGCATAACACCAGTATACCACCAGTGTGTACCATCAGTGTACCCAGTATACCACCAGTGTGTACCCAGTATAACACCAGTGTATCCAGTATATCATCAGTGTACCCAGCGTACCACCAGTGTACCCAGTATACCTGCAGTGTATACCCAGTATAACGCCAGAGTACTCAGAATACCATCAGTGTATACCCAGTATAACGCCATTGTCCCCAGCATAATACTAGTGTATAACATCAGTGTGTACCCAGTACATGACCATCTACCTAGAAATTGCAATAAACCTGCTGTGTATTCGACCCATGTGCAGATATTTGTGTCCATCAGGAGTCTGGGAAAGCTGGGGAGATAAACCTGACGACAACTGTAAAGGTCTCCGCATTAGCCGGCACCCAGGTTTCTCAGAAAGAAGAACTAGGAGGTAGGCTTACCACAGCCCAGATTTCACTGCCTAATGATGTTTCCGTTCAATGAAAACCTCCATTCTGACGGCTCTGCTCCTGCAGAACGTGTTTACCACAGACTTTCAGTGGACACAATCCGCAAATGCATAAATTGCCATCTTGTGGATCTCAGATCCCAGCTCTGGTTAATTTATGCTGCTTATACTCTTTGCACAATGTGAATGGGAGTTTTCAAAATATCATGCACTGTGCTGACACTTTAAAATGGATGATACACGTGAGAATGCACCCATAGGCTCTGTTCGCACCATGTTTGCGCCCTCCATCACAGCTGTATTTTGACATCTACCTCACACAGAACACTCGTGACGGTTGAAGGGGGTTGCCAGGCAGAAATTCTTTTGAGTAGTAGCTGTTCTACAGTACTCAGCAGCAACCGCTACACATTGAATGGAGCTGCTCCAACCGCTGCCGGAGCTCATAACAACTGATTGGTGGCAGTGCTGGGTATTGGAACTCCACTGATCTCACATTGATGACCCATCCAATGGATAGGTCATCAGTAATTTCTGCTTGGACGACCCCTTTAATAGGACTGTCATGTCTATCAGCTTAATTTAAAAATCTAAATATATGTTGTACCTTATCTATAGACTTCAGTAAAGCATCTACTTGTGCATCCTTTTATCATGTTTGGATACCTAAATTTATACCAGGTTTGTTGTGTTCAGTCATTCAATATACAGGGATTAGGGTCTGTCTGGTTTCCGTCTTTACCTGGTAAATATTGCCAGATGCTGCACTATATTGTCTGGCATTTTGTAAGGAATTAGCTACAGAGGTGCCAAAATGTGATCACGGCCTAAAACTTAAACTAAAGGCAAAATTAATGTAAACCCCAGACCTCACACAAAAAAACCTATTTAGTTGCCATTTCTTTTTACCGTTAGGCTCTTCTGTGTAAGAGTTCATGAGGAGATCGTGTATTGAGCCCCGACACTCATTCTGCTGGACACATTACAGGATATACCCGCCTCCTCCAGTGCATCTGTCAGCACATCTGCGGGATATGGGTAGCTGGAGCCCCCTGCATTAATCCAACACTTAAAGGGGTGGTCCAGGACTTACGTATTTTTCGGACTATAAGACGCACCGGACCATAAGACGCACCCCAAATTTTCAGAAGGAAAACAGGGAAAAAAAAATGTGTCAAATAGGGGTTCGTCTTACAGTCCGAATTCAGCTTTCCCGGGGGGAGGGGATCAGCAGTGCTGGTGGAGTGGGGTCACGGGGTGTTCGGTGGTCTGGCGATATGACTCCCATCCCAACCTGATGCGGTGTCCTCCGGGAAATCCCATCCCAGGCTGGTGCAGCAGGTTCGACGGTGGTGCCTTGTGCGGGGGGTTCCGTCGGCATCTTGTGAAAGCCCGGAGGCCCCGCATATCCATTGCTGCGATGCGGTGGCCTCCGGGAAAATAGCCGCTGGGGCGGCGCATACTCAGATTGAGCGGCGGTGGCTCAACAGCAGTGATAATTTCTGCAACATATGCGGAGAATATACAATGAAAGCACAAAAGACGGAAATGACTCCACTTGTTAAGAAAGCATATGAACTATACTTTGAATGTTCAATTGGAGATAAGGACAAACAGTGGGCACCTCATATATGCTGTGCATCTTGTTCTAGAAGCCTTAGAGCATGTCTGAATGGATCACAACCTTCAATGCCGTTCGCTGTCCCAACAATGATATGGAGAGAGCAGAGAGATCATGTAACAGATTGCTACTTCTGTCTTACTAATGTAACAGGATATTCAGCAAAGAACAAGAAATCAATAGAATATCCTAATCTTCCTTCAGCCATAAGACCAGTGCCACACGATGAAAGTATTCGTGTTCCAAAGCCGCCCAAAGTATGGACAATGGAGGACGACGAAGAGGAACTAACAATGTCAGTGGAAAATGAAACTGCTGCAGACCCAGACTTTAAGCCTTCTACATCTAATCCACATCTGTTCAGTCAAGCTGATCTGAGTGACTTGGTCAGAGATTTGAAATTGTCAAAGAGGCAGGCAGAATTATTGGGATCAAGGCTACAAGAACGGAATCTCTTATTACCAGGAACAAGAGTTTCTGTTTTTCGCAGTCGTCAAGAAGACCTTAATCAATTTTTCAACCATGTCGACAGTTTAACCTTTTGCAATGACGTCTTGGGGTTGTTTGGTGCTCTTGGATGTGAACATGGCGACTGTTCATTGACTTGTCAGTTTTAAGTCTGAAGGCTGTTTTACTACACACCGGAAATATCTATCCTTCTATACCTATTGGACTTGCCGTACACAAGAAACCTATGAGAATATGGAGTTACTGTTGACCCACATTAATTATAGAAATTATAACTGGAACATATGTGGTGATCTAAAAGTTGTTGCACTTCTTGGACTGCAGCTTGGATATAGCAAGTATTGTTGTTTTATTTGTGAGTGGGACAGTCGTGCACGAGAAATGCATTTCAGAAAGGACTGGCCACGCTGCGAAAACCTGGTTGCTGGACAGAAGAATGTTAAACATAATCCTCTCGTTGATCCAGCAAATATATTTCTCCCTCCTTTGCATGTTAAACTTGGGCTTATAATGAATTTTTGTCAAAGCAATGAACAAAGAATCGGAAGCGTTTTCTTACTTGCGACAGAAATTTCCAAGAATAAGTGATGCAAAGATTAAAGAAGGTATTTTTATTGGCCCACAGAATGACAGTAGCTTTGATGGTCTTTTCCAAGGTGATAAACATGTGGAATGGAGAGCCTTTAAAGATGTGACCTTCAACTTCCTTGGCAACAACAGGGAACCGATCTTTGAACAACTCCTGGACAACATGCTCACAGCATACCATTCGTTGCACAGTGTTATAGGGGAACTCCACGTCGTGTTTTTTTTGGGGGGTCCCCCTATTTTAATAGCCAGTAAAGGATAAAGATACAGCTGCGGCCTCATATTCATAGCCTGGGAAGATCCATGGGTATTAACTCCTTCCCAGGCTATAGACATCGGCCCCCAGTCACTGGCTTTCCCTCTCTGGATTGGAAAATAGCGTGGGAGCCCACACCATTTTTTCCAAAAAATAATCTTTTATTAATTAAATACATTAACATTAAGCTGCAAACATACTATACTAATTGTATTTGTCACACACATCTACATATCTAACTATTCTGTATGTAGTTACTGTCTAACCATCTATTCTATTCTTTTCTTCAATCTATGTAATATAAATGTGTGTGTGTGTGTGTATATATATATATATATATATATATATATATATATATATATTGTATACATGTATTCTATCTTTTCCATTATAACATGTCAGTGTGATTTTACTGTAGCCGGATATGAATTGCTGGCTTTTCAAAGGGCACTGGTGCGTAAAAATCGCACAGCACTCGCATGGTATGATTGCTGTGTGATTTTCTTTATCACACCTATTGACTTCTATTGCGGGATGCAATCCGAATTTTGATGACAATCGCAGCATGCTGCGATTTTTTTTTCTTTTTTCCAGTCCAATCGTGATCCGAGCTGGAAAAAAAAATACAAATGAACACACCATCATAGATTAACATTGGTCCAAATTCAATCCGATTTTTTTATCGGATTGAATTCGTCCGATTTCATCACAAGTGGGCATGAGCCCTTAGATGGAAGCTCCAAAGTAAGTGCTCAGCGTAAACCTCTCCATTACTAAGCCGGGCGTGATGTCACCTTACAGTACAAAGGTGACATCAACCCCCCAACTGTTACCCCATATGCCACCACTACAGGGCAGTGGGAAGAGAGAGACTAAGTGCCGGAATTGGTGCATCTTAGAGATGCGCCTTTTCTGGGGCGGCTGAGAGCTGGATTTTATAGCCGGGGGGGGCAATATCCATGGTCCCTTCCTAGTCTATTAATATCAGTCTGCAGCTGTCTGCATAGCCTTTTTTTTGGGGGGGGGGGTCCCCCTATTTTTGACTTTCCCTCTCTGGATTGGAAAATTGCTCTGGAGCCCACACTATTTTTTTTTTTTTCCAAAAATAATCTTTTATTAAATTTATACATTAACATTAAGCTGCACACATACTATACTAATTGTATTTGTCACACACATCTACAGTATATATCTACCTATTCTGTATGTATTTACTGTATGTAAACCATCTATTCAATCCTTTTCTTCGATCTAACTCTGTGTTTTAAAGAATATTTCCTTTGAAAATGATGTGTAAATGACTTGGAGCATTTCTCTATGTAAAACCTCATGTTAAAATCACGTTGCAGTCTGACAGCAATCGCACTGCATTCGTATGTAAATCGGATGCTAGGTGTGAAAAATCGGATTGTGCTCACACAAAAAACGCATGACACTTGCATTACACTCGTCCGACTCTCTCTCCTGCATCAAAATAGGTCCGATTTTAAAATCGCTAGTGTGTCTCCAGCCTAAATCTCTGAATAATGTGATTCAAAAGAAATCCTCGAGGGATCCATTCACTATAGTGAGCAGAGTTACTATGGACTCCATCTGGCCTCTGTTCAGTGGTGTCCTTCTTTTCAGAAGCGCACAGTACTGTGGTGGACTGCGCTTTTATGTATGCCTAAAAACATGGATACCGCCGAATCAGCAATTGTTTTTTTTATTATGCCGAGCCCCCTCCTCCCTGCCTTCTAAATTATGTGATCGATATCGATCGCAGAAATTAGGGGGTTAAATTGTCAAGAGCGATGCGGGTACCGCTCCTGACAGTGAGACCTGGGTGTCAGATGGAATATTAGTTGAGCACCCTGTGGCAATCGTGCGCTCACAACTTCTGTGCACGCAAAAACGCCATGACCTATCCATACGTCATAGATTGGGAACTCCTTCCCTTCCATTACATATGGATATGTCTTAGGTCATGAAGGGGTTAAAGAGTAATCAATCATTTTTTTTTGCATAATCCAATAGTATGTGTGAAAATAAGAAACTGTAATGTATTTTATCAGCGAAGTCTACCATATTTTTCCGACTATAAGACGCACCGGACCATAAGATGCACCTAGGTTTTAGAGGAGGATAATAGAAAAAAAAATTGAAGCAGTAAATGTGGTCCTGACGCACTGTTATGGGGAGGGGGGATCTGCAGCTAACACTGTTATAGGTGTAATGTCCCCCAATTCAGTACTAATATCCCCCATCCTGGTATATATATGCCCCATCCCCATACAGGTATATATGATCCCCACCCTGGTATATATGTCCCCATCTGGGTATGCATGTGTCAACCCCCCCCCCCCCATCCTGGTATACACTGGCCCCCATCCTGGTGTACTTGGCCTCCCCATGCCCATCCTGGTATATTTTGACTCCCATCATGCTGCACAGATGAAAAAAATAAACGATTCTACTCGCCTTCCCTCTGCTATCTTGCATCTCATGGCGTCCTGCTCTGATGCCAGTAGCTGATGTCAGTGTGTAAGCAACGCATAACGTCATTGTCGTGCGCCCCCACACTCCGAGGTCAGCTGCTGGAATATTCACTCCTCCCCATGCCCGGGACTATGGGAGTGGGGAGCAGTGAATATTCATTTTCTTTAATAGCGGACAAACTGTTAGCCGCAGCCGCCGACTCCTGCAGCTGACAGGGTGATCACGTGTGCCTGCTATTAAAGAGAAGGAATATTCACTGCTCTCCACTCCACAGTCTGGCCCACCTCGACGCCGGCTTCAGTACATAGAGGTGTAGAGACCAGTGAATATTCATTCTCTTAACAGCGGGCACACGTGTTGGCTGCAGCCGTCGGCTCCTGCCTCCTGTGACCTTCTCTACTGCTGCCGCTCCCCCCTTCTCACCCATCCACAGCTACAGTCATATGTTAAAGTTTGGGCACCCCTATTAATGTTAACCTTTTTTCTTTATAACAATTTTGTTTTTTGCAACAGCTATATCAGTTTCATATATCTAATAACTGATGGACTCAGTTATATTTCTGGATTCAAATGAGGTTTATTGTACTAACAGAAAATGTGCAATCTGCATTTTAACAAAATTTGACCGGTGCAAAAGTATAGGCACCTCAACATAAGTGACATTAACCCCTTCACTACCAAGGGTGGTTTGCACGTTAACTACCGGGCCAATTTTTACAATTCTGACCACTGTCCCTTTATGAGGTCATAACTCTGGAACGCTTCAACGGATCTAGGCGATTCTGACATTGTTTTCTCGTGACATATTGTACTTCATTTTAGTGATAAAATTTCTTCGCTATAACTTGCGTTTATTTATGAAAAAAACGGAAATATGGCAAAAATTTAGAATATTTTGCGATTTTCAAACTTTGAATTTTTATGACCTTAAACCAGAGAGTTACATGACAGAAAATAGTTAATAAATAACATTTCCCACATGTCTACTTTACATCAGCACAAGTTTGGAAACAAAATTTTTTTTTGTTAGGAAGTTATAAGGGTTAAAAGTTGACCAGCGATTTCTCATTTTTACAACAAAATTTACAAAACCATTTTTTTTTAGGGACCGCCTCACATTTGAAGTCACTTTGAGGGGTCTATATGGCAGAAAATACCCAAAAGTGACACCATTCTAAAAACTTCACCCCTCAAGCTACTCAAAACTACATTCTAGAAGATTATTAACCATTCAAGTGCTTCACAGGAGCAGAAGCAACATGGAAGGAAAAAAATAACATTTAACTTTTTAGTCACAAAAATGATCTGTTAGCAACAATTTTTTAATTTTCCCAAGGGTAACAGGAGAAATTGGACCCCAAAAGTTGTTGTCCAATTTGTCCTGAGTACGCTGATACCCTATATGTGGGGGGGGGACCACTGTTTGGGCGCACGGCAGGGCTCGGAAGAGAAGCAGCGCCGTTTGACTTTTTCAACCTAAAATTGGCTGGAATTGAGATTGGACACCATGTTGCATTTGACGAGCCCCCAATGTGCCCAAACAGTGGAAACCCCCAACAAGTGACCCCATTTTGGAAACTAGACCCCCTAAGGAACTTATCTAGATGTGTGGTGAGCACCTTGAACCCCCTAGGGCTTCACAGGAGTTTATAACGCCCAGGCGTGAAAATAAAAAATCATATTTTTTCCACAAACATGATCGTTTAGTCCCCAATTTTTTATTTTCCCAAAGGTAGCAGAAGAAATTGGACCCCAAAAGTTGTTGTCCAATTTGTCCTGAGTACGCTGATACTGTATATGTGGGGGGGGACCACTGTTTGGGCGCACGGCAGGGCTCGGAAGGGAAGCAGCACCGCTTGACTTTTTCTACCTAAAATTGGCTGGAATTGAGATTGGACGCCATGTTGCGTTTGACGAGCCCCCAATGTGCCCAAACAGTGGAAACCCCCCACAAGTGACCCCATTTTGGAAACTAGACCCCCTAAGGAACTTATCTAGATGTGTGGTGAGCACCTTGAACCCCCTAGGACTTCACAGGAGTTTATAACGCCCGGGCGTGAAAATAAAAAATCATATTTTTTCCACAAACATGATCGTTTAGTCCCCAATTTTTTATTTTCCCAAAGGTAGCAGGAGAAATTGGACCCTAAAAGTTGTTGTCCAATTTGTCCTGAGTACGCTAATACTCTATATGTGGGGGGGACCACTGTTTGGGCGCACGGCAGGGCTCGGAAGGGAATCAGCGCCGCTTGACTTTTTCAACCTAAAATTGGCTGGAATTGAGATTGGACGCCATGTTGCGTTTGACGAGCCCCCAATGTGCCCAAACAGTGGAAACCCCCCACAAGTGACCCCATTTTGGAAACTAGACCCCCTAAGGAACTTATCTAGATGTGTGGTGAGCACCTTGAACCCCCAAAGGTAGCAGGAGAAATTGGACCCCAAAAGTTGTTGTCCAATTTGTCCTGAGTAGGCTGATACTCTATATGTGGGGGGGACCACTGTTTGGGCGCACGGCAGGGCTCGGAAGGGAAGCAGCGCCGCTTGACTTTTTCAACCTAAAAATTGGCTGGAATTGAGATTGGACGCCATGTTGCGTTTGACGAGCCCCCAATGTGCCCAAACAGTGGAAACCCCCCACAAGTGACCCCATTTTGGAAACTAGACCCCCTAAGGAACTTATCTAGATATGTGGTGAGAACTTTGAACCCCCAAGTGTTTCACTAAAGTTTATACTGCCCAGGCGTGAAAATAATAAATCCTATTTTGTGCCCACAAAAATGATCGTTTAGTCCCCAATTTTTAATTTTCCCAAGCGTAACAGGAGAAATTGGATCCCAAAAGTTGTTTTTGTCCTGAGCACGCTGGTGCCCCATATGTGGGGGAAAACTACTGTTTGGGCACACGTCGGGGCTCAGAAGGGAAGAAGTGACGCTTTGGAATGCAGACTTTGGGAGGGTCGGAAGGGAGAGACGTTTTGAAATGCAGACTTAGATGGAATGGTCTGCGAGCATCATTTTCCATTTGCAGAGCCCCTGATGTGCCTAAACAGTAAAAAAACCCACAAGTGACATTGATTTGGAAACTAGACCCCCAAGGAACTTATCTAGATGTGCCCCAACTAATCTAATGTTTCCGGTAACGAAATTTAGTAGTGCATTGAGGTGTGGTACAATTTGAAGCAATCCTTCATACACAGGCCAGGTTTTTCGGGGCAGGTGTCGCATTGATAAATGGTGTCCTTGCATATTCCGTTTTTGTAACACACTCGGCACCTTTTTTGCGATTTACCTCTTTTTCCAGTTTGCGGGACCTCCCCCGGGAAATGCTGACCTGGTACAATACGAGCACCTTCAGTTCCGGATGTTCTGGGGCCCGCTCCTTCCAGAGTGCCAAACATCAGGGCCTTAACCACTACCTCCTGAAACTGAAGGTACGACGTATCGCTGGGGCATGCACATTGTGACAATAGGAATGCATTGAGCATTGCCAATTGGACGATGTGCACGACCAGCTTTTTGTACCACGCCTTGGCCTTTCTCAAAGCATTGTACGGTTGGAGGTATTGATCGGAGCGATCAACGCCCCCCATGTTTTTATTGTACCCCAGCACACATTCAGGTTTGCTGACTTGTGCCGAGGTACCCCGTACACTGCTGAGGGCGCTGCCATCACCGTGTATGGTGGTCAAGAGAAAGACATCCCTCTTGTCCTTGTACTTGACCACCAGAAGGTGGTCGCTACATTGGGCCCTGCTCTCACCTTTTCGGAGCATCTGCCCAAGTAGCGTCTTCGGGAGGCCTCTCTGATTTTTGCGGACAGTACCGCAAGCTGCGGTACCTCGCGCAAAGAGGGCTTTGTAGAGTGGGACACTGGTATAAAAGTTATCAGTGTAGAGGTGATAACCTTTATCCAGCAGTGGGTGCACCAAATCCCACACAATTTTCCCACTCACTCCCAGGTCAGGAGGACACTCAGGGGGTTCAATCCTGGTGTCCTTTCCTTCGTACACTCTAAACCTGTGGGTGTACCCTGAGGTACTCTCACACAGCTTATAGAGTTTGATTCCGTACCTGGCCCTCTTACTGGGAAGGTATTGACGGAATCCGAGCCTGCCCTTAAAATGGACCAAGGACTCGTCCACGCAGATGTTCCTTTGGAGCACGTACACTTCAGCAAACTTTTTGTTGAAGTGTTCGATGACCGGCCGAACTTTGAACAGACGGTCAAAGTTGGGGTCATCTCGTGCGAGACACTGTGCATTATCGTTATAATGCAGAAACTTGAGGATGGCCTGAAAACGCGCCCGGACCATGACCATTCGGAACACTGGAGTGTTGTATAAAATATCAACACTCCAATATTGCGAAATTTCAGGCTTCTTCAGGATACCCATGTGGAGGACCAGGCCCCAAAACTTCGTCATTTCAACTGCGTCCACAGGAGACCAGTTAGTATAGGATGAAAGCGGGTTTTGCTCCAAAAATTGCCGAGCGTACAAATTAGTTTGCTCCACCATGTGGTTAACAAAATCCTCAGAGAAAAAGACTTTGAAAAAGTCAATTTCTGTGAGGCCGGTGGTGTCAAACTTGATTCCTGATTCTGCCACAAAATCAGGAATCAGTGGCTCGTAATTTTCGGGGGGCGAGGTCCACACAGGGTTTGCTGAATCAGCTGCGGGCATGGTTGGCGCTGCCTCATCTTCTGTCCTGGAGCGTCTGCGTGGCGGTTCCGCAGGACCCGAGGAGGAAGATGAGGAGGGGGAAGAGGAAGAAGAAGAGGATGAAGAATCCGAAAAATAAAGAAAAGTCGGATCGTCATCCTCGCTATCAGTGTCGGAGGCAAGGTAAGAATATGCCTCCTCCATTGAATAGCGCTGTTGGGAGGAACGTGATGGGCGGGACATTTTTTTGTGAAATATGGTGCTTGGGTGTACTTTATTTATAACTGTGTATGTGGTGGGGGGCTAGTGATTGGTGCACACTATCCTGTAAGAAAAAGCTAAAAGGAAATGTGGAAAAAAAAGTCTAAAACAGCAGGACCTAGATATGGTAAGTGAACGGCGTCACTTACCAAAATTTAGTGGCTGCTGGATGTGTGCACAGGGGTGGCTCAAAGGGGGGGGAGGTGAAAAAGAAAAATGGAAAACAGCCGGCACGAACTTTGATAAGTGAATTGCGTCACTTATCAAAATTCAGCGGCTGCTAAATGTGCACACGGAAACGGCACAAAGGGGGGTAAAAAGAGGGGGCTGGGGGGATTGGGGTGGATGAATAGAGATCGGACAGGGATCAACAGTTAGGGTTGTAGTTAGGTGGCACAAAAAGGGGAGAAAAAAATTTAAAACGGCAGGCAGGTGGCGCAAAAGTGGGGTGGAGGGGGGTGGGGGATGGGGGGATTGGGGTGGATGAAGAGAGATTGGGCAGGGGTCAGTTAGGGTTGTAGTTAGGTGGAACAAGGGGGGGAGAAAAAAATGAAAAACGGGATGTGTGTGCGGAGGAAAAAAAAGCGAGCACGAGTGTTGATCGGTGAACTGCGTCACCAATCAACGCTCGGCTGCTGCGCACGGAGGTGGCGCAAAAGTGGGGTGGAGGGGGGTAAAAATAGGGGGAAGGGGGATGGGGGTGGATGAAGAAAGATTGGGCAGGGGTCAGTTAGGGTTGTAGTTAGGTGGCACAAGGGGGGGAGAAAAAAATGAAAAACGGGATGTGTGTGCGGAGGAAAAAAAAGCGAGCACGAGTGTTAATCGGTGAACTGCGTCACCAATCAACGCTCGGCGGCTGCGCACGGAGGTGGCGCAAAAGTGGGGTGGAGGGGGGTAAAAATAGGGGGATGGGGGGATTGGGGTGGATGAAGAAAGATTGGGCAGGGGTCAGTTAGGGTTGTAGTTAGGTGGCACAAGGGGGGGAGAAAAAAATGAAAAACGGGATGTGTGTGCGAAGTAAAAAAAAGCGAGCACAAGTGTTGATCGGTGAACTGCGTCACCGATCAACGCTTGGCGGCTGCACACGGAGGCGGCGCAAAAGGGGGGATGGAGGGGGTAAAAGGGGGGTGAGGGGGGTAAAAGGGGGGGTGGACGGGGGGGATGAAGATAGGTGGGGGGGTGAAGATAGATTGGGCAGGGGATCAGGGATCAATTAACACTTACAGCTGTAGTTTTCTTTCTTCTTTCTTCTGCAGGGATTGTGATGCTACAAGCTGTGGCACCACAATACCCAGCACAGGAGCTCTTGCTGCATCCGACCTCTCTGCAGGAATCCTCAGCTAGAGTGAGGACCCCTGCAGACAGGTTAGACAGGTCAGAGGCAGGTCAGGGGCAGGTCACAGAGCGGTCACATCGCTGCTGTGACCTGTCATTGGTGGGATCGAATGATTACATCGATCCCACCAATCCCTGATCTGCCTGGTGACCATGGTAACTGCCTAGGATCGGCGCTCACAGCTCCGATTCCTAGGCAGGTCATGGCCAGGTCATCAGCAGGGCACAGAGCGGTCAATCGATCGCGCCAACCACTTCCTGCAGGCCCTGCTGGGCCTGTCCTAGGCTCCGGCCTAGGATCGGTGCTATTACAGCACCGATCCGGGCCGGTACCGGCAGGGCACAGCGGCGATATTGCGCCGCTGTGCGCTGCGATTGGCGCGATCGATTATATCGGCGATCGCGCCAATCTGGGGGCTTTTCTCCGGTGCCTGGCGTTGCCAGGCACCAGTCCTAGGATCGAGTACATCGGTACTCGATCCTAGCCTAGATTCCTGTTGTTTCAGCCAATCTGATTGGCTGAAACAAAGAGAATTGCTGTGATTGGCTGTTCAATTCAGAACAACCAATCACAGGTCAGAGAGGGGCGGGCCAGGGCGGAGACTGCCCGGGATGCCGAGGCCATCTATCCTGAGGTAAGATGGCGTCGGCATTTTAATGCGATCACCGCGACTTAAGTCGCGATGTCGCATTAAAGGGCATGACGTAATATTCCGTCCATGGTAATTAGGTCCATGGTCACATGGACGGAATATTACGTCAATTGTAGGTAAGGGGTTAATATTTCGTAGATTCTCCTTTTGCAAAAATAACAGACTCTAGTCGCTTCCTGTAGCTATTAATGAGTTCCTGGATCCTGAATGAAGGTATTTGTGACCATTCCTGTTTTCAAAACAATTCCAGTTCAGTTAAGTTTGATGGTCGCTGAGCATGGACAGCCCGCTTCAAATCATCCCACAGATGTTCAATAATATTCAGGTCTGGGGACTGGGATGGCCATTCCAGAACATTGTAATTGTTCCTCTGCATGAATGCCTGAGTAGATTTGGAGCAGTGTTTTGGATCATTGTCTTGCTGAAATATCCATCCCCTGCGTAACTTCAACTTCGTCACTGATTCTTGCACATTATTGTCAAGAATCTACTGATACTGAGTTGAATCCATGCGACCCTCAACTTTAACAAGATTCCCGATGCCGGCATTGGCCACACAGCCCCAAAGCATGATGGAACCTCCACCGATTTTTACTGTGGGTAGCAAGTGTTTTTCTTGGAATGCTGTGTTTTTTAGCCTCCATGCATAACACCTTTTTGTATGACCAGACAACTCAATCTTTGTTTCATCAGTCCACAGGACCTTCTTCCAAAATGTAACTGGCTTGTCCAAATGTGCTTTTGCATACCTCAGGTGACTCTGTTTGTGGCGTGCTTGCAGAAACGGCTTCTTTCGCATCACTCTCCCATACAGCTTCTCCTTGTGCAAAGTGCGCTGTATTGTTGACCGATGCACAGTGACACCATCTGCAGCAAGATGATGCTGCAGGTCTTTGGAGGTGGTCTGTGGATTGTCCTTGACTGTTCTCACCATTCTTCTCTGCCTTTCTGATATTTTTCTTGGCCTGCCACTTCTGGGCTTAACAAGAACTGTACCTGTGTTCTTCCATTTCCTTACTATGTTCCTCACAGTGGAAACTTACAGGTTAAATCTCTGAGACAACTTTTTGTATCCTTCCCCTGAAAAGCTATGTTGAATAATCTTTGCTTTCAGATCATTTGAGAGTTGTTTTGAGGAGCCCATGATGCCACTCTTCATAGGAGAATCAAATAGGAGAACTACTTGCAAGTGGCCACCTTAAATACCTTTTCTCATGATTTGATACACCTGGCTATGAAGTTCAAAGCTCAATGAGGTTACAAAACCAATTTAGTGCTTCAGGAAGTCAGTAAAAAGTAGTTAGGAGTGTTAAAATCAAGAAAATGATAAGGGTGCCCATACTTTTGCACCGGTCAGATTTTGTTTAAATGCAGATTGCACATTTTCTGTTAGTACAATAAGCCTCATTTGAATCCAGAAATATAACTGAGTCCATCAGTTATTAGATATATGAAACTGAAATAGCTGTTGCAAAAACCAAAATTGTTATAAAGAAAAAAGGTTAACATTAATAGGGGTGCCCAAACTTTAACATATGACTGTACATAAGGTACAACCGGACTATAAGATGCAACCCCCCCCCCCCCCACTTTCCTCCAAAAGTTTGTCGAAATAAAGTGCGTCTTATAGTCTGAAATATATGGTACTTCTTTCTCCTGGAAAGATCATTTAGTTTCAAAATTCTCTATTTCTGGGTTAAAATATTGTATAGAGGAATAGCACTCTAAGGCCGGGGTCACACTAACCGACGCAAAATACGGTCAGTATTTTACATGCGTAATACGGATGAATGACCCCTAAATAGTGCTCCGTATGTCATCCGTAATCAAGGTGTGGACGCATATTTTGCGCATGTAAGCATCCGTATGGCGAGATTTTCTCGCAGGCTTGCAAAGTGGACATATAATGGAGCCCTATGACAGGGTTTCTAACAGAAACCAAAGAATAGATATAGACACATAGAATACATGTGTATATATATATATATATATGTATTCTATGTGTCTATATCTATTCTTTTGTTTCTTTATTAAAACTGTCAGTGTGAGTTTGCTGTATAGCGCACTGAATTGCCGGCTTTGGTAAAAGACACCGGGTGCGTATTTCTCGCAAGTCACATGTGTGGTCCGTGTGTAATCTGTATTTTTTGCGCACCCATAGACTTGCATTGGCGTACTACGGGCGTAGTACGCTGACAATCGCAGCATGCTGCGATTGGCACGGACCGTAGAATACGGATGAGAAATATACGCCTGGTGCGAGGGACCCCATAGAAAATCATTGGTCCGTGTGTAATGCGTGCTTTTAGCGCCTATCACTCGGCCGTATTCCTCGCCAGTGTGACCCCGGCCTAAGAATAGGCCCAAAACTGAATGTTTCTGAATGCTTTTCATTTCTGTCCTCATATCTAAAATAAAAAAAATGTTATTACACTGCAGAGTGAAGTATAGCAATGTTTCGGGCAATGTACCCTTTGTCAGGGTCGAAGAGGATATGTGTGATCAACTCACCTTTTGTCTATTGCGAATTTCTGGATAAAATCCCGTATTGAGTGAAGAAAGATTTTTAAATTACTGAGACACTCAGTAGCAAGTAGTAGTGTCAGCTTCTTTGTAGAGGGGTGAGGAAGGAGTATCTGGAAGCAGAGATCCCGTCCCTTCAGCCTCCCTCCATCATCTGTATAGAATCTCATCAGTAGCAGCTGTCATCTCCTACCTTAGTAATGTAATAATCTGTCTTCACTGAATACAGATTTTACCTATGAATTGTGAATTTTGAAAATAAAAAAAATCAGTTCTGGCAGAGATAGAAGCAGATTTCTCTGATAAGATATATTACAAGGTTTCTTGTTTTCACTTCTACTATTGATTTATCAAATAACAATTAAAATGATGGTTACTCTTTAAGCATTGACATGCTTGGATTGCAATCCCTATCTTGACCGCTGGTCTCCTGATCTGTGAACAATCGGCCTCATTGATATTTTATGTGACTGTTCGTTGAGACCAGGAGACCTGATGTTGGGCTAGGAAGTGTGATCGGAGCACGGACTGTGTAATATGGATGTTTGAACGTGACCTTATGCATCAATCCACTATGAAAGGTTACAGTGTATATCATTGTAGTCACGGCCTGTAATTGGCAGAAAATACTTATCACGTAAAAGCACATCCTGACTGATGCACGTCAAGTGCCTTGCACTGTCTGTTATTATGGGATCAGCCACTAAACCAGCACACGCCTTTCATAGAAATATTGGGGTCCATTCAGCAAACAGATTTAACCAGGATTCTGGTGTAAAACTGTTTAAAATATTATTTTTTTTGTTTGTTTTTTTTCAGCGCACTCAGTTACGCAAAAGTTTGGGAACTTTTTTCATTCTTACACTAGCTTCGGGCAGCTTTTTGAAAAGTGGCCAACAAATTCATCATAAATTACATCGCAAAAGTGGCATAAATTGCCACAAAATGGTGCTCCAGTCCATGAAATGTGCTCCAGTCCATGAAATGTGCTCCAGTGGCACTGAGTGATGCGAAGGTCTGTTAATATATTTGGCACATCTTGGGGCTCATTCACACGTCAGTTTTTCAGATACCGAGTTCTAGCTGTGTTTTTTACAGATAGAACCTCAAGCTTAATGTAGTCTATGGGGCCGTTCACATGTCTCTGCGATTTTGAGCTGACCAATCGGACATGTCCAATATTGATCTGAGCGTAATATCAGAATTGACAATTCTAGTCTATGGATGTGTAAAATAATTGGGCAGCACTCGAATGCCACCCAAGTGCTGACCGTTTGTCATGATTTGCTAGATAGGAGAAAGTACAGAAACCTTTTTTTTTTTCCCTCATACTGGAAAAAACATGAAACTCCAACCAAACTCTGATGACACTGAACAAAATCACTGACGGAACAGGACCATTTTTTTTCTACGTGAAAATAAAAAAGTCATCCTTACTCTGACTGATTCTTCATCAAGACTGGTGTACAAAAATGCTTGATGTATCGGGGCCATTATATTATAGTTGTATAATAGGCAGCACGGTGGCTCAGTGGTTAGCACTGCAGCCTTGCAACCCTGGGGTCCTGGGTTCGAATCCCACCAAGGACAACATCTGCAAGGAGTTTGTATGTTCTCCCCGTGTTTTCTCCCACACTCCAAAGACATACTGATAGGGAATTTAGATTGTGAGCCCCATTGTGGAAAGTGATGATAATGTCTGTAGTACATCCCTGCTGAATATGATGGCGCTATATAAGGAAGTATAATAAATAACAGCCTATGGATACTAGATTTCTGAAAATGCAATTTGTTCTGATTGGTATAACTGAACTTGGGAGGGTATTTACCCTCTATTTAGCATCTGCCTTATAAAAAAAGAATTTGTAACCAACCTGTGTCTTTTTTTCACCCTTATTCATTCATCTACTCTTAATCCTTCAGAACCAGGTACAAACAAGAAGACTCCCCAGCGATTCCCCAAATGTAAGCAGTGGAGTTCCGCCATTAATTCTCCATCCAATGATACTGATCAGCAGCAGGACATTTTCTGGGACCCTCATTCACCGACAACTTTTAAATTAGGTAACAGGAGTTGTAACATAACTACTACACCCTGCGTAAAAATGCATGCAGGAAATTGACCCGCGGAGCAGATTTTTTTATTCACGCTTTGGATATTCTCTGCAGATTTCACCTTAAAATTCATAAAAAAGTCTGCAACAAATCCACATGTCGCTCATGCATCTTTTAGACTTTGTTCTTCATGCATTGTAGGCAGTTTAAAGCTGTAGCAAAGCGGTCTATAGGAGCGCTAAAGGAGAGGCAGAAACCATTAAAAAGGTTTTAAAAATCAGCTTTATTTCTTCCTCCAATACCCACAACGCGTTTCTACGGTCACAGGTGGAATGAAGGAAGCATCCATTGTTACAGCCTTTAAAGGTAGCCCCAATTAAAACAACCCACAATCCTATGCAACTTCCCCTTAATGTTACGCGTTAACCCTTACATACCCAACAAAACATTCTGAGAAAAAAAAACTTGTTCACAATTCATTATACATATTACAAAATTACAACATTCAACCTCATATATATTTCATAAAATGATACCCCTTTCTTACTCTCTCTTAAAAAAAAAAAAATCCCTTTCCACAAAAACTCCTTTTTAAAAAGTTCCTTCTCTTTTTTTTTTTTTTCCCCTTCCTTCTCCTCTAAAAAAACATAAAAAGGGAAATTAATCATAATCGCTGAACTCTTAGCCCTACCTGGATACTTTTTCTATAGTGAGATTAAGTCCCTCTGGATATAATGTGCCCAACTTGAACATCCAGTAACTTTCTCTTCTAATAAGGTTACTCAGCCTCTCTTCACCAAGCTCCTTAATATGATCAATAATAGTCAATCTTATCTTTCCTGGATCCTTATTGTGACTCCCTGCAAAATGTCGGGACACACTATGCAATTGGTAACCCGAGCGGATGTTCTGTCTGTGCTTGTCCAATCTTGCATGTGCTGTTTGAATAGTCCTTCCCACATATTGGAGCCCACAAGGGCATTCCAACAAATAAATTATATATGTGGACTGACAAGTAACCCTGTGCTTGATCTGGAATGTCTCATTGGTGGTGCCAGAACAAAAACTCCTTGCACCATCCTGAATCACCCCACAACACAAGCACTTGGGTACTTTGCATGCAAAACAGCCCCAGCTGCCATTATCATTTTCATATGACGTTTTATACTTCCGCGCAATGTTACTTAGTGCTAACAAATTTTTTAGACTTCTGTTTTTTCTATAAATAATACTTGGTTTGCCGGGAATCATTGGGGCCAAAAGGGGATCTCATTGTAAGGTGAAACAATATTTCTCCAACAATTTACGCACAACTGATCTAGAATGACAGAAGGTGGTTATCAAACTCCATTTATTCCTCTCCATATTAACCCCAGGTGTCCTGTTTTTCTCCTCCATCTTTTTTATACATATACCGTATTTTCCGCTTTGTAAGACGCACTTTTTTTCCCCAAAATTTGGGGGGAAAACGGGTGCGTCTTACAAAGCGGACATGCCTTACCTAGGCTGTGATCGGGGGCGTCCGGCGGTTGCTGGCCGCTGCTGCGGGTGTGTCCGGTGCCGCGTTGTGTGCCCGTCGATGCCTGGGGCTCTGCCAACATTGTGCGACAGGCCAGAGCCCCGGCATTTCCTCAGTTCCCTGTGTGCCGGTAAAAAGATGGCCGCCGGCGCGTGCGCAGATGGGATCTCGGGACCCAGTTCTCGAGAGATGAGATTTGAAATCTCATCTCTCGAGAGGTGGGTCCCGAGATCCCATCAGCGCACGCGCCGGCGGCCATTTTCCCTGGGTTCCCTGTGTGCGCGCGGTGGTGCCTGCAAAAAAATGGCCGCCGCGAGTGCACAGATGGGATCTCGGGACCCAGCTCTCGAGAGATGAGATTTCAGATCTCATCTCTTGAGAACTGGTCCCGAGATCCCATCTGCGCACGCGCCGGCGGCCATTTTTTTTTTACCGGCACTTCAGCGCACATATACAGGGAACCAAGGAAATGCTGGGGCTCTGGTCTGTCAAACAATGTCGGCAGAGCCCCGGGCATCGATGGACACACAACGCCGCACCGGAGCACCTGCAGCACCGGCCTCCAACCGCCGGACAAGTGGAGAAACCTGACAACAGCACACATCGGAGCCCCCCCTCATCCCTGAATGCGGCCTGCAGCATCACTCCACGCCTGCCTCCTCCAGCAGCGAGCCTGGGACCCCTCTACACCGCAGCCACCAACCCCGGTAAGCAATAAGATGCAAGGATTATAAGAGGCACCACCATTTTATTAAAAAATATTTTTTTCTTATTTTTCTCCTCAAAAATTGTGGTGCGTCTTATAATCCGGAGCGTCTTATAAAGCGAAAAATACGGTATCTTATGTAAAATTGCACGTCCTCTTATAAGCATCTTTCAAAAGATTTTTTGGATATCCTTTCTCCACAAACCTTTTTCTTGTAGGCAGTTTAGTCAGACAGGATTTGGTCAGATTTGTTACAATGTGAACAAGAGCCTTACAAGAGGAAAGCTCCTTAGTTTTCTCTGCCATACACTGCAGTCAGCATTGATTCTAGTAGACAAGAGTTGCAACAGAGAGCAGAGTTTCCACTGATTTCCATCCATAGTAGTAGAAATGCAACCAAGACAGCAAGGTCATAAAAGCATATATTTACTTTTATTAGTTAGAAGACCCTTCTGATTGTGACGTAATTGTCCTTATATTGGTGTACAATACAAAATAATATTGTGGTACCGTGTTAGCCAGAAAAATAGATGCAAATACTTATGTCCCCCCCCCGAAAAAAATTGAAAAAAGTTTTCAAGGTGTGATACCTTTATTGGCTAACAAGAGAAATTATATTTGCAAGCAAACTTTCAGGAATATAGCCTGATGAAGGGGCTTTCTGAGCCCTGAAAGCTTGCAAATATAATTTCTCTGGTTAGCCAATAAAGGTATCACTGCTTGAATACTTTTCTCAATTTTTGGGGGGACATAAGTATTTACATCCTTATATTGGAAAAGGATACGAGCGTCATAATTTGTACAGTTTTAATTCTTTTATTTTTTTGCAGAAAATGGAAGGAAGAAACTGGCTGCAAATAAATGTAACGTCGACATATCTGATATAGTTAATAGAATTGCCCCAAAGGTAACTGATTGTTTAGTTTTAAAGTTTTTAAAGTCAAAGGTAGACTTAAAGGGGTATTCCCATCTCCAAGATCCTGTCCCAATATATGTGGTAGGTGTAGAAATCATAATAATATTAGGAAATACCTCCAATTAGAAATGTCTAGTTTTCCTGATTCGCCATATCACTTCTCATGTGCAGGCATTGCAGGACATTAGGTATCTATAGTTACGACCACTAGCAACTAGCTAAGTAACGGTCACTATGTCAATGGTCGTAACTATGAACACCCAAGGTCCTGCAATGCCTGCACATGAGGAAAGAGAAATAGTGAATGTGAAAAACTAGGCTACATTTCTAGTTGGTGGTATTTGCGAATAATATTATTAATATTATTACACCTACTACATATTGAGCTAGGATCTTGGAGATGGGAATACCACTTTAAGTCCATCAAGTTCAACCTATAACCTAACATGTTGATCCAGAGAAAGGCAAAAATGTAGTGACGCAAATGCTGATTGCACCGTAATAGTGGAAAAATTCCCTCCAATCTCCACATACGGCAATCGGACTAGTTCCGTGGGTCAACTTCCCATCACAGAATCTAGTGCCCATAACCTGTAATAGTATGCTCTTCAAGACAGACATCCAGACCATTGTACTTTAGTAGTGAATAGTCTCAGTGCTCTTACAGTAAAGAGTCTACATCTGTGATTATGATTAAATCTTCATTCCCTTAAGCGGTAGTCACACATAGCAATCTCGCTAGCGAGATCGCTGCTGAGTCACAACTTTTGTGACACAACAGCGATCCCACCAGCGAGATCGCTGTGTGTGACAGCGATCAGCGACCGGCCCCCCTGCCGGTATCGCTGATCGCTGCAAGAAAACCTCTGGACATATTTTTTGTTGCTGGTCTCCCGCTGGCCAGCACGCATCGCTGCGTGTGACAGGCGGGAGACCAGCGATCAGCTGTAAAAAATAAAAAAAATTAAAAATATTGTTATTCTCACCTTCCGACGTCCCGCGCAGCCATCCTACCTCTCTCCACGCTCCCGGTCCCAGTGATCCTTTGCACGAATGACCGCGAGACCGTGACATTCTCGCGGTCATTCTCGCAAAGGATTACCGGGACCGGAGCGTGGAGAGAGGCAGGATGGCTGCGCGGGACGTCGGAAGGTGAGAATAACAATATTTTTTATTTTAATTCTTTTTTTTTTTTACAGGGATATGGCATCAGTGCTAACGAACACAGCGATGCCGGACGCTCAGTATCGCTGTGCTGATCGATTGTGAAGCTGTCTGACAGCTCACCAGCGATCACATAGCGACTTACCAGCAATCCTGACACGATGATATCTTTGTCGGGATCGCGGGTAAGTCACTTTGTGTGACTCCAGCTTTAGATGTAGAGGATGCCCCCCCGTCACTGTTGCAGGCAGGGCCGTAGAGGCAGTAAGTCAAACCTGCAACTCCTCAATTTCCCTGACTCCGCACTCCACAGTACAGGTCACTACTGAGCATGGACATAAAGTGCAGCACAGATTCATCTCAGCTACGACCCCACAGCACTGGTCACTACTGAGCATGTGCATAAAGCGCAGCACATATTCATCTCAACTGAAAACTGAGATCCTCAGATCAAGAACAGAACAGACATTTATAGGACATTTCATAACTTTCCCAAATTCTTATGAAAAATCTTACAGCACATCCTGCATTGTACTACTGTACCCAATTTATCGTATTTTTTCAGAGTCAATCCATTTTATACTGGCTCCTAAAAAACACCGACCTGGATGGAGGAGTAGGTGTAAAAAGATCCCTGTACTTTCTCTTCAAATACTGTATTTGTACAGTGTAATAAGATCGCCCCTAAGCCTTTGTTTTTCCAAACTGAATAACCCCAAGTTTGATAACTTGTCTTTTTCTCAGTTTCTGATAGCAAATGTGTAAGGCAGATTTACCATCACTGTTGTACGAGAATTTCATCACTAGCTCTGGCACAATGATTTTAGACACATTTCTTAATAAGCTGTGCCAAAAAGAACAGATGTTGCCACCTTGCTAAATATTTTGCAGAAGTGTCTCGATTAGGGACCTCGACTTTGATAAGCTGTAATGTGTGGTAAATTAATGATGTGGCCACTTTTCAGGCACAAATTCTGGTATAGGAGGCTAAAGTGCTTCAAATCTTAATTGTGAACCAATGTGATAGATTTGGGTACATCATTTGACTGATCTATAAGCTGGGAAATGTCCTCATCTTTATTAGATAGGCAATACATAAAAATTTGGAAATCACTGAAGGATAGCTGTATGAGATAGTTGTTAAAGGGCCAGAACTATTATCACTAAATTATACAGTTCATATTCATTATCTTAATTCTGTATATTTAAAATAGGTGTTTTTGGTCTCCTTCCACTTCATACAGTTTACTCTAACTTTTTTTTTTAAGTTCGAGTAAATGAGTGTGAACTTGATGTATCGGTGATAAACCAGCGGCTTCGGATGTATACTGGGCAATTAGGGGCAGAAACATTCAATTTGTTTGTGTCCATCTGCTAAGCCCAACATAACATTTAATTTCCCTGTTGTATGAACATGTGACTTGAGTGAATATGTAAAAATCTCTTTTGAACCTTGTTGTTTTCCGCTAGTGTCTTGCAAATAATCTAATTTTTTTTTAGATATTCAACGATTAAAGATTGTTATTCTCTTTTAGAATGAAAAACCTTCATGCTCTGAATCACCATACCTTGGTATTTGGATTGGAGAGGATGCTATACCATGTACCCCAGTAGTAGCCCGAAGTAGAACTAGAATGCCCAGGTATATATAAAAAAAAAGATTTTCATTCACGTGAGAGCCATCATATATAATAGAGCAGATATTGGTCTTTTTTTTCCATAGAGAAGAATAAGGGTATGTTTCCACGGTTGGTAAACGCTGTGGAGTGGATGCTGTGTACAGCCACAGCATCCAACCCGCAGCGTCCAGATGTTACAGCATAGTGGAGGGGATTTTATGAAATCCCATGTCCACTATGCATGCAGGAACCCCTCCGGCTTCCATGCATAACTGGACATGCGGCGCGTCTTTCCAGACCGCAGCATGTCTATTTATCTTGCGGAGACGCTCCATCTCTGCAAGCTAAAGTCACCCATACAATGTATAGGATGCGGTGATTCCACATGGTTCAATGAACACATGCGGAATCCCCACACATACAAAAGCCTGAAGCGCTTTGGCCGGAGCTGCGTTCAAAGCACTGCCAATACTCACCGTGGAAACATACCCTTAAGGCTTGTCCACACATTCAGGATGTAGACTTGAATTCAGCCTCATCTGATCTGCTGATTAGTGCATTAGTGTATATATCATCCACATGTCTGGAAAAAAAAAATCTGCTCAGATTTTTGTTTGAGCTGAAAGAAAATCATCTGTGAGAAGATTGATAATGTGCATTCTTCTCATGGATTCTACACAAAATGATTTCTATTCCTCTTGTGGATCTGTGTCAGAAATCCCACCGTATCCCTAAAAAATGACTACCGTAATAATTTTTTCTTTCCATGATGACCTCCTTTTTCCTCTGCTTCTGGTAAGCTCTTTAACCCCTTCACAAACTTTGACATATAGGTCATGTCCATGCCTTTCCCCTGCAACTGATGGCTGATTTAATTAGCCATCAAGTGCCTCGAACAGCCATATGTGTAGCAGTTAAATGCCGCTGGCAATCACTGACAGCAGCATTTAACACGTGCCAGTTGGAAACGTGTCACAAGTCCCGCCCATCGGCGCTCCTGTGACTTGATCGCAGGGCGCCAGTGGGTTGTCATGACAGCTGGGGTTCTTCAGAAGACCCCCATGTCTGTCATTCATTGGAGATTGTGATTTTTCGAATGCTATGTGTACCAATAGGAAAATCGCTGCTTCAAGTCTCCTAAGGCTGCGTTCACACGTTCATGTTTTTTTGCGTTTTCGCAGCTGTCGCGCGATTTTGCCGCGAAAATGAGAAAAAACAGCATCCCATGCAATCCTATGGGATTCCACAATGCTTTACTAATGCTGCGGATTTTCCCGCGGCAGAATCGTGTCACGGTAAAATCCGCAGCATGCTCATTAATTTGCGGAATCGCGGCAATTCCACCCACGTAGGAATGAATTGTTCTGCTTACTTTCCGCATATGGCTGTGCCCACCATGCGAAAAGTAAGCAGAACATTTGCGGATGGTACCCACGGTCCAGAGGAGAGGAGACTGTCCTCCGGGCTCTGGGTACCATATCCCTGTAAAAATAGAATTAGGCTAAGTTCACACGTTGCAGAAAATTTCTGCTCAAAAACCTGAATCCCTTCCCAGAAACCGCACCTATTTTTCCGCTGCGGTTTTTGCGTGTTTTTTGCGCGGTTTTGATGCGTTTTTTTCCGCAGCGGTTTCAAACCGCATGGAAGAAGCCAAAACCCGCCGAAAAATCCGCAAAATTAATTAGCATGCTGCGGTTTTTACCGCGATGCGGTTTTTTCGCGTTAAAAAGGCATCAATGTGCACAAAAAGTGCAAAATGCATAGAAATCACTGGGAAGCTTATTTTTAGCGGTTTTATAGTGAAAACCGCGGTAAAAGCCGCTAAAAAAACGGTGTGTGTGAACACAGCCTTAAAGTAAAAAAAATCGGGTTATAGTCACCTTCCGACGTCCCGCGCAGCGTCCCCAGGCTTCAGCGATACACGCTGCAGCTCCCGTTCCCAGTAAGGCCTCTTTCAGACTTCAGTTTTTTGTTTCAGTTAAAATCCGCCAAAAAGGCGTAAAAGCGGATCCGTTCCTAACTGAAGTGAAGGAATGGCACAGGATCCTTATTTTGACGGATGCCCAGAATGAAGAATTTTAAAGGAACCGCTGGCCGAGAGAGAGAGAATTTTTTTCGTCCGGGCATGCGCAATGGAAAATGCGGATCTAACAACAAAAAAAACGTTGCAAGGTCTGTCCTGGCATGCCGGCGGATGAAAAAAATTTGGCGGATCCTCAAAAAAAACGGATCCAACGGATGGCCATCCGTCAAGATCCGCCAATAATGCAACTCAATGGGTAAAAAAACGGATCCGCAAAAAAAAATGGCGGATCGGTTTTTTTCAAAACCTGGCGGATTTTGACTGATGGTCAAAAACGGAAGTGTGAAAGAGGCCTAATGCATTGCGATGACCTTTGCTGACGTCGTGTCTCACGATGCTGTAGCGGTCTAGCGAGACTGCGACGTCATCAAAGGTCATTGCCGCAATGCATCACTGGAAACGGGACCTATCGGCAGCATCGTGGAGGCCTGGGGACGCTGCACGGGACGTCGGAAAGAGAATATAATCCGATTTTTTATTATTTTTAACATTAGATCTTTTTACTACTGATGCTGCATAGGCAGCCTCAATAGTAAAAAGTTGGTCACACTCGTCAAACACTGTTTGACGAGTGTGACCAACCTGTCAATCAGTTCTCCAAGCGATGCTACAGATCGCTTGGAAAATGCTAGCATTCTCCAAGCTAATTACGCTTGCAAATCGATAGTTTCTCCGCGGGAATTTAAAATGCGATTTTCCCGCAGAATGGAATTCCGGAAATCTCGTGGTAACTTCTGCGGGAGTTCTGCAACGTGTGAACTTAGTCTAAGGGGACCATTGAAGTAAGTAAAAAGTAAAAAAAAAATATTAAAAACATAAATAAAACACAAGTTCAAATCACCCCTTTGTAAATAAAATAAAGAAAAAATACACATATTTGGTATCGCTGCTTTCAGAAATGTCTGAGCTATCAAAATAAACAGTAAATTAATCCGCTCTACCCCAAAATAGTATAAATAAAAACGTCAGCTCACAGCAGAAAAAAAAAGCCCTCATCCAGATCCCGAAAAATAGAGACACTACTGGTCTCAGAAAATTGCGATTTTTCTATTTTCACCACTTAAATAAAAAGAACCTATACATATTTGTTATCTGCATACTTGCACTGACCTGGGGAATCATATTGTAAGGTCATTTTTTAGCATTTAGTGAACACGGTAAATTAAAAAACACAAAAAACAATTGTAGAATTCCACTTTTTTTTTTTACAATTGCACTGCACTTGCTTTTTTTTTTTTGCGATTTGTGGTATAATCAATGGTGTCATTCACAAGTACAACTTGTCTTAAAAAAAAACAAGCCTTTATACTGCCATATTGATGGAAAAATAAAAAGGTATGGCTTTGCAAGAAGCAAAGGAAAAACTGAAAGTGCAAAAACGGAAAAAAATTGCAAGGTTGTGAAAAGGTTAATGCAACATGGATGGCGCAGTGGTATAGGAAGCAGAGAGGTGTGTCTAAATCACCTCAGCCTTTCATGTGTTGGGGGATGGACAGAGTGCATATTACGTCACCACTCTGTCCATCCCTCAGCACACAGGACAGGGGAGGCCCTCCCCATGCCACCGCACCAGCCATGTTGGACTGAAGAGCACTAGAACACCAGGAGCAGAGGACGAGACAGCAGAAGAACAACAGAGGTGTTCAGGAAAAGTGACCAGACATGCACAATCAGGATAGGATGGACTGTAGCTTTAAGAGTGTCCAATTGTGAGGACAGTCCCCTTTCTGTCCTTCCAACTCTCCACATAGTGAATTTGTAAACACGGGTCGTCCTCTTCTGTTTAGCAGGAGGATCTAGTCCTTTTTTACCCACCAATTGGACATCTGTAGCAGGCTTGTGCCAGCATATAATGTTTCATAATATGTACATATTAATTTTTAAACTTTTTGGTCTCCTTGCTCTAGGTCAAAGATTTTACAAACGGAAGAAAAACTCATGAGATTGGCAAAGCAATTGGACAGTAATCTGGTGAGGCAAAAAGATCAAAATGAGTTACATTCGGCAATTTCAGAGGATGAAATGGTCAGTGAATGCAACGCTGTAACTGAAGACAACTCCTTCCTGGAGGACTTCCCTGGAGAAGATGATGTTACCGCGGGGCTGAAATCTGTTAGTCAGAGTTCCGCAGCGCCACAGAGGAGCAGTCAGAAGTCTGTGGACCAGGAGGCAGAAGCTGCTTTTATTGATCTGTTTGATTCATCGACGCAGAAATATAGCGGCTGCTTAAGCCAAGGTTTATCAGATGTTTCTTCTCTCAGTGGGAAGGACACTGCAGTAAATGTGAGAAGAAATATCGGTGAAGAGATCAAGCACAGCAAGATGGAACCATGTTCTGAAAAATCTAAAAGTTCAGAGCCGTCTAATATAGCATCAGAAATCTCCGCAAACGCAAATCAAGGTGTAAGAAAATGTCCTGAGCTGAACAAAGGTAAAGAGAAAGAAACCTTCCAGTCAGTGCCAGGAAGCCAAGATGACTTTGAGGATGACTGGGGCAACGATCTCCTTGAAGATGATTCTTTTATCATGCAGGTTACTCAAAATCCTGAACTAATTGCTACCCCTAAAAGCAATATGCCACCTAATATACCTACCAGTGCACATCGTGCTGGAGAAGGGGTTATAGTCACAGCTATTTCAACTTGTTCCAGTAAGACAAATAATTTTAAGTTTGTACCAAAGAAAGCAAATGGCGGATCTGAAGGAAAACCCAGTAAGTTATGTAGCACAAAAACAGCAGGTGTCAATGCATTTGATGATAAAGCAAATAATTCAAAAACCTTTTCTACTTCTCGAACTCAGATGCCTTCCCGACCTCAGACAAATACAGGAGGTCAAATGTCAAAAAGTAATGTTCACAGCATGGCACCTAGTACAAATAGCACTTTGATGAAATCCTCACAGAAATCATGTATCCAAGCTGTGGGACAGACCAGGGCAACGAACATTAAAGAGTCCGTCCTGCATGATGAGTGGGAGGATCTAAGGTTCTCCGATGAAGTCCTTAATATGTTTTGTGAGTCTGATAGTCCTTGGGAAGAGAAGGAAGATGATGATGATCTACTGTATCAAGTTTGTGATGATGTTGAAAGGTTAACTCAAGCTCAGGAATTCAATGAAGAAAACCGTAAGAAGGAAACTCCTCAGTTGCTAAGTTTTACGCGCCAAATGCTTGCCAAACAACCAACCAGTCATCAAAGCAAGAATGGAAATCCTATGATTGCAAGTTCCTCCTTTGGGTCAAATAACAGAGGGGTCTCTCCTACATCTTTCAGTGGAAATTGCTCAAATCCTTATCAGAACGGTTCTTTACAAATGGCCAACCAGACTTCTAGCAGGTGCAAATCTGTACCCTCAGGAGGGGAGTGTAAAAATGTGATTCTTACCAACACTCAGAATCCAGGAAAGTCTCTGGCTCTGACAGGTAGTGGAACAAACCAAGCAGCACCTTCTAAGTATTCATTTACCAGAATAAAACCATCGCAGGCCTCCTCTATCCACATAGCTCAGTCAGCTGGAAACTGGAGCATTTGTAATAATCTGCAGAGTTTTGGTGACATATTGCACAAGAGTGGTCCTGTTTCTCCTACTAACTCAGTCAGTGGAAGCAAACTTCAGCCATCCTCAATAAAAAGGCATATTTCCGAGTCGACCATACAGTCCTCAAAAGGTATGTGGAAGAAAAAGGAGTCTAAGAGGGGCCAATATCTTATATTTTGAGAATGCATATATGAAAAGTGCAGCTTATGATTTCTAAAGTTACCATATTTCAGAAATGATTACATATACAATAGTATGCAAAAGTTTTAGACTTTTGGGGAAAAATACTGCAGAATAAGCATGTTTTAAAAAATAGAATTTTTAATTGATTTAACTAATTAACAAAATGCAAACTAAATAAACAAAGGAGAAAACTAAATCAAGTCAATATTTGGTGTGTCCACCCTTTTGCCCCCAAAACAGCATAATTTCTTGTAGGTGCTCTTGCAAAAAGTCAGGGATTTTGTAGGATTATAGTCAGGTGTATTATACCAAATAGATGATAGTGGTCATTTTCATATGTAGATTGAAAAAAAAGTTGTTAATTAAAACAGAGTAAGCCCATTTTTCTTCAAGTGCCTCCTTATTATGCATCTTGAAAAATCCACACCGCTAGTTTTCAGAGAGTCCTGTATTTCAGCTGATGTTATTTGTGGGTTTTTCTTTGCATCCCGCAAAAATTTCCTGGCATTTGTCACAGGTCACAGGTGAGGATGTTACCTTTAGTAGCCATTCAAATCCATTTGTGTCAACTTCTGTGCATGTTACCAGGCCAAAATCACCAGGGTATGTGACCTTTTGATCAGGGTCATTTGGATGTTTTGGGTTGTCATTATGATTTAAAAAGAGAAAACACAATAGTTTGACAATAAATGGCTTCACCCAACCACTAACCATGAGTGGAGAAAAAGTTTTGGTGTTATCATTCATATTCTCCGAAAAAAGGCCAAGAAAGAAAAAAATTCTGCCGGGGTATGTAAACTTTTGAGCACAACTGTATATATAGATAGATATTTCATTGAAACATTTTCAAAGTAATACATTTAGAAAAAATTAGGCCTAATGATGAAGAAATTAAGAAATGTAATTAAAGTTTTTTTTTTTTTCTTTATATTTAATTTCAGTGCTTATATCTGAAGATCAACACAAGAAATGTTCAATGGAAGAGATTGAGAGGAAAAAGCAGGAAGCTTTGGCCAGGAGGAAAATGAAAGCGCGAGCGTGTTCCAGTGATATTGCACCAACCTAGTCTTATCTCACTGTTGTATTAGATATCTTCTTTAGAGCGGTCATATAATTTCTCTGTGAGAAATTCCATGTAGAATTCACAGCAAACACTATTTTATTATAGTATGTTCTGTAATGTTTACAGTGGTAAACTTTATCTTTCCATTAATGTATAATAAAGTCGCCTGTTAATGTTCAGGAATAAACCGTGCGGATTTGTGTTTATCATCTACCGTACTCCTCAATCACTCCTATAAGACACGTTCTGTTTTCGAAACCTATGTGTTAATTAGAACTTTTTGTGTAAATAAATACATTTTCAAGTTCCTGAGTTTACATTCATCAAATATATTTACTGACCTTGCTGTGCGGATATTCTCTTAATCTTTTAAAAAATGATTTCCAAGGGAAGTTCAGACGATTCCTCATTATAGAGCTCCGGTGGAGACAATGGGTTTCCATATAAAGTGCAAAATAGGTGAAAGGCAGAGCTGTTCATAGCAACTCTGTTGTGATTCTAGAGAGGAGTCATAAGTCAGGCACTGCTTTTTAAAGAGTCGTATGGAAAGGGTTCTTTGTTAAAGGGAACCTGTCAGTGAATTGATGCAGCCCTAATCACAGGCTAAATCTACAAAATTTAGTCCATACAAAAAATATGTGATATCCTAATCACAGGCTGACTGGCTCACTCCTTAATTTGAAGTAGATTTCAGAGGAAACAAATGGAGTAGGTTCCCTTTGCCAGTTTTTCAAAAAGTCGCAATATTTGGCGCAGACGATATTTGTACAAAAAGGTTGGGACTTCCTTAAAAATAGGTAGACCTTACTAAAAGAAAAACCCCCACAGTGCAATACATTTACTGTAATATATCACAGAGCTGGCATAATTTCATTTTTTTTGCTCACAAATGGCCCAAAAGATTTACCAAATCTACTAAGGAGTGTGTACCTCTTAAAAGACTTTACCGAACTTCATCGGGCTTAGGGTGCATATAAAATAGGTCTAAGAAGAGCCAGACATAGGGAGAAGGTTCTGCAGTGTCTTCTCCCAGCTCTTCTTTGTTGAAGTTCTTGGTTATACATAGTTCTCCATTTTCAAGGTGATTTGTCACCAGATTTTATAAAACAAAGTTCATATATTATTATATAGATTTTTTTTTTAAACTGATGTATTTACATACGGGTTCTTGTCTGTAAAGTGGACAGTTCCTTTTAAGTTGTCCTTGCTTTAACTCCTATTGGTTTGGTGTGGCCACCTTCATTGAGGCTTATATACTGTGCTCGTGGAATATACAATTTAGGAAACTTAACAAAATGTCATAATGAAAACTTTGGGAGCCAATAAGTACTAGCTAAAGCTCAACTCAACTATGATGAGCAATTGGAATCATTCAAAATACTGACTGGAAATGTTGGTAGTTTTAGGTTGATGATAGCCATTGACCGAATCATCAGGCCAAGAAAATGCCCAATATTGGCCAATGTAGCCTGTGATCTCTTTGGAGACATTGATGAATGATCGTTCGTTGGTTCAAGTTCAGCTAATATGTATGAAGACCTTTACAAATGGAAACACCCAAAGTCTCTGACCAATGCCAGTCTTAATGGACCAGCGCCAATGTATACCACTGCATGCTTTTACAATGGCAAGTGTTAGAATGAAAAAAAGTGGAGTCCTAGCAGTTGTGTATAGTTTTTCCAGACATTATAGGGTACTGAAGAGTTTGCAGCAGTTTATGAATGTAGTTAATTCAGTCTCTTTTACTAAGAAGTATATATATTGTTGATAAACCATGACGAAGTAGCGCAGTGTTGCCTTTAGGAAATGTCCTATTCAGACAAAGATTATGATGAATAGGTTAGTAATCCTTTAAAGAATGCGTAAATTTGATTTGCCAAGGACGATCCTTTAAGAGGTGTCTTTATTCAGCCACCTTCAACAGGAACGAACAGTCTAGAGCGCCGCGTGACTCTCTAATCTGTTTCGGCGCAGTGTATTTCTTGTAATTACTAGTCATGCATATTACATTTTGTAAAGTAATGGTTTTGAATTTTATCTACAAAGCTGGCATAATTTCGCTAACATCAAAAGCCCTGGCTGTAATAATATAGGACAGTATATCACAGAGAATACGAATTAAGAGGAATTTTTAGGCCTCTTTGTTCTTTCATTGTAGGTTGTTCTCTAATATACCGCAACTTGAGCACAAATGATCTATCACCGTTTGAAAGATTAAAAATTATGTAGAGCAAAATACTCACAAGTCATTCAAAGCCCGGCTGGGGAAAAAAAGTCTGCTAATTGCATGGCTTTTCACCTACAAACGCTGCCTTTCTTTCTTTCGACTGTACTGAAGAAAAAAGTCTCTGCACTGTGAGATAACTTTTGAGATTATGTTCTGCTTTATAAATGGTGATGCTAGGGTCACAGTGGTGCAGTTGGGGGCCTCATTATTATAAGGTCTCATGGCACAGTTTTATTACCAATCCATATCACAGCACATTGGAATGCACAAAAGGAAGGGTAAAGGGCGATGTACTTATAGGAAGAGTTGTGGACTGCCCTTGTTTTTGGAACGCTAGGGTCTTAACAGCCATAGGGATTAATAGGGCTTGTGTTGGGATGCTTTTTGTAGATCTGAAGGACTATAGTTCGGTTGAGAACCCAAACCTCTCTGAACCCTGCTCCAATAAATGGATTAGTTTTCATTTTTCCACTTTTGTGTTCTACTTTAATGTTAAATGTGGTCAAGGGCGTTGATACAGTCATATGTAAAAGTTTGGGCACCCCTATTAATGTTAACCTTTTTTCTTTATAACAATTTTGTTTTTTGCAACAGCTATTTCAGTTTTATATATCTAATAACTGATGGACTCAGTTATATTTCTGGATTCAAATGAGGTTTATTGTACTAACAGAAAATGTGCAATCTGCATTTAAACAAAATTTGACCGGTGCAAAAGTATGGGCACCCTTATCATTTTCTTGATTTGAACACTCCTAACTACTTTTTACTGACTTCCTGAAGCACTAAATTGGTTTTGTAACCTCATTGAGCTTTGAACTTCATAGCCAGGTGTATCAAATCTTGAGAAAAGGTATTTAAAGTGGCCACTTGCAAGTAGTTCTCCTATTTGATTCTCCTATCAAGAAAATGATAAGGGTGCCCATACTTTTGCACCGGTCAAATTTTGTTTAAATGCAGATTGCACATTTTCTGTTAGTACAATAAACCTCATTTGAATCCAGAAATATAACTGAGTCCATCAGTTATTAGATATATGAAACTGAAATACCTGTTGCAAAAACCAAAATTGTTATAAAGAAAAAAGGTTAACATTAATAGGGGTGCCCAAACTTTTACATATGACTGTATGATTTGGTGAGGTATGACCACTGTCAATACCACCTTACCGCACGGTTCAATTAACACTTGTGGAATCACCGGCGTTTAAAAGCCGGCAGCGCTTTGGATGGAGCGGACATGTGCTGCATCCAAAATGCCAAATACTGTTTAAACATACCCTTAAAGGTTGCTAAAATCCAATTTAAGAGATGAGATGGACTTTTAACTCACTGAGGAATTTTGTCACATACAGCTCAATGACATCTATGAGGATGGAAGTTATATAGTTGGCCATGTTATATCATTTGGCATACTGTATATTAACCAAGAAAATTAACCCCTTTCCAATTTCTCACGTACAGCTACATTTATGGGAGAAAGTGTTGGCAACCTTGCAATCGTTCCAGAAAATGAAGCATTTCTCCCATAAAATTATTACAGTTACCGTATTTTTTGGACTATAAGATGCACCGAACCATAAGACGCACCCAGGTTTTAGAGGAGGAAATTTTAAAAAAAACTGAAGCAAAAAACTGGTCAATTCTGTACTAATACCCCAAATCCAGGTATACGTTGTCCCCCCCATCTCTATCCTGGTAGGCATGACCTCCTGATCCCTATCTTGATAGGCTGACCTACTCATCCCTATCCTGATAGGCATTAGGCATAGCCTACTCATCCCTATCCTGGTAAGCATTGCCCCCTCATCCCTATCCTGGTAGGCATGATCCCCCTCATCCCTATCCTGGAAGGCATGGTCCCCTCATCTCTATCCTTGTATGCAGGACCCCATCTCTGTCCTGTTATGTATGGCCCCATTCTGGTATGAATGCCCCCCTCATCCCCATCCTGGTATGCATGGCCCCATCAGAAAACAAACCATTATACTTACCTTTCCTACGCAGCATCCTGTTCCGATGCCAACAGCTGATTTAGGCCGGAATCACATGCGAGAAACGCAGATGAGTCTCGCAGCTTAGTACCCGACACTGCCGCTGGCACTCGGGAGCGGAGTGTGTGGCTGCATAGAAATACATGCAGCTGCATCCTCCTCTCCTGAGTGTCGGCAGCAGTGCGAGGTATTAAGATGCGAGACTCATCTGCGTTTCTGGCATGTGTGATCCCGGCCTGATGCTTGTAAGCAGTGCATAGCAGTGAAGTCATGCGCTGTTTGCAGGCAGAGTGCTGCCAGAATACTCACTGCTCCCCACGTTGATGCACCATGAGCCTGCAGGACAGGTTGAATTTCTTTGGAAATTGATTGTAGCTTTCAACTTTTCATCAATTTTTCTCTGCAGTCCACTTCCAGGGATGTTAGCTACAGTGCCATTGGTTGTAAACCTCTTGATTATGTTTTGCACCGTGGACAAAGGGACATGAAGATCTCTGGAGATGGATTTGTAACCTTGTTGATATTTTTCAACAATTTAGGTTTTCAAGTTTTCCGACAGTTCTCTTTTCTCCTCTTTCTGTTCTCTATGTTTAGTGTGGCACATACACACAATGCAAAGATTTTGTCAAACGTTCCCCTTTTTACCTGATTTCAGGTGTGATTTTCATATTGCCCACACCTGTTACTTGCCACAGGTGAGTGTGAAACAAAGTTATTTACCCACAATTTTTGAAAGATGTCAACAATTTTTTCCGACCCATTTTTGGGGTTTTGTGTGAAATTATGCCCAATTTGCGTTTTTTTTTCTTTTTTTTTGTATTGTATACAAAAAATGTGTATAACAAAACGTGTTTAATTGCAATAATTTTCTGGTAGAAATGCTTCATTTTCTGGAACATTTTCAAGGGTCCCAACACTTTCAGCCAAGACTGTATGTCATGTCCAATACGAGTATCTGGAGCAGAGTCCACTACAGAGACCGTGGCAGCTGGCTGTATTACATACCTTGCACCTGCCTCTAACCGTAACAGAAAGTTCTGATCACTGCTGTTTTACCACTAAAATACTGCGGTCGTTAATGAACAATGGTATAAGTGATTAAATTCTGGGGAAGGGTCTTTTAAATCACCATTCGTCCTTCCCTCCTATCATCCAATTCTGGGATACCAATGGGTTTGTAAAATTAATAATTATCGTAGATGGTTAATTTTGCTGTATACTGCAATACTAACGATTACAGACTCAAGTCTCCTAGGAGGTGGAGAAAAAATATGTTGAAAAATGTTTCATAATCATATAAAATAACTTTAACCGCTTCCCGACCGCCCACAGTAGATAAACGTTGGCGCTTGCTGGGCTTTGTGCAGCGCCGTTTACTGTCAGTGGTTTTGTGCCCCCCAGGACCCCCACATACCTTATAACGCGGGGATCCGGTGCACAATCATGCTGGGACCCCCGACGCCATCGAGACCTGATTGGTTCAGGTCCTGATGACGTCAGCGTCACAGCAGCCAATGAGAGCGCTCGCTGGGAAAGCTGCTTGTCTCCCGGCGATCTCACTCATTGTAACGCGACTTCTCTGATCTCACACTGACAGATGATCAGAGGTGAAGCAGCATTACTGTGTGACTAGATCGCTGCCTGGCATGGCTGGTCGCTGCCTGGCACAGCTGTGCCAGGCAGCGATCTTGTCACACAGTAACGCTGCTTCTCTGATCATCTGTCAGTGTGAGATCAGAGGAGAAGTCGCGTTACTATGTGCCAGGCAGCGATCTTGTCACATAGTAACGCTGCTTCTCCTCTGATCATCTGTCAGTGTGAGATCAGAGGAGAAGTGGCGTTACTATGAGTCAGATCGCAGGGCAGCGATCTTGTCACAAAAAGAAAAAAAAGTAAAAAAAAAAGCAGGTACGCAGGTTAGGGCTAGGGCTGGGATTAGGGTTATGGGTGTCTTAGTGTTAGGTTTGTGGTTAGGGTTGGGATTAGGGTTAGGGGTGTGTTGGGGTTAGGGTTGGAATTAGAATTGGGTGGTTTCCACTGTTTAGGTACATCAGGGGCTCTGTAACCGCAACATGACGCTCGCAGACCATTCCATCAAAGTCTGCATTTCAGAATGTCTCTACTTCCCTTCCGAGCCCCACCGTGTGCCCAAACAGTAGTTTTCTCGAACATATGGGGTACCAGCGTACTCAGGACAAATTGGACAACTCTTAGGGTCCATTTTTCCTGTTACCCTTGTGAAAATAAAAATTGGGGGCTAAAAGATCATTTTTGTGGAAAAAAAAATGATTTTTTTATTTTCACGGCTCTACATTATAAACTTTAGTGAAACACTTGGTTCAAACTGCTCACCACACATCAAGATAAGTTCCTTGGGGGGTTTAGTTTCCAAAATGAGGTTACTTGAGGGGGGTTTCCACTGTTTAGGTACATCAGGGGCTCTGCAAACGCAACATGACACCCGCAGACCATTCCATCAAAGTCTGCATTCCAGAACATCACTACTTCCCTTCCGAGCCCCACCGTGTGCCCAAAGAGTAGTTTTCTTCCACATATAGGATACCACTGTACTCAGGACAAATTGGACAACAACTTTTGTGGTCCAATTTCTCCTGTTACCCTTGTGAAAATAAAAATTTGGGGGCTAAAAGATCATTTTGTGGAAAAAAAATGATTTTTTATTTTCATGGCTCTACGTTATAAACTTCTGTGAAGCACTTGGGGGTTCAAAGTGTTCACAACACATCTAAATAAGTTCTTTAAGGGGTCTAGTTTCCAAAATGGAGTCACTTGTGGGGGGGTTTCCACTGTTTAGGCACATCAGGGGCTCTCCAAATGCGACATGGCATCTAATCTCAATTCCAGCCAATTCTGCATTGAAAAAGTCAAATGGCACTCCTTCCGTTCTGAGCTCTGCCGTGTGCTCAAACAGTGGTTTAGCCCCACATACGGGGTATCGGCGTATTCGAGAGAAATTGCACAAAAATTTTTGTGGTTCATTTTCTCTTTTTACACGTGTGAAAATAAAAAAAAAATGGTTCTGAAGTAAAATGTTTGTGAAAAAAAGTTAAATGTTTATTTTTTCCTTCCATATTCCATTCATTCATGTGAAGCACCTGAAGGGTTAATAAACTTCTTGAATGTGGTTTTGAGTACATTGAGAGGTGCAGTTTTTAGAATGGTATCACTTTTGGGTATTTTCTGTCATATTGACCCCCCAAACTCACTTCAAATGTGAGGTGGTCCCTAAAAAAAATGGTGTTATAAATTTTGTTGTAAAAATGAGAAATCTGCTGGTCAACTTTTAACCCTTATAACGTCCTAAAAAAAAAAATTATGTTTCCAAAATTGTGCAGATGTAAAGTAGACATGTGGGAAATGTTATTTATTAACTAATTTGTGCGATATCACTCTCTGATTTAAGGGCATAAAAATTAAAAGTTTGAAAATTGCAAAATTTTCTAAATTTTCACCAAATTTTGATTTTTTTTTAGCAAATAAGCGCAGTTCATATCTAAGAAATTTTACCACCATCATGAAGTACAATATGTCACGAGAAAACAATGTCAGAATCAGCAGAATCTGTTGAAGCGTTCTAGAGTTATGACCTCATAAAGTGACTGGTCAGAATTGAAAAAATTGGCCCGGTCACGAAGGCAAAAACAGACTCGGGTGCGAAGGGGTTAAATAAAAACATGTGAGAAATAAAAAGTCCATATCGATGTTTTTCGATCACCTCCCCATCATCAAAACAAAGTAATGAAAAGTGAGCAAAAAGTTATAGCACCCAAAAACAGTACCAGTAAATACTACAGCTCACCCTGAAAAAAAAATTCTCCATCAACAGAATAAATAAAATAATTAGGTCTCAGAAAATGTTTACACAAGCCAAAATTATTTTAATTTTTTTACAAAGCACAAATTTTTTTTTCTTAAACCAGTAAAGAATAAAAATATACTGACTTGGATGAATCACTTTACCAAATGGCGCTCAAAATGCAATGTTTTTTTTTTTTTACCATTTACCACACATTTTTTTTCCAGCTTTTTTGTGCCTTATATGGTACTAGATTAAGGCCCGATGCTATCGCATCGAGAGGATAGTGACACACCTCTTGCCATGTTAACCCTCAATACACACACACCTCAACACACACTCCTCTCACCTTTCACCATCTCCACTCACATCCACTCACTCTTTCACTCCACATACGACCCTTTCTCTCACTCCGTCTCTCATACTCACACTGTCATCGTCGTTGCTCCATGATCCCAGACATCTTCCGCCGGCGCCATCCTGGATCCCGACGTTGTCCACGCCGGCGACATGTTCTTGCGGCCATGCCATCTTGAGTATTCTGAAATCCTGCGAGTGGACATTAGTGGAGATAGTGAAAGGTGAGAGGAGTGTATGTTGAGGAGTGGTGTGTTGAGGGTTAACATGGCAAGAGGTGTGCTGTGACGTCACCAGTTACAAATGGACGGAAGTTGTTACAACCCGGAAGCTGCTTAGCGCATTTATTATAGTAGATTAAGGCCCGATGCTATCGCATCGAGAGGATAGTGACACACCTCTTGCCATGTTAACCCTCAATACACACACACCGCCTCAACACACACTCCTCTCACCTTTCACCATCTCCACTCACGTCCATTCACTCTTTCACTCCACATACGACCCTTTCTCTCACTCCGTCTCTCATACTCACACCGTCATCGTCGCTGCTCCACGATCCCCGACATCTTCCGCCGGCGCCATCCTGGATCCCGACATTGTCCACGCCGGCGACATGTTCTTGCGGCCATGCCATCTTGAGCATTCTGAAATCCTGCGAGTGGACATTAGTGGCTCACCATTGTCATTTTGAAACACGACTGCTACTTCATTGACAGTGGGATTATTGTAGCGTCGAGGGTCTTGAGTACGATCTTGTTTAATAGCCATAGTGATGTTTGGCATGACAGTTCCGTTTTGTAGAGATTTAATTTTTTCTTGTTCTTCCACATCACGTAACATTTGATAAGCTTCCACAAAAGGATTAATAGTTTGGATTTGAAGGGCAATAATGTTCATCAATATAGGATGACATTTTTGATTTTCTTTACATCGTAAGCGTTGTTCGTTTGCGGTAGTGGTATCGAGAATGTAAAGTTGGGCAAATGCGCGTTGCTGGTCATCTGAGGGATGTAGTGTTTCAGTTCTATGATAGATCTGGCCATGTATGCGGAAACAGTATGGGCCATATCCAGGAGGTGGTGAAATGTTTGCACCCATGGAGGCAAAAGCAAAGGAACTGTTAATACTTCGAATATTATCCATGAAATTTTTGCTAAATTCACTTTGCCCTTTCAGCAAACGTGTAAAGACATCAGGATATTGTAGTATGGGTACATGGACTTTACCCTTCTGACAGCAGAGCGTAAAGTTGTTATCAGAAGGTATCTCTGCTACAAAATACAAAGCTTCGCAATGCTCACATACATGGGTCATGTCACCACAGCTGTGTTCGGTAATACTATTTTCATCATTAGTGAAAATGTGAGGTTGTAGTAGAAGTGCATGTCCAACCGATGGTGTGCGCCTAGTTTTGAGACCAACGTATATTTGTCTTGGTTGCACTTTCTGCGGGCTAACTGCAGCTTGTATGTGAAGAAACTGTGCGTTGGTATTGACTAATGGTGGTATTGATAGGGAAGAAACAGATTGCTGATTAGTTATGTCAGTGAACGGCATATAGGATGAAGTGTGGTAGTAACTTGTTCCACATGCTGATGTGGAAGCATCCTGTGGTGAGTCTACTAATAATGATGAGGAAGAAGCCGTCTGTTGTTGGCGGTGATGGCGTGTAGAGGCTTCTTCAGCCAATGTAATAGATTTAGAGTTAGGGGATTCGTGTGTGAGACGACGGCGTTTATAAGCCTTAATCTTGTCAAGTCGATGCTGTTTTTCCTCAGGAGTCTCATTAGCACGGCGTTGTTTTTGTCGTAGTGCTAAAGCTGCTTTCCTTTCACTGGCATTGGCATACTGTGCATCGGTATTGAATGGTGGTATTGATAGGGCAGAAACAGATTGCTGATTAGTTATGTCAGTGAACGGCATATGGGATGAAGTGTAGCAGTAAATTGTTCCACATGCTGATGTGGAAGCATCCTGTTGTGAGTCTAATAATAATGATGAGGAAGAGGCCGTCTGTTGTCGGCGGTGACGGCGTGCAGAGGCTTCTTCAGCCAGTCTTATGGATTTAGAGTTAGGGGATTCGTGTGTGAGGCGACGGCGTTTATAAGCCTTAATCTTCTCAAGGCGATGGTGTTTTTCCTCAGGAGTCTCATTAGCACGGCGTTGTTTTTGTCGTAGTGCTAAAGCTGCTTTCCTTTCACTGGCATTGGCATACTTTTTGTTATGACTCATGTTGGCACAGGTAAAGGAGTCTATTTGGCAGTTATCTGGCAGTGAAGAAGGCGTCCTGGAGTATTGTAGAGTAAACAGATACTAATTGACCCTGTAATTGCCCAGCAGTAGTTATGAAGTGGTAGTGGCAAATTGGCCCTGTAGTTAGACACCGGCAGAGGAGCAAGGCAGCAGTAGTTATGGCAGTAGAGGCAAATTGGCCCTGTAATTAGACACCGGCAGAGGAGCAAGGCAGCAGTAGTTATGGCGGTAGAGGCAAATTGGCCCTGTAATTAGACACCGGCAGAGGAGCAAGGAAGCAGTAGTTATGGCGGTAGAGGCAAATTGGCCCTGTAATTAGACACCGGCAGAGGAGCAAGGCAGCAGTAGTTATGGCGGTAGAGGCAAATTGGCCCTGTAATTAGACACAGGCAGTGAACAGTCAGAGGAGCAAGGCAGCAGTACTTATGGCGGTAGAGGCAAATTGGCCCTGTAATTAGACACCGGCAGAGGAGCAAGGCAGCAGTAGTTATGGCGGTATTGGCAAATTGGCCCTATAATTAGACAACAGCAGAGGAGCAATGCAGCAGTAGTTATGGCGGTAGAGGCAAATTGGCCCTGTAATTAGACACCGGCAGAGGAGCAAGGCAGCAGTAGTTATGGCGGTAGAGGCAAATTGGCCCTGTAATTAGACACCGGCAGAGGAGCAAGGTAGCAGTAGTTATGGCGGTAGAGGCAAATTAGCCCTGTAATTAGACACCGGCAGAGGAGCAAGGCAGCAGTAGTTATGGCGGTAGAGGCAAATTAGCCCTGTAATTAGACACCGGCAGAGGAGCAAGGCAGCAGTAGTTATGGCGGTAGAGGCAAATTGGCCTTGTAATTAGACACCGGCAGAGGAGCAAGGCAGCAGTAGTTATGGCGGTAGAGGCAAATTGGCCTTGTAATTAGACACCGGCAGTAAACAGGCAGATGACCAAAGCAGCAGTAGTTATGGCGATAGAGGCAAATTGGCCCTGTAATTAGACACTGACAGAGGACAAAGGCAGCAGTAGTTATGGCAGTATAGGCAAATTGGCCCTGTAATTAGACACCGGCAGAGGAGCAAGGCAGCAGTAGTTATGGCGGTAGAGGCAAATTGGCCCTGTAATTAGACACCGGCAGAGGAGCAAGGTAGCAGTAGTTATGGCGGTAGAGGCAAATTAGCCCTGTAATTAGACACCGGCAGAGGAGCAAGGCAGCAGTAGTTATGGCGGTAGAGGCAAATTAGCCCTGTAATTAGACACCGGCAGAGGAGCAAGGCAGCAGTAGTTATGGCGGTAGAGGCAAATTGGCCTTGTAATTATACACCGGCAGAGGAGCAAGGCAGCAGTAGTTATGGCGGTAGAGGCAAATTGGCCTTGTAATTAGACACCGGCAGTAAACAGGCAGATGACCAAAGCAGCAGTAGTTATGGCGATAGAGGCAAATTGGCCCTGTAATTAGACACTGGCAGAGGACAAAGGCAGCAGTAGTTATGGCAGTATAGGCAAATTGGCCCTGTAATTAGACACCGGCAGAGGACAAAGGCAGTAGTTATGGCGGTATAGGCAAATTGGCCCTGTAATTAGACACCGGCAGAGGAGCAAGGCAGCAGTAGTTATGGCGGTACAGGCAAATTGGTCCAGTAATTAGACACCGGCAGTAAACAGGCATAGGACCAAGGCAGTAGTAGTTATTGTGGTACAGGCAATGCCAAGCGTCCGCACAGCAAGTCGGCGTGAGGTAAATGACGCAATTTCACGAATGCAAGATGGCGTCGGCGAAATCTCGCGAGATTTCGCCGACGTCGTTATCACCTCTTGCCATGTTAACCCTCAACACACCACACCGCCTCAACACACACTCCTCTCACCTTTCACCTCCACTCATGTCCACTCACTCTTTCACTCCACATACGTTCCTTTCTCTCACTCCGTTTCTCATACACAGTCATCGTCGCTGCCCCGACATCTTCCTCCGCCGCCGCGATCCAGGATCCAGACGTTCTCCAGGCCGCCGACATGTTCTTGCGGGACGCCATCTTGGATTTCGTGAAATCCCGCGATATTCAAGATTGCGTCTCCGCAACAACATGTCGCTGGCGTGGACGACATCGGGATCCAAAAAGATGGCGTCGGCGAAATCTCGCGAGATTACGCAGACGCCATTTTGGATCCCGATGTCGCCCACGCCAGCGACATATTCTTGCGGGACGCCATCTTGGATGTCGTGAAGTCCCGCGATATTCAAGATGGCGTCGCCGCAACAACATGTCACTGGCATGGGCAACATCGGGATCCAAAATGGCGTCGGCGAAATCTCGCGAGATTTCGCCGACGCCATCTTTTTGGATCCCGATGTCGTCCACGCCAGCGACATATTGTTGCGGCGACGCCATCTTGAATCTCGCGGGATTTCACGACATCCAAGATGGCGTCCCGCAAGAACATGTCGGCGGCCTGGAGAACGTCTGGATCCTGGATCGCAGCGGCGGAGGAAGATGTCGGGGCAGCGATGACGGTGTGAGTATGAGAAACGGAGTGAGAGAAAGGAACGTATGTGGAGTGAAAGAGTGAGTGGACATGAGTGGAGGTGAAAGGTGAGAGGAGTGTGTGTTGAGGCGGTGTGGTGTGTTGAGGGTTAACATGTGCGTGTGTGTGTGGTGACGTCACCGGTTACAACTGGACGGAAGTTGTTACAACCGGAAGCTGGTTAGGGCATTTATTATTATAGATAGTAAATAATGTATTTCATCTCGCCCAATGGAAAATAAGCCCTAATTCGCCTACATTGATGAAGAAATGAAAAATTGTGCTATTAGAGAAAGAAGAGGGAAAAGTATAATTTGGCTCCAAATGGAAGGGGTTGAAAACATGACCTACTCGAATCGAATTATTGAAATTGGTCACTGGAAATACATCAGAACTGTGAAAGCTGATTTTAGACGTCATGTGGAATCACAGGCCCAACGTCTAGGGCTGCACTACTGAGAAACTCTGATGACAACACTATATTCTGATTTCTGCTTTGGAGCTTAACTGCCAACATGTACAATGAATTTGTTCACCTTACTGCGTGCGCCGTAATACAGTAAGCTACAAAGCTCCCTCTGGCCTGAAGGAAGCCAATATGTTTACTTTTACAGTGTATCTGTCCTTCCACACAGAACATGTAAAGCATGACCTTTCTTATTTCATCCCAGTCTGATTTGCCAAGGACTGTCCAAATTCTCAGGCTCTGTAACTTGCCATCCACTTTTTTTTTGGGTGAGCTGTTCCTCTTGATCATTCTGCCAGCTCTATATGTTCAGGAATTTCCATCAATGGATTCTCGAGCTGTGGAAACATGTTCTGTGGAGTCATAGATCATAATTTAATAATTTGTTGTCATAATGTCTACAAATATCTGAAGGGATGACACAGTGTAGAGGGATCATCCTTATTCTCATTTGCACATGGAAACATGAGAAGCGATGGAATGAAACTGAAAGGGAGAAGATACAGAGTAGATATTAGAAAAAACTTTTTGACAGTGAAGGGTGATCAATGAGTGGAACAGGCTTCCACGTGAGGTGGTGATTTCTCCTTCAATGGAAGTCTTCTAACAGAGGCTGGACAGACATCTCAGGATGGTTAGTGAATCCTGCTTTGAGCAGGGGGTTGGACACGATGACCCTGGAGGTCCCTTCCAACTCTACCATTCTATGATTCTATGATAAATCAAACTTTCCTATCTAACCTGATTAATTAGTCTTGGTTTATCAAATGGCTTATTAAATGGCAGAAGAACATTACCTGCCTGACTACATTGCGCTAAAGATTGGTCTAGGAGGAATAATACCTAGGAAGGTTTTATTGATCAGTCAAAGCTCCTTAGTTTTAATGCTTTTGCATTTCAATACATTTTGGAAGGCCCTGTTTGTTCCTTATGACTATGCCCAGTGCATAAGGACCATAAAGATATGTATGGGCAAGTTTGATATGAAAAAACATGACTTCACACACAGCCCTGACCTTATCCCCATTGAAGACATTTTGGATGAATTAGAAGAGAGATTGTGAGCCTGTCTGTTACGTCTGTCAGATGCCACAGGATGAAAAGGACTACCTCAGACAGGCTTGGAGAAAGCCGCTCAGTTTGGCAGCTTCCAGAGGAACCCTAGCCTTCAGCCTTTAACACCAGTACAGGGATCTGGTCTTACCACTGGGCCCAATGGATTTCTTCCGCTGAAGAGCTGTGGTTCAGAGGAGCGAACCAGAAGCAAGAGAATGGTCTGGAAGCCGGGTCAGAATCAGGAGGCCGGTATAGGTACAAAATCGTAAAGAAGAAGAATAGTCAAAAACAAGCCAAGGTCAAAATTAAATATGTCCACTGGGAATATAATAAAGCATAAAAAACACAAGAGCAAGTCATTTTATAACTGGCAGGAATTCAGGAGTTTCAATAGCTTGCAACTCCACCCTGCAGGAAACAACACTGACAAACGTTAACCCTAAATCTCCCATTCTGGACAAACTACAAGTACTCAGAGGACACAGAGCTAGAACGATCATCCTCTCTCTCCTGCATTAAGAGCTTGGCGACAGAAGCAGAGACAGGAAGGGCAGGCACTAATACAGATGTCACACAAGCTCTTTCTTTCAATATTAATGTCTGACCTCACAAATGCACTTCTGGATGACAGAGTTAAAATTCCCAAAGAGAAAGCCTTCGCAGGAGAATAAAAGTTGTGCAAGCAACAAAAGGGGAGCCAACTCCATACTAATTCCTACAGTCATAGAAGCTTCTGTAGGTGTCACTATGAATTTGACAATATATTAAGAAACTAATCAACACAGAATTTGTGACTTCAAAATCCCATAATGATACAAGGTAGAGATTCACTTTAAGACTTTCAAAGTCCCTTACATTTACATATTGTGAATGTGGCTGGACCTGTTAAGAAGACAGGATTGCTCCTTCCACAAATGTCTGTAGATAACAGTTAAAGCACTTTGAGTGTTCATTTTTTAAAAGCTGTTTAACAATCGCTATTTCTCCCTTTGCATACAGTAGACATTAAATGAGGAAAAGAAACCTTGAAACGCCATCAAAGCAAATGGCCTGTGAATGTTGTTTCAAAGCTTATCATTAGTTGCCTGGATATTGTGCCGCTGAGCTTGTTAAAAAAAAAAATCTGAAAGGGAAGGTACGACAAAATGCAGTTCTTGGCACATTGAAATATGATGAAATTGAAAGGCACATTAATTCTTGCTTGATACATAGAATTAATTACAGGATTAACATCCGCTATGAAATTTTGCCAAACATTTTTTTTCCTTTACCAGGAATAGACCCCGGGCCTTTTTCCTTTTTTTTTTCTTTTTCTTTTTTTTTGTACACTAATGAAATTGCAAATTGAGTTCTGTTCAAATGATGCTTGACTAAAATGAACAATTAAAAATGTATTGGTCTCAATGAGATAGATCAACTGATCATTTCAAGGATTAATTAGTCTCAAGAATCATCTTCATTATGTGGCATCCATGAAACAAAACACTTACCAGCGCCTTGTTTTTCTAATTATCTGTTTTTACATTAAAGTGGAACAAAGCAGAAAAGATTAAAGAATGTAAATCAAACCTCCGGATTGGAATATTAAATTAGCCGTTTAAAGGAATTTTCCACCTTCAAATGACTTTTAAGAGAACTGCAATTTGGGTTTTTAGGGACTAACTGAGGAACATAAATTCTGTATAATTTTTTTTTCATTTGTGAGTATAACTTTTAGGCCGGGATCACACATGTGAGAAAGACAGTCGAGTCTCGCATGTTAATACCTGGCACTGCCGCCGCCACTCGGATCGGAGCGTGCGGCCGCATAGCAAAACATGGAGCTAATGTCAGGAACACCGCACTGAACTTGCTCACTGAGCCAGTGCGCGTGTCCTGAGTAAAGCGAACAGTGCTCAAAGATACCTGTGGAGTGGGCAGCAGCCGAGTAGATGCGTACTTCAGAGCCGCAGGACCTGAAGCACGTGACTGCTAGGGGCGTGGCCTGAACTCCACAGAGCTAGGAGCTGCAAGATAACTCCTAGCAGGGTAACTGCGAGACAAAGTTACCAGGGGGCATAGACAGGGAGAATAGTCAAGACGTAGCCAGTGAGTCACACACAGAGATAGCTGCAAAGGTACAAGAGGGGCGAGCAGAGAGTAGTCAGGTCACAGGCAATGAGTCATACACAGAGATAATAATGCAATACAAAATCAACAGGCAAACTCACAACGGGTAACAGAACCGGGTCAGAACCATATAAACAAGCTATAGCAACAAACAGACACACAGGGGTCAGCACACTAGGCCAAAGGAAAAAGTATAACTAGCAGGGATTGAAGCTTCCCAGGGGTTTAAGAAGCTCTCCCAGAACCAAAGAAAGAGGCCACAATCATTAACCCCAGGTGTGCAGGTCAAAACCTGCACAGAGCTCCAGACATTAACCCCAGGTGTGCAGCTCAAAAACCTGCACTGGGATCATGACAGTACCCCCCTCTCAACGGGGGGCCTCTGGACCCCCAGGCTTCCCCGGGTACTTGGCATGGAAAGCCCGAACCAGGCGATCTGCATGTACTGAGCGAGCAAGGACCCATGAGCGCTCCTCTGGTCCATATCCCTTCCAGTGGACCAGGTACTGCAAAGAGCGGTGCACCCGCCGAGAGTCCACAATATGTCCGATCTCCAATTGACCCTCCACCAGCAATACACCAAAATATCATCCAAATAAATAATAACAAAACGGCCTATCAGATCAGAAAACACAACATTGATGAAATTTTGGAAAATAGCGGGTGCATTAGTTAACCCAAACGGCATTACCAGGTTCTCAAAGAGTCCTTCTGATGTGAGGAATGCCGTTTTCCACTCGTCCCCTTCCCGAACCCTTATCAGATTGTAGGCCTCCCGCAGATCTAACTTGGAGAACCATTGGGCCCCAGCTAACTGGTTACATAAGTCTGGGATGAGGGGAAGCAGGTAAGAGTTCTTTACCGTTATCTTGTTCAGTTCCCGAAAGTTGAGGCACGGCCGCAAACCACCATCTTTTTTCTTCACAAAGAAGAACCCTGCTGCCACAGGTGACACAGAAGGCCTGATATGCCCTTTGCGGAGGCTCTCAGCTATGTACTCCTTCATGGCTTGGCGCTCAGGCCCAGACAAATTGAACAATCGAGCCTTAGGTAACTTGGCTCCGGGTACTAAATCAATGGCACAATCAAAGGGTCTATGTGGTGGCAGCGCCTCAGCCTCACTTTCGGAAAAAACGTCTTCAAAATCCTTCAGGTACTCCGGAATACCTTCCAGACCGACAGACGACACAGACACGGATTTAACAGCGTTAACAAGATATCCCAGGTTACCACATTTATTATTGCATCCCCATTGAGTGATTTCCCCTGTAACCCAATCAATGGTAGGATTATGGCGTTGAAGCCAAGGCATCCCCAGTACCAGTCCTGCAGGCAAGTTATCTAGCACAAGACAACTTAGTTTTTCCACATGAGTGGAACCCACTTTTAGAGAAAAAAGTTCAGACCTGCAACAGATACCGTCTTGGGTAAGAGGAGACGAGTCAATTGCCACAAGTTTAACAGGATCGTGAAGCCTAACTGTCCCTATCTTATTAAGAGTCATAACCTTGGTATCAATCAGGTTCACAGCAGAACCGCAGTCAATAAAAGCAGTAGTCTGAACAGGACCATAACCAAGTTCCAGTTCCACCTGCAGCACCATTTTTGCACATGAGGAAAATTGTACCTGAAGGTCTGGGTAGCCTCCTCGACTACTACCCAGACCTAGTCGTTTCCCACCATCTTGAAGGATGATGGACAGGAGGGGCAGTCCTTCTTCCAATGTCCAGATTTCCCACAATAGAAGCACAACTCTTTTCCTGGCGGTGTCTTCTTTCCTTTCCCTCACAGGTGACAGTGCTCACCTCCAGAGCCATAGGAAGAGTCCGGGTCTCATCTCCACTGAAGAATAATGGTGTTTCCCATTGCATAATGCCTCTAGCCCGCAGCCTGCGATCCATGCGAACCGCTTGGATCATGGCATCCTCCAGGGAGTCAGGCGGAGGATAAAGTGCCAAAGCATCCTTCAGACAATCACACAGGCCTCTGTGGAACAGCCCCCGAAGGGCGGCATTACTCCAGGAAATCTCGGCTGCCCAACATCTGAATTCAGTACAGAACCATTCGGCCGAGTGCTCCCCCTGACAGACACTCATCACCTTGTCCTCAGCCAACTACACTCTATCAAGCTCATCATAAATAAGCCTTAAGGCTTCAAAAAACGCCTCCACAGACATTCTCTTGGGCAGAAGAGGAAAGCGAAAATGCCCAGGCTTGTGGGGACCCCCTAAGCAGGGACATCACCACCCCCACCCTCTGTTTCTCATCCCCAGAGGAGCGGGGTCTCAAAGAGAAAAAGAGCTTACAGCCCTCCTTAAATGCCCTGAAATCATCCTTGTTACCAGAAAATGTATGGCAATTTAACTGGGGATTCGGGTGGGACTAAAATGACATCTCTATTCCCCTCCTGCTGGAAGCCTGCGGAAAGCACCCCTTGAACTGAGTCCTCCATCCGCCGTTGGGACTGGGCCAGAGCTTGGTGTTCCAAACTAAGCTTCTGCAGTGACTGAGTCAAGCATTTCACCTGCTCAGATAAAGCACACATTGGGTCCATGCTGCAGAAGTGAGGAGAGAAAAAAAAATTGTAGGCCAGTTATAATGTCAGGAACACCGCACTGAACTTGCTCACTGAGCCAGTGCGCGTGTCCTGAGTAAAGCGAACAGTGCTCAAAGATACCTGTGGAGCGGGCAGCAGCCGAGTAGATGCGTACTTCAGAGCCGCAGGACCTGAAGCACGTGACTGCTAGGGGCGTGGCCTAAACTCCACAGAGCTAGGAGCTGCAAGATAACTCCTAGCAGGGTAACTGCGAGACAAAGTTACCAGGGGGCATAGACAGGGAGAATAGTCAAGACGTAGCCAGTGAGTCACACACAGAGATAGCTGCAAAAGTACAAGAGGGGTGAGCAGAGAGTAGTCAGGTCACAGGCAATGAGTCATACACAGAGATAATAACGCAATACAAAATCAACAGGCAAACTCACAATGGGAAACAGAACCGGGTCAGAACCATATAAACAAGCTGTAGCAACAAACAGGCACACAGGGGTCAGCACACTAGGCCAAAGGCAAAAGTATAACTGGCAGGGATTGAAGCTTCCCAGAGGTTTAAGAAGCTCTCCCAGAACCAGAAAGAGACCACAATCATTAACCCCAGGTGTGCAGGTCAAAACCTGCACTGAGCTCCAGACATTAACCCCAGGTGTGCAGCTCAAAAACCTGCACTGGGATCATGACAGCTCCGCTCCCGAGTGCCGGCTGCAGTGCCAGGTATTACTATGCGATACTCGGCCGTGTTTCTCGCATGTGTGATCCTGGCCTTAGGATGAGATCACATGAAACGTATCCATTGCTGAATTTCTGTTCAGTGAAATCCAAATCAAATGTTTTTTTTATTACTTTGGAGATTTTGTTGCACATATTACTGCAAAAATACTGTAGATTTTCCACAGCCATCACCTTGCTTTAGAAAAATCTATTTTCTATGCACAAACTTCCCTGTTAGCTTGGAATAACCAGTTAGCTTGTTTATTCCCAGCAGCCAATCACACAATGCAGAGCTGTAAATCGAATCAGCCTTATCCAATGATGAGATAGGAGGTGTGTCTTTGGCCAAATCAGACTCCCTATAGGCACTGCTGCGAAACTGTAGTCAAAGGTCATAGCTCTGCATTTAAGCAATTGAGATTAAAAACAGACATTAAATGGTTTGTCCTGCAAGCAAAGCATATTTAATTAATAGATCTTCAAATAATAGTAAGTTCCACAATTGGATATATTAGAAAAATATTCCTGAGATAATGTTATAAATGTTACTCTGCTATGTATTGCCTTGCTGTGTCCAGCCATGCAAAGCTGCTCCATCTCATGACCAGTGCATACCAGAGCTCCTGGCCAAAAGAGGAAGCATAGGAGAGGTTAGAGATAATACAGCAGGGACTAGCAGATGCTTCTTTCTGTGAGGTAACAGATTTCACTGCCTTCAGCTCTCTGAGCTCATCATAAATCAAGTCATTGACATAGGATCTCTGGTGTGCTTCTAGGTTAGTGACTTGATACATGATGGGCTCGCAAGACAGGTGACATGATAAGACAGGCAGGGAATTGCGCTACCTCACAGGAAGAAGGAGCAGTAAGTAAGCACCTGCTATGTTATCTGTATACTCTCTTATGCTTCCTTCCCTAGCCAGTAGCTGTGGAATGCTTCGACCGTGAACTGGAGCAGCTCTGCATGGTCGAGCACAGCCATTACACCGTACATAGCTAAGTCACATTTATAAGATTATCTCAAAACATGAACATTTTTTAACACATTCAATTGTGGGACATATTATTATTCCAAGATCTGTTAAATAACATGCACTTTGTTCGTGGGACTAACCATTAAGAATGGAAGTCATAATACTAGTGTGAGCAAAACCTTACTTTGTCATTTTCGCGAATACACTAGCATGAATAAGGCATCAGTAACTGCATTTTAACATGATGGAACAATTATAGGCTATGTAAGAAGCCAAGAAAAGACACTGAGAATTTTCGGAAGGGAATTCTACATTTATTATGATAATCTCCTATGAAGGGAATGTCTGTAATTATTTTTCTTTACTTTCCTTCATTAATATGGCTTACACTTATTGTTTGACTACCTTATAAATTCCACCTGCCCTCTAGGACACAATGAGAATTAACTACATAATTGCTAATTCCATGGTCATGTCTCTGGCCGTCCATATTTTCCTACACCTCTGGATTAGTTTGGAATTTTTCCTCCAGCAAAACCCTGCTGGGATATTATGAGAAATTCAAAGAGAAAATGTATACAGCGACACGTAAGCAGATCTGAGATCACCTCTCATTGATCTTGTGTAGTCTTTGGAGTATAACCAGTAAATCAATAAGAAAATATTAAAGAAAACAACAAAACCCTCTGCTGCTATATTACAAGTTCTATATGGATTCTCTGCTGATTTTTGGTATTTTTTTTTTTTTGCTATATTGATCCTAGTGTGTGTTTCCAAATAGTGCATGTAATATATCATAGAAATTGTTGAGAAATACACTTACAGTAGTAGGTTTTTATTACCTTAACACTAGTGAACTTTTTATTTTATTCAGTACAACTGTGAAGAGTATAGAACATGCGCAGTAAAACTACAAGGAATACAAATAACATGCATAAGTATTGGGCAGATGATCACAGCTAACACAATTACAGGAAGTGTACATTATGATGCAAACATTAGGAATACATTAGTTTATGATTACATTTACTGAGAACTGGCAACTAAAGGGTTAATGACATCTCTTGGCTGCTAGACAGTAAATAACACCTCTCTGAATCACTGCTTTGCAAGAAAACACTGACTCTTACCAGATATGCTTTAGCCGGGTAGTGACTCAAGTAGAGAAGTTGCAGGAAAAACAAAGGTTACACAGGAAGACAAAATAACATGTGCATCCTATGAGATCCACAAAAGGAAAATGGAGTCCCCTCCTCCCAGAATTCACTGCTTCGTTCCCACAAAGCATTGCTTCAATCCCACTGCATTGCTTCTCTTAAAGTCACAGGCTTTAAATGCTACTTAGGACGTAGCTATAAACTCAGCCACCACTAGATGGTGCTATAATTAACCGAGCAATAATACAAACATATTGCTTTATTCAGAGCACATAACAAAAACTGACTGCCCTATATCACAGGGCAGAACACGCCCCGCTTGGCATCAACTGATGCCACTTACAGGCTCTTTAGGCAAAAGCAATAGAATTAGCTCCGCCACTGGTCTGAGGAATAGTTTACTCTCCCCAGCCTTCCACACTTTGACCTCAACCTTGCGCACCTTCTCATCTTTGCTTGTTAACACCTTGGTGATGAGGCCTAGTGGCCACTCATTTCGGTGTGACTGGCTGTCTTTCATGAGCACAATATCACCGGGTTTGATGTTCGACCTATCGATCTGCCACTTTTTTCTAGGCTGTAAGGTGGAAAGATATTGCTTTCTCCATCTGTCCCCGAAAGTATTGTAGAGGCTTCAAACTTGTCTCCATTGACGTCTGTAGAGGCCCGTGTTGCTGAATTCTTCCAATGGAGCGCTAGGAGTGTCGGTTTTCTGAGTGAGTAACATGGCAGGAGAGAGAATGGTTGGATCTTCAGCATCACTGGAGAGTGCAGTCAATCGTCTGGCATTTATGATGGCTGAAACTTCTGCCAAGAATGTAGTCAAACCTTCGTGTGTGAGTCTTGTGCTACCTTCTTGTAAAAAGATAGAGTCTAAGATTCTGCATGCTATTCCTATCATCCTCTCCCAAGCACCTCCCATGTGAGAAGAGTGTGGTAAATTGAAGGTCCAGGTACATCCCTGTTCACTCAGGTATCTTTCCACACTGGTAATGTCTAGGTTGGAAGGAATTTGGAGTTCTCTCACTGCTCCTACGAAATTTGTGCCTCTGTCGGAGCGAATGTGTTTCACGGTGCTTCTGATGGCAATGAAACGTCAGAGTGCATTTATGAAACTTGATGTGTCCATGGATTCAATCACTTCGATGTGGACAGCATGCAGGTAATCATAACTGCCCAGCATTTTGCGTTGGCTTGGGCTCTTCTGTGGTGCCGTGCAACCACAGACCACGGCCCAAAAACATCCAGACCGACATTGGTAAAGGGAGGATACATACTAAGTCTGTCTGATGGGAGATTGGCTATCTTTGGGCTTTGAGTCGCGCCGCGGAGTTTGTGACAAGTCACACAGTTGAAGATGAATTTACTCACACATCTCTTTGCTCCGACTATCCATAGTCCAGCAGTTCAACAATCGGCCCTGATGTTTCACCAAAACATGATGATGCTGTACGAGCAGAGTAGTCACATGGTGATGACCAGGAATTATTACAGGGTATTTTTCCTTGAATTCCACCTTGGCTTCCTGAAGACGACCTCCAATCCTTATCAGCTCGTTTTGGTCAATTATTGGATCAAGCTTTTTCAAGACACTGTCTCTAGAAATGGGTTGACCTTTGTTGAGGTTGTCTATTTCTTTGGCGTAACACTCGCGTTGTATGGTACGAATTATCGTGTTTTTGGCATTTTCCAAGTTCGGAGCGGTTAAATGCGTGTTTGCAATGGTGCCAACCTTTACAAGACTTCTGACTGGTGGGTAAGCGTTGCCTCTGGGGTTAAAATGGTAGAGGGGCCATCCAACTCTTTGACTCATCTCTTACCATCTCTCGATCCATGATGTCCAAGAACAGTCTGTCTTCTATGGACATTTCTACCTTGTTGTCCTCTCTTGTTCTGTGGAAAACTGTGCACCCTATGTGCTCTTGGTCGCCATCACATGAGTGGTCTTCACAGGAAGGATCAGCTAAAGGTAGATGAGCATTGTGTGGCAACTCTTTTACCAGGAAGCTACTCTTACATGGCTGGCTTGTGTGCTCCACCTAGGCAGATGTCTCCTATGATGACACATCCAAGGTCGAGCCTCTGTGTGTACGGAGCGTTCCTGGAGCCGTTTATACATTCTCTAGCCCTGTGGACTTGTAGAATATCTCACCCCAGAAGTAGAGCTATTGGGGTTCCTGGATCTAGTTCAGGTATCAGGTGGGCTATACGCTTTTGATGGGGGTGATATGTCGCCACCTCCCGTGAAGGTATTTCTGACCTGTTGTCAGGAATCTGGTTTCACTCCAGGATGGTCGGTAATGATAGGCAGGTCTGGCCATCTATGGACTCCACTTTGTATCCGGTTGCTTTTCTCCCCGCCATCTCAACGGTACCTGAACACATCCTCAGGGTGTAGGGAGAACCAGGGCCTACGATGCTGAAGTTGTCAAAGAAGATGGACCTGGCTAGAGACCTGTTACTTTGGTCATCCAGGATTGCATAAATCTTGAAGGCATTGTCCTTGTGGCCTGCAGGATAGACTCGGACAAGGCAGATTTTTCAACAAGACCTTCCTCCTGTGAGTCCTCTACAGCTCTCAGTACATTTAGAGCTGACCTCAGGGGTGTCTTCGTCAGTGTCCTTCTGCTTCCCATCATGCTCATCTGCTTGCGACAACACTCGTGGAGGTGATCCAGGGTGCAAGGCTGTATTGTGAACCATGCTGCTGTATTCTGTACATTTCACGCTAGCTTCACAGTTCCTGGCAAAGTGAGAGGTTGCGGCACAACATTTGAAGCAGATGTTGTTCTCCTTGAGGAAACCTTTGCGATCCTCTAAAGACTTCTCCCTGAAGGCTCTGCATTTTAGTAGAGGATGTGGTTTCTTGTGTAGAGGACAATATTTACTGACATCCTGAGGTTTGTTCTCATCTGGAGTGGGTTTATTCACCTTGTGAGGAGGGCCTGTGGAATCAATGTTAGTTTTGTGGTCTGCCACAGGTGTCTTACCAGATTTGACACCAGTGGCAGTGGAACACGACTGAGTAAAATCAAAACTAGGGTAATTTCTAATCCTAGATTGTTTGGTGGCAAAATCAACAAATACACTGAAAGGAGGAAATGATACATTATGATTGTGTTTATACTCTGAACCACATGTAATCCACTTTTCTTGTAGGTTGTAAGGAAGTTTCTGTACTATCAGATTGATACCCCTAGCGGTATCTAAGAATGCCAATCCGGGCAAGTCTCCTTCCTGCTGAGCAACCTGCAACTCATTCAATAAATCTCTCAGTTCTCTAAGCTTTAGATAACCTTTAGGTCCTATCTTAGGAAAATCCTCAATTCTTTTATATAAAGCATTCTCTATGACTTCTACTGACCCATAGCATTCATCAAGTCTTTCCCACACTTTATGTAGGGCTGTGCAAGGATGTTTTACATTAATGTCTCTCAGTCTTTTGGCATGCTCAACTGACTCGCTTCTGAGCCACTTTACCAGGAGATCTAACTCCTCACCACAAGAAAGGTCCAGACCATGAATGGCGTTCCGGAACGAGGCTCGCCATGACCAATAGTTCTTGGGTTTGTCAGTGAACTTTGCAAGTCCCTTTGTAACCAGTTCTTGGCGGGCAAGGAACTTTGCAAGGTCTTTGATGGCTCCATCAGTGCTGGCACGAGCCGGTGTGTAATAGTCATGTCTAGTGTGTGGTGCATCACCATACCTGTAAGACGCTTGTGACTCCGAATAGCCTGTGCGGTACCTTGTTGGTGAAGAAGGTTTCTCTTTAAGGCGGGATGGGAGCTGTACCTTCCTTTCAGTGGAACAGTAGCTGTAGTCGACATCTCTGTGCTGGATGTCTCCTCGCCTATGGTAGTGAAGCTCGGGGTTGGATCGTTAGTAATCGGCATAGGCTGATTGATATGTTATGCCAGGGCTGTCATCTACACTGGAATGTTGACGGACGTACTCTGCGACATGTTGCGCTGGATCTTGCTGCTCTAGATCTGGTCCGAGAATGCTGCTGTGTCTCTCAGAATCAGGATCTTTCATACCTTCCAAATACTCTGCTTTAGCTATTGCTGCGGCTGTCTCTTTGTCTGCTGCAAGTTTCTCTAGCTATGCTTGCAAACGCGCAGTTTCCACTCTCTCTCTTTGCCTGCAAATGTGCAGTTTCCGATTCTCTCTCTGCCCGCAAACATACGGTTTCAGCCTCTCTCTCTGCCTCGTGCTCTGCTTGTCTCAGCTTTAGATGCATCTCTCTGTAAGGACTGGGATTGCATATCTGTTTTGTCTGCTCTTGCCCTTACTTCTGATGGATTCTGCCCTTAACCAAGATAGAGTTGCTGGCTTCACGGGGGCCATCTTGTTTCCTGTCTGAGACTCCTTGTTTGCTGTATACATAAGGGAACTCTGCACGCTATGCATTGCTTGTGTATCTTGTTCTTTACTTGCTGCCAAGCTGGAAGGACTAGCAACCTGTTTGCCCCTTCTACTCTTCGGGATACCCCGCTTGTTCCCATATCTACATACCACGGAAGGACTCTGCTGCTATACCTGCTCTGCACCCACCTCTGCTATGGTCTGCTCTCCATTAGGCCCAGGCTCTGGGTCCTGGATTCCGCATTGCTGTACTGGTATTCACACCCTCGGTCTGTACTATTACTTGTGCATACTACTGAGACTGTCTTATTGTTTGCTTTGCATCTGTCAGCTGAAGTGCATATTTTTGCAATAAGATATATACATCTTGAACTGTGATACACCGTGTCTGTCTTAATTTCTGACCCACGTCATCGGGCTCCATGGCATTCTAGTAAAAACTTATAACAAAATACACAGGCCACAAAAGATGGAGCTCACTGGGTCAGATACGGTGGAGACACGAATGAAAAAGCTGTGCTCATTTGTCACAGGACTGCACAGGGAGCTGCAAGCAATTAAGACTAAGCTGGGGCATTAGAGGCTCAAACTAATCATAATGCAAATGTGGCTGATAATTCTATCCAGGCTATAACCTCTCGCCTCTCAAATGTGGAGACTACAGCTGCAGCTGCGGTTCCAGTCCCAGCTCCAACTCCAGATCCGGTTTTCCCCAAACTCCCACCTTTCAGGTTTGGTGGAGAAAGAGAGAAATTTCGTGGCTTTCTGAATCAATGTCAGCTGTCTTTTTCTGCATGTGCGACTCAGTTCACAACTGAGGGGGATAAAGTATTAACCATGATAATGCTGCTGACAAACAAAGCTTTAGCCTGGGCATATCCTCTAATTGAAACCAATGATGCATGTTTGAATTCTCTGAATGACTTTATTGCTGCTATGTGTCAGATGTTCGATGATCCTAACCGAAATGTCACGGCAGAAACTGCATTATTAGCACTTTGCCAAGGAAAGCGTCCTGTTGTGGAATATGCTATGGAATTTCGGAGGTGGGTGCTGGACACTACATGGTGTGGCTCAGCAAAATATGCAGTGTTCAAGAGGGGTTTGTCTGCTACTATTAAAGATGATTTGGCTCAGGGTGAATCACCTGCTAATCTGACTGACTTTATAAATCATTGTATCAGGATAGATATTCGTCTCACAGAACGCCGGCAGGAGAGGTGGGCTGAGGCCAATAGTAATAACCCCATATTCCTCCCATCTTTCTCCAGGGAAACTCAAAACAAGTCATCTTCTCCGGCAGAGGATGAACCTATGCAGATTGATGCGGTTCGGAGGAGTACCGTCGACGCACGCAAGGAACATCGTTTTCGAGAAAATTTATGCTTCTACTGCGGAAAATCGGGTCACTACATTTCGGTCTGTCCCGGAAAAAATCGCAAGTCCGCAGCTGCAGTAATCGAATGTGACTTTTCTGATATATCTTCTGTTGGTTCTCAGCTAAATACTTGTAGGAGGGTGATGGCAGGTGAAACCCCAGACTTCCCTGACTCGAGTTCAGAAGCATCGTCTTCTGTGGGTGAGGACAGAAAAAATCGCAAGTCCGCAGCTGCAGTAATTGAATGTGACTTTTCTGATATATCTTCTGTTGGTTCTCAGTTAAATACTTGTAGGAGGGTGATGGCAGACGAAACCCCAGACTTCCCTGACTCGAGTTCAGAAGCATCGTCATCTGTGGATGAGGAGGTTCTCTCAATAAGTACCGCTATGACAGTCTCAGGCGAAGCCAGAAAGGATACACTTTGTACTTTTCCCATTGAAATCTGGGTGCAATCCCATTGGATTACTATTACAGCCATGATTGATTCTGGGGCTAGCGGCAATTGCATGGACATTGCATTTGTTAAAAAACACAGTATACACTCGCAGAAGAAACATTCACCAGTGTTAATGAAGACTATAGATGGGTCCCCGTTGGTATCCGGGCTGGTAGACTCTCAAACTACCCCTCTGAAGATTCGTATGGGAGCAGGTCATTCTGAAAAACTGTCGTTCTTGCTATTTTCCTCCCCTAACTTTCCTATAATTCTAGGGTTACCATGGTTACAGCGGCAGAACCCCACTATAGATTGGAGGACGAAAGAATTGCAGTTTCCAAGTAAACAGACATCATCCGGAGAATTAACTTCAATCAGACTAGGCTCTCGCAATGGGAAGACCAACGCTCTGTCCAGGATTCATTCGCATGTCGTGACCTCGGCTTCGCCTCCAAGGGCCCTACTGTCAGAACGAAACCCCGTAAGTGTGCTGCACAATCAAGACCTATTAAAACATATTAAAGAGGCCTACGCCACAGATTCACTTCTGATTCAACCATCTACTCGGGTAAATTTAACCTTAAAAAACGGCCTTTGGTTTCAGAGATAACGTCTGTATGTCCCGGAAACAATTAAATTAAGAGTATTGAAACTAATGCATAACTCTAAGATCGCCGGTCATAGAGGAATTCAGAAAATTCAAGAATTTGTGTCTCGCTTCTTTTGGTGGCCGACTTTCCGGAAAGTCATTCGACTGTATGTGTCATCATGTGAGGTATGTGCCAGATCAAAAGTTCCTCTCTTCTCACCTACTGGACTATTGCAATCTCTTCCTCGACTTCCGATAAGCATGTCTGTGCCTGCGGTAGCCGACCGCACTTCATCTCTTCAGGAGAATCTGGAAGTTCTGAAGCAGACACTGGCAGCAGACAGATTCCGTAAACCAGTACCCACATGCAAGGTAGGAGACATGGTTTGGCTTTCAACGAAGAACTTGAAACTCAAGGTTCCAACATTAAACCTGTGGCAGAAATATGTTGGTCCGTACAAGATCAGCAGTATAGTGAGTTCTGTAGCCTGTCGACTCAAATTGCCTAGCTCTTTAAACATACATCCTGTTTTTCACGTCTCTCTGCTTAAACCGGTAGTGGCATATCCTTTCTCCGGGCGCACCTCTGCTCCTCCTGGTCCAATTCTCATTGACGGGCAGGAGGAATTCATCATGGAGAAGATCATTGGTTCTCGGATCCATTGGGGACGACTCCAGTATCTGGTAAAATGGCAAGGATACTCGTCTGAAGAGAATTCCTGGGAACCTCTGGAGAATATTCACACTCCTCTTCTGATCAGACAGTTCCACAGCATATACCCCAATAAACCAGATGTAAGATCGTCCAGAAGACATCTTTAAAGAGGAGAGTAATGTAAGGACTGGGATTGCATATCTGTTTTGTCTGCTCTTGCCCTTACTTCTGATGGATTCTGCCCTTAACCAAGATGGAGTTGCTGGCTTCACGGGGGCCATCTTGTTTCCTGTCTGAGACTCCTTGTTTGCTGTATACGTAAGGGAACTCTGCACACTATGCATTGCTTGTGTATCTTGTTCTTTACTTGCTGCCAAGCTGGAAGGACTAGCAACCTGTTTGCCCCTTCTACTCTTCGGGATACCCCGCTTGCTCCCGTATCTACATACCACTGAAGGACTCTGCTGCTATACCTGCTCTGCACCCACCTTTACTACGGTCTGCTCTCCATTAGGCCCGGGCTCTGGGTCCTGGATTCTGCATTGCTGGACTGGTATTCGCACCCTCGGTCTGTACTATTACTTGTGCAAACTACAGAGACTGTCTTATTGTCTGCTTTGCATCTGTCAGCTGAAGTGCATATTTCTGCAATAAGATATATACATCTTGAACTGTGATGCACCGTGTCTGTCTTAATTTCTGACCCACGTCATCGAGCTCCATAGAGTTCTAGTGTAAACTTATAACACTCTCGTTCGGCAAGGGAAGATCTTGATTTGGCTGCCTCAGCCTCCGCACGAGCGACAGCAGCTAGTTCTGCTAATGACGATCTGCTGGAGCTTGCTCGTGATCTTGTTTTGAGTGAGGATGTGCTTTTCCGAGACATTGTGCGTTTGGCTGAGTACTGCTGAGAATATTGGAGGGAAACAGTCTGTGTATGGCGGGCTTCCGCATGGCCAGAAAGATGTAGCACTTCTTGGCTGGCTGCAGTGGCGTTCTGCGGCTGTATGGCGGCTGCTGTGATACCCATATGCAGAGCAGTGTGGGTGTTAATGGTCCCGTACAGTCTATGCAATCACCACGTGCGACCAGCGGTCCTTTACTGAGCCCTGGGCTTGTCTCCTGCAGCTGTATGGCGGCTGGTGTAGTACCCGCATGCGGAGCCGTCTGGGTGATAGCGGTCCCTTACAGCCTGAATTCACTATCGCAGGCGTCTGGCATGTTTTACTATTCTGCCTTCAGGCACGCTGACACGATGTGCAATCCAGCATACAGTATAAACCACAGCTCTGTCTTCCAAAATAAGCAGACAGTTCTCTGTAGTCTAACTTGTTTATTTGTGAAGAGTATAGAACATGCACGGTAAAACTACAAGGAATACAAGGAATACAACTAACAGGCATAAGTATTGGGCAGATGATCACAGCTAACACAATCACAGGAAGTGTACATTGTGATGCAAACATTACATAGGAATACATTAGTTTATGATTACATTTACTGAGAACTGGCAAATAAAGGGTTAATGACATCTCTTGGCTGCTAGACAGTAAATATCACCTCTCTGAATCACTGCATTGCAAGAAAACACTGACTCTTACCAGATATGCTTTAGCCGGGTAGTGACTCAAGTAGAGAAGTTGCAGGAAAAACATAGGTTACACAGGAGGACAAAATAACAGGTGCATCCTATGAGATCCACCAAAGTAAAATGGATACAAATTTCAAAAAACTGACCGTCACATCCAAGCATAAGCATAGTGTGAACAGGTGCTTAACCTAGAGTCACCAACTCACATACATTCAAGCAATGCAATTCATTATTCATTTTTCATGTTTGCATGGTTTGGCGCTACAGTGTGCTTCTTTTTGTGCTTCTATGCTTATGCTTGGATGTGACGGTCAGTTTTTGAAATGCCTTAACGTGGCTTTCAGGTACACATAACTTGGCCATTTTATGTGCTAAACTTTCTCAATTTTTCATACTTCTAATGCAGTAATGCAATTCATTATTCATTTTTCACATTTGCATGGTTTGGCGCTACAGTGTGCTTCCTTTTTTGCTTGAATGTATATGAGTTGGTGACTCTAGGTTAAGCACCTGTTCACACTATGCTTATGCTTGGATGTGACGGTCAGTTTTTGAAATTTGTATTCATTTACCTTCCGACTGAGCACTCCACCTGTTAGCTGCAGGCGTTTTTAATCAAACCAGGGCCATTTCCCCTCCACAGAGATATAGACTACAGTCCTAACAGAGGATTTTTCTTAGGTTCCCTTTCAGATGGAGACTGCAGTCTTAGTGAGGATTGGCATAGAATAGGGACCTGGAAAATGTGAAATACCTTAACGTGGCTTCCAGGTACACATAACTTGGCCATTTTATGCGCTAAACTTTCTCAATTTTTCATACTTCTAATGCAGTAATGCAATTCATTATTCATTTTTCATGTTTGCATGGTTTGTCGCTACAGTGTGCTTCCTTTTTTGCTCGAAAGGAAAATGGAGTCCCCTCCTCCCAGAATACACTGCTTCATTCCCACAAAGCATTGCTTCAATCCAACATGCATTGCTTCTGTTAAAGTCACAGGCTTTAAAGGCTACTTAAGACGTAGCTATAAACTCATCCACCACTAGATGGTGCTATAATTAACCCAGCAATAATACAAACATATTGCTTTATTCAGTGCACATAACACAAACAGACTGCCCTATATCAGAGGGCAGAACAACTATTTTATTCATAAGTGCACCCTTACCATTTTCTTGAATGTGGTTAGAAAACTTCAATATATCCCAAGCAAATGTAATATATTTTTGTGCTATTCTCCTTGTGGAGACTGACATGCCTGGCATGTCAGTATAAGGAGACTTATAGGGCATGCAAAGCTCTTCTAGGAAATTTAATATGCAAATTGCCTCTTCAGAGCGGAAAAGGACTTGAACTCTAGCTCCGCCTCTTGGAAGTAGCAATCGTAAAAGTCACTATCGACTCTTTAACGATCCTTGCCACGCGACTTAGGTTGAAAGAAAAACCAGTATCTCAATTTGCAGACACTTATTTTGGAGTGTTTCCCCTTCAAAACCCTTAACAGGTTGCACTGCCTTCACAATCACTGAGTAGCCACACAAAGACACATATAGTATAAACATCACCCAAGAAAATATCTCTAAATCGTTGTTTCTCTTTTCATCTTATACCACTCATCTGAGAATATTTTTAAGGGCTTTACCCATTTCAAAAATGATTAGCAAATATGCTCATTGATGTCTAAAATAACAATTGTAGGGTCAATTGCCACCATTCATAATCTGTGGCTGCTATTAACCGTAGCATCGAAGAAATTTAACTGCCAGGCTACCTGTTATTATTGATAGTTGCAGTTTCACCAGGATATTAGCTATGTGTATCTGCATGGCATATGTGTCCATCATGGAGTGCTAATTAACAAGTATTACAGGGTAGTATCAAAAGATTAATTTTCTATTTTTTTTTTTTAAATCCTATTCAGTCTTATATTACAGGTAAAAATGAAAAATTTTTGTGGGGACAGTGACGCCAGTGCTAATTGGGCGCCCGGCTCACATGTCATAACAACCACACAAGAGTCCCGGGACCGCGGCGCTGGAACGGTGCCGGCACGGGAGGTGAGTATAAGCCTTTTTGTTTTATCAGGGCCAAACATGTAGATCAACAAGGGGTTGTCCTAATAGTGGATGAAACCTTTAACTCTTGTTTTTTTTCTGCAAGATATTGAAAGGATTGCTAGTTTCTGGAAGATTCTGCAGCTTCAAAAGCAGTGAGTTTAATGTATACACTGAATTATGGTTTTAATGTTACTTTAAGGCCATTGCTTTGAAAGTGTTCGCACTCATCCGGTCAGATGACCCCAGTGTATGTGCTGAGAAAGGGCAAAGAAGAGATGTACTGAAGCAATGAAGCGCAGTTGCATGCCATCACATCGCAAAAGTTGTAGGTTTAGCCACCTTCGTAAAATTTTTCTAAAATGACAATTGATTAGTGAATTCCCAGATATGGCAACATTACTGTTTTTCTTAAATGGGTATTCTTATCTCCAAAATTATATCCCAATATGTAGTAGGTGTAATAATAATAATATTAGCAAATACGTCCAATTAGAAATGTAGTATAGTTCTTCTGATTAGCTATGTCTCTTACCCCATGTGCAGGGCATTGCAGTAGCTTAGGTATCCATCATTAAGACCACTCATATAGTGACAGTTTGTTCATTGCTAGTGGTCGTAATCATGGATAAATAAGCTACTGCAATGCCCTGCTCATGGGGTAAGCGACATAGCGAATCAGAAGAACTATACTACATTTCTAATCGGAGGTGTCTGCTAATATTATTATTACACCTACTACATATGGGGATAGGATCTTCGAGATGGGAATACCCTTTATCTTATTGTTTTTTTTTAGATTCCTCTTAATTCCCATGTAGCAAAAAGCCAAAAGTAAATGGCTACTGACTTGTGCTGTCAAAATGTGGTATCGGGTTGAAACTGATAATGACCCCTGTAATGATGAACTGCTGCGGGCATAGCCCCTTCTCCAAAGGCACAAAGTGTTGTAAGTAGTGAAATAAATCCCTGGATTCTCTGGAATATACAGTCGTTGCTTTCCCCACAAACCACATATCTCCAGCCAAAGACATTTGTGAAACTTCTGTCTAAGCATGTTAAATCGCCTTGCAAATCAGCACATTTACTATTTCTGGGTTTTGGCTTCTGTCACTTTCAACCTCCATTTCTGGGAATCCTTTGAATTTGAGGCAAAATTCAAAACACAGGAATGCAAAGTTACAGCTCTGATTCCCAACCCACAAAACCACACACCTAAAGCACATATGTGCACACTTTGTTCACTATATACAGTACTGTGCAAAAGTTTTAGGCAGGCATTGAAAAAACGCTCCAAAGTAAGATTGCTCTCAAACATAGAAGTGTTAATAGTTTATGTTTATCAATTAGCAAAATGCAAAGTGTCTGAACCAAAGCAAAATCTAAATTAAATCATTATTTGGTGTGACCTCCCTTTGACTTCAAATCAGCACCAATTTTTTCTAGATACACTTGAATGCAGCTTTTGGAGGTATTCTGCTGGAAGATATTCCAAACCTCTCGAAGAACTAACCACAGATCCTCTGTGGATTTTAGCTTGAGTAAATACTATGCTGCCATTTTTCTGCACCTTAGCTCCTATGTTTTTGTGCATAGTTGATTCACTTGGGCCTTGTTTCCATTTCGAAGGTGTTTATTTTTGGCCACAGATGTTCCATCAAGACCACTTCTGACCAGATTCTACAAGCAGTATATGGTGTAGATGGGTCCCACTAGTTGCTGCCTGTTATGAACTGATGGCACTGCTGGACACCTTCCAATTTAGAAAGGAAATAAGCATGATGTGTCTTTCATCTTCTGCACTATGTTTCCTTGGCTAACCACTGTGTCTACAATCCTCAATATTCCCGATTTTTTTAGTGCTTTTTCAAAAGAGCTTAAATTGCACACCTTGAAACCTGTCTGCTTTGGAATCTTTGTCTGGGTCCAAGCTTACTAATGTAGTTTAACTACCTTGTGCTTCTTTTGCTGTGCTTGGTCTTGCCATGGTGTATGACCTGTAATATGAAACAGTCTTCAACAACCGTACTTTTGTAGCAGAATATGTCTGTTTGTCACCCAATTTTAAGCCTCCTGCACAGCTGTTTCTGTTTCAGTTAATGACTTTGATTTAATCTATATATGAAAATGATGATAATTATCACCTGTTGGTATAATTGGTTACTCATACACCTTACTATTGTCCTACAAACTCCTTGACTTTGTTTAAGTGTAGAAGAGTTGATACTGTTTTTAAGGCAAAAAGCCACTCCAAATATTGATTTAATTTAGATTTCTCTTAAGTTCATTCACTCTATATTTTGTTAATTGATAAAAATAAATGTTAGCACTTCTGCTATTTTTTCCACACCTGCCTAAAAGTTTCGCCCAGTACTGAATGTACTGGATGATAGCACTAAGGGTCTTCAGTAGGGGCACTTGATCTATTTGTGCCCCAATACATGTCCCTCTCCTGTGTTTAAAAGTGGCTGGGCCCTATGTGATGGGATCCCGCCTACTACGCCAAATCTCTTTTTGGGTCATTTTTCACCATTGACATCAGTTAGAACTCTGTAGTCATCAAAATTGCGCAAAAAGCATAAAATGTAATGCGAAATCAATATACATTCTCCCAAAGTATTATAAACTATTTTCCCTAAACAAACATATTGAGACTGACTATTATTTTAAAGTCTGTCACTAACGGCCCCGTCACACATAGCGACTCACCAGTGATCCCGACAACGATGTGAACTTGTCAGGATCGCTGTTGTGACTCACCAGCGATCTCGCTAGCGAGATCGCTGTGAGTGACGGGGGCTTAAATCACCTGTCCCATCAGACTTCCACAACTGATGAGGCTTTTGTCACGTCTTCCATTAATATCTGGGGTTACGGGCTGCTGTTTATTACGAAGCGGAGTTGACAACTTCTAAATACAAATGAAACTTGAGTGATCTATTCTGTATATTTTAAAGATTTTTGCTGGACATATAAAACCTTTCCTAATATTCTTACCTGGAATATTATATTTTACTTGTAAAGCTTTTATGATGAATGATAAAGCCTTGCTTGTAAAGCCATAGCGGTGATTATTACTTGCATTAATGCTTTCATTGTATTTGGTCCAATGTTGAGTATTCGATGTTGTGCCGTAATCGTGTTTTGATTCATTTCTTACATAACTCAGGTTGGGAACTTTTATTAAAGTTGTTCGATGCTTTACAAATTAGCTATGTCTGTCATTGCTCAGTAAACTATAAACGAACTCTATTTCTTCAAAGTTTTGATAGCCCTACTGCCAGGAATACATCCCTGGAGTAATGGGCTTGTGAGCAGATAGATTGGGTCTCAAACCCAGATGTACCCAGTGCCTTAATAAATAACCTCATAGACATTGTCCCACAGGATGTTATATTTCCTCCCAGTAGAAATAGTCATTTTGATGAATTTAGCAATATTGTTACTTACTAATTTACACATTTAACCGCTTAAGGACCAAGCCACTTTATAGGTTAATGACCAGGCCTTAATTTTGAAATCTGACCACTGTCACTTTATGTTGTTATAACTCTGGAATGCTTCAACGGATCTCACTGATTCTGAGAATGTTTATTCATGAAATATTGTACTTCATGATAGAGGTAAAATTTGTTCGATGTAACTTGCGCTTATTTATGAAAAAAATGGAAATATGGTGAAAATTTCTAATAGTTTGCAACTAATTTTTATGCCATTAAATCAGAGAGATATGTCACATAAAATACTTGACAAATAACATTTCCCACATGTCTACTTTACATCAGCACAACTTTAGAAACAAATTTTTTTTTGTTAGGAAATTATAAGGGTTAAAATTTGACCAGCAATTTCTCATTTTTTCAACAAAATTTACAAAACCATTTTTTAGGGACCACATCACATTTGAAGTCACTTTGAGGAGTCAACATGACAAAAAATACCCAAAAGTGACACCATTCTAAAAACTGCACCCCTCAAGGTGCTCAAAACCACATTCAAAAAGTTTATTAACCCTTCAGGTGCTTCACAAGAATTGAAGCAATGTGGAAGGAAAAAATGAACATTTAACTTTTTTTCACCAAAATTTTACTTCAGACACAATTTTTTTTATTTTGTCAAGGGTATCAGGAGAAAATGAACCACAATATTTGTTGTCAATTTCTTCCAAGTACACCGATTACTCCATGTGTGGAGGAAGACCACTCTTTAGGCGCACGGCAGGGCTCGGAAGAAGAGCGCTGTTTGAGGTTTTGAACGTAAAATTGGATGGAATCGAGAGCAGATGCCATGTCGCGTTTGTAGAGCCCCTGATGAACCTAAACAGTGGAAACCCCCTGTTAGTGACTCCATTTTGGAAACTAGATCCCCCAAGGAATTTATATGGCTGTGTAGTGAGCACTCTGAACCTCCAAGTGCTTCACAGAAGTTAATAACGTAGAGCCGTGAAAATAAAAATCATATTTTTTCCACAAAAATTATCTTTTTGCCCCCAATTTTTTATTTTCCCAAGGTAACAGGAAATATTAGACCCCAAACGTTGGTGTGCAATTTGTCCTGAGTATTCTGATACCCCATATGTGGGTGGAAACCACTGTTTGGGCACATTGCAGAGCTCGGAAGGGAAGGAGCGCCATTTGACTTTTTAATTTAAAATTGGCTGGAATTGAGATAAGACGCCATGTCACATTTGGAGAGCCCCTGATGTGTGTACACAGTGGAAACCCCCCAATTCCAACTCCAACCCCAACACACCCCCAACCCTAACCATAACCCTAACCCCAAACCTAACCCTAACACACCCCTAACCCTAATCCCAACCCTAACCCTATCCCTAACCCCAACCCTAACCCTGATGGGAAAATGGAAATAAATACTTTTTTATTTTATTATTTTTTCCTAACTAAAGGGGTGATAAAGGGGGGTTTGATTTACTATTTATGGTGGGTTTTTATGTCTGGCAGCTGTCACACGCTAAAAGATGCTTTTTATTGTAAAAATAGTTTTTACATCGCCGTATTTTGAGAGCTATAATTTTTCCATATTTCGTCTGACAGAGTCATGTGACGGCTTGTTTTATGCGGGACAAGATGGCGCTTTTAGTGATATTATTTTTATTACCATTCATTTTTTTATTCCACTCTTTCCAAGCAGTATGACGATACCGCTTGGAAAAAGTATAATTTGGTACTTTTTTGTGTTTTTTTTTATGGCGTTCACTGAAGGGGTTGACACTTTTATAGATGGGATTTTTACGGACGTGGCCATACGAAATGTGTACTTTTTTGTTTATGTAATTTTTTTTACATAAAAAGGTGTATTTTTAGTCGATTTTTAACCTTTTCTTATTATTTTTTAATTTTTTTACATATTTTTTATTTTTTTTTCCTTTTTTACCTAATCCCTTTATGGGACCTTCACTTTTTAACTTTGGTTGCAGGTATAATACATTGCAATGCTCCAGCATTGCAGTGCATTTTACCTATGGTGAAAGCTTCTGAGACCATGCTGTGAGCATGGCCTCAGAGGCTTTCCATAGCTGGATGACCCGGGGGTTGTTCTTCCTGTAACCTACTTGCCCATATAGATGGCTTAGAAGGGTTGATCCTAATGACAGACTCCCTTTAATTAGATTATATAGCCAGGCAACATGCCGCATATTAATATCATGTATCAGTAGCCAGACCCATGGTGGTCCACTGTTTATTGACTTTTTATTTTTTTTCCATAATACAACACTTTTAAAGAGGTTTTTCAAAGATATACAATCTAAGATATGATCAATGGGGTTCTAACCTCTGTGACTTCCAGAATTTGGTCAATTACTGTTCTCCGCACAGTCATGTGGCCAGGAGCAATTCATAATGTAATAATTAGTGTCGAGCTTTCCGATACCGCAAGTATCGGGTATCAGCCGATATTAGCTGTATCGGAACTCTGATACTGACTTCCGATACTTTTTTCGTATTGGTTACCGGAATCAGAAGTTCCCATAAAGCTATCAGCCTGCTCGATTTGATTCAGCCAATGGGAATTCTCAGAAGTGTGGGCACATCCTGTTAGGCATGTTAATTATTGGCATGGCTATGATTGGCTGCTGAAATGACGTCATCATGATGCGCTGTCTGTGCCGACTGCGGGGGGGTCTGTGCCGACTGTCGTGGGTCTGTACGGGCCTGCCGGGTGCCTGTGCCGGCTGCCGGTGGTCTGTACGGGCCTCTCAGGGGTCTGTGCCGACTGCCGGGTGCCTGTGCCGGCTGCCGGTGGTCTGTGCGGGTCTGCTGGGGGTCTTGTGTGTGTGCAGGCATCGTCCGATGGGACTACAAGTCCCATTGGGCGATGCCTGCTACACTGACAGTGATTGACACCTTAGCCAATGATGGGACAGTAGTAGTCCCATCATCCGGCTAATGTGTTGAATGTAAAAAAAAAAAACATACTACATACATAATACATACTTACATACTACATACAGTTGTGGCCAAAAGTATTGACACCCCTGCAATTCTGTCAGATAATACTCAGTTTCTTCCTGAAAATGATTGCAAACACAAATTCTTTGGTATTATTATCTTCATTTAATTTGTCTTAAATGAAAAAACACAAAAGAGAATGAAGCAAAAAGCAAAACATTGATCATTTCACACAAAACTCCTAAAATGGGCCAGGCAAAAGTATTGGCACCCTCAGCCTAATACTTGGTTGCACAACCTTTAGAGAAAATAACTGCGACCAACCGCTTTCGGTAGCCATCAATGAGTTTCTTACAATGCTCTGCTGGAATTTTAGACCATTCTTCTTTGGCAAACTGCTCCAGGTCCCTGATATTTGAAGGGTGCCTTCTGCAAACTGCCATTTTTAGATCTCTCCACAAGTGTTCTATGGGATTCAGGTCTGGACTCATTGCTGGCCACCTTAGAAGTCTCCAGTACTTTCTCTCAAACCATTTTCTAGTGCTTTTTGAAGTGTGTTTTGGGTCATTGTCCTGCTGGAAGACCCATAACCTCTGAGGGAGACCCAGCTTTCTCACACTGGGCCCTACATTATGCTGCAAAATTTGTTGGTAGTCTTCAGACTTCATAATGCCATGCTCACGGTCAAGCAGTCCAGTGCCAGAGGCAGCAAATCAACCCCAAAACATCAGGGAACCTCCGCCATGCTTGACTGTAGGGGCCGTGTTTTTTTCTTTGAATGCCTCTTTTTTTCTCCTGTAAACTCTATGTTTATGCCTTTGCCCAAAAAGCTCTACTTTTGTCTTATCTGACCAGAGAACAGTCTTCCAAAACGTTTTAGACTTTTTCAGGTAAGTTTTGGCAAACTCCAGCCTGGCTTTTTTATGTCTCGGGGTAAGAAGTGGGGTCTTCCTGGGTCTCCTACCATACAGTCCCTTTTCATTCAGACACCAACGGATAGTACGGGTTGACACTGTTGTACCCTCGGACTGCAGGGCAGCTTGAACTTGTTTGGATGTTAGTCGAGGTTCTTTATCCAACATCCGCACAATCTTGCGTTGAAATCTCTTGTCAATTTTTCTTTTCTGTCCACATCTAGGGAGGTTAGCCACAGTGCCATGGGCTTTAAACTTCTTGATGACACTGCGCATGGTAGACACAGGAACATTCAGGTCTTTGGAGATGGACTTGTAGCCTTGAGATTGCTCAAGCTTCCTCACAATTTGGTTTCTCAAGTCCTCAGACAGTTCTTTAGTCTTCTTTCTTTTCTCCATGCTCAATGTAGTACACACAATGACACAGGACAGAGGTTGAGTCAACTTTAATCCATGTCAACTGGCTGCAAGTGTGATTTAGTTATTGCCAACACCTGTTAGGTGCCACAGGTAAGTTACAGGTGCTGCTAATTACACAAATTAGAGAAGCATCACATGATTTTTCGAACAATGCCAATACTTTTGTCCACCCTCTTTTTTATGTTTAGTGTGGAATTATATCCAATTTGGCTTTAGGACAATTCTTTTTGTGTTTTTTCATTTAAGACAAATTAAATGAAGATAATAGTACCAAAGAATTTGTGTTTGCAATCATTTTCAGGAAGAAACTGAGTATTATCTGACAGAATTGCAGGGGTGTCAATACTTTTGGCCACAACTGTACTTACAACATACATATATACTACATACATACATGCTACATACATACATACTACATACATACTACATATATACTACATACATACTACATACATGCTACATACATACTACATGCATACAACATACATATATACTACATACATACTACATACATGCTACATACATGCTACATATATGCATACTACATACATACTACATACCTGCTACATTCATACTACATACATACTATATACATGCTACATACATACTACATATATACAACATTCATACAACATACATATATGCTACATATATACAACATACATATATACTACATACATGCTACATATATACTACATTTATACAACATACATATATACTACATACTACATACAACATACATACTATTCACTACATACAACATGCATACATACTACATACTACATACATGCTTCATATATACTACATTCATACAACATACATATATACTACATACTACATACATGCTACATATATACTACATTCATTCAACATACATACATACTACATACATGCTGCATATATACTACATTCATACAGCATACATACATATATACTACGTACATGCTACATATATACTACATTCATACATACGTACTACATACATGCTACATATATACTACATTCATGCAACATACTACATACATGCTACATATATGCTACATTCATACAACATACGTATATACTACATACATGCTACATACATGCTACATATATATAACATGCTACAGACATACAACATACATACATACTACATACTGCATACATACAACATACATACATTCTACAATACATACATACTGCATACAATACATTCATACATTCATACAATACATACATACTACATACAATACATACAGTACATATAACACAGAGTACATACTCACCAATGCTTGTCACATTGTTCCCCGAAGCAAGTGTCATCTAAGGAAAAATATGAAAATAACAAACAAGCCATATACTCCCTGATCCACAGAAATCCACGCTTGTCCCACGCTGATCTCCCATGGAGAGCAGCAGCATTAGCTGATGCGACTGCTCTCTAGGGGCTCAAGGAATCCAGCGTTGGGAGGTAGGTATCCTTCCGCACTGTATTCCTCCGCCACTGTAAAAAAATAGTCCCTAGTCTCACTTTTGGCATTGCTGTTTGAAAAAGTTCCCACGCAGCATTTGCCATAAAGTGAGACCAGGGACTATTTTTTTACAGTGGCGGAGGAATACAGTGCGGAAGGATACCTACCTCCTGACACTGAATTCCTGAGCCCCGTAGAGAGCGGTCTCATCAGCTGATGCTGCTGCTCTCCACAGAAGATCGGCGTGGGACACTCACTCGTGGATTTCTGCGGATCAGGGAGTATTTGGTGGTTTGTTATTTTCATATTTTTCCTTAGATGACACTGGCTTCGGGGATCAAAGTGACAAGTAATGGTGAGTATGTACTCTATGTTGTATGTACTGTATGTCTATATGTATGTATTGTATGAATGTATTGTATGTAGTATGTATGTTGTATGTCTGTAGCATGTTGTATGTATGTAGTATATATGTATGTTGTATGAATGTAGTATATATGTAGCATGTATGTAGTATGTACTATGTATGTATGTTGTATGTAGTATGTATGTTGTATGTATGTAGTATATATGTATGTTGTATGAATGTAGTATATATGTAGTATGTATGTAGTATGTATGTAGTACATATATGTAGTATGTATGTATGTAGTATGTATGTAGTATGTATATATGTAGTATGTATGTAGTATGTATATATGTAGTATGTATGTAGTATGTATATATGTAGTATGTATGTAGTATGTATTTTGTATGTTTTGGTTTTTTTTTTACATTCAACACATTAGCCGGATGATGGGACTACTACTGTCCCATCATTGGCTAATGTGTCAATCACCGTCATGGTAGCAGGCATACCCCGATGGGACTTGTAGTCCCATCGGACGATGCCTGCACAGACCCCCGCAGCCTTCCAGACCCCCGGACGGCCGGCACAGCCCCCCGGCAGGCCGGTACAGACCCCCGGCAGTCCGCACAGACCCCCGGGCAGTCGGCACAGACCCCCGGCAGGCTGGCACAGACCCCCGGAAGGTCCGTACACACCCCCGAGAGGCTGTACAAGGACAGAAAAGGGTTTTTCTTATTCCGATACCGGAAGTCCCATAGACTTGAATGGGACTTCCGGTATCGGAATCGGCAATACCCGCTCCTTTTTTTAGATTGGACGATCCTTTCCGATACGATATTTTTCAGTATCAGCTGGTATCGCTCAACACTAGTGATAAATAAACTGGCTGCAAATCACTTTGTTTAAAAATTATGCTGTCTTAACCCATTCATGATGAAGCCCTTTTTTTCATTTTTGCGTTTCTCCTTTTCGCTCTCCTTCTTCCCAGAGCCATTACCTTTTTATTTTTATGTCAATATCGCCATGTGAGGGCTTGTTTTTTGCGGGACAAGTTGTACTTTTGAAATACACCATTAGTTTTAGCATATCATGTACTCAAAAATGGGAAAAAATTCCAAATGCGGTGAAATTGCAAAAAAAGTGCAATTCCACAACTGGTTTTTGGATTGTTTTTTACCATGTTCACCAAATGCTAAAACTGACTTGCCATTATGATTCTCCAGGTCATTATGAGTTCATAGACACCAAACATGTCTAGGTTTTTTTAAGTGGTGAAAAAAATTCAAAGCTTGCTAAAGAAAAAAAAATTGCGTTATTTTCCAAGACCCGTAGAGTCTCCATTTATCAGGATCTGGGGCTGGGTGAGGGCTTATTTTTTGCGTGCTGAACTGATTCCATTTTGGTGTGTATATGATTAGACATGGTCGGACGCCTGGATGTTTGGGTCTGGCAGGTTCAGCCAAACAGTTGCAAAAAGTTCGGGTTTGGGTACCAGAACAGTACCTGGAACCGAACACGGACCCATTTCACTTGAATAGGGGGCCTGAACATCCAGTGTTTGCAAAGTTATCATGAGCATGACAGCGCAGCAAACATCGCTTCTGATCGTTGGTGAAATCATCCAAAAGACAAAAGACAGTGTGAGCACTCAGCTGTGATCGTAGGTATAAAGTTTACCTCCGGTCACTGGTGAAAACAAAAAGCAAAAAACACAAATATCCTGAACTAAAAGTAAAAAATATACTGCAAATAATGCATAAGGGTAATAATAATAATAATAAGGGTATTTAGTAAACATAATTTTGATCAAAATAATGTACAAGCCATCCCGCCACGTCACGGCAACCCTTGTGGGACAGTCCCTACTCTAGTATTTAAAACCTTATCACTTGCCAAGTGGCGTGAATGTGAATAAGGGTCGAGCGGCTGAACCACTTGTAACAGCTTAGGCCAGACTGGATGGCTTTCCCAGCTCAGAAAGAGGGCGGTCACACCCATATATGCACTGAATGCACAATGAAATGAATAAAAAACAAATCTGAACTGAGAAAAGTAAGTTAATGTGTATGCACAATGTAAGTGCATATTAACACATGACCATTAACCAGAGAAAACAAAAAGCAAAAAACACAAATATCCTGAACTAAAAGTAAAAAATATACTGCAAATAATGCATAAGGGTAATAATAATAATAATAAGGGTATTTAGTAAACATAATTTTGATCAAAATAATGTACAAGCCATCCCGCCACGTCACGGCAACCCTTGTGGGACAGTCCCTACTCTAGTATTTAAAACCTTATCACTTGCCAAGTGGCGTGAATGTGAATAAGGGTCGAGCGGCTGAACCACTTGTAACAGCTTAGGCCAGACTGGATGGCTTTCCCAGCTCAGAAAGAGGGCGGTCACACCCATATATGCACTGAATGCACAATGAAATGAATAAAAAACAAATCTGAACTGAGAAAAGTAAGTTAATGTGTATGCACAATGTAAGTGCATATTAACACATGACCATTAACCAGAGAAAACAAAAAGCAAAAAACACAAATATCCTGAACTAAAAGTAAAAAATATACTGCAAATAATGCATAAGGGTAATAATAATAATAATAAGGGTATTTAGTAAACATAATTTTGATCAAAATAATGTACAAGCCATCCCGCCACGGCAACCCTTGTGGGACAGTCCCTACTCTAGTATTTAAAACCTTATCACTTGCCAAGTGGCGTGAATGTGAATAAGGGTCGAGCGGCTGAACCACTTGTAACACACAACCCACAAGGGTTGCCGTGACGTGGCGGGATGGCTTGTACATTATTTTGATCAAAATTATGTTTACTAAATACCCTTATTATTATTATTATTACCCTTATGCATTATTTGCAGTATATTTTTTACTTTTAGTTCAGGATATTTGTGTTTTTTGCTTTTTGTTTTCTCTGGTTAATGGTCATGTGTTAATATGCACTTACATTGTGCATACACATTAACTTACTTTTCTCAGTTCAGATTTGTTTTTTATTCATTTCATTGTGCATTCAGTGCATATATGGGTGTGAACGCCCTCTTTCTGAGCTGGGAAAGCCATCCAGTCTGGCCTAAGCTGTTACAAGTGGTTCAGCCGCTCGACCCTTATTCACATTCACGCCACTTGGCAAGTGATAAGGTTTTAAATACTAGAGTAGGGACTGTCCCACAAGGGTTGCCGTGACGTGGCGGGATGGCTTGTACATTATTTTGATCAAAATTATGTTTACTAAATACCCTTATTATTATTATTATTATTACCCTTATGCATTATTTGCAGTATATTTTTTACTTTTAGTTCAGGATATTTGTGTTTTTTGCTTTTTGTTTTCTCTGGTTAATGGTCATGTGTTAATATGCACTTACATTGTGCATACACATTAACTTACTTTTCTCAGTTCAGATTTGTTTTTTATTCATTTCATTGTGCATTCAGTGCATATATGGGTGTGACCGCCCTCTTTCTGAGCTGGGAAAGCCATCCAGTCTGGCCTAAGCTGTTACAAGTGGTTCAGCCGCTCGACCCTTATTCACATTCACTCCACTTGGCAAGTGATAAGGTTTTAAATACTAGAGTAGGGACTGTCCCACAAGGGTTGCCGTGACGTGGCGGGATGGCTTGTACATTATTTTGATCAAAATTATGTTTACTAAATACCCTTATTATTATTATTATTATTACCCTTATGCATTATTTGCAGTATATTTTTTACTTTTAGTTCAGGATATTTGTGTTTTTTGCTTTTTGTTTTCTCTGGTTAATGGTCATGTGTTAATATGCACTTACATTGTGCATACACATTAACTTACTTTTCTCAGTTCAGATTTGTTTTTTATTCATTTCATTGTGCATTCAGTGCATATATGGGTGTGACCGCCCTCTTTCTGAGCTGGGAAAGCCATCCAGTCTGGCCTAAGCTGTTACAAGTGGTTCAGCCGCTCGACCCTTATTCACATTCACGCCACTTGGCAAGTGATAAGGTTTTAAATACTAGAGTAGGGACTGTCCCACAAGGGTTGCCGTGACGTGGCGGGATGGCTTGTACATTATTTTGATCAAAATTATGTTTACTAAATACCCTTATTATTATTATTATTACCCTTATGCATTATTTGCAGTATATTTTTTACTTTTAGTTCAGGATATTTGTGTTTTTTGCTTTTTGTTTTCTCTGGTTAATGGTCATGTGTTAATATGCACTTACATTGTGCATACACATTAACTTACTTTTCTCAGTTCAGATTTGTTTTTTATTCATTTCATTGTGCATTCAGTGCATATATGGGTGTGACCGCCCTCTTTCTGAGCTGGGAAAGCCATCCAGTCTGGCCTAAGCTGTTACAAGTGGTTCAGCCGCTCGACCCTTATTCACATTCACGCCACTTGGCAAGTGATAAGGTTTTAAATACTAGAGTAGGGACTGTCCCACAAGGGTTGCCGTGACGTGGCGGGATGGCTTGTACATTATTTTGATCAAAATTATGTTTACTAAATACCCTTATTATTATTATTATTACTACCCTTATGCATTATTTGCAGTATATTTTTTACTTTTAGTTCAGGATATTTGTGTTTTTTGCTTTTTGTTTTCTCTGGTTAATGGTCATGTGTTAATATGCACTTACATTGTGCATACACATTAACTTACTTTTCTCAGTTCAGATTTGTTTTTTATTTTTTACTCCGGTCACTGGTGTCAGCTGATGGGACTTCTCATCCCATCAACCGACACCTGCTACCACTAATTACAGTGAGAGCAAGAGCGGCTGATGGGAGTATTTATTAGGTGCTCTTGTGCTGCAAATAAATAATTTAAAAAAAAAGGTGTGGGTTCCATTGTATTTTTGCTAACCAGTCAGACAAAACTCACAGTTGGGGGCTGCAACCCTCAGCTGTCAGCTTCAGCAAGGCTAGTTATCAAGAATAGAGGGGTCCCCACGTTGCTTATTTAATCATTTAAATAAATAATGTTAAAAAAACCGACGTGGGGTCCCCCCCATTTTTCACAACCAACCATGCTAAAGCAGACAGTTGGGGGCTGGTATTTTCAGGCTGGTAAGGGGCCATGGATTATGCCCCCCAGCCTAAAAATAGCAGCCCACAGCTGCCCAGAAAAGGCATATCTATTAGATGCTTTGCCTGGCTCTTCCCACTTGCCCTGTAGCGGCGGCAAGTGGGGCTCATATTTATGGGGTTCATGTCACCTTTGTATTGTCAGGCGACATCAAGCCCACGGCTTAGTAATGGAGAAGTGTCTATAAGACACCTATCCATTACTAATCCTATAGTTGTATGATAAATAAAGACACAGCCAGAATAAAGTCTTTTATTAGAAATAAGACTAAACACAGTTTTCCATTTTTATCTAAACACCTAATTACAGTGAAGCCCTCAATCTCTTGTATATAAAAATAAAATAAAAAAACAACAATATCCCTCACCTGTCCGTCGTAATCAATGTCTGGGGGATAAACAGTTTTCAACCTGGACGGTAGTGAATGACGTTATTGAGGTTACTCTCAGTCACTGAGGCTGCGTTCCCAGCTGGGCAGAACTGCGGTGACCTCAGTGAGATCTCTGCTAGCACCATGAGAGTTTTTCAGCTCTGAGATCTCATCTCCCGAGATCTTGGTGCCAAGATCTCCATCTGCGCATGCGCCGCCCCCGGGGGCCATTTTCCCAGAGTCCACTGCACAGGGAACCATGGAACTGCCAGAGCTCTGGCCCTTCACAAAATGTCAGCAGAGCCCTGGCAGCAGCGGAGACCCCTGAATCAGCAGCGGAGACCCCCGCATCAGCACCAGAGACCCCAGCAGCACCACCAGACACCCCAGCAGCACCGCCGGGCACCCCAGCAGCACGGCACACTCGCAGCACTGGACACCTGCAGCAGTGCACTGCACATCAGACACCCCCTCATCCCAGCCTGCGGCCTGCAGCATCAACCCACTCCTGCCTCCTCCAGCAGTGATCCTGGGACCCCACTTCACAGTAGCCACCACCCCGGTAAGCAATGACGCATGAATTATAAGAAGCACAACCATTTTATTAAAAGAAATTTTTTTTCCTATTTTTCTCCTCAAAATTGGGGGTGCATAATATAATCTGGAGCGTCTTATAATCCGAAAAATACGTTAATTAAAATTTAGCATGGGGACCCCTCTATTCTTGACAGCTAGCCTTGCTGAAGCTGACAGCTGAGGGTTGCGGCCCCCAGCTGTGAATTTTGCCTGGCTGGTTAGCGAAAATACAGGGGAACCCACGCCGTTTTTTAAAAATATTTATTTACAGCACAGGAGCGGCTAATGAATACTCCCATCCGCCGCTCCTGCTCTCACTGTAATTAGCAGTAGCGGGTGTCGGATGATGGGATCAGTAGTCCCATCAGCTGACACCAGTGACCGGAGGTAAACTTTATACCTTTGATCACAGCTGTGTGCGCATGCTGTCTTTTGACAGTGTGGGAACCGCAGCTCTCTGACCGGCGGGGATGATTTCACCATCGATGAGAAGCGGTGTCTGCCGCGCTGCCATGCACATGACAGCGTGACAAACACCCAGTGTTTCTGGCAGCTGAACCCGAACAGTAACACAAACTTCCTGGTGAAGTCCCTGTTTGGTGTCTGTGCCTGAACTGTAGGTGTTCGGTACGGACGCTGAAATTTACTGTTCGGGTTCGCCCATCTCTATATACGATCTTTTGATCAGAGAAGCCATGGTGAAAGTAGGGGTGGCTGTTCGCTTTTCTGCTCCTACTCTCCTTTCTATTAAATTGCATACATGCAACAGAAAGGTGAGTTTCCAGTTCAGGGCAGGCAAGTTATTGGACATTGACAGGAATAATGCACGCTGACAAACGAGGAATAGTCAGTTCCAGCACGTATAGTACTGATGGAATACTGAAAAACTTAAGACGGGTCAATAGCACGTTCTGTAGTTTAATAATCAGGGCAGTTCCCAAACATATTACACTGGTATGGGCATCAGAAGCAGTTTTTACTTTTTTCTGTGTGGGATTAAGGCAGCAAAATCCTATTTTTCTGAAGGTTTTTTTTTAATGAAAAAACAGGCATATAAAATATTTTACAAAACTTTAAAACTATATCCCAACTATCACCCAAAATACACACTTCAAAACCATACTTCTGAGAGTAGGCAGAGACGTTGTAGGAAAATAGAAGGCAGCCAATCAGTATACATGCTGAATTACTTGGAGCAAATAATTCATGCCGCAAACCTTTGTTATACAAAACCTTAGTTTTAATTTTCTTTTCAGCTGTTCATGTAATTAAATCTATAAATAATGTGTTTTCTTGAGAGGCTGTATCCAGCTTTTACCTCGACAATGCCTGAGCTCTGGTCCGTCACTATCTACAGTACAGAATACATTCTAAAATTAATTATCCGTCAATAAAATATACTCTCACCCTCATTAATTTCCCGCTGCTTAATGTGCATTGTTCCATAATCCCAGGCCAACATAAATATCCTCCACTCTTTTTTGTGGCTCCAAGCTTTATTATTTTCAGTGCTCTCATTTTCTTTTTTTTTTCTCATCTGGCACAATGTTCCTGATAAAGAATATAATTGTCTGTTTAATTTTCCAGTGTCTAGTCATATTTTACGTCTTCATTTTGCCTTTCTCGACTGTATCCTTTTCCCATTATGTTGCTTCCAAAGTTTCAACCGATATTCCTTGTGGGACTCCATATCATACTCGCACTAATTCTTTTATTCTGTTTCCTATTGCAATTTTCTCTTGTTGAATTATTACATTTGACTTCTTTTACCAAACAAATCTTAAACCTGGAGAGGATCACTGTATGTTAACGTGAGGTTTCCATATTGTTTTTCTTGGGCTCGTTAACCTTTTAATCCATGGGACTTCAGCACCTTCCTTATACACACCTCTGAGGACAGAGCTGGAAATGAGACAGAGAGGTGTGAAGACTGGCCTTTACATTGCAGCCACTTTAATTTCGTACAGATTAACAACTGTACTAATTTAAGGAACTGCTAAGTCATAAGACGTCTTTTTAGGAAATTTCCTTTACTTTTAATATCGATTTATTATTAATGCAGAGAAAAATACACAGTGACCTTGAAAAGAAGAAGTTTTGAAATAAAGGCTTAACCAATTGCTGCGAAATAACAAATATTAATTTAACAAATATTAATTTACAGTTAAACCTATATTCTCCCATAATTATAATGTTAGGCGCGGCTTTAGAGATTGATACTCTTGTTTTTTTTTGTCTTTCTCCCTCCTGATTTTCTCTGCAATGAATCTGAAGGAACACTTCAGGCAAAGATGATACAGGGTGCTATATCTGGTATAAGATGGCAAAGGGGGCATCACATGATACAGGAATCTTTCTTTGATGTTCTTTTGCTCGGAATGTCATTCATCACCCCATCGCCCTATAGCCATAGCACAGATTACTCTGGAGTTTTCTTTTTAAGACTGATTCCCACAGCTAATGGCCACAGACCACACTACAAATCTGTAATATGGCACTGTAATGTATTCTGTGTGTCTCCATAAGTATAAACCTTCATGTGAGTAACAGTATAGAAGGTTACGAATAACAGAATATTATAGGTAGATGGTTGACCCAGCTTAGGGGAAGGAATTTTTTTTCCCTATTGAGAAAATTGGCTTCTACTCTGTGGGTTTTTGCCTTCCTCAGGATCAACAATGCAGAACAGCTGCACTAAAAATAGGCTGAACTAGATGGACTTAAGGTTTTCTTTCAGCCTTCAAAACTATGTTACTATGTTATGTATGTACAGTTGTTGTCAACATTATTGGCACCTCTGCATATTAAGGAACTAAAATGTTTAGTGAAGCATCAATTCTTCTTGGGACACTTACATACAGTTTTTAAAGAAACCCAGCGATGAGGTTGTTCCAAACATTTTCGAGAACTAACCACAGATCTTATGTTGATATACAGTGGCTTGCAAAAGTATTCAGGTTTTGCTAACTCACAATCTGGAATTTCACTTTTTTTTAGGATTTCCATCAGTTTATGTAAAGATCATGCCTACAACTGTGAACATTTGTTTTTTTGTGTGAAGCTAAAAGCAAATGGGACAAAGTAACTGAAAACTTCAGTGTGCATAACTATTTACCCCCCAAATTCAGTACTTTGTAAAGCCTTCTTTTGCCATAATTACAGCTGCAAGTCGCCTTGGATGAGTCTCTATGAACTTTCCACATCTTGCCACTGGGATTTTTGCCAATTTCTCAAGGCAAAACTGCTAAAGTTCCTTCAAGTTAGATGGTTTCCTCTGGTGAACAGCAATCTTCAAGTCTGACCACAGATTCTCAGTTAAATTAAGATCTGGGCTTTAACTAAGCCCTTCCATAACACACATTTCCTCTTGAACCACTGAAGTGCTGCTTTGGCAGTATATTTTAGGTCATTGTCTTGTTGGAAGGTGAACCTTCCTCCCAGTCTCAAATCACTGACAGACTGAAACAGGCTTTGTTTGAGAATATCCCTGTATTCCGAACCATCCATCTTCCCCTCTACTCAGACCATTTTTGCTTTCCCTACTGCCGAAAAACATCCTCACAGCGTGATGCTGCCACCACCATGTTTCACTGTGAAGATGGTGTTCTTGGGGTTGGGGTGATTAGCTACGCTGGTTTGGCACCAGACATAGTGTTTACCTTGGTGGCTAAAAAGTTAAATTTTATTCTCATCTGACCACAGCATCTTCCTCCATACATTTGGGGAGCCTCCCACATGTATTTTCGCAAACTCAAAGCTAGCCTTACAATTTTTGTAAGTAAATGCTTTTTTTCTGCCCACTCTTCCATAAAGGCCTCCTCTGTGGAGTGTACAGCTATTTGTATGGACAGATGCTTTAGTTTCTGCTTTTGAACTCTGCAGCTCCTTCAAGGTTACCTTTGGTCTCTGTACTGTCACTCTGATTAATATCCTCCTTGCCCAGGCTGAGAGTTCTGGTGGTCAGGACTCTCTTGGCAGGTTTGTTGTGGTGCCATGTCCTTTCCATTTGATGATAATGATTAGATGGTGCTTCGGGGTTCATCAGAGATTGGGATATTTTTTTTATTCCCCAACCATGACTTGTACTTCTTAACAATTTTGTCCCTGACTGGTTTGGAGATCTCCTTGGTCTTCATGGTGTTTGGTTAGTGGTGCTTCTTGCTTAATGGTGTTGCAGCCTCTGTGGCTTTTCAGAAAAGGTAAAGTGTATATACTGACAGACATATGACACTTAAGCCCTCGTCTCACATAGCGAGATCGCTGAAGCGTCACCGATTTTGTGACGCAACAGCGATCTCGCCAGCGATCTCGCTACATGTGACACATAGTGGTGACCGGCCCCCCGCTGGATATCGCTGGTCATGCTCGAATGTCCTGGGCCATTTTTTCATCGTCAGCGTCCCGCTGTCCAGCATGCATCGCTGTGTTTGACGCCGACAAGCGACCTAGTTGGCGACGCAGAACTCAGACACGCAGGCTGGAATCGTTCAGAGTAGCTGCTGTATGACAAGGTACCAACGACCGCCAAGGTCATTATATGGATCGCCGGATCGTTGCTGCATCGCTGAAGAGATCTGCCTGTTTGGCAGCTTACTAGCGACCATGTAGCGACACACCAGCGATCCTTACCTGGTCGTATCGCTATCGGGATTGCTGGTGCATCACTATGTGAAACGGGACCCTTAGACTGCACACAGGTGGACTCCCTTTCACTAAGCATGTGACTTATGAAGGTAATTACTTTCACCAGAAATTTTTAGAAGCTTCATTGCAAAAGTGGTGAATACATATGCACATGCCAATTTTTAGTTATTTGATCCCATAAATTTATGCCTATATTTTTGTCTCTTCTCTTCACCAACTTTAACTATTTAGTTCTAATGCATCGCACACAAATCAGATTACAAAATATTTAAACACAGGTTGTAATGTAACAAAATAGGTAATAAGTCAAGGGTGTGAATATAGGCTTGTGCAAATCCTTCCTTCTCATCACATAATCTCAGACAAAGATGATGATGCTATGATGAGGGCTCTTTGGTAAATATCATCACTTCCAGGACTCCTTGTTCTTCTGTATACTGGAGACAGGTCTAATGACATTGGCTGTATTTTGGGGGTAATTGTCCTGTTGCAGAATAAATTTGGAACCAATAAAAAAAACCTCCCTGATGATATTGCAGGATGGATAAGTATTTGCCTCTATTTCTCAGCATTGAGGACACCATTAATCCTGAAGAAATCTTCAACTTAATTGACTGAAATGCAGCCCAACACTTGCAAGGAACCTCCACCATGATTCACTGCAGCCTACAGAGAGTCATTATTGAACTGCTCTCCAGCCCTCTGCCAAAAAATAGCCTTCTACTACAGCCAGATATTTGAAATTTGTACTTATGTGTCGAGAGAATTTCCTGCCATTTTTCTACACCCAATGTGGGCTGCTTGTTTCCATTCCTTATTTTGCTTTTTGGCCTCAATTCTTCTATGAAAACCACTTCTTGCCAGACTTCTCAGAGCAGAAGATGGATATAGCTCGGTCACACTGGTTGCTGCCAGTTCTGAGCTAATGGCACTGCTGGACATCTTCAGATTTCAAGGGGAAGTAAGCATGATATGTCTTTCATCTTCTATATATCCTTTGCCAACCACTGCATCTACACTCCTCAATGTTGCCCATTTCTTTATGTTGCTTCAAAAGACCTTGAACAGCACAGCATGAAACCCTATCCTGCTTTAAAATATTTGTCTGGGGAAGGCCTTGTTGATCCAATATAACTATCTTGAGTTTGGTTGCTGCGCTTATTCTTGCCATGGTGTATGACCTGTGACATGAAACTGTCTTCCACAACCTTGCCTTTGTAGAGGAATGTAGCTGTTCATCATCTAGTTTTATTCTTTTTACAATGTTAATGTTTCAGTTACTGACTGTGTTTCAACCCACATAGGAAAATGATGATCATTCATTATTACCTATTTGTTATAATTGGTTATGCATGCCACTGATGATATCCTTCAAAATTCCCCTGTACCCAGAAGAACCGATGCTATTTTAAAGTCAAAGGGCAATTACACCAAATATTGATTTGATTTATAATTTTCTTATGTTCATTAACTTTTCATCTTAATGAATAAAAATAACACTTACAGTGGGTGAAATAAGTATTAAACATGTCACCAATTTTCTAAATGAGTATATTTCTAAAGGTGGTATTGACATGAAATTCTCACTAGATGTCTGTAACAACCCATCCAATGAACTCCAGGGAAAGAAATCAAACCATATATGTGTTTAAATTAACTTCTATGCAATAACAACACATAGAAAAAGTATTGAACACATGAAGAAAGCAAGGTGCAAAAAGCCATGCAAAGTCATGATACCAGCTGAAATCTATCACTAATTAGAAAGCAATCCTACCACTTAGTGAAAAATAAAATCAGCTGGTTCAATTGATGGTCTATAAAATGATGTCTCAATACCAAGGTTCCATACAAGAAACATCTCATTGTGTGTAAAACCAGTGAACTGTCTCAATACCTTCGCAACCTTATTATTGCAAAACATAATGATGGCATTAGCCTCAGAAGAATTCTAAACTACTGAAGCTTCCAATGAGCACTCTTTGGGCCAAAATCCAGAAGTGGAAAGAATATAATTTCACCATAAACCGGCCGAGACCAGGTGCCCCCACAAGATTTTAGACAGAGGAGGGAAAAGACTTATCAGAAGAGTTGTCCAAGAGCCAATGACCACCTGTGGGGAGCTACAGAAAGACCTGGAATCAGCAGGTACAATTGTATCAAAGAAAAGAATAAGTAGTACACTTAACCTTCATGGTCTGTATGCACGCTCACCACACAAGACTTCAACGCTGAACAAAAAGCATGTTCAAGCGCATTTGAAGTTTGCTCAGCAACATCTAGCCAAGCCTATGGAATACTGGGAGATTATAGTCATATGAGACAAAAATCTCACTCCTTGGATGCTATAATAGCATGTTTGAAGGCCAAAAGGCACTGCATATCACCCCAAAACACCATACCAACAGTGAAGTTTGGAGGTGGGAACATCATGGTGTGAGGCTGTTTTTCAGCATACAGCACTGGCAAATTTCATATAATTGAGGGGTGGACACTTCAGCAAGACTATGATCCCAAACACACAGTCAAGGAAATTTTCAATTATTTTCAGAGAATGAAAATAAAGCTGCTGAAATGGCCCAGCCAATCACCTGACCTAAATCCAATAGAAAATGTATGAAATAACCTAATGTTCAGAGTTCATAGAAGATGCCCACAGGACCTTCCAGATTTGAAGAGTGTTTGTATGGAAGAATGGGCCAAAATCATACCTGAGCAATGCCTGCAACTAGTTTCTCCATACAGAATGCATCTTTGAAGCTGTTATCACCAACAAAGTCTTTTGTATGAAGTATTAAGTTTCTGTAAGTTTCATTGCTTTTTTCCTATGTCATTTCTCATTACACATTACTTAATTTACGGACATATATGGTTAGATTTCTTTGCCTATGTGGATTGGATGGATTGTTACCGGCATCTGGTGATAATTTCACATCAATATCACCTTTAGAAATATATATATTTACAAAATTGGTGTTGTCTTCAATACTTATTTCAACCACTTTATATTTTTGAAAGCATTCTTACTTTGCAGCATTTCTTCCTCGTGTGCCTAAACCTTTTGCATAGTGCTGTATATAGATAAACAGTCCAAGAAACAAAAATAATAAAATAAAACTTGGCAAGAAAAAAGGATACAATGTTGAAAGCAACAAAATCAATCTTACCTGTTATTAAGTCAAAATTAGACTCAACTTTCAGAATTTCAGGGTGAGCTGGAAACATGTTTAATGATGGTTTCACTGTAAGTACCATAAGTCACACGACTACGGAAAACAGATCTCTGGATGAAAGCCAAGGAGGACCCCACTGTTTAAACAGAATTTGTCACTGGAGCAAAAGTGGCCTTATCTCATTCTTGCTGCTCCCCTGAGTACTATGCTTTTTTTCCTTAAATCCTCTATATGGTTCCAAGCATATTGGCCTTTATATTTAGTTCTACTTTATATGGTCTATATCAAGAGCATTGCTCGCAAGGTAATTGCGCAGAACAGACTGAATACACCCCTTCAGAAAATCCCCTGATCACCTCCCCCCCTTGTAAAGGCAATAAGATTTCACACTGAATTAAAAGCGCCATGTCTCTGGAAAGATATGGATGCTAATAAAATAAAATGCTCAGGGGAGCAGCGGGAAGGAAATAAAAGCCAAAACTGGCCACTTTAAGGAAAGACATAAAATAGAGCACTTGAGTATTTGTACCCCATTGCACAACTAAAGGAACAGTCTAACATTTTTCAAAGTGGATGAAAAGTAGCAAAAACACTAATCAGGAAAATGAACTCACATCTACCTGCTTATTCCCTGACTGATGAAACAGTTCCATCTTTATGAACTGTCTGTGAGTGATGGGGGTCAATCAATGGCCTCAGTTGTCTCCAGCCGAATATGCAACCATCACTGCTAAGACTGTCTGTAGCAATCAGTGCATCTTCAATTCCGGGGCAATTTACAAAGATTGAATGGCCTATGGAGCAGTGGTGCTGTAATGGTGCGGGTATTGCCGCGTAGATCTTAATTAAATCAAAGGATTTCCTTCTTTTTGTCCCCTTTAAAAAATGTAGACAATGCTTTTAAATTTGTTTTGGTCCCTTCTTTCTGTTTAACAGAAGCCCCATGGGTTTGTCCTCCCTGATGAAACATCAATGCGATCAATCATTGGCCTATCCTAAAGATTTGGCCATTGTTTACATCTTATAGAATCATAGAATGTTAGAGTTGAAAGGGACCTCGTGGGTCATCTGGTCCAACCCAATGCCCAAAGCAGGATTCACTAAACCATCTCAGACAGATGTCTGTCCAGCCTCTGCTTGAAGACTTCTGTTGAAGGCGAACTCACCACCTCTCATGTCAGTCTGTTCCACTCATTGATCACTCTGATTGTCAAGAATTTTTTTCTAATATCTAATCTGTACCTTCTCCCTTTCAGTTTCATACCATTGCTTCTCGTGTTTCCACGTTCAAATGATGATCCCTCTACACTGTGACATCCCTTCAGATATTTGTACACAGCTATTATAGAAAAACCTTGTTAAACCAATCTAAGCAAATTGTCCTGAAATCACTAGTGTCCTTCCGAGGGGCATCAGTGTAAAGTAGTGGTGGTGGTTTTTATTTTAGTGTCTTGGCATGATGACAGCGTTGGGCAGTTGAATCTGATAATTTATGTTTTTACAGTTCATCAATAACTCCATCACCTCTTTGATCGTAGCACATTTTAACAATGAGTAGAGATCTTTTCTCTTTCACTGCTGGGACCTAGATGACAGGTCACAGGATGTGAGTGTAATCTAATGCTGAACAACTGACTCTAGAGATCACCGCTGAGCTCATTAGGGTTATGGCGTCCTCACAGATATATTGCTACATTTGTTGACCTCTTTTAAGGTGAGTACAATTTGGGGCTAACTTTCAGCTTTAATTGCCGGTTCGGATAGGATTTCAGCTGTGGCTGCCCATTATATTGTTGCACTCTTCATCTTTTAAATAGTTTTTGCATTGCTTGGCCAAGTAACACAAAGAGATACATTTTCATGGCAAGTTATCGCGTTTATCAATGTGATATATTCTAAATTTTATACTTTATCATGATTTCATACTTGTTTCTTCAGGTGCAGCCAGCCCATAATGACAACACTGATTTGGATGGATATGCTTTTACGACTGGTCCCGAACATTCCTCCCACCCCTATCATTTATATCACTGTTGTATTTACTGGCCAATTGAAAGATATGATTAAATGTTAATTCCATACCTGCTACCATTTGTTCAGACCAGACTCATTACTAGTAAAGCAGTTAACATATATCAGACTTAGCAATCAAATAAAATCTGATCCTGATTTATGGATTTCTGGCTATTCTCAGTACATAAAATACTGTGCTAGAGCCAAGACAAAGGGAAACTGGAAATATATCAGCAAACAGTAAAAATTCTTGATGGTGAGGAATTGTGTTTGCAGTACTGATTAGACTTGCTTTTTATTCCCCTCCAATTTTTATTCTGAGTATATAGGAGACATATAAACATCAACCCCTTCCTGGCAGGGCGATTTTCCATTTTTGCACTTTTGTTTTTTTTTCTATTCTTTTTCCAAGAGCTATAACTTTTCTTTTGTTCCATCCACATAGCCGTATGAGGACTTGTTTTCTGTGGGATGAGTTGAAATTTTGAATGACACCATTAATTTTATCATGTGATGCACTGGAAAATGAGAAAAAAATTCCAATCGTGGTGAAATAACGAAAAAAACAAACAAAATTCTGCAATTGCTTTTTGGGTTTTTTATTTACTATGTTCACTATATAGTAAAACTGACTTGGCAACATGATTCTCCAGGTCAGTATGATTACGCAAATAACAAACATGCAAAGTTTTTTTTTCTAAAATCAGAGAGTGGGCATATGACGTACCAGTATGTCATATGTCGATAAGGGCTTAAAGGAGTTGTCCTATAAACAACATATATCCCCCTTACACAGAATAGCTGATAAATATATAAATGTTGGGTACTGACTGTTGGGACCCTCGTGCGATTATGAGAATGAGGGCCGAAGGTCCGTTTTGCGAATGGAGTGTTCCTAAGCATGTGTGACCACATTCCTTTAACTTTGTTTAACTATCTATAGAAGCAGTGGTTGCACATGCTCAGTATTGCATCCCTGAATTCTGAATCAGTGGTTGGCTTTGCAGTCTGTCTCAACAATCACACATTTATCATCTTTCCAATGGATAGGTGATAATTAGAGATGAATGAATCAGGCAAAATTCAAATTTGCCTGTTTGAAAAGATTTTCCAAGGAAATTCAATTTGCAGAGAAGTTATTCTAATGTCCTTTATGGTGGTCTAGGGTCTGTAGAGACCTCAAAGCATAATATATGTTAAATTGAAAAAAAAATGAGAAAAAAATAGTTATAATCACTGGTGATGGGCGAGCGTGCTCTGCACTGCTCAATACTTGATCGAGCATCGGGGTGCTCGATTGAGGTTCGAGCAGTGCTGAGTATCGTGTGGTGTTCGAGTGCTCGGGTCCCTGTAATAAGCTCATTTGAATAATCTGAGTCGGGCACTGCACTGAACTAAGTTAATTTTTTAAGTTTAGTTCTAGGTTTCTTAGAGAGAGGTTTAGTATGCACTCTGTCAAATACAAGGTGCTGGTGCAATGGGCCAAGTGACCCTTAATCAATGTAGTCAGAATTCACCGCACACTCTATGGTTTAGGTGATGCAAAAAAAGCTCATTTTATTTGAGTCCGTGAAACAGGAAAGTAGCAAGGTGCATAAAAAATAATATTACAAGGTGACTATATTGTATCGTAGACGTTTCGACCCGTCCTGGGTCTTACTCATTATGTTGTTGTTTGTTGCTAGTGGTTAGAGCTATAGGTTAGGTGGAGGTAGCCCCTAGTTCAGGATAGTGCAAATAGATTGCTATATAGTCATTAGTTCTAGGTAGTGGGTATAGTGTGAACTTTTAAATTCCTATTTTGCATCTGTTTTCTCTCAGAAACGAAATGTAACATCAACTATTCTTCACTGTCCTATTAAGGTAATAGAAGAATCCAGGATCTCTATAAACAGAAAGATAGTGAGGAAACACTTAGCTAACCTAAATGAATTCAAGTCTCCAGGTCCAGATGAATTACACCCCAGAGTACTGAAGGAGATAGCAGAAGAAATTTTTGAACCCCTCTCCATAATCTTTGAAAATTCTTGGAGAACAGGAGAAGTCCCATAAGACTGGAGAAGAGCAAATGTTGTTCCTATCTCAGGCAACTATAGGCCGGTGAGTCTGACTTCTATACCAGGAAAGATCTTTGAACAAATTATTAAACAACATGTATGTCAGTACCTGGATAAGAATGAAGTGAGTAAACAGAGTCAGCATGGGTTTGTAACTAATAAGTCATGTCAGACTAACTTAATTTCCTTCTATGACGGAATCACTGATTGGGTGGATCAGGGAAATGCCGTGGATATAGTATATCTTGACTTCAGCAAAACATTTGACACAGTATCTCACACAATCCTTATTGAAAAAATGACTAGGTATGGAATGGACAAGGCAACTGTTAGGTGGATTCATAACTGGCTTAGTGATCGGACCCAAAGAGTGGTCGTAAATGGCTGCCCATCCAGTTGGAAGAAAGTGGGGTACCACAGGGCTCTGTCCTGGGTCCTGTATTGTTCAACATCTTTATCAACGATTTAGATGAAGGAATTGAGGGTAAACTGATTAAGTTTGCTGATGACACAAAGCTAGGAGGGATAGCTAATACTAGAGAAGAGAGAGAGGATTCAAAAAGATATAAATAAACTGGAGCAGTGGGCAGCAACTAACAGAATGGTTTTTAACAGGGAAAAATGAAAAGTACTACATCTGGGCAATAAAAATGAAAAAAGCATATACAGAATGGGAGGAATAGGGCTAAGCAACAGCACATGTGAATAAGACTTGGGTATACTAATAGATCACAGACTGAATATGAGTCAACAGTGTGATGCAGCAGCAAAAAAGGCAAATGCAATTCTGGGATGTATTAACAGAAGCATACAGTCTAGATCACGTGAAGTCATTATTGCCCTCTACTCCTCTTTGGTCAGAGCTCATCTGGAATACTGTGTCCAGTTTTGGGCCCCACATTTTAAAAAAGACATCAACAAACTGGAGCAAGTTCAGAAAAGAGCGATCAGAATGGTGACCGGTCTGCAAACCCTGTCTTATGAGGAAAGGTTGCATGATTTGGGAATGTTTAGCTTGCAAAAGAGATGACTGAGAGGAGACTTAATAGCTGTCTACAAATATCTCAAGGGCTGTCACATTGTAGAAGGATCATCTTTATTCTCATTTGCACAAGGAAAGACTAGAAGCAATGGGATGAAACTAAATGGGAGGAGACACAGATTAGATATTAGAAAAAACTGTTTGACAGTTAAAGTGATCAATGAGTGGAACAGGCTGCCATGAGAAGTTCTACTTCAATGGAAGTCTTCAAACAGAGGCTGGATAGACATCTGTCTGGGATGATTTAGCGAATCCTGCTTTGAGCAGTGGGTTGGACCAGATGGCCCAGGAGGTCCCTTCCAACTCTACGATTCTATGATTCTATGAAATGGAGATGCCATCATCAGCATTACTATGCCACTTGCTGCTAGAAAAAGCTATCCAGGCCATGATGAATGAGATGGTGGTGTAAGGGAGAGGAAGATGTTATTGATCTATCTGTTATCTCTTTCTCATATTTTACTGGTACTGCTACACGTTCATGTGTATTACCATTATGTGTGTGTCACATAGGTACTGCTACACTATTCTGTGTATTACCTTAAGGGATAAAAGTGTAATGTATATTTGTTAATGCTATGTATAACTACTGTTACAGTTGTAGGGAACGGTGTGGTACCTCAGTTAGGCCACTAGATGGGGGTGGAGCGCATACCCAGCCTGTAAATAGTTAAAGTAGGAGGAGCTAACAGCCTTTAAGCTGAGGAACACCTGAGATTTGAATCAGTTGGGCGGGAGCACCCTGACAGGGCAGTCAGCTCCATAATGTTAAAGACACTGGCCTAGCCGTCCAGGGCCTCACGGCCACAGATGACAACACTGCAGAACACAGTAGCGCAGACCACAGCCGCACAGTTCATAGCCACACCATTGCCCTCCTTGTAAACTGTGTTTGGGAAGTGCTGCAAATCTCCATAGTGTTGGGACACTCACCGCTGAGGATAAGGACGTATCCCTCTTCATCACCTCATCTGCTGGACCCAAGACCTGCATCAGGATCCAGAGGATTCACCACCATCGTCAGGACCACGAGAGGACATCACCAACATCAAAAGATACTACATCATTTACCTCAGGATTGTGACAGACCCCCACTGTGATGCAATCTAGGCAGCATCAGTCACAGACTGAAGATCAACCGTGACTGGCGCCTGAGTGATAAGTTATATTTTATTGTATTGTCGGCTTTACTTGTCCCTGTTCCTTAAGTTATCCCCATTTGCCTTTTTCTGTATTAGAGAATATTATCCCTCCGTTTTCTCCCTGCGTGGAGTTTCTAATGTATAATCAACCCCTTTCACCCTTGGTCTGTGTACAGTCCGTTACTGCATCCTACGTGCCTGCAGTCTCCTCATACTTTGGCAGGAGCGCCCTGACAGGGCAGTCAGCTCTGTAACATTAAAGACATGGGCCCAGCCATGCAAGGTCTGAGGGCTACAGATGAAAACACAGCAGAACACAGCAGCGCAGATCACAGCCGCACAGTTCATAGCAGCACAGAACATAGCAGTGCAGATGTCTACACTACAGATGGTAGTGAGACAGTTGGCAGCAGGTACGGCAACACAGATCGCTCATTATGAGGCAGCTTGCTACGTGGTCAGACGCCTTTTTGTCTGGGGCGAAACAGACAGGGGAACTCCCAAACATGGTGAAGCTGGACAGAGAAGATGCTGTCATGCTGAATGGGATGGGCATCCTGGAGATATGCTGAAGAAAGACAGTGAGAGCGTAGGGAAAGTGATAGAATTGTGCACTGTGGAATCTGAGGTAACCGCTGTAAAGAAAATGGATGTGCTGTGTGCAAAAATGAGTAAAGCTGTTATTGTTAAAGTTGAACGGGACTATGACTCTGTTTGTTCCACATCATCTGAGGAGAGCGTGCAGCGCATTACAGAAGGCCCTGAGAAGAATGGAGCTGCAGGTATGCTGACAGGAAGCTGTCATGTCTATGTGAGGGGAGGCCAGGACACCATTGCCCCGGAGTCCTCAGGCCACGACTACGGTCCTGGCCATCCCTTACACTTGGCAGGATGCCGAAGTCGTGCAGCGTGGGAGTGCTGTAGAATATGAAGTCAATGTGACAGGAAAAGATGACACTAATGTGACAGGAAAAGATGACACTGATGTGACAGGAAAAGAGGACACTTATGTGACAGAAAAAGAGGACACTTATGTGACAGGAAAAGATGAGACTGGAGATGTGAGAGAAGTGACAAGTGCCTCAGATGCTATGGAAACTCTGGAAGATTTGATGTGGATTGCCATACTGTCATGTGGAGATGCCGCAAAGAGTAGAGACTGAAATTCAGAAAGTAACCACTTTAATGGATATGCCTAAACCTTTATGTGGGACTGAAAACGCCTCAGTGACAAAGATGGCGGTGAGTGGTGTCGAGAGAGAAAACATCAACTGTGACTCTGCCCTTTGTGGGCCTGTCCTAGAAAGAGCACGAAAGTCTGCCTGCCAGTCGTCACTGACTTGCCCATGGTGGGTGTGCCTAAAGGAAAGAGGACCATGCCCTCCACTTTCGAATGCTGCAAAGTGAGTGGAGTGGAAGGAGTTGACACAACCCAGAAATGGGTTGGGTGCAGCTAATGTGACCGGAGCAGTGAGTGCACCCCAGCCCCTGACCTTTGATGAATGGTTGCTGCCACCGGCCTCAGTTGCAGAAGCTGTGTGATGTACTGTGTACGATTCATATAGCGTCTTGTGCTTGGATGCGAGGAAAACACAGGAGACACAGGTTTGATTAGGAAGGACTTGTATTACTTCATACAAGTAAGCAAAAGGGTTCACACAGTTTTGCAGATACAAAGGCAGGAGACACAGCAGGCCAGAGTAAACATTAAGCATAGCAGAACTTCCACAACAGATTCATGGTCTCTCTCTGTTACTTCCCTTGCAACTGTGGATTTATCAGGCAGCAGGTTTCCAGGGTCCACAAGTGTTTAAAAGCTCCTCAGTAGGAGATGGCTGGAGTACCAAGTCCAAAACTTCCAGGAGCAGGTCACAGGCTAACTGCAGACTTGATTTAGAAGCACTGATTGCTCAGCTGAGGCTGCTTAAGAGGCAAGAGGGAGTGAATCAGGGCGGGAACATGAAAGCTGGAAACTCCATATTAACTGAGGGCAAGATAGCTGCAGCAGGACAGAAAGCAAAATGGCCAACGGAAAAAAATGAATTTCAAAAACATGTCAAAAAAGACTGAGAACCTTATATTACTCCCCCCCTTAGGGACAACCTCTGGATGACCTCAGACCAGGCTTGTTTGGGTACCTCTGATGAAACTGGCGGAATAAGCGAGGAGCATTAATGTTATTGACTGGTTCCCATGAGTTGTCCTCCACTGGGTAGCCCTGCCATTTAATCAAGCATTGTAACTGATTTCTGTACAACCTGGAATCTAGAATTCTTTCCACCACAAATTCTTCCTGACCATCGACCAGCACTGGGTCAGGGTGAGGAGAAGAACATCCAGGAAACGTGTTAGATGTTGCAGCCTTTAGTAGGGAAACATGAAAGACAGAGTGGATTCTCATAAATCTGGGCAGTTGAAGACGACAAGCAATGACACTTATAATTTTATTGATTTTATAGGGTCCAATGTACTTGTGTCCCAATTTAGATGATGGCATTTTTAACTTAAGATTTCTGGTTGACAGCCAGACCAAGTCTCCTACCTTGAAAGCTGGTGCAGGTTTACGAAATGTATCTGCTGCTTTCTTGTACCTTTACTGAGCCAGTTCCAGATTTTCCTTTAGAATATCAATATTCTTTTGTAAAGATGTGATTCTTTCGGCCACTGCTAGCAAGGGCGTATCTATGGGGAATCGAGGAAGAATGTTAGGATGATAACCTAGATTGGCGTAAAAAGTAGACTGCTTAGTGAAGGCGCTCTGAGAGTTGAGAACTCAGCCAGTGGAAGTAGATCCATCCAATTATCCTGTAGGTGGCAGATAAAGCAACAGAGATACTGCTCCAGGATCTGATTGGTCCCTTCTGTCTGTCCATCAGTCTGGGGATGAAAAGCAGAAGAAAGGTTTACTTTAATGTCCAATGCGGCACAGAAATTCTGCCAAAATCTTGAAGTGAATTGCACCCCTCGATCTGAAATGACCTCATCCGGTACTCCATGCAAGCGAAACACATTCTGGATCATCAAATCTGATGTCTGTTTTGCAGTGGGTAAGCTAACACAGGGAATAAAATGAGCTGCCTTTGTAAATCGATCCACCACCACTAGAATGGTGTTCTTCCCTTGAGAGGTTGTTAACTCCACAATGAAATTCATAGAAATGGATCTCCACGGGCTGGATGGGGTGGGAAGTGGTTGCAATAGACCCGTTGGCGAGGAGCGTGGTGTCTTGCATCTTGCACAGACTTCACATGAAGTGACATAGTTTAAAACATCCTTTCTGTAAGTGGGCCACCAAAAGAAACGAGAAAGAAATTCTTGTGTCTTTAGAACTCCTCTATGCCCAGCTATCTTAGAATTGTGGATGAGTTGCAATACTCTCAATCTGACCGTTTCGGGTATATACAAGCGTTGTCCCTGTATCCACACACCATTCTTAAAGACAAGACTTATGTCCCTTGGAGGTTGTGCCAACAAAGAATCCGAATGGTATGCTTCCTTGATGTCCTTAAGTAGGTCTTGGTTATGAATCACTCCCAGGAATCTAGAGTCAGGAAGAATAGTCTTAGGAGGAGTTAGTGGACGGGTCTCTGTTGAATGAATCCTAGAGAGTGCATCAGCCATCTGTCATGCTCACCAGTGGTTGTTGTCGGGAGTAGCATGAAAGGCGAGCGTCAGCAGGCCCCAAAGCTGCTGAGACTCCAGGGGAAGGTACTCCTGGTGAACGGGCAGAGGAGCTGTATCTGCGATCAGAAGTCCAGACACAGGACCTGCGGGAGAGGAGGAGCGATGGAGAGACGCTCACTGCCCGTAGGACCTTCCACCATGTGACTGCGCATCAGAGGCAGGGGCGGGGCTTAGCCCCCGGGACGCAGCGGTGATAGTCAGGGGACTAAGCCACACAGGGGCTGAGAAGAGGCGATAGTCAAACAAAGCAGGGGTTCATACACAGATCTAGCAACGCCGTACAGAATTAGAGTGGCAGAGAATAGTCAGGTGAAGCAGAGGGTCAGACACGGGTCGGGCAACGCAGTACAAAATCAGAATGATAGAGAGCAGTCAGGGGAAGCAGAGGGTCATACATGGGTCGAGCAGAACAGTACCAAATCAGAAACCGGGAGACATAAACCAAGTCCAAAACAGATCATACACCAATCAACATACAAGAACAGGCGAGAGGCACTAGCGATACAGGGTCGAGCACACTCAGTTTAGGATAATAACCGACAGGGAGGGGTGCTCACCTGAAGCTATAGAAAACACTCCCCGGCATCAAAGAGAGGCTCTCCCTATTAACCCCTGCACCATCTGATCCAAATCCTGTATACACCATGACACCTTCCCATTGCGCGATCCTGGCCTATAAAAAATTACAAAATTAAATTGGTTTAGGAAGAGATTCCAACGAGCCTGGCGAGGAGTCAGGCACTTAGCCAACCTGATAAATTCAAGGTTGCGATGGTCTGTCAAGATGACTATTTGCTGTGCAGCTCCCTGCAGAAGGTGTCTCCATTCCTTGAAGGCAGCAATATTGGCCAGCAATTCTCTATTGCCCACATCGTAGTTCCTCTCAGCCAAAGACAACCGCTGGGAAAAGAAAGCACAAGGATGCAAGACATTCTTCTCACCTGCTCTCTGACAGAGTATAGCTCCAAAAGCAAAACACAAAACAAATATCCTGGAATAAAAAAGTAAAAAAATATATTGCAAAAATTGCATGAAGGTAGTAATAATAGTAATAATAAGGGTATTTAGTTAACATAATTTTGATCAAAATAATGTAGAAGCCATCCCGCCACGTCACGGCAACCCTTGTGGGACAGTCCTAACTCTTGTATTTAAAACCTTTCCACTTGTCAAGTGACGTAAATGTGAACAAGGACAGAGGGACTGAACCACCAGTAATAGTATAGGCCAGACAGGATGGATTTTCCAACTCAGAAACAGGGCGGTCAAACCCTTATATGCACAGAATGCACATTGAAACAAATAAGAAACTGGGTCTGAGCAGAAAAAGTATAGCTCCGATGGCACAGTCTGAAGCATCCACCTCTATTATGAAGGCAAGTTCGGGGTTGGGATGCACTAGGATAGGTGCAGTGATAAATTTATCTATTAGATGAGAAAATGCTTCTTGGGCTTGAGGGGTCCAGGAGAACCTAGACTCTTTCCGGGTAAGTTGTGTGATAGGTGACACTACCTCAGAGAAATTCCTAATAAAACATCTATAGAAACTGGCAAACCCGATGAAGCGCTGCACCTCCTTCACATTCCTAGGAACTGGCCAATCTTTTATGACTTGGGTCTTGCTTTCATCCATACTAATTCCTTGTGTAGACATTACATACCCCAGAAATTGAATTTCGGTCCTATGGAATTCACACTTTTCAAGTTTGATGTAAAGATGGTTCTGTCTTAGGCGTTCTTAGACCATTCTCACATGTCCATGATGTTCCTCTGTGGAATTAGAAAAAATTAAAATATCATCCAGATAAATCACCACAAATGTATCTAGGAGATCCTTGAAGATGTCATTCACCAAGTGTTGGAAAGTGGCTGGAGCGTTACACAGACCAAATGGCATGACTAGATATTCAAAGTGTCCGTAGCGTGAGCTGAATGCAGTCTTCCATTCATCCCTAGTTCTAATATGAACCAAGTTATAGGCCCCACGGAGATCTAGCTTTGAGAAAATTTTGCATGCCTCACTCTCTCCAATAACTCTGGGATCAAAGGCAATGGATAACGGTTTCTAACAGTAACCTTATTGAATTCCCGATAGTCTATGCAGGGTCTCAGAGAACCATCCTTCTTCACAAAGAAGATGGGTGCACCTGCAGGAGATGAAGAGTGGGAGTATGAAGCCCTTGGCTAGATTTTCATCTATATAGTCCTTCAAAGCTTTTAGCTCGGGCCCCGCCAGGGGGTAGATCTTACCAAAAGGTATCTCTGCTCCAGGCAATAATTCAATTGGACAATCATATGGACGGTGAGGGGGAAGCTGGTCAGCGTTCTTCTTGTCACACACATCCGCATAGTCCTGGTATACAGCTGGTAGTTCCAGGACTGACACGGTTCCTTTAGGAACAGAGCAAGCTGAAACTTCTGGACTCATCTGTTTCTCCGGAAAATGTAGTTCCTTGGTCTCCCAGTTAATTGTAGGGTTCTGAGCCTGCAGCCATGGTAGCCCTAGAATAATGGGAAAGTGGGGAGAAGAGATAAGCATAAAAGACAGCTTTTCCTGATGATCTTTAACCATAAGGACCTTCAAAGGCTCCGTTTCCTGATTCACTGGTCCAGAAGTCAGCAGGGAGCCATCCACGGTCTCCATCTGTACTGGAGTAGCCTTCTTCACTGAACGTATCCCATGTTTCAGAGCAAAGGAGATATCCATACAATTGCCGCTTGCCCCTGAGTCGATCATAGCAGAGCTAGAAACCCACAAAGAGTCAACCCAGAGTTTGATGGAAAGGAAGCAATGAGAATTGTTCTTCTTACAGCTCAGCTGGGACACCGCTGAGGAAACGTGAAAAATTGCAGCGTTGACACAGTCATCAGCCTCAGAACTAACTGTAGATCTCTCTGGAGCCTGAGGCTCAGACATGACAGACCTCCTTTCGCAACACTTACAGTAAATGACTGCCGCAGTAGTCTTACGAGAAAGGCGGGGGCAGTTTATAATGAAGTGCCCTGACTTACCGCAATAAAAACATAGATTTTCTTTTCGGCAATGTTCTTTGTGTGCATCAATAACTCGTCTTTGTACAGAGTCCACCTGCATGGGTTCAGGTTCTGGTTCCCGTGTGATCCTACTCAAAGGTTCCTTAGCTGGGGAGGAAGGTAGGAAAAAGTTAGTCCAATTACTTTTGAACCATCTCTCCTGTCGGCGTTCAGTAAGACAAGCATCGATACGGATGCAGCAGTTAATAAAGTCACCTGACTCAGTGGGAGGGTCTGCACGAGCAAGTTCATCCTTTATCAGAGAAGACAACCCTTTCCGAAAAATAGATTTTTTGGCGGAAGTGTCCCAAGTGGTATCAAGAGCCCATCTCCTGAAATCCAAGGCATATTCAGCTACTGAGCTCTTACCTTGGCGCAAAGCTAACATGGCTGCTTCAGCTGTTACACCTCAGTTGGGGTCATCAAACACCTGCCCCATGGCTGAAATGAAAGCATCAAGGTGATTCAAACATTCATCCTCAGTCTCAATCAGAGGGTTTGCCAACAACAAAGCCTTGTTGGTAAGCAGCGTGATTATAGTAAGTACTTTGGATCATTCAGTGGGAAATTGTGAAGCATGTGCAGAGAAAAATAGGTTGCATTGGTTAATAAATCCCCTGAATTTTTCACGTTCACCACCAAAACGAAAAGGGGGCAACTTGGGGATCCCAGAACTCGGGATTATGGCTGGAGCCTGGACTCTTTCCTCTAAAGCCTCAATTCTGGCTCATAAATCCTGAGTAGTTTGTCCAAAAACGTGCAAATTGCGATTAGTAAGTTCCTGCAGGTTTGTAAAGCGAGTCTTTAGAGTCTGTACATCCGCAAGGATTGTATCTGTCACTCCACACAACTCCTCTATGCGAGGCTCCATCTTCCAGATATACATCGGTTCACCAGACTGTTAAAAGGATGAAATGTACTCACAAAAGCTACTCTTTTCGTATTATCTACACGGATAGAAGGATTACCTTGTTGTTTCAGTATGTGTACTGGGTACCCTCTATTACGAAAATGAGTATCCATGTCCTAATGTCTGAGTTCTCTAGTGTCCGGATCCGAGACGATTCTGTCAATCCTAACATGTTGGGACTTAGGTAGTGCCATGTAGATAATACGAAAAGAGTAGCTTTTGTGAGTACATTTCATCCTTTTAACAGTCTGGTGAACCGATGTATATTTAAACACTGGGATGTTTTAAAAAATTTGTATCCCTCTATCCCTGAATTTCCTTCTAAACCTTTGATGAGTTTCAGGAGATCAGATAGCATTAAGAATTTGGTTGTGAGAGCGGATGTTGGCTCTAGTAAGGGGGAACTTTTTTCAAAAAACATTGGCAACATCCCGGAAGGGGACTTTTCCCTGTCTGGGCTGTTTGCAATGTTCGAATGTAATGAAGGGAGACTCTTTCTCACATCCCCGTACCGGACGATGGTATCCAATTAAGGGGTATTTTACTTGTGATTCGTCCTTTGTGGTGTACTTGATAAAGTGCCCTTGCGGTCTCGGATATGTTGGAGAGACCACCCAGCATATCCCAGACCGCATTTTACAACACAAGTCGACCATTAGGTGCAGATGTGAGCTGTTACCAATTCCGGCTCATTTTGTGTCTTGTGGTCATTCAATAGCACAATTAAAATATCAAATAATAGATCATGTACCAATGGCCAGGAGAGGTGGGGATAGGGTTAAAAGGTTAAAGGAGCGAGAGTCATTTTGGATACATACTTTACAGACTCTGACTCCTCTAGGACTTAATAGAGAGTATGAAGTGATTCATTAAATGCATCTTAAATCAATAGGACTTCTTCTTGTTTTGTATATATATATAGGGTATTGTCCTTTGAATATTTCTATGGCAATAATATTACTATAGATGAATTGAATCGGATATTAGGTGGTTATCTACCAGCTTGTATTTATATTTATATAGGTCAATATTATATTTATATGGTAGAGTATCTGCATAATTCTCTTTTCTCTTAAATCTTACACTTTTAGTTAATATTGACATTATTAGCATATACATTTCTTTTGTTAATAATTATTTCTATTTTTCTTTCTCCTTTAGTTACATCCTGATCCTATTCACAATAAATCGGGTACATGAGAGCCATATTGGTGTATGGGACCGTGCACTTTCTTCCTTGGGCATTGGCAGCAGTTCTTTTCATTCACGGGACTCTGCGGGTATTTAGCATTTATCCACTCCGACATGAGTCGGCTTCTTCCATCTGTCTTCGGTGGCACATGCGCGTTAGGCATCCTAAGACACTGACGCAGACCCGGAAGTGTTTTTCCTCCATGATATATAAAGAACGCTGTTTTTCATTGCGCTCACCGCGACTCTCACCGGCGTCTGCCTGTGCGCCCCCCGGACGGTCACTCTTGGTGGTATGTTGTAGTTGGTATTGGTGGTATGTTGTAGTTGGTATTAATCCTTTATTTTTCTTGTCTTTCACATTATTTCTGGGATCTTGATGTATGGTGTTTTTTTCTTTATAGAAGGCATTTCACTTGTGTTCCACATGAATTAAGTATATAAGTATTCCAAATGGCAGCTTGGGTGGACCATTTTTTCTATGCAGGTACTGAAACCTATTCCATTGACATTTTCTTGCGGCTTCCTTTACTTGATTTATGGAGAGTCTTGGGCAGTTGTATTTAAGAGAGTGTTTTGAAGGGTATATATTAACTATCTTGTAACTACTTTTTTATGGAAATGACTATTTTTTTCATTTGTGAAAATCTATCATTGAATAAAAATGAGATTATTGAAGTACATTATATAGAATGCACTCGACCCGATCCCATCCCACTTCATCCCAAACCTCACCACAGTCTTCATCCCAACCCTAACCCATCTCTTCAACCTGTCACTAACAACTGGTGTTTTCCCCTCAAGTTTTAAACATGCCTCCATCACACCTATCCTCAAAAAGCCCTCTCTTGACCCATCCTCTGTATCTAGCTATCGCCCTATATCACTTCTCCCATACGCCTCCAAGCTACTGGAACAACACGTCTACCTTGAACTGTCCTCCCATCTCTCTTCTTGCTCCCTCTTCGACCGCTTACAATCTGGCTTCCGGTCACACCACTCCACTGAAACTGCCCTTACTAAGGTCACCAATGACCTCTTAACTGCCAAGAGCAAGCGACACTACTCTGTCCTCCTCCTCCTGGACCTGTCGGCTGCCTTTGACACAGTGGACCATTCCCTATTATTACAGACCCTCTCATCCCTCGGCATCACAGACTTGGCCCTCTCCTGGATCTCATCATACCTAACAGACCGGACATTCAGCGTCTCCCACTCACACACCACCTCCTCACCTCGCCCCCTATCTGTCGGAGTCCCACAAGGTTCAGTCCTTGGGCCCCTGCTGTTCTCTATTTACACCTTTGGCCTGGGACAGCTCATAGAATCTCATGGCTTTCAGTATCATCTTTATGCTGATGACACACAGATCTACATCTCTGGACCAGATATCACCTCCCTACTAACCAGAATCCCTCAATGTCTGTCCACTATTTCATCCTTCTTCTCCACTAGATATCTGAAACTCAACATGGACAAAACAGAATTCATCATCTTTCCCCCATCTCACGTGACCCCCCCTACGAACCTATCAATTACAGTAAATGACTGCCCACTCTCCCCAGTCCCACAAGCTCGCTGCCTCGGAGTAATCCTTGACGCTGATCTCTCCTTCAAACCACATATCCAAACCCTTTCCACTTCCTGCCGACTTCAACTCAAAAATATTTCACGCATCCGTTCATTCCTCACCCAAGAATCTGCAAAAACCCTAGTCCATGCCCTCATCATCTCTCGCCTTGACTACTGCAACCTCATGCTCTGTGGCCTCCCCTCAAACACTCTCGCACCCCTCTAATCTATTATAAACTCTGCTGCCCGACTAATCCACCTGTCCCCCCGCTATTCCCCAGCTTCTCCCCTCTGTCAATCCCTTCACTGGCTCCCAATTGCCCAGAGACTCCATTACAAAACCCTAAACATGACATACAAAGCAATCCACAACCTGTCTCCTCCATACATCTGTGACCTCGTCTCCCGGTACTTTCCTGCACGCAACCTCCGATCCTCACAAGATCTCCTTCTTTACTCCCCTCTTATCTCCTCTTCCCACAATCGCATACAAGATTTCTCTCGCGCATCACCCCTACTCTGGAACTCTCTACCACAACATATCAGACTCTCACCTACCATCGAAACCTTCAAAAAGAGCCTGAAGACCCACCTCTTCCGACAAGCCTATAACCTGCAGTAACCACCGATCGACCAAACCGCTGCACGACCAGCTCTACCCTCGCCTACTGTATTATCACCCATCCCTTGAAGATTGTGAGCCCTCGCGGGCAGGGTCCTCTCTCCTCCTGTACCAGTTATGACTTGTATTGTTTAAGATTATTGTACTTGTTTTTATGTATACCCCTCCTCACATGTAAAGCGCCATGGAATAAATGGCGCTATAACAATAAATAATAATAATAATAATAGAATGTGATATGACTAAAAATATTATATGTATTCCCTGGACGATTTAATATTATATGAGATTTTGGTGTGACGTTAGATCTTGTAAAGAAATCTGTTTTTTATCAGATGTTGTATTATTTTCTTTTTCTCAGATTATCTTGAAAAAGTCCTAATAGCCGAAACGCTGATGTTTTGTCTACATAACACTGGTCTCACAATATCATATTATGCCCTCTTTGGATGAATAAATAATAGATACATATTTTACTGTGTGCCGAGGTTTTTTTCTAAAAGTTAGCTACAGGAGAGACACGGCAGGACAGGCAGGTGGGTAGCTCATCATGTGGCAGGTCATAGCCTGGGCTGTTGCCCTCAGATTCGGGGTGAAATGGCTGAGGGAACACCCGGTGGCAGTGAGTCTGGACAGGGAGGACGCTGAGAAAATGTACAAGATGGTACAACCTGACCTCAAGCTGTGTGACAGGGAGAGAAGTGAAGGGAAAGCGGGAGTGATGTGCAATGTTAAACCTGCTGTAGATGATGTATTGAACCTGGATGTGCTGCGAAGATATGAGAGTAAAGTTTTGCGTTTTGAGTTACAACTGAACTGTGTCTCTGTTATTCCACAAATGGCCAAAGGTGACCTTAGAGAGCAAAGGAAGAACCTTGATGGCACAGAGAATGTAAGCTGAAAGTGAAACATGATTTTTATGTAAAGGGAAGTCAGGGCCTGCAAAGCCAGATAAGCTCAGCCATTTAGTATTATTATTATTATTATTTATTGTTATAGCACCATTTATTCCATGGCGCTTTACATGTAAGGAGGGGTATACATAATAAAAACAAGTACAATAATGTTAAACAATACAAGTCATAACTGGTACAGGAGGAGAGAGGACCCTGCCCGCGAAGGCTCACAATCTACAAGGGATGGGTGAGAATACAGTAGGCGAGGGTAGAGCTGGTCATGCAGCGGTTTGGTCGATCGGTGGTTACTGCAGGTTATAGGCTTGTCGGAAGAGGTGGGTCTTCAGGCTCTTTTTGAAGGTTTCAATGGTAGGTGAGAGTCTGATATGTTGTGGTAGAGAGTTCCAGAGTAGGGGTGATGAGCGAGAGAAATCTTGTATGCGATTGTGGGAAGAGGAGATAAGAGGAGAGTCGAGAAGGAGATCTTGTGAGGATCAGAGGTTGCGTGCAGGAAAGTACCAGGAGACGAGGTCACAGATGTATGGAGGAGACAGGTTGTGGATGGCTTTGTATGTCATGGTTAGGGTTTTGTACTGGAGTCTCTGGGCAATGGGGAGCCAGTGAAGGGATTGACAGAGGGGAGAAGCTGGGGAATAGCGGGGGGGACAGGTGGATTAGTCGGGCAGCAGAGTTTAGAATAGATTGGAGGGGTGCGAGAGTGTTCGAGGGGAGGCCACAGAGCAGGAGGTTGCAGTAGTCAAGGCGAGAGATGATGAGGGCATGGACTAGGGTTTTTGCAGATTTTTGGTTGAGGAATGAACGGATTTGTGAAATATTTTTGAGTTGAAGTCGGCAGGAAGTGGAAAGGGCTTGGATATGTGGTTTGAAGGAGAGATCAGCGTCAAGGATTACCCCGAGGCAGCGAGCTTATGAGACTGGGGAGAGTGGGTAGCCATTTACTGTAATGGATAGGTTCGTTGGGGGGGTCACGTGAGATGGGGGAAAGATGATGAATTCTGTTTTGTCCATGTTAAGTTTCAGAAATCTAGCGGAGAAGAAGGATGAAATAGTGGACAGACATTGAGGGATTCTGGTTAGTAGGGAGGTGATATCTGGTCCAGAGACATAGATCTGTGTGTCATCAGCATAGAGATGATACTGAAAGCCATGAGATTCTATGAGCTGTCCCAGGCCAAAGGTGTAAATGGAGAAGAGCATGGGTCCTAGGACTGAACCTTGCTGGACTCCGACAGATAGGGGGCGAGGTGAGGAGGTGGTGTCTGAGTGGGAGACGCTGAATGTCCGGTCTGTTAGGTATGATGAGATCCAGGATAGGGCCAAGTCTGTGATGCCAAGAGATGAGAGGGTCTGTAATAATAGGGAATGGTCCACTGTGTCAAAGGCAGCCGACAGGTCCAGGAGGAGGAGGACAGTGTAGTGTCGCTTGCTCTTGGCGGTTAAGAGGTCATTGGTGACCTTAGTAAGGGCAGTTTCAGTGGAGTGGTGTGACCGGAAGCCAAATTGTAAGCGGTCAAAGAGGGAGCAAGAAGAGAGATGGGAGGACAGTTCAAGGTAGACGTGTTGTTCCAGTAGTTTGGAGGCATAGGGGAGAAGTGATATAGGGCGATAGCTAGATACAGAGGATGGGTCAAGAGAGGGCTTTTTGAGGATAGGTGTGATGGAGGCATGTTTAAAGCTTGAGGGGAAAACACCAGTTGTTAGTGATAGGTTGAAGAGATGGTTTAGGGTTGGGATGAAGACTGTGGTGAGGTTTGGGATGAAGTGGGATGGGATCGGGTCAAGTGCACAGGTGGTGAGATGTGATCTTGAGAGTAGAGTGGAGAGTCGATCTTCTGTAATGGTGGAGAAGTTGGTTTTGGAGGTGGAGGGCTGGGAAGTCGGGAGGAAGGGTTCTGGGGGTTGTTGACTAAAACTGTCTCTGATGTTATCAATCTTCTGCTTGAAAAATGAGGCAAAGTCTTCAGCTGAGATGAGTGGGGAGGGAGGAGGTGCTGGGGGATGGAGGAGAGAATTGAAGGTGTTGAATAACTGTTCAGGGTTGTGAGACAGGGAGGATATGAGAGATGAGAAGTAAGCCCATGACTACTTACCTGGCCGTCCTTTACACAAGTAGTGCAGATTTATTGGAAATCTGAAGATCCTAATGCAAGAATTATATACGGTACTTATTTTTTTTTACAAAATTCTATAGTCTTTTATTGAAGTAATCAACTGTATAAACTCAAACCAACCAATGAAGTAGCTATATGCTTCCATTTTACAGCCATACAGCTTCCATTTTACAGCCAGTGGGCCATACATTTTAAAAAGCTATCTTTTTGGCTAACAACTATTCCTCTCCACCTTACTGAACTCATTCCTCTCGACTTTTCTACATTGATCATTGACCAAATATATCAGTAGGAATGTTCATCCCGATTAAGTATGGTAACGATCAGCCAATGGCTGAGAAACACTTGTTCTTAAGCTAATAACATCTTTTATTAAAGATAAGCTACAGTATATGCAAAACTCTCACTGACCAAGTGATCATACTTAAAATCTTTTAATCTTTTAATCCCCACAGAGTTTGATTTTTTCGAAGGTTGTTATTGGCAAAAATGCCCATGTAAATCAGTCTGAAGCTACTATCAGACTCCTTTGGTAGCAGCTTATCTCCTTAAGAAAAAATGATTGGAGACTTTAAATGGAACCTGTCACCTGGTTTTTCCCATATAAAGTAGGTCAAGCACCTCTAAGCCCTGTGTTACAGTATTCTAGAATGCTGTGTATAAGTCTCAATAAAACAAAAAATAGCTTTTATTGTACTCTCCTACGGGGTGGTCTGGTCTGATGGGCATTGCTGTTCTTTTTCATCTCCTTCTTTCATCTTTCTTTGTGTGGATGACGCATCCTATGTCATCCACTCAGTGTCCTTGGCATCATGCAGGTGCACTTCTCTCTGCCCTACCGAGGGCAGAGCAAAGCCTTGTAGTGAGCATGCACTGGCACTCTGTGGCCTTTCCCCATGCATGCACATTACCATACTTTGCTGTGTCCTCAGCAGGGCAGGGAGTGTGTCTGTGGAGGAGTGCTATGCCGTGGACAATGCATGGATGATGTTGGACACACCATCCATGCGAAGCAAGAAGAGAGGAGGCGCTGGATCAAGAATAGCAACGCTCATCACACCAGACCATCCCGTAGGTGAGTATAATAAAAGCTATTTTTTGTTTGATGGAGAGCACATTAGGGACATATAGACAGCATTCTAGAATGCTGTCACATAGGGCTTACAGGTGCACATTTAATTAATAAATTTTTTCTAGAATTATTATTCATCTCTCCATGTGCCAGTGGAGATTCCCTTCTAGTAGCAGAAGCTTGAGACTAGTCAATCTGACTTCTTTCTACTCCAGCAATGCTTTCTACTTGCAGCCATGGCTCTGTTAGTCTCCGTTATGGTTCTTCATCCCTCTGCTGCCATTGCAACCAGAACTGTATGATGATGTCAACTCTGGTATCCTATTTAAAGAGGTCTGGACTTGGCCTCAGGATTTAACCTGTTGAGTGATTTAGATCCTTTGTGTGGCTCTTGGTCCTGACTTCTATTTTGACTCTGATCCTGATCATGACTTTTTTACTGCTGGATTTTGCTTCTGTCTTGCTTCTTGGATTTGTTTCCTAGTGCTTCTTGCTCCACTCTTGGCTCTAACCTTTGTCCCATCCTCTGACAATGTCTTCATTCCATACTCTGCAACTTGACTGCTTTTGGGGTGTTGACTCTTGGTTATAGGTGAGGAAAAAGATTCACAGGACCCCAGTACAAAAACCACGTCAGAATCCTATGACTGCTGTACCAGACCAAGAACCTATACTACCTGCAGGATCCCCTGTACCTCTTCTGATTCGTAGCCCCCAGAGACGTCATGCATGTGCCATACAGTAACTTAATGATGACGCCAGGCCTAATGCTCACAAGGTACACTAAGGATATTGTAGTAGTAGGAAGTTCTCAGTGCCCTTGTCCAACATTCAAAGGCAACCAACGTGGTCACTGGACTAAGATCCCGAAAAACATTTTGCTCAACTCTACTCTTGGCTACTCTTAGCTCTGTTTCTGACTGCATACATTCTTGGGAAAAATAAAGCGTGAAGAACTAAGAGTTACATTAGACTCTTTACCTTAGTCTTTGCATTCCAAGCTTTTGCCCATTTAGAAGATCCACTAGATAGATAAATATTTCATAGAAACCATTTTTTATTTTTTAGAAATCATTCTAGTCATGTTGTATTACGTGTACCCCTCCTTTTTACTTTTGCTGTGTCGGCATCTTACTTTTTATTATATTTTTCTTGCAATTAAGTAAATTATGTACTTGTGTAGCATATTAACCAAATTATGTTTTTTTTAGATTTAAGCTCGGGCTTATTAAAATAATTATAGGTATTAAATGCTTTCGTTGCTTTAGTGCCTAGAGGCAAATTGTGTAGACAATGATTCCTTCTCAACCCCTCCTTTAACACTGGGTTTAAGAAAGTTTGCTGACTGTGAATGCCATTTATTTTTCTGGTGTCATTCATTAATCTCTTGTTTTGCATTTGTTGCATACTGATTTTTCTGATCAGCCCTTTATTATGACAAGCCATCTGACATTATAGAAAAATGTTTCTCTGTATGTAAACGTCAAAGAGCTTTTTGTTTGCAGCTCTTCGTTTGGGAAACTGTTCTATACGGTGTCGTCATCTCAATGTCTCACCTTGAGAATATCACAGATGCAAAAAAGAAAGAAAGTAAAATATACAGAGACAATTCTTATATTTTAGTGGGTAGCAGAGGTAGTCAAACATTTTGTGTAAAGTGATCCTGTACAACGAGGAACTGTTTAGCAAAAATATTATTCAGGGGAAACCATGTAAAAAATTGAATGTCAATTATGACAAAAAGGTGAAAATCTTTACAAAGCAATAGAACTGGGAAATACACCATATTGATTATGTCACAGACGCAAATTCAGATAAGCCCTTATTCATCTAGAAATCTACGCCTGTCTTCATGAAGTGTACGCTGGAGAAAGATGTGCCAAATTCATAAAATGGGTTGTCCACTACTTGGAGAACATCCTCTCATTTGCTATATTTCATAACTGGCCTGGACATCAAAGTTCTTTCTCGGACTGTGACTGCCGAATGTGTAAAACAGGAGAAATAAGGGAGCAAAGAAAAGCACAATAGGGTCTTATCCGGTTAACAATAGAGATATAATTAAAGAATATACTAAGGTGGTATGGTTGTGATATAACAACAATTTTAAAGCCTAAAATCCCAATTGCTGCAGGTCCACGGGTCCTCATACCAAAATTTCAGCATAGAAGAAGGGGGGAGTTGTGGATAATCCCGCGCTGCTGGTTGGTAAAATTACAGATCTAGGCACACACAAATAGGTCTTTTATTTGTCAACGCGTTTCAAAGTATACAAACTTCTTCCTCAGGCCAAAAAACATATGCAAGCAACATGATAAAGACACATTATAGGGTTGAAATTTCAAATAATGGAGCCAAGAAGGCACATTATGTATCAAAGTTCATCGGGTGCCGGTAGCAAAAAACACATGGTTAATCAAATAGAAAAAAAGACCAGACATCAAAGTTCATATTCGGACTGTGACTGCCGACTGTAAAATCGGCCTTTGGCAAAGGTTAGATAAGCATATGAAAAATCATCTAATTTGCATCCAGAAAAAAACCAGATGATTTTCATGCTTATTGTCAGTCGTATTACATCCGTATGTCATCCATGTGACATTCAAATGTACATTTTTTACATCTATATGACATTCATGTGGTATCTTTTTACATACATCAGCTGTAAAAAAATTTGCAGGACCAAATACATTTTCCTACCTTAACACTGGCAATGTATCCTTTAAAATTCTGTAGAATACACTATCCATATGGAATCTGATTTTGGCTTGTGCACCCATAAATTCTGGGAGAAATGCTTCATTTTCTGCAACAATTTCATGGGTGCCAACACTTTCGGACATGACTGTATATAGTTTCACTCCCCTTACATATTTTAAAATTGCAATCTTTAGTGCCTTTCATGTGGAGTTTATTCTACAGCTTTTTATGCTTTTTTAGCCTAATATATAAATAAATTGAAAAAATGACGTGGAGTTCCCCCTATTTTTTGAAACCTGCAAAAGTAAAGCAGACAGCTGTGAGCTGGTATTATCAGGCAGGGAATGTTTATGGTTAATGGGCCCTTCCTAGCCTACAAATACTAGCCTGAAGCCACCCAAGAAGTACCACATCACATGAGATGCTCCAAGTCTGGCACTTTGCCTTCGCCCTTCCTGACTGCAATGGTGTGGAGGCAATCAGGGTAATGGAGCTTGGGGTTGATGTTAGCTGTTAATTGTTCAAAAACACAGCTGATCTGAAGCCCTGGTGTTATTAACGGAGATCAATCAATCAGACTCCAACCTCTCCAACATGGCAAATACCAAAGAGCTGTGTAAGGACACCAAGGAAAAAATTGTAGACCTGCAGAAGCTGGAATGGGCTACAGGACAATAGGCAAGCAGCTCGGTGAGAAAGCATCAACTGTTGGCACAATTATTAGACAATAGAAAAAACACAAGATGATTCGGAGAAAGTTAAGGAATCAGCCAAGAACTATATAGGAGGACCACAGTCTCAAACATTACTGTTATTAAAAACACTAAACATTAAAACCCTGCAGGATACACAAGCTCCCCTGCTCACACCAGCACATGTCCATCCAGACTGTTTGAAATTCATCCAATCGCCATGTTTAGAGAAAGAAGAAGGATGAGTACAACTCCAAAAACACCATCCCCACCATGATGCATGGTGGGTGAAATATCATACTGTGGGGGTGCTTTTCTGCAAAGGGGACAATATAACTGCAGCATATTGAAGGGAGAATGGATGGGGTCATATATCGTAAGTTTTTTGTCTACAACCTCCTTCCTTCAGTAAGAGCATTGAAGATGGGTTGTGGCTGGGTCTTCCAGCATGACAATGACTCGGAACACACAGCCAGGGCACCTAAGGTGTAGCTCCGTAAGAAACATTTCAAGGTCCTGGAGTGGCCTAGTCAGTCTCTAGACCTGAACCCAATAGAAAATCTTTTGAGGGAGCTGAAAGTCAATGTTATCCAGCGACAGCATCGAAAGCAGAAAGATCTGGAAAAGATCTGCATGGAGGAGTAGGCAAAAATTCCAGCTGCAGTGTGTGCAAACTTGGTTAGGTACTACAGGAAACATCTGACCTGTAGTTTCTCTACCAAATATTAAGTTTTGTTTTTCTATTCTACCAAATACTTATTTCATGCAATAAAATGCAACTAAATTATGTAAAAATCATATCATGTGATTTTCTGGATTTTTTTTTAAGATTCTGTCTCTCACAGTTGAAGTTACCTATGATAAAAATTACACACCTCTCCATTTTTTGTAGGTGGGAAAACTTGCAAAGTCGACAGTGTATCAAATACTTATTTTCCCCAATGTATGTATATCTTTATATATGATTGCTTTATTTTTTTTGTCAACTAGCTTTTAAGTTTACATAGAGTATTATAATATGTAAAAGATGATGTTATTAAACACATAGCATACCGATCCAAGCTGTGAAATTAATCACACAGTCACATTGGACTGGCACGACAAAAGGTAAACCATACGGATTCCACTTGTCTAACTTTTCTGGATGAGAACAGGATCGATTTTTTATACACTAGTGTTAGCGAACCCTAGTAATAATACTACTGCTTATAATAATGTGAATAATAATACTAATATGGTGAATAATCACAATAATAATAACAATAATAATAATATATTGCACACATCCGTTCTATATAGTAACGTGTATTATTATTGTTTTGGGTAAAAAAATGTACCGTATATATATTTTTCCTGGATATATAAAGTATCAATTGCATATGCTTTGCCTCTTGGCCATTATGGAAATGTCAAGGGTTTAATTGACAGCTGTGAATAGCAGCACCTGCAAACAGCTCAGGGCTTGTTCCTGTGGTCTGGCAGCATTCTTACTTTATGCTTTAAATAAAGGCTTACTCACCGAGACAGAAATAACTGACAATGGATGATTGATGATTGCCCATCACGCAATAGCTGACATCTACCATTCACAGCACCCATGTACAGTCTTCCATTAATTACATCCTTACTTTTTAGAATGACTTTGGTACAAATCACAAGTATCCAGAGGTTCTAAAGATAAGTAATATGCGATAATGAACGCTTCTTGTACCCGAGACAAGTTTTACTTATTGGAAAATAGAATTTCCTATATATTTAGGTAATTACTAACAACACGGATCATTACTAATGGAACTGTATGACAAGCTTTGTAACATAATAAGCATCTTGATAGACATCAATAGCGTGTATAACACCTTCTGCCATCATTACAAGGGGATTTTTAAAATAAAAGTTTAAAATAAACCAAAGTGGAAATTATAGTCTATAGTGTATATTGAAATTTTAAAGGGAACTTATCATGTCAAAAAACGCTATTAATCTGCTGGTAATGTCATTGTAAAACCATCCGGTCACCACACTAAAGCCCCGCTGCCAGGAGAAAATGTACTTTATTTCTCCAGGCAACCTCTGTTCTTCCAATTATAATGGTGCAGCCAGCACGGCTTCAGTCACCTCTCAGTACATAGTGAGCGGTGGCTGTAACTACCCCCCAGCATTGACTGACAGCCAGCTCTGCACTGATGCAATGCTGGGTCTGCTGTCAGTAAGTGCTGGGGTTGGTTACAGCCGATGCTCGTTATGTACTGTGCGGTGACTGAAGCCATGCCATTATTACTGAAAGCTGGAAGCTTCCAGGAAGAACAAAGTTCATTTCCCCCTGGTAGCCGGGCTTTCAATGTACGGTATTTCAATGCCATTACCTGAAAATTAACCCCATATCTGCAGGTTAATAGTTGCTTTTTAAGAATAAGAATAAGAGCACACTGTCTATAGCCCTAAAAGTGCAATAGGAGGATGAAGAACTCTAAAAGTATAGCAATATTTTATCAAACATGCTAAAAACACTCATGATGAAAAACATCCCTATTAAGTAGAGATTGACAAATTTATTCTAGTGGAATTGAATGATACTCAAATTTTGCAAAAATTTGCATTGTGGAGAATTTAGATTTTTTGTTGTTTGCTAAGCAAACTGGTGGTCAGTTGTGGCCACCATACAGGACCCATTAGGTAATTTCAGCCTAGGAGGCATCAGGAGGTAATTGAAGGTCACCAAGAAGGGTGATTAACCATGATAAATTAATGGTCAGTCTAAGCATTTGGTGAGGCCCACTCAAATTAATTATCCATTTTTTTCATTCTGGTCCTCCAAAATGAGAGCTTCTGTGATAGAGGGAAGTTATGAGTAAGGGCATATGGATAGAGGTTGCCTAAGACTATCTCACATATCAGTGTTTCCACCAGGGATTCCATCTCAAGCCCTGAAATATGGGATTCAGGCGAAACACTGTGATGAGCCTTTGACTTTATAAAGCAAATCGAGTCACTTTTTGCTGTATTGCTTCAGTTTCGGCTCTCTCCACCTTTTTACGGTGGGCACAAAAGGGCAGTTGCTACATTTTTTTACCCGCCTCAAAAAAGCGGAGACTGCCGAAACGGAATCCAAACACCAAGTGATTCCATTTGCTTTATTAAAGTCAAAGGTTCAGTGGGAGGTTTCACACAAATTCTGTTTTTTTGGGGGGTTTCAGAAGGAAGAAAGCCTCAATGGAGGCCCCAAAGGTGGCCAACCTCCTCAATTGCTTATAACTTACTTTTTTCTGTGTTGTAAGTTTGATAAATCTCATATGAAATCTTTTTGAAACAGCTGCACATGTAAAGAGATCCATGAGGAAAGATATTTTAGTTTTCTATCCTCATACCAATGTCCTTAATTTACTGCTTCATTCTACGGTGTAAATAACATCACATTTATATTCTTTCTGTCTCCTGGCTGGATTTCTCCTGTCAACGTGATGGCAAAAACTATGGGAAGAAAAGTTGAAAGATGGTTTAAAGGCGGATTGTTGGCGCTTCTCATTTTCTTGTCACATGTCTCTACTCACACCGGTGGCCTACTGACAAATGATCCGTTGGTTGATCAGAGACATCTTGTACTTGAGCTTTTCCTTTCACTCTAGTCCTATAAGCAATATTCATTTTATGTACTGTTAGGCATCACATTATTGCTTTGCTGTTTTATTGGTAGCAGTATTATGTTCAGGGCACTGCAGAATATTTTGATACATTAAATATAAATGATAATCATCAGAATTTGAAACACACTCATATAAATGGTTTATTATCGCTCCAATGGGAAATATTTTTCATGAAAATCTGGAAAGCTCAGCTAAGATATGAAAGTCATATTTTACAAAAAGGTTGATGGATATTCGGAAATGCCTCTCAGTAGAGTAGTGGAGGGAATACAGAATGGGGACTTAAGAAATAGGTTGGTATTCAATAAAGTACCTACATATTCCCCTTTCGGGCTCTCCATAGCTTAACATTTCCAGAATTGTCCTGGCTTATGGCTGTAAAATATATTATTGCCTTTTTAATGCATATTTGCAGAGAAAGCCAGCTACTGATATGTAGAGATTTAAGAATTTAATTCAAAAATATTAATATGATAATTCTCTGAAGCTTCAAATTTATGGATGTGGCAGCTCTTACGAAGCGAACAATGTTCAATTCAGTGTTCTATTTATTTTTTGAAAAAAGGGACAAAAACTATAGGTGATTCATTTTCATAATTCATGAATTATCAGAAATAATAATAGGCAATGTTCAAAATATTTGTAAGGAAAAATTAACATCTCAGATCCCTTAAAGTGTAAGCGTCATTTTAATTTTTATTTCATAAATCAATAGTACACATGAAAGTAAACAATTTTGTGATATATCTTATCAGACAAATTTGCTTCCTTCTCAAGACTCATCATTCAGTCTCAAACTTCCGAATTTAGGGGTAAAATCTGTCTTCATTGAAGACAGATTGTTATATCACTGATATAGGAGATGACCATTGTTACTTATAAGAATTCTATGTAGAGGGGAGGAGGAAGAAGGATGAGGAGTGCTTAGGCTGAGTTCACACGTGGCGTTTTTTTTGCGTTTCCGCGGCAGTTTTAACCGCGCGATTTTGCCGCGAAAATGCGAAAAATAAGCATCCCATGCATTCCTATGGGATTCCGCAATGCTGTGCTAATGCTGCGGTTTTTACCGCGGCGGAATCGCTTCGCGGTAAAAAGCGCAGCATGCTCATTAATTTGCAGAATCGCGGCAATCCCGCACCCATAGGAATGCATTGTTCTGCTTACTTTCCGCATGTGGCTGTGCACACCATGCGGAAAGTAAGCAGAACAATTGCGGATGGTACCCACGGTCCGGAGGAGAGGAGACTGTCCTCCGGGCTTTGGGTACCATATCCCTGTAAAAAATAGAATTTAAAATAAAAAATATTGTTATTCTTACCTTCCGGCGTCCCGCGCAGCCTTCCCGCCTCTCTCCATGCTCCCGGTAAGCCTTTGCGAAAATGCCCGTGATGGCGTCCGTTCTCGCGGTATCGCGAAGTCTCGCGGTCATTCGCGCGACGTCATCGCGAATTACCGCGAGACATCGCGATCCCGCGAGAATAGACGTTATCGCGGGCATTTTCGCAAAGGATTACTGGGAACGGATGCGCGGGACGTCGGAAGGTAAGAATAACACTATTTTTTATTTTTTTTTACATTCTATCTTTTACTACTGATGCTGCATAGGCGGCCTCAGTAGTAAAAAGTTGGTCACACTCGTCAAACACTATGTTTGACGAGTGTGACCAACCTGTCAATCAGTTCTCCAAGCGATGCTACAGATCGCTTGGAAAACGCTAGCATTTTGCAAGCTAAATACGCTTGCAAAATGCTAGTTTTCCGCAGGGAAAATCGCGGGAATTTAAAATGCGATTTTCGCGCGGAATGGAATTCCGGAATTCTCGCGGTAATTTCCGCGAGAGTTCCGGTACGTGTGCACTTAGCCTTACTCTAGCTCTTCCCGCCTCCCCACTACATAAAATTTTAAAAGCACTAGCTGCCATCTCCTATCAATAATGTAAAAGTCTGTCTTCACTGAATACAGATTTTATCTCCGATTTGAGAATTTTGAAAATGAATGATCAGTCCTGGAGGAGAAAAAGGCAGATTTATCTGATAAGATATATTATAAAGTGGCTTATTTTCATGTGTACTATTGTTTTATGAAATAAAAATTAAAACGACGGTTACTTTTTAAATCTTAGAAATATGAAAATAAGATATGAAAAAAAAACCCAAAGCAAATAAAGAAATGCACAGCACTCAATGAATAATATACATTCCAGGGCCGTAACACTCGTGCCCAACGTTTTACCGTTTTTTAAGAGATTGTTTAACCACTTGACTCAAGTCTTTAAAACATTTTTGAAAAATTGGAGCAAAATAACTGAGTCCTTCTTTACCAATATGTAAATCAGCACCGCTGCATGACACCAGTACTGCCATCATAATGGACCTAGATGTAAGACAAAGAAATGAACTTGGGCTCTTCCTCGAAAGAAAAAAAATAGGAAAAAAAATTTGGGATTTTTTAATTAATATGCTGTTCAGTAATAGGACATATTTGAACTAGTTGAAATAGGGGAAAAAAGACATTCTTTAGTATTTTCACTCATAAACTTAAAAAAAAAATCTTGGAAAAATATGGACCCCAATACAAAGAAATTAAAAAAGACTGGATACTCCTCAGATATAATGTTGACCGCTGCACTGACTAAAGTACAGTATTGTGATCATCGATAAGCTTAATGTAAGGGGGAGCTTGAAAGCCGTTAAAAGGGTTACCCATTTTCAAATTTTTTTTTTTAATTAGCTAAGTTAATCGTAACTTTATTTACCCTCCCTAATCCAATATTGAGTATCCACTGCTCCCTCGGGTGTCTGTGATTGTCTGCAGCTCTGAAGTCACATTAGCAGTGAGACAGCCAATCAGTGAGCTCCATGACTCTAATTGACTCATGTTGTGAACTTCTGCAGAGCTATTGAGCTCACTTGTCTGCAGCGATGTTGACATGACACCGGTGCTGCAGACAACAGGCACTGGACGCAAACGCAGTTTGTTTTAACACTACTCATGGAGCTTACAGTAATAACTTTTCTGAAAGGAGACAACCATTTAGGCACACTGCTCCATTCAATTCACAAAAAGAAAAAAAACTGCAAAAAATCCAGGATTTTTTGTCAGTAACATATACTTTAGTACTAAGACACCAGTATCATGCAGTGACATTTTTACACTGTTTATTAGACAGGAGAGTCCTTACAGGGAACAATTAATCAATAATCTATTGTTTAATTTAATTTAATCTTTTTTAAAAAATAGTAATCTTGCAATTTTCACACTGGCCACTGGGGCTGCTTTACTTCCTGTTCTTTTAGGGAGAGTTTTCAGCAGGCTCATTGTCAGCAGAGGCAGGATTACAATGATAGGTAAAATCTCCACAGTATCCACCAATCACAATGGACAAAGCCACAGCTGACCCTTTTCCCGCTCCGTTCACAATGACCTTTGCATAGTCTCATTAGATGCTTCAATACAAAAGATATAGACGAAGTTGCCCCAGTGACCAGTGTGGAAATAGAAGATTTCTCATTTTTAAAGAAGCTCTCCCATCAAAGTTTTTATCCTCCTAATGTATTGCAGTCATCATAATATGTAGCACTGTGTGCTTACAATTGCTCATTTTGCCTTTCTGACAAGATAATTATTCTCTTTTGTCTGCTCTAAATAGAAACAGAAAGTCTCTTGCTCCATCCTCCCCCCTGCAATTGACTTTTGCAGTGACTCATGACTCATGCAGGGAAAATTGACCTCCTATTTCTACATAGAGCTTAGAAGGATTCAGTTAGTCAGTTTTTAATCATGTGTTGTCATAGACCTATTGGAAAAGATAAGAATTAACCGTCTAGCAAAAACTATATATACACTGCTCAAAAAATAAAGTAAACACTAAAATACCACTTCATAAATATAACTGACTGAAATATTCCCTGTTGCGGATTCATTGCATAGTGGAATGCGTTGAGAACAATAACACATAAAAATGATCAATGTAAAACAAAACTAATATCCCATGGAGGTCTGGATTTGTAATGATACTTAAAATAAACGTGGAAAATCAAATTACAGGCAGATCCAACTTCAGTGGAAATGCCTCAAGACAAGGAAATGATACTTAGTAGTGTGTGTTCCCTCTATGTGCCTTTATGACCTCCCTACAATGCCTGGACATGCTCCTGATGAGGCGGCATATGTTTTCTTGAGGGATCTCCTCCCAGACCTGATTAAAGCGTCATTCAACTCCTGGACAGTCTGTGGTGCAACGTTTCATTGGTGGATGAAACAAGACATAATGTAACAGATGTGCTCAATTGGATTCAGGTCTGTGAAATGGGCAGGCCAGTCCATAGCATCAATGCCTTCCTCATGCAGGAACTGCTGTCGCACTTTAGCCACATGAGGCCTAGCATTGACATGCATCAGGAGGAACCAAGTGCCCACTGCACATGCATATGGTCTAACAATAGGTCTGAGGATTTCATTCCGGTACCTAATCGCAGTCAGGGTACCTCTGACTAGCACATGGGGAGGGCTGTACAGCCCTTCAAATAAATGCTTCTCCACACTATACTGACCACTGCCAAACTGGTCATGCTGGAGGTTGTTGCAGGCAGCAGAACATTCTCCACAGCATCTCCAGATTGTGTCACATCTGTCACATGTGCTCAGTGTGAATCTGCTCTCATCAGTGAAGAGCACAGGGAGCCAATTTTGAATCTGCCAATCTTGGTGTTCTCTGGCAAATGCCAATAGCACTGGGCTATTAGCAAACACACACTTGTACCACCTTCATAGAGTCTGTTTCTGACAGTTTGAACAGAGATATGAATGTTAGTGGCCTACTGTAGGTCATTTAGCAGGGCTCTCTCACTGTTCCTCCTGTTCCTTCTTGCACAAAGGAGGTAGCCATCCTGCTGCTGGATTTTTGCCCTCTTATGGCCGCCTCTACAACTCCTGGTGTTATTAGCCAGTCTCCTGTTATCTGCTCCATGCTCTGGACACTCTGCTGACAGTCACAGTTACCCTTCTTGCCACAGCTTGCATTGATGTGCCATCTTGGATGAGATTCAGTACCTGAGCAAATTCTGTGGCTTGTAGAAAATGCTTGATGCTACTGTACAGTACATCTAAGGGTGAAATCAATTACAAAATGCAAAAGTGGCCCAATCAGCAGCCAAAAAGGATGACAACAGAGAAATGGTCTGTAGTCACCCCCTGAAGAATCACTCGTTTATAGCGGTTGTCTTGCTAATTGCCTATCATTTCTAAATTAATTCACAATTGTTGTTACTTCATAACTGGACAGGTTGATTTCACAGAAGTATGATTGGCTTGAAGTTATATTGTGTTGATTAAATGTTCTCTTTATTTTTTGAGCACTTGAGCAGAGTACATACTGTAATATATATATATATATATATATATATATATTTGCAGGGTGTGCCATGTATATGGATACACCTAAGTAAAATGGGAATGGTTGGTGATATCAACTTCCTGTTTGTAGCACATTAGTATATGGGAGGGGGAAAACTTTTCAAGATGGGTGGTGACCATGGCGGCCATTTTGAAGTTGGACATTTTGGATCCAATTTTTTTTTTGCCAATGAGAAGAAGGTCATGTGACACATCAAACTTATTGAGAATCTCTCAAGAAAAACAACGGTGTGCTTGGTTTTAACATAACTTTATTCTTTCATGAGTTATTTACAAGTTTCTCTTTGTTTACAGCCATTGACATGTCGCAGAGGTTAACATGTGAGGAGCGGATAGAAATTGTGTTGAGGTCTGGTGAACGCAGTACCCAGGTCATTGCAGCAGATTTCAATGCAAGACACCCTACGCAAGAAAACTGTCACCATTCCCATTTTAGTTAGGTGTATCCATATAAATGGCCCACCCAAAAAAGTTTGCCTCATCACTGAACATAATGTTCTGTGTAAAATGAGGGTCCTGTTTCCATTTTTGTTTTGCCCATTCTGAAAATTCAGTGCGCCAATCTGGGTCATCCTCATTGAGATTCTGCAGCAGCTAGATTTTGTAAGGGTGCTATCTGTGAGTAGCTAATATCAGCCAAAGGGATGTTCGACTGATGCCAGATTGGCGCGCTGAATTTCCCCCTCTGTATATATATATATATATATATATATATATATATATATATACATTTCTTTTAAGTAGTCCACTTCACTGAAATCCACTATAGTAAAATAGCTGTTAACTAGCCGAATGGTGAAAAATTATTCCTTAACCTAAAAATAAATTTGATATTCCATTTTTTTTGCCTGTCAATACCCTGAGCCAATTGGCCTAAAGGCTGTCATCAGACTGTGTATTCTGTATCCAGATTCACTGGTAAAGTTCCCAACACAGTTGAATGGCCAGCATTAAATTTGGCCTTCTCTCAGTGGTATACATTGGGCTTCACATTTTTTATTTTCTGTATGGAATAGTAGGTGGCTGCACTATTTTATGCAGCGGCGTCCAAATAAAAAATTATACCACCCCGCGTTTGTTCTTTTTTGCAATATAGGTGGTGGATTCATCCTATGGGTGACAGATGAAGCTATATGACATCCATTCCAGCTTTCCGTTAAACAAGGAGCTTTTCCCGGCAAACATGTTATATTAAATGGATGAGAAATAACTCAGAGCCTTACTTGGGCTTTAGAATAAGAAGTAATTGGCTGAATTAAGGGAATACACGTAATAAAATAATTTGACATTATTCCTGTTTTAGTACCCTGTCTTACAGAATAGGTTACACGCTGTATGTTTTTGTTATACTGGAAATGTAGCTTCAGTCAAAAATGACATTTTTTCACTGTAGTCAGAGACTGACAGCTCCTGATGTAGTCATTCTGACGGTGAAGCACCTGGCTTAGCGTGTATCATTCTTAATCATTCCAGAGACAACAATGGGCTCAGTGTACTGAGTGGCATATCCTTCCTATTAATACATTCCCTGTCAATGGTATGAAGAATGGATCTGTAGATACAGGAATGATCTGACATGTAAAATATTATCTCTACTGTCGCCGATATTTCTAGTTTACATACGGCAATTTACAACAAGCAAGAAAATGTAGATGATCAATTATGAACCGTTGAATTAACATGAAGCTGGTGGATACCTGTGCTGACTTGTAGAGCTGAGGAATGCCGGAGTATGCCGTTAATGCATTGCTGAATTACTGCTGATATATAACCGGACAGATATTACTTATACATTGATGAATGGTATTATTGTTATTTTCTTTATGCATTGAAAATTTTTATTGTGACAGCCGGATTTATTTTTACTGTGTAGTATGTCAGCTCTTAAACACCTATAAACTAAAAATAACAGCGTTAATGAAGAATGTGAGTAAAAATCACAGCCCTTACTATTAGAGGTTAAAACTGTATATAAAATATAAGAATACTAGTAGTTTCCTTATACAAAAAATAAAGATCTAATACAATGTGTGTGAAAGGCAGCTTACATGTAAAGTATGAAAATAAATAAAAAGAATGCAAAGATTCTGTCTTTCTATTATCTATCTGTATGTCTTTCTGTCCGTCCGTCCGTCTGTCTATCTGTCTATCTATTCTTTGCATTTTATAGTCCAGTGGTCCAGACTGTGTGGCTTGCAACTTCAATTTGTGATCGATTCTGCTCTATCCCCTTTTTTTAATTTTGTCTATCTATACTGTTCAACAGTCAAATTGGTTCAGAGACGAAAACACTTGAAATTAATTAATTTTGTGGTTCTAAAAACAAATATGATGCTTATATTTGCTGAGTGGCTCTAATTTTCAAGATCCCAAGGAGGTTGTAATTACTTATTTTTATTATTATTATTATTATTTATAAAACACCATTGGTTCCATGGTGCTGTACATGAGAAGGGGTAACATACAAATTACAGATATCACTTACAGTAAGCAAACTAACAATCATAGACTGATATAGAATGGAGAAAGGAGAGGAGTAGCGAGGAGAGAGATGAATTAGTCTGGCGGCAGAGTTAAGGATGGACTGGAGAGGTACGAGGGTGTTAGCAGGGAGGCCACAGAAAAGGATGTTGCAGTAGTCGAGGTGGGAGATGATGAGGGCATGCACAAGCATTTTAGTAGATTGAGGGTTGAGGAAGGGACGGATTCTGGAAATATTTTTGAGCTGGAGGCGACAGGAGGTGGAGAGAGCTTGGATGTGTGGTTTGAAGGACAGGACAGAGTCAAGGGTTACTCTGAGGCAGCGGACCTCTTTTGACACCTTATAGAAAAATTGCATCTTTATTATTTCATCATTATTGCATAGTTAGTAGCCCATCTACTACATCAACTATTTAGACTATTGAGCCTTCAGTATTCTATTATCTTTGGGTGACCAATCAAATGACGTAATCCTAAATACAGTTGCATTACCATCTTTTATAAATGTTCTTCTGTGTAAGGTATTCAGTTTTAGGATTTTTACTTTAGTTTCTTAGGATAATGGCATGTTTCTATAGTTTTTTTCAGATATGCCTCACTACTGCATTAACAAAGCGGATGGTTTTTGCACACATGTGGAGAAGTCACTTTTGTGTCAAAAAGGCGAAACTTGTCTACCATGGTAAGGAAAGCCTACAACCTGCATTTTTACCACAGAATAGATTATCAGGACAAGAGTTAAGCTCCACACAAATGCTGAAATAGAGGTGCCTCACATCTTACCCAGTGGTTGCCTGGAAAGAGGCAATCTATGGCTTTTGCAGTCCCAATGATCTGGAGAGAGCCAACCGATCACACTGCCAATTTCTATTTCTGCATAGTGTCGTCCATTGGGTAAAGAGTTTGAAGAAAGAAGTGGACTTTACAGTATCCAAACATTCCATCTGCAATACGTCCAGTACCACATACAGAAGAACTTCCGGTTACAAAAGCACCAGGAACATTTTCAGTTGAGTCAAGTGAGGAAATAGAGGGAGTTTGGTGTCATGAATCATCTTCCTCTTACGATCCAAATTTTCTGTCAGCAACCTCAACTGAACCACACTGTATAACACAAAGTGAACTGACCAATCTCATTAGTGATTTGGATCTGCCCAAGAGTAAGGCTGAGCTCTTAGGTTCCAGGCTACAGCTGTGGAATCTCCTAGTGGGTGATGTTCAGATTTTGTTTTTCCGCGACTGTGATAAAGATCTTGTCCAACACTTGTTCATGGAGTGCGATCATATGGCCTGCAACAACATGAACAGTTTAATGGAATCTCTGAAGATAAGTCATAATCCAGAGGAATAAAGGCTCTTCATCCATTTCTCCAAAACAAGCCTAAAAGTCATTTTGCTACATAATGTCAATGGTCTACTTTGAATTCCAGTTGCAGTCCACATGAAAGAAACCTATGACATCATGAAACAGTTGTTGAGGTGACTGAATTATGATCAACATTCGCGGCTGCTCTGTAGTGACTTGAAGGTGGTGGCCTTCTTACTTGATCTACAGGGTGGATACACAAAGTAATGCTGCTTTCTGTTTGAGTGCAATAGTCATGCAAGAGAATATCACTACAGTAAAAAACTAGCCTCTCTGACATTCACATCAGCGTCTTCGAGATGAGGAGTTTCTCCGTTTGTTGTGGGCAAGGAATAGGCTGCATGGATAGCATTCGCATTAGCGGTAACTAATTTTTTGGGAAATCAAGAGTAGATAACTATTAAAAAATGACATAACAAAATATTCGGCATCTTTATATTTGCAAAAATTGTAATATTTCAAAGTACTGAAACTTTTATGTATTAATTATATGTAGCAGTAAAATGAAAACTCTTTGATATCATAGGAGCAAGAGCTAACTAAAAATTTTCATTGTCAGATTTGAAAAACTCAGCGACTGCGCCAGTGTTTAAAAGATGTCATGTACACAACATATAGTGGCATGTAAAAGTTTGGGCACCCCTGGTTAAAATTACTGCTATTGTGAACAGTTCAGCAAATTGAATGATCTCTAAAAGGCCTAAATTTAAAGATAACACATTTCCTTTGCATTTAGGCAACATGCATATATATATATCTTTATTTTTTACATTTTAAGAACTACAAAATGAAAATTGGCTGATGCAAACGTTTTGGCACTCTGCATGGTTAGTACATAGTAACACCCACTTTTGAAAGTATCACATCTTGTAAACGTTTTTTGTAACTACCCAAGAGACTTTCAATTCTTGTTTGAGGGATTTTCATCCATTCTTCCTTTCAAAAATCTTCCAATTTTGTGAGATTCCTGGGTCGTCTTGCATGCACTATTAATTTTGAGGTCTAGCCACAGATTTTCAATGATCTTCAGATCAGGGGACTGTGAGGGCTATTGTAAAACCTTCAGCTTGTGCCTTTTGAGGTAGTTTATTGTGGATTTTGACATGTGTTTAGGGTCATTATCCATTTGTAGAATCCATCCTCTTTTCAACTTCAGCTTTTTTACAGTTGGTGCTATGTTTGCATCAAGAATTCATTGAAATTTCATTGAATCCATTCTCTCCTCTACCCATGAAATGTTCCCAATGCCATTGGCTGCAACATAACCTCAAAACATGATTAATCCTCCCCCATGCTTAATGATTTTTGAGATGTTCTTTTCCTGAAATTCTGTGACCTTTTTGCTCCACACATTCCTTTGATCATTGTCGCCAAATAATTGTATTTTTACCTCATCACTCAACAGGACTTGTTTCCAAAATGTTTCAGTCTTGTTTAGCTGTTCATTTGCACACTTCAGATGCTGAATTTTATGGTGAGGACGCAGGAGAAATTTTCTTCTGATGACTCTTCCATGAAGGCCATATTTGTGCAGGTGTCGCTGAACAATAGAACAATGTACCATAATTCCATAGTCTACTAAATCTTTCTGATGGTCTTTTGCAGTCAAGTGAGGTTTTGAGTTGCCTCTCTAGCAATCCTAGAGCAGCTCACTGACATTTTGGCTGGTTTTCCAGACCTTATCTTGACCTCCACTGTTCCTGTTAACTTTGTCTCTTAATTACATTTCAAACTGAGGAAAGAGCAACTTGAAAATGCTTTGCTATCTTCTTATAGTCTTCTCCTGTTTTGTAGGCCTCCACGATTTTCATTTTCACAGGGCTAGGCAGCTGTTTAGAAGAAACTATGGCTACTGTTCTCTGGCACAAGGTTAGAGGAGGCAGAGATTTTACAAGGCTGGGAAATTTGCATCACCTGGTCTTTCCTAACAATGATAGTGAACAAGCTATAACCCTAACAGGCTACTTAAGATATGAAATCTTGGTCAAAGTTATATGAGCACACAAATATCCCTAACCTTTGCATCGGCTCATTTTCCTTTTTGTAATTTTTAAAATGTAAAAAATTACAATATATTTATTTTTGCCTAAAATACAAACAGGGTTAACTATTCATGTGATCAGTAATTTTTTAACAGGGGTGCTCAATCTTTTACATGCCACTGCAGCATTAAATTGGAGTGTTCCTCTGTTTTCTTCATCTCTCTATCTTTGATAGATAGATAGATAGATAGATAGATAGATAGATAGATACTCAAAAAATAGGGCAGCACTTCAAAGTCAAATGATTAAAAATGGCTTCAAATCATGCTTCATGCTATTAAAATCCATGTTTTCATCATCTGTCTTTGGACTGCTGCCCCCATTTTCTTTTTTTTTTTTTTTTTTTGTATATAAGAAGATTTGGTGGTAACTTTGGTGGCTTTGCATTCATATTTGCATGAAGAGTGCTGCTTTTATTTTTCTATCTCTAGATATATGTTTGGTGGTCTACTGGTTCAAGGACATTACATTCACATCAAATGTAAACACTTCATGAAATGCATCACACCAACAATATCCACAAGCATGATGGAATTAAAGTGTGATTATACATCAAAAGGACAATTTTGGAAAAATCACAAAAAACTGTAACACACAAAGAAAAAACCACGATCAAAGATTCAAAAAAATACATTAAAGTATGCAAAAAATATTTTTATTAAATACGGAGGTACAAGGAGGGGAAGAGCCCCACCAAACAGCACATGTTAAAGTAGGGCGCTCACAGGAACAACATATATATTAAGTATAGCTCATATGGGAATGCATATCAGTGGTATTGCATCAAATAGTAATATTGCACATAAGGGCTGAGAAAGGCATATACCGCTGAAACGCGCGTTGGGGTGGACGCTCCTGGATGTACTCCTGCTTACTTATTTGGTAATGATACTTATGGATGAATAATTGCAAATGATGTATGCAGTGCAGGTTTTTTATTGATCTATTTGGCCCCACGGAGAATGAGCTATATTACTATTTAATGCAATACCACTTATATGCATTCCCATATGATCTATACTTAATATATATGGTGTTCCTGTGAGTGCCCTACTTTAACATGTGCTGCTTGTGGAGTTCTTCCCCTCCTTGTACCTCCATATTTAATAAATTATTACTTGCATAATTTAATGTATTTTTTGGAATCTTTGATCGCGGTTTTTTCTTTGTGTGATTCACATCAAATGGAATAGGTTATGAATTTGTTTCCTTACTTTCTCTTTTTCTTTCTTTCTTTCTTTCTTTCTTTCTTCCTTTCTTTTGTTCTTTATTTCCATCATCCCTACTATGTCTTTCTTTCTCTCTTTCATTCTCTGCATCTCTTGTCCTTTTTTAATTTCTTTCCTTTTCTTTCTTCCTCTTTCTTTCTTTTTCTTTCTTTCTTGTCTAGATATGTATCTTTCATTTAAATTATCTATTTGTCCATCCATCACGTAATCACATATCTGTCTACCTATCTATGAATCGATCACCTATCTAATTATTATATTATATATGTATGTGTGCAGTATATAAAAAATGTAGACTTGGGCCTTGATAACCTTAAAGCTTAAACTTTTGTTGTCATTTTTTACTTTATTTAATTATTTAAATTTTTTTATATTGATATTTTTAAAACATTTTTACACTTTTACTGATCTGATACCTAGATATATACTAAATACATGTTAATTGGCACACTTTTTTTATGAAGAGCTAGGTGTCATATGTGCTCGTTTTTTACCTTTTTCATTGACCTGAATGTATAACCCCGCTAGTTTTCTGTTTATTGAATCCAACGCTTGATGGGTAACTTTAGAAATTGACCGGTAAATACCCTGATTGGTAGAAATGTGTTCCTTGCATCCATTCGGTCTATATGAATATTATTTGATGCCCGTCAGCGTTACTGTCCTTTCTTTCCTGTGCTGCCCAGCACCCTTATATTTGGTATAGGTACAAAAATATTCAGAATTGAGATTCCTCAGTGGTTGATACATTTTAATGGCTAACTGAAAAGATGGTAACACATTGAAAACTTTCGAGACTACTCAGGTCTCTTCATCAGGCATAGACTCTCAATTCTGAATATTTTTCTATCTACTGACTTACACGGTACAAAGATATACATCTTTTCCGGTATAGGTACAGTAACTAAAGAAATGGAGATGTTGCAAACTAATTAGAAGTGAGCCACTGCCGCACGATGAATCTTGCACTTAATATTTTGCAGATGAGACAATATAAACTGCGGTAGAGCCTTTGCGCGACTTTCGTCCGGCCTCATGGATTCCATTTCTCATTATTGAACCGACTTCCTTCAAAATAAAGTAAGCATTTGACTTCTTAAGTTGCTTCCTTCCTTCCTTCCTTCCTTCCTTCCTTCCTTCCTTCCTATATTTGTAACATATTATTCACAAACTTTGTTCCGTACTGTGTGTATAACTTCTTATCATTTTTTATTCACTCTATTTAATTATACTAAACCATGCGTTCCTCCCATATCGGAGATACCAGGTGTATTCACCAGCAGATTGCCTGTCCCGCATAAGCGATAGCTGGTTTTGCCTCTCAGCTGAAGACATGGTAACATCCCTAATCTCTCTCTTGATTAAAATTCCTTACGTAAAAAAAAACGTAGCAAAATCCTCTAAAGTATGACCCTTTATGTTACATGAAAAGAACCTTTACAGTTTTATCTACCTTCATGATCACTTGTTGCAACCTAATCCTTATAATGCTTATATACAATTGAGCCCATTGTATTTTCCTTGCTTTGTACTGATCACTTTAATAACCTATGTTGTTCTTATTTACTCAGTCTGGGACATAAGAAAAAAATATATAAATTTTTGTAGTTGTGTGAGTGTGATTTTTTTTTTTCTACAAAATTTCTAATTTGTCCCATTTCATTTATTTTCCGTTTTTATTATGCTTTATAGACGAAGTGGATACCTTATGTGATTGAGAACACTTACGAATTATAGTATGCTTTTTTCTTCCTTTTTTACCATCATATTTATAGAGGAGAAATCAGCGAAGCAAGTTTGTTGCTGCCGGAGCATATGTTATTTCATCACATTTGTGAATGAGGACTAGTTGTAAATTAATTCTTGCGCCGCATAAAACCCAATATTACATTCCAGATAGAGATAATTAATGCACAATTGAAGGCAATCTGTTTGTGTATAGCAGAATTTGGCTTCATATATATATTATATATATATACAGTGTCCTACTTTATAGGTATTTATAGGTATAGAATTATTGGCCGTAAACTTATCGAGTGGGAAGGGGAGACATAAAGAGCAGATACACCTTTCCCTTTAATGTCCTTAGATACAAAAACTTATGGAATTTACGTCTCTGAAGCTGAAGTTGTTTTCCCCACATTCCTCCAAAGTAGCTGGGGTCTAAGAAGTAAGGTTTCTACTTGCGGAGAGTGAGCTGCAAATTCCAAGAGTTCAGCCCAGGAGGATATACAATATACAGTCATATTGCCAATAGGTGTGTCTTTTAAAAGAAAGAACGGCACAGTTCAGAGTGTTGGGGAAGATAAAGTGGATATTTTTCTTAAAATACGGCAGATTACTTAGGATCTCCAGTTGCAACTTGGGTTCTATTTATCTTGAAGACCTGGACTTTATATCATCTCCTTACTTAGAGTTTCCCCCACACTGATTATATCTTTATTTGAGAAAATATATATTTTTTTCAATTATCATGAGCTGCAGATACATTACATCGCCCTCCTATAGGTTATAGGTACAGTTTTATATTAATTGAGAAAAAATGAAGGAAGCAAATTGTACTTTATTGACAAAGCATTGTCCCTTCATTTTAATATCTATCTATCTATCTATCTATCTATCTATCTATCTATCTATCTATCTGTCTGTCTGTCTATCCTTGGCTTGATAAATATTATGTTATGGGACCGTAATTTGTTAGACTTTCTTTCTTTCTTGTCTAGATATGTATCTTTTTTTTAATTATCTATTTGTCCATCCATCACCTAATCACAAATCTTTCTACCTATCTATGAATCTATCACCTATCTAATTATTATATATGTATCTGTGCAGTTAAATGGCTTAGTTAGGATCTATCTATCTATCTATCTATCTATCTATGTCTCTATCTATCCATCTATTATCTATCTCATATCTATATATCTATCTATCTATCCATCTATTATCTATCTATCTATCTATCTATGTATCTATCTATCCATCTATTATCTATCTTCTATCTATCTATCTATCCGATATCTATCTATCTATCTGTCTTATATCTATATATCTATCTATCCGATATCTATCTATCTATCTATCTATCTATCTATCTATCTATCCCCTATCTATTATCTTTCTCATATCTATCCGATATCTATCTATCTATCTATCTATCTATTATCTATCTTATATCTATCTATCTATCTATCTATCCAATATCTATCTATCTATCTATCTATCTATCTATTATCTATCTTATATCTATCTATCCGATATCTATCTACTGTATCTATCTTATATCTATATATCTATCTATCCGATATCTATCTATCTATCTATCTATCTTTCTATCTATCTATCTATCTATCTATCTATCTATCTATCTATCTATCTATCTATCTATCTATCTATCATCTATCACTAAAGTTTACATAATGGATACAGTTGCATGTGCCAGTGTCTGGCTTTGTGTGTTGTGCATAGTGAGACATTAGCAGGATAATGCGCTTTGCTCCTGTTTTGTAAACTTACTAAGAATCATATAGTTCTAATCATATTACTGCAGATATGAACCAGACTTTATGTCTCGACATGAAGAACATTAGCATTTTAGCCACATCAGATGCCGTCTCCAGACATACCTTTTCCTTCATGCTGCCGTACATCAGACGCTTATCTGTGATTAACCCAAGATTTGATTTTTTTATGATACTTGCACATTTCTCAATTAGTATTACAGCAATGTATTTACTAGCAGTTTTCCATAACTAGAATCATTCCACTTTTTAATTACCTCTATTACTTTTTGCACACATTTCCTCCCTCACTTTAACAGTAGGTCATTTCTTTTGGATTTACCGTGCATCAGATAAGTAAAAAGATCCTTTTTTTATCTAAAAAAAAATTATCTGTAAATAATGTAGACTTGGGCCTTGATAACCCTACAGTTTAAACTTTTGTTGTCATTTTTTTATTTTATTTAATTATTTACATTTTTGATATTTATACTTTTTGTTGTTTTTTTCTTTCTTTCTTTCTTTCTTTCTTTCTTTCTTTCTTTTCTAGATAAGTATCTTTCATTTTAATTATCTATTTGTCCATCCATCACCTAATCACATATCTGTCTACCTATCAATGAATCTATCACCTATCTAATTATTATATTATATATGTATGTGCGCAGTCTATAAAAAATGTAGACTTGGGCCTTGATAACCTTAAAGCTTAAACTTTTGTTGTCATTTTTTATTTTTATTTAATTTAATTATTAAATTTTTTATATTTATATTTTTAAAACATTTTTACACTTTTACTGATCTGATACCTAGATATATACTAAATACATGTTAATTGGCACACTTTTTTATGAAGATCTAGGTGTCATATGTGCTCGTTTTTTACCTTTTTCATTGACCTGAATGTATAACCCTGCTCATTTTCTGTTTATTGAATCCAACGCTTGATGGGTAACTTTAGAGATTGACCAGTAAATGCCCTGATGGGTAGAAGTGTTCCCCGCATCCATTCGGTCTATATGAATATTATTTGATGTCCATCAGCGTTACTGCCCTTTCTTTCCTGTGCTACCCAGCACCCTTATATTTGGTATAGGTACAGTAACTAAAGTAATGGAGATGTTGCAGACTAATTAGAAATGAGCCACTGCCGCTCGATGAATCTCGCACTTAATATTTTGCAGATGAGACAATATAAACCGCGGTAGAGCCTTTGCGCGACTTTCGTCTGGCCTCATGGATTCCATTTCTTATAATTGAACCGACTTCCTTCAAAATAAAGTAAGCATTTGACTTCTTAAGTTGCTTTGATTTATATGTGATATCTTCGTCTGAACCGTCTAAGGAAAAATAGTTATTTTCATAGATATTTTCATAGGAACATTTCAGCAGTCGTATTATCAAGGGCTTTGTGAATTTTCATTAAATAGCAACAGCGCCCCCTAGTGTGTCTTTTCATCGCAAATGCTGTTTTGCTCTCACCGGTTCGCTATATCCTTGAGGGGGTTCATTTATTCGCACTGCCCCATGTAATTTTCCTCCTGACTCTAAACAGTAACACCGGAATCTTACTATTATTATCTCAGTGATTTATAGGAAATTATATTCTCAATAATTGTGCTATAAAGCTGTCAAATTAGAAAATAGTTATTAGGCAAATTGACACAAAACAAAAGAGATTAAAACATCTATTATCCCGGTGATCTCAGCTCTCATTACTGTCCTAATGTGTCTATATGAGAAAACATTGTCAACTCTTTACACGTAATGAAAACACCAATAAATAATGATCTAAAGATATGTGATGGACGCATTCCGAGAACGCCTAACAGTGCGAAGGTTGTGAGAAAGGTAGAGAAGAAAGAAAGAAGGATGGAAGGAGGGGGAGGGAGGGAGGGAGGGAGAAGGAAAGAAGGATGGAAGGAAGGATAGAAAGAGGAGAAAAGGAAGTAGGGATGGATAGAGGGATCGAGGGAGTGTGGAGAGAGTGGGAAGGAAGGAAGAAAGGAAGGAAGGAAGGGAGAAAGTGGGAGGGAAGGAAAGAAGAATTGAAGGAAGGATAGAAAGAGGTGGAAAGGAAGGAGAGACGGATAGATGGATCGAGGGAGTGTGGAGAGAGTGAGAAGGAAGGAAGGAGGGGGAGGGATTGAGAAGGAAGGAACGAAGAAAGGAAGGAAGGAAGGACAGAAAGAGGTGGAAACGAAGGAGAGATGGATATAAAGATTGAGGGAGTGTGGAGAGAGTGCAAAGGAAGGAGCAAAGGAAGGATGTAAGGAAGTTAGAGGAAATTAGAAGGAAAAAAGAATGGAAGGAAGTATAGAAATGCAGGGCAGCTCACTGATCCAATAAAATGGAAGTGACCAACAGGCTGTAATCTGGCATGGTTCATTACACATATGTGTGTGACTTATACCTTATTCAAGCTTTAGTTGTGTGCATCTATAATACTGCATTTAAATTGCCTATATAGCAAATAACCTGCTAGTTGCTAAGTTGCTGCAGGTTCTCTCTTTCTGAATAAAGATGTAGATCAGCAGGAAAGATTCATAAAAAACATAACTTTTTATCATATGACGCCATTAAAACCAAACCCTGATAAGTGTGACAAACAAGGGCTATGAGTCTAACCTTGGATTGTATTAAAACCCAATGCGGGTCCACAGAAGCCTCATAGATAGTTTATAGTGCTGTACAGCATTATTTACCTCAAATCGGGGTTCAAGGAGGGTGCACTCTGCCCTTTCCAATGTAATACCCACCACTGTGGGATTCTTCTTTTTGCTTTGCATAGTAGGCGCTTTTTTAAGCACAGAGGCACTTATTTCTCAAAGGTATTGGAGCAGGATGGACTGTGTTAACTCTTTCTTTCTCCTAAGCAAGTACACTACCCTGATGACATCTCTTAACTGAGAATAGTAACGCATCAGGAGGGATTTTTTGATGAATTAGCCATTTGAGAGCCACACTTGGTTACTGCCCTTGGGTGGGAGCAACAACAGGAGGCACGACAGGGCAGATAAATTAGATGAACTGTTGGTTAACATCAAGTCCCCCTACATAGAACCACCCTCCAAGGCTCCAATGCATGAGATCGACATTTTTGTTTGCACGTTATTTTGTACTGTGTGACACTTTATCTCTGGGGTAGGTCCTATTGTGTTTTGGTACATTGGTTTAGTGGCCTAACGAGGGGGAGCCACCCACTCTCCCCGCTTTGAGGTCAATAGTGCTGTATAGCACTGTAAACTATCTTTTAGGTTTTTGTGGACACGCATTGGGTTTTAATTCAATCCAAGGTTGGACTTATGACCTTAGTTTGCCAAACTTATCAAGGTTTGATTTTTATAGAATCATGTGATTAAAAGTTATGTTTTATATGAATCTTTCCTTTTGATCTGTATATTTAAATTGTATATAAAGGCACCACTCCAGTGAGGTTTTTTTCAGTATTACCTAAACCCACTTCCCCCAGTCATACACTCACTCTTCGGCGTTTCAGAGTTTTTTTCTGTGCCACTTCAATCCCCCACGCCATCTTGTGACAGTAGCTTCTGAGAGGCTGGAAGTCAGAAGCTATGTCACATGCTCTCAATACAAGTCTGTGAGAGCCATAATGAGGCGAGAATGAGGCTCTCACAGAAATATATTGAAAAGCGACATACATGCAGCTCCATGAAACACTGGAGATGAGAGCAGGTCACTTTTCACGGAAGACCGACTGGAGCAGCACTAGTAATGGATGAAGGCAGCAGGAGAATATCAGACAGGAGGCAGGGGGCTTACATTTGAAGCACCACTCCAGTGGTGGAATAAAAAAAGCGCTGGAGGGGTGCTTTAAGAGAGGAAAATGTCTTGAATTGTAACACTACCTATTAAATGTAGCAATCCTAAAACTCAATATTAACCCTTTAAAAAGTCACGTGTTCCAGGATGTTTACCCCTCCTCATTGAAAACCAAGAGGTCTGATTTGGCTAGGTGAGAGGCCTTTAATAAAGTTCAAGGGGGTAACCGCACTCCTTTTAGTGAATGCCAAAGCAAAACGACTTATAAGTCTTGCCACATGACTTAGGATAAAAGACAAATCAGTCACTATTAGCAGACACGTGTTTCAGGGTGTTTGCTCCACCTCAGTGCAAAGTACTGGTTTGAATTTACCCTAAGCCATGTGACATTGCTCATTAAAGGGTCGATATTGACTTTTAGGAGTGCTAATTCCCATAGGTGGCTCTAGAGTTCTAGTCCTCTTCTTTCCTAAAATGACAATTTACATATTTTTTTCTCCCAGAGGAGCATGCATGGCTTTTAAATCTCCTTATGCCAGCTTGGCACTCTCCACAGCGAGAGATGTTACTCCTTTGATTTCTATAATACAAGGCATCCACCAACCCCACTGCCCCATGATTGGTAGGTGTACGATTGGTTGTTTTATTAGCAATTTGCACGCCTGCTGCCTGTACCTCTTATCAAGGGGACTGCTGCATCCTGTAGCATTTCAATATTCTGACCAGGGGATGTAAGGAAGGAGATATCTTCATGTAACTGCAGAGTTAAAGGGATTTTCACAGAAACAAAGTTAATTTTAATCAATCGATCTTGGAATAAAAATAAGTTCCACAATTTAGGGTATGTGCACACGATCAGGAATGGCTCAGGATTTGACACAGGTGAAATCTGCACCAAATCTGCATATAGGTCACTGGCAGATCACCTGCTTTTTTGATGCATTTTTTGCATACGTTTTTGATGCGGTTTTTCCGCATGCGTTTTGGATACGTTTTTTCATTGCATGCGTTTTTTTGTCACTTGAAGTAAAACTAATTGAAAGTTGGCTTCTGGGAAGGAAAAAAAGTGATTTCCTGTTTACAGATATATTGGGGTATGTTCCCACGGTCAGTAAGCGCTGCGGGTTGGATGATATTTGCAATGTCCAGCCTGCAGCATCCAGGTGTTACAGCATAGTGGATGGGATTTCAAGAAATCCCATGCCCACTATGCGTGCACCGATGCCCGCGGCTCACCCGCAGAGACAGACATGCGGCGCGTCTTTCCAGACCGCAGCATGTCAATTTATGTAGCTGCATAAATTACCCATTCACTATCATTAGATGTGGTAAGACTGCATTATCTTCCTAGTCACATGTGTATTATGTGCGGGAATTTAAATAATGGTGAATCTTGTGACACAGCCAGAAGTACATGACACAGGAAGCGGAGGAAACCAAAGAGAGAGGTCCCCTCCTTTTTAATAAATAAATAATAATTTTAAAAAAATGGTGTGGGGTCACCCTATATCTGTTAACCAGCCAGAGTAAAGCAGACTACTGGGACTGGTATTTCAGGATGGTAAGGATCCAATATCCATGAACCTTACCAGACTGCTAATACAAGGACACAGCAGTCTGCTTACCTTGGATGGTTAGCAAAAATCGTGGGATCTCCTCCAAAAAAAATATTGTGGGGTCCCCCTATTTTTGTGAACCAGCCAAGGGAAAAGCAACAGCAGCGGCCTGGTATTCTCATGCTGGCAAGGCCCATTGTTGTTGGCCCTCACCAGCCTAAAAATAGCAGCCCGCAGCTGCCCCACAATTGGTACATCCAAAGATGCGCCAATTGTGGCACTTTACCCTTCTCTTCCCACTTGCCCTGTAGCGACGGCAAGTGGGGTAATATTTGTGGGGTTGATGTCATCTTTGTATTGTCCAATGGCATCAAGCTCACAGCTTAGTAATGGAGAAGCGTTTATAAGACTATCCATTACTAATCCTTTAGTTACATGGTAAATGAACACACAGCCAGAATAAAGTCCTTTAATGAAATAATGACACAGACTCCTCTAATAGATCTTAATTAAACCATACTTACTGCATTGTCTGTACCACCGATGCCCTCGCTCTCCTGTAACAGAAATAAAATAAAAAAGCAATAGTAAACCATACCTCTCTGCCGAGAAGATATACATACTGTCCCACGATGAGTCCAGCTCTGCTACAGCTGGATGCTTTTTGCTGAACGGAGGCATTATGCCACCATCAAGCCTGACATCCAGACACAGTGGAGCTTGAAGCTAATGATCACTGATGACCGGAGAACTCCAGTTCTTGTGGTCAGCCGACCGTGAGAACTTGGCTAGTAACCAGAGATAACCCCGTCCCCGGCGGTCACATGCACGGCAGTTCTCGCGATCAGCTCAGCTCATCGCGAGAACTGCAGTGGAAGCAAACTACACCTTTACTTAAATTAGTACACATGCATAGTAAGCTGCGCTCCCGCACTTAATACGCATGTGACTAAGAAGATAATGCGGTTTTACCGCATGTAATGATAGTCTTTGGGTAATTTATGGAGCAGAGACGGAGCGTCTCTGCTACATAAATTGACATGCTGCTGTCTAGAAAGACGCACCGCATTTGGTTCTACGCAGGGAAGCCGGAGGCGTCTCAGTATGCATAGTGGAGATGGGTTTTCCTGAAATCCAATCCACTATGCTGTAACATCTGGCTGCTGAGGGTTGGGCAGTGCGGATGTACGCAGCGTCCAACCCGCTGCGTTTACTAACCATGGGAACATACCCTTAATGTTTTTTTTTTTAAATGTTCTTGTGCTGAGAAAATCTTATAAATGGAACATACAAAATACTCTGGGTGTGGGAGGAAGCACACAGAGAGTATACAGACATTACAACAAATTATTTTTCTTTGAGGTAAAACATTGCTTAGAAAAAAACGGGCAGGGAGATGATTTACCTCACAGAAAGAATCAGCTGTGATCTCCTGCTGTAATATCTGTATACTATTTTCCTTCCTTCCCCCCCGCCCAGGAGCTGTGGTATGATCAGATCATGTCCCTGCACGGTCAGACACAGCCATTACACAGTGCACAGCAGGGGAACATTTATAAGATTATGTCAGCACAGGATCAATTTTTTAAACACATTCAATTGATTAAAATGAAGTTTGTTCTTGGGAAAACCTCTTTAAGAAGGAAGAGATATAAGAAAGAGGAAGAAAAGGAAGAAAGGAGGGAGGACGAAAGTAAGGAATAGCATATTTGCTCCTTCCTATTACTGCTTGTTTGTAACACTAAACAGTTTGGAGCATGAAAGGTGAATATTATCTGGATTTGTTGTTTGACATCACAGCAAGCATTTGGGGAAGTGGAAAACCTCTTTAAAGAGGACCTATTAAGAGGTCAAAAGCGGGCAGTATTTTCTCTTGTTTTCTTATGGTTGCTCCCCTTAGTACTCTGTTTTGTTTGCTTTTTAACTCGCCCTGTGCTTTCAGAGATGTGTCCCTTTTTATTTACTGTTCATTTTTAAGGTCTTTGTCAAAGAGGCGATGCTCACAGGATAATAATATATAGCAGCCTAAAGACATGCCCCAAAAGGACCCTGTGAGCCATGCCCACTGGAAAAGACCATAAGCACCACAAAAATGTGCACAAATCTCTGCAAAAAAACCTTTTGCTGCCCTCACTCACATATGAAAACTATCTTTGACTAATCTGGTGTGGCGTTTCATTCCTAAAGCAGTCCGGCTTTATGTTGTCACCCTGGTCGTGATTGACTCTCTCCACACTGACCACATAGTGTCTTCAGTGCAGGATATCACGTGCGTCCATGTGACCAAGGCATTTTGTATTATTTTACAATGCCTCATTTTTGGCCCGAGGAGGAAAAATAACAAAGAAAATCAATATATCCCAAACCTATCTGCTCTTCTGTACTCAGCACTTGTCTCCACCAGTTTATTGGCTTCTGTCAGGGAGCGTCACCTGACCGCTCTCGTCACTTATCAGCTGTAGCCTTCATATTTCTTCTGAAACACAAAAAGAAAAGCACAGAAGACACAGTGTTTCTTCCATCTCATAAAGAATATGAAAGCCGTAGTTGGTGAGAGGGTGCAAGAAATGGAAGCCAAAAGACAGAATGTTAAGGGTGGGGGACCGGCACTGGTCTGGGAGGCAAGAATCAATTTTCTTTCCATCACCCTAGGGCCTACAATGAGGTGTAACAAAGTAGTGTGCAAGCTCCTTTAAAATAACATTTTAATTAGGCATTCATGATGAAGCAAAACAAATAACTTTTTATTAGAGGAATTAAGAAAGAAGAATCAATTTTAAATTTACTCACCCCTGTGCCTGATTTGTTTTTTTTCCCTTTTGTCTCATACTGACTGTGCCGGTCAAATGTGTGCACCCTGGCTGGGCACATTCTCTGTGGATGTCGCTTGCTGCACTTACTGGTGTATGAGCGACATCAACAGAAGGGAGCCAGGTAGGAGGATGTACCCAGCCACTGCACATTTTGGTCTGGAAAAGACCTTACAATGGTTGCAGCGCCTGTTTTACCATCCCAATCTGAGGAGTGTCGTGGAGAGAGTCTGCCAGCAGTGCCGGAGTTGTGAACTGGTCAAACCACCCGAACAGCGGGCTCCCACGCAGACGGTGAAGGCATCTGGACCTTTGGATCTGCTGGCAATAGACTATCTGACAATCGGGCCAGCACATCAAGGCTACGAGCACTGCTTAGTAATGGTGGACCACTTCACGAAGTTTGCTGTTGTGACGCCCACACGGGATCAAACTGCCGAGTCTGCTGCTCATGCCATCTGCAAGCATTTAATTCAGGTGTACGGGTGTCCTAAATGTATCCACTCCGATCAGGGCACCTGTTTTCTTGGAAGGGTGATGGAAGAGCTGCACCAGTTGTATAAGATCAGTAAATTCCAGACAACACCTTATCACCCATAGCGGAACGGAGCTTGCGAGAGATTTAACAGCACCCTAATCCAAATGCTGCGAACCTTGGAAGAGGACCAGAAGGCACGATGGACAGAATTCGTCCCTGAATTGGTATAGGTGTATACCAATCGGAAACACAGTATCACCGGCTTCACACCCTACTCTCTGTTCTTCGGACGGCCCGGAAAAGAGTTGACTTAGTTGGAGTTAGAGCCTGAGGAGGACTACCTATGGAAGGGGGTGTACTCCTGGGTTCGAGAACACCATCGTCGGCTTCTGACTCTCCATCGACAAGTGCAGAACAGGCGACATGAGTTGGAGCATCCTCAAGTCACCCCTCAAAAGGGGACAGCTCTACGGCCTGGAGACCGAGTCTTGGTGAGAGAAAAATGCCCACACAACAAATTGGAGTACCGATGAGAGAAAGACCAGTATAGGGTGACGCATCAACTTAGTGCCAAAGGTCCCCTGTTATGCATGAGTCACCGAAGGAGGAAAAAACAAAAATAATAGCTAAGTCCAGAAAACCAGAGAAGTTGGAAGCTGTCGGATTGCAGACCCCTGAACCTATCCACAACAATTAGCAGTAGCCGTGGGGGGTACCTACGGTTCCCTAGACCCCTCCATCACAGCCCGAGAACTAAATTAGCCTAAAGACAGAAAGGGGAAATCTAAACTGCCCCAGAGCAGACCCCAAAACAATAGGCAGCCCCCAACATATAATGACTGTGAAGCAAGATGAAAAACACTAACACAGATAGAAAGATAGGTTGAGCAAATGATGGGGCCCAAGCTAACTAAATAGGACAGGATAGAAAAGCTGCTCTCTGCAATCCGCAAAAACCCTATCCAAAAATGAACCAACAGACTGATAGGAAAAACAGGCCCTGAAGTCGCTAGGCTTCAAAAAGACTATATCAGCACTCAGGTATATTCTGAAGACAGAGCCAGAGATCAACAGATCAGAGACAAAAATGGAAATCAGCTCACCCCCGGCCGGGGATGGCTGAACTCCAAAAAACAAGGCAAACAAAACAGAACTAAAGTGTACAAAAGGCAGAGCAAAACTTAGCTTTGAGAAGCAGAAATCAGACTGGTCTCCAAGAATCCAGCAGGAAGATCACCAGCAAGGCAGCAGGGCGTCGGCTGCCTTATATCCAGTCATCAGTTCCTGTGACCCAGTCATCATCTACCCGCTCAGCTGTTTGGTAATAAGCCTTACTATCTTCCTTTGCCAGAAGAGGGAGTTCATCAGACCTCACTGGTGAAGGGAAAAATGAACTCACAACAGTACCTCCCCCTTGAGGAGGGGTCACCGAACCCTCATCCATGCCACCAGGGCGATCAGGGTGAGCCCGATGAAAGGAACGCACCAATCTTTCGGCATGAATATCAGAGGCAGAGACCCAGGAATTATCCTCCTGACCATAACCCTTCCACTTAACCAAATACTGGAGTCTCCGTCTAGCCAGACGGGAATCCAGTATCTTCTCTACCTCATACTCCATGTTACCTTCAACCAATACAGGGTCAGGAGGTGCCACCCCAGGAACTACTGGTTCAACAAACCTCTTCAACAAGGACTTATGGAACACATTATGAATCTTAAACGTGACAGGAAGAGCCAACCGAAAAGAGACCGGATTAATAATCTCCAAAATCTTGTAAGGTCCAATAAATCTAGGCTTAAACTTAGGAGAAGTCACCTTCATAGCGATATTTTTTGATGACAACCAAACCATATCACCCACCTTAAACTGGGGACCAATGGTCCTATGCCGGTTGGAAAACCGCTGGGCCTTTTCCTGGGAGAGAGACAACTTATCCACCACTTGGTCCCAGATCTGGTGCATTCTCTCCACCACAGTGTCAACACCTGGGCAGGCAGAAGGCTCCACCTGCCCTGAAGAAAATCGAGGATGAAACCCAAAGTTGCAAAAAAAAGTGACATCAAAGTGGCAGAACTAGCTCTATTATTTAAAGCAAATTCGGCCAAGGGCAAAAATGAAACCCAATCATCCTGATCAGTCGAAATAAAACATCTCAAATACGACTCCAAAGTCTGGTTTGTTCTCTCCGTCTGCCCGTTGGTCTGAGGGTGAAACGCAGAGGAGAAGGACAACTGAATTCCCAGCTTGGAACAGAAAGTCCTCCAAAATCTAGACACAAACTGAACTCCTCTGGCAGACACAATGTTCTCAGGAATCCCGTGCAAGCGAATTACCGGTTGCAAAAACAAGGGCACCAACTCAGAGGAAGATGGCAACTTAGGGAGTGGTACAAGATGGACCATCTTAGAGAATCTATCACAAATCACCCAAATAACGGTCATTCTCTGAGAGACAGGCATATCAGAGATAAAATCCATTGAAATATGGGTCCATGGCCTCTTGGGCACCGGCAAAGGCATCAACAACCCACTAGAGCGAGAACAAGGTTTAGACCGGGAGGAAGTCCCACAGGACTGCACAAAATTCCTGAACATCACGAGACAAGGCGGGCCACCAAAAAGACCGACTCACCAGATTTCTAGTACCAAAAATACCTGGATAACCAGCCAATGCAGAGCAATGAACTTCAGACATCACTCTCTTCCTCCACTGGTCAGGAACATACAACTTTCCACTGGGACAGCGCTCAGGTTTGTCCTCCTGAAACTCTTCCAGAGCACGTCTCAAATCGGGCGAGATGGCAGAAAGAACTACCGCCTCGCCTAAGATGGTAGCAGGCTTGGTCACAACAGGAGAATCAGCAAAGAAACTCCTAGAGAGGGCGTCTGCCTTGACATTCTCAGTGCCAGGAAGAAAGGAGACCACAAAATCAAAACATGTGAAAAACAAGGCCCACCTAGCCTGTCTAGGATTAAAGCGTTTGGCCGACTCAAGGTAAATCAAATTCTTGTGGTCAGTAAGGACCACGACCTGGTGTTTAGCTCCCTCCAACCAATGTCTCCACTCCTCAAATGCCCATTTCATGGCCAACAGTTCCCGATTCCCCACATCATAGTTACGTTCGGATAGGGAGAACTTTCGGGAAAAGAAAGCACAGGGATTCATTTTAGATGTCACAGGATCCTTTTGGGACAAAACAGCTCCTGCACCAATCTCAGAGGCGTCCACCTCTACCTGAAACGGGAGTGAGACATCAGGTTGCCGCAGAACAGTAGCAGAAGTGAATCTTCGCTTCAGCTCCTGAAAGGAAGAAACAGCTTCCGGAGACCAATTCAGCACATCAGCTCCCTATGGCCTCAGAGATACTGTATAGAGGAAAAAATATACACAAAGAAATTCTGACACCTTTTTTTTTTTTTTACAATTCTTTCCTGCTATTGAGTACCCAAGGATCTGCAGTAAGGCTGGTGATTCTGTTATGGATGAGTCACCAAAGGAGGAAAAAACAAAAATAATAGCTTAGTCCAGAAAACCAGAGAAGTTGGAAGCTATCGGATTGCAGACCCCTGAACCTATCCACAACAACTAGCAGTAGCCGTGGGGGGTACCTACGGTGCCCTAGACCCCTCGATCACAGCCGGAGAACTAAATTAGCCTAAAGACAGAAAGGGGAAATCTAAACTGCCCCAGAGCAGACCCCAAAACAATAGGCAGCCCCCAACATATAATGACTGTGAAGCAAGATGAAAAACACTAACACAGATAGAAAGATAGGTTAAGCAAATGATGGGGCCCAAGCTAACTAAATAGGACAGGATAGAAAAGCTGCTCTCTGCAATCCGCAAAAACCCTATCCAAAAATGAACCAACAGACTGATAGGAAAAACAGGCCCTGAAGTCGCTAGGCTTCAAAAAGTCTATATCAGCACTCAGGTATATTCTGAAGACAGAGCCAGAGATCAACAGATCAGAGACAAAAATGGAATTCAGCTCACCCCCGGCCGGGGATGGCTGAACTCCAAAAAACAAGACAAACAAAACAGAACTAAAGTGTACAAAAGGCAGAGCAAAACTTAGCTTTGAGAAGCAGAAATCAGACTGGTCTCCAAGAATCCAGCAGGAAGATCACCAGCAAGGCAGCAGGGCGTCGGCTGCCTTATATCCAGTCATCAGTTCCTGTGACCCAGTCATCATCTACCTGCTCAGCTGTTTGGTAATCAGCCTCACTGTTATGAGTTCATTTTCCCCTTCACCATTGAGGTCTGATGAACTCCCTCTTCTGGTGAAGGAAGGGAGTGAGGCTGATTACCAAGCACCTGAGCTGGGAGAGGATGACTGGGCGACGGGGATCTCTGACTGGATATAAGGCAGCCGACGCCCTTCTGCCTCGCTGGTGATTTCTCTGTGGAATTCTAGGAGACCAGTCTGATTCCTGCTCCTCAAAAGCTAAGTTTTCTGCTTTGCCTTTTTGCATTTGTGTTTTGGTTTTAGTTTGCCTTGCTTTTCTGGATTCTGCCATTCCCTGCTGGGGTGAGCTGAATTCCTTTTTGCCTTTTTGCTCTGTCTTCAGAAAATACCTGAGTACTGACATAGTCTTTTTGAAGCCTAGCGTCTTCAGGGCCTTTTTCCCTGTCAGTCTGTTGGCTCTTATTTTGATAGGGTTTTTCGCGGATTGCAGACAGCAGCATTCCTATCCGGTCCTATCTAGTTAGCTTGGGCCCCATCATTTGCTCAGTCTATCTTTCTCTCTGTGTTAGTGTTTTTCTTCTTGCTTCACCGTCATTATATGTTGGGGGCTGCCTATTGCTTTGGGGTCTGCTCTGGGGCAGTTTAGATTTCCCTTTCTGTCTTTAGGCTATTTAGCTCTCCGGCTGTGATCGAGAGGTCTAGGGCACCGTAGGAACCCCCCACGGCTACTACTAGTTGTTGATAGGTTCAGGGGTCTGCAATCCGATAGCTGCCAACTTCTCTGGTTTTCTGGACTTAGCTAGCATTTCTGTTTTTGCCTCCTACGGTGACTCATTCATAACACCTCACTTCCTTCCTTCGCCAGAAGAGGGAGTTCATCAGACCTCACTGGTGAAGGGAAAAATGAACTCACAACAGTCCCCTCTATCAGGTTCAGCCAGAAACAGAGGAAGGGTCCCCCACTCGCACGTTCCATCGCAATATGTTGCGGCCATGTTTGTCTCGAGATCCTGAACAAGTACAAGAAGTACCTGTTCCCCCACAGGCCATTCCAGTGGTAGATGTTGATTTTGAAGATGAGGAAGATTCTCAACCTGCCCCAGGGGATACGGAAGCAGGGCTGGTGCCTGAACCAACACAGCGGAAGCAACCCCCCCAACACTCGTTCCTCCCGCAACAGCTGACACCGCTGCTCCAAACGTTCAATGGCTGGTGTATCCCCCGCTCGCTTATAACCAAGACCAGTTTGTCTGGCAGCAAATTGTACAGGGATTGGAAGACTATCAACGAGAACTACAGAAACTCTCGCATGTGGAATGGCGAGCAAAGAGAGAGGAGGAATGTAAGGAGGTGAAGAGGAAGAAGAGACAGAAGGAGTTTACCTCCCCTGCTCCATGTCTGGAGCCACATAGCCAGGCAGCAGGGTTGCTGGGGGGAAGACTTGCTGACTTGGACCAACTGTACCATGTGACTGTCAGGGGCAGTGGGGGAAGAGAAGGGGCGGTTGACCAGAAGCTGTGCAGGCTGAGGGCATGAAAGCAGAGCATGCCAGAGACAGAGCAGTGCGCATCACGGAGGAAGCAGGCTGCAGCACCGCACTCCAGGAGAGAGTGGACTCCTGGTCAGAGGACTGAGGCTGAAGGACATGATATAGAGAGTGCTGTCTGTGAGTACGTGAACGCAGAAGCTCCTGTGACCAGAGGAGGCTTCCCCCTGACAGTGCAGAGACAGTGACCCATGTGCGCTGCCCCGGTGCCCGCAGTGACAGACCAGAGTCCCTGAGTGTGGCAGAGAGACTTTTCAGTGTGTGCAGCATCGTTCCTGCGGTGAGACTGTTAGCTTGACATATAGAGACTCAGAGCAGAGGAGACCCAGTTTCACAGGGTCTCCTTGCCTACCACTCTAACCCTGAAGTTTTCCATGTCCCAAGAGAAGTGAGAGACTACAGAGACTCCAAGTGCCTCTGTTGACAGTGCCAATGTTGGAGAAAATGACCCTTCAATCAAGACTTCATCGGACTGATAAGTTGCAAGAATACCCGTTTAACCATTTTTACTCTGCTTAACTGTCTGACAGCTTTGCCTAGCTTTAGTGTTCCGTTGAACTGTTTTACTCTGTCAGTTAATCCCCACTGTTCTCGCTGCGTGGAGACACTAACCCCTGTAAATAAACCCTTTAATTCTTGGTCTGTCTCTGATCCGTGGTGATATCATCAGCAACTGCACATTATTACAAGTGGACTGGTATATTTGTCCTTTTTGACCCGGTGTCTCTTTCCTCCTTTTCATCCATTATTTTTTTTAGTTTTTCCCCAGTTTTAATGTTTCAAATAAATGTGATGCTTTAATTTGGCTCCAATTTTGCTGTTGTTGGAACCACATTATCCTTCGTTCTTCTCATCGTCAGTGCTTTTGTTCCCTCTTTTTCCATATTTGTCCCTTTGCCTGTGTAACAAGGATGACCAGGGGATGGTAGTCAGAGCCCGGTTCTTAAAGGCACAGTACAGGAATAGAGTCCACTGAGTCAACTGTCAGCGAGCACTCCCCTGGTCCCTTGCACATAGATAGTTGGGACGAACACAACTTTCCTTACGACGTGCCTTGTTCTTCCTCCAGCTGCAGCAGTCTAGGAAATAAAGGATCCAGGAATGCTGCTTTCCAACGGGGAAAATAACTTTTATTGGATGGTGGTAAAATGGAAAGAAGACATGAGTACAATACTGGTTTTCCTGCTCTGTCCCTGTCACACTCTCCAGCCACACCCACAGCAGCTGAAGCAGCCAAAGTTCAGAGGAAATCCAAGCGCCGGGATTAACCCTTCAGAAGTGGGGCCTTTCGGAAGTCCTGAGGCCTGTATTGCAGTCCTTAGCCTTCCTTATTCCATAGTGCTTGGGAATTCAGGGCAACAGTTCCCTATGTCCATGTACGTCTGCCCTGTCCAACGTCTCAGGCAGTTCTGGAGGAAAACAGCAGCTTCCTGTGACCTTACTGCTGCTGGCCCAGCCCCCTGTTAACTGTTGCTGTCCCTAAATAGACAGTCTGAATGGGCAGCATACATATTACAATACAAATACAGCATGTACATTACATTAATAATAGACAAACACAGCTCAACATAATAGGGCATAAAACATATATACATAGGAAGTGCACAGAGGTCACACGGCAGAAAGAGAGGGGACTGAGGGGACCGGCCACCTCCTTACACCTGTAGAGTAGGAATGGGGGATCAATATGGTGAACTTCTTTAATAAAGTAAATGAACACTGAAGGACATTTTTAATGTCCCTTCACTGCATAGACACCAGAAAATGTGGGATAGATCTCCTATTTGTATACCACCAGTTGTGTGACTCAGGTTGGAACCGATAGAATCCACTTATTATCTAGACACAAACCTGAAGATTTCCTGGTCAGGGTCCTATTACTGGTTCATCATGTCTCTATGCAGATTAAGATGCTGTTACTATAACACACCATTAAAAATCCATAATGAAAGATGGTCTTTTCCTTTAATCATGAAGACAAAGAAAACATTCATCTGCTTCACTTCCCTAAGAGAATAATATTACTTAACAGATTTTGCTATGGTCCTACTTATTTGTCATTTTGGCCCATATCCCAGAAAACCAGCTTCCCAAATACTACAAAGCATCAATAAGCTTCGAATTAGATTATATGTTCTGCAAAATGTAGTTATGGAGCAGTCAAGAAAAATCATATTGCAATGCTGCGTACTTATGTATAACACAAATATAAATTAGCCATCTGTTAAGAGGCGCAGCTGAAATCTTCAAAAAAACAAACGTTTAAGGGTCAGGTCTTTATAATGATCACATAAAAGGAATGGACGTCTACTAGATCATCCTCATTATGTGTATTCTTCAATATGTGTACCGGGGATTTTAATCAGTATGTAAAGAACGGCAGAAAAAAATGTATATTAGGCAAATGTATATAGGCAAATCGACATCCAATCATCTGTGGATGTACCTGGTACCGCAGTTCAGTCCCATTCATTTGCATGATCTGAGTTGCTTTAAACTGCAGTACCAGCCACAACCACTTCTGCATATGTGGCGCTTTACCTTTCTAAACAGAAAAGGCGTGGTGTTTCTTGCAGCCCCTTCATTCGGCTGGGGGGGTCTTATCTGATCTGACTCACTCTGATCAAATAAGGGTAAGTCAAAAACTTTAAATGTTTTGAGATTTTTTTTTGCATTTTGCTACTTTAAAAAAATCTCCTAGAACATAAGGGAGTTTCAAAGTATCTATTAATTTACCTTGTAGTATTGTAGATAAAGTGACATCCTAAGCACCCAATTTGATAAAAGCTTAACTGAATCCAAAGTACAATGAACAAACAGCATAATGGAGGGGGAAGTATGAATTATAATCTTGATTTGTGTCATAATTATTATATTATCATGCTGCATGTTTCCCTACAAATAATAATAAATTACTGATATAAATAATCAGTACATATCCCAAATAATTATAAAATAGAAACAATCGAAAAAACACTCAAAAATAAACTACAAAATACAGTTGTGCTCAAAACTTTACATACCCGGCAGAATTTTTGCTTTCTTGGCCTATTTTCAGAGAATATGGATGATAACACCAAAACTTTTTCTCCACTCATGGTTAGTGGTTGGGTAAAGCCTTTTATTGTCAAGCTACTTGCTACTTATTAGCGTGGCTGGTCTGAGCCAGAATCTCCAGGAGTGAACCCACTGGGCCGTGGCACCGAGCTGCCAGGTGGAACCGACCAATATACAGGGATCGTTAGGAGTAGGCCCAGGGATTCGAGTACCACAGTAGCCGGTACCGAGATGGGCGGCTCAGGATGGACTGGAGTAGGATTGTGGGACTGAAGTGTAGATGACAGAACAGAGCTGGAACACAGGAGACAGGAATGGAGCAAGACTATACACTGGAACATGGAGGAACTGAAGTGTAGATGACAGGACAGAGTTGGAACACAGGAGACAGGAATAAAGGAGGATGGAAGGACTGGAGCAGGATGGAACTGGAACACCGGAGGCAGAACTGGAGTAGGACGGCAGGACTGGAGCAGGATGGAACAGGAACACCGGATGCAGGAGACGGAGGAAACAGGAACACTGGAGCAGGACTGAGAATATTGCAGAGAACACGGAAGACAGGCTGCGAGACTCCTGCAGGAAACACCGAGGATTGCACCGAGAGGCTGCAGAGAGCACAGGAGGAAGCAGGGCCCAGTGTGCAAGGTAACACAATCATCAGGCGCCTCCCTCAGGGGGAAGCGGCCTGATTTTCCCCATCTGGTCTGCCATTGGTCCGAAGGTGCTTCTGGGTCAGGGCACAGCGGAGCACAAGAAGCAGAAGGGAGTCGCGGCAGCGGCCTATGGCGCATGCGCATTGCATGGAGAGATGGCGTCAGCCACGAGCCCGTCAGAGGTGACCGTCGTGGCCATCGGGTGGTGAGAGGCTGCGGCGTGGGAGAGGAGGCCAGGTGAGTATGCAGAGACAGCGTGGGATCGAAGGCAGGGTGAGTATGTCTGAGCGGTGTAACAGTACCCCCTCCCCTAAGTTGCCCTCCCCGGAGATTAGCAGGAAATCTCTTGAGGATACAGGGAGCATTGATATTCTTCCGAGGTTCCCAGGATCTCTCCTCAGGACCAATGCCTTTCCAATCAGCAAGAAAGAATGTCCTACCTCTAACCCTCTTCATAGCGAGAATGTCCTGCACTTCAAAGACATCTTCGGCACCCACCGGCTGAGGACTAGGATCAGGCAAGGAATGGAAGCGATTCAGCACTACAGGTTTCAGGAGAGAGACGTGGAAGGCGTTCGGGACCCGGAGCGAAGCAGGCAACCTCAATTTGTAGGCGACCTTGTGGTCCCAACTTGTAGGAGGGCAGATTCAACCAGATGAATTTGGAGGAGAGCCAGACATGATACGGTGGAGGATCCAATCTCCTTTTGTTGGCATAATTCTTCATCTGATCAGCGGACCTCTTGAGTGACGTATTGGTCTCGGCCCAAATCTTGGAAAATTCAGAGGACAAGGCGTTGGCCGCGGGTACCTCAGAGTCAGGGGTTATCGGAATGGGAACACCAGGATGTCTGCCAAAGACAATGAAGAACGGAGACTTGGCCGAGGACTCGCCAGCATGGTTGTTATAAGCGAACTCTGCCCACGGGAGTAAGTCGACCCAATCGTTCTCGTGGGCATTGGAGAAATGACGTAGGTACCCAGTCAACGTCTGGTTGGTACGCTCTACCTGTCCGTTGGACTGTGGATAGTAGGCCAAGGAGAAGTCGAGGGAAATGTTCATGAGCTTCCAAAGTGATTGCCAGAACTTGGAGGTAAACTGAACCCCTCGGTCAGACACGATGCGTTGAGGTAGTCCGTGAAGTCTGAAGATCTGGTGAATGAAAACTTTGGCCAGCTCCGGCACCAAGGGAAGACCGGGCAGAGGGACGAAGTGAGCCATCTTGGAAAAATGATCCATCACCACCAAAATGACTGTGCAGCCCGAGGAGCAGGGTAGGTCGGTGATGAAATCCATGGTGATGTTCTGCCAAGGGACCGCAGGGATGGGCAACGGAAGCAACAAGCCGGACGGAGGTCTTCGTGGCACTTTGTTTTTAGCACAGGATGAACAAGAAGCCACAAAGTCGAGTACATCTTGGCGAAGCGTGGGCCACCAGTAGTGACGCGTGATAAGGTCAAGGGTCTTCTTAATTACGGCATGGCCGGCCAGTTTGGAGGAGTGCCCCCATAGGAGGGCTTTTCGCTTGAGGTTCTCAGGCACAAGCGTCTTGCCTGGAGGAGGAGCAAGCCAGTTCACTGGAGCCACTGTGATGATCCTAGTGGGATCAATGATATGCGAAGGTTCCTCTGTGGTTTCGTGTGACTGGAAGACCCTGGACAGGGCGTCGGCTTTGGTATTCTTGTTGCCAGGACGGAAACGGAGCTCGAAGTCAAATCGGGCAAAAAATAAGGACCATCTGGCCTGACGAGGGTTGAGTCTCTGGGCAGACTGGAGATAGGCCAGAGTCTTGTGGTCCGAGAAGATGACAAAGGGATGGACAGTTCCTTCCAGGAGGTGACGCCATTCCTCCAGGGCCAACTTGATGGCCAGAAGTTCCCGGTCGCCGATCGAGTAGTTACACTCAGATGGAGAAAAGGCCTTCGAGAAGAAGCCACAAGGGTGCAGGTGACCGGAGGCAGATCTCTGGGACAATACTGCCCCGGCACCTGTCGAGGAAGCGTCCACCTCGAGTACAAAAGGTCGATTGCTCTCAGGGCGATGCAGGACCGGAGCCGTGGAAAAAGCCTGTTTTAGGGTCAGAAAGGCCTCTTCCACCTCAGTAGTCCAATCTTTGGGGGTAGTCCCTTTACGGGTGAGAGCAAAAATTGGTCTTGTGATCGCGGAGAAGTGTGAGACGAATTGCCGGTAATAATTGGCGAATCCGAGAAAGCGTTGTATCGCCTTTACTCCGACGGGGCGAGGCCATTTGAGAATGGCAGACAACTTCTCGGGATCCATCCTTAGTCCAGCGTCAAAGATAATGTATCCCAGAAATGGCAGAGAGGTCTGTTCGAAGAGACATTTCACTATCTTCGCATACAGGCGGTTCTCCCAAAGACATTGTAGCACTAGGCGGACACTCTTTCTGTGGGACGAGAGGTCCGGCGAGAAGACGAGGATGTCATCTAAGTACACGACCACACAGGAGTGCAAGAGATCCCGGATGATCTCATTGACAAACTCTTGAAACACCGCAGGAGCATTGCAGAGACCAAAGGGCATGACCAGGTACTCGTAATGGCTGTCTCAAGTTTTGAAAGCGATCTTCCACTCGTCACCTGCACGGACACGGACCAGATTACAGGCTCCTCTGAGGTCCAGCTTGGATAAGACCCGAGCCCCTCTGAGACGGTCAAACAGCTCCAGAATGAGTGGAAGAGGGTACCTGTTGTTGATGGTAATCTCATTCAAGCCCCTATAGTCAATGCACGGCAGTAGAGTTCCGCCCTTCTTTTTGACAAAGAAGAACCCGGCTCCCGCGGGCGAAGAGGATTTCCATATAAAGCCTTTGGCGAGGTTCTCTCGGACGTACTTGGACATGGCGGTGGTCTCTGCGGGAGACAGGGGGTAGATTCTGCCCCTTGGAGGGGTTGAACCGGGAACAAGTTCGATTGGGCAGTCAAACGGCCGGTGTGGAGGAAGGACCTCCGCTTTCTTCTTATCAAAAACATTGGCGTAGGAGCTGTAGGCTGGAGGAAGACCCGGAAGGTCTGGAAGTGTCTGAGGAACGGCCGCCAGGTGGACAGGAGTCAGACAGCAAGCTTGTCACGGGTGCCCCCAGCAGAGTATCTCCCCAAAAGACCAGTCGTCACAAAACAATCACTGACCTCAGGGAGACCAGTCAAAGAAAACACTGCAGCAGCCAGCAAAGACGCTCAATCACAGTGAAATCCTAGGTGCAATGCTTCCTGGGAAATATGAATATGCAAATAAAGTCTGTGGAGCCTTATTTAAGAGTCTCAAACACGGGACTAGCCAGATCTTCCTCCAGGGAAGGACCCAGTCAAGAAGACCAGTCAAGAACAGGCTTATGAGTCCTTTACCATGGAAGACCAAGTAGAATGGCGTGAGAGAGCTTAGGCAAAACGTAAAAGGCTATCTTCTCTCGGTGTAAGGCTCCAACTTGCAACTCCACTTCTTCAGTGACCAAGGTGACGGTCACCTGTAGCGGTTTGCCATCCACTGCGGCAATATGAATAGGGTTAGATAGCGTAACCACGGGAATATGATATTTGTCCACCTCTTCAGGTCAAATGAAGTTACCTGCCGAGCCCGAATCCACGTAGGACACCTCGGAACCACGTCTCTCCCCTGAAACCAAAAGCACAGAAATCATAAGAGGTTGAGAGGGATCATCATCACCTAGGGAGGCCACTCTTACTTGACCTATGTGGAGATGTTTCCCTGTCTCTTAGGACAGGTGCGGACATAGTGTGATGAATTACCGCAATAGAGGCACAAACCTTGTGCCCGCCTCGCTCTCTGATGCAACTCGGCCAACTTTAGGCGATCTATCTGCATGGATTCAACTGAGGAGGGAGAAGAGGACCCGGCTGAACGGGGACTGGCAGAACGGGTGAAAAGGGGAACTGGCCTGGTGGACCTCCTGTCTCTCGCTGACTCCCGAGCGCGCTCCTGGAAGTGTAGATCAATGCGGGTAGCCAGCGAGATAAGGTCCTCTTAGGTGGACGGGGTGTCTTGACCTGCGAGTTCATCTTTTATTCTGCCTGAAAGACCGCGCCAGAATGCCCCTACCAAAGCCATATTATTCCAGCCGAGCTCGGAGGAGATAGTGCAAAAGCGAATAGTGTACTGTCTGACCGTGAGAGAAGCCTGATGTAAGTTAAAGAGCGACTCAGTGAGAGAGGCTAACGGGCCCACCTCATCGAAGACTCTGCGAAAAGTATCCAGGAAAACCAGGAGACTCGAGACTACAGGGTCGTCACGTTCCCAGAGGGGATTCAACCAAGACAGGGCCTCCCCCTCCAGATGGGACATGATGAAGGCCTCCTTGGCCCGGTCAGAGGGATATTGCTGCGGCAACCATTCAAAGTGGAGGATACACTGATTTAAGAACCCCCTACAGAGCTTGGGATCCCCGGTGAAGCGAGGCGGTTTGGCGAGGTGGGGCGTCGGGAGAGCTGTAGACGCGGAGGGAGGAGTCGGGGCTGCGGTGGCAGCCTGGAGGGCCGACAAGCGACTGTCAAAGGATGCCATGTAAGACAAAATGTGGGCTTGAGTATCTTGTTGCTGACCCAGCTCCTGTTGGAGACTGGCCTGTTGAGTGGCATTTCGAGGATCGGCCACCTGCAGCGCCGACAAATGGGTGTCCATAGACTTCATGACCGACATAATGCGTCCCTGATTCTCCCGCAGGAAGAGCAACTCTTTCTGAGTAGCAGCAGTAGTACCGGCGGAGTCCATGGCCTGATCGTACTGTTAGTGTAGCTGGTCTGAGCCGGAATCTTCAGAAGTGGACCCTCTGGGCCATGGCACCGATGGGCCCCGGGCGAGCTACCAGGTGGAACCGACCCCTATACAGGAACCTTTAGGCGCAGGCCCAGGGGTTCGAGTACCACGGTAGCCGGTACTGAGACGGGCGGCTCAGGATGGACTGGAGTAGGACTGTGGGACTGAAGTGTAGATGACAGAACAGAGCTGGAACATAGGAGACAGGAATGGAGTAAGACTATTGACTGGAACGTGGAGGAACTGAAGTGTAGATGACAGGACAGAGTTGGAACACAGGTGACAGGAATAAAGGAGGATGGAAGGACTGGAGCAGGATGGAACAGGAACACCGGAGGCAGGACTGGAGTAGGACGACAGGACTGGAGCAGGATGGAACAGGAACACCGGTGGCAGGACTGGAGTAGGACGGCAGGACTGGAGCAGCATGGAACAGGAACACCGGAGGCAGGACTGGAGTAGGACGGCAGGACTGGAGCAGGATGGAACAGGAACACCAGAGGCAGGACTGGAGTAGGACTGCAGGATGGAACAGGAACACCAGAGGAAGAACTGTAGTAGGACGGCAGGACTGGAGCAGGATGGAACAGGAGCACTGGAGGCAGGAGACGGAGGAAACAGGAACACTGGAGCAAAACTGAGAATACTGCAGAGAACATGGAAGAGGATGGCACTGAGAGGCTGCAGAGAGCACAGGAGGAAGCAGGGCCCAGTGTGCAAGGTAACACAACCATCAGGCGCCTCCCTCAGGGGGAAGCGGCCTGATATGGCCCCGTCTGGTCTGCCATTGGTCCGAAGGTGCTTCCGGGTCAAGGCACAGCCAGAGCACAAGAAGCAGAAGGGAGGCATGGCCACGAGCCCATCAGAGGTGACCGCCGTGGCCATCGGGTGGTGAGAGGCTGTGGCGTGGGAGTGGAGACTGGGTGAGTATGCAGAGACGGTGTGGGATCGGAGGCCGGCTATGTCGGAGCGGTGTAACACTACTGTGTTTTCTCTTTTTAAATCATAATGACAACGCAAAACATCCAAATGACCCTGATCAAAAGTTTACATACCCCATTTCTTAATACTGTGTATTGCCTGCTCTAACATCAATGACAGCTTGAAGTCTTTTGTGGTAGTTGTGGATGAGGTTCTTTATTTTCTCAGATGGTAAAGCTGCCCACTCTTCTTAGCAAAAAGCCTCCAGTTACTGTAAATTCCTGGGCTGTCTAGCATGAACTGCATGCTTGAGATCTCCCCAGAGTGACTCAATGAAATTGAGGTCAGGAGACTGAGATGAAGACTGCAGAACCTTCACTTTGTTCTGCTGTAGCCAATGACAGGTCTACTTGGCCTTGTGTTTTGGATCATTGTCATGTTGGAACATCCAAGTACGTCCCATGCGCAGCAGTACTTGCTGATAATGTGCTGCATTCATCTTTCCTTCAACTTTGACCAAGTTTCCTGTGCTTATGTAGCTCACACATCCCCAAAACATCAGTGATCCACCTCTGTGCTTTACATTAGGAATGGTGTTCCTTTAATCATAGGCCTTGTTGACCTCTCTCCAAATATAACATTTATAGTTGTGGCCAAAAAGTGCAATTTTGGTCTCATCACTCCAAATTACCTTGTTCCAGAAGTTTTGAGGCTTGTCTCTGTGCTGTTTTGAATATTGTAGGTGAGATACTTTGTGATATTTGCTCAGTAATGGCTTTCTTCTGGCTACTCGACCATGCAGCCCATTTTTCTTCAAGTACCTCCTTATTGTGCATCTTGAAACAGCCACACCGCTAGTTTTTAGAGTCCAGTATTTCAGCTGCTGTTATTTGTGGGTTTTTCTTTGCATCCTGAACAATTTTCCTGGTAGTTGAGGATGAAATTTTTGTTGGTCTACCTGGTTTTGTTTTTACAGAGGTCCTGATTTTCCATTTGTTAATCACAGTTTGAACGCTGCTGACTGGCATTATCAATTCCCTGGATATCTTTTTGTATCCCTTTCCTGTTTTATACAGTTCAACTACCTTTTCACGTAGATCCATTGACAAGTCTTTTGCTTTCCCCATGACTCACAATCTAAAAATGTCAGTGGCTGGATGAACAATGCAAGAGTATGTTTGGATCCCAGAAACTCACTCAGCTTTTATGCACACACACTTATTACAATCAAACAGGTCACAGGTGAGGATGTTACCTTTATTTGCCATTCAAACCCATTTTTATCAACTTCTGTGCATGTTATCAGGCCAAAATCACCAGGGTATGTAAACTTTTAATCAGGGTCATTTAGATGTTTTGGGATGTCATTATGATTAAAAAAGAGAAAACACAGTAGTTTGACAATAAATGGCTTCACCCAACCACTAACCATGAGTGGAGAGAAAGTTTTGGTGTTATCATTCATATTCTCCGAAAAAAGGTCAAGAAAGCAAAAATTCTGCTGGGGTAATTAAACTTTTGAGTACAACTGTACATCATTTTATTAAATACATAATATATACAAGTTCTAAAAACATGGGGTGAAACACATTACCAAAGTTCATTACAAAAGCATCAGATAAGGGGGCAATACTCATGGCCAGTATTAGGTCTAATATACAGTATGTACATAGGTGTGTAAAGGTTTGGGCATCCCTGGTCAAAATTAATGTTCAAAATTACTGTTATTGTGAACAGTTAAGCAAATTGATGATGAAATGATCTCTGAAAGACCTGAAGTTAAAGATGACACATTTCCTTTGTATTTTAAGCAAAAAAATTGTACATTTTTACATTTTAAAAATTTCATAAAGGAAAATGAGCCGATGCAAAAGTTTGTGCACCTTTGGAGATTTGTGTGCTCAGATTTGAACCAAGTTGCAGACCTTAATTAGCCTGTTAGGGTTATGGATTGTTCACTATCATTGTTAGGAAAGGCCAGGTGATGCAAATTTCCCAGCTTTAGAAAAACCCTGCCTCCTCTAAGCTTGTGCCAAAAACAGCAGCCATGAGTTCTTTTAAACAGCTGCCTATCACTCTGAAAATGAAAATGGTGGAGGCCCACAAAGCAGGAGAAGGCTGTAAGCAGATAGCAAAGTATTTTCAAGTTGCTCTTTTCTCTATTTGAAATGTAATTAAAAAAGACAGTTAAAGGGCATGTGTTGCTTCCTAAGTGGACAGTTTGATTTCACAGAAGTTTGATTTACTTGGAGTTATATTCTGTTGTTTAATTGTTCCCTTTATTTTTTTGAGCAGTGTATATATGAGGGCAGCATAAAATAGGGACAGAGACCCTGATTCCAGTGCTGTGTCACTTGTTGGGCTTCTTGCTGTAGTTTTGATAATATCACTGTTTTTACTGTTAGGCTTCTCAATTAGAGTTTTGTTCTGTTATTGATTGACCGCTTACTGCCTACACTGTGCATAACCAAAAAGCTGCCGATCTCACCAAGTACAACATCTGCATGGAGTCTCTATGTTCTCCTTGTGTTTATGTGAATTTCCTCTGGGTTCTCTAGTTTCCTTCCACGTTCCAAAGACATACCGATAGGGAATTTAGATTGTGAGCCCAATGGGGACAGCTATGATGATGTCTGTAGAGTGCTGTAAAATTATTGACTCTATAGAAATTAGTCAAATCAATAATCAGTGTTGGGAATCGGAGATAGTGAGAGCTTATGAACACTGAGAATTTCATAACAGGATGTAATCGGTAAGAAGACTAGCAGAGCTGCAGCACATGACGCAGTGTCTTATTCCAACTACAGCAAGAAGCTCAGAAAGTCATACATCACTAGAGTTAGGGTCTCTGCTCTTACTTTATGTTGTCCTCAGATGGGACAGAAAAAAGGTAACAAATTCTCTTTAATAAAAAATCTTGTACAACTTTATGAGATCTTATTCAAAAATTAAACTTCTGCAAAAAAAAATCCTAATTTAAAATCATTTTCTGTCCAGTTTCTCACTTTTTCTACAATTAGGTACTTGGCAGCAGTGACCTTACAATAATGTTCTTTGTACATCGAAATAGATTAGCGTCCTGTACTTTCACTACTGGTACGAGTTGATAACAGGCAATAATAGTAGCACAAGCTGTTACAAGATAGAAACTACCAGACGGGGAAGTGAAACAGCCGTATCTGTCACAATTTAACCTGTCAACATTGCGAGTCTTTCTTCAACTTTTATCCAAACTGTGCTATGTAAGTCTGCATTATATTTATACTGCTATTTATAGCCTAGAAGGCTATACAGCACTTTATAATTGTATAGTATTACTCTTTTTCGGGTTACTGTTCAGAATAAGCTATTTTGCATGTACTGTGGGTACGGAAAGTATTCGGATCCCTTTAAAATTTTCACTCTTTGTTTTATTGCAGCCATTTAGTAAATTCAAAATGTTCATTTTTTTCCTCATTAATGTACACTCTGCACCCCATGTTTACTAGAAAAAACAGAAATGTAGAAATTTTTGTTAATTTATTAAAAAAGAAAAGCTGAAATATCGCATGGTCATAAGTATTCAGACCCTTTGCTCAGACACTCATATTTAAGTCACAAGCTGTCCATTTCCTTGTGATCCTCCTTGAGATGGTTCTACTCCTTCATTGCAGTCCAGCTGTGTTTAATTAAACTGATAGGACTTGATTGGTAAAGGCACACACCTGTCTATATAAGACCTCACAACTCACAGTCCATGTCAGACCAATTGAGAATCATGAGGTCAAAGGAACTGACCAAGGAGCTCAGAAACAGAATTGTGGCAAGGCACAGATCTGGCCAAGGTTACAAAATAATTTCTGCTGTACTCAAGGTTCCTAAGAGCACAGTGGCCTCCATAATCCTTAAATGGAAGAAGTTTGTGACCACCAAAAGTCTTCATAGACATGGCCGTCCAGCCAAACTGAGCAATCATGGAAGAAGTGCCTTGGTGAGAGAGGTAAAGAAGAACCTCAAGATCACTGTGGCTGAGCTCCACAAATGCAGTAGGGAGATGGGAGAAAGTTCCACAAAGTTAACTATCACTGCAGCCGTTCACCAGTCGGGCCTTTATGGGAGAGTAGCCCCACGGAAGCCTCTTCTCAGTGCCAGACATATGAAAGCCCGTATAGAATTTGCTAAAAAAACACATGAAGGACTCCCAGACTATGAGAAATAAGATTCTCTGGTCTGATGAGATGAAGATATATCTATTTGGTAATAATTCTAAGTGGTATGTGTGGAGAAAACCAGGCACTGCTCATCACCTGCCCAGTACAATCCCAACAGTGAAACATGGTGGTGGCAGCATCATGCTATGGGGGTGTTTTTCAGCTGCAGGGAGAGGACAACTGGTTGCAATTGAAGGAAACATGAATTTGACCAAGTACAGAGATATCCTGGATAAAAACCTCTTCCAGTGTGCTCTGGACCTCAGACTTGGCTAAAGGTTCACCTTCCTTCAAGACAATGACCCTAAGCACACAGCGAAAATAACAAAGGAGTGACTTCAGGACAACTCTGTGACCAATTTTGACTGGCCCAGCCAGTACCCTGACCTAAACTCAATTGAGCATGTATGGAGAGATCTGAAACTGGCTGTCCACCAACATTCACCATCCAACCTGACAGAACTGGAGAGGATCTGCAAGTAAGAATGGCAGAAGATGCCCAAATCCAGGTGTGGAAAACTTGTTGCATCATTCCCAAGAAGACTCATGGCTGTACTAACTCAAAAGGTGCTTCTACTCACTACTGAGCAAAGGCTCTGAATACTTATGACCATGTGATATTTAAGTTTTTCTTTTTTTAAAAATTTGCAAAAATTTCTACAGTTCTGTTTTTTTTTCAGTCAAGATAGGGTGCAGAGTATACATTAATGAGAAAAAATGAACCTTTTTTGAATTTACCAAATGGTTGCAATGAAACAAAAAGGGAAAAATTTAAAGGGGTCTAAATACTTTCCGAACCCACTGTACTTCCACAGTCTCTTCTATTTCCGTTGCAGGCTCCAGGTAGTTTATTTAAAGTTTTATTCCTGACAGGATCCTGACTTTAGTTACTTTTCACACAGAAATGAATAGTATTGGCTGCAACAATATCAATATTTCATCAGATCTTTGTGCAGCCCCATTTTAGCTTCTCTTAATGGTGCACTTTACCAGCCGGTTTTGTCATACATCATTAAACAGATGCTCCAGTACTCGTGCACCGCTTCTGATTTACTGCAGACAGTAATGTTTAAGATCGCATTAAACACCACACATACTCTCAGCTATTTGAGCAACATCAGAGTAATGAACAGTCAATAGTCATTCTAAGTTAGTACCCTTTGGAGCTTTTATGACTGAATCAAATAAGTATCCTTTGTACTTCCAATGACGGAGGCCCTAATGTCATATAATGAATTTAGGATCTAATCTAAACTTCAAAGGTTTTTTGTTTTTTTTCATCCATTGACTCTTGAGATGAACTGTACAAAATGTAAAATAACTCTGGAAATCTGAATATTCAGAGTCTATCATTTAATAAAAAGTAGAAAATGAATCTTTGCTAAGGCCCCAAGCTATGAAAGATTTACTTGGGAAAATAGATATGAAGTGTCACAGTGACACCACCGCACTGACGCTCACGTAATGTATCACGCACATTGGATATTCTACAGACCTGCTATTTATAAATGCAAAAAATACATATAAAAAGTAGATGAGATGTTAATATAGCTGAGAAGCCTTGAAATGGTGAAAGAAATGATTTTCAGTTTTGAGTTTTAGAGGGGTAACGCAAGTTTGGAAATTTTTCCTTATCCTGTGGATAGGAGAAAACTTGTCGATCACTGGGAATCTAACTGTTGGGACCCCTCTAATCCTCTAAAGATCCCCATGTGAATGGAGAAGTAGTCAATCATGTGCACTGCTGCTCCATTGATTCTCATGGAAATGCCAAAGATAGGCAGAGCGCTGCGCTTGGCTATCTCCAGCGGTCTTATTCAGTGTGCATAATCAACAACCGCTTCATTCACATTGGGCTGTTCAGAGCCCTAGTTTTTGAGATCAGTGGGGGTCACAATGGTCAGACTCCCAGCGATAAGAACGTTATTCTCTATTCCACGGACAGGGGATAAATTGCAAACTTGAGAATATAATTTTAACCATTTGCAGACTTCCCAAAGATATATTGTAGATTGTAAGCTCATACAGGAAGGGTCGTCAAATATTTGCATTAATTGTTCAATTATCGTTAACTTTGTTATGACTGTTGTATATGAACTGTTGAATTGTAAAGCGATGAGGAATATATTGGTGCTATATAAATAAAGATTATTTTTATCATTTAAACATCTGGGTGGTCCTGCTCTTTGTAACAATTATATGGGTACTACAGAATCTGATTGCGTGGGATAATATGATACTGAGACCAAACTTGATGCAAATAAGTATATTTAACAAGTGTAACAAAACTAACAGGGCACTTCCTGCAATAGTAACGAAAACACAGCACAATATGGAATGATGCAAGTAAAGCAAAACTAACAGGGCACTTGCTACAATTGTAATGAAAACACAGCCCAATATGGAATGGATGCAAGTAAACAAAACTAACAGAGCACTTCCTGCAATTGTAACGAAAACACAGCACAATATGGAATGATACAAGTAAAGCACCACTAACAGGGCACTTGCTGCAATTGTAATGAAAACACAGCACAATATGGAATGATGCAAGTAAAGCAAAACTAACAGAGCACTTGCTGCAATTGTAATGAAAACACAGCCCAATATGGAATAGATGCAAGTAAACAAAACTAACAGAGCACTTCCTGCAATTGTAACGAAAACACAGCACAATATGGAATGATACAAGTAAAGCACCACTAACAGGGCACTTTCTGCAATTGTAATGAAAACACAGCGCAATATGGAATGATGCAAGTAAAGCAAAACTAACAGAGCACTTGCTGCAATTGTAATGAAAGCACAGCGCAATATGGAATGAATGCAAGTAAACAAAACTAACAGAGAACTTCCTGCAATTGTAATGAAAGCACAGCTCAATACAGAAATGTCCAGAGTAACTTAAGAGCGGGGCACGACCGCTAATATAGCCAGTCCAAGAGTAGTATAACGCAGGTGTGTACAAGGAACTAAAAGTAGGAGTCTAGCAAAAAGTATGTGAGTAAGCACACCACATTTAATGAGGCAGCCCAGCAATATTAAGAATGAGCACGCACCCAGCACTTAAGTGTAGAAGTCCAGCAATCATAAAGGTGGGAATGCATTTGGCACTTGGCATGTGGAAGTCCAGCTTTATACAGGAGCGGCATTAACAAGAGAAGGTCACTATTTGCACCTTTTGGGCTGTAACTCCCGCACAAGTCCCGCACAGCAGGACTCCTTACAGGCCACAGCAGTTCCAGGGGCAAATATCTCCAACTAGAAGTCCAGACAGTAGTTAAGCACAGACAGCATCAGGGAGACACCTAGAGGACTGTAGGCAGCAGAATGAGGAGAGGCTGAGCACAGAGTAATGAGCAGCAGCAGGGAGTCCACCAGCAGAACAGCAAGAGCTAAGGTAACAAAATACTCAGGCAAAGAGGAGCACACAGCCTGGACTTAAATAATCCGGACAGACAGGAAGTTCCATGGCAGGGCGAGATACAAGACTCCATCTTGGATCAGGGCAAATAGGCACAAAGAAAAGTCTGGAATCCTTACATTACTCCCACCTCAGAAGCGGCCTCAGGACGATCCAGGACCAGGCTTTTCAGGATATTTCTGATGGAATAGTGTAATATTTTGAGGAGCATAGATATTGCTCACCGGCTCCCAAGTGTTTTCCTCAGACGGATATCCTTGCCATTTGATGATGTACTGCAGTTGATTCTTACAGATTCTAGAGTCCAGAATCTTCTCCACAACAAACTGTTCTTGTCCATCCACCAACACAGGCTGGGGAGGACGCGTAATACAACCCTGAAAAGTATTTGGAGACACTGGTTTTAACAGGGAGTCATAAAACACAGGATGTACCTCCAAGGTCCTTGGTAACTTCAGATGACAGGCAAGAGGAGCACATGACCTGGACTTAAATAATCAGGATAGGCAGGAAGTTTCATGGCAGGACGAGATACATCTTAGATCAAGTCAAACAGGCACAAAGAAAAGTTCGGAATCCTTACACTCTTACTCTACATTGATTTTCTAACACATCACTGCAGTTATATGATTGTCATAGAGAAGGCACAGGCAGTTTATTACCATCTTTATTTTCTCTTTCTCCATATATACAGCGATAGTGGATTGCTGTAAATGCACAATAGATAGCACTGATGGCGCTGACTCCTTCAAACACAGCGGTCCCATGATTTCTCTGTAGAGGAAGGGAACAAGAGCTGTGAGTCAGGAGAGACCCAGGCAGCTCTGCTGTGCAGTCAGTATGCTGCATTTTCCCTGTAACTAGAGCTAGCCCCAGTTACAAGGGAAAAAAGATAAACATAAAAATAGTTAAAGAGGTTTTACACTACTTTTACATTGATGACCTATCCTTAGGTTAGGTCATCAATGTCTGATCGGCGGAGGTCCGACACCCGGCACCCCCAATGATCAGCCGTTATTGGTGTCGAATTGGCGGCTGCCGGCTGGAAGTACCCACTTGTCGAGCTGCTCTGTCTTCTGGTGGTGGTCAGGACTTGGTACTGTATATTCGCCTACTATTTAAATCAATTGGAGGCGGATATGTAGTACCCTGTGGAGCCCACTACCAGAACACGGCCAGCTCTGCATGTTAGTACTGCTGGCTAGCGAACTGTCGACACTGATAAAAGTTGATTGCGGTGGGTGCAGGGTGTTGGGCCCCAGCCAATTAGACATTGATGGCCTATCTAAAGGATGGCGTGCTGGTATCCAATCTCATATTCAGGTGGCTGGAAATAGTGTGGGAAAGGGGGCAGTGGAGGCTTAGCTTAGAAGGGTTGTTAAGGGTAGTTAAGGGTAAATCTGCAGGTGTAAAAACGCAGGTGAAAGCAGCACAAAATCTGCAGAAATCCGCACTAAATCCGCAGGTAAAACGCAGGTCATTTTACTTGCAAATTCTGCAGATTATGCACGGAAAAATCCGCACAGGTATCCGAAACATGTGCACATACCCTTTATATTTTGCAAGCATGTTAATTGCCTGCAGATCAGTAGGGACGGTGTCCTGTTGCCTCAGGCGTGTACAGCAACATAGGAGCCACAGAAGTAAGGGAGCCATTGCTATCTCCAAAGCAGGTGGATTTGTGCATTATCATAAGCTATTGGACCATATATTGTTCTTGCACAGGGACCCTCTGCTTCCTGTGTCCGATCTTATTTTGCTTATTCTTTTTATTGAATCTGTTCTCCACTCTGTGTTCACGATCAAGTAGGAGCTGCAGGCTCCGACTCCTGAGCAATTTTTCGGGGTCATTTGCGCAATTAGCGGTGGTCTCAGGCCCCTACTAATCTACATGCAATTAAAGTGATTGCAAAAATAAATAAAAAAAATTGCTGTAAGTTGAGTTACTCTTTACCTACTGCTCTCTGTTGTTCTGTAGTCCTAGTTGAAATCACAGATAGTAAACATATTATCATGAGCTCAGCCCTGTAACATCTGTATATTACACAGACCAGTCTCACATAGAATTTGACTTAATTCTTTTTGCAAAAAAAAATTGTTTTATAAGAAAGTTTGGACAAAATAATATTAATATTATGCAAATATAGGACATATACCTTTAAATATTACCTGGTTAACGCGGAAGCTGTAGGTAGTGGACCGAACAAAGAAAATCCCACAGGCAAATTAATCTTCCCTGACAGTTGTTTCTGTTGTGCGGGTTTTTAATTAGGATACAAATATGCTAGCTGATATAAATAAAAAGGAGACTTTGTGAGCAATGCCGCCTTTCGGAATAAATTTAAATGTTTATTGCTCTTTTAGAATATGTTGATTCTTTAGAAGCGGAGAAAGATATATTCATTTAACTCACAAGGATTCGTTCAGTCATTATTGTCAAAATTAAGTGATAATGTGCTGTATCATATTAAATCATCATTTAGACTGAGTACACTTTTTATGTATATTTTTAATAAAAATTAAAAAAAAAACATCAGAACTAATCCCGGTGCTTTCTACTGTGTTTCCCCTGAAAATAAGACAGGGTCTTATATTATTTTTTTGCTCTGAAAGATGGTTTAGGGTTTATTTTCAGGTGAAGTCTTACCTTTTTCCATGAACAACAATCCATATTTATTCTTGAACAAAAAAAAAAAATCAACATTTATTCTAATATAATCATGTCATCACATACTGCACATGTACAATCTTGGCCGAAAGTGTAGGCACCCTTGAAATTGGTCTAAACCCATCTGTTCCACCAGGAGTGCAAATTACCCAGAAACAGAAAACGCACTATACACATGAAAATTAAAACACATATTTTATTAAGACAATTTAAAATCACAAACTGATGAAAACCTCTGATGTCAGACACAAAACGTTGAATTCATCCAAATTCATGAACAGTTTTAAAGAGTCAAGATAATGCTTTGAGAATAATTAAATAAGTGATATCAAGCATAAGCCAAACTAACAATTTTTTACATATAGCCTGAAAAAATCATGGCAAAAAAACAAAAAGAAGAAAGGCTTCTCTTGAAACTATTGCATAATTAGCTCTCACTAACTCACTCTGCAATTATCAGTGACCGCTGGGTAATAATCATTGCAACCAAATATGCGGTGAATGCCCTGCCAAAATCCATAGTCTATAAGCACTGCTTAATTAAGGTATATATGTGCCATAAGTATGAAAACCAGCGATCAAGCAACAAATCACTTATATGACTCACATGGATGTGTATAGCTACGTGTCTCACTCCCCGACGCGCGTTTCATCCTCTTCCTCAGGGGGCTTGTCAAATTGGTCCAGAAAATTTTTGCAATTACATGTTTTGTAATTATAAACAGGTTTATTTCCTTTGTGTGTATTGGAACAACACAAAAAATATATGAGAAAAAAAGGCAAATTCAACATAATTTCACATAAAATCCCAAAACTCGGCCGGAGAAAATTGTTAGCACGTTTAACCTAATATTTGGCTGAATACTCTTTGGAAAAAATAACTAAAATCACTTCCTATAACCATCAACAAGCATCTTACACCTCTCAAATGGAATTTTGCACCCATCTTCTTTTGCAAATTGCTACAGGTCTCTCATATTTTACATGGTGCCTTTCCCAACAGCAATTTTAAGATCTCTCCACAGGTGTTCCGCAGGTGTTCAATGGGATTTCGATCCAGACTCATTGCTGACCACTTCAGAAATCTCCACCACTTTGTTTCCATCCTTTTCTGGGTGCTTGTTGAAGTATGTTTGGGGTTATTGTCTTGCTGGAAGACCCATGACCTAGGATGCAAACCCAGATTTCTGCCATTGGGCACTACATTGCGATCCAAAATCCTTTGGTAATCTTCGGATTTCATGATGCCTTGAACATAGTCAAGGCACCCAGAGCCAGAGGCAGCAAAACAATCCTAAAACACTGATGCGATCTAAGCCTGCGGGACAGCTTGAATTTCTTTGGACCTTTAATGGGGCTGCTTATCCACCTATCTGGACTATCATGCAATGCAACCTTTCAGAAATTTGTCTCTGCCATTCACGTCTAGGGAGAATAGCTACAGTGCCATGGGTTGTAAACTTCTTGATTATGTTGTGCACCATGGTTAATGGAACTTCAAGATCTCTGAACTTGTAAACTTAACATTTTTGACATTTTTCAACAATTTTGGTTGTCAAGTCCTCAAACAGTTCTCTTCTCCTGTTTCTGTTCTTCATGCTTAGTGTGGCACACACAGACATACAATCCAAAGATTGAGTCAAATTCTCTTTTTATCTGGTTTCAGGTGTGATTTTGATATTGCTTACACCTGTTACTTGTCACAGGTGAGTTTGAACGAGCATCACATGCTTGAAACAAAGTTGTTTACCCACAATTGTAACGGTACCAAGAATTTTGTCCAGCCCAATTTTGAGGTTTTGTTAAAACATGCTTAAGTCTTAACCTTGGAATGGAAATGCTGGGAGCCTGTAAGGCTGGTTTCACACATGCGTTTTTTTGCGCAAAAAAAAGCATGCTTTTTTTCCTATACTTTACATAGGTGCGCATACACATGCATTTGTATGCATTTGTATGCGCATGCGTTTTTTTGTATTGTGTGCTCGGGCGCACAAAATGCATCCTGTTGCATTTTTTTGTGCGTCCGACTTGTCCCAAAAAGACGCATGCGCACGCAATGCGCACAAAATTCACCCAAACACCCATTATAGTCTATGGGTGCGCTGACGTGCGCATGGTAATGCGCACATCAGCGCAAAAAAAGCATGCATTTTTTTAAAAACCATGTGCAAAACCGCAAAAAAATGCACACAAACGCATGATGCATTTTTTATGTGCGCTTGCACTGCGCACGGTGCGCAGCGCAAAGAAACGCAAGTGTGAAAGTAGCCTAAGAGAGTGGATTGCCCTGAGAAATCACCCAGTTTGCCTCTCTTCCCCCTAACGCCATCCCTGCATACTAGCCTATTTTCTCTTTAGTTCCTCCAGTTAAAGGACCTTTGGTGACATCATTGTCACTTGAACGTGATATCACCAAATGTCATTAAACAGTCATAATTTGGAATAGAATCGCTGGAGGCCTCTAAGAGAGTGAGGGCCCTGGGCAATTAGCTAGTTCACATTCTTCCCCATGCCGATCCTGACTACTTAAAAAATCCTATAAAATCATGCTAGAGCCTGTCTTCGGTGTAGGTCATATTTTTGGGTAAGCACAGTATGTGCTATATATCAACTTCCAAAATAGGTAGCATAAAGCTTCAATCAGACTACAGTCTTTTTTAGACCGGTGGCCCAGTATTATAGTTAGGGAGATTGATATCAAATGCATTTGTTATATTTACTGTCTGTTCTGCATAAAACTGATCTTAATTTCACAAAACTGCATTTTAAAACATTTTCTGTTGCTTTTGTAACCCTGATACTTAATGGTAAATACGTCACAACCAGATGTTTCTTTAAAGTGTTCAAGTGAAAATTCTACATAAAGAATATTTTTCTTTGTGGAGTTTTTGGGTTAGTGCTGGTGTTTTTTTTTTTTAATACAGTATGATGATTTTTTTTTCTGGTTTCTCCTAGGAATTAAAAAAAACTCTTAAAATAAATGTTTAAAATTGTCCAAAATAAAGAACAGCAGCAGACTGATTTAGAGAAATGCTTTAAAAAAAATACTGAACTAAGGAATGCTGTAGGAGAGATCAGCGCAAATAGGGTCTTATTGGAGAAATACAGTGAGCTTTACACTCAGATTAAACTCATCTATTTAATCTGTAAAAACAGCATATAATGTGAGGTCAGCTACAGTAGATCCATGGGTCAGCAAGTGACCATCAGACATCAATAGGTAGGAAGGAGTTAGTGGATAATCTCCATGCTGCTGAGAGGATTAAGACAAATATCCCAGTGTAGTAAAATAAGGTATACATGTGTTTTATCCTGAAGAAGAAGCAACTTTATACTTTGAAACGCGTCAAAATAAACCATCATCTTATTTTACTACACAGGGATATTGTCATGATCCATGCTGGATCAGGACTGATAAAAAGCACAGGTAACCTTTTTTTTTCTTAAGCTGTGCTTAAGTTGGTTTTTGCCCCCGGTGGCCATTAGGATTATTGCACTGTGGTGTCATTTGTTCTAAGTTTGCCCCCGGTGGTGGTGAGCGTAATTGCACACTTGTTTCTTTAGTTAAGTGAACATTATTATAATGCAGGTGTGATTGCCTGGCTCTGCTATAAAAGAGTCACAGGGGTTGCAATCAGTGTTGGTGATAGTGTTCATTTCTACCATCCTTGGTGGAGGAAGGAGCTGGAGAGCATTCCTTGCAGCACTATCTTAGCCCTGGTGTGGAAGGAGTCAGAGGGGATTTCCTTGTAGCTCTGACAGAGCTTGGTGGCAGCTATTCAGGAGGAGAGCTGCATTCTGGTGGTGGACTCTGTTGCCAGGAGCAAGTGCAACAGAGTAAAGCTAAGTGGTGTTTCCCTGTCTGTGTTTTTCCTTAGTGTGTATTAGTACAGCGGTGGGGCCAGTGCCTGTGCCACCCAGCTCCCTAGCAAGGGATAGGTGTAAGGTGTGCTAGGGCGACAGGTTCCTGATCTGCGCCTGGTGCGGAACTGGCATAGGGAACGTTAGGAGCGTTAGGGACACTGACTCAGGGGAGTGCAGGAGCTCTCCATGTCCCCTTTCCCTATCGCAGGGCCCACCATTGTAACTGTTTCCCCTTTCCCCGCGTCTTGTTGTTTTAGTTACCGGCCTGCGGGTCGTGTCACACAGGACGGGTCCACGTGGCATTATCACCAACCGACAACTTTTTTCTTCTGCTGAGCCATGGACCCAGTTCAACCCTTTGCCCAAATGATGCAGATCCTTACTAATGAGATTAGGGGGCTGCGCGGAGGGTTGGTGCAGCAGGTGCAGCTATTGGTGGGCTCTGGGGGCTTGGTTCAGGAACAGGCTCAGCCAGAACCCAAGATATCCCTACCTGACAGATTTTCTGGAGGGAGAGATCAATTCTTGGTGTTTCAGCAAGCCTGTAAATTGTATTTCAGGCTGTGCCCTCGTTCATCAGGGAGTGAAGAGCATTGGGTGGGAATCATTATGTCCCTTCTTAAAGGGGATCCCCAATCCTGGGCCTTCTCCCTACCGGACGATTCTCCATCATTGGTGTCCGTGGACGAATCTTTAGTGGCTTTGGCACTTGTGCATGGGGATCCTGATGGCGTCGCCCTGGCGGAATCCCGAATCCGTAGGTGTAAACAGGGAGCCCGGGTTACTGAGGAGTACTGCTCAGAGTTTAGGAGATGGGCCACTAACACTCAGTGGAATGACCCTGCACTTAGGAGTCAATTTATACAGGGTTTGTCTCCAAAGGTTGCAGGATACTCTGGTGCAGTACGCCGCCCCCAGGTCGCTGGAGGCCGCCACGTCCCTTGCCATCCGGGTGGATAGATGCCTTAGGGAAAGACATATACAAAAAGTGCCCCCTGATGTCCTCGCTAGGGAGGACGACCCACCAGTGTGGACGGAGGAACCCAGACAGCCCGGTGTTGTTGATACAAAAAAGGGGGTGTCTGTGGCTCGTCGTGGTGGGGGGTATGCTTTTCCTGTGGAAAGCTTGGCCATTTTATGAGAGCCTGCCCAGTTCATGCCAAGTCTCCAGACGAACCTATGCAAGTAGGAGGAGCTAGTTTATATTCGGAGCTGCCTACGGTTCGGGGAGTGGTGTCGGCATGTTTGTACTGTGGGCAGACTGGTCATGTCCTGAAGGCTTGCCCATTGCATGCCAAATTATCTGTGCCATCTGAGAAGCCGCATTCCCCTGGTTGCTTGGAGGGAGGCGACCAGGGAGTATACATTTCCTCCATTTTGCCCCCCCAAGGTTCCATGTCAGCAGAGGTCTTGGCTGGCGGGGTACCGGAGGTGATACCGGTGCTTGTGGATAGTGGAGCAGGAGTCAGTCTGGTGGATGCTCGCTTTGTCCAGACTCATGGTCTGAGGTGTAGGACGCTAGCCCAACCTGTTAGCGTCCAGACCTTAAGCTCTGTTCCACTGAGCCAGGGGAGCTTAACCCAAGTCGTAGAGAATATCCATCTGCGTATAGGACATCATGAGGAGTCCTTGTCATGCTACGTCTTGGAGGGAATGCCAGTACCTATTGTTTTATGCCTCCCTTGGCTGAAAAGACACAACCCGGTAATAGATTGGCGGGCGAGGGAAGTGGTCAGCTGGGGGCACTCATGTGAGGGCTGCTGCCTAGGAGCTACTGTCTCTGCTGTCTCTCTTCAACAGACCCCTTCCTCTCCGGTGAGGGCAGCAGATGTGTTGCAGGAGAGTAGGGGCAAGTCTCAACCCTCGCCATTGGCCAACCCTGGGAGGTGCAGACCTCGTTATGGAAGGGGTTGGAGGGTGGTGTACCCATTGGTGAAGTGCGGGGGTGTGAGTGTGGTGACACGGGGACGCCTCTGTTGTCAATCCCAGAAAGAGTTCTCCAAATGGTGAGAAACGAACGAGTGGCAATAAACATTCAGGTCCGGACCTGTGTGTGAATGAGCATGTATGGGTGGCCACCAAAAACATCTAGTGGAAGTGTGTTGTGGAGTGTTACCAGCTCATACCAAACATACACATACACAACTTGTTCCCCAGGTCAGCGCTTCGGAGATGTGTGGTGCCTCCAGAACATACGTTGTCAATTCCAGCGGGCTCGTTTCTCATCAACCTGATGTGCAGGTAGTTGCTGGGGTGAACTCTGGGTCTGGGCGTCTCCCCTGTAGGTGGTTCCCTGATGAGGAGTGGTCTTGCGGGTCCAGAGTCCCCTCATTAAGGGGAGGGTACTGTCATGATCCATGCTGGATCAGGACTGATAAAAAGCACAGGTAACCTTTTTTTTTCTTAAGCTGTGCTTAAGTTGGTTTTTGCCCCCGGTGGCCATTAGGATTATTGCACTGTGGTGTCATTTTTTTCTAAGTTTGCCCCCGCTGGTGGTGAGCGTCATTGCACTCTTGTTTCTTTAGTTAACTGCACATGATTATAATGCAGGTGTGATTGCCTGGCTCTGCTATAAAAGAGTCACAGGGGTTGCAATCAGTGTTGGTGATAGTGTTCATTTCAACCATCCTTGTTGGAGGAAGACGCTGGAGAGCGTTCCTTGCAGCACTGTCTTAGCCCTGGTGTGGAAGGAGTCAGAGGTGATTTCCTTGTAGCTCTGACAGAGCTTGGTGGCAGCTATTCAGGAGGAGAGCTGCATTCTGGTGGTGGACTCTGTTGCCAGGAGCAAGTGCAACAGAGTAAAGCTAAGTGGTGTTTCCCTGTTTGTGTTTTTCCTTAGTGTATATTTGTACAGCGGTGGGGCCAGTGCCTGCGCCACCCAGCTCCCTAGCAAGGGATAGGTGTAGGGCGACAGGTTCCTGATCGTCGCCTGGTGCGGAACCGGCATAGGGAATGTTAGGAGCGTTAGGGACACTGACTCAGGGGAGTGCAGGAGGTCTCCACTTCCTCTTTCCCTATCGCAGGGCCCACTGTTGTAACTGTTTCCCCGCGTCTTGTTACTTTAGCTACCGGCCTGCGGGTCGCATCACACAGGATGGGTCATCGTGACAGATATATGTCTTAATCCTGTCGGCAGCATGGAGATTATCCACTAACTCCTTCCTACCTATTAAAAAAATTAAAGTATTTAACAAATGCTAAAAAATTAATGTTTGTAAAGCAGGCCTAATGGTACAAAGAGTTGGACAGTATAGTTTTGTGTGCAAAAATATTTATAGTTTTATGGGGGATACAACAGTATGCTATGAAGTACAGTTCTAAGCTCCTTAAAGGGAGTCTCCCAGTAGGATCAACCTCCTTAAGCTTTTTAATGGGCATGTGGGTCATGGAAAGTTGATTAAAATGACTCCTTGATTACTGAGATCCGATGTCTTGTCCAGAGAAATTCACACTTTTCCTAATATGTAAATGAGCTCTAAAGATTATGGGCCGGACATAGATCACCCTGAGAATCAACCTCCTGATGCCTGCACCCATAGAAGGGTGGAAGAATGCAGAGGAAAAAGAGAACAGTTATGCACATGAGTGAGATTTCTTCTTAAGCTGCCGATATCACAGGGACAGAGTGAGTGACGGTAATGGGTGGTGAGATACAGTGGGGAAAAAAAGTATTTAGTCAGCCACCAATTGTGCAAGTTCTCCCACTTAAAAAGATGACAGAGGCCTGTAATTGACATCATAGGTAGACCTCAACTATGAGAGTCAAAATGAGAAAACAAATCCAGAAAATTACCTTGGCTGATTTGGCAAGATTTATTTTGCAAATTATGGTGGAAAAGTATTTGGTCATTAACAAAAGTTCTTCTCAATATTTTGTTATATATCCTTTGTTGGCAATGACAGAGGTCAATTGTTTTCTGTAAGACTTCACAAGGTTGGCACACCTCTCTCATCTTTCTAAGTGGGAGAACTTGTACAATTGGTGGCTGACTAAATACTTTTTTTCCCCACTCTATATAGAGATAAAGTGTGGAGGCAGACTTTTCTTCCAGGCAATGATCTTCCCATAGCCTGGAGAGGAAGTCTTTTACATAAATGAATAAAATATTATTTATCAGTAGTAAGCCATCTGATATGAGACCTACAGGTATCACTCTTTTCCTAAGTCTATAACCTGTATGCCCATATTTTCACTCTTTTCCTAAGTCTATAACCTGTATGCCCATGTTAATTTTTAGATAAATGTGGTGATGGATTCCCTTTCAATGCTAAATTACAAGTGTTTTTTTCATGAGTGTTTGGCTCTTGTTAATTAATCCGACTACAATGGAGTATTTTGTATTCTATGAAAGAGACTTATTAAGCTAATTATGGATCAAATTTGTGACAAAAAACTGCAGTCTTACATGCTGAACACCAAATTTACTATAAGACACTTTTTGTGTCTATTGACCATGGTGTAAAGTAAACCTCAGCACCGAAGAAGAAATTAGAAATTCTTGCTGCAAATTGTATATTTTATTTTGCTCTGACAAGTAAGAGGAACTGATAACATCCAGTGCTACAACCAAAAATGGTCTTTATCTAGGACATCTGTACATGAAGAAAGTCAGGGTTACAGAGGATGGTTGGATTAAGGTCTTAAATCTCTCCATCATGGAGCATGGACTTTGAGGTAAAGCGGTGCGGAGATTCCAAACCATTAGTAAAAATTGCACCAAAGTTTCCACAAAGACAAATAATCTTGGTTGCACCATGTCAGACTTCTTTATCCTCCATTTTCTTTATGGAGGAAGCAAAATTGGGTAATTACCATACTATAATCTTTTTCAAATTACATTTACTGCATGAAAATGAAAAAATAAATAATCAGAGTTTGGTTATCATTTCCCCAAATTGCTCCCTCTTTAAATTGGAGAGATGTAACCTTAGCAGTCAAAAAAATTCAGGCACCATTTATGGAGCCTGTATTCTGTTCATGGACATCCGAGGGTCTTTCCGATGCACTAGCTGCCATCACAACAGTCCCTTTTCACCATACACGAAGACAAACTCTTTCCACATATTAATCTGCAAATTTAAATGTAATCATTCTGGAATGTATAATTAAGTTATTGTCTATATTGGTGATATTACTCCAAGCATGCACATTGATAAAGTTATCATTCATGCTTTGTTCCTCTTTCGGCAAATTATTCCAAAGAAGTATGCGCAGTAAAACACAATATATTCCATACAATATATTCCATATTGCTGATCATAGCCTTTGGGTTGTTTTGTAATATGTTGTCACTTTTTATATTCTCCAATTTATTTATTTTTTTTTTTAACTTCTCTGCAAACATACTGAACTAATGATACTCATATTAGATACTCCAACTCCTAGGATGGATGACATTAAAGAGGATATCTACCTGAAATTAGAGATCTTCGTTTTTGAAAAAATATCTTCATGAGCCTAAAGGGAATGTCTACTTGTAAGCAAAATTTTTGTAACTTGTTTTTATTTAAACAAATTGAAAAGTCTGTGCTACATAATACATTAATATTCATATACAGATATTTAAATTTGCTGCATAGATATTTTAGAAAAAGAGAACATTTTAGCTTCTTGCAGTCACCAGTAGAGGGAGCATATGAGTGCAGTGAATACTCTTTAAAAGATTTTTTCAATTTTTGGAAAAGTAGATAAAGGAGAAGGGGGCAAGTTGAATGAAATAATGAAATAGGCATTTATTGCATGAAGAATTCTGTTATTCCAGCTTTGCCTCTCCGATGTGTCTAAATTGCTTTTGTATGCATAGCTGCAGCAATCATGTACTTTAAAGAACATGTCACCTCTGCAGCCAATCAAGACAGTTTACCACTGAGACCAGTGATTAGCAGTAGCAGTCACATATGAACATGTCATGGCTGCAGCCAAGTACATAAAGACCATCCAGAAGCACTGAAGTGGCAACACAAGACTAGAGATGAGCGAATTTGTTCAGATTTTGGCCCCAAATCTGATTTTGACATATTTGAGCCATATTCGGACACTATTTGTGCCGAATGTATGTCTTATGATCGGTTCCGAACATATTCAGTAATTTTAACTCCCAATGACTTTGATGACTTTCGTCTGTGTTTGACAAATATTGCTAAACAATATTTGAGTCCGATCGTATTCAGAACCGAATCTGAACATACTCGCTCATCTCTACACAAGACTACAAGTCATATATTTAGCATGCTTAAATTATTTTATCACATTGGTCTTTATTGCCTATATTTTTATTACTTAAAAAAATAAAAGGTAAATTCCACAAATTATACTTTCACTCTTCTTTATCAAAGTGAAAATAGCTCTAAACTCTGGTGTGATGACTCTGGCGATGTAGACAGCACAAGCAGCTGAGTCCCTTGATTGGCCGCAGCGGTCACATGTGCTGCCGTTGTGCAGTGGCAAAGAGGCATTGCTAGAGTAGGTGTAGTTAAATAATGCCGAGTTTAGTGTTTTTTGTAATAGCAAGCTGATTGGCTTTTAAGAGTCATAAATGGGAAGATCAGTAAAAATTCCTTCACTTCTTGGTTGATCTTATTCCAGACACATACTCCTTATTTTTGACCTGCCAAATAATTTTTACTATGTTTTTGATCATGGCTGTAAAGCTACCTATCCAATTACAACAAAGTTCTTCTACACCTGACATTCACCAGTGGTTCAAGAAGGTTTACCAGATTTACAGCTCCCACGCTTCTACTTGCCTCAGAACAAAGTTCCTTGTCCAACTTTTTACCCCTTGGAAAGAATTGCTATTGAATATTGTGGAGCCCTCCTGGTGAGTTTGATTCACAGTACAAAAACTAAGGGGTACTTTACACTAAGCAAGATCGATAGCGAGATCGCTGAAACATCACAGATTTTGTGACGCAACAGCGACCTCGCCAGCGATCTCGCTATGTGTGACACATAGCGGCAACTGGCCCCCGATGCGATCTTGCTGATCGTGCTCGAATGTCCCAGGCCATTTTTTGATGATTGGAGTCCCGCTGCCAGCATGCATCGCTGTGTTTGACACCATGACAATGACAAGCGACCTCATTGGCGACGCAGAACTCACGCTTATGGAGGTCAAGTCGTCAGAATAGCTGCTGTGTGACAAGGTCCCAACGACCACCAAGGTCATTACACGAATCACCATATCGTTGCTGCGTCGTTGAGGAGATCTGCCTGTTTGACAGCTTACTAGCGACCATGTAGCGACGCACCAGCGATCCTTACCAGGTCGTATCGTTGTCGGGATCGCTGGTGCATCGCTATGTGTAACGGTACTGTAACTTTTGCTATGCACTCAATATCTAGAACACATTGTTCTTAGAAAAATCCTCTGCCCACCCTATTTTTGCTAATCTTCCTGCTAGACTTGTTAAAGGGTCAAACATTGACTTACAAGATAGTTTTATCTTCTGGGAAAGAGCTCATGTTCATATTTTTCTCATGGAGCATTGCCAATAAGATTCCATACGTAACTGATCTCCTTAAGGAGAGCCAGACGTATCCCTGCAAGCAAGGTTAACGACCAAATAAAGGTGACTTCATTGCTGTCTGGCATCATTAGAGTCCTTTAAAAGACCTCAAGAGATGGTTATTACATACTTGTGATATTTACGTTATCTTTTACAACTTTGTATAGCGCCATCCCATATGATTGACCCTGACAAGACACGTCGCATGTGCGTGGCCATCTATTTCTGAAGATAACAAATTCCTTTTGGAAGATCGGATCAAAAACTTTCATTGCACAAGAGTATCAAAGTAGGCTGGGTAAATGCACAGAAGCCAGATGGGGATATTAAGGACATGAATTAATGTAGTGTATTATTAATATTACCGGGACTAATTGCACCATAATAAAATTGTAATAAATACCGTCACATCGTAACTATTTTAAAGCTGCTTAGTTTCATACATCTATAGCCCTTTATACACATATTTGTACAAAATGTTGTCTGTAATTTTAAAGATTTCAGCCTCAGGGAGGTTTCATTTTTCCATTGAAGTCCCCTTGATTTACAGTACGCAATATGTTACAGCTTCCTTATTTGCTCTTTTGGGACAGTTACTGACAGTAAATCTCTATTAAAATATTCTTCCATATGGTTGCATGAAAATTTTATTGCACTGTGCCTGAGGCTGAAGGTCACAGATGAGTAGCTGCAGTTAAGTATTGCAGTCTATGGACTCGGAGGTACATCTGCTCCGGGAGATGAAGAAAAATTTAAATTTTACTGTCAATATCAGTACTTAGATACAAGCTACGTTTGCTTGCCGCAGAAAACCCATATTGAAGCATTGTTATTTGCTGGATTTATCATAGCGTAGATGTGTAGACTGGTTATTCTGACCGTAAAATATGATAGAATCCTCCGGGTCACTTGAGAGCTTCCCCTAATGTATTTTTCATTTATGAAACATGAAAAATTTATATTCTCTGGTACGATCGGACGTTAGAAAAGTTATATGATTTCCGACATGCCTCTTTCAGTTCTCCAAAGTGTTTTCTGGACATCATATCAGGCAGTTGTAAGTGATATAATTTACAAAGGCCTTGAACAGAAAATAAGAGCATTTTATAGAAATCATTATGGTTCCTGTACCACATAGGCCTCAAAAAACACGGGGTGGGGGCGTTGTGTTATTCTGCAACTAATGGCTGCACTAAATGTTATCCAAATATTTTCCGACAAGGTTTTATTTCCAATGTAAACTGTCAGGATCGGGTATGAATGGTTAACAAAGTCAAATAATGTATAATGTGTTCATTTCAGCAGTCATGCACTAAAAACTTCCTCTCCTCGTCTCGTCTCCGTTCCGCTGGATTACGATCATCACTGGATAAAGTAAGCTCATTTGGTCCACTTTCCTGAAAAACCACAAGTGTATTTTGCATCAGTTTCAGACAAAAATACCACAAGAGAAACTCTTAGAATTTTTCTTTCTTAGGAGAAGGAAAGAAAAAAGCTAGTGTTTAGAAAGGAAGAAACTTAGGAAGGAGCAAAAATTATGCTAGATCGTAATAAAACTCTGCACACATACAGCTGAGGACTAGATAGACTTTCCTTAATGTGGACCAAAAATCTTTTTTTTTCTTACTTTTCCTTGTGTGTAAATACCTTGGCTAAAGCAGGGTGGCTTCTTGGCCACTTCCTGGACACTTCCCATAGTGCTGCTAGCTATCTGCCATCAATTTACAGTTCAATAATAGTTCATAACAAATTATTCACATCTACCAATGCTGACTGTGCTTTGATCTTAATGTCACAGTAGTGAACCATGTAAACCTTATAGAAATGTAATTGTAATAATAAGAATACACCACAGAATATAATGTAGCTCCCCAATAGAGTATACTGTAGCCCCCTCATAGGGCATAATGCTGCCCCCCTCATATAATATGATGTAGCCCCCAGAATATAATGTAGTCCCCTGAGAGAATAACGCAGTCCCATCACAGAATATATCATGCAGCCCCCCATAGAGTATACTGTAGCTTCCTCATATAGTATGATGTAGCCCCCCAGAATATAAAGTATAATGCAGCCCCTCTCCACCTCCAACATTGTTCTCCCCCTCCACCCCCATCATTGTCCTCATCACCACTCCCATCATTGCCTTCTCCCCCACCACCCCTATCATTCTCCCCCACCACCCCATCACTGTCCATTCCACCACCTCAATCATTGCCTCCTCCCCACCACCATCATTGTCCATTTCATCACCTCCATCATTGCCTCCCCCACCACCATCAATGCCCTTCACCTCCATTATTGCCTACCCCACCACCATCATTTCCCATTTCATCACCTCCATCATTGCCTCCCTCCACCACCATCATTGTCCATCACCTCCATCATTGACTCCCCCACCACCATCATTGACCATCATCTCCTTCATTGCCTCCCCCCACCATCATTGCCCATTTCATAACCTCCATTATTGCCTCCCCCACCATCATTGCCCATCACCTCCTTCATTACCTCCCACCAACATTATCATTGTCCATCACCTCCATCATTTCCTCCCCCCACTGTCATCATTGCCAATCACCGCCATCATTGCCTCCCCCTACCAATATCATTGTCTTTCCCCACCACCCCTCTCTCTCACACACACAAAGCACCGCATCACTCTCTCACACACACACAATGCACTGCATCACTCTATCACACACACACACAAAGCATCGCACCACATACCCACACAGGCACACAAACACACACAGGCACACAGCACTGCATCACTCTCTCACACACACACAAAGCACTGCACCACATACACACACACAAAGCACCACACCACAGACACAAAGCACCGCACCACATACACACACACAGGCACACACACACACAGGCATACAGCAATGCATCACTCTCTCACACACACACAAAGCACAGCACCACATAGACAGACACACAGCACAACTCACCTCCTCACAGCTGGAGCACATCCCGGCAGCCTCTTCCTCACCGACAGCTTTCTGTCTGAGACAGCACGCTGGATGATGACATCATCCAGCTGGTCTGTCTCAGACAGGAAGCGCCGGGCATGAAGAAGGATGCCGGGATGTGCTGCGGCTGTGGAGTGCCCGCTATTAAAGAGATATTGTATTCACGCCTCTCCACGCCCATAGGGGTTAGGGGAAGTGTGAATATTCATTTTGCTTTAGCAGCAGGGACAGGATCCTGTCTCCAGCTGCTGCTACGCTAGCACCGGTTCACCGGTGGGCCAGACCAACCCTGGAGGTAGTGGAGGGATTTGCAGAGGGGAGAAACAAGGGAGTAGCGAGGAGAGAAGTGGATTAGTCGGGCAGCAGAGTTGAGGACAGACTAGAGTGGTGCAAGAGAGTTGGTGGGAGGCCACAGATAAGGGTGTTGCAGCAATCAAGGCAGGAGATGATGAGGGCATGTACAAAAGTTTTAGTAGACTGAGGGCTGAGGAAGGGAATGATTCTGGAAATATTTTTGAGTTGGAGGTGACAGGAGGTGGCAAGAGTTTGGACGTGTGATTTGAAGGACAGGGCAGAGTTGAAAGTAGTTGTAAGGATGTAGACTGTCTTACCTCGTGACTACCCTGAAAACAACCACCTTATGCTTATGCGTAGTGTGAAAAGTGTTATACATCTTATGTAATTGATGTGTATGTGTATAATCCCTTTGTATTATGCTATGGTAATGTGTAGAATAGAGGGGCAAAAATGCCAAAACCTCATCATAGTGTACAGTATATAGATAAGTGTTTATAGATAAAAGGAAGCAAGGATTATTAGTAATATACAGTAGGAAATGGGAAATAGATAAGAAATAGTTAATGTTAGGTGCAGGCCACATATTGAAGGGGAATAGTGCTAAAAGGTGACGTACTTCCTGGTTATGTGTGGTTAGGAGTAATGGAAGGTTTAAGCAAGTTCTTCATGGAGCTCAAGTGCAGTGGGCTGCTAGGGCCAACATGGGCCTATCTCTAGGGGCAGTGGATTGCCATACAACTCCTCCATGCAAATCCATTTGTCGGGTCCTGGACCTCGAGATTTGCACCTGGGCCATTGAGCACATCGCACCTGCAGGTCTACAGGGGAAGATGGACATGGATCCTCAAAGGCAGAGGATGATGGAATCCAGGTGCACTGTCATCGGTTGAGAGGGATCCCTAGAGGTAGTACAGACAGCAGGGAAAGGGATGCTCTATCACGAATGAGTGCTAGGTCTTACATTATGTCCGGTACCTAAGGGAAAGACTGTGACCTATTGTGCCCTTTCCCACTTGTTCCTGTAATGACTGTGAACTGTTCAGCAGAAGTTTGACTGCTGAAAAACACTTGGTGTTCCCTGGATTGTGTGCGGCGATTCCTGAATATGGAAGTCTGGCCTATTGCCCACAAGTAAGGTTGATGCACCCCACACCTAACACACACTGGGAATGTGACACAAATATCTTGTAGGGTGCCTGAGTGTGCAGCAGCTACAGCTTGCTCACGACTACCCCTTCTGGCTTCTTAGATAGTATCTAAGATGTATCACCTGCACTAATCTTTCTTCTTTTAGCTTTATTACAGCTAATCTTAACATCTTTATCCTTAATATTTGGAGTATGAGAGATACGTTTAGATGTCAGAATATATGTGCTTTCTTTATTGCTCATTCGTCTGATATTTATATGTTACAAGAATGTGCTGTTCCCTCTTCTAGATCCTCCAACCATCTGGCCAGGGAGTGAAACCATGATCTATCCTACTGGTCTGTTAGTGGTGAATCTTTGTCTGCAGTGGCCACCATTCGGATTATGGCAGAAACTTTTATGTTGTGAGCTCATTTTCTCGTTCACCTTTGATGTCCGATGAACTCCCTCTGCTGGTGAAAGGAGGTGGTGAAATTGATTTGGATGGGAGAGACCTGTCACCTGAACAGGTGGATTGTGATTGGACATCCGGAATCTCTGAGTGGATATAAGGCAGCCGACGCCCTGTAGGGTTGCTGGTGATTTCTCTGCTCTGAGCTCTGGCCTCCAGTTCAGTTCCTGTCTTCTAAAGCTAAGTTTTGCTCTGTTATTGTTCCATGAGATTTTGTCTGATTTGCTTAGTTTGTGTGTTCAGCCAGCCCCGGCTGGGGCTTTGCTGAATTTCCAATTTTGTCCCTGATCGGTTAAATCTCTTTTGCTTTGTCTTCAGTATATATCAGAGTGCTGATAAAGGGATTTTGAAGTCTAGTGACTTCAGGGCCATTTTTCCTATCAGACGTGTTGGGACATTTTTGGTAGGGCTTTTGCGGATTGCAGCCAGCATCTTTCTGTCCTTTCCTATCTAGTTAGTTGGGCCCCATCGTTTGCTCTGCCTGTCTTTCTGTCTGTGTTTGTGTTTTCATCAGTTTTCACTGACAATACATGCTGGGGGCTGTCTATTGCTTTGGGGTCTGCTCTGGGGCAGTTTAGATTTCCCCTTTCTTTCTTCAAGCTTAGTTAGCACTCCGGCTGTGACGAGGCATCTAGGACCACCGTAGGAACGCTCCACAGCTACTGTTAGTTGTTGTGGGGTCTGCAATCTGCTAGCTACCAACCTCTCCAGTTTTCTGGACTTAGCTTGCATTTTTGTTTTTTCCTCCTCCGATGACTCATTCATAACCGAATCACCAGCCATACCGCAGATTCTAGGGTGCTCAATAGCAGGAAAGAATTGTAAAAAAAAAAAAAAGTGTCAGAATTATTTTTTTATGTATATTTTTTCCTCTTTTTCTCTGGGGCCGTAGGAGGAATTTTTTTCTTAATGGAGATTAAGCAATTGTCTGATTGTGTGGAGCAGCTCACTGCTGAAGTGCGGGGAATTTCCGCCTATCTTGCTCATTCACATGCTGCTGAACCAAAGATCCCTACTCCTGATATGTTTTTTGGGGATTGGTCTAAATTTTTGAATTTTAAGAATAATTGTAAATTATTTCTTGCCTTGAAGCCTAGCTCATCGGGGAGCTCTGCGCAGCAGGTTAAAATTGTCATCTCTTTGCTGCGCGGCGATCCCCAGGATTGGGCGTTTTCTTTGACACCTGATGATCCTATTCTAACTAATGTGGATGCATTTTTTCAAGCCTTGGGGTTGTTGTGTGATGAACCTAATGGTATTGATCAAGCTGAAAAAGCCCTGTTGGCATTGAGCCAGGGTCAGGATTCTGCAGAGTTGTACTGTCAAAAATTCTGAAAGTGGGCGGTCCTTACTACCTGGAATGATGGTGCCTTGGCAGCTCTCTTTTGGAAGAGTTTGTCAGAAACCGTAAAAGATACTATGGTGGGATTTCCTGTTCCCTTTGGTCTTGACGATTCTATGTCATTAGCTATTCAGGTTGATCGGCGTTTACGTGAACGTAAAATTACACGAGAAATGTTGCCACCTGTTGAACAAATGTCTGAACCTATGCAATGTGATAGAGTTTTGTCTAGGGCACAGCGTCAGGAGTTCAGAAGGCGTAATAAGCTATGTTTTTTCTGTGAAGATGCCTCTCATATTATTTCTGTCTGCCCTAAACGAGAGAAACGTTTTGCACACACATTTGCTGTGGGTGGTGTACAACCTAAGTTTCTTCTGGCAATTACTCTGATCTGCTCCCTGTCCACATTTTCCGCTAAGGCTTTTGTGGATTCAGGAGCGGCTCTGAACCTGATGGACTTGGATTTTGCTAAACGTTGTGGGTTTCCTATGACACCTCTGCGGACGCCTATCCCTTTGAGGGGTATTGATGCTACTCCTTTGGTGAAGAATAAACCTCAGTTTTGGACCCAGGTCAGGTGGTAATGCAGGTCGCCCCAGACCATCAAGAAAATTGCAGATTTTTGGTGTTGCATAATTTGCATGATACCATTGTTCTGGGGTTTCCCTGGTTGCAAATCCATAATCCAGTTTTGGATTGGAAATCTGTGTCTGTGGTGAGTTGGGGTTGTCCATGTGCTCTTAGTGACGCTCCTGTTTTCTCCACCTCTCCCCAGTCGCATGATGCTCCTGACTATTTGGCTGATTTTTATGATGTATTTAGTGAGAATAAGTCAGCGTCTTTGCCTCCTCATAGGAGTTATGACTGTGCAATTGAGCTGAGCCCTGGGTGTAAATTTCCCAAGGGTCGACTTTTCAATTTATCTGTACCAGTGCACGAGGCTATGCGATCCTATATTAAGGAGTCGTTGGAGAAGGGTCATATCAGACCATCCTCTTCACCCTTGGGTGCTCGTTTTTTTTTCGTGGCCAAGAAAGATGGTTCATTAAGGCCTTGTATTGACTATCGTGCCCTCAGCAAAATTACTGTTAAATATCAGTATCTGTTACCCCTGATTTCTGACCTATTCTCCAGAGTTAAAGGTGCTTGCTGGTTTACCAAGCTTGACCTCAGGGGGCGTATAATCTTATTCGCATTAAGCATGGGGATGAATGGAAGACGGCGTTTAATACTCCGGAGGGACATTTTGAGTACCTGGTGATGCCTTTTGGGCTCACTAATGCCCCTTCTGTCTTCCAGTGCTTCATGAATGATATTTTCCAGGACTTTGTGGATAAATTTTTGATCATGTCTCTGGATGATATTTTGATCTTTTCCAGGGATTGGGACTCTCATGTGGAACATGTTCAGACTGTGTTCTGGATTTTGAGGGAGAATTCCCTGTATGTTAGGCTGGTTTCACACTTGCGTTTTTTTGCGCTGTATTTTAGCGCTAAAAAACGCATGCTTTTTTCCTATATTTTGCATGGGATGCGCTTATGTGCACATACACATGCGTTTGTATGCGTTTTTACGCGCATGCGTTTTTTGTGGTGTGCGCTCGGGCGCACAAAATGCATCCTGTTGCATTTTTTGGGCATCCGACTTGCATCAAAAAAACGCATGCGCGCGCAATGCGTTTTTTACAGCAAGACACCCATTATAAGTCTATGGGTGCGCATATGTGCGCATTGGCATGCTCATGTATGCGTTTTTTTGTTGACCATTAGTTAGACAATGGAATTTAGGGGTTTGGGTTAGAATTAGGGTTAGTTAAGGGGGTTTAGGGTTAGGGTTTGGGTTTGGGTTAGGGTTAGTATGGTTTGGTTAAGGGTTAGGGTTTAGGGTTAGTTAGGGTTTAGGGTTAGGGTTAGGGTTAGTAGGGTTTGGTTAAGGGTTCGGGTTAGTATGGTTTGGTTAAGGGTTAGGGTTAGGGTTAGGGTTAGGGTTAGGATTAGGGTCAGGGTCAGGGTTAGGGTTAGGGTTAGGGTATGGTTTGGTTAAGGGTTAGGGTTAGGGTCAGGGTTAGGGTCAGGATTAGGGTTAGGGTTAGTAAAGTCATGGTTAGGGTTAGTGTGAGGGGCCAACTAATGTTGGAAAAAACGCAAACGCCGTAAAAACGCACTAAAAGTGCATACAAACGCATAAAAATGCTGCGTTTTTTTCATGCATGCTCATAAAAATGCTTGAAAAAAAAGCAGCATTTGTATGCGTTTGTATGCATTTTTTCTATGCGTTTTTTGTGGGAAAAACGCACTGCAAAACAAAGCAAGTGTGAAAGTAGCCTTAAGGGATCGAAATGCCTTTTTGGTGTACAGAGGATTTCATTTTTGGGATTTATTTTGTCTCCGTCTACTACTGAAATGGACCCGGCCAAGGTACAGGCCATTTATGATTGGGTTCAGCCCACTTCTTTGAAGGCCCTCCAGAAGTTTTTGGGTTTTGCTAATTTTTATCGTAAATTTATAGCTAATTTTTCTGGTATTGCCAAACCATTGACTGATTTGACTAAGAAGAGTGCTGATGTGCTGAATTGGTCTCCAGAGGCTGTTTCTTCCTTTCAGGAGCTGAAGCGGAGGTTCACTTCTGCTCCGGTTTTGCGGCAACCTGATGTCTCACTCCCGTTTCAGGTAGAGGTGGACGCTTCTGAGATTGGTGCCAGAGCTGTTTTGTCCCAAAAAGATCCAGTAACATCTAAAATGAATCCCTGTGCTTTCTTTTCCCGAAAGTTCTCCCCATCGAAACGCAACTATGATGTGGGGAATCGGGAACTGTTAGCCAAGAAATGGGCATTTGAGGAGTGGAGAAATTGGTTGGAGGGAGCTAGACATCAAGTCGTCGTCCTCACTGACCACAAGAATTTGATTTACCTTGAGTCGGCCAAACGCTGAATCCTAGACAGGCTAGGTGGGCCTTGTTTTTCACACGATTTGATTTTGTGGTCTCTTTTCTTCCGGGCACTAAGAATGTCAAGGCAGACGCCCCCTCTAGTAGTTTCTTTGCTGATTCTCCTATTGTGACCAAGTCTGCTACCATCTTAGGTGAGAGGGTAGTTCTTTCTGCCATCTCGCCCGATTTGAGACGTGCTTTGGAAGAGTTTCAGGAGGACAAACCTGAGCGTTGTCCCATTGGAAAATTGTATGGTCCTGACCAGTGGAGTAAGAGAGTAATGTCTGAAGTTCATTGCTCCACATTGGCTGGTCATCCAGGTATTTTTGGTACTAGAGATTTGGTGAGTCGGTCTTTTTGGTGGCCTGCCTTATCTCGTGATGTCAGGAAATTCCTGTGGGACTTGCTCCCGGTCTAAACCTTGTTCTCGCTCTAGTGGGTTGTTGATGCCTTTGCCGGTGCCCAGGAGGCAATGGACCCATATTTCAATGGATTTTATTTCTGATCTGCCTGTCTCTCAGAGAATGACTGTTATCTGGGTGATTTGTGATAGATTCTCTAAGATGGTCCATCTTGTACCACTCCCTAAGTTGCCATCTTCCTCAGAGTTGGTGCCCTTGTTTTTGCAACAGGTGGTTCGCTTGCATGGGATTCCTGAGAACATTTTATCTGACAGAGGAGTTCACTTTGTCTCTAGATTTTGGAAGACTTTTTGTTCCAAGCTGGGAATTCAGTTGTCCTTCTCCTCTGCGTTTCACCCTCAGACCAATGGGCAGACAGAGAGAACAAACCAGACTTTGGAGTCTTATTTGAGATGTTTTATCTCTGCTGATCAGGATGATTGGGTCTCATTTTTGCCCTTGGCCGAATTTGCTTTAAATAATAGAGCTAGTTCTGCCACTTTGATGTCACCTTTTTTTTGTAACTTTGGGTTTCATCCTCGATTCTCTTCAGGGCAGGTGGAGTCTTCTGCCTGCCCAGGTGTTGACACTGTGGTGGAGAGAATGCACCAGATTTGGGACCAAGTGATGGATAAGTTGTCTCTCTCCCAGGAAAAGGCCCAGCGGTTTTCCAACCGGCATAGGACCATTGGTACCCGGTTTAAGGTGGGTGATATGGTTTGGTTGTCATCAAAGAATATCTCTATGAAAGTGGCTTCTCCAAAGTTTAAACCTAGATTTATTGGACCTTACAAGATTTTGGAGCTACTTAATCCGGTCTCTTTTCGATTGGCTCTTCCAGTTACATTTAAGATCCATAACGTGTTTCATAAGTCTCTATTGAAGAGGTTTGTTGAGCCAGTAGTTCCTGTGGTGACACCTCCTGACCCTGTATTGATTGAAGGTAATATGGAATATGAGGTTGAGAAGATACTGGATTCTCGTCTGGCTAGATGGAGACTCCAGTATTTGGTTAAGTGGAAGGGTTATGGCCAGGAGGATAATTCTTGGGTCTCTGCTTCCGATATTCATGCCGAAAGATTGGTTCGTGCTTTTCATCGGGCCCATCCTGATCGGCCTGGTGGCGTGGATGAGGGTTCGGGGGAGGTACTGTTGTGAGCTCATTTTCTCTTTCACCTTTAATGTCCGATAAACTCCCTCTGCTGGTGAAAGGAGGTGGTGAAATTGATTTGGATGGGAGAGACCTGTCACCTGAACAGGTGGATTGCGATTGGACATCCAGAATCTCTGAGTGGATATAAGGCAGCCGACGCCCTGTAGGGTTGCTGGTGATTTCTCTGCTCTGAGCTCTGGCCTCCAGTTCAGTTCCTGTCTTCTAAAGCTAAGTTTTGCTCTGTTATTGTTCCATGAGATTTTGTCTGATTTGCTTAGTTTGTGTGTTCAGCCAGCCCCGGCTGGGGCTTTGCTGAATTTCCATTTTTGTCCTTGATGGGTTGAATCTCTTTTGCTCTGTCTTCAGAATATATCGGAGTGCTGATAAAGGGATTTTGAAGTCTAGTGACTTCAGGGCCATTTTTTCTATCAGATGTGTTGGAACATTTTTGGTAGGGTTTTTGCGGCTTGCAGCCAGCATCTTTTCTGTCCTTTCCTATCTAGTTAGTTGGGCCCCATCGTTTGCTCTGCCTGTCTTTCTGTCTGTGTTTGTGTTTTCATCTGTTTTCACCGACAATACATGTTGGGGGCTGTCTATTGCTTTGGGGGTCTGCTCTGGGGCAGTTTAGATTTCCCCTTTCTTTCTTTAGGCTTAGTTAGCGCTCCGGCTGTGACGAGGCATCTAGGACCACCGTAGGAACGCTCCATGGCTACTGTTAGTTGTTGTGAGTAGGATCAGGGGTCTGCAATCCGCTAGCTACCAACCTCTCCAGTTTTCTGGACTTAGCTTGCATTTTTGTTTTTTCCTCCTCCGGTGACTCATTCATAACACTTTTACAATTGAGTCAGTTGTGGAGCTTGTCTGTGGCAGGTTACTGGTAGAAGACATCTCTTTGTCAGGGAAACCTGTCAGGTTCATCAATGTTTTCACCTCCTCTGAGAAGAGTGAGTGTCTGGAGCTTTTCCAAGCCCTGCGGCCTCTGCTGCTCCTCAACCTCTATGACTCTATGAGAGTGCAGTTACCATTTTGGCACATCTGACAAATTGGATGTTGCATCTAAACTCTGTATACACCTGTTAGGCAGTTAGGCAGATTAGGCACTTAATTGTTCTTTGTTGGAACCGGCTGAAGTCCTGAAAGAACTATCAGATGCCTGTATCATGTGACTGAACTACAAGGATTGTTTCTAAATTGTATGTGATTCGTAGGAGTTTGTTACTGTTCTGTTACACTGCTTTTTTTTAGGTTAAGCATAGACAATAGGTATGTGAGCAGAAGAGGAACTTCAGAGATGGCAACTTAAATCTCTCCAACACCTTCTCCACTGCAGCTGTGATGTCAATGAGGAGCTGGAGGAGACCAAAAGAGTCTGAAAAGACACTTTAGACCTAAAAACAAGTCACAATGATTCCACCTCAAAGTGAAGAATCTGGAGACGGGTGAAAAATTTAATCATTCTTTTTCAAAAAACTTCACACCAGCCACAAGCCCTTTAATGAACTGCACAGTAAAAAAAGGATAAATAAAACTTGACTAGGAGGAAGTAATGAAGGTCATCACAGTCTTCTACAGTGAACACCACTTTCAGAAGGCCACTAACCCCAAAGCTAGCAATAAGTTCCTGTAAGATATCACTAATCATCTTGATCCTGCAAATGCAGAGGTCATGGATGTTGCTATGACTCTGGAGGAGCTTCTTTCTGCCACTAAATCCATTAGGCCCAATACGACACCGTGCAGTGAAGGTGTAAGGATTCTGGATGTTCCATGGAGCCTGCTTTGCCCTTGTTCAAGATGGACTCTGGTACTTCTTCCTGCCCTTGAACATCCTTTATGTCCTTTTCTTTAAGTCCCAGTTGGGAAACACTCCTTGCCTGAGTATTTTGTGTGCTGCTGGCTCCTGAGCTACCTCCTGGCTTGCTTCTGTTGTTCCTACTGCTGCTCGTTACTTGGTGCTCTGCCTCATCACTTCCAGCTGCCTTCAGTCATCTGTACTGCTTCTTGATCCTGACTGTGGTTACCTTTGTTCAGACATCTAAGTGAGGAGTTATACTTTCCTGGAATTGCTGTGCCCGTAAGAACCTTTGACATTATTATCAGCGTACCAATTCTTGAACTTTGTCTGTGCGGGCTGCGGTGCTGGACTTTGTGGGACTTTTTCAGTCACAAAGTAGTACACTGCAAATCCCCCTCATTGCCGAACATCAGCTGCATATTTCTGGACTGAAAGTTGCAGGACATTTTCGTTACGTATAAGTGCCGTTCGTACTCAGCTTCATTTAATGCTGTTGCTGGGCATTTTTGTTTTGTGCTGTTTGCTCTTCAATGTAAATTCAGGATGACCTCTGTTAGTTTATGTTGTACACCTTGCTTGTTAACCCTTTAATGACCAGAGCTTTTTTTTTGTTTTTTCATTTTCATTTTTCGCTCTCCTTCTTCCCAGAGCCATAACTTTTTTAATTTTCATCAATATGGCCATGTGAGGGTTTATTTTTGCGGGACGAGTTGTACTTTTGAACAACATCATTGGTTTTACCATGTCGTGTACTCGAAAATGGGAAAAAAAATTTCAAGTGCGGTGAAATTGCAAAAAAAGTGCAATCCCACACACTTGTTTTTTTTTTTGCTAGGTTCACTAAATGCTAAAACTGACCTGCCATTATGATTCTCCAGATCATTACGAGTTCATAGACACCAAACATGTCTAGGTTTGTTTTTTTTATCTAAGTGGTGAAAAAAAAATTCCAAAGTTTGCTAAAAAAAAAAAAAAATTTGCCATATTCCAATACCCATAGCGTCTCCATTTTTTGTGATCTGGGGTTTTGTGAGGGCTTATTTTTTGCACCCTGAACTGATGTTTTTAAGGATATCATTTATGTGCAGATACGATCTTTTGATCGCCCGTTATTGCATTTTAATGCAATGTCTATGCCACCAAAAAAACGTAATTCTGGTGGTTCGATTTTTTTTCCTGCCTACGCCGTTTAGCCATCAGGTTAATCCTTTTCTTTATTGGTAGATCGGGCGATTCTGAAAGTGGCGATACCTAATATGTGTTTGTGTGATTTATTTTTATTGTTTCATTTTGAATGGGGCAACAGGGGGGCGATTTAAACTTTAATATTTTTTTATTTTTTTTAATATTTTTTCAAATTTTTTCTAATTTTTGGCATGCTTCTTTAGAAGCATCCACTACTTGATTGGCACTGCTACATATAGGCAATGAGCAGATTGCCTATATGTAGCAGAATTACTGCATTGCTATGAGCACCAATCACCGGGTGGTGCCCATACCAATGCCTCATCAACAACCATAGAGGGCTCTATAAGACCTCAGGTTGTTATGGCAATGCATCGCTGACCCCCGATCACGTGACTGCATAGTATCTTCATAATTGTTACACAAGGTCATCAGAGCAGAGCTCTATGTGGCACTAACTGACTTCATTTTCTTGAACTTTTTTGTGCTGTACGAGGATCTTGTGACAAAAGGCACAATGAATCAATCAATGAAAGAAGAAATGGTCCAGTCTTTTTCTTCAACATGGACTACAAAATCCTAATTAAGTTTCATGCCGACTGTTATAGGGTGGATCATCCACCCTGACTAGACCTGCTTCTTTCCTGGACACAAGACTGTTGTCTCACGAGAGACACGTTCCATTTAATCAAGGACTGTCATGTATATGTGGCCCTGGTTAGTTTTTATCAGGAACAGGCCTTTGACCAAATCTCTTATGAATTCATGGGCAATGCACTGCAAAGGTTTGGTTTCTGCAAAAAATTTCTATTCCTATGTTAACCTGATGTACCTTGATATTTTTAAAACAATACTGGTTAATGGCTGGTAGACTTGACTCCTTTCCTGTACTTTCTGTGGTTCATCAAGGCAGTCCTCTTTAACCTTTCCTTTTTGCTTGTGTTATAGAGCTCTTTGCAGAGTCTATTCTGCAGAACGGACAGATCAGAGAGATCACCATACCAATTCCAGATCATTGCTGAAGTCACATGTCCCTGGCCATATAAAAAGCAGACATCTTGTTTTGATGGCGCCATTGTCTCAGTACAGAGAGATTTACACTAAAAAATTTGTTCGGCCTAATATTGTGGTGCAGCCACTAGTCCCTATTAGCTATTCCAAATGTTTTGTGATAAACTGTGTTTCAGTGACAAATCAGTAGGTCAGATTTCCACTTAAAAACTGTTAGGCTTAATATTGGAGTGCAGCCATGAGGCCCAATTAGCTACTCCAAATCGTTTGTGATAAAACTGTGTTTCAGTGGCAAATCAGAAGGCCAGATTTCCACTTAAAAATTGTTAGGTATAACAGTGTTATAAACATCTCCATGGATCCAGGCGATATCCTGAAGAATGTCAAATCTGTGTCCCTCGTGATGGAGCCATGAGCTGGCAGCTATTCTGTAGAGTGTTCCTGGCTGTGGTTTTGTAAAGAGTCTCTGGTTCTTTGTATCTCTGGATCTCTTGGCTGTCTGGTTGTATATATGAGCAGGTTATCAACTATCCTATGGATAGGAAGTTGCGATTGTTGGAGAATCCCTTTAAAATTCATTATTTCATAAAACCCGGATACTATATAATAACAATGAAAACCAATGTCTTGTATGATATAAAGTATGCAAACAAAGCTCTAATAACTATAAACTAAAGTAAGCACCGCTTAATCATTCTACTATTAAGCCAGTTTCCTATAGATTCTGTTTTTCTTACCTGATTTTTTTTTTAAAAATGATATAATGATATTAGGCTCAGCAATGTTCTAATGAAAAACAAAGGCAAACACAATAATGAACTGTAATTGCATTAAACATCTGGTTTCAAACTCCTTGGTGAATTTGCCACCTGATGACTTGAACTGATGTTCTTAGATATAGGCGATGCCTCCAGCTTCCTAATCATCTGGCACTTATTACAAAACACATTGAGCACCAACTTCCTTTCATTAATTGGCTCAGGGTTACTGGCACTGCAAAGCTGTTTTCAGGTATGTACTATGTATACAGAGGGAATAACATCTAGAATAGACTATGAGAAATTAATCAAATTACAATTTGACTATTAATTACAATATCTTTTCTACTAGAGAATATTATTGCTAAATTTAGTGCAGATTTAATAACTTCATAAAAACAAGAACCCCATTCCTTAAAAAAAATCATATACTGTATGTATATATATATATATATATATATATACAGTATACATGAGTATATATAAATATATATATAAACATATATATATATATCTGTATGCGCAACATCAATACAGCACCTTGTTGCAGGTGGTGGCTTTTTGGTAGTGTACCTATCTAGCATTTTTTGAATGCAGAAAAAAAACATGGCTTTATTATGTATATATTGAAAATAAATAGCATGAATGTTACATCCCTACAAGGGAAAAAAATGGTCCAGCAGGCGCATTTCAGACAGTGAGGTCTTTAGTCATTTTTGTGAATGGGGTTGAATTTTGTAAAAAAAAAAAAAGAATAAGTTTTTAAAAAGGTAGATATTTACCTGTGCATGTCTGGTTTTGCACACTTGTTTTACTAGCCCAGTTTGACAACCATACATGTCAGAAAATTATGGTTTCCCACTGCCATATTTTACTTTCTATATGTGTACCTACCAACCTAGCATTTATCAGTTGCAAAATTAGCCTTGAAATAACTGTCCAATGTTATTTATTGTTGCTTACAAAATATAGGGTAAAAGAAAAAGTATCAGTGTCAATGCATGGGGTAATGTAAAAAACATAAAACGTCTAAGAATTTTGGAGCTGTTAGGAAGCAGCAGAAGCACCATCATCACCACTGGCACAATTTACCTCCTTTGCCTCCAGCAACCATATCAGTGAGGAGAAAGTGGAAACCATTTTGGAATATATGGAACATGACTTGTCTCAATCACAGCAAAATGGTGTTACCTCTAGCAGCAACATTGTCAGTTGAACACAAACTAAAAGGGATAATTTTTGGACCTTTTTTTATTTAAAATGTAATGTTAAGCATGAAAAGTCTGTTTATGTACTGTGTTATTGAATAGGTTGTTGTACTCACACCAATCCTTAAACCGACCTATATGCAAAGTATGCGAATGCACCCAATTAAATTTTAGCAAAAAAATCCCGTAGACAGATGTCGTAGAGATACAGGAAAATGTGCAATTACTATCCATTCCATGAAAAAACATTATTTATTGAACATATTTTATAAAAGTATAAACAGACAATAAAAAGAACAAGTTTGTTTCAAGGAAAACCCTAGGTGTACCCCTCATGGCCTTGGGATTTTCTGTTTTTATGTTTCTGTTTTTTGCTCCCCTTCTTCCCAGTGCCATAACTTTTTTATTTTTCTGTCAATATGGCCATGTGAGGGCTTGTTTTTGCAACACAAGTTGTACTTTTGAACAACACTATTTGTTTAACCATATCATGCCCTGGAAAATGGGATTAAAATTAAAGTGTGGTGAAATTGCAAAAAAAGTGCAATTCCACAATTGTTTTTTTTTATATATATACATTTTCACTAAATACAAAAAATGACCTATCTTTATGATTCTCCAGGTCATTACGAGTTTGCAGATACCAAACATGTATAGGTTCTATTTTATTTAAGTGGTGAAAAAAACGTGGCATCATTTTCCATAACGTCTCCGTATTTCGGGATCTGGGGCTGTGTGAAGGCTTATTTTTGAGCACCAAGCTGATGTTTTTATCGATACCATTTTGGGGTAGATATGATCTTTTGATCTCCTGTTATTGCATTTTATTGCAATGTTGCAGCATGTCAAAACACGTAATTCTGCCATTTACTGATTGGATTATTTATTTTTATATTTGATAGATCGTGAGTTTCTGAACTCAGTGATACCAAATATGTGTATTGTTGATTTTTTTTATTGTTTTACTTTGAATGGCACAAAAGGGGGGGTGATTTGAACTTTTATATTTTTTAAATATTTTTAAAATCACTTTTCAAGGAGACTTGAAGCTGCGATCATCCATTTGCTTGTGCTACACATAGCAGGGCTTGAGAACTCCTATGTGCAGCAGAATTGATCATAGCAGATAAGCAATGATAACCATAGGGATCTCCTGCAGACCCTGGGTTGTCATGCCAACCAATAGGCGCCTCGTGATCATGTGACAAGGGGGCGATGATGGCGAGATTAGTGACATGTTTCCAGTGCTGCATGAGATTAACAGTGGCTTCTATCATATTAACAGCCGCGGGTGGATCGCGATTCCACCCATAGCTGTTATGGGCACATGACAGCTGTTCATCAGCTTTCATGTGCTAGAAAAGATGCTGGCTCAGTGCCAGAGCCCACATGGAATGCAGGGACATGACCTATGACATATATATGTCATAGGTCATGAAGGGGTTAACTCATAATAGTGAATATTGACAGAATAATAGTGACAAATATAACAAAGCCAATGTGTCATACTGTGATATATACAAGACAGAGATTCCGATGCCATATGTGGTAAATGGCAATTAGAATAATATTTTCTCAATCTGTGACATAAAGTCAGAGTGAAAGCAATGAATTATTCCCACATATAGTATGTCCTGCAGGCCAAAGTAAACATCATCATCCCTATACATAATATAAAGGACAGTAGTCCATGTGGTAAATATGTTCATATGTAAAGAGACAAGCTAATCTAATGTAAAAGGGTCTTGGCTTCCAAAATGCAATCATTAATATCCAGAGATGCCATCATAAGGTAATGAAACCTATAGGGAAATCGGAGCATATTGCAGGGAAGAAAAAAGGAAACAGGGTACATGTATCAATGACCACAATAAGTAGATGTGAATAATGCTAAGTAATTAAATAACCCATGCGCACCTGTAAGAGTATAACCTACCTATTGCTGTCCGGAGCCCCGGCACACATTTCACTTTGCTTCCTCAGGGGTACCTTTCTTTTTCATCATTTGTTTATGCTTTTATAAAATGTGTTCAATAAAAAATCTTTTTATATTGAGTGAATAGTAATTGTGCTTTTTCCTAAATCCCTTCAACTTCTGTGAATGGGAATTTTGTGATACAATTGCAAAGGCTGTTGGCTAGTAACTGGTTACGATCTGTTTCTATGGTCAGAGCACTTTGACATTGCTAAGGCTAGGTTCACATTTGCGTATGGAGGAGCTGCGGCCGTCTGCGGACTTCCTCCGTGAAACTCCGCCAAGTGCTGCATCTCCTCCACTCAGCTCCGCCTACAGCCGCATACTTCTGCATACGGCCTGCGTACTCTATCTTTAACATTGGGTACGCAGGTCGTGCGAATGTATGTAGATGTCTCCACATGTGTCATCTTGACGATGCGGCGCCGCAAAAAATTCCAATATGATGACTTTGATGCGGGTCGCCGCATCGTCAAAACGACACATGTGGAGGCATCCACATACATCCGCACGACCTGCTTACCCAATGTTAAAGATAGGGTACGCAGGCCACATGCAGAAGTATGCGGACGTAGGTGAAGCTGACCGGAGGAGGTGCGGCCATGGGCCGAGCTTCACGGAGGAAGTCTGCAGACGGCCGCAGCTCCTCCATATGGAAATGTGAAGCCAGCCTAAGGCTGTGCTTCTATTAAATAGATTGAAGAGATGGTATACAGTTTTAGAAGACATCAGAGTATTATATACTGTATATCTTTTCAGGGCAATTGGAGTACCTTTCATTCAAACTTTTTTGAAAATTTTTTCGAATCCCAACAAAATTGAGAAAAAAAATCGATTATCTCTCTGTACTATTATTTAGTCACAATTTTTTTCAGCTTTTTTTGTTCCTTATACCTCATCATTTTTACACCAGAATACTGGCGTAAAGGCTTTGATGAATTTGGCCTATAGTGTTTTGTGTTTGTTTTTTCTCAGTTGTTTTCTGTAGGGAAATATGATAAAAAAAAAATCTGAAGTGAAATCTTTCACAATTTGTTGTAGATTCATTACGTGAATTTTTATTTTTTTGATCTTAAAGAATGAGTGCATTCTTCTGATCAGATACTGACATGTGAATCAAGCTTTGGTTTATAAGCATTGCCAGAGGTAATTCTGCATGTCAAGGAACATCAATTGCACATTTTTTCATGCATATAGAACAACATAAATCTTGAACCTATGGCTAGGTGTGACGATAAGATTATCTATCTCAGTGACAATAAATATTTCTTCTGCTATCTACATTGATTCCAAAAATAACATTAGCATTGTCCAGTTCTCCTTTTCCCAAAGGCCCATTTACTTTCATTGTGAAATACATTCTCAGCAGTTTGTTAGTCAATTCTTCATTACCAGGGAAAGTCAAATCAGTGTTTTTTAATTAACACAATTGTATGGACTTCAATCTTGCATCACAATAGGTTTTCTGACCTTGGAGCTGCATGCATGGGTTCATTATTGAGTATATTGTTTCCTATAAACATATGAAACCCAGGACCATAACAATTCCATCAAATAAAACAAAGTTATCCGAGAGCAGAATTAAACTCTAGATGACCCTTAGCACTACTCTGTAGACCCCTATTAATAATTTCTAATCTAATCACTGTGGATAAATGTACTATAGCAGGCCATGCCAGGCACCTCGCCAGGAATCCTACTGCATGCCATTTGATTCATTTCAGTCTGGAGCTTCTATAGAGAAGATGCATCTTTTACTAAAATGCTACTTGATAATTTTTCTTTTGTTATCTTCTACTGGAAAAATATGTCCTTGTAAATGACAGACATGTTTCTTAGCAAATTGCTCTGGACTGACTGCCGGAACCCGTGCCAAAAGCCCTGTGAACATATCAGTAATGTTCATGCCAGTTTTATGTCAACTGCAAATTTATGGTATGTAAGAAGCTTGGGAGGAAGTTTGTATTTATTTTTCTTCTGTAGATTTATTTCATGATCTGCACTGCAGTCAATGAATGTTTCCTCATCAGGGGAAGCGTTATTTAGTCTGGATTGTGGACAAGTGGTGCTTGTTGAGGTCACCATGTTGTCCTCACTTCTTTATGCGTATATAGGAGTGGAATTTACAATCTTGTCTGATATATAGCCAGCGTAATCTTAGTCTAGAAATGGACTAATTTGTGCATCTTTAGATACCAGGTCTCATTTGGCTTACTTTTAAAGAATTTTTTTAAACCAAAACGTTGGTTCATCTGAACCGATTCCCTTTCTAAGCAAGCCATTCAATATTTCCCTCAAGTCACACCCTTTTTGTGCCTAAAAATGTCTAAAACACTTTTTAATTTTGGAGCAAGGCTTTTGCACTTATTGGCACTTATTGGTTAGTAAAACTGAATTAACGCTTACTTCCACCTTGTTTCACTACTTTATTCCTTAACCGATCAGCATGAAGCAGTGTGAAGGGAGAGGAAGTACAGCAGAGGTGACAGTGCTACGAATAGAGGAGAGCTGATAGAAAGGTTTGTACTGTGACACAGCTAAACTCAGCTGCACTGCCCCTTCTCCCACAGTGAGTCATGCAGGAGGTTAAACCAGGACTGTAATACATATTTTTCACAGACAGAGGAACATGCTCTTAGTTACAGCGGGGCATGTTCTTCTTTACTTTGAGTGTTGCACTGATTGCACTGCAGAACAAGCTGTCAGTCACTGCTTGGGCATGCTTACAGATGCTGTTCTCAGTGCTGTGAGCGGAAAGTGTACCAGCGCTAGCTTGCCTCTATGGCTGAAAGATTTTCTTCTGGGAACTGCACCTTTAGGAAGGAGGTTGGGCATCTTTCTATTGCTAGTTACCTGACAATTCACCCAATATCTGCAAGTTTTCAAGCATTATCTGATATGAACCTTGACTTTTTTTTAACCTAAGGCTTAGGCTATGTTCACAAGCAGGTTTTGTTGTATTATTTTCTTCAGCCAAAACCTGCAGTCATGGCAGTAAAAAAGCTGCAGGCAAATTGCCCACTTTTCTGATATTCAATAAGAATCAGGTGTGTCCATGATCATGAGATCTTGACTAAGACGTAAACTCGAAACGCGTCGATAGCTCTCAGGTTCTAAGCCAGTATGTATTTAGTCCTGGACACCATATAATGGGACATTTTTTACATTTATATTGAATAAAGGATATTTTTTTTAATCTTCGCCTTTCGCTGTACACACCTGATTCTTATTGTATTCACTCGTGGTAGCTTCGCCCTAATCCGTGCGGGGTGTCGGTATGCAAGCAAGAGCTCTGGACAAAGAGTTGGTGAGCAGATTTTTTCTGTTCTATTTTTTCTGACATTGTTGCAGTTTATTTTGCAGCATTTTTGGGTGTGAATTACATGTGTGCTTTGTCTCCAGTACATGTTTAAGTTTACTAATGTTAGTTTTATTCATCAAAAATGCTTCAATAACACAGCAAAAAATGCAGCAAAATCAATGCAAAAACATTTGTTGCATTTTTTACAGTGTTTGCATACTGCAGAATTAAAAAATACTGCGGTTCGTTAATTCAGCCTCGAAAAAAAAAAAAAAGTGTGCACATAAGATTTCTGAAATCTCATAGAATTTTCTAGTACTGTAGAAAGCAGCTTTTAATTTACATAAAAAAGCAAAAAAATGCTGCATGTGAACATAGCCTTGCAGTATCATCCTGCAGGTTTTCTCCTGCTCTGTACTGACCACATTCCAGCAATGACTTCATACAACTTGTAACAATTGCATCCAATCACTTGGATCAAGGTGCCGTACTGTGTTGTGTGAGGGGCCGAGTTATATATCATGTTACCAGGTGCTCCAATCAAGCGGCGCGTGTGTCCGGAGTCCTGCCCCGGAAGCTGCATCACCACCGGCGACAGCGCGGCGCTGCGTCTCAGACGACGTCGCTATGACGTCACTGACCCGCAGACGCCACTAATGCGCCTCAGCAATGCTCCATGGGCACACACCGCAGACATGCGCACTGGAGCCAACTCTCTAGGTGATAAATACAAGAAAGGGAAATGGGTTCTAGATATAACAAATTACACAAAGTGAATATATATATAAATGAATCCAAAAGATTAATGAGCGCTAGCTCATAACAACTATATCATTAATAATAGTGAAAAATAAAAATATATATAAAATATATAATCCCATTACAATGGACATTAATGTGATTATACCATCAACTATGTATTCCTTTTATATATAAAGGAGAGATGGTACATGTGAAATACTTCAAAAAAGGTGCACATATAAATGTGATTATACTATCAGCTATGTATTCCTTTTATATACACAGGAAAAATGGTGCATATGAAATGCTTCAAAAAGAGTGCACACATAATACATGTGACATATATAAAATGATACACCAACGTGAATAAAATATTTATCTTTTTTTCTTTCTTTTTATTATTCATCTTTTTTCTTCTTTTTCTTGTTAAATAAAAATAGTCCCATAAGCCAAACTTGATATGATGTTCTTGAGCCAGGATATAACACCAAGGGTCCCTCCAGATCTTCCCCACTAAACGTCCTAGAAATTACGGTGTTCCATTAGAGATGACTAAAGGGAAACAAACCAATACAGTGAACATACAAACATATATAATAAAAACAAAACCATGTCACAACACAAAAATTACAAATATGAGCTAAAACTCAACTGCTCATTGAGTCCAGCCGGTGTGATGGTATCAAGAACTGTGATCCACCGGCATTCCCTTTGAGCTAACACACGTTTGGTGTCACCCCCCCTTATTCCCGCACGGATCCTGTCAATACCCCAAGCTTGGAGTCCACTCGGATCACATTTATGTTTCAACCGAAAGTGTCTCGGAATAGGTTTGAGAGCATTAATATCCTCCACTTCACGTGCCGCCATTATATCTCTAACATGTTCTCTTATGCGAACGCGTAGTTCGCGTGTAGTTAATCCAACATATATTAGCCCACACGGGCAAACTGCATAATAGACCACATATGTGGTACTACACGTGATGTAACCTCTAATTTTGAATTCACGACGGCCATCCGATGAAGTGAATGATAATGCCCTCCGAAGATTCCTACATGCTAGGCACACTCCACATGGAAAAAATCCATTCCTGGGTGTGCCAGCCTGAAAGAAGTCTATACTTTTGGTGGTATAGTGACTCCTCACTAGCATGTTCTTGAGGGTATTACACCTCCGCGCAGTCATAAGGGGGCGTTCAGAAAGGCACTCACGTAAAATTGGGTCAGTTCTCAGAACCGCCCAATGTCGGTTCAAGATAGATCTCATCAGGTCCCATTTATGATTATATGTTGAAATAAATCTTACTTCTCCATCCATTTTAGGTTTGGATTTTTTCCACCTGTTTCCCAAGAGATCAACCCTAGAAGATCTTTTGGCCCACCAATAACCTCTCCTAATGCTTTTACCACTATAGCCTCTTTGGGTAAATCTTTCCCCAAGGTCCACCACCTGAGCCTCAAATAAGGCATCAGTTGAGCAAATCCTCCTTGCACGTAAAAATTGTCCAACTGGAATAGACCTGATCGTGGAATGCGGATGTGACGAGGATGCATGCAGAAGGGCATTCACAGAAGTCTCCTTTCTATACAGATCGGTGTGAATTAAACCATCATCCTGTACTTTTATCATAACATCAAGAAATGTAATTTGATGGTGGTGAAAAGCATACGTGAGATGGATATTGAAGCTAGTCTGGTTCAGAACCCCCACAAAGTCATGTAGCTCAGAGACAGGGCCTTGCCAGACAAATAGAACGTCATCAATGTATCTGAACCATCCCGCAATCTGGGGAGCGGCCAGTGCGCCATCCGAGAAAATCTCCCTCTCCCAATAACCCAAGAAAAGATTAGCGTAGGATGGCGCACAAGCCGCCCCCATCGCGGTGCCCTGTCTCTGTAGAAAATATCTGTCCTTAAAAGTAAAGAAGTTGTGGGTAAGAACGAACTCCAATAGCTCCAAGACCAACTCACGCATGTCCGGATCTAAATTACTCGTTTCCAGGAAGAATCTGGAAGCCCTCAATCCATCCACGTGTCGAATACTGGTGTAAAGCGATTCGACATCTGCTGTAACCAAAATCATGTCCGCATCCACAAACAGGCCATCCAATCTCCTGAGGACATCATTAGTGTCCCTGACATAGGAGGGCAGCGTCTCAACCTGCGGATGTAAATAGTATTCAATGAATTTGCAGGCTGGGTCGCATAGCCCCCCCATGCCAGACACAATGGGACGTCCAGGAGGAAGCACAGGATCCTTATGGACCTTGGGGAGAAGATAAAAAGTGGGAATCACCGGAGTATGAACCAAAAGGCCCTGCAAAACTTTTTTAGTTATAATACCTCTTTCATATGCCATTTCAAGAATATTATGTAATTCATTCTGAAAGATCTTAAGAGGGCTATTTGGCAACTGAGAATAATATTCTTTATTTCTCAATTGTCTGAAGGCCTCTTTTTCATATTTATCTACAGGCCAGAGAACCACGTTTCCCCCCTTGTCAGCCGATTTAATAACAATGTCATCCCAACTTCCAATTTCACATAAAGCCACTCTCTGTTGTGGGGTCAAATTATCACTTTTTTTATAATTGGTGATGGTCTTAAGATCTTCAGTCACCAACCTTGTAAATATCTCGACCTGGGGACAAAGTGAAAAAGGGGGAAACGTGGTACATCTGGCTGCAATAGGAGGTAAAGATCCACTTACCGAATCTCCATGAGACTCACTCTCCAATTCTTCTAGAGTATGTATTGCCTCAGCTTCTGAGACCGATAGACTTTGGTCTGACAGAGGGCGTGAATGTAATTTTCTAAGGATGATCTTTCGGGAAAACAGGTGGAGATCCTTTACCGCTGTAAAGTAATCAAAATTATTTACTGGAGAGAATGATAAACCAAGTTGTAATACACTTTTGTGAAGATCAGAGAGCACATGTGAGGAGAGGTTAATTACCTCTAGTGTGTTTGTTCGAGCTTTTTTGTCACTCTTAGGTGAATTAGCCATTTTTCTTTTGTTGGTTTTTCCATTCTTCCAACGTCTATCTCTCACATGATCCCTCCTGTCCCACAAAGGCCGTACACCATCTGAAGTATTCATGGGTTCTTCAAGTGATGATACCGATGAAAGTGAGGTGGACCTTCCTCTTATAGGATTTTTATTATTATTACCATTCATTTGGCGATAACGCCATTTATAAATCCGATCCTGTTGTCGATCAGTAAGGTCACGCTGATATTTTTTAGTTTTTCTCTGAACAACCTCCGTTTCACATTTTTTTAAAAATGTCTCCACCTCCACCTTCACCTTGGCTACCATCTCACCAGCAAGGTTTTTGTTCACCTCATCCTGTATAGATCCAATTTCAACATCTAATTCATTTAGTTGTTTTTCATTATATTTAGACAGTAATTCCATATATTTCCTTGAACATGTGGAAGCAGCATCCTCCCACTGGTTGACAAACTCACTGTCATTAATATTAAAGGATGGGAACACTTGTATCCGTAAGCCTCTTGGTATGAGGCCACAGATTAAGTACTTATACATGAATGCCTTATTCCACCATAACCGTGTACGTTTATTGAGTAGCTCTTTATATTTAATAATCAAAGTACTAGTGTCACCAAATTTACAATCCGTATTGATACCAGATCCTTCATTAAAAACTTTATCAAGTTCAGTCTGCCACGCTTTCTCGCGTTCACTGAAATCCATATGTTCCTTATTGGTAACTGTGAAAACACAGATAGCAAGCATATAAAACAAAACCATACGGAACCAAATGTAAATCCCAGTAGAGTCGCCCACTATATAGTGTCGTCTCAATGGGAAATAGACACTCCCGCATAACATATTAAACTGGAAAAAACAGGGAGTACAAGTCCAATCACATAAAAATAATGAGCAAAGTTTATTAAACATATAATATTGACAATTACATAAATGACAGAATATACATAAAGGATCAGATAAGTATCTGCTGCTTGTTAGTCCTAAGAAATTAACAAAATAAAGTGCTTAGTGCCTGTAACAAATATGGGCCATATTTGAGGGATATAAAGGTAAAAGAGATCCTAACAGGTGCGCATCCTGAAAAAATCACTATCCCAAGCCATAGTGCTTACCCATACTAAACTTAGCCAAGGACCACAAGCAGCGCCGCCACCGACGCGCGTTTCGCCTCTTTTTCAAGGTGCCGTACTGTGTTGTGTGAGGGGCCGAGTTATATATCCTGTTACCAGGTGCTCCAATCAAGCGGCGCGTGTGTCCGGAGTCCTGCCCCGGAAGCTGCATCACCACCGGCGACAGCGCGGCGCTGCGTCTCAGACGACGTCGCTATGACGTCACTGACCCGCAGACGCCACTAATGCGCCTCAGCAATGCTCCATGGGCACACACCGCAGACATGCGCACTGGAGCCAACTCTCTAGGTGATAAATACAAGAAAGGGAAATGGGTTCTAGATATAACAAATTACACAAAGTGAATATATATATAAATGAATCCAAAAGATTAATGAGCGCTAGCTCATAACAACTATATCATTAATAATAGTGAAAAATAAAAATATATATAAAATATATAATCCCATTACAATGGACATTAATGTGATTATACCATCAACTATGTATTCCTTTTATATATAAAGGAGAGATGGTACATGTGAAATACTTCAAAAAAGGTGCACATATAAATGTGATTATACTATCAGCTATGTATTCCTTTTATATACACAGGAAAAATGGTGCATATGAAATGCTTCAAAAAGAGTGCACACATAATACATGTGACATATATAAAATGATACACCAACGTGAATAAAATATTTATCTTTTTTTCTTTCTTTTTATTATTCATCTTTTTTCTTCTTTTTCTTGTTAAATAAAAATAGTCCCATAAGCCAAACTTGATATGATGTTCTTGAGCCAGGATATAACACCAAGGGTCCCTCCAGATCTTCCCCACTAAACGTCCTAGAAATTACGGTGTTCCATTAGAGATGACTAAAGGGAAACAAACCAATACAGTGAACATACAAACATATATAATAAAAACAAAACCATGTCACAACACAAAAATTACAAATATGAGCTAAAACTCAACTGCTCATTGAGTCCAGCCGGTGTGATGGTATCAAGAACTGTGATCCACCGGCATTCCCTTTGAGCTAACACACGTTTGGTGTCACCCCCCCTTATTCCCGCACGGATCCTGTCAATACCCCAAGCTTGGAGTCCACTCGGATCACATTTATGTTTCAACCGAAAGTGTCTCGGAATAGGTTTGAGAGCATTAATATCCTCCACTTCACGTGCCGCCATTATATCTCTAACATGTTCTCTTATGCGAACGCGTAGTTCGCGTGTAGTTAATCCAACATATATTAGCCCACACGGGCAAACTGCATAATAGACCACATATGTGGTACTACACGTGATGTAACCTCTAATTTTGAATTCACGACGGCCATCCGATGAAGTGAATGATAATGCCCTCCGAAGATTCCTACATGCTAGGCACACTCCACATGGAAAAAATCCATTCCTGGGTGTGCCAGCCTGAAAGAAGTCTATACTTTTGGTGGTATAGTGACTCCTCACTAGCATGTTCTTGAGGGTATTACACCTCCACGCAGTCATAAGGGGGCGTTCAGAAAGGCACTCACGTAAAATTGGGTCAGTTCTCAGAACCGCCCAATGTCGGTTCAAGATAGATCTCATCAGGTCCCATTTATGATTATATGTTGAAATAAATCTTACTTCTCCATCCATTTTAGGTTTGGATTTTTTCCACCTGTTTCCCAAGAGATCAACCCTAGAAGATCTTTTGGCCCGCCAATAACCTCTCCTAATGCTTTTACCACTATAGCCTCTTTGGGTAAATCTTTCCCCAAGGTCCACCGCCTGAGCCTCAAATAAGGCATCAGTTGAGCAAATCCTCCTTGCACGTAAAAATTGTCCAACTGGAATAGACCTGATCGTGGAATGCGGATGTGACGAGGATGCATGCAGAAGGGCATTCACAGAAGTCTCCTTTCTATACAGATCGGTGTGAATTAAACCATCATCCTGTACTTTTATCATAACATCAAGAAATGTAATTTGATGGTGGTGAAAAGCATACGTGAGATGGATATTGAAGCTAGTCTGGTTCAGAACCCCCACAAAGTCATGTAGCTCAGAGACAGGGCCTTGCCAGACAAATAGAACGTCATCAATGTATCTGAACCATCCTGCAATCTGGGGAGCGGCCAGTGCGCCATCCGAGAAAATCTCCCTCTCCCAATAACCCAAGAAAAGATTAGCGTAGGATGGCGCACAAGCCGCCCCCATCGCGGTGCCCTGTCTCTGTAGAAAATATCTGTCCTTAAAAGTAAAGAAGTTGTGGGTAAGAACGAACTCCAATAGCTCCAAGACCAACTCACGCATGTCCGGATCTAAATTACTCGTTTCCAGGAAGAATCTGGAAGCCCTCAATCCATCCACGTGTCGAATACTGGTGTAAAGCGATTCGACATCTGCTGTAACCAAAATCATGTCCGCATCCACAAACAGGCCATCCAATCTCCTGAGGACATCATTAGTGTCCCTGACATAGGAGGGCAGCGTCTCAACCTGCGGATGTAAATAGTATTCAATGAATTTGCAGGCTGGGTCGCATAGCCCCCCCATGCCAGACACAATGGGACGTCCAGGAGGAAGCACAGGATCCTTATGGACCTTGGGGAGAAGATAAAAAGTGGGAATCACCGGAGTATGAACCAAAAGGCCCTGCAAAACTTTTTTAGTTATAATACCTCTTTCATATGCCATTTCAAGAATATTATGTAATTCATTCTGAAAGATCTTAAGAGGGCTATTTGGCAACTGAGAATAATATTCTTTATTTCTCAATTGTCTGAAGGCCTCTTTTTCATATTTATCTACAGGCCAGAGAACCACGTTTCCCCCCTTGTCAGCCGATTTAATAACAATGTCATCCCAACTTCCAATTTCACATAAAGCCACTCTCTGTTGTGGGGTCAAATTATCACTTTTTTTATAATTGGTGATGGTCTTAAGATCTTCAGTCACCAACCTTGTAAATATCTCGACCTGGGGACAAAGTGAAAAAGGGGGAAACGTGGTACATCTGGCTGCAATAGGAGGTAAAGATCCACTTACCGAATCTCCATGAGACTCACTCTCCAATTCTTCTAGAGTATGTATTGCCTCAGCTTCTGAGACCGATAGACTTTGGTCTGACAGAGGGCGTGAATGTAATTTTCTAAGGATGATCTTTCGGGAAAACAGGTGGAGATCCTTTACCGCTGTAAAGTAATCAAAATTATTTACTGGAGAGAATGATAAACCAAGTTGTAATACACTTTTGTGAGCACATGTGAGGAGAGGTTAATTACCTCTAGTGTGTTTGTTCGAGCTTTTTTGTCACTCTTAGGTGAATTAGCCATTTTTCTTTTGTTGGTTTTTCCATTCTTCCAACGTCTATCTCTCACATGATCCCTCCTGTCCCACAAAGGCCGTACACCATCTGAAGTATTCATGGGTTCTTCAAGTGATGATACCGATGAAAGTGAGGTGGACCTTCCTCTTATAGGATTTTTATTATTATTACCATTCATTTGGCGATAACGCCATTTATAAATCCGATCCTGTTGTCGATCAGTAAGGTCACGCTGATATTTTTTAGTTTTTCTCTGAACAACCTCCGTTTCACATTTTTTTAAAAATGTCTCCACCTCCACCTTCACCTTGGCTACCATCTCACCAGCAAGGTTTTTGTTCACCTCATCCTGTATAGATCCAATTTCAACATCTAATTCATTTAGTTGTTTTTCATTATATTTAGACAGTAATTCCATATATTTCCTTGAACATGTGGAAGCAGCATCCTCCCACTGGTTGACAAACTCACTGTCATTAATATTAAAGGATGGGAACACTTGTATCCGTAAGCCTCTTGGTATGAGGCCACAGATTAAGTACTTATACATGAATGCCTTATTCCACCATAACCGTGTACGTTTATTGAGTAGCTCTTTATATTTAATAATCAAAGTACTAGTGTCACCAAATTTACAATCCGTATTGATACCAGATCCTTCATTAAAAACTTTATCAAGTTCAGTCTGCCACGCTTTCTCGCGTTCACTGAAATCCATATGTTCCTTATTGGTAACTGTGAAAACACAGATAGCAAGCATATAAAACAAAACCATACGGAACCAAATGTAAATCCCAGTAGAGTCGCCCACTATATAGTGTCGTCTCAATGGGAAATAGACACTCCCGCATAACATATTAAACAGGAAAAAACAGGGAGTACAAGTCCAATCACATAAAAATAATGAGCAAAGTTTATTAAACATATAATATTGACAATTACATAAATGACAGAATATACATAAAGGATCAGATAAGTATCTGCTGCTTGTTAGTCCTAAGAAATTAACAAAATAAAGTGCTTAGTGCCTGTAACAAATATGGGCCATATTTGAGGGATATAAAGGTAAAAGAGATCCTAACAGGTGCGCATCCTGAAAAAATCACTATCCCAAGCCATAGTGCTTACCCATACTAAACTTAGCCAAGGACCACAAGCAGCGCCGCCACCGACGCGCGTTTCGCCTCTTTTTCAAGGTGCCGTACTGTGTTGTGTGAGGGGCCGAGTTATATATCCTGTTACCAGGTGCTCCAATCAAGCGGCGCGTGTGTCCGGAGTCCTGCCCCGGAAGCTGCATCACCACCGGCGACAGCGCGGCGCTGCGTCTCAGACGACGTCGCTATGACGTCACTGACCCGCAGACGCCACTAATGCGCCTCAGCAATGCTCCATGGGCACACACCGCAGACATGCGCACTGGAGCCAACTCTCTAGGTCATAAATACAAGAAAGGGAAATGGGTTCTAGATATAACAAATTACACAAAGTGAATATATATATAAATGAATCCAAAAGATTAATGAGCGCTAGCTCATAACAACTATATCATTAATAATAGTGAAAAATAAAAATATATATAAAATATATAATCCCATTACAATGGACATTAATGTGATTATACCATCAACTATGTATTCCTTTTATATATAAAGGAGAGATGGTACATGTGAAATACTTCAAAAAAGGTGCACATATAAATGTGATTATACTATCAGCTATGTATTCCTTTTATATACACAGGAAAAATGGTGCATATGAAATGCTTCAAAAAGAGTGCACACATAATACATGTGACATATATAAAATGATACACCAACGTGAATAAAATATTTATCTTTTTTTCTTTCTTTTTATTATTCATCTTTTTTCTTCTTTTTCTTGTTAAATAAAAATAGTCCCATAAGCCAAACTTGATATGATGTTCTTGAGCCAGGATATAACACCAAGGGTCCCTCCAGATCTTCCCCACTAAACGTCCTAGAAATTACGGTGTTCCATTAGAGATGACTAAAGGGAAACAAACCAATACAGTGAACATACAAACATATATAATAAAAACAAAACCATGTCACAACACAAAAATTACAAATATGAGCTAAAACTCAACTGCTCATTGAGTCCAGCCGGTGTGATGGTATCAAGAACTGTAATCCACCGGCATTCCCTTTGAGCTAACACACGTTTGGTGTCACCCCCCCTTATTCCCGCACGGATCCTGTCAATACCCCAAGCTTGGAGTCCACTCGGATCACATTTATGTTTCAACCGAAAGTGTCTCGGAATAGGTTTGAGAGCATTAATATCCTCCACTTCACGTGCCGCCATTATATCTCTAACATGTTCTCTTATGCGAACGCGTAGTTCGCGTGTAGTTAATCCAACATATATTAGCCCACACGGGCAAACTGCATAATAGACCACATATGTGGTACTACACGTGATGTAACCTCTAATTTTGAATTCACGACGGCCATCCGATGAAGTGAATGATAATGCCCTCCGAAGATTCCTACATGCTAGGCACACTCCACATGGAAAAAATCCATTCCTGGGTGTGCCAGCCTGAAAGAAGTCTATACTTTTGGTGGTATAGTGACTCCTCACTAGCATGTTCTTGAGGGTATTACACCTCCGCGCAGTCATAAGGGGGCGTTCAGAAAGGCACTCACGTAAAATTGGGTCAGTTCTCAGAACCGCCCAATGTCGGTTCAAGATAGATCTCATCAGGTCCCATTTATGATTATATGTTGAAATAAATCTTACTTCTCCATCCATTTTAGGTTTGGATTTTTTCCACCTGTTTCCCAAGAGATCAACCCTAGAAGATCTTTTGGCCCGCCAATAACCTCTCCTAATGCTTTTACCACTATAGCCTCTTTGGGTAAATCTTTCCCCAAGGTCCACCGCCTGAGCCTCAAATAAGGCATCAGTTGAGCAAATCCTCCTTGCACGTAAAAATTGTCCAACTGGAATAGACCTGATCGTGGAATGCGGATGTGACGAGGATGCATGCAGAAGGGCATTCACAGAAGTCTCCTTTCTATACAGATCGGTGTGAATTAAACCATCATCCTGTACTTTTATCATAACATCAAGAAATGTAATTTGATGGTGGTGAAAAGCATACGTGAGATGGATATTGAAGCTAGTCTGGTTCAGAACCCCCACAAAGTCATGTAGCTCAGAGACAGGGCCTTGCCAGACAAATAGAACGTCATCAATGTATCTGAACCATCCCGCAATCTGGGGAGCGGCCAGTGCGCCATCCGAGAAAATCTCCCTCTCCCAATAACCCAAGAAAAGATTAGCGTAGGATGGCGCACAAGCCGCCCCCATCGCGGTGCCCTGTCTCTGTAGAAAATATCTGTCCTTAAAAGTAAAGAAGTTGTGGGTAAGAACGAACTCCAATAGCTCCAAGACCAGCTCACGCATGTCCGGATCTAAATTACTCGTTTCCAGGAAGAATCTGGAAGCCCTCAATCCATCCACGTGTCGAATACTGGTGTAAAGCGATTCGACATCTGCTGTAACCAAAATCATGTCCGCATCCACAAACAGGCCATCCAATCTCCTGAGGACATCATTAGTGTCCCTGACATAGGAGGGCAGCGTCTCAACCTGCGGATGTAAATAGTATTCAATGAATTTGCAGGCTGGGTCGCATAGCCCCCCCATGCCAGACACAATGGGACGTCCAGGAGGAAGCACAGGATCCGTATGGACCTTGGGGAGAAGATAAAAAGTGGGAATCACCGGAGTATGAACCAAAAGGCCCTGCAAAACTTTTTTAGTTATAATACCTCTTTCATATGCCATTTCAAGAATATTATGTAATTCATTCTGAAAGATCTTAAGAGGGCTATTTGGCAACTGAGAATAATATTCTTTATTTCTCAATTGTCTGAAGGCCTCTTTTTCATATTTATCTACAGGCCAGAGAACCACGTTTCCCCCCTTGTCAGCCGATTTAATAACAATGTCATCCCAACTTCCAATTTCACATAAAGCCACTCTCTGTTGTGGGGTCAAATTATCACTTTTTTTATAATTGGTGATGGTCTTAAGATCTTCAGTCACCAACCTTGTAAATATCTCGACCTGGGGACAAAGTGAAAAAGGGGGAAACGTGGTACATCTGGCTGCAATAGGAGGTAAAGATCCACTTACCGAATCTCCATGAGACTCACTCTCCAATTCTTCTAGAGTATGTATTGCCTCAGCTTCTGAGACCGATAGACTTTGGTCTGACAGAGGGCGTGAATGTAATTTTCTAAGGATGATCTTTCGGGAAAACAGGTGGAGATCCTTTACCGCTGTAAAGTAATCAAAATTATTTACTGGAGAGAATGATAAACCAAGTTGTAATACACTTTTGTGAAGATCAGAGAGCACATGTGAGGAGAGGTTAATTACCTCTAGTGTGTTTGTTCGAGCTTTTTTGTCACTCTTAGGTGAATTAGCCATTTTTCTTTTGTTGGTTTTTCCATTCTTCCAACGTCTATCTCTCACATGATCCCTCCTGTCCCACAAAGGCCGTACACCATCTGAAGTATTCATGGGTTCTTCAAGTGATGATACCGATGAAAGTGAGGTGGACCTTCCTCTTATAGGATTTTTATTATTATTACCATTCATTTGGCGATAACGCCATTTATAAATCCGATCCTGTTGTCGATCAGTAAGGTCACGCTGATATTTTTTAGTTTTTCTCTGAACAACCTCCGTTTCACATTTTTTTAAAAATGTCTCCACCTCCACCTTCACCTTGGCTACCATCTCACCAGCAAGGTTTTTGTTCACCTCATCCTGTATAGATCCAATTTCAACATCTAATTCATTTAGTTGTTTTTCATTATATTTAGACAGTAATTCCATATATTTCCTTGAACATGTGGAAGCAGCATCCTCCCACTGGTTGACAAACTCACTGTCATTAATATTAAAGGATGGGAACACTTGTATCCGTAAGCCTCTTGGTATGAGGCCACAGATTAAGTACTTATACATGAATGCCTTATTCCACCATAACCGTGTACGTTTATTGAGTAGCTCTTTATATTTAATAATCAAAGTACTAGTGTCACCAAATTTACAATCCGTATTGATACCAGATCCTTCATTAAAAACTTTATCAAGTTCAGTCTGCCACGCTTTCTCGCGTTCACTGAAATCCATATGTTCCTTATTGGTAACTGTGAAAACACAGATAGCAAGCATATAAAACAAAACCATACGGAACCAAATGTAAATCCCAGTAGAGTCGCCCACTATATAGTGTCGTCTCAATGGGAAATAGACACTCCCGCATAACATATTAAACAGGAAAAAACAGGGAGTACAAGTCCAATCACATAAAAATAATGAGCAAAGTTTATTAAACATATAATATTGACAATTACATAAATGACAGAATATACATAAAGGATCAGATAAGTATCTGCTGCTTGTTAGTCCTAAGAAATTAACAAAATAAAGTGCTTAGTGCCTGTAACAAATATGGGCCATATTTGAGGGATATAAAGGTAAAAGAGATCCTAACAGGTGCGCATCCTGAAAAAATCACTATCCCAAGCCATAGTGCTTACCCATACTAAACTTAGCCAAGGACCACAAGCAGCGCCGCCACCGACGCGCGTTTCGCCTCTTTTTCAAGGTGCCGTACTGTGTTGTGTGAGGGGCCGAGTTATATATCCTGTTACCAGGTGCTCCAATCAAGCGGCGCGTGTGTCCGGAGTCCTGCCCCGGAAGCTGCATCACCACCGGCGACAGCGCGGCGCTGCGTCTCAGACGACGTCGCTATGACGTCACTGACCCGCAGACGCCACTAATGCGCCTCAGCAATGCTCCATGGGCACACACCGCAGACATGCGCACTGGAGCCAACTCTCTAGGTGATAAATACAAGAAAGGGAAATGGGTTCTAGATATAACAAATTACACAAAGTGAATATATATATAAATGAATCCAAAAGATTAATGAGCGCTAGCTCATAACAACTATATCATTAATAATAGTGAAAAATAAAAATATATATAAAATATATAATCCCATTACAATGGACATTAATGTGATTATACCATCAACTATGTATTCCTTTTATATATAAAGGAGAGATGGTACATGTGAAATACTTCAAAAAAGGTGCACATATAAATGTGATTATACTATCAGCTATGTATTCCTTTTATATACACAGGAAAAATGGTGCATATGAAATGCTTCAAAAAGAGTGCACACATAATACATGTGACATATATAAAATGATACACCAACGTGAATAAAATATTTATCTTTTTTTCTTTCTTTTTATTATTCATCTTTTTTCTTCTTTTTCTTGTTAAATAAAAATAGTCCCATAAGCCAAACTTGATATGATGTTCTTGAGCCAGGATATAACACCAAGGGTCCCTCCAGATCTTCCCCACTAAACGTCCTAGAAATTACGGTGTTCCATTAGAGATGACTAAAGGGAAACAAACCAATACAGTGAACATACAAACATATATAATAAAAACAAAACCATGTCACAACACAAAAATTACAAATATGAGCTAAAACTCAACTGCTCATTGAGTCCAGCCGGTGTGATGGTATCAAGAACTGTAATCCACCGGCATTCCCTTTGAGCTAACACACGTTTGGTGTCACCCCCCCTTATTCCCGCACGGATCCTGTCAATACCCCAAGCTTGGAGTCCACTCGGATCACATTTATGTTTCAACCGAAAGTGTCTCGGAATAGGTTTGAGAGCATTAATATCCTCCACTTCACGTGCCGCCATTATATCTCTAACATGTTCTCTTATGCGAACGCGTAGTTCGCGTGTAGTTAATCCAACATATATTAGCCCACACGGGCAAACTGCATAATAGACCACATATGTGGTACTACACGTGATGTAACCTCTAATTTTGAATTCACGATGGCCATCCGATGAAGTGAATGATAATGCCCTCCGAAGATTCCTACATGCTAGGCACACTCCACATGGAAAAAATCCATTCCTGGGTGTGCCAGCCTGAAAGAAGTCTATACTTTTGGTGGTATAGTGACTCCTCACTAGCATGTTCTTGAGGGTATTACACCTCCGCGCAGTCATAAGGGGGCGTTCAGAAAGGCACTCACGTAAAATTGGGTCAGTTCTCAGAACCGCCCAATGTCGGTTCAAGATAGATCTCATCAGGTCCCATTTATGATTATATGTTGAAATAAATCTTACTTCTCCATCCATTTTAGGTTTGGATTTTTTCCACCTGTTTCCCAAGAGATCAACCCTAGAAGATCTTTTGGCCCGCCAATAACCTCTCCTAATGCTTTTACCACTATAGCCTCTTTGGGTAAATCTTTCCCCAAGGTCCACCGCCTGAGCCTCAAATAAGGCATCAGTTGAGCAAATCCTCCTTGCACGTAAAAATTGTCCAACTGGAATAGACCTGATCGTGGAATGCGGATGTGACGAGGATGCATGCAGAAGGGCATTCACAGAAGTCTCCTTTCTATACAGATCGGTGTGAATTAAACCATCATCCTGTACTTTTATCATAACATCAAGAAATGTAATTTGATGGTGGTGAAAAGCATACGTGAGATGGATATTGAAGCTAGTCTGATTCAGAACCCCCACAAAGTCATGTAGCTCAGAGACAGGGCCTTGCCAGACAAATAGAACGTCATCAATGTATCTGAACCATCCCGCAATCTGGGGAGCGGCCAGTGCGCCATCCGAGAAAATCTCCCTCTCCCAATAACCCAAGAAAAGATTAGCGTAGGATGGCGCACAAGCCGCCCCCATCGCGGTGCCCTGTCTCTGTAGAAAATATCTGTCCTTAAAAGTAAAGAAGTTGTGGGTAAGAACGAACTCCAATAGCTCCAAGACCAGCTCACGCATGTCCGGATCTAAATTACTCGTTTCCAGGAAGAATCTGGAAGCCCTCAATCCATCCACGTGTCGAATACTGGTGTAAAGCGATTCGACATCTGCTGTAACCAAAATCATGTCCGCATCCACAAACAGGCCATCCAATCTCCTGAGGACATCATTAGTGTCCCTGACATAGGAGGGCAGCGTCTCAACCTGCGGATGTAAATAGTATTCAATGAATTTGCAGGCTGGGTCGCATAGCCCCCCCATGCCAGACACAATGGGACGTCCAGGAGGAAGCACAGGATCCGTATGGACCTTGGGGAGAAGATAAAAAGTGGGAATCACCGGAGTATGAACCAAAAGGCCCTGCAAAACTTTTTTAGTTATAATACCTCTTTCATATGCCATTTCAAGAATATTATGTAATTCATTCTGAAAGATCTTAAGAGGGCTATTTGGCAACTGAGAATAATATTCTTTATTTCTCAATTGTCTGAAGGCCTCTTTTTCATATTTATCTACAGGCCAGAGAACCACGTTTCCCCCCTTGTCAGCCGATTTAATAACAATGTCATCCCAACTTCCAATTTCACATAAAGCCACTCTCTGTTGTGGGGTCAAATTATCACTTTTTTTATAATTGGTGATGGTCTTAAGATCTTCAGTCACCAACCTTGTAAATATCTCGACCTGGGGACAAAGTGAAAAAGGGGGAAACGTGGTACATCTGGCTGCAATAGGAGGTAAAGATCCACTTACCGAATCTCCATGAGACTCACTCTCCAATTCTTCTAGAGTATGTATTGCCTCAGCTTCTGAGACCGATAGACTTTGGTCTGACAGAGGGCGTGAATGTAATTTTCTAAGGATGATCTTTCGGGAAAACAGGTGGAGATCCTTTACCGCTGTAAAGTAATCAAAATTATTTACTGGAGAGAATGATAAACCAAGTTGTAATACACTTTTGTGAAGATCAGAGAGCACATGTGAGGAGAGGTTAATTACCTCTAGTGTGTTTGTTCGAGCTTTTTTGTCACTCTTAGGTGAATTAGCCATTTTTCTTTTGTTGGTTTTTCCATTCTTCCAACGTCTATCTCTCACATGATCCCTCCTGTCCCACAAAGGCCGTACACCATCTGAAGTATTCATGGGTTCTTCAAGTGATGATACCGATGAAAGTGAGGTGGACCTTCCTCTTATAGGATTTTTATTATTATTACCATTCATTTGGCGATAACGCCATTTATAAATCCGATCCTGTTGTCGATCAGTAAGGTCACGCTGATATTTTTTAGTTTTTCTCTGAACAACCTCCGTTTCACATTTTTTTAAAAATGTCTCCACCTCCACCTTCACCTTGGCTACCATCTCACCAGCAAGGTTTTTGTTCACCTCATCCTGTATAGATCCAATTTCAACATCTAATTCATTTAGTTGTTTTTCATTATATTTAGACAGTAATTCCATATATTTCCTTGAACATGTGGAAGCAGCATCCTCCCACTGGTTGACAAACTCACTGTCATTAATATTAAAGGATGGGAACACTTGTATCCGTAAGCCTCTTGGTATGAGGCCACAGATTAAGTACTTATACATGAATGCCTTATTCCACCATAACCGTGTACGTTTATTGAGTAGCTCTTTATATTTAATAATCAAAGTACTAGTGTCACCAAATTTACAATCCGTATTGATACCAGATCCTTCATTAAAAACTTTATCAAGTTTAGTCTGCCACGCTTTCTCGCGTTCACTGAAATCCATATGTTCCTTATTGGTAACTGTGAAAACACAGATAGCAAGCATATAAAACAAAACCATACGGAACCAAATGTAAATCCCAGTAGAGTCGCCCACTATATAGTGTCGTCTCAATGGGAAATAGACACTCCCGCATAACATATTAAACAGGAAAAAACAGGGAGTACAAGTCCAATCACATAAAAATAATGAGCAAAGTTTATTAAACATATAATATTGACAATTACATAAATGACAGAATATACATAAAGGATCAGATAAGTATCTGCTGCTTGTTAGTCCTAAGAAATTAACAAAATAAAGTGCTTAGTGCCTGTAACAAATATGGGCCATATTTGAGGGATATAAAGGTAAAAGAGATCCTAACAGGTGCGCATCCTGAAAAAATCACTATCCCAAGCCATAGTGCTTACCCATACTAAACTTAGCCAAGGACCACAAGCAGCGCCGCCACCGACGCGCGTTTCGCCTCTTTTTCAAGGTGCCGTACTGTGTTGTGTGAGGGGCCGAGTTATATATCCTGTTACCAGGTGCTCCAATCAAGCGGCGCGTGTGTCCGGAGTCCTGCCCCGGAAGCTGCATCACCACCGGCGACAGCGCGGCGCTGCGTCTCAGACTACACGTGATGTAACCTCTAATTTTGAATTCACGACGGCCATCCGATGAAGTGAATGATAATGCCCTCCGAAGATTCCTACATGCTAGGCACACTCCACATGGAAAAAATCCATTCCTGGGTGTGCCAGCCTGAAAGAAGTCTATACTTTTGGTGGTATAGTGACTCCTCACTAGCATGTTCTTGAGGGTATTACACCTCCGCGCAGTCAGAGGTTACATCACGTGTAGTACCACATATGTGGTCTATTATGCAGTTTGCCCGTGTGGGCTAATATATGTTGGATTAACTACACGCGAACTACGCGTTCGCATAAGAGAACATGTTAGAGATATAATGGCGGCACGTGAAGTGGAGGATATTAATGCTCTCAAACCTATTCCGAGACACTTTCGGTTGAAACATAAATGTGATCCGAGTGGACTCCAAGCTTGGGGTATTGACAGGATCCGTGCGGGAATAAGGGGGGGTGACACCAAACGTGTGTTAGCTCAAAGGGAATGCCGGTGGATCACAGTTCTTGATACCATCACACCGGCTGGACTCAATGAGCAGTTGAGTTTTAGCTCATATTTGTAATTTTTGTGTTGTGACATGGTTTTGTTTTTATTATATATGTTTGTATGTTCACTGTATTGGTTTGTTTCCCTTTAGTCATCTCTAATGGAACACCGTAATTTCTAGGACGTTTAGTGGGGAAGATCTGGAGGGACCCTTGGTGTTATATCCTGGCTCAAGAACATCATATCAAGTTTGGCTTATGGGACTATTTTTATTTAACAAGAAAAAGAAGAAAAAAGATGAATAATAAAAAGAAAGAAAAAAAGATAAATATTTTATTCACGTTGGTGTATCATTTTATATATGTCACATGTATTATGTGTGCACTCTTTTTGAAGCATTTCATATGCACCATTTTTCCTGTGTATATAAAAGGAATACATAGCTGATAGTATAATCACACTTATATGTGCACCTTTTTTGAAGTATTTCACATGTACCATCTCTCCTTTATATATAAAAGGAATACATAGTTGATGGTATAATCACATTAATGTCCATTGTAATGGGATTATATATTTTATATATATTTTTATTTTTCACTATTATTAATGATATAGTTGTTATGAGCTAGCGCTCATTAATCTTTTGGATTCATTTATATATATATTCACTTTGTGTAATTTGTTATATCTAGAACCCATTTCCCTTTCTTGTATTTATCACCTAGAGAGTTGGCTCCAGTGCGCATGTCTGCGGTGTGTGCCCATGGAGCATTGCTGAGGCGCATTAGTGGCGTCTGCGGGTCAGTGACGTCATAGCGACGTCGTCTGAGACGCAGCGCCGCGCTGTCGCCGGTGGTGATGCAGCTTCCGGGGCAGGACTCCGGACACACGCGCCGCTTGATTGGAGCACCTGGTAACAGGATATATAACTCGGCCCCTCACACAACACAGTACGGCACCTTGAAAAAGAGGCGAAACGCGCGTCGGTGGCGGCGCTGCTTGTGGTCCTTGGCTAAGTTTAGTATGGGTAAGCACTATGGCTTGGGATAGTGATTTTTTCAGGATGCGCACCTGTTAGGATCTCTTTTACCTTTATATCCCTCAAATATGGCCCATATTTGTTACAGGCACTAAGCACTTTATTTTGTTAATTTCTTAGGACTAACAAGCAGCAGATACTTATCTGATCCTTTATGTATATTCTGTCATTTATGTAATTGTCAATATTATATGTTTAATAAACTTTGCTCATTATTTTTATGTGATTGGACTTGTACTCCCTGTTTTTTCCTGTTTAATATAGCACATATTTCAGCAGAGAGTGCATCCAAGAACGTACATTGAGCTGAAATTCATAGCAGCACAGAAATCCGCCGGGTCCCTGCATGACAATACACGCCGCAGCTGACGTCAGCAAGCAGGTCACTGGCTGTGCATGGAAGTGACATCATGCGCCACTCTTCTCTTCTAAGCTAAAGTCTGCTGCCAGCTACACATGATGTTGCCGCGCTTTGTAGAAACGGAGGAAGGTGAGTGGAATCTTTTTTTACGCACTAAAGAACAGAAACAGAACAGGGAATATATACAGCAATATGGGCCCAGACATACATAGCAGTACTGAAAACATATATTCCAAGTTGTTCCCAGGATGAGGGTCATATCCCAGAATGGGGAACATATATACCAGGATGGGCTTAGAATTGGGGGTATATATACCAGGATGGGGGACATATACCAGGATGGGCAACAAATATACCAGAATGGAGAACATATACAGCATATATATATATATATACACTAGCTGAAGAGCCCGGCGCTGCCCGGGCATAGTAATGAACTGTGGTTAGTTATAACAAATTATAATTATCCTCCATCCCATAGTCCCGTGCCCATATACCCATCACACATCCTTCATCTCATAGTCCCATGCCCATATACCAGTCATACATATCCTCCATCCCATAGTCCCGTGCCCATATACCCATCATACATATGCACCATCCCATAGGCCCGTGCCCATATGCCCATCATACATATCCTCCATCCCATAGTCCCATGCCCATATACCCATCATACATATTCTCCATCCCTTAGTCCCATGCCCATATACCCATCATACATATTCTCCATCCCATAGTCCCATGCCCATATACCCATCATACATATTCGCCATCCCATAGTCGAGTGCCCATATACCATCACACATCCTTCATCTCATAGTCCCATGCCCATATACCCATCATACATATCCTCCATCCCGTGCCCATATACCCATCACACATGCTCCATCCCATAGTCCTGTGCCCATATACCCATCATACATATCCTCCATCCCATAGTCCTGTGCCCATATACCCATCACACATGCTCCATCCCATAGTCCCGTGCCCATATACCCATCATACATATCCTCCATCCCATAGTCCCGTACCCATATACCCATCACACATGCTCCATCCCGTAGTTCTGTGCCCATATACCCATCATACATATCCTCCATCCCATAGTCCCGTGCCCATATACCCATCACACATGCTCCATCCCATAGTCCCGTGCCCATATACCCATCATACATATCCTCCATCCCATAGTCCCGTGCCCATATACCCATCACACATGCTCCATCCCATAGTCCCGTGCCCATATACCCATCATACATATCCTCCATCCCATAGCCCCGTGGCCATATACCCATCACACATCCTTCATCTCATAGTCCCATGCCCATATACCGGTCATAGATATCCTCCATCCCATAGTCCCATGCCCATATACCCATCATACATATGCACCATCCCATAGGCCCGTGCCCATATGCCCATCATACATATCCTCCATCCCATAGTCCCATGCCCATATACCCATCATAGAATCATAGAATCATAGAATCATAGAATCGTAGAGTTGGAAGGGACCTCCTGGGCCATCTGGTCCAACCCCCTGCTCAAAGCAGGATTCGCTAAATCATCCCAGTCAGATGTCTGTCCAGCCTCTGTTTGAAGACTTCCATTGAAGGAGAACTCACCACTTCTCGTGGCAGCCTGTTCCACTCATTGATCACTCTAACTGTCAAAAAGTTTTTTCTAATATCTAATCTGTGTCTCCTCCCATTCAGTTTCATCCCATTGCTTCTAGTCTTTCCTTGTGCAAATGAGAATAAAGTTGATCCTTCTACAATGTGACAGCCCTTTAGATATTTGTAGACAGCAATTAAGTCTCCTCTCAGTCTTCTCTTTTGCAAACTAAACATTCCCAAATCCTGCAACCTTTCCTCATAAGACAGGGTTTGCAGACCGGTCACCATTCTGGTCGCTCTTTTCTGAACTTGCTCCAGTTTGTTGATGTCTTTTTTAAAATGTGGTGCCCAAAACTGGACACAATATTCCAGATGAGGTCTGACCAAAGAGGAGTAGAGGGAAATAATGACTTCACGTGATCTAGACTGTATGCTTCTGTTAATACATCCTAGAACTGCATTTGCCTTTTTTGCTGCTGCATCACACTGTTGACTCATATTCAGTCTGTGATCTATTAGTATACCCAAGTCTTTTTCACATGTGCTGTCACTTAGCCCTATTCCTCCCATTCTATATATGCTTTTTTCATTTTTATTGCCCAGATGTAGTACTTTGCATTTCTCCCTGTTAAAAACCATTCTGTTAGTTACTGCCCATGTACATATTCTCCATCCCATAGTCCCATGCCCATATACCCATCACACATATTCGCCATCCCATAGTCGAGTGCCCATATACCCATCACACATCCTTCATCTCATAGTCCCATGCCCATATACCCATCATACATATCCTCCATCCCGTGCCCATATACCCATCACACATGCTCCATCCCATAGTCCCGTGCCCATATACCCATCACACATGCTCCATCCCATAGTCCCGTGCCCATATACCCATCATACATATCCTCCATCCCATAGTCCAGTGCCCATATACCCATCACACATGCTCCATCCCATAGTCCCGTGCCCATATACCCATCATACATATCCTCCATCCCATAGTCCCGTGCCCATATACCCATCACACATGCTCCATCCCATAGTCCCGTGCCCATATACCCATCATACATATCCTCCATCCCATAATCCAGTGCCCATATACCCATCACACATGCTCCATCCCATAGTCCCGTGCCCATATACCCATCATACATATCCTCCATCCCATAGTCCCGTGCCCATATACCCATCACACATGCTCCATCCATAGTCCCGTGCCCATATACCCATCATACATATCCTCCATCCCATAGTCCAGTGCCCATATACCCATCACACATGCTCCATCCCATAGTCCCGTGCCCATATACCCGTCATACATATCCACCATCCCATAGGCCCGTGCCCATATACCCGTCATACATATATATCCTCCATCCCACAGTCCAGTGCCCATATACCCATCACACATCCTCCATCCCATAGTCAACCATTATGACATCATAATGAGCGGCAGGGCTTGATGACATCAGCGCTGCCATGGCAACCATTGTGACATCATAATGAGGGGTGGGGTTTGATACGCACACACTGTTTCCCCATTATGTAGATAGGGGCATTATGACATCATAATGAGGGGCGGGGCTTGACCCGCACACACTTTTTCCCCAGTATGTAGATAGGGGCAAAATTGTTTGGTGAATTGGAACGCGCGGGGTTAAAATTTTGCCTCACAACATATCTTAGGATGCTCTCGGGGTCCAGACATGTGACTGTGCCAAATTTTATGGCTTAAATTAGCAGTATGCTCGTGACAAATGTCATCCTAATGAAGGATTACAACAATTACCAAAGATAATATAATAGGACATTCATGGAAAAATTAGACCTATCGCACTGATATATAACAAAAAACCATGAGCAAGGAGCTCCAAAAAACGCGATAAATAGATCAACACATAATACGGTAGAAAAATATAAATTTATTGACAACAATGTATTAAAAAAACGAATACAGATCCAGATAAGGGGATGTTAGGAAAATAGTGTCAAATCCAAGACAGAATGGGCTAAACAGCAAAGGGAGACAGAACTGGAAAGCAAGCTGGTTTACAAAATTGATGTAAAAGGAGAAGAAAGATAATGTATTTAATGAAGAAGTAAACTCACAATCATCATTATATCGAGTGTCCATATTTCATATATTACATCAAGACATCATATGTCAGCAATGGGCACAGTACACAAGTGTAAAAGATCATAATACAGGACACTCACCAGCAGCTACCAGTCTGTACACCCACCCCGACGCGCGTTTCGGAGGGTCAGTCCTTCATCAGGGGGCCCCCTGTGTACAGACTGGTAGCTGCTGGTGAGTGTCCTGTATTATGATCTTTTACACTTGTGTACTGTGCCCATTGCTGACATATGATGTCTTGATGTAATATATGAAATATGGACACTCGATATAATGATGATTGTGAGTTTACCTCTTCATTAAATACATTATCTTTCTTCTCCTTTTACATCAATTTTGTAAACCAGCTTGCTTTCCAGTTCTGTCTCCCTTTGCTGTTTAGCCCATTCTGTCTTGGATTTGACACTATTTTCCTAACATCCCCTTATCTGGATCTGTATTCGTTTTTTTAATACATTGTTGTCAATAAATTTATATTTTTCTACCGTATTATGTGTTGATCTATTTATCGCGTTTTTTGGAGCTCCTTGCTCATGGTTTTTTGTCAAATTTTATGGCTGTAGCTGCGACGGTGCGGATGCCTATCCCGGACATACACACATACATACATACATACACACTTTGAGCTTTATATATTAGATATATATATATTTATATATATATATATATATATATATATCAGGCTGGGCCCAAGAGGATGATGGATAGTCACAAGCCATCAAACAAAGAAGAACTGCTTAAATTTTTGCGCCAGAAGCAGTGTGAAAGACTGGTGGAAAGCATGCCAAGATTCATGAAAGCTGTGATTAAAAATCATGGTTATTCCACAAAATATTGATTTCTGAGCTCTTCATGAGTTAAAACATTAGTATTGTTGTTTCTAAAGGATTATGAACTTGTCTTCTTTGCATTATTTGAGGTCTGAAAGCACTGTTCTTTTTAATTTTGACCATTTTTCTTTGTCAGAAAAAAAATATAAAATGTATTGCTTGGAAATTCGGAGACATGTTGTCAGAAGGTTATAGACAAAAGCAACAATTTACATTTCACTAAAAAAATGTACCTATAAAGAGAAAAATCAGACAAACTGAACATTTGAAAGTGGTCTCTTAATTTTTGCCAGAGCTGTATGCCCTGATGGGGGCTCTACATACAAGGATTGGGGACATATACACCAGTATGGGCGGCAAATATACCAGGATTAGGGACACATATGCCAGGATGCGTGACATATATGCCAGGATGGAGTCCATATTATTATTATTTATTATTATAGCGCCATTTATACCATGGCGCTTTACACGTGAAAAGGGGTATACATAATAAAAACAAGTACAGTAATCTTAAACAACAAAAGTAACAACTGGTACAGGAGGTGAAAGGAACCTGCCTGTGAGAGCTCACAATCTACAAGGGATGTGTGAGGATACAATAGGTGAGGGTAGAGATGGTCATGCAGCAATTTGGTGGGTCGATGTTTACTGTAGGTTGTAGGCTTGTCGGAAGAGATAGGTCTTCAAGTTCCTTTTGAAGGTTTCCATGGTAGGCGAGAGTCTGATATATTGGGGTAAAGAGTTCCAGAGTAGATGAGATGTGCAAGAGAAATCTTGTATGCGATTGTGGGAAGAAGAGATAAGAGGGGAGTAGTGTAGGAGATCTTGTGAGGATCGGAGATTGCATGCAGGTAAGTACCAGGAGATTAGGTCACAGATGTATGAAGGAGACAGGATGACTTTGTAAGCCATGGTTAGGGTTTTGAACTGAAGTCTCTGGATAATGGGGAACCAGTGAAGGGATTAACAGAGAGGAGAGGCTTGGGAATAGCAGGGATATAAGTGGATTAGTCAGGCAGCAGAGTTTAGAATAAATTGGAGAGTGTTAGAAGGGAGGCCACAAAACAGGAGGTTGCATTAGTCAAGGCAGGAGATGATGTGTGCATGTACTAGGGTTTTTGCAGATTCTTGGTTGAGGAACGTACGATCTGGATAATGTTTTTGAGTTGGAGTTATTAGGAAGTGGAAAGGGCTTGGATATGTGGTTTGAAGGAGAGATCAGTGTTAAAGAAAACCCTGAGGCAGCGAGCTTGTGGGACTAGGGGAGCGTGAACAGCCATTTACTCTAATGGACTGGTCTGTTGGGGGGTTCAAGTGAGATGAGAGAAAGATGATGAATTCTATTTTGTCTATACTAAGTTTTAGATATCCATATGTCCATATATACAAGGATGGGACCAGGATGGGGACATATATACCAAAATGGTGGACATATATGTAGGGATGGGTTCAGGATGGTGGACCAGGAAGGGGCTTGGGATAGGGGGACGTTACTACTTAATAGGGGAGGGGGTAAAACAAATGCCCCTATAGGATTTAGAATGCTTCAAGGGACCATACATCTGATGAACATGAAGGGGATGCCCAGGTCCACATTTTGCAAATTGGCCCTTCGCACTCTAATTACTCCACTGGATTTTGACATTGCAATGCTAGAGTCCAGTAAGTCGATAACAGCATGATATCCCTGAGAAAGTGGAAAATGTGCAGTGGGGGATTGTTAAGGTGGGTAAAACTCAGTTTTCAATGTTATTGTTTTGTACAAGTTTCTTTAAAAAAATCCATGCAAATTAAAACAAACAGTATTTTAGACTGGACAAGACCCTGTACCTTTAGTGGTTGTACTAAAAACGGAGAGACTAATAAACTGATGATGGAAAATTCAACTTTACCTTATGGACAGCAAAACTATTAGGGGTGTGTCTGTCAAAAAACAGTTGATAAGTGTTGATAGTAGCCAAAAACATTGTGGGAGTAACTCTTAAATTGTTGACCAACTTTGACTCAGGATCAGTATAAGGAAAGCTATGTAATGTATTTGCAAAGTTTCTAAACTTTTTTTTATACAATATACACAGTATGTATAATATAATGTAAAATAGGGCTAGGAGGTGAATCTATGTTTTATTTACCTATAGGCGGAAACTCTTACTCGCCATCATACAACATATACAAGTGCTTCTCACTAAATTAGAATATCATCAAAAAGTTAATTTATTTCAGTTTTTCAATACAAAAAGTAAAACTCATATTATATAGAGTCATTACAAACAGACTGATCTATTTCAAGTGTCTGCTTTTGGTAATGTTGATGATTATGGCTTACAGACAAAGAAAACACAAAAGTCATTATCTCAGTAAATTAGAATCTAGCATTTTTTAAAATCCAAAATGTTGGCCTACTGAATTGTGTATTCAGTAAATGCACTCAATACTTGGCCGGGGCTCCTTTTGCATCAATTACTGCATCAACGGCGTGGCATGGAGGCGATGAGCCTGTGGCACTGCTGAGGTGTTATGGAAGCCCAGGTTGCTTTGATAGCAGCCTTCAGCTTGTCTGTATTGTTGGGTCTGGTGTCTCTCACCTTCCTCTTGATAATTCCTCATAGATTCTCTAAGGGTCATGCGAATATGCCGGCCAGTCAAGCACAGTTGTTACTTTTGTTTTTAAATCAGGTATTGGTACTATTGGCAGTGTGGACAGGTGCCAAGTCCTGCTGGAGAATGAAATTTCCATCTCCAAAAAGCTTGTTGGCAGAGGGAGGCATGAAGTGCTCTAAAATTTCCTGGTAGACGGCTGCGCTGACTTTGGTCTTGATTAAACACAGTGGACCTACACCAGCAGATGACATGGCTCCCCAAACCATCACTGATTGTGGAAACTTCACACAATACCTCAGGCAGCTTGGATTGTGGCATCTCCACTCTTCCTCCAGACTCTGAGACTTTGATTTACAAAAGAAAACACAACCTTGCACCACTGAACAACAGTCCAGTTCTTTTTCTCCTTGGCCTAGGTAAGACACTTCTGGCGTTGTCTATTGGTCATGAGTGGCTTGACACAAGGAATGTGACACTTGTAGCCCATGTCCTGGATACGTCTGTGTGCGGTGGCTCTTGAAGCAATGACTCCAGCAGCAGTCCACTCCTTGTGAATCTCCCCAAAATTTTCAAATGGCCTTTTCTTAACAATCCTTTCAAGGTTGCAGTTATCCTGGTTGCTTGTGCACCATTTTCTATCATACTTTTTCCTTCCACTCAACTTTCCATTAATATGCTTGAATACAGCACTCTGTGAACAGCCAGCCTCTTTAGCAATGGCCTTCTGTGGCTTACCCTCCTTGTGGAGTGTGTCAATGACTGCCTTTGGGACACCTATCAAGTCAGCAGTCTTCCCCATGATTGTGGGTCCTACTGAAACAGACTAAGGGACCTTTTTTAAAAAGCTTAGGAAGACATTGCAGGTGTTTTTTGTTAATTATTTCAATTTACTGAGATAATGACTTTTAGGTTTTTATTGGCTGTAAGCCATAATCATCAACATTAACAGAAATAAACACGTGAAATATATCACTCTGTTTGTAATGACTGTATATAATATACGAGTTTCACTTTTTGTATTGAAGAGGTGAAATATATTAACTTTTTGATGATATTCTAATTTAGTGAAAAGTATACAGTTGGAGCATACTGTAAATGTTTCCATACAATACACATTATTGTTATGAAAACTAAATACAGCAAAACCCATCAGACAGATAATTGTGAGCTATTAGATTTACATTCAGGGAATTGTCTGGTGTCAGCGCATCATCTTTTTTTAAGTCTCAGTAATTTTTTTTGTATCCTTACTTGATTTAATTACTCTCCGTAGAAAGCAATGATTCAGGGTAACAAAAAGGTTAACCTAGACAGAAGCAGGAGAGTATATTCTTTCTCATTGTCTGGTAAATTAGAGGCAGAATATAATGTAATCATGTAGTCTGCTGTAATGAGGTCTACAACTTGACAGTAAATATCCTGATGGCTAAATGTAAATGTATGTTATATATAGAAAAGAGGTTAAATCAACACAAACTGATCTCTGATTCCAATGGATGGATTTGTGATTCAACAGCAAAACAACTCAGTTTTGGAAATATACCGAAAAAATTGTGATCAGTAATATTGTCATTACTTACATGAGAAAACTCCTTCTGATATTTATGCTGATATACAGTTTATGAGTTGAGTACAGTTCAGGAATCTACTATCCTTTTTTATCATCAGAAAATAATCTATTGTTTAAATTGTCTTTTAATGCATTTTTTTATTTTTGCCAATTTTTTTATATATTACAATTTATATATTTTTTTATGTAAATCTTGCCACTTTCACACTGGTCACTAGTTCTGTTTTAGAGTCATATTTCCTGTTCATTACAGAAGCCTTTCAGGATTATCATCATCATCAGAGGCAGGATTACAGTGACAGGTAACACTTGTATGCATAGCTGAAAACACAGAATCCAGCATTCACAATAGGCAAAGCCACAGCTGATCTTACTACCTCTTACGTCACAATGACCTTTGCACAGGATTTTTAGGGGCTTATTATGTATGGAGAATTATATGCATTATATAGGGCTCATTATGTATGGAGCAATATATGGGGTCCATTATTCTGTATGGAGCATTATATGGGGCCCTTTATACTGTATGGAGCAATATATGGGACTCATATACTGCATGGAGCAATAAATGGGGCTCATTATACTGTATGGAGCAATATATGGTGCTCATTATACTGTATAGAGCAATATATGGTGCTTATTATACTGTATAGATCATTATATGGGGCTCATTATTCTGTATGGAGCAATATATGGGGCTCATTATGTATGCAGCATTATGTGAGGCTCATTATGTATGGAGCTTTATATGGGGCCCATCGTATACTGTATGGAGCATTATATGGGGACAATCATATATTGTATGGAGCACTATATGGGGCCCATTATGTATGGAGCATTATATGGGGCTTATTATGTATGGAGCATTATATGCATTATCTAGGGCTCATTATGTATGGGGCAATATATGAGGTCCATTATTTTGTAAGGAGCAATACAGCTCTGGCAAAAATTAAGAGACCACCACATCAAAACCCTGTCTTGGGCAGCCCATTCTCCAGATCTGAACCCCAGAGAAAACCTCTGAAATGTAATCAAGAGGATGATGGACAGTCACAAGCTATCAAACAAAGAAGAACTGCTTACATTTTTGCACCAGAAGCAGTGTGAAAGGCTGGTGGAATGCATGCCAAGACGCATGCAAGCTGTCATGGTTATTCCACAAAATATTGATTTCTGAACTTTTCCTGAGTTAAAGCATTAGTACTCTTGTTTCTAAATGATTATGAACTTGTTTTCTGTACATTTTTTGAGGTCTGAAAGAACTGAAGTTTTTTTTTTTTAATTTTGACCATTTTTCTTTGTCAGAAAAAAAACACAAAATGTAGTGTTTGGAAATTCGGAGACATGTTGTCAGAAGTTTATGGACTAAAAAAAATTTTACATTTGACTCAAAAATATACCTATAAAGAGAAAAATAGACAATCTGAACATTTGAAAGTGGTCTCTTAATTTTTGCCAGAGTTGTATATGGGGTCCATTATTCTGTATAGAACAATATATGGGACTCATATACTGTATGGAGCAATAAATGGGGCTCGTTATACTGTGTAGATCAATATATGGGGCTCATTATTCTGTATGGGAAATATATTATTATTATTATGCATTTATATAGCGCCATTTATTCCATGGCGCTTTACATGTGAAAGGGGAAATATAGACAAGTATAATAAACATGTGTAAGACAAGGGACACACAAGTACAAAAGGAGAGGGGACCCTGCCCGCGAGGGCTCACATTCTACAGGAACAGGTGAGGATACAGTAGGAGAGGGTAGAGCAGGTCGTGCAGTGGTTCAGTAGACCGAGGATCATTGCAGGCTGTAGGCTTGTCGGAACAGGTTCTTCTTGAAGGTTTCCATTGATGGTGAGAGTCTGAGGTGTTGCGGCAGAGAGTTCCAGAGTATGGGGGAAGCACGGGAGAAGTCTTGTATGCAGTTGTGGGAGGAAGAGATAAGGGGGGAGTAGATAAGGAGATCTTGAGATGATCGAAGGTTGCGTGCGGGTAGGTACCTAGAGACCATGTCACAGATGTATGGAGGGGACAGCTTGTGGATGGCTTTGTATGTCATGGTTAGGGTTTTGAATTGGAGCCTCTGGGCAATAGGAAGCCAGTGAAGTCCCTGGCATAGGGGGGAGGCTGGGAAATAGCGGGGAGACAGGTGGATTAATCAGGCAGCAGAGTGTAGGATGGACTGGAGCGGAGCCAGAGTGCTAGAGGGGAGGCCAGATAGTAGGAGGTTGCAGTAGTCGAGGTGGGAGATGATAAGAGCATACACTAGTGTTTTTGTGGTTTCGTGGTTGAGGAATGAGCAGATCTGGGAAATATTTTTGAGTTTGAGGCAGCAGGAGGAGGCGAGGGCTTGAATATGTGGTTTGAAAGAGAGTGCAGAGTCGATGATCACCCTGAGGCACCGAGCGTGCGGGACTGGGGAAAGAAAGCAGCCATTGACATTGATGGATAGGTCTGGTGGAGGGGTAGAGTGAGATGGGGGAAAGATGATGAATTCCGTTTTGTCCATGTTCAGTTTGAGAAAGCGAGCAGAGAAGAAGGCTGAGATAGCAGACAGACATTGTGGGATTTCAGTCAGTAAGGAGGCGAGGTTGGGTCCAGATAGGTAGAGCTGTGTGTCATCAGCATAGAGGTGATACTGCAAACCGTAGGATTCTATGAGCTGTCCCAAGCCAAAGATGTAGATGGAGAATAGTAGGGGTCCTAGGACAGAGCCCTGGGGAACACCAACAGACAGGAGGCGAGGTGAGGAGGTGGTGTGTGAGAGGGAGACACTAAATGTTCGGTCTGTTAGGTATGATGAGATCCAGGATAGGGCCAAGTCTGTGGTGCCAAGAGATGAGAGAGTCTGTAGCAGGAGGGAATGGTCTATGGTGTCGAAGTTAGAGGACAGGTCCAGGAGAAGGAGGACAGAGTAGTGTCGCTTGCTCTTGGCGGTTAGTAAGTCGTTAGTTTCAGTTGAGTGATGTGGTCGGAAGCCAGATTGTAACCGGTCAAAGAGGGAACAGGAAGAGACTTGGGAGGACAGTTCAAGATATATATGCTGTTCCAGTAGTGTTGAGGCATAAGGGAGAAGAGATATCAGGCGATAGTTAGACACAGAGGATGGATCAAGGGAGGGCTTTTTCAGGATGGGTGTGATTGAGGCAAGTTTGAAGGATGAGGGAAAGACACCATTTGTAAGTGAAAGGTTGAAGAGGTGTGTTAGAGATGGGATGAAGACTGTGGCCAAGTTAGGGATGAGGTGAGACGGAGTGGGTCAAGGGCACAAGTAGTGAGGTGTGATCTTGACAGAAGGGTGGAGAGCTGATCTTCTGTCATGGGGATGAAACTGGCTTTTGCAGAACAGGGCTGAGCGGCTAAGAGGGGCATTGGGGGCTGTGGGCCAAAGTTTTGTCTGATCTTGTCGATCTTCTGCTTAAAGAAGGAGGCAAAGTCTTCAGCAGAAATGAGAGGAGGGGGAGGAGGTGCTGTGGGACGGAGTAGAGAATTGAAAGTGCTGAAGAGTTGTTTAGGGTTGTGAGACAGGGAGGATATGAGAGATGTGAAGTAAGTTTGTTTAGTAGCAGAGAGCGTGGACTTAAAGCTGGCAACGGACTGCTTGTATGCGCTGAAGTGCTCCGTAGAATGGGTTATCTTCCATCTCCGCTCAGCGGCCCTGGAAACCCATCTCAGTTCTTTGGTCAGGCTGGTCAGCCAGGGCTGCCTGTTGATTGTACGAGTTTTGCTCTGTGTGAGGGGGGCAGCCGAATCAAGTGTTGCTGTTATTGTGGTGTTATAAAAAGTGGCAGCAGCATCTGTGTCATGAAGGGAAGCTATGTCTGTAAGAGGGAGAAGGGACTCAGAGAGTGATTGTAAATTGAGGTGTTTGAGATTCCTGCGAGGGTGAGCGAGTTTATGGAGTGGGGATTGCGCAGTAGGAGAGGAGAGGGAAGAGAATGTCAGTAGGTTGTGGTCAGACAGGGGGAGGGGTGAGTTATTGAGATTAGTGAGGGAACAGAGACAGGTGAAGATAAGGTCCAGCGTGTGACCATCTTTGTGAGTGGCCACAGAGGACCATGAGGCCAAGGGAAGCCATGAGCGATAGAAGTTTAGAGGCAGCTGGGGTGGAAGTGTCAATGGGGATGTTGAAGTCGCCCATGATGATGGTGGGGATGTCAGCAGAAAGGAAATGGAGTAGCCAGGTGGTGAAGTGGTCGAGAAAGGTGGAAATGGCTAGTTCTGGGGGGCGGTAGATGACAGTCAGTTGGAGGTTGGAGGGGGAATAGATGCGGACGGAGTGCACCTCGAACGAGGGAAGAGTAGCGGAGGGTGGCAAAGGAATTGGGGTAAAGGAGCAGGTATCGGAGAGGAGCAAGCCCACTCCTCCACCACGTTTGTTGCTGGGGCGAGGGGTGTGAGAGAGATGGAATCCGCCATAGGAAAGCGCAGCTGGAGAGGCTATGTCAGAGGGAGTGAGCCAGGTTTCAGTGATGGCAAGGAAGTAGAGTTTGTTGGTGATAAAGAGGTCATGGATAAACGATAGCTTGCTACAGACAGAGCGTGCATTCCATAGTGCTCCAGGTGGGGGGACCAGGGGAGTGGGGGCTGGATGAATAGGTATGAGGTTGTCATGGTTGCAAAAAAATGTAGAGGATTGTGGCAGGATGTTAGAAATGAGTGTGTGGATGTGTTGAGGAGGGCCAGGATTTGGGGATACATCCCCAGCAATGAGGAGTAGTAGACCGAGCATTAGAAGGTGGGAGCAGGATAGGACATGATGTGGCCGTGTGTGTCTAGAGAAAAAGGATTGTATGTGGAGGAACAGTTGTGACGAAGAGGTGAGATGGCTGGGAAGGATGGAGGGGGAAATGACTAGTTCCTTACTGGGTGGAGGGATTGCAGGAGTTAGGTAGAAAAAGAGTAGTATGGGGGTGATAGTAAAAAGAAGGTGAAACATTATTGTGGTGTAATAGTCCGTTACCTTAAAGTCAATTCCAGTCCAATTCTAGTCTAATTCAGAGTACTTAGAAATATGTACTTTGAAGTATGGATTTTGAAGTAGATGGAGCCGACTATGTCTGGAGCAGACCCATGGTGCTGAATATATGTGCAGCTAAACACAATCAGCTGTGAGTGAAAGTGGGGTGTGACTGCCAAGGCCAAATGCAAAGAGTTAAGCAAAGGTCATAAAACGGGGAAGGGGTTATACAGACCACTTAGATGTGTGGCAGAGATAACAAGAATGGAGTACAATTATGGATACAAGAAGATGGGTAAGCAATGCATACTATATAAAAATACAATGCAGTTCACATGGGGCATTCAGGAGCATGGGGGAGAGGGGTGGAATTCAGCAATGCATACCTGTGGGAACAGAAGAACATCTCGGTCAGATGGTGATGATGACAATATTGTAGGGGTCATGAATGGCCAAATGCATTCTAGAATTCTAGTCTAATTCAGAGTACTTAGATATATGTACTTTGAAGTAAGGATTTTGAAGCAGATGGAGCCGACTACATCTGGAGCAGACCCATGGTGCTGAATATATGTGCAGCTAAACACAATCAGCTGTGAGTGAAAGTGGGGTGTGACTGCCCAGGCCAAATGCACAGAGTTAAGCAAAGGTCATAAATGGGGGAAGGGGTTATACAGACCACTTAGATGTGTGGCAGAGATAACAAGAATGGAGTACAATTATGGATACAAGAAGATGGGTAAGCAATGCATACTATATAAAAATACAATGCAGTTCACATGGGGCATTCAGGAGCATGGGAGAGAGGGGTGGAATTCAGCAATGCATACCATATAAAAATACAATGCAGTTCACATGGGGCATTCAGGAGCATGGGAGAGAGGGGTGGAATTCAGCAATGCATACCATATAAAAATACAATGCAGTTCACATGGGGCATTCAGGAGCATGGGAGAGAGGGGTGGAATTCAGCAATGCATAGCATATAAAAATACAATGCAGTTCACATGGGGCATTCAGGAGCATGGGAGAGAGGGGTGGAATTCAGCAATGCATACCTGTGGGAACAGAAGAACATCTCGGTTAGATGGTGATGATGACAATACTGTAGGGGTCATGAGTGGCCAAATGCTTTCTAGAATTCTAGTCTAATTCAGAGTACTTAGAAATATGTACTTTGAAGTATGGATTTTGAAGTAGATCGAGCCGACTACGTCTGGAGCAGACCCATGGTGCTGAATATATGTGCAGCTAAACACAATCAGCTGTGAGTGAAAATATATGGGGCTCACTTTTCTGTATGGTGCAATATACTGTGTGGAACAATATATGGAGCCCAGTTTACTGTATGGAGAAATATATGGGGCTCATTATTCTCTATGGAGCAATATATGGAGTTCATTATACTGTTTTGAACAATATATGGAGCTCCTTATACTGTATGGAGCAATACATGGGGCTCATTATTCTATATTGAGCAATATGTGGGGCTCATTATACTGTATGCTGCAATATTTGGGGCTCATTATTCTGTATGGAGCATTATGTGATGCTCATAATATTATATGGAGAACCATACTGTCTGGTTTCTGAGCTATTAATTTACAGTTGTTATCACTTATGTAATGTAAGAAGTGAAATCTTTGGCATTATACTATACCTATATTTCTCTGCCATATCTGTGCATCATGAATCGTGGTATGTGTTAAAATGTGTTAAAGGGGCCCACTGAGATTCTTTTGCCCGGGGCCCACAAAAACCTGGAGCCAGAACTGAATAAATACATCAGTTTTTTTTGTATGGAATTTGCAATGGAGTGCTGCTCATCTTTGCTTTTTTTAATGTATAGATAGATTAGATTAGATTACGGTAGATTAGATAGATGATACATAGTGAAAGACTATCTCTAGGAGATGACCACCTGCTTAAAAACTGATTTCTGTAATGGATTTTTGCAGAATGTATTGGTAACATTTAAGCAGTCTTTGCACATCTCCTGTGATCTGAAAATTGTGGCTCAGTAAAGAAAATCAAGTTTCGGCTTATAATACAGTCGCAGGAGTACTTTAGAGCACAATGTCTCAGATCAATAAGGAAGCTGTAACTACATTTTCTGTCATCTGATGATATTGATGCAAAAACATAATGGCTGAAATTATAAAATCAATTTCTTAATTTAATAAAAAATGTCTATTGATGTTGTTAAAACTAAATCCAATGGAGATAATTTCCTACCTGGAAGAAACAAAATATGTAAATGCTACAGGGGAATTTTTTTTTCCTTGTTTGTCATTAAGAGGCAAAATATTTTGTGAATTAAGTAATAAATATAATATAATAAATGTAATATAATTACATAATCTTGTGGTATAGAATTATAATGCTAAACCTTTCATCAGAAAAGGAGAAGAAATGTATTCAGACAGAGACATATACAGTATTAACCCCTTTACGACCTATGACGTATAAGTATGTCATAGGTCGCCTCCCCATCTTTGATGCGGGCTCCGGTACTAAGAGGCCCCAGTGCTTGTCATTGAAGCTTTGCTTTGGGCGCCAGCCCGTGAAGCCCTGCTATGTGTAACACGAGTGATCAGAAGATCGAAGCTTCAAGTTTCCTAAGAAGACTATTGAAGCAAGCGAAAAAAATGTTTATAAAAATATAAAAAGAAAAAAATAAAAGTTCAAATCACCCCTTTTTTGCCCTATTCAAAATAAAGCAATAATAAAAAAAATACACTTACCGATATTTGGTTTAGCTGCATTCAGAAATGCCCAGTCTATCAAAATATAAAAAGAATTAATCCAATTGGTAAACGGCGTAACAAGAAAAAAAATAAAAACTCCAGAATTACATTTTTTCCGTAGCCACAAAATTGCAATAAAATGCAATAACAGGAAATCACAAGATCGTAGCTGCACCAAAATGCTGCAGATAAAAACATCATCTTGGCGCGCAAAAATAACTTCTCACCCAGCCCCAGATCACGAAAAATGGAGATGTTACGGAAAATAGCGCCATTTTTTTTTACAAACTTTGATTTTTTTTTCCCACCACTTAAATAAAAAGAAACTATAAATGTTTGACATCTACAAACTCGTAATGACCTGGAAAATATAATGACATGTCAGTTTTAGCATTTAGTGAACATGGTAAAAAAAATGAATTTTGAGGGAATTTTTTTCCCGCCTTCCAATACATTAACGGTAAAACAAAAAAGTTACGACTCTGTGAAGTAGGGGAGCAAAAAATAAAAACACAAAAACAGAAAATCTCAAGTTGGTGAAGGGGTTAATAGTGCCATCTCAGAAGTCTGGAAGTTATCATTTGTTTCCATGCAGATCACTGAACATAAACCTTGGATTGCCTATTTTAAAAAAAACTGCGTAAAATGCAATATTCTTGGTTATGCTCAAAATTGTGGTCAACAAATATATTGTAAAATATATAAGGGCAGATAGCTGCAACAGTGGTTTGTGGTTTTGCTCTATAATACTGGTTCTTTTCTTCAGACCTAGATCAATATCAGCATTAAGTTGGTATGTTCTCCATAGGCTGCACTTTGCATGGGTTAACCCACACGTTCCAAAAATATATTTTTTGGCTCAGTGACAATTAATGTCATCGTGTTGCATAAAATCAAGTGAGCAAGTTTTCATGTATCAGTCAGTGTAAACCCATATTAAAATGAGAAAACTGAGCAATTCAAGCAACTTTGAGCAGAACCTGGTTATCAGTGCTGAACAAGCAAAGCCACTATTTCAGAAACTGCCAGCCTTATGGAATTTTCTTTCTCAAAGGTGTTGAGAATACCATATTTTTCCAAGTTATAAAATGCACCCCAAAATTTGAGGAGAAAAATAGGAATTTTTTTTTGTAAAATGGTGGTGCTTCTAATAATCCATGCGCCTTATTGCATACCTGGGGTGGTGGCTGCGGTGAAGAGGGGTCCCAGGGTCACTGCTGGAAGAGGCAGGAGTGGGGTGATGCTGCAGTCCGCAGGCTGGGATGAGGGGGTGTTCCGATGTGGGCGCACTGCTGCGGGTGTCTGGTGCTGCTGCGGTGTCTGGTGCTGCTGCGGGTGTCCGGCGCTGCTGCGGGTGTCTGGCACTGTTGCCCAGTGCTGCTGCGGGTGTTTCAGGTGCTGCACAGTGCTGCTGCAAGTTTCTCCAGTGCCGCTGGGGCTCTGCCAACATTTTGTGAAATGCCAGAGCCCCGGCAGTTCCATGGTTTCCTGTGCGGTGGACTCCGGGAAAATGGCTGCCACGGGCGGCACAAGCATGGATGGAGATCTCGGCACCAAGATCTCGAGAGATGAGATTTCAGCGCTGAGCATGGAGAGTACGACTGACGAAGCATCGCAGCTCTTACATCCAGAGAGGTGCATGTCGGGCAGAGCACTTCAGTTCAGCCCTTCAGGTGACAGCGGCTGCTCAAAGAGACATACGCAGAGAGGAATCATGCGGCGAGCTCTATTCTTTTGCACCACACCGACTGCCGACAGCATTCTGCTACCAACGGGACCTTCAACGAGTGACAGGCTGCGGAGCCATGATAAGTGAACTGTTAACCAGAGACTGTTAGTTAAATAACCATTTATTCAGTTTAGTTATTTACCCTTTTACCCTGCTATCTCCCTGCGTGGAGTTCTCTACTGTTGATTAATTAAATATAGCTAACCCCAGCTCTGCAGCATTTGTGTTACTGCATCCCAGCACCTGAATATTGCACTTGATGTAGTCAGCAGGATGCAGTCCGGGGATACCGATGTTGCAGACCAGTACACTATGGGTGCCCACTGGTCCAGTGTGCCATTGGAGGCAATGCTTAGTAATCTCCCGAAGTTCACTTGAGATAACATGATGTTGTGGGACTGGACTGAGCGAGTCAGGAGCATGCTGCAAATGTACCGTATGGCTCCTGCATTACAGGTGGATATAGCGTTAATGGCACTAGACAGGGAGGCCCGTTGTTCTGTGATGTTCCGCTTTTCACATGATAAGAACTGAAATTCACTGCACACTCTATTAGATAGTTTGGAAAAATAAAATAAGTTTATTTAACAAATAAATCCCAAAAAGGTGCCACAAGAAAATGGGTTCAATGTAATATGACTGAAACACCCAACGTCTTGACCCTCCCGGGTCTTAGTCATGGGGAAACTTGGTTTCAGGTATATACAGTGCTGTGCAAATTAATTGGGACAAAGCATTTTTTTAAGTAAAATCATAAGTTGGTTACCAGTCAGTGATTCAAACCAGTTTTAACTACTTTGAACAGGCACTCACACCTGTTCAAAGCAGTTAAAACTGGTTTGAATCACTGACTGGTAAACAACTTACGATTTTACTTAAAAAAATGCTTTGTCCCAATTAATTTGCACAGCACTGTATGTAATGAGAGGCAGAGAGGGGATGAGAAACCCCTTTTGATAATTCCCCAAGTGGTTGGACATATACAGTATTGGATCCCTATTGCTGGTGGCTCTACACTTGAGCGGGATATGTTTGAAAAAGTGGTCCAGGTTTTGGAAGAAATGCACGGGGACCCCACTAACATTGGAGAGTTGTGCATGCATTTGTTTGGTCGCATCCAGCAATATATCAACACATTGCAGGAGGTACATGCGCACGTTACAAAAAGGGAAGATGTGGGAATCATGGGAGTGGGGCCTCCTGACCGAATTTTGAGGGATCAATTTGTGTTTGATCTTAGGGATGCACTATTGAAACAGGCATTGCAAGAACACTTGTGCGCTAGCCCACGCATTATCTTGTTAGAGGTGGGGCATAGGCGCGCGTAAGAGAGCAGGAGCAGGGGGTGATGGACCTTGCAAGGATGGTGTTCAGCTATGAAGTAACTACTCCACCTGCAGCAGAGCCTCAGTGGGCCCGAGAGATACTGAAGGAGATACAAGAGATGCGGAGAGAATGGACCAGTCTAAGGAGAGACCCTGTTTTGGTTCAAGCGCCACCAAGGAAGGATTCCTCAATCCGAGACAGAAATGTTACAGGATCTCGCCTTTCTACCAGTCCTCGTCAGGGAGTGAGACCTCTTGGTGCTGAAGGGGGACTCGAGGCTGTGCAAGCCAGAGACGGCCCCCCAACTAGGCAGCCGTTAAACTAGTAGTCTCCGCAGCTGAGGGACGCAGCCTGGAGCCAGAAAGGTGGAAGAAGTGGGAAGGAAGTCCCATAAATATAGTTTCTGTGAGCCCTACAGTCTGGGCTGAAGTAAACGGGCAAGATGTTCACTGCTTTATCGACACCTGGTCACAAGTGACTACTCTGCAGGAAGCCTACTTCAGACGACACTTTCCAGAGGCCTTGCGGCCAGTGTGGGGACCAGTAAAAAGGTAAAGGAGAAAACAAGGGGAACTGCTACCTTGGATCTAATCCTTATAAACAGGGAGGAAATGGTTGAGGAGGTAAAAGTGGCTGGGACCCTAGGAGGTAGCGACCATGCTATTTTAGAATTTTGGATAACTAGAGGCGGAAGACCTGTGAAGACTCAGACGTCAAGGTTAGATTTCAGAAAGGCAGATTTTAAGGGATTCAGAAAGAGAATTGGAGGGATCCAATGGCTGGATATCCTTAAAGACAAAAATGTCCAGGAAGGATGGGAAATCTTGAAAAATGAAATTCTCAAAGCACAGTTGTTAACAATTCCGAAAAGAGGGAAGAATAGGAAGCATTTAAGGAAACCAGGATGGATGAACACAGAACTTAAGCACATGCTAAAAAGGAAGAAAAAAATGTTTATAAAATGGAAAGAGGGAGGCATATCTAAAGAAGAATATAATGCTGTCTGCAGAACCTGCAGGGCACAAATCAGATTATCTAAAGCTGAAAATGAATTGAGGCTTGCAAGAGATGTCAAAAGCAATAATAAAGGATTTTGGGGATATGTCAAAAGTAAAAGAAAAGTCAAAGATGCTATAGGATTTTTACAGGATGAAAATGATGAAATGGTAAGACAGGATGTTGAGAAGGCTGAACTTTTAAATTCCTATTTTGCATCTGTTTTCTCTCAGAAAGGAAATGTAACATCAACTGTTATTCACTGTCCTATTAAGGGAATAGAAGAATCCAGGATATCTATAAACAGAAAGATAGTGAGGAAACACTTAGCTAACCTAAATGAATTCAAGTCTCCAGGTCCAGATGAATTACACCCCAGAGTACTGAAGGAGATAGCAGAAGAAATTTTTGAACCCCTCTCCATAATCTTTGAAAATTCTTGGAGAACAGGAGATGTGCCAGAAGACTGGAGAAGAGCAAATGTTGTTCCTATCTTCAAAAAGGGGAAGAAGGTGGACCCAGGCAACTATAGGCCGGTGAGTCTGACTTCTATACCAGGAAAGATCTTTGAACAAATTATTAAACAACATGTATGTCAATACCTGGATAAGAATGAAGTGATTAAACAGAGTCAGCATGGGTTTGTAACTAATAAGTCATGTCAGACTAATTTAATTTCCTTCTATGACGGTATTACTGATTGGGTGGATCAAGGAAATGCTGTAGATATAGTATATCTTGACTTCAGCAAAGCATTTGACAAAGTCTCTCATACAATCCTTATTGAAAAAATGACTAAGTATGGAATGGACAAGGCAACTGTTAGGTGGATTCATAACTGGCTTAGTGATCGGACCCAAAGAGTGGTCGTAAATGGCTGCACATCCAGTTGGAAGAATGTCTCAAGTGGGGTACCACAGGGCTCTGTCCTGGGCCCTGTATTGTTCAACATCTTTATCAACGATTTAGATGAAGGAATTGAGGGTAAACTGATTAAATTTGCTGATGACACAAAGCTAGGAGGGATAGCTAATACTAGAGAAGAGAGAGAGAGGATTCAAAAAGATTTAAATAAACTGGAGAAGTGGGCAGCAACTAACAGAATGGTTTTTAACAGGGAGAAATGCAAAGTACTACATCTGGGCAATAAAAATGAAAAAAGCATATATAGAATGGGAGGAATAGGGCTAAGTGACAGCACATGTGAAAAAGACTTGGGTATATTAATAGATCACAGACTGAATATGAGTCAACAGTGTGATGCAGCAGCAAAAAAGGCAAATGCAATTCTAGGATGTATTAACAGAAGCATACAGTCTAGATCACGTGAAGTCATTATTTCCCTCTACTCCTCTTTGGTCAGACCTCATCTGGAATATTGTGTCCAATTTTGGGCACCACATTTTAAAAAAGACATTAACAAACTGGAGCAAGTTCAGAAAAGAGCGACCAGAATGGTGACCGGTCTGCAAACCCTGTCTTATGAGGAAAGGTTGCAGGATTTGGGAATGTTTAGTTTGCAAAAGAGAAGACTGAGAGGAGACTTAATAGCTGTCTACAAATATCTAAAGGGCTGTCACATTGTAGAAGGATCAACTTTATTCTCATTTGCACAAGGAAAGACTAGAAGCAATGGGATGAAGCTGAATGGGAGGAGACACAGATTAGATATTAGAAAAAACTTTTTGACAGTTAGAGTGATCAATGAGTGGAACAGGCTGCCACGAGAAGTGGTGAGTTCTCCTTCAATGGAAGTCTTCAAACAGAGGCTGGACAGACATCTAACTGGGATGATTTAGCGAATCCTGCTTTGAGCAGGGGGTTGGACCAGATGGCCCAGGAGGTCCCTTCCAACTCTACGATTCTATGATTCTATGATTCTATGATTCTAAGACTAACAGTGGCCAATTAGTTGCCCATTCCGGTCACAGGAGTGGTCTGGATGGAGATTAAAGTATGCGGGAAGGATGTAGGCCGCAAGGGGGTCATGTTGGTCACAGGAGATGCTGGTCATGGACCTGTAATGACTCTGGGGTTGAACATGCTGAAGGAGATGGGACAACTACTGATTAGTAAGCCGCAGGGACCTTTCTTGAACCAATGGAGCCCACGAACCCCCCAAATGGAAAGTGTTTCAGAAGCTAATCCAAGCAGCTCAAGCCCAGGAAAAGTCAAAAGATGGAAGAGTCTTGGTTAAGGTGATGGTGCCGGTGACCAAAAAATTACTTTACTGCCCAGCCAAACAGTGCTCACATTGCCAGTGGGAGCTTGTACTCCTCTGGAGAGAGTTGAGGTGCAGATCGAGCCAGCAGTGATGGACCAAATACCCCTTGGATTGCTCGTCGCTCAAACACTAGCCACAGTTCAAGACGGCAGCGTTGTAGTGCAGTGTATCAACCTGGGGACCGACAGTATCACTCTTTTACCCAAGAGTGAGATGGCCCAAATCCTGGTCATCCTGGAGAAGCTAATGCCACCCAAATTAGTACAACTGGCCGTTGTGCGAAGTGATCCCTGGACTCTAGCAGTTACAGCCCGATTGGAGTCTCCACCTGGAAGCCAGAAAGAAGGTTGTAAGATTTTAGAGCAGATGCGGACAGAATTGACGGGACTGTCACCTCAACAAGTGCTGCAAGTAGAGAATGTATTGGAGCGCTATCAGGAAGTTTTTGCCCACCATGAAGATGACTTTGTCGCTCACAAAATTCCTACCAGGAGTGCAGCACCAATCAGAGAGCGAGATATCGACAAATACCCACCCAGATGTACTGTACAAGGAGGTAAAGGAGATGCTGGCTCACATGCTGCAAAGAAGTGGAGTAATTAGAGACAGTCAGAGTCCGTGGGCAACTCCCATTGTACTAGTCAAAAAAAAGATGGGACTCTCTGTGGTTCTGTGTCGATTATAGTCGGCTGAACGCCTGCACTGTGCAGCATTCTTATTCATTACCCCTAATTGAGGAGTTCCTCTCTGCCCTGGAACAGGCAAAGTATTTTTCCACCCTCGATCTGGCCAGCGGGTACTGGCAGGTGCCAATGGCAGAACATGGCCTGCCGAAAATGGCTTTTGCACTACTAATGGGACTGTTCAAGTTCAATCGCATGCCCTTTGGTCTGACTAAAGCTCCAGGGACGTTCCAGCACTTAATGGAGCGATTTTTGAGAGATTTGAATTTTGAGGCTAGCCCACCTCGAGAATACAAAGCTAGGGGCCCTGGAGCAAAGATGGGTAGCCTGCATGGCGAAGTATCTGTACAAGATTGTCTACCGGGCCAAGGCCGAGAATACTCATGCCGACGCCCTCTCCAGGGTGACATACATACATCCTGGCCGTGACTGAGATGAGGACCTTGAGGCGGAGGAGATTCATGAATTCCAAAATCTGTCTACCTTGTGGGTGGCGATGCAGGGACAGATCGAGGAAGAGTCTGAAGATCAGACACTGGGGCAATCCCGAGATGACTGTATCCAATTCCAACAGATGGACAAGGAGACTGCTCAACTGCGACAGTGGGTGGCATTAAAGCAACTTCCTAGTCAGAGGGAGAGGAATGCACTGTCATCAGGCACCCTGCAGATTCTAGGACAATGGGAATGACTCTGCTTGAGAAATGGATTATTATATCTGAACATGCAGCTGTTGCGAGAAGAGGGAGTCACTTGGCAAGTAGAGATCCCGGAGAAGTCGATCAAGATGGTGGCCCCCGAGGCTCATGAGTGAGGGGTTCACTTCGGCGCAGAGAAAACGTTATGGTGGCTACAGAGATTGGTGTATCATCCATGACTGAGGAATGCGGTGGAAGATGTGTGCCAACAGTGCAGAAGCTGTGAGCTGTCTAAACCCCCAGAACAGCGGGCCCCAACACAGACCATTGTGACCTCCGCCCCTTTGGAAGCCTTGATGATTGACTACCTGACTGAAGGACCAGTGCATCTTGCCTACAAACATTGTTTGGCGATGACTGACCACTTCACCAAATTTGCTGTGGTAACTCCAACTAGAGATCAGACCGCCAAATCAGACGCACAGGCTATCTGTTGAGATTTCATCTGCGTGTATGGCTGCCCAAAAAGAATCCACTCATCTCAAGGCACCTGCTTCCAGGGGCGAGTTATGCAAGAACTGCACCATTTGCATTGAATTGGGAAGTCCGAAACTACTCCCGTTCACCCTCAAGGGAATGGGGCATGTGAACACTTCAATCGAACATTAATCCAGATGTTACGCACTTTTGAAGAAGACCGGAAGATACGGTGGCCTGAGTTTGCGACAGAGCTGGTGTGGGTGTACAACAACCGAGTGCACAGCACAACCGGGTTCACGCCATATACCTTGTTGTTTGGGCGAAAAGAAGAGGCAACTCTGAGGACCAGATGGCAGGCAGCAAAAAGCAGAGGGTCCAGAAAGGTGAGTGTTGAGATGAGTATATATATTTTTTATTGTTTTTTAGATCTTAGGTCTGGCGAGACCCCAGAGCACAATAAGGGACATTCAAATCACAGAGAATAACTTTGCTGCAAATTGAATGTTACAGAAAAATCTGAGCAATTTGATGAATTTGAATCTTGTCAGATTTGATCATGTCTATGGAGTAGCTTGGGTGTGATGAATTACGTTAGTTTGTTATAAACAACTGTATTTGATAGTATTGTTATCTGTGTGCTCAAAATGACTTCTGTAAGAAAAGTGCCCATGATAAAAGGATTCAGTGTTATAATTATATTGTTAACTGGGGATGGAAAATCTATTATTTTATTTTTTTAAATGTATTTCATTCTTTGATTTAAAAATCCACATCTTTAATTTAGTCTTCTTCTGTGGATCATCTGGGTCTTAATAACTGTCAAACACCTTTATACGCCTGTTTTTAATTCCCATTGAAAACTCACCAAGATATAGTAGAATTATTCATGTGCTTGCAACTAGCTCCAGATGCTCTGAACTCTAAAAACAAAGCTTTAGCTTTGACAAACATAAAACAACAGAAAACAAAATAGAGAAAACAACATAAAAATAGTCTAAGATTTACATAAAATAAATGTCAATGTACTGAATTTGTGGTCACTGCTTCATCAAAAGAATTAAACCAGAATCTTGGCATAAAACATTTTGAAAAGTTGAAAATGTGGTATTTTCACACACGTTTTGTAGCCAGCTTTGGTGAAAGGACTGGATGGGGGCACGACGGTGCATGGCGTCATGTGCCTCTCAATGGATCAGGCACCTCCTGACTCCAGCACACCCCTTCAAGACTGGCGTCAACAATTGCTTTTATGTAACATTTTAACATTTCAAGTAATACTCAGTACGGTTATTACATTTGCTAAAACCTTTCCAAAAATAATATTTAGTTTTAGTTATTAAATAAAAAAAAAACAGACTTTATGGAAAAAAAGTCTCATAAAAGAATTCCATCCTTAGAATAGGCCATCATTGTTGGGTGGGAGCTTAACCGCCAGGAACCTAAGGACCAGCAGAATGATGGGGTGTGTTAGACTCATTTGCATTTTCTATTTTTCCAGATACAGCCTTTATTACAAGGCTGTGCCTGGTACCACAGTTCAATCCCCTACATTCTGGTGATCTTGAAGGCCTCAATGGCCACTTATCCCACAATTTGGACTTGACAATGTATTCTGGAAATGGGACACCAATTTGTATTTCCCAAAAAAACCCTCTAAAATAAAAGCTTTTCAGTGTTTCATATTATTACTTTACTAGACTTAAATTCAAGCAATTTCAACTTGTTTACTGCTTGCTTGAAGATAAAAAGAAGAAAGAAATTGAGTCCCTATCAGGACAAAGACTGGTGAAAAGGAATAATAAAGGTGACTAGAATTGTATAATTTAATTATTGCTGCTGCCTTCCTGAACACTCACTAAAAGGCACTCAATGAAAGGTTTGTATGGAATACAATAAGTGGAAATGACAATGTGTCACGATTCCACTTTTCAGTGTTACTGGAGACAGTGAATTACTGTCTGCCTTCCAATTTAGGATAGCGGCATACTGAGCTGTCAGAGTCTTCAATGACATTTTAGTCATCCAATCAAAGTTAGGGTGTTGCCTGAGCTTCATCCAGGTGTCTCCTGTTTGGATAATTACCTTTCACCAGTTATCAGCCTCAGACTAGTGCCAATTGTAGCTTCTTGCTCACTGATGTATGTTTGCCTTGTTTCACTGTGCTAGGTGCCCTCATCTGTGGTTGCCCTGACCTACGACTGCGCTCCGACCACCCGTTTGCCTTGATCAGCTACCTTCCTGGAATTGTGACCCCAGGACCATGACTTGACTATTCTCGTCATGAGTTTACCGCAGCAGAGAGGAGCCAGAAGACCACAGCATCTGATTTCTCCTACTCCTGCACTGATTAGTAGCACTTCACCTTCTCATTAAATGGTGTAAAAAAATTAGCAGTGAAGGGGTTAATCTGCTCAGTTGAGAGCTCCTGTAGGCTCTCTTGGATTAAGGCTCTCAGATGTGCACTATTTGCCACTCCCATCTCCTATATAAACTGGGTCCTGACTAGCACTCATTGTTAGAGTTAGCTTATGCTGCTTGGCTGGAGATTGTTGGTGGTTATGAGTGGAGAAGAGCGTTTGGTGGATTTATCTGTGACTGTTGCTAGATTTTGAATGTGTGAAAATTCCCTGTCTTCTTCTACTTTGGTTTAAATGTGCCTGTTTACTGAATTGGTCAACTACCACCCAAGTAACAGTTTTCCCTCCTGACAAAGGCAAATCCGCAATTAAATCCGTTGGCAAATGAGTCCACGGTCTTTCTGGAATTGGCAATGAAGCCAATTTCCCAGTTGGCTGTTTGTGAAAGACTTTACTACGTATGCAAACCTCACAAAATTTTAATATCATTAAATATGGATGGCCACCAAAAGAGTCTAGCAATAGCTTTCTACTTAGCAGTAACGTCAGGATGACCACTTAAGACAGAATCATGAAACTCTTGCAACAGATGTAATCAGATATACACTCCCCGGTATATTCCTTTGTTATCTGTCAGTATATTTGTATGTTGGGTATTTTTCATTATCCCTGTTCATATTACCTTGTTAGTCTGGTTGGTGTATTACGGTACACTACTACTCTTCCCTGGGTGGAGGAAAACTGCATAATGAGGACGAATTCAGGAGCTAAGGCAAGGTATGTCTTCACCAGCAGAAGTAATCTGTTGAACAGGGTGAGTTAGGGTGCCTCTAGCATTAGGGACAGGGAAGGAGCCCCTGGTCCCGGGACACCCGACAACAGAGTCGTGACAATTCTTTTCTATCACCCCTATGACAAACCCTCCTGGTTTCTGATCTTTGACCTTTTGATTACCCAGCCTCCCAGCTTGTCAATGAGCAGTGACTAGGGTCACACAATAACTTTAGCTTTGCACCTAGAAATGGGTGCATTTGTTTGAGTAGAATTAGAGTGGAGGGTCGGGCAGAAAATGGTAGCCCATTAAAAAAACAACCAACACTCATCTCACTGTTCACCTCTACAGACCCTCACTGCCCACAATCTGGTCCTCCCGGCCTCTTTTTCTTTCTGCCATGTGCCTCATTTCTGGCATTATTACTATAGACTGGGACTTCCGGCTGCGACCAGGCCTTGGAGGTCACTGTGCGTTGTAAGGTCACAAAAAAAATCACCTGTACTCAGATGTAAACAATCTATCTATCTATCTATCTATTCATCCATCCATCCATCTATGGGACAGTGTCATATCACTACATACTAGGAAATATCTTACAGGTTGTAAACTACAGTAATTTCTCCATCGTGGAACTGTTATAGGATTCACAATGTATCTGTTTCTTTGGTTTCTACTTTGTTTGGCTTGGAGGGAGGAATGCTTGCTGCCTAGTGCTCTAAAACTTTATGTGTGTTCCCTTCCCTAGCCCGCATAGCATGGTTAACATAACTCTGGAAACACCTGCAGCGTAGTTTAATGGCCAACATGAAACTAGATGTTTTTAATAGTCAGGATAAAATGTAAAATGCTGTAGATGCAGAGAGAAAGAGCAAGAGCAGAAAGAGATCAAAAGAGAGGTCAAATGTATAATGCATTCTTGTAATTCAGTCTTGTGTGAGAAAGACCATATCTTTTCAATTTTACAAACAAATGTGTATTGACAACCCAAGCCTATTAAAGTGCCTCTCCACCTAGGGATGTGATTTATACCATGACATCATGATGAGGATACAAAGAGGTTCTCTTTCTCTCTCTCCTTTTCTCTCTTTCCATTACATAGAGAGAGGATTTCTTTTTACTGGAAACAAAGCAAATGTCACGTATACGGATTTTTAAATTTTTTTTACATCTTACATTTACTTTGCTTTGGGAAATGGAGAGACCCCAAAGCATAATAAGATATATTAAATTCATGAGGAATAACTTCTCTGCATAACGAATTCTAGAGGAAAATTTGTGCAATCTAGTGAATTCGAATTTCGCCTGATCAGCTCATCTCTACATGCAGTTCTGAAAGATAGTCTGTCACCCTCAAAATGCAAATTAAACTAATTACACGGTGATGTAGGAGGCCTTGCGCCCATAAGAATCTAATAAACAGCATATATTTCAAAGCTGTAATTACTTTTTAAACGCGTTTTAGTTCATATGCAAATTAGTGTGTTTCGGGGTGCCCTTGATGTGGTCAAAAGTTTAGTTTGGTTCGCCTTTATGCCCCCTCAATTTGCACACTAGGCAGTTTCTCTGACTTTGATTGATGGCGCTTTCTTGGCCAGAGTGAATACTGCTTGATCTTTAACCTCAACCCTATGCGTGCACGCTGATTATGAAAGAGTTAGCGCCAATACACACAATATTGGGGTTTCATCATTTTCTCCTGTTAGCTGTCTGCTACTTGCGGCACCGATACACTAAGAAGTATAACGAGCAGCTTCATAGATCAGTTGCGTGCTCCTTCTGTGTTCAGTGTTTCGAAGAATAGGTCAATGTCAGTGGTTGAAGCACTGAACACAGGAGGAGCATGTAACTGATCCTCTGCATGGTCAGTGTGCAGGCACAGGTTAGGTTCGGTTAGGGTAGGCTTTAGGCAGAAATTGATCTGTCCTTGTAAGTATTGCCATTTAGAGTCAGGGGAACTGCTCAGTATTCAAATTGAGGAGGCATAAAGATGCACCGATTTCTCGGCCATACCAAGGGCACGCCAAAATTTTCACTCCCGGGCAGGTATGTAATATTAATGTAAAAAAAAGTCCCAGAATGCTAAGGCTACTTTCACACATCAGGTTTTCGGCGTCAGGCGCGATCCGGCGTCGTGCCGGAACGCCGGATCCGGCAAATGTTTTGTAAAACCTGATGTGACGGATCCGGTTTTCTGCCGGATCCGTCTTGTTCTTGACAGACAAAACCGGATCCGTCTCATCCGGTTCATCCGTTTTTCTATCCGTTTTTCGACGGATTACGCCGGATCCGGTTTTTAAAATTGACCCTTGTGGCCTTCCGAACGGGATTGGCTACTGGAAAACTATATATAGCGTGTTCCTACAGCCCTTCTTTGACAGGTTGTAGAGGAGAAAGTGCAGGTTGGAGAGAAGAGCAAGTTACTGGCGAAGATGGATGTTGTGATTGAAAATATTTTGAAGAATTTGGCGGATTTTATAGCGGAGGCGAATCGTTTGAGGGTGATTGTTCTGGAGAAGGAAAGAGCGAGACAGCAACGCATCAGGCATCGTAGACGACGTTTGTGGATCCACCCCATCACAGCCAAGAGAATGACGCGTGGGGTCTATTCTACACTCTGCATGGACCTTCGACGAAACCCGGATAAATTTGTTGGATATGTTCGGATGAAAATGGAGAATTTTGATTACTTGGTGGAGCGCATTGCACACCTCATAAGAAAAGCGGACACCTATTGCCGCTTCTCTGTTTCACCCGCAGAGCGTCTGATGGTGACTTTAAGGTAAGCCACATTTATTGGATGTGATCGCATCAGAGCACACTTTCACTGCAATCTTGTTGGTGGTAGCTGAGTTTTGGTATGTAATGCTGTGATTTAAAACTAATTTATTGTTTTTTAATTCCCCACAGATTTCTTGCAACTGGAGAATCCCTTTCGTCACTGCATTTCCAGTACAGACTCGGGATTTCCACCATATCTGGAATTGTGAAGTACACATGCCGTGCACTGTGGGACTCCTTAGCTGAAGAGCTTTTACCAGAGCCCACAACAGAGAGGTGGATTGAAATTGCTGACAAGTTTCAACAGATATGTCAGTTTCCCAACTGCTTGGGCGCTGTGGACGGGAAACATATCCGCATTGTAAAGCCAGCCGGATCGGGATCGGAATATTTCAATTACAAGAAATATTTTTCAATTGTCCTCATGGCCATCGCTGACGCGGAATACAAATTTATTGCTGTTGATATTGGGGCCTATGGCCGCTCCAATGACTCTCAAGTTTTCAAACTGTCTGCTATGGGGCGTAAACTGTATGGAAACACCTTCCAGTTCCCACCACCTAGACCGCTGCCGCAAACATCTGGTCCACCTATGCCATTTGTCTGTGTAGGGGATGAAGCCTTCCAGCTGTCAGAACGCCTTTTGAAACCGTACTCTAGCAGAGGATTGACAAGACCAAAACGCATTTTTAATTACCGCCTCACAAGAGCAAGAAGAATGGTTGAATGTACCTTTGGTATTCTGACAGCCAAATGGCGGGTCCTATTGACTGCGATCAACCTCAAGACAGAAACTGTTGACGAGGTGATCAAAGCTTGCGTGGTACTCCACAATTTTGTTATCTGCAAGGAACCCATTTCCATTGAGGACACCTCTGAAGAAACCACCTTGCAAGATTACCATGACATTACCACTAGAAGTTCTGTGACGGTTTCAGTAATGAGGGACAATTTTGCACTATACTTTATGTCACCTCAAGGCAGAGTACACTGGCAGGATGACAGAGTGTGAAAGATTTGTGCCCTAACCAAACTTGTGTACCTTCTGTACCAACAGTATATACCTTTGCCAACCAAAGTTGGCTATCTTGTCATGGTCTCTATTTTTAGCTTTAGGCCACAGGTGTGTACCTGGTTGTGTTTTATGCAAAGTATTTCACCTTTTAACAAAAGTTGTGTACATTGTTAGGAAATCACCAACAATAAACACAACTTTTTAGGTGAAATACTTTGCTTCAAACACAACCAGGAACACAACTGTGGCAAAAAGCTAAAATTTACCCACAGTTATATACCTGGTTTTGAATACCTTTTTACCTTTTAAATACCCTGTATTTAACCTTTTTTTTAAACATATTTCGCCGCAGAAAGAAATGACAGACAACTAGTGTAAACAATAATTTAACTTTTATTTAAAATATTTTTTTTTTGTAAACTGTTTTTAAAGTTAAAAAAACTTTTTTAATAAAGGTTTGAAACCAACTGGGCATTTTTATTACAAAACACATCATAAATCTGTGTAGTGTGGGGTGGAAATACTGCTGGAGGGGCTGCGGGACACTTCGACAATGGGAGTGTGGAGAGAGGACTGGGATCGTGGTGGGGAAGGAACAGTTAGAGGTGATGGTGTGGAAAAAGCTACAGAATGGGTGGACATGTGGGAGGCAGAAGAGGTGGTGGGCGGTGGAGTGGAGGGTTGGGCAGGGACTGTAGGAGCAGATGATGTTGATGGAAAGTTGTATGGGGAAGGAGTTTGGTACGGGGAAGGAGTTTGGTACGGGGCAGGTTGCTGGAAGTGGGGAGATGTCTGGTACTGGGGAGGTTGCTGGTACTGGGGAGGTTGCTGGTATGTAATAGGAGGGGGAGGATGGAAAGTGGCTGGAGGGGGTGCAGATGTAATAGGAGGGGGAGGATGGAAAGTGGCTGGAGGGGGTGCAGGTGGAGGAACTACAGTGGTGGGAGGTGGAGGTTGGGAGGTAACCTGCTGTAGAGCACCGTGGCACGAATGCATTACATGCATCTGCTGGGTAGGAGATAGTGTTGCCATGCGCTCCACAACAGACCTGAAAAAGGTGTGGTTTGGCGAAGATCTTGCTTCTGAATGCATGGTTTGCAGAAGTGTCTTCACCTCCAGAATGCTGGAGTTGATCTGCTGAAAGCCTGCGGAGATTTGCTCTGACAAGACTTTTAGACAGTTCTGGAAAGATGCATTCAGATGCAAGAACTCTGGCGCATAACTCTTTTCCTGACCCCTCTGCCGCTGCCGCCCAGTACCCGCAGGTGTACTAGAGGTGGCAGGGGCAAAGGGTGGGGTAAAGGGAAAGCGATCTCCTCACCAGCAGCTTCATGTAATGTAGGCGGCCACGATGCTCCTGTGCTGGTGGATGGGACAGATGGGTCGAAAGTGTGGGAAGGCTGGGAAGGTGCAGATGTACCGGGGCGGTCGAAGTGTCCCTTGGTGCCGGTCTCCTCAGGGATCGCCTCAGAAGGGTCCAATCGTGCAGGCTCCCGAGTGCTGCTCACCGTGCTGTGGAATAAAGAGAAAAAAAAAACAATTAAAATAGTGACATGGTATGGCCCTGGCTGAAAAAAAAAAGTTACATCTAAACATTTTTTTGTCACATGTGGTGTGTAATATTTACCTTCTGGTGAGCATTGTATCCCGGAGGAACGACAGGGCTCGTGCGTACTTGTACTTGCTCCTGTGTCATCCAGATCCACTCGGGGCCCGCATCTCTTTATTTAACTCCTTCTTGAAACGATCCCTCACAGACCGCCACCGCTTCACAATTCTCTCCCCTGAAACGAGAAAGGACAAAGTGGTTAGTATACAACATCAGTGTTTCCCAAACTCCAGTCCTCATGGTCCCCAGGGGTCATGTTTTCAGGATTTCCAAAGTAAATAGAAATCCTGAACACATGATCCGTGGGGACCACGAGGACTGGAGTTCGGGAAACACTGGTTTAAATCAAGCAACCGGTACTGTATATACTTACGCTCTTTAATCTGGGCCCGAGCTTCGAGGTCCTCCCAGCGGTCCACAAGGAGCGAACAGATTTCCTCCCAGAGTCGTCGGGTAACGATAAGGTCAGCGTGGCGGCGGTCAGCCATATTCCAGAGCGGCTCCCTTTCTCTGGCGAGATCGATGAGGTGGTCCACATCGATTCCTCCATCCTCACCGTCAGAGTCGGGAGCACGCTGTGAAGGCTGTTAAAGAAAAAGACAAAAATAACATAATTAGCCTCCACAAAAGAAATGAAATAAAAAGTGCAAAAAAACAAAGCAAAAATATTTATACTTACACGCTGGTGACCGCCGCATTGCCCTGGGAGGCACTGCGAGGACCTCTTGGCCGAGCACAAGATTGGGAAGACTAGAGAAGAAAACAAAAAATGTTATGTCTTTGGATGTAGGCATTTGTTTGCTGTGTGTGGTCTGCAGAACATTGTTTTCTATGTGTTGTGTGTAGTGTGATGTTGTGTTTCTGCGTTTGATGCAAAAAACTTACCAATTGTGAGCCCACTCCAAGTGTCTGTCCACCCCTTCCTTCTTCTTCTGGGAGCTCCTCTTCATCTTGTGATTCCTGTTTTGAAATAAAAGGCAATGAATAGACATATATTACAGAGATGATGGATTTTGGAAATAAAAACTTACCGTCAAACGCTGACGATGCGAGGGAGGGCTCCCAGAAGAAGATGTGCTGTCTTCCTGCTGGCCAGACTCCATGGCTGTGGGTGGTGTTCCTGCTGCTGCCATTGCTGCTGCTGCTGCTACATCTATTGGGCGGCTGTTGAATAAAGAGAAACAAAGGGCCAATGAATATCTTGATATTCCATAGCCCTAGTTTGGAGGAATGGGGGATTTGATAATTACCGTCTCTCATATGCTGCTGGACTCCCCTCCCGTTGTTCAGCATGCTGCTCCATTTGGGGTGGTGCTGATGGTGCTGCTGCAGATGTCTGCTGCCTTCTCCTGCTCCTGGTTCTTGGCTTGGGTGGCATGTTGGGTGTGGCTGAGGGTCCCACTGTCTTGCTTTTATATATGTCTTGTGGGCAGAGCTACTGAGCATGCTCAGACCAAAAAAAACGGATCCGGCCACCGGATCCGGCTGTCGCCGGATCAGGCGCATTGCAGCGCTCATAGGCTTTCATTGTATGAAAAAGCCGGACACGCCGGAGACAAAAAACGTTACAGTAGCCGTTTTTTCCAGACGCCGGATCGCGTCACATTGCCGGATCCGGCGAAAATCGGATGAAACGCATGGCCATCCGGCTCGATCCGGCTCTAATGCAAGTCAATGGGGGGGAAACCGGATCCGGCATTGCATTTCGCCGGATCCGGTTTTTGTCAAAAGCGCCGGATCGCGCCTGATGGCGAAAACCTGATGTGTGAAAGAGGCCTAAGACTGCTGCATTATAAGGGCTGAGCAAAGCTCTCAGGGACATGTCTGTCAACAGACTGTCACATCCTTTAGTAGCAACTTCAAGAATAGTAAAAGCAACTGTAACCTATAAGACTTAGAATTAAGCTCATTAGCTCATATACTGTAACATCCTAAGGATTTATGCCTAAAAATGGTCGACTTCACAAACTCCAGGAAGAGTTGTCAATTCCTCTAGGTCCTTTGTACACCTGCTGAATGGCAGAACTTCTCAAAGGATTTCTTCACCGTTAAGCTATTTTATTCCAAAAGCACAATTAAGGGGAAGAAATGGGATCTGGAGGGGGTATGGTCTAGAGAGGGGATTAACCTGTGAATGGCGCCATGTTTTTGCAACAACAAAAAAAGCAGTTGCTTACTTTACAAATTTGATTTTCTATTTAGAAATATTGGCAAATAGTGGTATTCTCCCCTAAAAAAAAGTAACTAAACTTTGTGTAGATATTTTTTTAATATGTTTTAGGCCCTTTGATTCTGAAAAGATCAGTGGTCCAGAGACCCTCACTAATCGCTCAAAAGAGCTCCTAAAAATGTGCTGTTCCTGTCTGAACATGTACGCACAGTAAGGATGCTGAAGCATGTTGGCACACTCAGGCAGGATCTATGCTCTCATATCTTAAGAGCTGGACACTTTTAAAACGTCTTTCTAGTAGATTGATGGGGATTTCAGGAACCACACCGACACTAATCTGCTCAAAATTTAAGGGCCCAGACATAGAAAATAATCTCCCAAAATTTTAGGTATTTTTGTACACATATCAGGGAACATAAAAATACTGTGCCTTATTGAGGGTTATGTGGTGGCTAGTGTTGAGCATTCCGATACCGCAAGTATCGGGTATCGTCCGATACTTGCTGTATCGGAATTCCGATACCGACTTCCGATATTTTTTCAATATCGGAATTCGGCATCGGAATCGGAAGTTCAGTTGATTGACGGCCTGACGTCATCATGATGCGCGGTGTGTGCGCATCATGATGCGCCGTCATTTCGGGCCTTCCGGGGGTCTCTGCCGGCCTGCCGGGGGGCTGTGCTGGCCTGCCGGGGGGCTGTGTGGACTGCCCGGGGTCTGTACCGGCCTGCCGGGGGGCTGTGCCGGCCTGCCGGTGGTCTGTGCACCCTGTGGGGTTCTGTACCGGCCTGCCGGGGGGCTGTGCCGGCCTGCCGGGGGGCTGTGCTGATGTCCGGGGGTCTGTGCAAGCATCGTCCGATGGGACTACAAGTCCCATCTGGCGATGCCTGCTACCATGACAGTGATTGACACATTAGCCAATGATGGGACAGTAGTAGTCCCATCATCCGGCTAATGTGTTAAATGTTAAAAAAAAAAAAAAAAAAAAAAAAAATACTACATACATACTACATGCATGCTACATACATACTACATGCTACATACATACTACATATATACTACATACATACTACATACATGCTACATACATACTACATGCATGCTACATACATACTACATATATACTACATACATGCTACATACATACTGCATGCTACATACATACTACATACATACTACATACATACTACATATATACTACATGCATGCTACATACATACTACATGCTACATACATACCACATATATACTACATACATACAATACATTCATACAATACATACATAGACATACAGTACATATAACATAGAGTAACATACTTACCAATACTTGTCACATTGTTCCCCGAAGCCATTGTCGTCTACGGAATAAATATTAACATAACAAACCACAAAAATACTCACCCACGATCCGAAGCAGTCCACGAGTGTGTCCCACGACGATCTTGGGTAGAGAACTGCAGCATCAGATGATGCTGCCGTTCTCTACGGGCTGCAGGAATCCAATGACGGAAGGTAGGTATCCTTCCGCACTGTATTCCTCCGCCACTTAAAAAAAAAAAGTCCCTAGTCTCACTTTATGCCATTGCTGCGTGGGAAATTCCCACACAGCAATGGCATAAAGTGAGACTAGGGACTTTTTTTTTTAAGTGGCGGAGGAATACAGTGCGGAAGGATACCTACCTTCCGTCATTGGATTCCTGCAGCCCGTAGAGAACGGCAGCAACAGCTGATGCTGCAGTTCTCTACCCAAGATCGTCGTGGGACACACTCGTGGACTGCTTCGGATCGTGGGTGAGTATTTTTGTGGTTTGTTATGTTAATATTTATTCCGTAGACGACAATGGCTTCGGGGAACAATGTGACAAGTATTGGTAAGTATGTTACTCTATGTTATATGTACTGTATGTCTATGTATGTATTGTATGAATGTATTGTATGTATGTAGTATATACACTCACTGGCCACTTTATTAGGTACACCATGCTAGTAAGGGGTTGGACCCCCTTTTGCCTTCAGAACTGCCTCAATTCTTCGTGGCAGAGATTCAACAAGGTGCTGGAAGCATTCCTCAGAGATTTTGGACCATATTGACATGATGGCATCACACAGTTGGCGCAGATTTGTCGGCTGCACATCCCTGATGCGAATCTCTTGTTCCACCACATCCCAAAGATGCTCTATTGGATTGAGATCTGGTGACTGAGGAGGCCATTTGAGTACAGTGAACTCATTGTCATGTTCAAGAAACCAATCTGAGATGATTCGAGCTTTATGACATGGCGCATTATCCTGCTGAAAGTAGCCATCAGATGTTGGGTACATTGTGGTCATAAAGGGATGGACATGGTCAGCAACAATACTCAGGTAGGCTGTTGCGTTGCAAAGATGCTCAATTGGTACCAAGGGGCCCAAAGAGTGCCAAGAAAAAATTCCCCACACCATGACACCACCACCACCAGCCTGAACCGTTGATACAAGGCTGGATGGATCCATGCTTTCATGTTGTTTACGCCAAATTCTGACCCTACCATCCGAATGTCGCAGCAGAAATCGAGACTCATCAGACCAGGCAACGTTTTTCCAATCTTCTACTGTCCAATTTCAATGAGCTTGTGCAAATTGTAGCCTCAGTTTCCTGTTCTTAGCTGAGAGGAGTGGTACCCAGTGTGGTCTTCTGCTGCTGTAGCCCATCTGCCTCAAAGTTCGACGCACTGTGCGTTCAGAGATGCTCTTCTGCCTACCTTGGTTGTAACGGGTGGCAATTTGAGTCACTGTTGCCTTTCTATCAGCTCGAACCAGTATGCCCATTCTCCTCTGACCTCTGGCATCAACAAGGCATTTCCGGCCACAGAACTGCCGCTCACTGGATTTTTTTTCTTTTTCGGACCATTCTCTGTAAACCCTAGAGATGGTTGTGCGTGAAAATCCCAGTAGATCAGCAGTTTCTGAAATACTCAGACCAGCCCTTCTGGCACCAACAATCATGCCATGTTCAAAGGCACTCAAATCACCTTTCTTCCCCATACTGATGCTCGGTTTGAACTGCAGGAGATTGTCTTGACCATGTCTACATGCCTAAATGCACTGAGTTGCCGCCATGTGATTGGCTGATTAGAAATTAAGTCTTAACACACAGTTGGACAGGTGTACCTAATAAAGTGGCCAGTGAGTGTATGTGGTATGTATGTAGCATGTAGTATGTATGTAGTATGTATGTAGCATGCATGTAGCATGCAGTATGTATGTAGCATGCATGTAGTATATATGTAGTATGTATGTAGCATGCATGTAGTATATATGTAGCATGTATGTGGTATGTATGTAGCATGTAGTATGTATGTAGTATGTATGTGGTATGTATGTAGCATGCAGTATGTATGTAGCATGCATGTAGTATATATGTAGTATGTATGTAGCATGTATGTAGTATGTAGTATGAATGTAGCATGTATGTAGTATGCATGTTGTATGTATGTAGCATGTAATTTTTTTTTTTTTTTTTTTTTTACATTTAACACATTAGCCGGATGATGGGACTACTACTGTCCCATCATTGGCTAATGTGTCAATCACTGTCATGGTAGCAGGCATCGCCCGATGGGACTTGTAGTCCCATCGGACGATGCCTGCACAGACCCCCGGAGCCTGCACAGACCACCGGCAGGCCGGCACAGCCCCCCGGCAGGCCGGCACAGCCCCCCGGCAGGCCGGCACAGCCCCCCGGAGCCTGCACAGCCCCCCGGCAGGCCGGCACAGCCCCCCGGAGCCTGCACAGACCACCGGCAGGCCGGCACAGACCACCGGAGCCTGCACAGACCCCCTGGCAGGCCGGCACAGCCCCCCGAAAGGCCCGTACAGACCCCAGAGAGGCTGTACAAGGGCAGGAAAGGGTTTTTCTTATTCCGATACCGGAAGTCCCATAGACTTGAATGGGACTTCCGGTATCGGAATCGGCGATACCGATACTTTTTTTAAAGATCGGCCGATACCATCCGATACGATACTTTGAAGTATCGGACGGTATCGCTCAACTCTAGTGGTGGCACACGGGCTTCCTATAACTTAATACATAGCTGCACGGGCATGTAATTGGGCAGCTTAGGAATGAAAACACGATTATCTGTGTCCGTTCACCACATACTCATGAGGAAGATCCACTGACATGCAGTAAATGTCATCTTTATGTCGTCAAGATAGAAGCAACCAGATAAATTCTGCATTTGACTACAAGACAGCAACAAACGATATCGAATTATAAACTCTTTGATCATATTTAACCCCTTAATGTCCAATGACGGACACAGTCCATCATCAGACATTTCCCCTGCTTTGATGAGGGCTCCGGCGACATGAACAGCTGACATGTGCCCGCAATAGACGCGAGCCGAATCGCCGTCCGCCCGCGGCTATTAACTAGTTAAATGCCGCTGTCAAAGCTGACAGTGGGCATTTAAATAGAATTTCCGGCCGCCGGGCCGGAAATGACGTCATTGCCGACCCCCGTCACGTGATTGGGGGTCGGCGTCACGTTGCCTGGACAACCAGAGGTCTCTATGAGACCTCTATGGTTGTTCCAGGCATAAGGCTTTCAGCGCCACCCGGTGGTCGTCGCTGAAAGCACAGCAGTAAATCTGCTACATATGGGCGATCTGCTCATCGCCCATATGTAGCAGAGCCAATCGGGTTGCGCATGCTTCTAGCCTCCTATGGAGGCTATTGAAGCATGCCAAAAGTTAAAAAAAAAAATGTTTAAAAATAAAAAAAAATTAAAAAAACCTAAAAGTTCAAATCACCCCCCTTTCGCCCCAATCAAAATAAAACAGTAAAAAAAAAATCCCACATACACATATTAGGTATCGCCGCTTTCAGAATCGCCCGATCTATCAATTAAAAAAAAGCATTAACCCAATCGCTAAACGGCGTAGCGAGAAAAAAATTCAAAATGCCAGAATTACGTTTTTTTGGTCACCAAGACATTGCATTAAAATGCAATAACGGGCGATCAAAAGAACGTATCTGCACAATGGTGGTGTCATTAAAAACATCAGTCCGGCACGGAAAAAATAAGCCCTCACCCGACCCCAGATCATGAAAAATGGAGATGCTACGGGTCTCGGAAAATTGCCAAATTTTTTTTTTTTTTTTTTTTTTTTAGCATACTTTGGAATTTTTTTTCACCACTTAGATAAAAGAGGACATAGACATGTTTGGTGTCTATGAACTCGTAATGACCTGGAGAATCATAATGGTAGGTCAGATTTAGCATCTAGTGAACCTAACAAAAAAGCCAAGCAAAAAACAAGTGTGGGATTGCACTTTTTTTGCAATTTCACCGCACTTGGAATTTTTTTCCTGTTTTCGAGTACACGATATGGTAAAACCAATGATGTCATTTAAAAGTACAACTCGTCCCGCAAAAAATAAGCCCTCACATGGCCATATAAACGGAAAATTAAAAAAGTTATGGCTCTGGAAAGAAGGGGAGGGAAAAATGAAAATGTAAAACCAAAAATACCCCTGGTCGTTAAGGGGTTAACTTAATTATCATGTTTGCGAAAATCATACAACACTATCCTTTGAAAGGTTTATCATAAAATGTACAAATATAGTTTAACTATGCTAGGTGCCCTGATAGTCAGGTTGCAGTTCTGGACCAGGTACCAGTAGCTTCACCTCCAAAACTGTGCCATACGTGCGACAGTGTTTCCACTTTAACCAGAGCGGTATGTAAAGGCTGACTGTTTCTATCAATACCAAAGCCAGCACCTTCTGTCTATGCATCTTTCATGAAAGAAAAGGGGTCTGACTTAAAGAAGTTGTTCCACAAAAAAAGTACATTTTAGTTAACTGATCTTGGAATACTATGAACTTCTACAATTGGATGTGTTTTAAAAAAAATGTTCCTGTGCTGAGATAATCTTATAAATGTGCCCCTGCTGTGTACTGTGTAATGGCTGTGTCTGATCATACAGGAACATGATGTGATCATACCACAGCTTCTGGGCAGGGGAGGAAGCAAAAAAAGAGTATACAGACATTACAGCACGGGATCAGAGCTGATTCTGTCCTTGAGGTAAAACATTGCTTAAAAACAGGCAGTGAAATGTTTTACCTCACAAAAAGAATCAGCTGTGATCCTCTGCTGTCCTGACTGTATACTCTTTTGTGTCCTCCCCTGCCCAGGAGCTGTGGTTTGATTAGACCATGTTCCTGTACGGTCAGACACAGCCATTACACAGTACACAGCAGGGGCACAATTATAAGATTATCTCTGCACAGGAACATTTTATTTAAACACATCCAATTATGGAACTTATTATTATTCAAAGATCTTTTGATTAAAATGTTGATTAAAATTAACTTTGTGGGCAAACCCCTTTAACAATTAAAATTTGAAATAAGCCAGCCTTCTTTTCTCACAACTCTAGTGAAGTGCTGACATAAGATACAATGTCCTGTGTCAAAAAAACTGAAGCTGCCAAGATTTGGGATTGGAGTTTTGATGATCGCTGTACCTGGCATAACTAGTAAATTATGCAATTTACTCCTTAAAGCTCATCTTTGAAGGCTGTACCACCTCATCAAATGCTAGTCTAAAATTCAATCCAGGGCTTAGTAATTAAAGGGGTTGTCTAGGGATGGTGTCATGAGAGTGTCACATCAACCTGGGAGATCTGGTGGTAGAAGATCACTGCGTATTGTGAATCTCAGATTTTCCATTTAGCTTGTGTACTTGTATCTCATATTACATGAATTTGGTTTCCTTTTGTGCTAAAGAGGTTAATGAGCCTTTCTATGCTGGTCAGGAATGTGCAGCTTCATTTTCAGCTGCTTTGGATTTGGTCATTACCTCTCCCGATAAAACCTGGCCAGACCCTCTCTGTCTTGCCAGTGAAAGCTTTGATTCCTAGTTCTTTGGAGAGGTTATGCTGAATAGAAGTTTGTTGTTGCTACTGGAGATTCATCTTCCTTTGCTGTGTGCTAAAGCTAAGTGGTTGGAGTGGAGTTGTTGTAGTAGTGTTCTGAGGTTTGCTGTAGTTGCTGTAGTGCGTGTGTGTTTATCTCCTGGTCCCTGTTTCATTTTGCTTATTCCTCCCTGTCCCTATCCTCCTCCCTATTGTTGGTTAGTGCTTTGGTATGATAGAGGTTTCCTGTTATCCCTGGTTTATCTTTGTGTGTGGTGTACCTTTCATTTCTGTCTCATGCCTCATGAGGTGGTGGAGGTGACAGATCAGGGTTTAAGAGGAGCATAGTAAGGTTGGCAACTCAGGCCTCTCTACCTCCAAGAGTACCAGCGTGAGACGGATAGTTAGGGTCCCAGTTCCAGCGACAGTTTGAGATCCCCTTCCTTACCAAAGACAATGACAGCGAGACAGATGGGGTAGAAGACTGTGGTTACTCTATGTGACTGCGCGTTGTAAAGATTATCTGGTGACGATCGCTGCAGGCACATGACCGCAAGTATGTAATTTGCATACATGCGGTCACATGTCAACTATACATGTGCAGCGTTGCTCAATGCAACTACGATGATCAAGGCCAGACATGTAGTCAAAATGTGACATGGAAGTGTTCAAATTGGATAGTTACAATCACATGCCTGCCTGCTCCCGGCGCCGGCAATGGAGAATCCTCACAGCAATCAGTCACAAGTCTGCAATCACATACAGTGACTGCAGATTCGTACCCCAAGGCCTTTAATATAGGTGCAGCTTGGCTATAAACACAATTTGTCACTGTAATGTTATATTTCCATGTTTTTTTTCTTGTCTTTATAACTATTGTGAACTGTTTACATTTGGACATGTCTTCTTTAGAGTAGACATGTAGTTATACCATTTAACTGAAAACACATTACACCTTTGATGCAGATTTCACTATTTTAAAAGAAAGGAAATCAATGTCAACAATTTGTAGTGTCACAATGTTTTATCTTTCATGTTATTCAAAGCAGATTGTTGTTTAGATCGCTGCGGAGTCAGCTCTCCCTCACCATGGGTTCACTTATACGCGGGTTGTTCTTTGTGTTTGAAAATTAAAAATGATTCCAGTTCCCTTTTTTCATTTCAAAATTCAAGATGAACCTTGTAATTTTTTTTCATATTGTTCTTTTCCTTATACACTGAGCAACATCTGCAGTGATGTAAGTATACGGAAGAAGCTGGAGACATACCAGATGGTAGTAAAGGTAACAGCACTATATCTTCTTATGGATCTACCTGTGGCAAAACATTTCTGTATCCCTGATCACAGCAGCGTGGATATGAAATTACTGGTATTGAAAGGTAACTTCAATTCTCAGAGAGAGAGACGAGTTTGGGAGTACAAATTTATGACGAACTTTGACACTCTCAGTGCTGGAATGAATGTGTCGCATGGATTTATGTCTTTTTACATCAATTAAGGAATTTCCTTTTAAAACCGTGTGGGGGCATCACAACACAGAACTAGACCCCAATCAGAGGACCATAAAACATCCGGACTCCTTATCTATGAACTGGTCCAATGTTTATATTTATGTTTCTCCCTCTCCCATATTGATAGTTCTGCTTCACGTCACTTGTCTTATCTATTGCATTTTTTCTAGGCTGTATTGTGCATAAATATGTGACTCTTCAGATTTTGTATTAGTCTAGCCTGATGAAGAGACCTGAGTAGTCTCGAAAGCTTGCAATGTGTTACCATCTTTTCAGTTAGCCATTAAAAGGTATCAACTACTGAGGACTCTCAATCCTGAATATTTTTATATCTTCTTAAGTATCTGAACAATAATGAATTAATTCTTATCTACAAGTCTCTATTTATTGCAACTTTCATCACTAGTTGAATGACCTCCAGTGAAAGTAATCAGAGGCATACACTACATATTGTTGGAATATAGAAAATGTAATTAAGGAGTTAGTTCCATATAAAAATATGGGTATTATTGAAAACTTTGCAATTTATTGTCTGTTAAAATGTAACTGCCATCTCCTATCAGTCATTTTTTGTTTGCACCTTGCAGCCTAAGGGATCTGCTGCTGCTACTATCGAACATGCACAGTGCTTACAAGATCTTTTCTACTGAGCTTGTGTGCACTGCGCCTCTGATGTTGAAGGGGTAAAACTGCCTCATGTAGCAGCATAGGGATTGCACAGTTTTGGCCGATGAGAAAACAATGCCACTGATCGGAACTGTCAATCAACCAAAAGTGCCTGCCCCCACCAAGTAGAAAGTTGCTGGCAGGAGAATGTTGCACTCCAAAACACAGAAGACTGGCAACCTCTAAAATTTTAATTAAACCACTATATTTATGCAGCGGTATATAGGGGACTTAGCCCCTATAAAAATCATTCCTATCATATTCATTTTAGTGGATTAGTTGCCCCATCAAGAAATAGGGGGCTTCACTATGGCCAAATGCACCATTACACCCCAGCAATTTGCAAACTGAGAACATTGTCATATATTATTTGGCAGTGTTGACTGAAAGGTGAAAGCAATCGGTAGCACTGTACCTCTGCAGTGACACTGCTGGAGCTTAGCAATGCATGCTCAGTGTCAATTGGTGATCTTATTGCTGGCTCCTCCCTGTGGCTGTCGCTATGATCTGTGCTACAGGCGAAAGCAAGGTATGAGTTCAAATTAGCAAAATTAAGACACCTCCCTGATGGTATTGAAAGACAGATACTGATCTGCCTGTATTTCTCATCATTTAGGACACAATTGATCTTGACACAGTTTCCAACTCGATATGCTGATATATAGCCACAAACCTGTAAGCAACCTCTATTGCATTTCACTGTTGCCTATAGACTCATTATTGCACCACACTATAACCCTTCGGTGACGAACTGTCTTCTGTTACAACCAAATATTTCAAATTTTGACTCATCAGTCCAGAGCTCCTGCTGCTACATTTCTGCAGCCCAGTTCTTGTATTTTTATAGGTGTCAAAGTTATTGGTTTTTGGCCGCAATACTTCCATGAAGTTCACCTCTGGCCACACCTTTCCAAACAGTAGTGGGTGTATCTTGGATGCATTGGTTGCTGCCAGTTCTTAGCTGATGGCACTGGTGGACATTCCAGTTTCAAGGGGAAATAAGCATCATGTGCCTTTCATCTGGTGCAGGAGGTTCCCATGGCTGACCACTGCATCAAACATCATAAATACTCCCCATTTCTTGATATCCTTAATGGTGAGAAATGCAGGCAGAGATTTATCCTTTGTGACAGTCACTGGCGAAGTGATGGAGGGGAGATACAAGTCACTGGCATGATGGCATCAGTGATATAAAACCAGAGAGTTTCCTCCAGCACACTACGTGTTGAGAGGATTAAATGAAATTTATGCTATCGGCTGGTTTTAGAGGACCTCCATAGAGCGGGTGGGAGGGTGTCCACTGTATCTCCACCTGCAGAGTCCAGACAGGACCTGTGTGATGTCAGGATCATGTGATCAGTCACATGATGGAGAAATCACAAAGTCTGTGCTTAAATGGCGGAAGGCCAGAGCTTTCAGTGTTCAGTATGTGCCTGGAGAGAGAGCACTCCAGGAAAGTGTGTGATAAACCTGAACCATGGGCATTGCTGGCTGTGAGTGGGCTGACCCTTGCTAGGAAAAGGACTGTATTTTTTTGTTTCTTCGTATTGCTGTGTTACCCAGACAGCCGTGTTTACTTTCCCAAGCTTGGTTTATGATGTCTACAATAAACCAAACATTTTCATAAAGAGGCAGTGTTCTGGTTATACCTCTGTGTCCAGCTGAGTGAGCCGCTCTACCATATTATCATACAATATCATCAGAGAGGTGTCTGATTTTAAAATTACTCTGCAGCAGGACAATGACCCCAAACCTAGAGCCAATGTCAATAAGAACTATTTTCAGCGTAAATAAGAACAAGGAGTCCTGGAAGTGATATGAACCCAACAGAGCCCTGATCTCAATATGAACACATCTATGTGGCATTATACGAAGAGAGATGGATTTGTGCAAGACTAGATCCACAGAAGATCTGTGGTTAGTTCTCTAAGATATTTTTTCGACTACTTTCCTGGCGAGTTCCTTCAAAAAATTCAAAAAATAGCATGTAAGTATATTTTGAAGGAAAAGGGCGGTTACACCAAATTCTGATTTGGTTGGTGTCACTAATTGACTGACAGCTAGTGGTCCTGCATGTCTCTGTATACTTGATATAAGAGACCTACTACCCCAAAACATGTTGTATCTTGAGACTTTTATCTACAGTAAAGAAGGTCATTTGTTTTCTTTATTTCCTGATAAATATCTGCTTTGGGATCAACCTGAACCATTTATCTGATGTCTAGTGTGACTTTACAATCACATATACTGAACATCTCCCCTAACCTATCTGTTAACAGTAATGTTTCAAAGTTTTTGCTAATTTTCAAAAGAGTATGGATCTCATTGATCGAGTGAATGAAACCCAGCATTACAAATCCAAATATTTCATACCTAGATAAATCTATACAGATAATGGCAAATCAAGGATTATTAGATGAGATCATCCAATCAAGTCAATACAAATCTAAGTCAAATCAGATTCTATGAAGTTACGAGGTACTGGCAAATTCATTGAGTAAACAGAGAAAAGAAGTCAGAGATTACTGCTCGGCAATAGGGGTAGGGAGAGTAAACCTAATAACATTGGACAGATACCCCAGGAAGAAATGTGTTGTACAACTGCAGAACAGAAGTAAATGAGATTACTAGTCTGCCAATAATACAGATATTCAATTGATAAAGGGACAGATAGATAGAAATGTTGCCAGCAGTAGTATCAGACTCTGTGATTGATCAGTCATATGGTATAGCTAAAATTTGTCCTGCAGCTTTTTAATTACTATTACACATTTTTCATAATTTTAGTGCATTAGAAAGCAGCAGCAAGTCAAGAAAATATTTTTTATTTAAAAAAAAATCTCAAATCAATATCAGAGATGGTGTACTTGCTTGTCCCAAGTAAGGGCACCGAGTCTTTGCATTTCCGTTACAATCTTTTAAGTGAAGAGAGAAAAAAATAGTTAACATTTAAAAGAAAATTCACCAAAATACAGACATTTATCTTTGGCTGTCTACCTTACAAAGTGTGCATGTCACAAGCTATTCTTTCTTTTGCACATTTGTATTACTAGTAGTGTTGAGCATTCCGATACCGCAAGTATCGGGTATCGGCCGATATTAGCGGTATCGGAATTCCGATACTTAATTCCGATACTTTTGTCATATCGGATTCCGGAATCGGAATCGGAATAGGAAGTTCCCATCATGCTATGAGCCTGCTTGCTTTGATTAAGCCAATGGGAATCCTCCGAAGTGTGGGCACATCCTGTTAGGCATGTAGGCATGTTAACTATTGGCATGGCTGTGATTGGCTGCCGAAATGATGTCATGATGCACTATAAAAGCCACCGCAGCCGCCATTTCTGGTCACTCTGCTGTGAATTCAGTTAGGGACAGGCTGCTGTAGAAGACTGTGAGGGACAGTTAGAAATAGCGATTCCACCAAACATCTAGTGCTTTACCCAGGCTACATAAACCACCACTGTAGCCTTCTTTGCCCTAGCAGAAGTGTTCACAGCTGTCTGCAAGGGCTGTGTGAGTGCAGCTCACGCTGTGGAGTGGGTCCTGCAGCCACGTCAGGCTGTAGGCCACCCAGTGTGATCACTGCTGCCTCATACATCTTTTATTTTTTGAGCTGCATTTTTTACATAATTTCAATCTAGTGTGCTTCCATCCGTATCCATATACGTTGGTTGCAAACACTAGTAGTAGACAGCGGAGCCTTTCTGCAGCCTTTCAGTGCTAGTGTCCACTTTGCTGCACTGTTCACGGCTGTCTGAGAGGTCTCTGACTGTGTGTGAGTGCAGCTCACGCTGAGTAGTGTGTCCTGCAGCTACGTCTGGCTGTAGGACGCTCAGCGTGCGTCAGTGCCTCACACATATTTTTATTTGAGTGCAGCTCATTTTTTCTTCTATTAGTGTGCATCCATCCGTCTCCATCTACGGTGGTTGCAAACACTATAAAGGAGTACACAGCGGAGCCTTTCTGCAGCCTGTCAGTGCCAGTGCCCACTTAGCTGCACTGTTGACGGCTGTCTGAGAGGCCTCTGACTGTGTGTGAGTGCAGCTCACGCTGAGTAGAGTGTCCTGCAGCTACGTCTGGTTGTAGGACGCTCAACGTGCGTCACTGCCTCACACATATTTGTCTTTGAGTGCAGCTCATTTTTTCTTCTCCTATTAGTGTGCATCCATCCGTATCCATCAACATTGGTTGGTTGCAAACACTATATAGGAGTAGATAGAGGAGCCTTTTTTTCTGGCTTGTGCCCTGCCGGCGCAGCCAGATTAGTATTACCCAATTTTTTTGGAGCCTCATCTTTTGCATTGTAGGTTACCTGCCTGCATTGTAATAGCTCCAAAAAGTTGGTGATACTATCAGTTTCAATTCTTTGTTCACATACTTTGAGTTTGTTTCCAACAAAGAAACCACAAAAAAAGTTCACCAAACACTACATTTGGAACTTGTGTAGGCCACATCAGCTCCTATTAAAGTCTAGTCCACACACACACACACTTCATAAAATTAGTGTTTCTTGTACCTGTAACCAGCTGTTCAGGAATAAGCACACTAAGGCCCCCCTTTGTACTTTTTTGCCTATCTTAAGCAGTCTTGCAAGATGAAGAAGGCAGGGAGTAAGGAGCGTGGGCGTGGGCGTGGAGTTTCAGCAGGGAGAGGACGTGGGGATTCTGCAGGGAGAGGACGTGGGGATTCTACAGGTAGAGGACGTGGGGATTCTGGGCCTGCTGCGGGCACCAGTGGATCAGCATCCCCCAGTTTTAGCAGGCAACAGTCCTTTATGCGCAGCTTTGTAGGACCTCAACGTACCCCACTGCTGCGGGAGGAACAAATTGAAGCCGTTGTCGGATGGATGGCAGCTAACGCATCGACTTCAATTACTTCCGCATCCTCTCAGGGTCAGAGCACCGAAGAGCAACCATCTGTCTCTTCACCACCTGCCAAAGTGCCCAGGCAGTCAGAGAGACATGGACAGGAGCCATCACAGTCTCTACTTCTGTTCTCGGAATCTGTTGGCTTGGAAAGAGGGGGCCAGCCAAGCAGCATTCCTGAATGTGAAGAAGAGGGAGTATGCAGTGATGCGCAACTTCTTTGTCCCTCTGAATCTGAAGAGGCGAGTGGGCCAGTGCCTATGGTCAGCACACCTCAGTACGCATCAGATGATGACGAGACTCATTTGCCACTTTCTGGTGCGTACGGTGCTGGCGAGACAACCCCGGAGAAGCAGCTGTTTGAAGAGGGGAGGGAAGATGATGAGGTCCTTGACCCATCATGGCGTGAGCAACAGGAAGGTGGTGGGAGCAGCTCGGAGGAAGAGATTCCCCTACCGGCCAAAACAGGAGGCAGAGGGAGGGGGAAGACTTGGTTGCCTGTACCCTCCACTTCGGCACCCGTTAGGAGCATTCCTCCTTCCAAAGGCAAACCGGGCGCTCACAAGAGTTGCAGTGCGTGGTCCTTTTTTGACACAGTTGCAGATGACATTTGCTTTGTCAAATGCAAGCTGTGTCATCAGAGAGTCAAAAGAGGGAGAAATGTCAGCAACCTCAATACCACAAATATGTGGAAACATGTGCGCACCAAGCACGAGTTGGAGTTGCAGAGACACCCTGAAGACGTAGGCCAACGTACAGCACCACCTACCACCTCTTCAGTTCGTGTTGGGCCCTCTTCCTCCAGCTCACACACTGCTGGTTCGGCTTCCTCACAGGATCGCCAAGGAAGAACCTCTGCCACTGTTGTCCGGAGACCCTGTCAGATTACACCCATAGCAGCACGTTCCCATCCATCACAGCCATCGGTAGCACAGGCATGGGATAAAAGGCGCCCTTACTCGGCAAACCATCCCCGAGCACAGTCTCTGAATGCTGGCATTGCCAAACTTCTGGCAGTTGAAATGCTGTCATTCAGGCTGGTGGACACTGACACCTTCCGGGACTTAATGGCATTGGCAGTCCCCCAATACAACGTGCCCAGCCGCTTTTATTTCAGCAGGCGAGCCGTCCCTGCCCTGCAGAAACATGTTGAGGGCAAAATAAAACATGCGCTACTAAACGCCGTTAGTAGCAAGGTCCACCTGACCACCGATGCGTGGACCAGTAACCATGGACAGGGACGATACCTTTCCCTCACTGCCCACTGGGTCAATGTTGTGGAGCCGGGTACGGATCTGGAGAGTGGAGCTGTACGTGTTCTTCCAACGCCACGGATTGCAGGACTCCAGTCTGTACACATAGACTCCTCCTCCTACTCAAGTTCCTCAGAAACAGCAGAGCAGGAGCCTGTTACGACCGATATGAGCACAGCCGTGGCCAAACGTCAACAGGCTGTACTCAAATTAATTTCTTTGGGGAATCGAAGCCACACAGCGCAGGAGCTCTGGAATGCTATCAAGCTGGAGAGCGATGTGTGGTTTGGGCCAGCGAATCTCCAGCCGGGCTTGGTAGTGTGTGACAATGGCCGAAATCTGGTGGAAGCTCTTGGCCTAGGCAACCTCACACACATCCCATGTCTGGCACATGTTCTTAACTTGGTCATGCAGAGCTTTCTGAGGGACTATCCGGATCTTGCTGCACTGTTGCACAAGGTCCGCATAGAGTGCGCTCACTTGCGACGTTCCAGCACGGCAAGATCGCGCCTCGCTGCTCTGCAGCGACGATTTGGCCTTCCGGAACATCGCATCATATGTGACCTACCCACCCGGTGGAATTCAACGTTACATATGTTGGAGCGGTTGTGTGAGCAGCAGGCAGCAGTCATGGAGTACCAGCTGCATCAGGCGCAAACAAGTCGCACTGTGCGCCGTTCACACTTCAGCACCATTGAGTGGGCCTCTATGAAGGACATCTGCCTCGTTTTGCGTGCCTTCGATGAATCCACGCGGATGGCGAGTGCAGATGATGCACTAGTCAGCATGACTGTCCCCCTTATCTGCCTGCTTCAACAAACACTGCAAGCACTAAGGGATGAGGTTTCAGAAGAGGTGGAGGATGAGGAGTCCCAAATGCCATCTGCTTCTGGACAGTCTGCGCTACGTGTTTCCTCACAAAGGCCTAGGCAGGGGACACTTTGTGAGGAGGATGAGGAGGAGTCGATGGAGGAGGAAGACATCTCTCCAGAGGAGGGAGGTACACAAACCTCTACTCAGTATGTACAGCGAGGGTGGGGTGATGCAGAGCAGGCCGAGGTCACGCCTCAAACAGGGGACAGCGGTTCTTTGGCAGTTGGGAGTCTGCAGCACATGGTTGATTTCATGCTGCAGTGCCTGAGAAACGACCGCCGCATCGCCCACATTCTCGTCTCGGCTGATTATTGGGTGTACACCCTCCTAGATCCTCGCTACCGGGACAGCGTACAAAGGCTCATACCAACGTTGAACCGGGAGCGTAAAATGCGGGAGTACGAAGAGTCACTGGTGCAGTCCATAATGTTTTCCATTCCACCCAACAGCATTGTTGCTAGTGCTTTACAAAGCAGCTCTGTGCGTCGAGGCAGTGGAGGAAACTCTGCACAAAGAGGGAGCAGAGGCAGCGCCGCAGCACAAGGCAAGACCACTATGGCCCAAATGTGGCAAAGTTTTGTGTGTCCACCACAATTGTCTACACCATCAGCGACGCCTCGAGTCAGCAGGAGGCAACGCTTCCGTCAGATGGTGTCAGACTACATGTCTTGCCCTGTCGCTGTACTCCCAGATGGCTCTTCCCCCTTCAAGTTTTGGGTCTCTAAGCTGGATACATGGCCAGAGCTTAGCCAGTATGCATTGGAGGTGCTGGCTTGCCCTGCTGCCAGTGTATTATCGGAACGTGTCTTTAGTGCCGCAGGTGGTGTACTAACAGACCGTCGCACGCGACTATCTTCCGATAATGTTGACCGGCTGACTTTTCTGAAAATGAACAAGGCCTGGATCTCCAAAGACTTTGCCATTCCTCTTACAGACTAAATTAGTGGTTGGCAACTGTATCCAGGTCTGCTGGTGTGTTCATTTTTCTACCACCTGAACTATAATCCCTTTGCTTCAACACAGCCAGTTGTCGCTCAGATGTGTCGTCTGCACAGAGAAACACACTAGCTCCTGTGTTAGTGGGGTTCAGTAATGCCAGCTGATCCCCTGCTGTGTGGACGGCAAAGTCACCAGCTCCATCAACATTCAAACCACTACTGATTTTTAACCGTGCCCAACTTAGGTCTCTGGCTCCACTGTCTCTACTATTTCCCCTGACCTCCAACCCTGCCATCTACATCTCTGAAGTGGCGTCAGCACAATCTACACTTGTTCCTGTGTTCCTGTGGCTCAGTCCCATCAGTTTATCCCCTGATGTGTGTCCGGCAAGGTCTCCTGCTCTGTCCACATTCCCATAACCAGTAGTGGGAATGAGGACAGAGCTGGCGAACTTGCCGGACAAACATCAGGGGATCAACTGACGGGACTGAGCACCAGTAACACAGGAACAAGTGTAGATTGTGCTGACGCCACTTCAGAGATGTAGCTGGCGGGGTTGGAGGCCAGGGTAAATAGTAGAGACAGTGGAGCCAGAGGCCTAAGTGGAGCATGGTTAGAATCAGTAGTAGTCCACAACCTCCATAAAAACCGCTGCCCATTGGCCTCTGCATGCGGCATGCGTAATCCTGGGCTCCAACAGCTTCAGTTGGTGTTCAGAAGTGTCGTCTCCACAGAGCCAAACACATTCGTTAGAGTGTTAGTGGGGTTCAGCACTGCCAGCTGTTCCCCTGCTGTGGAGATGGCAAGTCTCCTGCTGCCTTCACCTGCCAAAATCCAGTAGGCCCCAGCCTGCTCCTCGCCTAATCCTGGGCTCCAACAGCGTCAGTTGGTGTTCAGAAGTGTCGTCTCCACAGAGCCAAACACCTTCGTTAGAGTGTTAGTGGGGTTCAGCACTGCCAGCTGTTCCCCTGCTGTGGAGATGGCAAGTCTCCTGCTGCCTTCACCTGCCAAAATCCAGTAGGCCCCAGCCTGCTCCTCGCCTAATCCTGGGCTCCAACAGCGTCAGTTGGTGTTCAGAAGTGTCGTCTCCACAGAGCCAAACACCTTCGTTAGAGTGTTAGTGGGGTTCAGCACTGCCAGCTGTTCCCCTGCTGTGGAGATGGCAAGTCTCCTGCTGCCTTCACCTGCCAAAATCCAGTAGGCCCCAGCCTGCTCCTCGCCTAATCCTGGGCTCCAACAGCGTCAGTTGGTGTTCAGAAGTGTCGTCTCCACAGAGCCAAACACCTTCGTTAGAGTGTTAGTGGGGTTCAGCACTGCCAGCTGTTCCCCTGCTGTGGAGATGGCAAGTCTCCTGCTGCCTTCACCTGCCAAAATCCAGTAGGCCCCAGCCTGCTCCTCGCCTAATCCTGGGCTCCAACAGCGTCAGTTGGTGTTCAGAAGTGTCGTCTCCACAGAGCCAAACACCTTCGTTAGAGTGTTAGTGGGGTTCATCACTGCCAGCTGTTCCCCTGCTGTGGAGATGGCAAGTCTCCTGCTGCCTTCACCTGCCAAAATCCAGTAGGCCCCAGCCTGCTCCTCGCCTAATCCTGGGCTCCAACAGCGTCAGTTGGTGTTCAGAAGTGTCGTCTCCACAGAGCCAAACACCTTCGTTAGAGTGTTAGTGGGGTTCAGCACTGCCAGCTGTTCCCCTGCTGTGGAGATGGCAAGTCTCCTGCTGCCTTCACGTGCCAAAATCCAGTAGGCCACAGCCTGCTCCTCGCCTAATCCTGGGCTCCAACAGCGTCAGTTGGTGTTCAGAAGTGTCGTCTCCACAGAGCCAAACACATTCGTTCAAGTGTTAGTGGGGTTCATCATTGCCAGCTGATCCCCTGCTGTGGAGATGGCAGTCTCTCCTGCTGTCTCCGCATTACAAAGACAGTAGGCCTCTGCCTACACCCTCCTATTTCCTGGGCTTCAACACAGCCAGTTGTAGTTCGGAAGTGCCGTCCACACGGAAAGAGATACTTGCTCCCGTGTCTCAGTGGGGTTCAGTAACGTCAGCTGATCCCCTGCTGTGTGGATGGCAGTCTCTCCTGCTGTCACCTCATTCAAAATACAGTAGGCCTCTGCCTACACCCTCCTATTTCCTGGGCTTCAACACAGCCAGTTGTAGTTCGGAAGTGCCGTCCACACGGAAAGAGATACTTGCTCCCGTGTCTCAGTGGGGTTCAGTAACGTCAGCTGATCCCCTGCTGTGTGGATGGCAGTCTCTCCTGCTGTAAACTCATTCAAAATACAGTAGGCCTCTGCCTACACCCTCCTATTTCCTGGGCTTCAACACAGCCAGTTGTAGTTCGGAAGTGCCGTCCACACGGAAAGAGATACTTGCTCCCGTGTCTCAGTGGGGTTCAGTAACGTCAGCTGATCCCCTGCTGTGTGGATGGCAGTCTCTCCTGCTGTCACCTCATTCAAAATACAGTAGGCCTCTGCCTACACCCTCCTATTTCCTGGGCTTCAACACAGCCAGTTGTAGTTCGGAAGTGCCGTCCACACGGAAAGAGATACTTGCTCCCGTGTCTCAGTGGGGTTCAGTAACGTCAGCTGATCCCCTGCTGTGTGGATGGCAGTCTCTCCTGCTGTAAACTCATTCAAAATACAGTAGGCCTCTGCCTACACCCTCCTATTTCCTGGGCTTCAACACAGCCAGTTGTAGTTCGGAAGTGCCGTCCACACGGAAAGAGATACTTGCTCCCGTGTCTCAGTGGGGTTCAGTAACGTCAGCTGATCCCCTGCTGTGTGGATGGCAGTCTCTCCTGCTGTAAACTCATTCAAAATACAGTAGGCCTCTGCCTACACCCTCCTATTTCCTGGGCTTCAACACAGCCAGTTGTAGTTCGGAAGTGCCGTCCACACGGAAAGCGATACTTGCTCCCGTGTCTCAGTGGGGTTCAGTAATGTCAGCTGATCCCCTGCTGTGTGGATGGCAGTCTCTCCTGCTGTCACCTCATTCAAAATACAGTAGGCCTCTGCCTACACCCTCCTATTTCCTGGGCTTCAACACAGCCAGTTGTAGTTCGGAAGTGCCGTCCACACGGAAAGAGATACTTGCTCCCGTGTCTCAGTGGGGTTCAGTAACGTCAGCTGATCCCCTGCTGTGTGGATGGCAGTCTCTCCTGCTGTCACCTCATTCAAAATACAGTAGGCCTCTGCCTACACCCTCCTATTTCCTGGGCTTCAACACAGCCAGTTGGGAATGTGGACAGAGCAGGCGACATTGCCGGACACACATCAGGGGATTAACTGACCGGACTGAACACCTGTAACACAGGAACAAGTGTGGATTGTGCAGACGCCACTTCGGAGCTGTAACTGGCGGGGTTGGAGGACAGGGGAAATACGAAAATCAGTGAAGCCACAGGCCTAAGTGGAGCTTGGTTCAAATTAGTAGTCTACAACCGATCTTAAAATTTCTTCAATGCAGCCTAAGCCTGCTCCGTGCTTGTCCCTGGGCTTCAACACAGCCAGTTGTTGCTCGGAAGTGCCGTCTTCACAGAGTAAAACACTAGCTCCTGTGTTTGTGGGGTTCAGTAACGTCAGCTGTTCCCCTGCTGTTTTGATGGCAATCTGTCCTGCTGCCTCCCAATTGACAGCACATCAGGCCTCAGCCTGCTAAGTGCTTGTCCTGGGCTCCAACATCGCCAGTTGCTGCTCATAACTGACTTTGGCACGGGTACTCCCTCCTGCCCAGCTTGGTTCCAGCCCTGCCTGCTGTTTCCGGGAAGTGTCAATGTCAGTTTGCCACCCCAAGTTGCCATGTCGTGTTGCGGTTGGGTTAGCCGAGGCTAGGGTGCCAGCAGTTTAGGTGCTTCCTATGTGGACTGCGGGTTCTGGTAAGAAAGGTTTGTTCCATAGTGCCAGTAGGACAAGCACCCCCTGTAGGACTGTGTGATTCGGTAACTGCGGCCAGCTTGCGGCATGCCAACTTTGCTTTTCAGGGGTAACTTCTGATACCCCTCCGGGTTCCAGCACCGTCAGCTGGTTCTCATCAGAGCCTTTGGCCTAGGTGCCTCCATTTCGGTATCCGAGTTCCGGCAACGTCTGCTGGTCCTTGGTAGTGCTTTGTAGCACAGGTACCTCCTGCTTAGTAACCGGGTTCCAGCACCGTCAGCTGGTCCTCGGTTGTGCCATTGGCTCTTATTCCTTCTGCTGCCCCTCCGGGTGCCAGCACTGTCAGCTGGTCCTCGCTATTTCCATTTGCTCTTGCAGCTTATGCTACCCCTCCGGGTTCCAGCACCGTCAGCTGGTTCTCGTCAGAGCCTTTGGCCTAGGTGCCTCCATCTCGGTATCTTAGTTCCGGCAACGTCTGCTGGTCCTTGGTAGTGCTTTGTAGCACAGGTACCTCCTGCTTAGTAACCGGGTTCCAGCACCGTCAGCTGGTCCTCGGTTGTGCCATTGGCTCTTATTCCTTCTGCTGCCCCTCCGGGTGCCAGCACTGTCAGCTGGTCCTCGCTATTTCCATTTGCTCTTGCAGCTTATGCTACCCCTCCGGGTTCCAGCACCGTCAGCTGGTTCTCGTCAGAGCCTTTGGCCTAGGTGCCTCCATCTCGGTATCCGAGTTCCGGCAACGTCTGCTGGTCCTTGGTAGTGCTTTGTAGCACAGGTACCTCCTGCTTAGTAACCGGGTTCCAGCACCGTCAGCTGGTCCTCGGTAGTGCCATTGGCTCTTGTTCCTTCTGCTGCCCCTCCGGGTGCCAGTACCGTCAGCTGGTTCAAGAGGACAAAGAACAGGAAGACAACCACCAAGATGCAGAACAACAAGAGAGAGAAGACAAAGAAGCATAAAAAAAACAAAGCAGAAGAACATTAAGCATAAGACTAATACTCTGAGCAAATGATATTATCTTATTTATAAGCAGAAGAAGACTAAGCAGTGTATGGGGGTGAGTCCGTTCCTCCTCGTGGTGCCCCTGGAAAAGGCCTGCTGCTGCAGGCCAAACTGAACGCGGACAAATCCTGTTGTAAATCTTTTGTGACAGGCAGAACGGAAGGTGTAAACTTCTAACTTTTCTAGATAACAACTACAGGAATGCCTGACACAAACAAGAATATGATGAAGAAGAATAGGAAGAAGATGAAGAAGCTGAATATGTAGAATAATAATTGTTGAATAAGAAGAATATGAAGAATGTAAGAAAAGGAAGAAGAAGAAGAAGAAGAAGAAGAAGAAGAAGAAGAAGAATGTAAAAAAGGAAGTAGAAGAAGAAGAAGAAGAATGTAAAAAAAGGAATAAGAAGAAGAATGTAAAAAAAGGAAGTAGAAGAAGAAGAAGAAGAATGTAAAAAAAGGAAGTAGAAGAAGAAGAAGAAGAATGTAAAAAAAGGAAGTAGAAGAAGAAGAATGTAAAAAAAGGAAGTAGAAGAAGAAGACATACATGTCTGGCAAAATATAAATGAGGCTAACATAGTCAATATCTTTGTAACTCCTAACATCTTTAAAAAAAAAGTTTAATTCCTGCTATTCCATTTGATTGGGCTAAACCTCTATGGCTTTAATGTCTCCTCCACCTCCCACAATACATTCTACATTATTCTTAGTTGTTTTTCTTCATGTAGAATTAACCTACAAGGAAAGAAAGGGTTTTTTTTAATTCCGATATTTTGGCCCCATTGACTTGCATTGGTTCCCGGTATCGGAATCGGCGATACCGATACTTTTTTTAAAGATCGGCCGATCCATTCCGATCCGATATTTTCAAGTATCGGCTGGTATCGCTCAACTCTAATTACTAGTGAAATGTTATGTTTGTTCATGATGTAATAATAAAGTGCTGTGTTACAGGTGCTGGGTATTGGATGTACACTTGCATTAACATACCAGGCAACCGCCCCCTCCATGTATTGGTAGGCTGTGAGCGGTTGTTTCATCGGTATTCTTGCACCTGTGTTGCCATCTTAATTATATGGGTCCACTGCATCCTGATAGTGCATTTGTCTGGAAGCCTGGATGGGTAAACCTTTTTACTCTTTTGCTGTTTTCTATTATTGGAGGATTTTTAAGTCCTCTTTCTGTGCTATTTCAGTGTTACGATGTACACTTGCCTAGCATTACTTGTTATGCCATTTTTGGAATGGTATTTGAGTGCTTGTTAAAAAGAATGAAACAAATAGATATTTAACTGTGCCACTCGTATGCACTGTTGCCACCTCAGAGTGTTACACAAATCTTTTCAGGAAAGATGTAGGTTTTGCAGCACTGTGATTGCAATTCTCTTTGAATTATTTCACTGGTAATTAAATTTTGAGGAAAAATTCATTGAACCTGACAAATTTGAATTTGAAAAGATTTAAGCATCACTACTTACTCAGAATATATTTGTCTTTAAAACCCAGAGAATCCCAATCAGGCAGACCCATTTACGATTAGAAGGTCTTTTGGTATACAACACATTTTGCGTTTTGTGGGAATAGTTATGAACCTAGATTCATTATAATCTTCGATTTTCAGCACTAAAATCTCATCTCCCGAGATTTCAGTGCCGAGATCTCCATGAGTGCATGCGCCGCCTCCCGGTGGCCATTTTCCCAGAAGGAATCCACCGCACATTGATGGAACGGCAGAGCCCCCACGCAGCATGGGACAGAGCATGGCAGGGCAAGCACTGAGGGACAGAGCATGGCGGCAGCACCCATTACAGAGCGCGGCGGCAGCACCCGGCAGCACCAGGGACAGAGCGAGGCGGCAAGCACCGGACACCTGAAGCTGCAGCACAGATAAGGTATATCCGTATTGTAAGACGCACCCCCATTTTCCCCCCAAATTTGGGGGGAAAAGTGCATCTTACAAAACGAAAAATATGCTATATTTTATCTGGATGTGAAATAAGGACTTATGGACTGCTAAGGTTCTTATTGGCCGTGCTGAGTTTATATTATTTCGGTGAAACATTCCAGTGTGATTTGTAGATACTGTATAGCATCTCTTTTTTATGGACTCTCTCTTAAGTTGTTTTCTTTGATTCCTTTAACTATTTTTTACATTTTTCCTTTATGATATTTGTTCTTTGGGGAAAATTGAATAATTGCAGCGTTTAAGAGACCTGAATAAAGTACCATAACATGCTTTACAATTGCTCTTTAAATTTCACATGAGTTAATGAGATGTAGACAACCATAACTCCATATATTAAGCACATTTAAATAAATCTTAACATATTGACATGTTGTATCTTAAATGACCCTTTGAATTCCAAATGACTTTTCCAGGATTATTAAATTTCTTAAAATAGTTATGTGGAGTTTTTTAACCAATATTTAACTATTTATGTTTTTTACGATAACATGTTAATTTTGACATGCACACAACATGATTTCTTAAATACACAATAAATGTATGACAATTTAAAAAATAATTATGACAAAAATTTGTTGCCAAATATCTTTATTACTTTTCAAAAACATAACACAGTCACTCATTGGATGTGATAATAATACAGTTAATTTTTGGAGCTCTTTCTGCTGAAAAAAGACTTTGATTGGTAATAGATATCATTCCCTAGAGTCTTGTAATAAAATGAAAGAAGACTCTTAAATAAGGAGAAAGTATGTCTTTGACCCTTTGTCCTTTGCATGTAGATGCAGAGATACAGTACTTGGAATTTAGAACTCTGTAACAGGACTATAGGGATTCATGGCATTTCAAAAGACAGTTGGTATTTTACTTTTTAAGCACGACTTTAGAGTAGAACTAGTGTGATAACTGGTTATGTCTAGAATTGTGGCCTTCAACTCAATTAGCCATTTCTTCAAGGATGTTGAATACCCTTTCTGTGGCATATGGATTAGCTAAGCTCTCCGGTTCTATCATCTGGTTCAAATTTTCTTGATATCACTGATGTATTGTATGTGTGCGTCATGTCTATTATCTTAGTCTGTAGATCTAGAATATTAAATGCAAGGAACATTTTATAATGCATTTAATTTTTAATTCATATGCAGATATAGATAGAATAATATAAATAACTTTAGATATAACTTCAGAATATAGTAAAAATGAGATATGAAAAAGTATTATCTCAAACAAAAAAATGAATAAATCTGTAAATTCAAAGCATGCTTTTATGCTCGAACTTGGTCCAGGAGCTCCATTTTTTTGATACTTTAAAGCAATTTTCCAGGACTTTAACATTGCTGGTCTATCCTCAGGATAGATTCTAAATGTCTAATCGGTGGGGGCACAACCCAGCACCCCCACCAATCTGTTGTTCCCAGTGTCGGCGGTGGCTGGATGTGCTCAGTTATGGGGCTGCATAAAAAGCTCCGTCAATGGAATAGTGGCTGTGGCTGAGTACTGCACATCCACATCCACACCTTATTGATTTGAATAGGTTGTGGATGTGCCCTGATGCAGCCACTATACAGTCGCATTGTACTGTGTATCTCCATAGCTGAGCAGTGTGGACACCACTGACACTGGGAACAGATGCTCGGTGAGGGTGTCGAGTGTTGCAACCCCACTGGTCAGACATTGGATAGGATTGGACTGGATAGGATAGGTCATTAATGTCTGATCGGTGGGGGTGCAATCCAGCACTCCCACTGATCAGCTGCTCCCAGTGTCAGTGTTGGCTGGATCTGCTTAGTTACGGAGCTGCACAGCACATCTCTATGGATGAAATTGGTGGTGGATGAATATGTGTCACAACTCTGTTATCGGGTATCCCGGGATCAGAGGCTACTTCCCAGTCCCTAGCCCTAGCTTGCCCTGCTCCCTGGATTACTTTGGATGGTGAAGATTCTGGGGCCATGTACCTTGCCTTAGCTCCTGAATCTGCCCTCAGTCTGTACCCTTCCACCACCCAGGGAAGAGGGGAGTAGTAGAGTACTGTAGTACACCAAACCAGACTAACGAGGTAGTATGAACAAATGTAACGAAAAAATACCAAACATACAAATGTACTCACGCATATAACAGAGGACTGCATCGGGAGGTGGAGGATAGGGTTAAACCAAAGTAGGAGAAGAAATGGAATTATCACACTCACAAAACCTAGCAACAATCACAGATGAATCCACCAAACACCTTTCTCCAATAATAACCACTAACAACCTCCAGCCATGCAGCAGAAGCTACTCTGACAATGAGTGCTAGCCAAGACCCAGATTATAAAGAAGATGAGAGCCTTAGCTCCAGGAGCTCTCAACAGAGCAGGTTAACACCTGCACTGTCAAAATAAATTTACACCATTTAATAAGAATGTAATCAGTGCAGGAGTAGGAGAAATTACACACTGTGGTCTTCTGACTCCTCTCTCACTGTGAACCTGTGACACCAAGTAGGTATAATTTAAATACAAAAATAAATCATAATAGATCATATAATAATAATAATTATTTATATAGCGCCAACATATTCCGCAGCGCTTTACAGTTTAACAATTTCAAAACACAAGTCATAAGTAACAACGTTAACAAGGAAATAATTAAAGCTAGAGATAAGCGACTTTGCCTTTTTTCGGGTCGAGTCGGGTTTCACGAAACCCGACTTTCGCAAAAGTCGGGTCGAACGAAATCGGCCAATTATTGTGAAAAGTCGAAGTCCGACTGAAACACGAAGCCCAATGTAAGTCAATGGGGAAGAAAATTCATCAGTGAGTGGAGGACAGGAAACACACCTACAGTGCCCATTTTAATGCCAAAAGCATCAATTCTTATTCCTTAAGCTTGTCAACCTTAATTTACTTTATAATAATAGTTAGGCATTGAAAACTGGAGGTTATTTGGCTAAAGTTGTGGGGAGGTAGTGCTGGCTCCAGATTTTCGTGGGCCCAGGGCCAAAGAGAGTCACTGGGCTCCTTTAACACATGACACAATTCATGATCCTTTGATATGGCATAGAAATAGCAGTACAGTACAATGAAAAATACTTCAATTCTTACATCACATGACTGATATCCATTTTAAATTCTCCAATAGCTCCAAAAACGGACAGTATATTACTCCATACAGTATTATGGCCACCGCATAGTGTGCCATACAGAGTAATGAGGCCCATATATTTCTCCATACAGAATCATTGGTCCCATATAATGTTCCATACAGTATATGATGAGCTCCACATAATGCTACAGTATATGTTGTTCGCCATGGATGAAGCTTCAGTGTCTTATGGGCCCAAATAATGCTCCATATATAATGGGCCCCATTTCTAATGCTGCAGTATATAATGGGCCCTGTAAATGCTGTTCCAGTGACTGATGTCCACCTTTGGAATGCTCCAGTGCATGGTGGGCCCCAGATATCATTCTCCAGAGTATCGTGCTCCCCAAAAATTGCTCCCAACCTTTAAAGCAATTAAATAAGTCTCCTCGCTAGGGAATCCCTGTACTAGTCTGGACTCCTCGTCAGCCCCATCTTCCATCTCTCTGCACTTGGACTGTTTAGGCAGAGGATGTACAGACGTGATGTCATCGCGCTCTTTGACCAGAATGTCACTGTCAGGAAAAGCGTTTGGTTTCCGGGGGCAGTATGGTTGCAAAGCCGAACCTTAAAGGAATGTCCAGAAGGGCACCACCAGGAGTGGAGCCTGCGGCTTAATTGGACTCAACACGGGCAACCTCAACCATGCCATCCACAAAAAAGCTGCACAGATTGCAAGCTTAATTCCGTTAGCGAACGAGACTCAGGCATGCCCCCGCGGTCTGCGTCCAGCTTACTAGAGGGACACGCGAGGCTCTGGCATGCGAGATCGGCCAATAACAGGTCTGTCATGCCCTTACATGTCCGGGGCTGCACGCGTGCTACAATGAAAGGACCAGCGTGTATCGCTTACAGGTGCGGATAACACACTGAACCCCGTTAGTGATGGGGATCTGGGATTACAATTCATCCCCGTGAACAAGCATTTCCCAGTAAGTGCAGGTCAACCGTAATTCCGGCATTAGGCCTAAACGGCATTCCAGAAAGAATGTGAAAAAATTAAGTGTCCAAACCACAGGTGCTGTAGCTTGCTTAACAGCTGGGCTCCTCTGCTGAGTAGCACACAGTTCTTACATAAACAGGCGGCATAGCTTGGTTCACGGGTGGCCAACTCTGCTGAGTAGCATACACAGTTACTATGCCCAAAGTATTAAGTGGTGTAAATGCAGTCAAAAACTGGTTCTTTCATAAACAGGCGGCATAGCTCGGTTCACGGGTGGGCTCCTCTTCTGAGTAGCAGACAGTTACTAGGCCCAAAAGGATTTTCAGGACAATATGCGGTAAAAAATTATTAGCAACACACACGTGTACTACATCGCTAGCTACCAGACACCGCTACTATGCCCTAAAACTGTCTATTATCATTGAAAACCATTATTAATGTGAAAAAAAGATACGCTTTTGTTTATCGAAACGATCTCGAACGGAAACTCGAACAGCCGAATTTTAATCAAAGTGTTGAAGTTCGACGAACAGATCTAACACCGCCCAAAACAGCTAGAATTTGAACTTGGCCAACAGTTCCACTCTAACACCACTCATCTGTAATCAGGAGGCAGACTCAGGCACAGTATGGATTCGACAAGATTGCAGAAAGTTGAGAAAGGGTACAGTATCACCGCATAACAGGTATATATAGCATAGTTTAAACATTTAAAATCTCCGTGTTTATTAACGGAGTACGAGAAAGACACTCACAGCCTCAGTTTGGATTAGACAACAATCTAAAAAGTAGAAAAAAGGAAATGTTTTTGAAGCGAACACCAGTATACACTGTCGGGGTATTTTTAAATCTTCATATATATTTCTGTCTCAGTAAGACAGTCCAGACTCTCCGCAAGAGGAAACGAGATGGATAAAAGTACAGACATAAAGTCGAGTGATTGCAGAAATTTAGAAATTACTAATCACGGAAAAACTCCCTGGAGAATGCTCAGAGGCGATGCTGACCCTCAATTACTTTGTGTGTGGAGACAGCGAAAACTGTTCTTTGTGAAGAAATGGTTGCTGTATCGCAGTACCGTTGATCCCATCACCGTTACTCATCTCCATCAAATTTTGATCACAGGGAGAGATGTAGACATGGTCCTCACTGCCTATCATGATCTGTCAGGTAACTTTTGGAGTGCAAAAGACAGAAGCCACAGGCTGTAGGCGATTCTATTGGATTGGCATGAGAGGGCACATTTAAAAATGTGGGCAGGAATGTCACACGTCTGTGAGTAGGAAAACTGTGAAAGCTGATGATAAACCACCACTGCATCTCATTGTGAGTCGACGTCCATAAGAAATGGAAGCCATTGATCATCTGAAGCTAGAGCCCGGCCAGCAGGACAGGGCATAGTTACGTCTTAACCATCATCTAAGGATTTGACAGCCCAGACTACACAGCGGAGGAGCAAGGAGAGGTAAATATTGCAAATGCTGGGTCCCTGCCCACTCATGGGCATCAGTACTGGCACTGGGGCCCTCATAGTACGCCGGTGTGTCTGACGGCGGGTGTGCACCCCCACCATCAGAGACACTTGATTGCACTATGAGGGACCCTGTGCCAGTGCCGGCGCCCAAGAGTCGGCACACCCACCTGTCCAGGGCAATGGCACTCACACGGTTGCGTGCGCTAGGTGGTGACCCCGCCCATGGGGGAGAGCAGCCCAGTTAGGGAGGTTTAAAAAATGGCATATGTTGATGTTGGACATTCAGCAGCTGCAAATGAAGGAATCAGAGAAGTCCGAAGAAGAGGAGGACAAAAGCGAGCCATTTTTCTGGCAACCTATGTGTCATCAGGGGAAGGTGGGACAAAATCATTTGAAACCCTTGCATGGTTCATTTTAATGAAGGTTAGATCATCAACATTTTGGGTCGACAGACGGGTCTTTTTTTCTGTCAGGATTGAGCCAGCAGCACTGTGACATCGGCGGCCGTGCCCGCCGATGCCCCTTCAGCGGCGGTGCCCGCCGCAGCGTTCCCTCACCTGCGCGCTCCTGTCCACGCGCACTTCCGCTCTGCCCTCCGCCCTGCTGCGGGTACCCGCGCCGGCCTTAGGCCGCGCGCGCGCGTTCCCCCGCTCTCTTCCGCTAGTGGGGGGCGTCGCTGAGGGGTGGGCCTGTAGGACGTACTTCCTGGTTCAGGATATATCAGGCGTCCGCCCTATTCTGAGGGCGCCTGGTGATTGTGTGACTTCCCTGCACTCACCGGCCGCATATCTGCTCTAGAGTACCCTGCCTGTCCTTCTGTCTAGGGCTATTTCCCCCTGTGTGCCTTGTGTCCTGCTCCGCTCCCGTCTGCCTGTCTCTGCCCTGTCCCCTCCGCTCCGACTCTCCTCCTGTGGACTTCTGCCCAGTGCCCTCCGCTATTCCGTCCTGGTACTCTTGTTCTGCCTGCCTGTCCTTCGAGCCGTCCCTCCTGGTACCGGCTGTCGCGGTTCTGCCCCTTGCGGTCCTGCCCCTAACGATCCCTGTACAGGGGTCGGTCTTCACCTGGTGAGCTCGGCCCAGGGGCTCCTGATCCACGACCCAGAGGGTCCACTCTCGGACGTTTTTGGCCAGAATCGTCACAGTATCACCAGGCCATGGATCCCGCCGGTGCCGCGGCCGCTACACAGAAGGAACTGCTTTTCCTACGAGAAAATCAGACCCGGATAATGTCCTTCATGAAGTCAATGGACACCCGGCTATCCGCCTTGCAGACCTCAGACCCCGGGCACGCCCCCCTCCTGGCCAGCCTCCAGCAGGAGCTCGCGCAGCAGCGCGACGCTCAATCCCACATCTTAAGTTACATGGCATCCGTGGATGATCGATTGCTTGCTCTGCAATCCTCTGCGGCCGCTACAACTTCCCCCCGGGACGTAGTCTCAGCTCCGTCTCCCCGTCTGGGTAAACCCCCCAGGTACAGCGGAGACCCTAAGTTATGCCGGGGTTTTCTGAATCAGTGCAGACTGCACTTTGAGCTGGCCCCCCTGCAGTATCCTACTGACCGCGCCAAGGTGGCATTCATTGTGTCCCATCTCGAGGGTGAGGCTCTGTCCTGGGTGAATCCGTTGTGGGAGAGGGATGACCCCGTAGTGTCTAGCATTCAGAATTTCTTGGAAACCTTTCGCAAGGTATTCGATGAACTGGGTCGCTTAGCGTCCACTACGAAGGCCCTTTTTAAGGTCCGCCAGGGTTCCCTTACTGTGGGGCAGTACGCCATCCGCTTTCAGACCCTGTCTTCAGAGTTGGGATGGAACAATGAGGCTCTTGTGGGAGCCTTTTGGAGAGGTCTCTCCAGTAAGATCAAGGATGAGCTTGCCGGGCGAGACACTCCCACCACCCTGGAGGACCTTATTTCTCTGGCCACTTGTATTGATCTACGCTTTCAGGAGCGCGCTCGAGAGGCGGTCGGGGAGAGAAGGTCCTTTAGGCTGTACCAGGCTCCTGTCCCTCGTTTCCCTGCATCTCCTGTTAGTACCGCTCCTGAGCCCATGCAGATTGATCGTGTCAGACTGTCCGAGCAGCGGCGCAGGGAGAGGATGACCAAGGGACTCTGCCTGTACTGCGGAGGGGCCAACCATTTTGTGCGCTCTTGTCCGGAGAAGCCAGAGAGGCCGGGAAATGCCTCCACCTAGGTCAGGTAAGAGAGGACCCCCTAGGTGATCAAAATTCCTCTCTCCCCCTTACCCTTTCAGCTTTGATAATTGCAGGTCGGGAGCGTGGATCTGTGGAGGCGTATGTGGACTCGGGTGCTGCTGGTAATTTCATCCGCCAGGAGGAGGTTGATAAACTCCGGATCCCGGTAAATGTATTGAGGAACCCTCGTGCTATTTCCTCCGTCGATGGTAAACCTCTACCCGGACTCATCACCATGGTTACCGTCGAAGTAGATCTTCAAATCGGAGCACTCCACCTCGAGAGAATAGCCTTTTATGTCCTGCCGCAACTAGCCCATGCTGTTCTTCTTGGGTTACCCTGGCTCAGAGCCGGTGATTGACTGGCGCTCTGGGGAAGTTCTCCATTGGGGGCACTCCTGCCAGGAGCACTGCCTGCGGGCTCTCATTCGTCCCCGTCCGTGGTCGAAGCCAGCCGACCTTCCGGGCCTTCCCGCACCCTATCACGCGTATGCCGATGTATTCAGCAAGAGGGAGGCGGACTCTTTACCACCTCATCGCTCCTATGACTGCCCTATCGACCTGATCCCCGGAGCTACCCCTCCCAGAGGGAGAACTTATCCTCTATCCCCAGCAGAGACCACGGCTATGACGGAATACATACAGGAGAATCTGGCCAAGGGGTTCATCCGGAAATCCTCGTCCCCTGCGGGCGCGGGTTTCTTCTTCGTTCGGAAGAAAGATGGGTCCCTGCGACCCTGTATTGATTACCGGGGCCTGAACAACATCACTGTTAAAAACCGGTACCCGCTGATTCCAGAACTCTTCGACCGGCTGAGGGGGGCCAGGATCTTCACGAAGTTGGATCTGCAGGGAGCTTACAACTTTATCCAAATCCGAGCAGGGGACGAGTGGAAGACGGCCTTCAATACTCGGGACGGCCATTATGAATACTTGGTCATGCCGTTCGGTCTCTGCAATGCTCCGGCGGTGTTTCAGGAATTCGTAAACGAGGTATTCCGGGACCTACTCTATTCCTGCGTGGTGGTATATTTGGATGACATCCTCGTTTTCTCGGCCGATCTGTCCTCCCATCGGAGAAGTGTAAGCATGGTCCTGCAGCGCCTTCGAGAGAATCATCTTTACGCCAAGATTGAGAAGTGCCTCTTCGAGCAAACAGCGTTACCTTTCTTGGGATATATCATCACGGATTCCGGCCTAAAGATGGATCCGGAGAAGCTGTCCGCGGTACTCCAGTGGCCTCATCCAGTTGGCATAAAGGCCATCCAGCGTTTCCTCGGCTTCGCTAACTATTACCGACAGTTTGTACCCCACTTTTCTACAGTTACCAAGCCCATCACGGTCCTGACCCGTAAGGGGACGAAGTCTAACGGTTGATCTTCCGAAGCCGAGGACGCCTTCCTTGCCCTGAAACGCTCTTTTGCCTCTGCTCCGATCCTACACCGCCCAGTGGCCAGTAGGCCCTTCATCCTAGAAGTGGATGCCTCCTCCACTGGAGCTGGGGCGGTCCTTTCCCAACAGGCTCCATCCGGACGTCAAGTCCCCTGCGGGTTCTTCTCCAAATCCTTTTCCCCTGCGGAGTGCAACTACTCCATTGGGGACCGGGAATTGTTGGCCATTAAGATGGCACTGGAGGAATGGCGATATCTGCTCGAAGGGGCAGTGCATCCCTTTACTATCTTCACGGACCACAAGAACTTGGCCTACCTGCAATCCGCCCAGAGACTCAACTCCAGACAAGCCAGGTGGGCCCTGTATTTTTCCCGTTTTGAGTTTAAGCTCCACTTCCGGCCCGGCAGTAAGAACATCAAGGCTGATGCACTTTCCAGGTCCTTGCAGTCACCTGAAAAGGAGGAGGATCCATCATATATTATCGAGCCGGCTAAAGTTATCTCCGTGGCTCCTGTGAGATTCTCTACTCTTCCGCCTGGCAAGACCTTCGTCCCTTTGAACAAGCGTCTGGAGGTGCTGCGCTGGGGGCATTCCTCCAAGGTTGCTGGGCACGTTGGGATTAAGAAGACCCTTTTGCTTCTCTCCCGGTATTACTGGTGGCCCTCTCTCCACCAAGACGCAAAGGACTTTGTAGCCTCCTGCAGGACCTGTGCTCAGAACAAGGTTCCGAGGACTCTGCCCTCCGGTCTCCTTCACCCGTTGCCTGTGCCAGAGGCCCCTTGGCAGCAAATCGCAATGGATTTTGTGACTGATCTGCCTCACTCTGCTGGATGTACTACCATCTTAGTCGTCGCAGACCGCTTCTCCAAGATGGCCCACTTCATTCCCTTGTCCGGACTGCCATCTGCTCCGAAGTTGGCCGAGATCTTTATCCACCAGATCTTCAGACTGCATGGTCTTCCTCTACGAATCGTGACCGATCGAGGGGTCCAGTTTACCTCCCGATTCTGGAGGGCTCTCTGTCGGCTCCTGGGCACGTCTCTCGACTTCTCCTCAGCGTATCATCCGCAAACCAATGGCCAAGTGGAACGGATTAATCAAATTTTGACTACCTACTTACGCCACTTTTCTAACGCCCATCAGGATAATTGGGTCTCACTCCTACCTTGGGCAGAATTCGCTCATAATAATCATCCCAGCGAATCAACGGCCAAGACGCCATTCTTTGTAGTAACTGGGCTAAATCCTGGTGTTCCGCTGCCCTTTTCCGCATCGTCTGGAGTTCCTGCAGCAGATACTCTCGCCAAGGAATTTTCGCAAATCTGAAGGGAGACCAGGGAGGCGCTCGAGGTAGCCAGCATTCGAATTAAGAGACACGCAGACAAGAGACGAAGGGATCTACCCCCATACCATCCCGGGGACAAAGTCTGGCTTTCAACCAAACATATCCGCCTAAAAGTCCCTGCTTACAAGTTAAGTCCTCGATACATCGGGCCTTTTGAAGTACTTGGGCGCATTACAAATTGAGGTTGCCGGCATCACTCCGAGTCCCTAACGCCTTCCATGTCTCGCTCCTTAAACCTGTAGTTCTGAATCGGTTCCAACCAACCTCCATGTCCCCTCCTTCGCCAATTTGTTCGGACGATGTCTTTGAAGTAAAGGACATCTTGGCCATGAAAAGGGTCAAGGGTAAGACTCTTTTTCTTATCGACTGGAGGGGTTTTGGTCCAGAGGAGAGGTCCTGGGAGCCCCGAGAGAATGTCGATGCCCCCCTTATCATGAAAAGATTTCTGGCCAACCTCAGAAGGGGAGGACCTATGGGGGGGTACTGTGACATCGGCGGCCATGCCTGCCGATGCCCCTTCAGCGGCGGTGCCCGCTGCAGCGTTCCCTCACCTGCGCGCTCCTGTCCACGCGCACTTCCGCTCTGCCCTCCGCCCTGCTGCGGGTACCCGCGCCGGCCTTAGGCCGCGTGCGCGCGTTCCCCCGCTCTCTTCCGCTAGTGGGGGGCGTCGCTGAGGGGTGGGCCTGTAGGACGTACTTCCTGGTTCAGGATATATCAGGCGTCCGCCCTATTCTGAGGGCGCCTGGTGATTGTGTGACTTCCCTGCACTCACCGGCCGCATATCTGCTCTAGAGTACCCTGCCTGTCCTTCTGTCTAGGGCTATTTCCCCCTGTGTGCCTTGTGTCCTGCTCCGCTCCCGTCTGCCTGTCTCTGCCCTGTCCCCTCCGCTCCGACTCTCCTCCTGTGGACTTCTGCCCAGTGCCCTCCGCTATTCCGTCCTGGTACTCTTGTTCTGCCTGCCTGTCCTTCGAGCCGTCCCTCCTGGTACCGGCTGTCGCGGTTCTGCCCCCTGCGGTCCTGCCCCTAACGATCCCTGTACAGGGGTCGGTCTTCACCTGGTGAGCTCGGCCCAGGGGCTCCTGATCCACGACCCAGAGGGTCCACTCTCGGATGTTTTTGGCCAGAATCGTCACAAGCACTGAAGACTCTTTCGGATAGCACACTAGCAGCAGGGCAAGCGAGCTCCTGTTAGGCATATTGTGCCAATTCAGGCCAGGCATCCAGTTTAGAGGCCCAATAGTCAAAGGGGAATGACCTGTGAGGGAGAACATCGATATGGGAGAAGTAGTTTGTAACCATAGTTGACAACTGCTGTCTCCTGTCACTTTCAATCGATGCAGTATTACCAGTCGTGTGAGCGAGACTTGAAAAATCAGTCCACAACATGGTCATGAAACTCCTGTCTCCAACGCCACTTCTGATGTGTGCACCACCAACACCTCTTCCATGTTTCCCCCTACGGCTCGTTGGAGAACCATCACCGCTGCTGTTTCTGGGAATGCCTCAAACAAACGGTTTACCAGAGTTGCTTGTTTGTTAGCCAATATTAGGTCAAGGTTCTCCTGTGGCATGATGTTTTGGAATTTGCCTTTATAGCGTGGATCCAGGATGCTGGCCAACCAGTAGTCGTCATCGTTCATCATTTTGGCAATGCGGGGGTCCCTTTTAAAGATCTGCAAGGCATAATCTGACATGTGGGCCAATGTTCCAGGTGTCAATGATGCACTGCGAGTGCTGGGTGGAGGAGCACTTTCTGGCAAATCCACATCCCTCCAGTCACGCACAAACCCTGTAACAGACCTTGCCACGCCAACATTTTCTCTTGCCCCACGAGAAGCATCCTCCTTCCCTAAATAATCATCCCCATCATCATCATCCTCCTCCTCTTCCTCTTCTTCCTCCTCCTCGTCCAGGAGAGATCCCGGAGCAGACAATGGCTGACTGTCATCAAGGCTTCCCTCCTCCTCTTCCTCATCCTCCTCGGCTGCAGATGCCTGCTCCTTAATGTGCATCAAAGTTTGCATGAGCAGACGCATAAGTGGGATGCTCATGCTTATGATGGCGTCGTCTGCGCTTACCAGTCGTGTGCATTCCTCAAAACACTAAAGGACTTTACAGAGGTCTTTCAGCTTCGACCACTGCACACCTGACAACTCCATGTCTGCCCTCAAAGTGCCTGGCCGTGTATCCTCCCACAAATGCATTACAGCCTGCCTCTGTTCGCACAGCCTCTCAACCATGTGCAGGGTGGAGTTCCACCTTGTTGCAATGTCAAAAATTAGGCGGTGCTTGGGAAGTTGGAGCAATCGCTGCAGCTTCTGCATACGACTGGAGTGTACAGGCGACCGGCGGAAGTGCGAGCACAGTCTTCGGACCTTCTGGAGCAGGCCTGTTAACTCCAGATAATTATGGAGGAAGCACTGCACCACCAGGTTCAAGGTGTGAGCCAGGCAAGGTATGTGTCAGAGTTTTAAAAGGGCTATGGCTGCCACAAAATTCCGGCCGTTATCACTAACTACCTTACCTGCCTCAAGATGTAGACTGCCCAGCCATGACTCAGTTTGTCGCTGCAAGCAGTCGGCCAGTACCTCCGCGGTGTGTCTGTTGTCGCCCAAACACATCATCTTCAACACAGCCTGCTGACGCATACCACTAGCTGTTCGATAGTGGGACACCGAGTGTGCAACACTGTCAGCTGCGGATGGAGTGCTTGTGTGACTGCGCTCTGTGGACAAGCTTTCGCTTCTGGAGGAGGAGGATGAGGCGGGTCGAATGCCTACACCCAACTGTTTCCTATACCGTGGGCTAGGCAGCACTGTCCCACCACCGCAGTCCCCTGTGGACCCTGCATCCACCACATTAACCCAGTGCGAAGTGCTGGACACGTAATGGCCCTGGCCATGCCTACTGGACCATGCATCTGTTGTGAGGTACACCTTTCCACTCACTGATTGCTTGAGTGCATGGACAATGCGGTCTTTCACATGAAGGTGGAGGGCTGGGATGGCTTTTCGCAAAAAGAAGTGCCGACTGGGTAGGTCATAGCTTGGTACTGCATAGGCCATGAGTTCGCGGAAAGCTTCGCTTTCAACTAACCAGTAGGGCATCATCTCTAACGAGATTAGTTTGGCAATGTGGGCGTTCAAACCCAGTGTACACGGATGAGAGGATGAGTACTTTTTTGTCCTACTCATAGTCTCTGGTAGGGTGAGCTGGACTTGAGAGCTGCATATGGTGGAACTAGCGGTGGACATGGTGGACTGAGAGAGGGTTGATGATGGTGATGGAGTTGGTGTTCTTTCTAATGGCCTAGATTCAGTCTTTCGTAGCAATAACATTGTGATTCCCTGACTGCTTTGACCTTGCAAGGACACCTCAACATTTGCTGCTGGTGGTGTGCTAACCGGTGGGCTTACAGTGGGGGAAACCATGTAGCGTTGCTGGCTACCTTCATTGGGAGCAGTTGCACATGTGGTACGTGAGGTTTGGTAGTCAGTCCATGCTTGCAAGTGCATGGTGGTTAAATGTCTAAGCATGCAACTGGTATTCAAATATCTCAGATTTTTCCCTCGGCTAAAGGTCTTTGCGCACTTCTTACAGATAACCTTTGCCTGATAATTAGGATTTTGTTCAAAAAAGTGCCACACTGCACTCTTCCTCTTCCTACTATGGAAGACATTTTCAGGCTTTGCACGCTGTGCTAATTTGACCGTCTGGCCTAGCTGTCCTGCAACTCTTTTGGGTTTTGTAACCCGTTTATGGACTGCTCCGGGCCTGCCAGATAACAACTGTTGCGATGTCGATGCCTGCTGCAGATGCTCCTCCTCCTCTTCTGAGCTATTGGCAGTGGCACCCTCTTCCCCCAATGGATGCCAATCTGGGTCAACAACTGGGTCATCCAACACCTCCTCTTCAATGTCATGTGCACCTTCCTCTGTGTCACCATGCAAGATGGTATAGTATGCGGGAAGGGGCACCTGCGTTCCATCAGGGTCAGATTCTGGCTCAGTACACTGTGAGGACAATGTAGTGCTCTGAATGAATGTACCAGCAGATAAATCTAGCAGTGGCTGTGCATCAGTGCACTCCATGTCAGATTCTTCTTGGACTGGGTATTTCACGATTTGACTTGATAACCCAGGCATGGTATGTGAAAAGAGCTCCATGGAGTAATCTGTAGTGTGGCCTGCTGCATCCTTTACTTTTGGTAGTGGTGAAGGACACAAGGAAAGGTGTGGTTCCTGACCATGAGCCTCCAATGACGACTCAGTGCTTTTATTTTTTGAAAGTTCAGAAGAGGAGGCGATAGAGCTGGAGGCTGTGTTAGCTTAGCAATGTAAGCCAAAACTTGTTTCTGAAGCTCCGGCTTTAAAAGCGGTTTACATACTCCCAGAAAAGGGAGCCTTCGAGGCCTTGTGGAGCCAGACGATGACGCAGGCTCAACACCTCCTGCATTAGGTGCTATTGTGCTTTTGCCACTACCAGCAGATCCACCACCAACACCATCATTACCAGCTGGCAACCCCTGCCCACTTCCACGGCCTCTTCCAACACACTTCCTCATTTTTGGGAAAATGTACCCAAAATACCACCAGCAATATGGTACTGTAAAACAAGGTACAAGGTGTATATAGTATTGGGGAGAATTTGAATCTCCCTACAGACTTGAGGACACTGAACTATTATCTCAGGCCCAGTGTAGATTACACCTCAATATAACAGGCTGAAATTGGATGGTGTATAAAATGTCTATATAGGACTGGGTAGAATTTGAATCTCCCTACAGACTTGAGGACACTGAACTAATATCTCAGGCCCAGTGTAGATTGCACCTCAATATAACAGGCTGAAATTGGATGGTGTATAAAATGTCTATATAGGACTGGGGAGAATTTGAATCTCCTTACAGACTTGAGGACACTGAACTAATATCTCAGGCCCAGTGTATATAACAGGCTGAAATTGGATGGTGTATAAAATGTCTATATAGGACTGGGGAGAATTTGAATCTCCCTAGAGATTTTAGCAAGCTGACAATGATGCTCTCAGTCCCAAGTATGGCAGCAGGCAGCCTAATAAGCAGGACTACTGCACACAAAAGTGTGGAAAAATGAACGCTTGGTAACTGGGCAAAAAAGAGGATGAAAAGTATTTTTGCTTTTAAAAAAGCAGTTTGCACAGCAGTGTGAAAACAGCAATGCAGCTATCAGGGAGCCTTATAAGGCAGCCTAATAACCAACAGAGCTGATGCACCAAAATATAGCCTCCCCTTGCACTGCACACTAACTGGTGTGTTGTACAGGCAAAATCGCTAGCAGCAGAAGCAGTTTTTTGTATCTTCTTCCCTGCCTAATGCTCTCCCTACAGAATTAGCAGCAGCAGCTCTCCCTATTCTGAGATCAGCAGAAGTAAGATGGCGGTCGGCGTGCACGCCCTTTTATAGCCCCTGTGACGCCACACAAAGCAAGCCAATCACTTGCATGCCCTTCTCAAAGATGGTGGTGACCGCTGCCTATGTCATCGCGTTGCCCACAGTGTGCGTCCTCCATCATTGGCTGAAAAAGGGCGCTGAAGCATCATTTGAAACGCGACTTTGGCGCCATGGTCACTGTCCTCGTGGCCGACCTCACGCTATGGTCGGGTTTCATTTCATGGAACCTGACTTTTACGAAAGTCGGCGACTTTTGAAATTGACCGACCCGTTTTGCTCAACTCTAATTAAAGCAAAATAAGACGACCCTGCTCGTGAGAGTTACAATCTACAATGAGGTAGGGGAGATACAAAGTACAGGTGTGTATTTACAATGGTGTATTTACAATGATGGTCCAGCCATCTTGAGGGAATGAGGGATGGATGGAGATAGTGAATGGGCTACACATGCACACTTACACATAGAATGTCTTTGATTAGTGAACGTGATAGGCCACTCTGAACAAATGTGTTTTGAGGGAGCACCTGAAAAACAAAATTCCTTATCAGGGCTGTTCAGTACACATTAACACCTACACTGCCAAAACAAATTTTACAGTGTATAACAAGAAGGTGAAGAGCTTCTAATAAGTGCAGGAGTAGGATAAATCAAATGCTGGGGTCATCTTCTGACAACTCTCTGTCGTGGTAAACCTGTGACAATAGGTTTGAATAGGTAGCAGATGTGTGGCCCCATCCACTATACAGTCACACTGCACTCTGCAGCTCCATAACTGAGCAGTTCCCAGTGCCACCAATATGGGAAACAGCTGATCAGCAGGGGTGCTGGTTGTCACAACCCCACTGTTCATACATTGATGACTCATCCTAAGGATAGTCCATCAATGTTAAAGTCCTGAATAACCCTTTTAACCACTATAGGGATGTGACCTTCACTTGAGTTGGGCTAAGCAAGCTAGATTCATCAGTACCAGAGCCAAAATCAGATCAAATTGTATATTTAGGGCATGTTGGGTCAGAATCCAATTGGTCAATCAAAAAAAGTACAGTCAAAGAATCAAATCGGTTAATCTGTTAGGATATTCAGAGGTTAGTTCAGAGAATGTAGAGGAACACAGCTGGATCATAACACAGAACTTCAGTCTAAGCAGTATTCATGGGTAGTTTCTATAATAGTATGCAATAGCAAAGATGACAAGAATATGAGAATTCAGTGCATATCATGATGTCTGATTTGGCTGGATGAGAAGCACTAGAGTTCCTGTCCTCCTCCTCTCTGAAGAGGCAATTTGCATAATGAATTTCCTAATAGGAGCATTGCATTGCCTATAAGTTTCCTTATGTTGGGTTGGCATTCTCTACAAGAAGAGATGTTACCCTTTAGATCCGTGTAACCTTTTTTTCTGTCAAAGTCTATTTAGATACTTAAACCACCAATTAAAACTTATCCTGCTATATTTGGTCAAACATTTAATTACCTCACCCCTAATGTTATGGTTGGAGCTGCTTCTCGTTAGTGAAGTATGTGATGGTATTCATGATGTTAGTACTAGCAACTACTTTTCAAGTTTTGTGTTGGCCTGTCTGGTGCATAAATTTCTCTTTACCATGGAAAGTTTTGAAAAGAATGGCTCACAGCATTAAGTTGTTTCAAACACTGATGCATATTTTTATTCATGTCTTCTCAAAATGAGAAATTTGTCATTTATCACATAAAATACAGTGAGACTGTTGAATACAACATATACGATACACTGAGACTGCTTTATTTGCATTATAAAGAAAACACTTGGACAGCTGCATAGATCACATAGAATACACTAAAACTGCTCTATATACATCACACTGTGACTGCTGTATACGTCGCGTATGGGACACTGAGACCGCAATAAACACACACCACATAGGAGACTCTGTGACTGCTGTATACATCACATAGAATATACCTAGACTGATGCATACATCACATCACAGGTACTGAGAAGCTGTATATTCATCATACAGTATAATGTAAGAGATATCGAGACTCTGCTGTATACAGAATGAGACACTGCAACTCTTCTGTATATACACATCACATAGGAGACTGCTACTCCTGAATACATCACATAGGACACACTGAGACTGCTGTATGCATCACATAGGATACACTAAGACTCCTGTATATACAACACTCAGGAGACACTGAGACTCCTGTATATACACATTACAGTACATAAGAGACACCAAATCCCACCCAGGACAACATATGCAAGGAGTTTCTTTGTTCTCCCTGTGTTTGTGAGGGTTTCCTTTGGGTACTTCGGTTTCCTCTCACAATTCAAAGACAAAGGGAATGTAGATTGTTAGCTCCAATGGGGACAGTGATGATAATCTCTGTAAAGCATTATAGAATATGATGGTACTATATAAGCAAAGTATAATAAATAAAATAAACAATAATCTCATAGAATACACTGAGACTGCTGCATATATAACTTAGGAAACATTGACACTGCTGTATATACATCACCTCGGATATACTGAGATTGCTGCATACATCACATAGGAGACACTATGCTAAGATTGCTGCATGCATCACATAGGAGACACTGAGGCTACTGTATATATTCATCACATAGAAAAGACTAGGAAACACTGAGATTGATGCATACAATATATAAGCACTGATAATGCTGTATAGTCATTACATAAGAGATATTGGGACTTTTCTGAATACATCCCATGTGAAACACTGTAGCTCAGCAATATATACACATCACATAAGAGATATATACAGTGCTATGGCTATATATATCACATAGGATACACTGAGACTGCTGTGTATATCACATAGGCTACACTGAGACTACTGTGTGTATCACATAGGAGACAGCGCTACTGCCATGTACATAACATAGTAGACACTGAGACCATTTTATATATATCACTTAAGAGACACTGAGACTGCTGTTTGCATCATATAGGATACACTTAGATTTCTGTATGCATCACTTAAGACACAGTGCTACTGCTGTATACATGACATAGGAGACTCTGAGATGGCAGTATATACAGTACATAATATGGGATACACTGATACTGCTGCATTTATCACTAGTGTTGAGCGATACCATCCGATATTGAGAAATATCGGATCGGATTGGATCGGCCCGATACTCAAAAAAGTATCGGCATCGCCGATTCCGATACCGGAAGTCTCATTCAAGTCAATGGGACAGAAATATCGGAATTAAAAAAAACCCTTTCTTTACTTGCACATCCAGTTCGGGAGGGGGGAAGAGTGTGGGCGGTGCGTGGGCGGACACTGTGCGTGTCTGTGCGGGCCTGCTGCCGGGGGTCTGTACAGGCCTGCCGGGGGCTTGTGCCGGCTGCCGGGCGTCTGTACGGGCCTGCCGGGGGCTTGTGCCGGCTGCCGGGGGTCTGTATGGGCCTGCCGGGGGCTTGTGCCGGCTGCCGGGGGTCTGTACGGGCCTGCCGGGGGCTTGTGCTGGCTGCCGGGGGTCTGTACGGGCCTACCGGGGGCTTGTGCCGGCTGACGGGGGTCTGTACGGGCCTGCCAGGGGCTTGTGCCGGCTGCCGGGGTCTGTACGGGCCTGCAGGGGGCTTGTGCCGGCTGCCGGGGTCTGTACGGGCCTGCAGGGGGCTTGTGCCGGCTGCCGGGGGTCTGTACGGGCCTGCCGGGGGCTTGTGCCGGCTGCCGGGGGTCTGTACGGGCCTGCTGGGGGTCTTGTGTGTGTGCAGGCATCGTCCGATGGGACTACAAGTCCCATCGGGCGATGCCTGCTACAGTGACAGTGATTAACACATAAGCCAATGATGGGACAGTAGTAGTCCCATAATCCGGCTAATGTGTTGAATGTAAAAAAAAAAAAAAAATATATATATATATATATATATACATACTACATATGTACAACATACATACTACATGCACAGGCACAGGCTCCCTGCAGGCCCGTACACACCCCCGGCAGTAGGCACAGACCGCGCATCATGATGCGCACAGACCGCGCATCTTTATGACATCATTTCAGCAGCCAATCACAGCCACAACAGTGACTCATTGCATTATGGGGACTTCCGATTCCGGTATCCGATATTGAAAAAATATCGGTACTCGGTATCGGAATTCTGATACAGCGAATATCGGCCGATACCCGATATTTGCAGTATCAGAATGCTCAACACTATTTATCACATAGAGGACACTGAGGCTATGCTGTATAAAACACATAGTAGACACTGAGGCTGCTGTATGTACACATCACATAGGAGACAGTGCTAATGCTGTCTACATCACATAGGATACACTGAGACTGCTGTTTATATACATCATATTGGAGACAATGAGTCTTCTGTATATACATCAAATATGAGATAGTGAGACTGCTGTATACATCATAAAGGAGACACTGAGACTGCTGAATACATCCCATTGAAGTCATTGAGCATGTTGAATACATAACATAGGAGACGCTGCAACTGTTGCAAACATCTTATAAGTCAGAGTAAAGAGCACGTTAACTCTGCAAACCGTTTCTATTATTGGGCATAATCCAGCATTGTGTGTGCATGCGTGAGAATGCTCTGCAGAAAAATTAAAAGGCCAATGGCCAGAAAAACAGGGACAGTGTCCCAAACACTGCGGTCTGCTGAAAATCTACCTGAGGGCCGGATCAAATTACATTGTGTCTTATAACTTAATAATATATATCTCAGATACTGTATACATTTTTCTTTGCATTGTCTTTAAAAGTGTGAGGCTGTAAGTATCTTAACCCAATGCCTTTTAAGACACCATAGAGAGGTTGGTGCACTGACAGTTTTTTCATTTGTCAAACAGCAGGTTCTGGCAATGGCCCATTTTAAAGAATCAGGACAAGAAATTAATAAGGAAGGATGGGGTTAAAAAAAGTGTAACAGGGATATGAAAAACATCAGAATTTTTTATACGGGGCAATATACAGGAAGATTCCACAAATGTAAAATGTAGACTTTTTTTGCAGATATTTTATATAATGTAATAAATTTCATTACAAATATTGTAGGCTTTTTCTTTTTATTTCATGGCATTGATTTATTCTATGTGAAGGAATGGTAAGTATGAAGATGCTAATTGTTTTAATTATTACTTTACTATCCAACACAGATTTTCAGAACCCTAGAGCAAGTGCGAAACAACACACTCAATGTCTGCAATAAGAACAAAGGGAATTTTTTATCAAAAAGTCAGACTGTCCTTGAAAATTAGAGACTGCTGATTGTGCGGTTTGCCTTCAGTACAGTTTGGGATTTAGTTTAGACATGAACAGCCAGATTGTGTCATGATAACATTAAATAAACTGCACAAACCAAGGTCTTTTTACTCCTATATCAGTCTAAAGATTGTTCATAGTGATATAGTTTTTTTCAAGCTATATATTTATCTCAATTGCATAAAACTAGAAAATGAAACAAAAATGATATAAGCTACAATGAAAGCAGCTTCTTGGTGTGCTTTAAAGTAAATTTGTTTGTGTACATTAGCCATGGTAATGCTTAGCAGCACTCATTTTAGAAAAGTATTAAAATCAATGGAAAAGGTAAGTTAACCATGTGGCAAATTTTTAACTGACCTACAGGAAATCATAAATTCCCTCTTTTGTCTTTTTGTGGTTTGTGATACATATTTTTATGGATCAAAACAAACATTTGTTTTAATCCTTTCCTTTTATAACTGCATTTTAACCATGTAATTTTTTTTTCCTCACAATTTTTAATCTGCCAAAAAAGTGGCAAAAATACTAACTAAAACAAACACATATTGTACTCTATTTGCAAGTTTGTAATATCATTCTAACCCATCACTTAATAAATGTCTTGCATTGTTTTTCAGATTTGGGACAAATAATTTAATTATAAGGAATCATGCATGATAAAATATTACGGATCATTGTAAAGAATATATAACCTTTTATGAGTCCAAAATGTATCATGATGATGCTCTAATTTTATTACGAGCTATAGAGTTTATCTTTCACAGTTACATACACCATTAGTGCATTATGCCACAGCACTTTAAAAACATTGCAGACATTATAATTACTGTCCCCATTAGGGGTCACATTCTAAACTACCTATCCAGTGTTGGACTGGGGTGCGAAGGGCCCACAAGTAACCAGCGCCGAATATTACACTATCCTAGATCACAAATTTATATAACAATGAACTGATTAGATTAGTACTGCTCTTATAAAACTGTGGTGTCCTACTCTTGCACAGGAGCCCACCGGAGAATTCTCCTGTTCTCCTCTGGGCCAATCCAAGCCTGTACCAATCAGGTACCCATTCTCCCCCTTGTATATTATTTCTAAATGATAATATAGTGCCACAATACAGGGTCAATTGCCATGATGTCTTAGAATAAGCCAACATATCGGCACACCACATCAACAGTATTTCTCATCCTAGTTACACAGTTCTACAGAAAGCTTGAACCATTTGCCATATGGTGCCATAGATAGCTTACCAGTTATGCCTTGAAACCACTGTAATTATTAGGTTATATAACTTATGGCAGCATTGTGTAGCAATTGATATTAAATTAGATTTTATGTATGAAGCTAATTTTTTGTGTTCCCAAATCCCATAATATTTTGGCATTGTTTGACATTACTTGTTAGTGTACCGTTATTAGATATTGTGGTATAGTGAGGAGAGAGGTGGGGATGGGATGGGGCGCACTGGAGAGGTGGCTATAAGCAAAATTTCAAAAGAAAAAAAACAAACAATGGCATTACTTGCACTGAAGAGATCTGCTCATGATGAAGACTTCTTGCGGAGTGTCCCAGATCTCTAGATCAGCATCACCACTCTCCATCCCGTAGCCTACAAGCAGCTGTAAGCCTATAGCTAAAAAAACAACAGCATTTCTAACACAGATGATATAATGCCATCACAGCTTTGCACCACTCGAGTAGACGCGCTGTTTGTGCAGGCCAGAAAGAGACTCAGTCTCTAGGATTAAGACTGATGGAAGGAGTGGCCATTCAGAAAAGGAGGCAGTCAAAACCTCCAATAGTATACTGCAAAAATTGACCAGTGCCTTCATTTTCATAAGTAGTCATTTAGTTCAATTTTCATATATTCAATGTTTACACACATCTCAGCGCTTACAGAGATCTGCTATATTATCATCTTTATATATTATATTGTATATACACTCACTGGCCACTTTATTAGGTACACCTGTCCAACTGTGTGTTAAGACTTAATTTCTAATCAGCCAATCACATGGCGGCAACTCAGTGCATTTAGGCATGTAGACATGGTCAAGACAATCTCCTGCAGTTCAAACCGAGCATCAGTATGGGGAAGAAAGGTGATTTGAGTGCCTTTGAACGTGGCATGATTGTTGGTGCCAGAAGGGCTGGTCTGAGTATTTCAGAAACTGCTGATCTACTGGGATTTTCACGCACAACCATCTCTAGGGTTTACAGAGAATGGTCCGAAAAAGAAAAAAAATCCAGTGAGCGGCAGTTCTGTGGCCGGAAATGCCTTGTTGATGCCAGAGGTCAGAGGAGAATGGGCAGACTGGTTCGAGCTGATAGAAAGGCAACAGTGACTCAAATTGCCACCCGTTACAACCAAGGTAGGCAGAAGAGCATCTCTGAACGCACAGTGCGTCGAACTTTGAGGCAGATGGGCTACAGCAGCAGAAGACCACACTGGGTACCACTCCTCTCAGCTAAGAACAGGAAACTGAGGCTACAATTTGCACAAGCTCATCGAAATTGGACAGTAGAAGATTGGAAAAACGTTGCCTGGTCTGATGAGTCTCGATTTCTGCTGCGACATTCGGATGGTAGGGTCAGAATTTGGCGTAAACAACATGAAAGCATGGATCCATCCTGCCTTGTATCAACGGTTCAGGCTGGTGGTGGTGGTGTCATGGTGTGGGGAATTTTTTCTTGGCACTCTTTGGGCCCCTTGGTACCAATTGAGCATCGTTGCAACGCCACAGCCTACCTGAGTATTGTTGCTGACCATGTCCATCCCTTTATGACCACAATATACCCAACATCTGATGGCTACTTTCAGCAGGATAATGCGCCATGTCATAAAGCTCGAATCAACTCAGATTGGTTTCTTGAACATGACAATGAGTTCACTGTACTCAAATGGCCTCCTCAGTCACCAGATCTCAATCCAATAGAGCATCTTTGGGATGTGGTGGAACGGGAGATTCGCATCAGGGATGTGCAGCCGACAAATCTGCGCCAACTGTGTGATGCCATCATGTCAATATGGTCCAAAATCTCTGAGGAATGCTTCCAGCACCTTGTTGAATCTCTGCCACGAAGAATTGAGGCAGTTCTGAAGGCAAAAGGGGGTCCAACCCGTTACTAGGATGGTGTACCTAATAAAGTGGCCAGTGAGTGTATATTGTATATATTGTATATATATTGTATATTTAACCTTTCTCTCTTCTGGTATCTTTCCCTCCTCATTTAAGCATGCCATCATACATCCACTACTTAAAAAACCATCCCTCGACCAAAACTGTGCCGCTAACTATAGACCTGTCTCTAATCTTCCTTTCATTTCTAAACTCCTGGAACGCCTGGTCCACTCCCGTCTTAACAGCTATCTCTTTGATAACTCTCTTCTCGACCTTCTCCAATCCGGTTTCCGCTCTTTACACTCTACTGAAACTGCCCTCACTAAAGTATCTAATGATCTACTAACAGCTAAATCAAATGGTCATTACTCAATGCTAATTCTCTTGGATCTCTCTGCAGCATTCGACACTGTGGATCATCAGCTCCTCCTCACTATGCTCCATTCCATTGGCCTCAAGGACACAGTTCTCTCCTGGTTCTCCTCCTATCTCTCTGACCGCTCCTTTACTGTATCTTTTGCCGGTTCCTCCTCCTCTCACCTTCCCCTTACTTCCCCTTGGGGTTCTTCAAGGATCGGTTCTAGGCCCCCTCCTCTTCTCCTTGTACACTGCCCCTATTGGTCAAACAATCAGTAGATTTGGTTTCCAGTACCATCTCTATGCTGATGACACCCAATTACCGTATTTTTCCGACCATAAGACGCACTTTTTTCCCCAAAAATTTTGGGGGAAAGTGGGGGGTGCGTCTTATGGTCGCAATATACTAACCTGCGCTGTGGTGGTGGCAGAGTGCGGGGATCTGCGCTGTGGTGGCAGAGTGTGGGGATCTGCGGTGTGGGGGTGGCGGCGGGCTGTGCTCCGGTGCAGGGGCGGCGGCTCCGCCGGCATTTCCTCGCAGCCCGGAGGCCCCCGCACATCCCTTGCTGGCCGCCGCCATGTTGCGGTGGCCTCCGGGAACATGGACGCTGGAAAGATGGCCGCCGGTCCGGGAACGACGCATGCGCAGGTTCAGATCTCGTCCCAAGATCTCTGGGGATGAGACTCAAATCTCGGCATCTTTCCGGCGTCCATGTTCCCGGAGGCCACCGCAACATGGCGGCGGCCAGCAAGGAATGTGCGGGGGCCTCCGAGCTGCGAGGAAATGCCAGCGGAGCCGCCACCCCTGCACCGGAGCACAGCCCGCCGCCACCCTCACCCCACAGAGCCCACCTGCCCCAGCTCAGCACAGGCCACCTGCCCCAGCAAAGCTGCCCCAGCACAGCTGCCCCTGCCCCAGCCCAGCTGCCTCTGCCCCAGCACAGCTGCCCCAGCCCCAGCCCAGCTGCCCCTGCCCCAGCACAGCTGCCCCAGCACAGCTGCCCCTGCCCCAGCACGGCTGCCCCTGCCCCAGCACAGCCCACCTGCCCCAGCCCCAGCGCAGCTGCCCCAGCACAACCAACCTGCCCCAGCACAACCAACCTGCCCCAGCACAGAGCCACCACCGCACGAGCCTGGACCACTGAATGACCCCTGTGACTACTCCTCCACCTGTGCCGTATCCCTTCCCAGGTAAGCTGAATTCGGACTGTAAGACGGACCCCCATTTGACACATTATTATTTTTTTCCTTATTTTCCTTCTGAAAATTGGGGTGTGTCTTATGGTCCGGTGCGTCTTATAGTCCGAAAAATACGGGTATACGCTTCTTCTCCTGACATCACGCCAGCCTTTCTAGAAAACATCGGTGATTGTCTAAAAGGTGTGTCTAACATCACGTCCTCACAATATCTGAAACTGAACCTGTCAAAGACTGAACTCCTTGTGTTTCCTCCCTCTACTAATGTACCTATATCCGACATTGCTATTTCTGTGTGTGGTTCCACTATTACTCCCCAGCAACATGCCCGATGTCTTGGGGTCATACTTGACTCCGAGCTTTCCTTTGCCCCCCACATTCGATCACTGGCTCGCTCTTGTCATCTGCACCTCAAAAACATTTCTAGAATTCAACCTTTTCTTACTTTTGACTCTGCAAAAACTCTTACTGTTTCTCTTATTCATTCTCGTCTCGACTGTTGTAACTCTCTTCTAATCGGTCTCCCTCTTACCAAACTCTCCCCTCTCCAATCTGTCTTGAATGCTGCAGCCAGGATCATATTCCTCGCCAATCGTTACACCGATGCCTCTACCTTGTGCCAGTCATTACACTGGCTACCCATCCACTCCAGAATCCAGTACAAACTTATTACCCTCACCCACAAAGCTCTCCATGGCTCAGCACCACCCTACATCTCCTTCCTTGTTTCAGTATACCACTCTACCCGCGCCCTCTGTTCTGTTGATGACCTGAGGTTAGCATCCTCAACAATCAGAACCTCCCACTCCGGTCTCCAAGACTTTACACATGCTGCGCCAATTCTTTGGAATGCACTTCCCAGGTCAAAACGATTAGTCCCCAATCCCCACAAGTTTAAGCGTGCCCTGAAAATGCATTTATTCAGACTGGCCTACCGCTTCAACACATTAACCTAATCTATCCCTATGTGGCACAGTCAAAAGTTTTACCATAACCAGGTTCCCCACATCATGTTCCGACATGCTTTATGCATCCATTAGCCCTCTGTGTTTGTACTGTTACACACTTAACATTATGGCTGGTCCATACAATCAGGGCAATTGTTACCACCCACCTTTCGTGTCTCCCCTTTTTTCTCATAGATTGTAAGCTTGCGAGCAGGGCCCTCATTCCTCTTGGTATTTGTTATAATCTATGTGATTATTGTTATGCTGTAATGTCTATTGTCTGTACAAATCCCCTCTGAAATGTAAAGTGCTGCGGAATATGTCGGCGCTGTAGAAATAAAATGTATTATTATTATTATATTATGCAGTCATAGCATCTGGGATAAGCTAGATGCCTCTTTCCAATATGTGTGGATGAAATTCAGATATATGCCGCTTGACCAAAAGTATTACTGGCTTTTGTGGATTTATCAATTATAATATATTTTTATGTATTTTTAAAAATACCACATTACAATATTTTATTATAAAACTCACCTGATTTTGCAGTATTTTAGCAAAAAAAAAAAATCTCGTACTGATGTCTATTTTTAAGCAGTTTTCCATTTAGATGTACTGGGGTTAATATAACCAGTGGCAGTGAGCAAAAAAATAATTTCACGCTCTACTGTACATTTTGTTTGGCAAAGAACTGTAGTAATAAGAAACATAATTTTTTTTTTTCATTTTTTTGCCAGCCTCGATATACTCTGGCACGTTCTCGTCTTCATAAGCAGCCATTAGACACTGAGGTGATAATTATGATCCTTAAAGAAAATCCTCACTGAACGCTCTGAATCCAGGAAAAGAAATGCCATATCCAGTTAGCAGTTCCTAATTGTACTGTGTTATTAATGTCACCGAGCTCTTTCTGCCTTTTATCAGTCTTTCTATCATCTGCTTAGCGAAGACTTGGTCACCATGTACATGTAAATCTGTCATCCAGTTCTGACTCTTACAATGAACTCGTTGGGAAAAGAAAGGATCTTGCTGCCAGATGAATAAATCTTGGCTTCTGAGTCGGTACCTTGCCTGTCCAGTTTACTACATCATCTTGTAACCCTATTGATGTAGACCTTATTGTCTTTAATTATAAGTGGTACAGCTTGACCTGTAAAAGTCTTACATCTTCAGCGAATGATATACGTCTCGGAAAAGTCAAAAAGAAACAGACATTAAAAGCAGTGAAGTTATAGGCTTAATGGAACAAGAAAAGTGTTCTATCTCATCGTCTGTTAGGATCATTATGGAAGGTTGTGGAACAAAAAATAGGCATATAAAATACAGAATTACATGTTGGTGGATTTTAACTTTAGTGGTATAAATATGATATGCATGGAAGAAAACTGAGCAAAATTATAGATCAAGATATTAGTATAATAGTTTTTCTATGTTATATGGTTTGTGTATGATATGGAACATGTCTGCTTATCTGACTCAAGTGTTTTGCTTAATACAAATAAAAATGTAGTCATAAGAATAGATTTAATATTATAAAAAGGCCTTCACTCTCTTCCTCAATCTGCCACTGCTCCATGATTGGCTGAAGGGGTCAGTTGACTGACAGATATTATGTGATCACTACCGGAAATAAGCAGTGAGTAGCAGGGTGGAGGCCATGGACTGGCAATAGATTTAAGAGGTGAGTATAGGTTTACTTATTTTAATTGTAACCCCTGTGGGGAAAGACTAGGGTGCTGAGACTAAGGCTCCCATTACACATAGCGACGCTCCAGCGATCCCGACAACGATACAACCTGGTAAGGATCGCTGGTACGTCACTACATGGTTGCTAGTAAGCTATCAAACAGGCAGATCTACTCAACAACGCAGCAACGATACGACGATCCGTATAACGACCTCAGCAGTCATTGGTACCTTGTCACACAGCAGCTATTCTGACGACTCACGCCTGCGTCCCTGAGTTCTGCGTCGCCAACGAGGTCGCTCGTCGGTGTCAAACACAGCGATGCATGCTGGCCAGCGGGACGCCAATGATCAAAAAATAGCCTAGGACATTCGAGCACGATCAGCGATATCCAGCGGGGAGGCGGTCACCGCTATGTGTCACACATAGCGAGATCGCTGGCGAGGTCGCTGTTGCGTCACAAAACCTGTGACGTTACAGCGATATCGCTTAGAATCTCGTTATGTGAGACGGGGCATTATTTCTGACTGGAGCAGACAGTGTCACTCAGTAAAAGATATTAACCCTTTCCTTGGCTGCATTGCCTTGGCAACCTGGAAGGCGAGGAGCAGCAGCAGAAGACAGGACTGATTAGCTGAGCAAGCTGGAGAAGAAGAAAGGAGGATTCAGTAGCAAGGAAAGATGAAGTCTGTTAGCTATTTCTGAGAGAGACAGCAGTAATCCAGAATGAGAGCACAGTGTGTGGACTGATAGTTCTGCAGCTCCATATGAGAGGACAGTGAGCCTTGGAGCTGCACCACAACTACAGACTAGCCAGGTTTCCTCCTCCCCCAGAAAGGAGAACTCTGTCTTCCATCCCTAAGAAATTGAATCCTGAATCCCCAGGCTAGAACCCTGTATGACTTCAGAACTGCCACATCAAAGATTGAGTAGCTTGCTGGGACTTGTGATTCCACTGGGAACAAGTTTATAAGAACTATCTATAAGAGAACTTTGCCGAGACTGGCTCAACACACCTGGATTTATAATAATACCCGCTGTCAAGAATATTTAGTTGCTATGGCATTATGTGCACCAACAAACTCTTCAAGAGCGCCATCACCAGTGGCAACTGGGCACCAGCATTGAACTTTGCTGTTTTTCATTGCTGCAGCCATTTATCGTTTAAGCAGTTTTAGTTAGGAGTATGCTTGTTGTGATTTAAAGGGGAAGTATCATCCCTAATGTTCAGAGTAACTGCACAGACTTATATTTTTAATATACTTGTAGATTGTGCAACACTGTTTGTTTTACTGTTACTTCTTATTCCCCTTACCATATTCACCGTTTACCCACATCATAAATAAACATGTTAGTTGCTCCAACCTCATCTTTTGTGAGCATGTACGGAGTATGAACAGGGGATTCCCAAGTCAACTCCTAGCACACAAGGATGACCCTCCTGCATCCCACTACAGCTCCCAGCAAGACTCAGGTGGAGGCTCTGTGCTATATTGAGGTGAGAACTACCAAACACTCTGCCCAGGAGGTGGCTTAAAGGGGTGTTACATAAAAAACCCATGTCCTACTTTTGGCACAATGTTTACAAATCAAGTAAAATCTATTTAAAAACTATGGAGCATCTTTCCTTAGAATTCAATATTGTGTCATTTGTTAGGCTCACCAGGTGAGGTAGATTCTCTAAGCCTCAGGTCTATGTGGGCACACTAACCTCGGGCATTGACACAGCAAACAGGATGGTATGTGGGCAGCGAGGACTTGGCACACACAGGAATCTCAGGACAGATGAAGCGGAACCCATCAGGGACAAATGCACGCCAAACATAGGACTATAGTTTCAATCCCAAGACACAGGCGTTTGTCTTCAAGAGCCTTAAATAGGCCCAGGAAGATGATGTCATTGATTCACTCTGAGCAACTTGCAAAACTCAACATGGAGCACAAAAATACTGTGTATGAATGACTTGACAACTGTTCAGCAGTATTTGCTAAAAAGCCATTGTAGGAGGGCCACTGGTCTTCTTCAACATTAGTATCATAGCAGACACTGACCTCCCATAAACACTTGAATGGGCAGAGTATTCACGTTTATTTCAATAGCAAAAAAGGTGATAGATAGATGTCAGACACTTCAAATATATGCTTTTTAGTGATGAGTGAGTACAGTCATTGTTCGAGTTTTCCCGAGCATGCTCGGGTGATCTCCGAGTATTTTGGCATGCTCGGAGATTTGGTGTTTGTCGACGCAGCTGCATGATTTGCGGCTGATAGACAGCCTGAATATGTATGGAATACCTAACAAACAGGCATTCCCCACAAGTATTCAGACTGTCTAGCAGCCGCAAATCATGCAGCTGCGCTGACAAACACTAAATCTCCGAGCACGCCAAAATACTCGGAGATCACCTGAGCATGCTCGGGAAAACCCGAGCAACGAGTATACTCGCTCGTCACTAATGTTTTTATGTCAGGGATGAAATGATCCTTTTTTCCTCTGAAAGCTTGGAGGAAACATGTACACATATCATAAATCATTCTCACTTAAATCACATTAACAGTATCTATGGGTACTTTACATGATGTTTAGTCTTGAATATTGCAGGCAGGAGTACTAGTATGGGGATCATTATTCTCGGTATCATTATTATCATTAATACCTGATCATTAATAAATACAATAACCTCTAAAATGGTAGAAAATCAACAAGTAATGTATCTAACAATTAAGTATGCAGCAAACTGAGTAATTTTTGCTAGATAGTGCTCGAATATAGCAATTTCCTAGCCCCACATTTAACAAGTGTGTCAATATCTCAATAATAATAATTATCCTGTAATCCTGCTGATAATGTTAGCCAACAGGAATCTTAGGTGGAAAAATAGCCAGTAGTAGGCAATGAGCTAGTGTTTCTTAAAAATGGTTTTGTTTATTGCAATTCCCAAAATAGTATTTGTAATTATTAGAGATGGCCAAATTTATTTGCATGAAATTGAATTCTGTATTTTCCAGAATATTTTTTTTTGTTGTTCGCTCATCTCGAATTCAACAAAATGGCAACAGTAGAGGGTCACTAGAAAGTTACAAAGCTAAATAAAACAACTACTCACCCCAAAACTCACCTGGTCACCTATGTTTTTCACAGCCCTCTATCCTGTTCTCCGTGCTCTTCTTTCCGTGTCACATATCGTATGTTCAGTTTCTTTATTCTAGGCCCAGACTTACAGCCACAACCAGTCTTCTGAGGTCACTGAAGTCTGGTATGTCTAAGACCTAGTCGCAGCTGATAGTTCAGGCCTAGAGCGAAAACACCAGGCATATGATGGTGGAAAGAAGAGCCCTGGAGAACCATATGGTGGACAGTGAACTGAGTGGACAGCTAGACATTTGACCAGTGAGGTGATCATCAATTCTTTTTTTATAAATCCTACATTTATTACACTTTGGGTTCTAGTGAGACTTCACAGCATAAGGAGCAGTCAATTTGAGCCCATTAATTTTGCTGGAAATTGATTTTCCTTTCTGTGCAATTTGGCAAATTCGAATTTTGTCAGATCCACATCTCTAGTTAATATATAAAGGAATGCAACCATATCACTTCAACAGTTCATCAATTATGTCACAGTGGTTGTTACTATTCTACAACAGAGTGAATGACTGAAAAAGAAGTAGTTTTCTAAATATATTCATTTAGTTTGCTTTTCTTCATGCCTGATGTGCAAGTAGGGGTCATTTGATCCTGCTTTAAATATTCCTTTGATGTTCTGTCCAATGCTTTCGCTTTCCGTCCTTTAGCCTCTATTAGAACATCACGATGACAAGAGGAGGTTGTCCCAATGTGGCTGCGAATCTCTGAGCATACCTGTCCCATTAGGAAAGACTCTCAAGTGACATTACTATAATATTCTGTTGGTGGCTCAAAGCCAGAAGGAGAAATTGCTCCACCAAGCTGACAGACAGAATCACGTGCCTAATACTTGCACAGCGGAAATGGGATAACAAAAGAAAATATATGTATTTATAAAATTGTGCCTTTTTCATGCATTATTTTAGTAGTTCACCCCTTTTACTGGAAATCTGCAGGATCCATTAGAGGGGATTACCTTAGCCCATACACAGCTGGCCATACTCTCTCAATCTTCCATCCATATACATGCATGCTTGGCTCGGCTAAGCCTGCCTGTGTTCTCTATGGAGATAGAAGAGTAGAATGCTGCCAAGTATTTTGTTTTAGGCGTATATCCTTGGAGAACAAAAAAAATATCGCATTATTAAACTGGCCGATCTTTATTATCCTTGACATCACCTCTTTGTGAAGAGTTGAGACTCCCAGATACGCATCAGATGGTCAGTTGATTCCACCAAAATCAGTTGGCTTGCCAAGCTTTACTCTACAAGGTACAGGGCCCTTTAGTCACTCAGTAGGTTCTTCACAAGACTAACCCAACTTATTTTTCCACAGCTCCATGACATACAGGACATTGAATGAATGCTGAAATATAAGGGGTATTTATTCACACAATTTATAGTTTTCTGACATACGATCCCTAAAAATGAAGAATAGTGGTTAATGGGGTTAAGGTGTGAGAATAACGCAAAATAAATATCTAACGTGAAGAAAAATAGTCTTTTCAAGTAGAAGGCGATACAGTTCGGTTGTGATTTCTTGTGGTTAAATGTGAGCTATAGTTTCAGATTGGTCAGTGTAATGCTAACCACATCCAGTCCTTCCCAGTGACAGTTTTACTTGCCAAATCTAAGCTGAAACATATTTCCCCCTTCGAGCTGACCGCATCAAAAGGAAGCCACGTTTGTAAAATTGCATGCTATCTGTTTATATTTCACTGAGAATATTTATGGTATTTCAGAATGATAGAAGAACAGCTTAAAGTCACCTAACAGAAAAACGTAATTAAAATATTCATGATGCTATGTAGGAATGTTTATTTAATCTGGTTTAGAGCAATTTTCACCCAAATTTTCTACATGAAAATACAAAACCCATAAAAAATAGGCTATTAGATACATATGAGGCCGAATTTATTACTCTGAGTAGTATGACACTTTTGAAATATTCTCTAAATTATCGTTAAATATTTAATGCCTCTTTCGGATGTCCATGAAACAGGTCTGAGTTTGGACTGCAATGCAAAGTCTGGCCACAAATCTCCTGACCTCAACTTGAAAGCTTTTTATATACCTATGAAATGGTAAAGATTGGCTCAGGTAACCCACGGAAAGTTTATGCACCGCGATCCATACTCGTACCCTGATATACAGACATCCTAATTCGGCTGCAAAAAGTGATTCACATAACAATAAGCTACTTATTGGATGAGATAGGAAAAACATCTCTGCATTCTTCTAGACAGAGCTACATGTATATGTATCCTCTGAAAAAATAATATAATCAGCTCACCCATCCATGAGTGCACAGGATCTAAAATCCAAGGAAAGGCAGTTCACAAAAAGAAGATAATTGATCCAGCACTTCAAATAGAATGCTAAATTTTTTTCCATTAATATTCCATCGGTAAAAATATGATTCAAGGAAAAATCCACATCTAAAATGGAGAAATGTGTCATTCGAAGAGAAAATCCCAAGAGAAATTCGAAGTCCTAAATGACACATTTTGAAATGCGTCAACCAGGACTTTGAATTTCTCTTAGGACTTTCTCCTCGGATGACACATTTATCCATTTCAGATTGTGGATTTTCCCTAGAATTTTGTTTTTACCAATGGAATATTAATGAAATTTTCATGGGACTCTGGGACCTTGATTTCCAAATGAAATGCAAAATTTACTTTCGTCTGAAAACAGCACCTTGGATCAATAGTCCAGTTCTTTCTCTCCTTGGCTCAGGGAAGACACTTCTGGAATTGTCTTTTGGTCATGAGTGGCTTGACACAAAGAATGCGACACTTGTAGCCCATGTACTGGATACGTCTGCGTGTGGCTCTTGAAGCAATGACTCAAGCAGCAGTCTACTCCTTGTGAATCTCCCCCAAATTTTTGAAAGGTCTTTTCTCAACAATCCTTTCAAGACTTCAAGGCTGTGGTTATCCCAGTTGCTTGTGCACTTTTTTCTATCACACTTTTTCCTTTAACTCAACTTTCCATTACTATGCTTGGATACAGCACTCTGTGAACAGCCAGCTTCTTTAGCAATGACCTTTTGTGGCTTAACCTCCTTGTGGAGTGTGTCAATGACTGTCTCCTGGACATCTGTCAAGTCAGAAGTTTTCGTTGAGCTCTGAAGATGGTGAATGCCTGAGCTCTGAGCTCTCCCTTTGCCACCTATTTGAAGCAACTTATCCAGTGACTAAGTTCTTCTATTATCAAGATTTTTTGAAGAATCATTCAGGAGGATACCCTGGACAACTGACAAAAAAATTGGAAGCTTTGCTTTATCTGGACTGGAGTTATAACTGATTTGCTTTTCTGCTGACTCATCCTGCTTGAAGAGAGGCCAGTAGACTTGAAGCAGTGAGAGCTTGGAGTGGGATTGCTACACTGCATGGAGAAGCACATGTATACAGAAGGAAGAATCCTGGACATATTCATCCTTCCTACACCTGGATTAGAATCTTTTCTGCAGGGAACGGATCCTGGAGCTGCTGGGATACAGGCCAGGCACAGAACATATGCTGGACTGCAGTAGGGACTTGATTTCATTTAAACTGACTGCGGTGGATTGTATGGGAAAGAGGGAATCACATCAGAATTAGTGACACTCAGCTGGTACGGTGAGTCTCTCTGTTTAATAAGAGACCCCGTGCCACACTCTTTGTCCCCTCTCCCTCCCCTCACGCTCTGCTGCTTGCAGGTTTTTGTCCTGGGTCTCCACTAGCTCGCTCAGACAAAGCTTATATCTTGCCTACTGCTTTAACTGCGCTGCATGTGCTATACAAGAATACATGGTGTCCCACACTTGCACTAGGCAGCCCCCTCCACACACAATGACTCTGGCCCCAAATAACCAACAATAATTCCTTGCAAATCAGGATTGTGCCTTCCTTTCCATGGCCTATACAGTACTGACGATATGAATACCTAGACTGCCCCCTAGCGACAGGCAAGGGGAGATGCTTGATTAAATTATAATTTTTCAACATCCTATAGCCTTTTATATACAAACATGGGGAAATCTGGAGCTAAAGCGCAACGTTCCACAGCCAAGCCCCTGAAATCCATTACACAAGCCAATGTGGATAAATTTTTGAAGAAGCAAACTGCTTTATCTGACCCTACTAAATCTCCAGGTCATACAGATCATTGTACAGAGGATGATTCAGACTCTGATCTTGAAAGCGACACTGACACAGGTGGAGACTCAAGGTACAATTTGGCAACATGTTCCTTCATTAAACGGATCCTGTCCAGGGCCCTTAAACCTATCGGAAAAGAGCTTGCTGAAATTAAGCATGACCTATCTCAACAAGGACACAGGCTAGAGGACATGGAACAAAGCCAAATAGCTATGTCACAGCACACCAATGGTCTCCTTGACAGTTTAAAAAACAGCTACATGATATCCAATCAAATCTGGTGGACTATGAGAACCGTGAGAGTAGAAACAACGTTATAATTAAAGGTCTCCCGGAATCTGTGGCACTTGATGCTCTGGCCAAGGCAGCCAAAGAGATTTTTGGGAAACTTCTGCTGGATGGGGACCCCACTGACATTGAGCTTGTATGAGTACACAGGTCCTTGCGCCCTCAACCAAAACAGGGGGAACCCCCAAGAGATGTTCTATGCCGTTTCCTAGACTTCCATACAAAAGAGCTGATTATGCGCAGATCTCGTTAGTCGGAGGAGATTACCTATGAAGACTCACACCTGAGACTGTTCCAAGATCTTTCAGCCACTATTCTCAGGAAGTGATGGCTTATTAAACCATTCACAGATGCCCTGATTCATAAAGGCTACCGCTTCTGCTGGCTTTACCCTTTTGGGATCTCCATTTCCACGGGTGATAAAAGGTTTCTGGTCAGATCATCCGCTAACATCAGGAAAGTTTGCAAATCTCTAGATATTGGCCTGCAGACCTATCCTGACCTAGAGACTTTCCACATGGCTTTTCTTCTCTGGCCTCTACAACCACCTCCCCCTTGGATTACCGCAGGCTCTCCCCAAGCACAGAGACCGAAAAGAAAGTCGACTAAGACACCATCATCTAAAGGGGACATTGAAGTAACATGAACATGTGACCTGTCTCCATCCTGATCCAAGAATTATTTCCTCTTTTTGTGCATTGCTCTTAGTGGTTATGTAATTATTGTATCTTTAGTCTCGTTATATTCTAAGTGCTGTTTTCCCATAATCTTTTCCTTTACTAACTTCCCTCCCATCCCATCCTTATCCCCCATCCACCCCCCCTTACTCACTACCCTAACCCTCACACCCCATTCTACCACAGAGTACATGCTCACCAAGACTATAGGTGATGTAGTTTTTCTTCTCTCTCTTGATTGCCGACAAACATGTTTGAAAGGTTATTTGACCTAATCTTTAGTAGTTTGCTAAGACTTGTTTCAAAGATGAAACTTATGTTGTTTTCTTTTTCCTCCCTCTTCCTGTCTCTCTTCCCCTCTATACCCTTCATTCTCTATCCTTCATACCTATCTAATCCGGACATCATGGTGCAACTGAGGCAACGGTGGACATCTTCCCAACAGGCTTCTGCCAACTCCCCCCTTCATACTCATGGATACTCATGATAAGTGTGACGGACTCTGCTCCTGCTGAGCCCATTTTTTGAGTGGACCCTCTGGGTCGTGGCACCCACTGAGGGCGAGCTGACCTTGTGAGAATCCACCCCCTATACAGGGAGTGTCAGGGGCAAGACCAAGGGGGTGAGCCACCATGACTACTGGGACCAAACGGCCGGCTCAGGGGGATGCTATGGGAGTGTCTGACGACCAGAGACAAGCAGGAAACAAGACAAGACAAGAGGTAAGTGCAAGGTATCTTCATTAAGATCTTCAGGATCACATTCAGTGCAAACGTGAAAACAAGCAAAACGTGCAAGGTGCGCGCGTGGGCACGCCAAGATCCATAGCATAGTACGTGCCAGGTGGCACGCCTAGGTACAGGTAAAGGCACAATGGCATCGGACTCCGGACCGCTGGCGACGATCGACATGATCAAGGCATCAGGCTGCGAACATCAGCTCCGGACATCAGGCCGCAGTCATCCAGCTTACGATCTCTGGCAGCAATCGGCAGGTTCCGGGCATCCAGCAGGCAAACCAGGGTTCAGGCAAGGAGGCGCGACAGATATCCAGGCATGGTGCGTGTTAGGGAACACGCCAAGGTCCAAGGCTAGGTGCAAGGCAAGGTACGTGTGTAGGGGACACGCCAGGGTTCAACGCGAGGTGCAAAGCAAGGTGCGTGTGTAAGGGACACACCAGGGTTCAAAGCGAGGTGCGTGTGTAGGGGACACGCCAGGGTTCAAAGCGAGAAAGGGTGCGTGTGTAAAGACACGCCAGAGCACAAGGTACAAGGTACAAGACAGAGTGCGTGTGTAGAGACACGCCAAAGCACAAGGTAGAAGACGGAGTGCGTGTGTAGAGACACGCCAAGGTCAGGGTTCAAGGCAGGGTGCGTGCTAGGAGCCATGCCAGGGTTCAAGGCAGAGTGCGTGCTAGGAGCCACGCCAGGGTTCAGAGCAGGACGCGTGCTAGGAGCCACGCGGGACGCACACCTCACTGGCCAGTGCACACGGCTGTAACGCCAGCATGAGGCATGACCTTGGTACAGGAGGCGGGCAAAGGAACCTTTGTGTTAGGAGCCACGCCAGGTTCAGGGCAGGGTGCGTGCTAGGAGCCACGCCAGGGTTCAAGACAGGGTGCGTGCTAGGAGCCACGCCAAGGTTCAAGGAAGGGCTGTGTGCTAGGAGCCACGCAGGAGGCACGCTACACTGGCCAGTGCACACAGGCTGTACACAAACATGAGCCACTTACCACGGCACAGGAGACGGCCAAGGGGAACCCACGCCGTGCTTCAAGGCAAGGACAAGGCAAGGAACAAGGCAAGACTAGGCAAGAAACAAGGTACAGAAAACGGGGCGGAACATAGGCAGAAACAGAGCCAGGTCAGAGTGAGGACAGAGTCTAGCAGCGGAGCGTAGGCTGAAACCCAGAGCCGGGCCAAGGGAGAACCTTGGGACTAGACTTGTAAATGTGCAAGAGAGCACCAGAGGACAGAGTGTGGAAAACCAGGCTGAGACAAGAACATGAGAAGTACTACAAGGCTCAGAATATCAAAGACCAGACATGGCGAAACAGGCAAGGCAGAGAACAGAGGAAGGACTACAAGTCAAAGAATAGCTAAGGCAAGACATAGCAAAACAGACTAAAGCAGAGAACAGCGGAAGGACTACAAGGCAAAGCAAGGCAAAGACAAACATGGCACGAGAGACAACACAAGACATGGCACAAGACAAGAGACGGAATACAAGCACGGAGCGTGTGCAGAGACGCACTACAGAGCAAAGTGCAAGGGCACAGAATAGAGGGAGCAACACCACAGACCAAGAGCCATGCAGGGAAGCAACACAATAATCAGGCCCTGAGCAAAGGAAGGGGTGGTCTGCTATAGGGCACAGCACCTCCTCTTCCGGGTCAGGGCAGAGCTTCCTAGTTCAGATGCTCCAGGATCACAGAGCGCAGTCACATGATCAGGGTTTCAGACATGACGAGATGATCACCGAACCAGACAGTGCAGGATCCTAGGAAGGACACATGATCAGGGATTCTAGACATGACGAGATGATTGCAGAACCAGACAGTGCAGGATCCTAGGAAACGTCACATGATCAAGGTTTCAGACATGACGAGATGATTGCAGAACCAGACAGTGCAGGATCCTAGGAAACGTCACATGATCAGGGATTCTAGACATGACGAGAAGATCACAGAAAGCAAAGCAGAAACGCAGGCATCTTGCACCTCAGCAGACATGAGGTGAGTGTGCACACTGCTCTAGGGAACAAGCAGGATAGCAGACACAAGGTGCGCATGCACACCGCTCCAGGGGTTCATGAGGCAAAACAGACATAGCGGACGTGACAATAAGGTATTTACCTTTGCCACATTCAATGCACATGGCCTTAATTCACCAGTCACTAGGCGACATACACTGGCCCTTCTCAAGAAACAAAAAGCAGATGTTCTGCAAGTGCAAGAAACCCACTTTAAACCAAACAAAATCCCCAATTTTGAGCGAGCTCACTATGACACATGGTTCCATGCTACCACCACTCAGGCAGGCTCGAGGGGTGTCTCGGTAGCAATAGCGAGGGGGCTGCCCTTTCAGATGCAAAAAATCCTGTCTGACCCTATGGGGAGATATGTACTGGTCAAGGGCCTATTGGCGGGGAATTCAGTTACAATCTGCAGTCTGTACGCCCCAAACAAGAAACTCCTGAAATGGTTGTTAGTGACACTGAAAAAAATAGACAATTTTAGAGAAGGTCTCCTTATTATAGGAGGTGACCTATATGTTGCGAACAACACAACAAAAAAGAAAAGTGCAATTTCCCTCAGAGATCATAGTAGAATAAAACAACGGATACACTCTTCATAAATAGACATTTGGAGATACCTACACCAAAATGACCGAGACTTTACTTTTTACTCACACCCTCATGGGTCCTACCATAGACTAGACTATATCTTTATACCTAAAAACTACCTTCCTAATGCAAAAAGGTCCAATATATTACCTAATGTTTTCTCAGATCACTCAATAGTAACTTTAGAAATGACATTGATCAAACCCTTTGCTCCCTGTAGATCTTGGCAACTTAACAAATTGGATCTGAACACTCCCTCAACACGTGACCGTATAACCAAGACACTTAACCATTAATTTGACCAAAACGACAATGGGGAGGTGTCAGCCCCGATCCTTTGGGAAGCCCACAAATCAGTTATCAGTGGAGAATTGATATCAATCTCCTCCTACCTACACAAACAAAAACAAAAACAGATAAACACTTTATATGCTGAAATAGCCGATCTTGAGGCTCAACATAAAAAACAAACTGAATCTCAAACACTAACCCAATTATCCCAGAAAAAACAACACCGAAAAGATATCCTTAACTTACAGTCTGCAAAATGGTATTCCTCCTGGTGGACCAAAATGTTTGTACATGGGGACAAGGCATCTAAACTCATGCTCTCAAAAATACGAGAGCGTCAAGCTCACACATATATTCACTCGATTAAAAATTCGAGAGGTACGTGCACCTTTGACTATGACCAGATAAAATCAGAATTTTTAAACTATTATAAGCAACTTTATAATTTGCACCCACCTGAGTCCTCCAAGGAGTTGACCAGGAGGAGACAATCCATAGTGTCCTTTCTGACCCGTCTGGGATTACCAAAACTCTCGGATTTTACAGCAGCAGCGGTTAGTCGAACCTTTTCGGTTGATCGAGCTCTGGTCCACCCTGTCGAGTTGCCTGTCGGGAAAGGCGCCGGGCCCTGACGGCCTTTCCTCCTTTTATTACAAATCCTTCCCCTCAATCCTCCTCCCACGACTGTTAAATGTGTGGAATTCTATGCTAGGAGATAGCTTTTTCCCTACTCAGGCTCTGGAAGCCAGAATCTCATTAATACACAAGGAAGGTAAAGATGCTGAATTATGCAGCAGCTATCGACCGATTTCCTTGTTAAACGTTGACCTAAAGATGTTCGCTAGTATGATTGCACGAAGATTCACAAAATTCTTGCCAGAATTAATCTCGTTAAACCAAACAGGCTTTGTGGGGGGGGAGAGAGGGAAGGGATAACACATACAAAATACTTCATCTCATGCATTTTACAAAACAAAAATTTTTTCCCTTGGTGCTTCTTGGGACTGACGCTGAAAAGGCGTCAGACAGGGTGGACTGGGCTTATCTGGGAGAGGCATTGACCTGCTTTGGCTTCCCCTTACCATTATTTTTGGCCATTATGAAAATGTATAGAGACCCTACTGCACGTATTAGAGTGAATGGTTCCCTGACAGACGCATTCACCATCCAAAACGGAACAAGACAAGGATGTCCTCGTTCTCCAATCCTTTTCATGCCAGCGATGGAGCCGCTGCTGTGTGCAATGCAGCAAAGTAAAGAGATTGAGGGCATCAAAATTAATTGGTAATAATCACCATAAGTCTGCGGCTTTTGGTGACGACTTGTTGGTTTTGATGACGAATCCGCTACGAGGGTTTCCTGCCTTACTGGGAATTCTTGAGGAATATGGCAACCTCACAAACTTTAAGGTGAATGCGTCAAAATCGGAAGCTCTAGACCTAAACGTGCCCGCCCACATGCTGGATAAGTTGAAGAAGCTCTACCCTTTTGCCTAGCCTAGTAGATATATTACTTACCTAGGTATAAAATTAGCTAGATCTGATAAAGAACTTTTCCAGCTTAACTATTATCCCTTACTGGACAGGGTGCAGTCCATTATTAGATCGTGGAGAGACCCTTTTCTGTCATGGACGGGAAGGAAGAATCTCCTAAAAAGCTTGATCCTTCCCAAATTCACATACCTATTCTCAACTCTAGAAAAAAGGGAAGAAAGTTCCAGCGCCAGGAATGGAAAACTAAAAATCCATTTTATTGTGCCAATGCATATTAAAATTCCAGCAGGTACAGCATATCAGTCGGATGACTGCAGAACAACGCGTTTCGACGCCTCAGGTCTTAATCAATTAAGGAATTTCCTTTTAAAACCGTGTGGGGGCATCACAACACAGAACTAGACCCCAATCAGAGGACCATAAAACATCCGGACTCCTTATCTATGAACTGGTCCAACGTTTATATTTATGTTTCTCCCTCTCCCATATTGATAGTTCTGCTTCACGTCACTTGTCTTATCTATTGCATTTTTTCTAGGCTGTATTGTGCATAAATATGTGACTTCAGATTTTGTATTAGTCTAGCCTGATGAAGAGACCTGAGTAGTCTCGAAAGCTTGCAATGTGTTACCATCTTTTCAGTTAGCCATTAAAAGGTATCAACTACTGAGGACTCTCAATCCTGAATATTTTTCTATCTACTGGCTAACATGGTACAAAGATATACATCTTTCCTGTATTACAATTTACCGGACACTCTTATCTAAAGACCTATCCCTGAAAAGAGCATACATTGCCCTCTGGGAAAAAGACCTAGGATACAAATTCACACAATCACAAATAGACCATATCTATACGCATTCGCACGGCCCAACGAGCTGCGTGAAAACCCAAGAAAATGCTTTTAAAATAGTTACACTTTGGTACATTACACCGACACAGACTTGTACCTGGTGGTTGGGAGCTCAGGCTAGGTGTGGCGCTGCGAGGATGAGGGGGGTGACTATCTTCACATATGGTGGACTTGCCCTGTCCTTCGACCCTTTGGGGCAGCAACAGAGAAAGTCATCAGAGATATCGCAGAGTCCCCAGTGTTGCTGACACCCGAGACAGCTCTGCTGAACCTCCCTATGTACTTGAAACAAAAGAAGACTCCCACCTTAGTCCACAATATTATAGCTGTGGCCAAACTCCTAATCCCGACCTACTGGGGTACAATCCAGATACCCACTTCTCATCAACTGCTGACAAAAATTGACCAACTATATCGTATGGCTGAGATTGTTGCCTCGGTGAACCATTCACAGTTATCTTTTGACGAGAACTGGCACTCCTGGATTAAGTATAGATCTACCCTCAAGCCTCTACAAGTATGAATATTTGATTAACTCGAAACTTGGTCTGTGATGTTTCGGAACACTTACCCTCTCTCTCTATCTCTCCTCTACTTTTCCTCCCCCCCTTGCCTCTCTCTTTCCTTCTCTCTTTCCCCCATTTTCTTTACGGCTCTCTTCCCCCCTCATCTCTATTGTTAGTTCTACTCTTTCATAAAGGAAAATATTTTGCATTTGCTAAATGTTTTACACCATTACAGTTCATGTTACCTTAAATTGGTTATTTCTATGTGGTGTTATCATCTTTTGATTAATCAATAAAAAGATCATTGAAAAGAAAAGTCAGCAGTTTTCCCCATTATTGTGGAGCCTACTGAAACAGACTCAGGGACCTTTTTAAAAACTTAGGAAGCCTTTGAAAATTTTTTTTGCTAATTATTCTAATTTACTGAGATAATGTCTTTTGGGTTTTCATTGGCTGTAAACCATAATCATCAACATTAACAGAATTTCTGAATTTATTGTGGACAAAACTGTAATTTTTTATTTGTTAATGTATTTAGAAGACTAAGGGCTGTACAGTGCTGAGAATGTGAAAGAATTTTACAACTGTGTTGCTACCTATGACCTTCATATCCAGTATTCGTATCTTTTCAACCATATTCAGTGTACTGACAGTGTTCAAAAGATCACTGGTGCTGCCACTAACAGCCAGTCATGACATTCATTTGTTTCATCAGGCAGTTAGGGGTTAAACCACACAACACAAATATATTCAGCTGTAATTTCAATAAAACTGCTGAAATAATATGTTGCTTTGACTTACATATTCATTGAGGTTTCTTTACAATGAAATGAGAGCACATAATTAGAAAGTGTTGTGAAAAACAGTTAAGTACAAGCTTATTCTATAGATCTGAATATATATTTTGACAATTAGCACTTGATCACCAAAAATCAAAAGCAGGCTTATGCTCCTGAGAATTCCTTGATAAATGAACTATCATGTACAGCCATCTGCTTTACAGTACCCTAATTTAAATCCCAGTGCCCCCTGGCTAGGTCAGCACTTTCTCGCGCTGAGAAGTAACTTTGCAAATATTTCCTGGGCTTGCATTTCTTTTTTGAAGTGTAAAAAACATAAATGATCCATGAAACTTCATTATGTCTGCAAGGCAAAAAAAGGGAATAACACAGATTTTACACATTAGATGGTAAGTTTTACTATGTGTGTTAATTAAAAACATACACATGTTAGTAACTATATTTACCAGTGGAGAAATGTTTCCATAAATGAATGAGTAACTACGGCGACACGGGGGGGTCAGTGGGTGCTCTCTTCCGCTGGCCCGAAACCGCATGGGCTCATCCCACTGAATGCTCGCTCTCCTTTTCAATGGGCAGAATACTACTCAGACAACACAGGGTGAGAGAGTAAAACAACATGGTAATACTTTATAGGACAGTCCCAGCAAAATACCCAAGATGCAAAATTACAGAGTCTCATCCTCCTGTTGGCTCGTCAGGTTTAGAGCAACTGTGACTTTGGGGCTTCCAGAGCCGACTACCCCCACTAATGACACCACACTTTTGATGGGCATCCACAGACAGGAGGTACTGACAAGCATAGATAGCTGAAAGTCCATTGAGGCACGTGGGCAGGTGACCGGATGGTCCCAACCTGGCTTCTCTGAATGTCTCCATGGAGCCAGGTGACCAGTGGGTTCTAATCCTGGCTTCTTCAATGTATCCATGGGGCCAGACAACCAGAGGGTCACAACCTGGCTTCCACAAATGGATCCATGAGCTCAGAGATGGTGTCATGACTCTGTTGTCAGGTGTCCTAGGATCAGGGGCTTTTTCCCTGTCCATAACGCTAGGGGTGCCCTAGCTCACCCTGTTCCCAGGATTACTTCTGATGGTGAAGACGCTGGGGTCATGTACCATGCCTTAGCTCCCTCCTGAATACAGCATTCGTTTGTACCCTTCCCTCACCCAGGGATGAGGGGAGTAGTACTGTACTGTAATACATCAACCAGACTAGCAAGCTAATATAAACAAGTATAATGGAGCAGATCTGTATTCTTCTAGCTAAGGCCATGATCCTTAAGCTGGCATCCTGTAGAATGTCAAATCTGTGTCCCTCCTGATGGAGCCATGGTGTCTGGGCAGCTGTCCTGTAGAGTGTTACTGGCTGCAATTTTGTAAAGTCCCCTTGATGGCGCCATGGTGTCTTGACAGGTATCCTGTGGAGTGTTTCTCGCTGTAGTTTTAGTAAAGAGTCTCCTTTTGCAGAGGCATATAAAATCCCTTTTTATACCCACATCTATGGTTCAGGTTATCATCCACAGGTCAGGGGGGAGGTGAGATGAGTTGAACTCCCATTGAGCATTTAATCAACCTGGATAGTTCATCCTCCAATACTCTGCAGGTCAAGAAGCTACAAGAACCCACACAATGGTCAATCAACATATTAACAAACATCTATTGTTCAATTGCCCTATGTCCCTGTCTTGCAAAAATAGCAGACAATAACCTGTAGGAGCTGATATAAGAGGCAAGCAGCAGCCGTTCGGAAACAACAATTCAATAGTCAAATGTTCAAACAATAGTCTATGATTCTTGACCTACCGGAAGAAAAACACATCAATTCTAGAGTCAACATTCAGACTATAGTCTATTTCGGCTGGCCTGCTGAAAATAGATATCTAGATAATTAAAGGGAATCTGTCACTACATTTGACCTATCTAAACTATCAATATGGGCATAGCATACAAGTTACAGACTGCTGAAAACAGTCCTACCTATGTGTTTCACCGCAGATGTGTTGTTTCTGAGAAATCATCTTTTATCACTTTATATAAGTGACCTCTTCCAAGCTCTGGGGCGGATGGTGCCTGGAAGATAACTCTGCCCCCTACAGCTAATTTTAAATATAAAGTGGAGTTACCAGTGTGATGTGACATGGTTGCCAGTGTGATGTGTAATGGTCGCTCTCTGCTCTCCTGATAACTGACATGTTGCAGGTTCCTCACAGCTTCAACTTCCAGCTCACAGGCAGACAGGATTACAATATTGCTGCAATACAGCAGAGTCCATGGTCAGTCAGGAATGGTCAATTGCAAAAGAGCCCCAGACAAACGAGTGTGCAGGGTTTTGGAATGCGCACAGACACAAAATGAAGATGTAAGGGGTACGGGGACCAGTTTAATGCCCTGCACTTCTTGCATATGTCCCTGGGGTATTTTCTATGTCATGTTATATATATATACAGTCATATGTAAAAGTTTGGGCACCCCTATTAATGTTAACCTTTTTTCTTTATAACAATTTTGGTTTTTGCAACAGGTATTTCAGTTTCATATATCTAATAACTGATGGACTCAGTTATATTTCTGGATTCAAATGAGGTTTATTGTACTAACAGAAAATGTGCAATCTGCATTTAAACAAAATTTGACCGGTGCAAAAGTATGGGCACCCTTATCATTTTCTTGATTTGAACACTCCTAACTACTTTTTACTGACTTCCTGAAGCACTAAATTGGTTTTGTAACCTCATTGAGCTTTGAACTTCATAGCCAGGTGTATCAAATCATGAGAAAAGGTATTTAAGGTGGCCACTTGCAAGTAGTTCTCCTATTTGATTCTCCTATGAAGAGTGGCATCATGGGCTCCTCAAAACAACTCTCAAATGATCTGAAAACAAAGATTATTCAACATAGCTTTTCAGGGGAAGGATACAAAAAGTTGTCTCAGAGATTTAACCAGTCAGTTTCCACTGTGAGGAACATAGTAAGGAAATGGAAGAACACAGGTACAGTTCTTGTTAAGCCCAGAAGTGGCAGGCCAAGAAAAATATCAGAAAGGCAGAGAAGAAGAATGGTGAGAACAGTCAAGGACAATCCACAGACCACCTCCAAAGACCGGCAGCATCATCTTGCTGCAGATGGTGTCACTGTGCATCAGTCAACAATACAGCGCATGCATAACGCCTTTTTGTATGACCAAACAACTCAATCTTTGTTTCATCAGTTCACAGGACCTTCTTCCAAAATGTAACTGGCTTGTCCAAATGTGCTTTTGCAGACCTCAGGCGACTCTGTTTGTGGCGTGCTTGCAGAAACGGCTTCTTTTGCATCACTCTCCCATACAGCTTCTCCTTGTGCAAAGTGCGCTGTATTGTTGACCGATGCACAGTGACACCATCTGCAGTAAGATGATGCTGCCGGTCTTTGGAGGTGGTCTGTGGATTGTCCTTGACTGTTCTCACCATTCTTCTTCTCTGCCTTTCTGATATTTTTCTTGGCCTGCCACTTCTGGGCTTAACAAGAACTGTACCTGTGTTCTTCCATTTCCTTACTATGTTCCTCACAGTGGAAACTGACTGGTTAAATCTCTGAGACAACTTTTTGTATCCTTCCCCTGAAAAGCTATGTTGAATAATCTTTGTTTTCAGATCATTTGAGAGTTGTTTTGAGGAGCCCATGATGCCACTCTTCATAGGAGAATCAAATAGGAGAACTACTTGCAAGTGGCCACCTTAAATACCTTTTCTCATGATTTGATACACCTGGCTATGAAGTTCAAAGCTCAATGAGGTTACAAAACCAATTTAGTGCTTCAGGAAGTCAGTAAAAAGTAGTTAGGAGTGTTCAAATCAAGAAAATGATAAGGGTGCCCATACTTTTGCACCGGTCAAATTTTGTTTAAATGCAGATTGCACATTTTCTGTTAGTACAATAAACCTCATTTGAATCCAGAAATATAACTGAGTCCATCAGTTATTAGATATATGAAACTGAAATACCTGTTGCAAAAACCAAAATTGTTATAAAGAAAAAAGGTTAACATTAATAGGGGTGCCCAAACTTTTACATATGACTGTATATATATATATCTTGTGTATTGCATTATACTTATGTTTATATGTTGTAAAGTTAAAGGGATAGTGTAGGAATTAGCCCAGTACGGGGAGCATAGTATAGTAGAATATAATAGGAATTAGCTAGACCAATAGGATTTTGTCTGGTTAGGAGGGGCTAGGAAGAGAGTAGTTGGGGAGCTTCCTAGAGTTATTCAGTGTGAGCCGGGAGCAAGGACAGGACAGCCGTGTCCAGGGGGAACATTCAAGTACAGGAGCCCAGCGGTCCAGGACCTAAGAGCTGACACGTGGTGGAGGAATATCTTGGCAGCATAAAGATGGTAGCAGCTAACTTCGTGGGAACAACGTCTGAGGCCAACAGCCTATTAAGGAGTGGAAGAGCCATTTCTCAATTTCACCATTGGAAAGGGAAGCGGGCAGGGAATTCCTGAAGCAGGTTAGTCTGACCAGTCAGAAAGCTGCAGGACTGGCGGATCTGGTGGATATTTCTGGAAGAGTGAGGGACAGTACAGGGAACGGAATGGTGATATTCTGCGAAGAATCTTGTGCTGTTTCTGTGACTAAACCTGACAAGCTGAGTAAAATTGTTTTGTTGAAGATGAACCTGGACTCTGACTGTCATTGTGTGGTGCTAAAAGAAAAGGAGCCCCGGCAGTGTGGAATGGACCCTGACTTACAAGTGAGTGGACTACAGTGTGTTAATAGGGCAGAGGGCAAGAGTGTGCCAGTGCTGCCACCCTCAACCACGACTATCCCCTTGGCCACCGTTTCAAAGACACAAAGTCAACTACATCCTTACGCATCCTTGGCCACCAAAAATTATAAGAAAGGAGGTCCAAAGTCATCTTACTACCTGGGTGACCAGCCAGAGGGGAGTCATGATGTGTCTTTAAAATTTTAAGACGAAGATGAACAGGTACAAACAATTTCCCTGAAGGACCAGCAGGGGCATCTCCCTGAGCCTTCAATACCTTATCCTCAAGTTCAGAACACACTGCAGAGACAACCACCACTTCTTGCAAATAAGGACAGTATCGTTGTCACGTGCCCCATCTTGAGTGACACGGCCAGCAGGCCGGTAACTTATACAACAGGACGCGGCACGTGTAATTGTCTTATGTGACATGGCCCGCAGGCCGATAACTAATACAATAAGACAAGGGAATAGGGAAAACCTGGGTAACAATAACATTGGTGGCCCTGCGATAGGGAATGGGGAAGTGGAGACCTCCTGCACTCCCCTGAGTCAGTGTCTCTACACTCCTAACATTCCCTAGGCTGGTTCCGCACCAGGCACCGATCAGGAACCTAAAAACCCAGACACGCCCTGCACCTAAACCCTCGCTAGGGAATTGGTCGTGCGGAAACTAGTCCCACCACTGCACTAAACACACATAAGGGAAAGTGACAAAACAGGGGAACACCACTTAGTTTTGCTCTGTTGCTTACGCTCCCAGCAACAGAGCCCACCACCTGCGTGCATCTTTTCCTCCACCAAGTCCAACATCTGGGTGCACTGTCCAGCAACGGATTCCAGCACCTGAGTGCAGCTGTCCAGCAACGGGGTTCAGCACCTGAGTGCAGCTTCAGGAAAAGAGTCCAGAAACTGAATGCAGCTCTACACCATAGCTGCCACTCCACCAAGCTTTGCAAGAATTCTTCACCGACACCATAGCTGCCACTCCACCATGCTTTCCACGAACTCCTCGCTGACACCATAGCTGCCACTCCAGGACGCTGACTGAGTTGTCCTGGACTCTTCTCAGCACCATAGTGCAGCCTTGGAGCAAACAGAGTCCACACCTGTGTGCAGCTGTCCAGAAACAGAGTCCAACAAATGAGTCCAGCTTTTCTGCCAAAGTGTCCAACATTTTGAGTCCAGCTTTCCGCAACCGAGTTCAGCATTCTGAGTGCAGCTCTACACCATAGCTGCCACTCCACCAAGCAATGCCAGCCCTCCTTGCAGACACCATAGCTGACACTCCACCAACCCATGCCAGCCATCCTTGCAGACACCATAGCTGCTACTCCAGCACTCTGACTGGGCTGCCAGTGACTCTCCTTCAGCTCCATTCTTTACCCAGGCTTGCTTGCAAATGAGGAACTATCACCAACTGTGATTAACACACCCGATACTCTTTTATAGAGCAATCACACCTGTTACATAATCACGTGCACAAACTAAGGTAACCAGAGTGCAATGACCCTAATGGCCACCGGGGGGAAACTACAAGTGAAATCACCACAGTGCAATGACCCTAATGGCCACCTGGGGCAAAACCACCTTTGGCACATAGCCAAAGGAAAAAAAAGGTTACTTTGTGCATTTAATTTGTCAGATCCAACCTGGATCGTGACAGTACCCTCCCCTTAATGAGGGGCCTCTGGACGCTCATGACCACTCCTCATCAGGGCACCACCTACAGCAGGGATGCCCAGATCCAGAGTTCACCCCTGCAACTACCTGCACCTCAGGTTTATGACAAATGCACCGCTGGTATTGGCAAAGTAAGTTCTGGAGGCACCACTCATCTCCAAAGCGTCGACCTGACGAACGAGTTATGTATGTGTATGTTCGGTATGAGCTGGTAAGACCCCGCAACACACTTCCAAGATGTATTTTTTGGTGGGACCCATACACATTCTTTCACACACAGGTCCGGACCTGAACGTTTATTGCCACACATTCGTTTGTCATAATTCGGTGAACTCATTCTGGAATCGACAACAGAGGCTTCCCCCTGTGTCACCACACTAACACCCCCGCTATTCACCAAGGGAACACCACCCTCCAACCGCTTACACCACGAGGTCGACGCCTCCCAGGGTTGGCTAATGGCGAGGGTAGAGATTTGCCCCTACTCCCCCGCAGCACACCTGCTGCTCACACCAATGAGGGAGGGGGCTGGGAAATGGAGGAAAAATACACTCCCTGGTCGCCTTCCTCCGAACGACCAGGAGGGGCGGCACTTTGGTGGTATGGAAGATTTGGCGTAGACCCCACGGACTATCACACCAGTCTGCTCACTACCAGGATGTACCCCTTCACCTCTGGGAACCCCAGACAGCACCTTGGGGACCAACTCCACCCACCTGTCTGGGTACGTCCGCCTGTAAGAGCAAGTCCCGCTCCCCAGCAGCGACTCTAGGGGCTGCATTGCCAGCCGCTATTTGATTTCCTGGTTGAGCCAAACGGGACGCCCCAGACCCTGATATTTGCTGCTGAAACTGTTTCTACACCATGCAGGTCCTCACTCACCTCAGTGAGACCCAGCAGCAAATACTCACAGGTCTGAACATGGCCTGAGGCTAACCAGAAAAAAAATGTATGGTTGGTGATAATGTCACGTGCCCCATCCTGAGTGACACGACCAGCAGGCCGGTACTGATACAACAGGACGCGGCACGTGTAATTGTCCTATGTGACACGGCCCGCAGGCCGGTAACTAATACAATAAGACAAGGGAATAGGGAAAACCTGGGTAACAATAACAATGGTGGCCCTGCGATAGGGAATGGGGAAGTGGAGACCTCCTGCACTCCCCTGAGTCAGTGTCTCTACACTCCTAACGTTCACTAGGCCGGTTCCACACCGGGCACCGATCAGGAACCTAAAAACCCTGACTCGCCCTGCACCTAAACCCTCGCTAGGGAATTGGTCGGTGCAGAAACTAATCCCACCACTGCACTAAACACACATAAGGAAAAGTGACAAAACAAGGGAACACCACTTAGCTTTGCTCTGTTGCTTATGCTCCCAGCAACAGAGCCCACCACCTGCGTGCATCTTTTCCTCCACCGAGTCCAACATCTGGGTGCACTGTCCAGCAATGGAGTCCAGCACCTGAGTGCAGCTGTCCAGCAACGGGGTTCAGCACCTGAGTGCAGCTTCAGCAAAAGAGTCCAGCAACTGAGTGCAGCTCTACACCATAGCTGCCACTCCACCAAGCTTTGCAAGAATTCTTCACTGACACCATAGCTGCCACTTCACCATGCTTTCCACGAACTCCTCACTGACACCATAGCTGCCACTCCAGGACTCTGACTGAGTTGTCCTGGACTCTTCTCAGCACCATAGTGCAGCCTTGGAACAAACAGAGTCCACACCTGCATGCAGGTGTCCAGAAACAGAGTCCAGCAAATGAGTCCAGCTTTTCTGCCAAAGAGTCCAACATTTTGAGTCCAGCTTTCAGCAACCGAGTCCAACATTCTGAGTGCAGCTCTACACCATAGCTGCCACTCCACCAAGCAATGCCAGCCCTCCTTGCAGACACCATAGCTGCTACTCCAGCACTCTGACTGGGCTGCCAGTGACTCTACTTCAGCTCCATTCTTTACCCAGGCTTAATTGCAAATGAGGAACTATCACCAACCTTGATTAACACACCCGATACTCTTTTATAGAGCAATCACACCTGTTACATAATCAAATGCACAAACTAAGGTAACCAGAGTGCAATGACCCTAATGACCACCGGGGGGAAAACTACAACTGAAATCACCAAAGTGCAATGACCCTAATGGCCACCGGGGGCAAAACCACCTTTGGCACACAGCCAAGGGGAAAAAAAAGGTTACTTTGTGCATTTAATCTGTCAGATCCAACCTGGATTGTGACAATCGTCAGTACTCCCACCCCCAGAGAAACTCCGAGACAAAGCATCCGCTTTGATGTTTTTAATGCCAGGACAGTGATAGACCCAATGAAGAGGCAGTTCTTGACACCCCTTTTCAGAGAACACATCCTCCAAATTTGACAGGAAAGATGGAATGATTTAAGTGGAGACACTAGAGACACTAGCACCTAGGCAATTATTTTTGCAAAAATCATTCCACTTAATAATCTCTCTGGCCTGCCAGTCTAAGACCAGATTATGTTTAGTCACAAGGGAACACCCAGCATAATAAAAGTAGGGAGAATTTCCAAGATATAAAAAGAAAGATGATTCCTGTGAAGAGAACTACTCTTGCGCAAAATTTCTCTGACCGAGAAGCACAGAGTTAATTGCAAGTGTGGGGACGGGTTTCACCAGTGAGCTACAGGAAAGATCAAGGTCCGGTGTGAATCGAGCATCCACCATAATGACTCCCACCCCACTATCCAAGGAGATGGATATTTTCTTGGTTTTCATATTAGCAATCACTTCTACATGTAACAAAAACTGAGATACACATGCGAAGGAGATATATACACCCAGCTTGATATCCTCCACACAACTCAGTAAGAAGTTTTCTGATGGCTTTTTGTACTTTAGGTAAAGAAGGACAGACCCCAATGAAATGCCCCTTTTGACCACAGAAAAAATGTGACCCCATTTTGCGACAAACCGTAAGAGACACATACCGAGGGGAGGCCCCTTTTAACTGCATCAGTTATTCAGAGCACACAGAGAAAACCTCAGTTTTAGGGAGTACTGTGGACGATGCAGTCACTGCAGGTCTACCCCTGAGGCATCTATCAATGTGAATGGCCAGAACCATGGCAGCCTCCAATGACTCAGGAGTATCATAAATCGTTGGGTGCCTTTTAGTCTTTCAGACAGGCCCTGATAAAACTGACTCATAAGAGCAGGATTGTTCCACCGGGTGTCTGTGGCCTACCTATGTAACTCAGAGCAGAATTCCTCTGGGAGCCAGTCTTCCTGCTGCAGCTTACATAGCTTAGGCTCAGCAAGGGAGACACAGTCCGGATCATCATACACGAGGACTTGAGCCTCAAAAAAACCATCAACCAACTGGAGAGAGACAGTGACTCCACTGGAAGTGAAAAGGTTCAGGATTGAGGATCTTCTTGAAGGGGAGAAATAACAATCCGAATCCATTGCGCCTCACACCCAGATGACTGAGGAGTCGAGGACGAAGCCTAAAATACAGCTTTCAGGCTTCATGGAACACCATAAATTTATCCCATCCTCCAGAAAATCTATCTGGGAGGGCTACCTTAGTTTCCGGTTCAGCCTGATTGCCTGCCAGACCAACAGTCTTTTTCTGAGAGCTGCAGGTCTGACACTTCAAGCGATAGGCCCTGCAATACAATGTGATCCATACCAAGGTATAAAATGCTTTTAGCCAGTGAATCATACAAATGCACTAACCAACAATAGGGAGGAGGATAGGGACTGGGAGAAATAAACTAAATGGGAAATGGGACCAGGAGATAAATACCCCACGGTGAGTATAATCTAACGTGTTTTTCTTATCTTTCAGGTTTCATCGGGGGGCTTATCTACAGCATTAAAGAATGCTGTAGACAAGCCCCTGATGGCGGTGGCCACAGCTTATAGGGCTAAAATGGGGTGACAGATTCCTTTTAAGCACACCATCTCCTAAGAGCAAGGAAGCAGAGCTTTCACTGGCAGGACAGAGAGGGTCTAGCCAGGTTTTATAGGAAGAGTTAATGACCACATCATAAGCATCTGAAATAGAGCTGCATGTTTCTGACCAGCAAAGAAAGGGTTGTTAAAATCTTCAGCACCAAAGGAAACAATGGGATTCAAATACACAGATTAAATGGAAGATCTGCAATTCACAATATGCAGTGATCTTCTACCCCCAGATCTCCCAGGTTGGTGTGGCTCATTCTTGACAATAGTGTGTCTGATGCAATATAATTATCACAAATATATACAGTACAGTAGTATCCAAGTAAACATTGTGATATCCAATGCTAAACAGATGACTGAGGAGTCGAGGATGAAGCCTAAAATGCAGCTTGCAGGCTTCATGGAACACCATAAATTTATCCCATCCTCCAGAAAATCTATCTGGGAGGGTTACGTTAGTTTCCGGTTCACCCTGACTGTCTACCAGACCAACAGTCTGTTGCTGAGAGTTGCAGGTCTGACACTTCAAGCAACAGGCCCTGCAATACAGTGTGATCCATACAAGGTACAAAATGTTTAGAGCCAGTGAAAATGTCATGCTGTGACGGACTTCAATAAGGAAGAGGGGCCTCAAACTGTAACTGTTGCTGGGACCCTAACTATCCCTGTCCCCGGGGTGCTCTTAAAGATAGAGAGGCTTGAGTCTCTGACCTAAGTATACGCCTCTAAAAACCCTAATCTGTCCAATCAACCACCCCATGAGGTATGGGACAGAAATGAAAGGTAAACAAGACAAAAAGCCAAAACAGGGATAACAGAAAACCTCTATCATACAAATGCACTAACCAACAATAGGGAGGAGGATAGGGACTGGGAGGAATAAACTAAATGGGAAATGGGACCAGGAGATAAACACCCACATACGACAGCAACCTACAGAACACCACAACTCCAACTCCAAATTTTAACTACTTAGCTTAAGCACACAGCACAGGAAGACGAATCTCTAATAGCCACAACAAACTCCTATTAAACACACTATCTCCTAAGAGCAAAGAATCAGAGCTTTCACTGGCAGGACAGAAAGGGTCTGGCCAGGTTTCATATGGAGATTTAATGACCAGTTCATAAGCATCTGAAATAGAGCTGCATGTTTCCGACCAGCATAGAAAGGGTCGTTAACATCTTCAGCACCAAAGGAAACCAAATTTATTTAATATGAGATTCAAATACACAGGCTAAATGGAAGATCTGCAATTCACAATATGTAGTGATATTCGACCCCCAGATCTCCCAGGTTTGCGTGGCTCATTCGTGACAAAAGTGTGTATAATGCAATATAATTATCACAAATATATACAGTGGTATCCAAGTAAACATTGTGATATCCAATGATAAACACCAATAAATTCATCTTTAATGGTATGGGACATGAAGAAGACTTAAACATGCAGCAATATCACAAATTTCCCCCACATATTGCTGCAAATGATGCTTCCTCATACTGGATATCTTAGGTGTTCCAGATGTAATTCTTACATATAAATATTTAAGAGGAAGTAGTCAGGTCCCCCCATTCTTTTAACTTGTCCCATGAACTTATAGACCGTTATTCAAGCATTCTAATATTGTGTATATTGTTTTATGCAACTCTCCATATTTGTGCAGTGAGGATTTTCATAACAAAGATTAGTCCTCTGGATGTGATTGACAGTCCCTGCATTGTCCAGGACTCCACAGTTTGCACTCCTAGCATCTCTCTTCTCCTGTTACTGTTATGCTTGCCAGTGGCTTGCCCAAACTTTTTGCTTTTGCACCGGCAAACAATTAGCACAATTATGACAGGGAAAAAGTTGAGTCACAAGATAAAAATAATCCGATTACTCTGACTTTCTGACAGATTTTCTCAGACGTGAAGAGAAACAAAAATAAGTTTCTCCACCTTCCAAACTCTATCAGTCCATGAAAATCGGACCGTGCTTGGATGTTATCTGAGTGCAATCTGATTTTTTTTCACAGATCCATAGACTTGCATTGCCGATTTTGATCAGACACTAGGATCAAAATCGGACACGGCTCCGATTTTTTCCTCGGACTGAGTGCACAGTCCTATAGAATATCATAGGTATGAGTGCTAAAACCACGTATAGCACTCGTCTGAAAAAATCGGTCTTGTGTACAATCTCTTAAGGTCCCATTACATTTAGCTATGCACCAGCGATCCCGACAACGATACGACCCGGTCAGGATCGCTGGTGAATCGCTAAATGGTCACTAGTGAGCTGCCAAACAGGCAGATCTCACCAGCGACGCAGCGATGCTCGGTGGTTGTTACTTACCTGTCAGACGGCAGCGATGATGACGTCTTCCGCCTGCGTCCATGCGTCGCTCTTCGGCGCCAGCGGGACTCCGGCGAGAAGAAAATGGCCCAGGACTTTCTCGCGCGATCAGCGATATCCAGCGGGGGGGCCGGTCGGAGGCAAGTGTCACATGTAGCGAGATCACTACCGATATTGCTGTTGCGTCACAAAATCGGTGATGCTTTAGCGATATTGCTATGTGTAACAGGTCCTTTAGAGAGATGCCAGGAGGAGCACAGACTCATGAGTAGTACAGGGTCTGTCAATCACGGTCAGAGAACATTACTGCAGCTACTGAATTCAGACTACTTTTGTTGAGTAAATGCCTCGGTTGGCCTAGTCCTGGTTCATTAGCATCCAGCGAGGTGATGAACTGTCTATAAGTTAATTTTACTCAAATATGTGCAGTAGCATGTAAAAGAAACACAATCCTAGAATACCTGAATAATTGTCTAAAAGGTCATGGGGCAGTTAAAAACCAGTGGGAGTTCGGACAGGTTCTCTTTAATATTCATTAGGATTAGGAAGTCTTGTGATCCGACACAGGCAGATACTCAGAAGATCTGTTTATTGTAACAAACACAAATTATTTTGATGTTTCATTTCCAAGACTTTTATGAAACAAAGAAAAAAGGATCCATGATGATGCTCAAGCTCTCCAAGATAATGAAAGAAAGACTATAAGATACTGCAATGAAACAATACCCAGAATAAACCAGCTTGTGTGTCTCCATAAATCTCCAGTAAGGTCACACCTCACCTGTGCAATGTATGGCTCCCAGTACCTCAGCATGAACGAAACACTAGGCAACCAAACAATAAATCTGATTTATATCTTCCCAGATTAGAAATTTTTAGCATTAAAAAAAGAGGAGGCAGCGAGGACATATGATTACTGTTTACAAATGTATCCAAGGTCAGTGCAAACAATCGGCAGGGGAACCTCTACCCAAGGACAGGGAAGATTACTTTTTTTTATTATTCTTCATGAGCTCATGCTGATGTCCGTAAATAATTTTCATTTGCTTACATGTGGAAATTTAATAAAAGAATCATGTGCTTCTGCTTGTCATATACAAGCCATGGGGATCCAATAGCGGCATTCTTAAGAACAATAGTTTATTGCTACATTTTTATTTTTCTGCCTAAGATCAAAATTTAATACATTTTATTTATTAATATTAAATAAGTAATTGTAACAAAAACACATTTTGCATCCGATCAGGCTTTGCTTCCTTTGATGCATTTGTTTTTTTTCCTATGGAGTCAATAGATACAAAAAATCACTAAAATGCCTCTTCTTTGACATCCAGTAGACAAGTTCATTCTACTTTAAAATCTGCACAGAAATGGTATGTTGTATCTGAAATACCTCTTTTTGCAGGAAATCACTGGGTAGGTGCAAAAAAGGAGTGACATTATTTGTTATGTCCTTGTGGACATCACGAATTCTGGTGTTTATGTTTTTATTTTGTCAACTCCAAGGCCAATACTTTAGGAATGCTTTAGCAGAGGCCTTTACATTAAAAATGCCAAAATGTTGTCTAGTAAGACAAAACTGTTTCAGCAGACATGTAGCAGATATACACAGTGCATTAGTTGTGTGTGAATAGGATGCAGCTTTTATAGAACTTATCGGTTAAGGATGGGGCTACACAGCGACATTGACCATAACACATGTTACACCTCCACAGTTCACTAGGTATTGCTGCTACCATTGCAGTGCAAGACAAGTGAATGGCGTCACATCCGACTAAAGGTTACCACGATTGCAACAGTGATGGGGAAGTAAAAAAAAATTGCCAGACCTCATTTCCCATGCTGCTGAAGCATCAGAGAGTGGACTAATGTGATTTTGCGTTACCGCACGGACCTCCCCATAATGCGCACTGCAGCTATGACATCTTATGGATTACCATTAGTGATGAGCGAGTATACTCGTTGCTCGGGTTTTCCCGAGCATGCTCGGGTATCCTCCGAGTATTTTGGTGTGCTCGGAGATTTAGTTTTCATCCCCTCAGCTGCATGATTTGCGGCTGCTGGACAGCTGAATACATGTTGGAATTCCCTAAAAACCAGGCATTCCTCACATGTATTCATGCTGTCCAGCAGCCGCAAATCATGCAGCTGCGTCGACAGAAACGAAATCTCCGAGCACGCCAAAATACTTGGAGTTCACCCAAGCATGGTCGGAAAAACCCAAGCAACGAGTATGATAATTCGCTCATCACCAATTACCATACCTTGTACAGTGGTGATCAGTACCTGGGTCATCAGTGATCAGTATCTCACAGCAAAGCACAGTTTGTACGGCAGAGTTGCTTTACATCTCGAGAGTAACTGGTTCTCTCCTGTAAAATGTAAGCTCTTATGGTCAGCGGGGTCCTCTATCTCTCTTCTATAAAATGTAGGCTCTTGTAGTAAGTCGAGTTCTCGCTCTCTTCTTCCTCACAGGTATTTTCTGAGCAATTACAAGCATTCTAGTACTGAAATTCACATAAATGTATTCACCGTAAGTTAATTTTTAGAGAAAATTTGGCCAGTTTGAATTTCAAAACATCCACTCATCTCTAATATAAATATTTATAATTTATGCATATAAATCACTGAACCACCTTCTCACTCTCCTTATTCTCCTTCACATAGTCAGTGGAGACATCTCCCCTAACTCTGGCCCTCATTCAACTAGTAAATATAACTCTCTTCCTCTTGCACATAGGAATTCTGCTAATCTTATAAACATTCAATGCATGACTTCTACTTTCCCTTTTATTTGTGTCCTCTGGAACTCACGGTCAGTGTGAAACAAACTTTCCTACATCCATGACGTCTTCCTTTCTAATTCCCTTAATCTCTCAACCATCACTGAAACCCAGATCAAGCAGTCGGACTCCACAGCTGCTCTCTCATATGGTGGACTACAACTTTCACATACTCCCAGACCTGAGAACAGACAAGGTAGAGGTGATGTTCTGCTCCTTTTATCACAATATGCTTTCCAGGTTATCCCCCAGTACACTCACTTATATTTCCTTCCTTTGGGGTCCATACTGTTAGACTTTTCAAAACCTTCTCCCTGTGAGTGGTGGTTTTCCATCACCTTTCAGTCAAAATAAACAAGTTCCTGGATCTCTTTGCCTCCTGACTTCCATGCTTCCTATCCTGTGACATTCTCACTCTCATCAAGGAGAACTTTAACATCTCCATTGATAATCCACTTTTCTGCTGCTCATCTTTTCTATCTAACCTCCTCTCTCAGCCTTTCAGAGTTTACTAATGCTTCTGCAACCTACACTAATGACTCTATTCCCTCACACCTCCTTCAATTTCTCTCCACAGCTGGCACTTCCTATTGAACTAAAATATTTGCCTTCTATCTTTTCTCTGGTATCTTTCTATTCTCATTCAAAGATTTCGTCATAACTTCTTTAATAAAAAAATCCCTTCACCAGAACTGCTCTGATAACTAAAGACCTGTATCTAATCTCCCCTTCATTTCTAAACTCCTGGAATGCTTGGTCCACTCTCTTCTAATTTGCTGCCTCTCAGATAATTCTCTTATTGACCATTTCAACACAGTTTCTGTTCTTTTGATTCTATTGAAACTGCCCATACTAAAGTTTCTAACAATCCATTAACAGAAATTCTAATGGTCACTGACCCCTGCTGATTCTTCTGGATAACTTTGCTGCATTTGGCACTGTAGACCAAACACGTCTCACTATGCTCTGCTCTATTGGCCTAAATAAACTGCTCTTTCTTGGTTCTCCTCCTACCTCTCTCACCACACTTCACTGTATAATTTTCTGGGTCTTCTTCACCTTTTCTTCCCCATACTATCAGAATTCCTCAAAGCTCAGTCCTAGGCACCCTTCTCATCTCTTTATACACTGCCTCTATTGGACAAATTATCAGCAGATTTGGTTTTCATTACCATCTATATGCTTATGATACCGAATTATACACCTTTTCTCCTGACATCACTCACACCTTAATACAAAATACCAGAGATTGTATATTTGCTTTCTATAACAACATGTCATGCCACTATCCAAAACTGAATATCTCCAAACTAAAATGCCTATGTTTCCTCCGTCTACTAACCTTCCTATACCTGATATTGCAATTTCTTTGGGTGGTTCACCTTATGTCTCAAGCAGCACCCTCACTGTCTTCCTATAACCAAACTTTCTCTTTTCCAACCCATCCTGGATGCAGCATCCATGGTCGTATTTCTGTCCAGTCACTACAACGTTGCCTCCTCCTTGTGCCAGACATTGTACTGGTAACCTATCCTCTACAAAGTTCAATATAAACTTATTGCCTAATGTATCCTCACCTATCCATTGTAGATTGTGAGCCCTGGTGGGCAGGGTCCTCTCTCATCCTGTACCAGTCGTGACTTGTTTTGTTTAAGATTACTGTACTTGTATGTATTATGTATACCCCTCCTCACATGTAAAGCGCCATGGAACAAATGGCGCTATAATAATAAATAATAATATCTCTCTCACCCACAAAGCTCTCCACCAATATGAACCAACATGGATCTCTTCCCTCATCTCTCTATCACCCTACTCATGCTCTTTGAACTACAACTGATCTAAAACCAACATCCTACATAATCCAAACACCTCACTCCCATCTCCAAGACTTCTCTCATGCTGCGCCAGTTTTCTGGTAAGCACAACTCTGGATGATGCAACAAATACCTATCCCCCACATTTTCAACCTGGCTTTAAAAACATATCTCTTTAGATGGGCATATGTCCTCACTACACTAATCTAACTCTTCCCTGTTTCCCTTTTCTAAATTTTCCTCAGAACTTGGCCCATCGCACTTTTCTGTTTCCACATCTTCCATGCACTCAGTAGCACTTGGTAACTATTTAGACACTGACTCATGACTGGAAAATGCAACTTTTTTCAAAAACCACTATTTACTATGATTGTTGGACCATACATGACAAGCACTTTTTACTTATTGAGTCCTCACCATTTCATTACACAGTGTAAACTTGCAAGCAGGGTTCTCACTCTTTCTGTAAGGCCTGGGTCACACTAACCTGTGCAAAAATACGGTCAGTAGTTTACAGGCGAAATACGGATGAATGACCCCTAAATAGTGCTCCGTAGGTCATCCGTAAGCAAGGTGCAGTCGCGTATTTTGCGCATGTGAGCATCCGTATGTAATCCGTATGGCATCCGTATGGCGAAATTTTCTCGCAGGCTTGCAAAATGGACATATAATGGAGCCCTATGACAGGGTTTCTAAGAGAAACCAAAGATTAGATATAGACACATAGAATGCATATATATACACTCACTGGCCACTTTATTAGGTACACCTGTCCAACTGTGTGTTAAGACTTAATTTCTAATCAGCCAATCACATGGCGGCAACTCAGTGCATTTAGGCATGTAGACATGGTCAAGACAATCTCCTGCAGTTCAAACCGAGCATCAGTATGGGGAAGAAAGGTGATTTGAGTGCCTTTGAACGTGGCAAGATTGTTGGTGCCAGAAGGGCTGGTCTGAGTATTTCAGAAACTGCTGATCTACTGGGATTTTCACGCACAACCATCTCTAGGGTTTACAGAGAATGGTCCGAAAAAGAAAAAAAATCCAGTGAGCGGCAGTTCTGTGGCCGGAAATGCCTTGTTGATGCCAGAGGTCAGAGGAGAATGGGCATACTGGTTCGAGCTGATAGAAAGGCAACAGTGACTCAAATTGCCACCCGTTACAACCAAGGTAGGCAGAAGAGCATCTCTGAACGCACAGTGCGTCGAACTTTGAGGCAGATGGGCTACAGCAGCAGAAGACCACACTGGGTACCACTCCTCTCAGCTAAGAACAGGCATCTGATGGCTACTTTCAGCAGGATAATGCGCCATGTCATAAAGCTCGAATCATCTCAGATTGGTTTCTTGAACATGACAATGAGTTCACTGTACTCAAATGGCCTCCTCAGTCACCAGATCTCAATCCAATAGAGCATCTTTGGGATGTGGTGGAACGGGAGATTCGCATCAGGGATGTGCAGCCGACAAATCTGCGCCAACTGTGTGATGCCATCATGTCAATATGGTCCAAAATCTCTGAGGAATGCTTCCAGCACCTTGTTGAATCTCTGCCACGAAGAATTGAGGCAGTTCTGAAGGCAAAAGGGGGTCCAACCCGTTACTAGCATGGTGTACCTAATAAAGTGGCCAGTGAGTGTATATATATGTATTCTATGTGTATATATCTATTCTTTTGTTTCTTTATTAAAACTGTCAGTGTGATTTTACTGTATAGCGCACTGAATTGCCGGCTTTGCTAAAAGACACCTGGTGCGTATTTCTCGCAAGTCACATGTGTGGTCCGTGTGTAATCCGTATTTTTGGCGCACCCATAGACTTGCATTGGCGTACTACGGCCGTAGTACGCTGACAATCGCAGCATGCTGCGAGTGGCACGGAGCATAGAATACGGATGAGAAATATACGCCTGGTGCGAGGGACCCCATAGAGAATCATTTGTCTGTGTCTAATTCGTGCTTTTAGCGCCTCTCACTCGGCCGTATTCCTCGCCAGTGTGACCCCGGCCTTACTGTTGAAATGTGTGTTACTATTTAATGCCTTTCTTGTCCATACATATCCTCATTTAATTGTAAAATGCTGCAGAATATGTTGGCACTATATAATTAAAATTTTTATTATTACTATTTATTTTGTGTATATATATATATATATTCTTATCAGTAGTCTTTTTGTATTAATGTTTGATATTTTTTATGTGTGCATTTATAAATATATATGGCACTTGTGTTTTATGTATTACTTCCACTACTTCTCTAAATATTATACAGGTTTAGTTTACTGAGCCCAGCTCTTCATTGTTTGCATCGTAATACTATTAGCACAGGATATTTGGCAAAAACACAATCTACTTTATTGCTCCCTTGTTTCCTCGTGACCTTACCATGCTAATGAATTATATATTTATTTCCCATAACAAGCAATTTCTTAATGGACTTGAAACCTTTTCAGCGTATGTACATTAAGCATAGTGACATTAAACATAGGAAAATAATACAAAATAATATAAAAAAATGGAAATAAGACATTAAACACAGGAGACCTTCTGCTTCAGAGTACACAATTTTCAGTTCACTTTGGGATGCTCGCATAACAAAAGCCTATGTATTTACAGGCTTTTAACTTCAAATATGTTCTACATGATCTCCGAGGAGTCCAGAAACATGAAACCAACCATTACATAATAAATTTCCATATAATTTCATAAAACATTTTTTTCTTTCACAAAAGAAGAGGGGAAAAAAAAAGATTCAGGAATAAAATAGAACCTTCTTCTGAAATCTGACTTGCAACAATGGACTGACCTGGGGAATTACTTACCAAACATTTTCGAGGCGACACGTTCCACAGCAAACTTTAGCTTTCCGAGTGATCTCTTTGAGAGCAAAGTCAATCCTAGGTCACTATTCCAATGTAGTTTCTTTTGTTGTAAATCCTAGTTTCAAGAACATTCTTGCTAAGGTTCACTTGTGTTTAACCTATCATATAATATCCAAGTTTACTATGTTAGAAGAAGCAGAACACTATTAAGGTTTTCCCACAAGACCATGATTGCATTTGACCCAGTAACCTGTATTAGATTAACATTTATTCTACGACTACACAGCTGGACCTGAACGAGCTTCGGTTTATAGCGAACCCAATGTGAGACATTTTAAGCAGAGTAAAAAAACAAGATTAAATATGAAAAACTTATCTATTCTATGGAAAGTTTAAAAACCAATCATAAAGAAAACTACAAATATTATACAGGCTTACCCGTTTTTATATAGTTCCATTGCTATCACCGCCAGACAGATATAAGTATATTTTTATCCAATAATTAGCCCATCAGATAGATTTCAGAGACAGAGCACAAAAAAATCTTGCACAAAAAAATCAAATATCCTATTTGGATAATACCGCTCTAAGGTAAAAAAACCTGTTCTAACTGGCAACTTCATTGTGAACAAATAGGACTTGTTTCATCATTTCAGTTATTTTAAGTCATTTTCCTTTTTTGTCTTGTGTTATTAGTTGCCGGTTTTGGTGCCAAATTCATCAAAATGGCAAGCATGATTTATGAGTATAGCACTTAGTCAAAAATGGACTTTCCTCCCGTCTTGAACTGTTTTTGTGACTTTAGGCATGAAAAATTTCATGTTAACGCCAAAAGTTGCAAAAATTTCCTCAAAAATTTATCATACTCAAAAACACACCAGGGGGACTGTAGTGACATTGCACTATATTTTTGACTTTTGAAAACATTGCAATTGATTAATCAGGCTAAAACGTCTGGAAAAAAAACAGGAGAGCAAATATCAAAAAGCAAGGACAAAGGCAATGATGGATTGGGACCATAGGCAAAATCACACAATGTGAAATCACACTGAGCAAAGTCTGCATACAAGAAATGATATCAAGACCTAAAATCTATGTCATATATGTATGAAAAGCTGAAAAATATGACACATATACAGTAGGAAAGAAACAACCTTTTATTTCTATAAAAATACCAGTAATAGGTTACCAAATACCCATGTAAATGGTGACTCATCAATCAATACAAAACAAGGAGAAAACAGAATCAAAAATATACCAACAAAAGTTGCAAAAGTTTATTATGACTCATAAATAAATGACGGTTCAAAGCAATTTACAAAAAATTGTATATGCAAACAATCAATACATGGGTTCTATCTTAATAAAGAAGTGAATAAATCCATGTGCGTAGAAAACAGCCGAAGTGAAGGTCAGGATTTGTTTATGAAGCGAAAACAGAGGGGGAAACGAGGGATATAAAATCCCATGACACAGGCTAGTAGAAAAATTGTATTGAGTGCTTATATGCATCAATGTTTCAAGTCAGCATTAGATGCATAGGTATTTGTTAGGCACCATTCCTATCAAAAAGCAACATTAGCACACCAGGGGATAATTACTCATTGCACTGATCTGTCCCACCTTGACCTAAGCCACATACCCCAATGCGTTCAAATGTCACTTCCCCTTTTTTCTCTTTCCTTCTCTTTTCTTCTGTTTCTTTTTACTTTTTTTTATTCTACTACACCCAATCTCACCACTTCCCTCTGTTTCCTTCATCTTTCATCCTTCATCTTTCTCTTCCTCTGTCTTATTCCTTTTTCCTCTTTCTCCCTCACCCCATCCCCATTTCCTACTAACTTTCCTTTCATCTATCCTCATCTCTCCTTTTCTTTTCTTTTCCTTTTCTTTTCTTTCCTTTTCTTTCTTTTTTGTCATTTCCTTGGTTTGTTTAGGTCTCTCCCTTTTTTGATTAACACTTCTACCATGTTTCATTTTCCAATATTTCTTCTGTTTATCACCACCTATTTTACTTTGCTTGTTTCCTATATTCCCTCTCAAAAGTTTTACTTTAGTTCTTTCCCTTTTCCAATACTTTCTTTGCCAACTAAACTCCCTTTTCATCTCAATCGCCTTTCCCTTGTCCATCTTCTATCTTTCCTCTCTTCCTTTCATATTCATCCAGTATTTCAGTGTACTGAGCCTTTCTCCTCCTTTAGATGCCTGCCTCTACCTTGGTCTCTCACTCAGCTATCTTCGTCAATACTCACAGACAATCCAGTGCATGTGTAACAAGGGCACCAGGGTGGTAGTACGGACCGAGCTCACCCACAGTCTGTAGGCATCCCGGCCCTTTGTACATGCAATACAGTGTTAATACAGCCTTTCCCCAAAGAGTTACCTTCTCTATCTTCTGGTCACAGCAGTCCGGGCAATTAAGAGTCCAGCCATGCAACTGTATTCCAACAGGGAACAGTAACTTTTTATTGAACAGTGATGAGGAATGGACATGAAAGACAAATACAACACAGGCTTTCCTGGTCTTTCCCTAAAGTGTGCTGCAGTTGCACCCACAACAGCCGCAGCAGCCAATGCTTGTAATAATCCGTCCGCTGGAATCTGGTTGCCAGAGACCTCTTCAGTGAAGGCTGTTAATAAACGTCTGCCCTGAACGAAGTACCCAGGCTTTCTGACTGGGAAACAGCAGTTTCCTCTTCCCTCTCTGCTGCTGGCCCAGCCCACAATATTAACTGTTGCTGTCCCTGCCTCTATTAGGTGTATTGCATACATGGCAGACACAGCACATTAAAGGGAACGTTCACATAATACATAGTATAAACACATAGTACATTCAAGTGCACAACATGTATATATATATGAAGGGCACGTGGGGTCACACGGAAGGAGAGGGCGTAACTGAGGGAACCTGCCACCTCCTTACATTTACGCAGTCCACATCTTACATGTCACACATACATCATGCATATAATGGGTCATTATATAAGGAGAGAGGATATAGGGAGAGGTGTGGGAGCTGCCATTCATGATGGGTAAGCAGGATTGATTCACTGCAGCATTTGCATCTGGTGTTTTGGACACTGATTTCTCTTACTCCTTTTTCACCAGCTTTTCTGCTACTTGTGCTGTATACAATGGTTATATACATATATATATAGTCCTGCCATCTTTGGTTATATTTTGTCTCTCACTCTCCCTAGCTTACCTTCATGTCTCCTCCATATTTTACTCTATGTCTGTATTACCATATATACTCGCATATAAGCCGAGATTTTCAGCCCATTTTTTTGGGCTGAAAGTCCCCCTCTCGGCTTTTACGCGAGTCATATACGAGGGGGTCGGTGGGGGAGCGGGGATGTCCAATCATACTTACCCCCTCCTGGCACTGTCTCTGCAGCCCCCCTGCTTCTCCCGGTGTCAGGCTCCTTCCTTCAGTGGTCACATGGTACCGCTCATTAAAGTCATGAATATGCGCATATTTATGACTTTAATGAGCGGTACCACGTGACCGCTGAAGAAAGGAGCCTGAGACCGAGAAAAGCAAGGGGGCTGCAAAGACCGCACCAGGAGGGGGTAATTATAAGCTATATTCACCTGTCCATTGCTGCACGCTGCTCTGTCCTCTCCTCCGCGTCCTCTGTCTGTGATGTTCAGGTCAGAGGGCACTGTGACGTAGTTAGTGCGCACCGCGCCCTCTTCTTGAATGTCACTGACAGAGGGACCTGGAAGACACAGAGCGACGCACAGCCATGGAGAGGGGATCGGTAAATATCGCCAGTGCCGGGGTCCTGAGCCAGCGGTGACAACAGAACCTGTCACTGCCTGCTCAGAACACCGTCACCGGGCCCCCAGCGACGAGAGGTGAGTATGTAATTTCTTTTATTTGCAGCGGCAGCAGCAATATATGGGGGCATAATTATGGAGCAGCATATGGGGGCATAATTATGGAGCAGCTTTTGGGGGCATAATCTATGAAGCAGCATATGGGTGCATAAACTATGGAGCAGCATATGGGGGCATAATCTATGGAGCATCTTATGGGGGCATAATCTCTGGAGCATCTTATGGGGGCATAATCTATGGAACATCTTATGGGGCATAACTATGGAGCATTTTATGGGGCATAATCTAAGGAGCATCTTATGGGGCATAATCTATGGAGCATCTTATGGGGCATAATCTAGGGAGCATCCTATCGGGGCATAATCTATGGAGCATAATCTATGGAATATTTTATGGGGCCATAACCTTTATGGGACAGCATATGGGGCATTATTAACCTTTGTGCAGCATTATATGTGGCGTATTTTGTATGGAGCATCTTATGGGGCCATCATGGACTGTAAGGAGCATTATATGGGGTGTATTTTGTACGGAGCATCTTATGGGGCCATTATGGACTGTATGGAGCATTATATGGGGCTCCTGATTCAATATGGATATTCAAAAACATTTAACCTACTGATGTCTCAATTAATTTTACTTTTATTGGTATCTATTTTTATAGTGCTTTGAAGAAAGCACTATCATGTAATCCGAACACTGCTAACTTATTCTTATTCTTCTGCTTCTTCTTATTATAGTGGTTTGAAAAAACCACTATATTGTAATCCGAACGCTGCTAACTTATTCTTCTTATTATTATTGAATTGATTTCCGCAATTAATGCGGCCCGAACCGCTACACGCACAGACTCCGTTGAGGTATCGTTTTGAAGCCAGTGTCCACGAGTGGTGTGCTAAGTAATTTTCGTATCGATCGGATTTGTAGTTTTTGCGCAATTTGCGTTTGAAAAAACATTTTCCTCAATGCATTTCAATGGGAAAATGTTGCCACAGGGAAAACATGCCCTGAGGTGATTCAAATGGCAGTTAAGCTCATTGATATGCGCAGGCAGACCCAGTTACTATGCCAACTCCTACGATCTTCACATGACCCCCCAGGGCAGAGTTTCTGGCAGATAATTTCAGCTCTTAGCGCGAAACCCACAACACAAATGCAAATCTAGCTTCATCACATGACGCATGCCCCTGAGAGAGAATGTGCGCCAAAGTGAATTTAGAAGCCCAGTGAGCCAAACTGGCTCTCAAAGGGCCGACGCGCCAAAGTGATTTTTAAAGGGCCGGCGCACCAAAATGAGTCTTAAAGGGCCGCCGCGCCAAATCGGAGGCTGAGCCACCCCGGCCTCCAAATCGGAGGCTGATTAACCCTGGCTGACAAATCGGAGGCTGAGCCACCCTCGCCTCCAAATTGGACCCAGAGTGGCCCTGCTCACCAAATCCAACCCAGAGTGGCCCGCCCACCAAATCGGACTCTGAGGTGCCCCGCCCACCAAATCAGACCCAGAGTGGCCCCGCCCATCAATCGGACCCTAAGGGGCCCCGCCCACCAAATCGGACCCTGAGGAGCCCCAACCACAAAATCGGACCCTGAGGGGCCACCCCACAAAATCGGACCCTGTGAGGCCCCCACCCACAAAATCAGACCTTGAGGGCCCCCCCACAAAATCGGACCCTGAGGGGCCCCCCACAAAATCAGACCCTGAGGGGCCCCCCACAAAATCGGACCCTGAGGGGCCCTACCCACCAAATCGGACCCTGAGGGGCCACACCCACAGAATTGGACCCTGAGGGATCCCGGCCACCAATTCAAGCCCTGAGGAGCCCAGGTGTTGTGAGTTCATTAGCCCCTTCACCATTGAGGTCTGATGAACTCCCTCTTCTGGTGAAGGAAGGTAGTGAGGCTGATTACCAAGCACTTGAGCAGGATGATGATGACTGGGTGACTGGAATTGCTGACTGGATATAAGGCAGCCGACGCCCTTCTGCCTTGCTGGTGATTCCTCTGAGGGATTCTAGGAGACCAGTCTGATTCCTGCTCCTCAAAAGCTAAGTTTTTGCTCTGCTTTTTGCATTTGTGTTTTGGTTTTGTTTTGCCTTGTTTTTCTGGATTTCTGCCATTCCCTGCTGGGGTGAGCTGAATTCCTTTTTGCTCTGTCTTCAGAAAATACCTGAGTACTGATATAGTCTTTTTGAAGCCTAGCGTCTTCAGGGCTTTTTTCCCTATCAGTCTGTTGGCTTTTGTTTTGATAGGGTTTTGGCGGATTGCAGACAGCAGCTTTCCTATCCTGTCCTATTTAGTTAGCTTGGGCCCCATCATTTGCTCAGCCTATCTTTCTATCTGTGTGAGTGTTTTTTCATCTTGCTTCACCGTCATTATATGTTGGGGGCTGCCTATTACTTTGTGGTCTGCTCTGGGGCAGTTTAGATTTCCCTTTCTGTCTTTAGGCTATTTAGTTCTCCGGCTGTGATCGAGGGGTCTAGGGCACCGTAGGAACCCCACACGGCTACTGCTAGTTGTTGTTGATAGGTTCAGGGGTCTGCAATCCGATAGCTGCCAACTTCTCTGGTTTTCTGGACTTAGCTAGTATTTCTGTTTTTGCCTCCTACGGTGACTCATTGATAACAGAATCACCAGCCATACCGCAGATCCTAGGGTACTCAATAGCAGGAAAGAATTGTAAAAAAAGAAAAAAAAGTGTGTATATTTTTTCCTCTATATCTCTGAGGCCGTAGGGGGAATTTTTTTTTCTCTCAATGGAGATAAAGCAATTGTCTAATCGTGTGGAGCACCTCGCTGCGGAAGTGCGGGGAATTTGCGCCTACGTTGCTCATTCACATGCTGCTGAACCAAAGATCCCTACTCCTGATGTGTTTTTTGGGGATCGGTCTAAACTTTTGAATTTCAAAAATAATTGTAAATTATTTTTTGCCTTAAAGCCTAACTCGTCAGGGAGCTCTGCGCAGGGGGGTAAAATTGTCATCTCTTTGCTGCGTGGCGATCCCCAGGATTGGGCGTTTTCTTTGAAACCAGATGATCCTATTCTGACTAATGTGAACGTATTTTTTCAAGCCTTGGGGTTGTTGTATGACGAACCTAATGCTATTGATCAGGCTGAAAAGACCCTGCTGGCATTGAGCCAGGGTCGAGATTCTGCAGAATTGTACTGTCAAAAATTCCAAAAGTGGGCAGTCCTTACTACCTGGAATGATAATGCCTTGGCAGCTCTCTTTCGGAAGGGTTTGTCAGAAGCCGTAAAAGATACTATGGTGGGATTTCCTGTTCCCTCTGGTCTTGAGGATTCTATGTCATTAGCCATTCAGGTTGATCGGCGTTTACGTGAACGCAGGACTGCACGAGAGGTGTTGCCACCTGTTGAACAAGTGTCTGAACCTATGCAATGTGATGCAGTTTTGTCCAGGGAGCAACGTCAGGAGTTCAGAAGGCATAATAAGCTGTGTTTTTTTGTGGAAATGCCTCGCATATTATTTCTATCTGTCCTAAACGAGAGAAACGTTTTGCACACACGTTTTCTGTGGGTGGTGTTCAACCTAAGTTTCTTATGGCAATTACTCTGATCTGCTCCCTGTCCACATTTTCCGACAAGGCTTTTGTGGATTCAGGATCAGCCCTGAACCTAATGGACTTGGATTTTGCTAAACGTTGTGGATTTCCGATGACACATCTGTGGACGCCTATCCCTTTGAGGGGGATTGATGCTACTCCTTCGGCGAAAAATAAACCTCAGTTTTGGACCCAGGTGGTAATGCGGGTCGCCCCAGACCATCAAGAAAATTGCAGATTTTGGGTGTTGCATAATTTGCATGATATCATTGTTCTGGGGTTTCCCTGGTTGCAAATTCATAATCCAGTTTTGGATTGGAAATCTGTGTCTGTGGTGAGTTGGGGTTGTCGGTGTGCCCTTAGTGAGACTCCGGTTTTTTCCACCTCTCCTCAGTCGCATGATGTTCCTGACTATGTGGCGGACTTTTATGATGTATTTAGTGAGAATGAGTCTGCGTCTTTGCCTGCTCATAGGAGTTATGACAATTGTGCAATTGAACTGAGCCCGGGGTGTAAATTTCCCAAGGGTCGGCTCTTCAATTTATCTGTACCCGAGCACGAGGCTATGCGATCCTATATTAAGGAAGTGTTGGAGAAGGGTCATATTAGACCATCCTCTTCACCCTTAGGTGCCATTTTTTTTTTCGTGGCCAAAAAGGATGGTTCATTAAGGCCTTGTAATGATTATCATGCCCTCAACAAAATTACTATTAAATATCAGTATCAGTTACCCCTAATTTCGGATCTATTCTCCAGAGTTAAAGGTGCTTGCTGGTTTACCAAGCTTGACCTCAGGGGGGCATATAATCTTATCTGCATTAAGCATGGGGATGAATGGAAGACGGCGTTTAATACTCCGGAGGGACATTTTGAGTACCTGGTGATGCCTTTTGGGCTCACTAATGCCCCTTCTGTCTTCCAGTGCTTCATGAACGACATTTTCCGGGACTTTGTGGATAAATTTTGATTATCTATCTGGATGATATTTTGATCTTCTCCAAGGATTGGGATTCTCATGTGGAACATGTTCGGACTGTGTTCCGGATCTTTAGGGAGAATTCCCTGTATGTCAAAGGATCGAAATGCCTTTTTGGGGTACAGAGGATTTCATTTTTGGGATTTATTTTGTCTCCGTCAACTATTGAAATGGACCCAGCCAAGGAACAGGCCATTTATGATTGGGTTCAGCCCACTTCTTTGAAGGCCCTCCAGAAGTTTTTGGGTTTTGCTAATTTTTATCGGAAATTTATAGCAAAATTTTCTAGTATTGCCAAGCCATTGACTGATCTGACTAAGAAGGGTGCTGATGTGTTGAATTGGTCTCCGGAGGCTGTTTCTTCCTTTCAGGAGCTGAAGCAAAGATTCACTTCTGCCCCGGTTTTGTGGCAACCTGATGTCTCTGTCCCGTTCCAGGTAGAGGTGGACGCTTCTGAGATTGGTGCAGGAGCTGTTTTGTCCCAAAAGGATCCTGTAACATCTAAAATGAATCCCTGTGCTTTCTTTTCCCGAAAGTTCTCTCCATCTGAACGTAACTATGATGTGGGGAATCGGGAACTGTTAGCCATGAAATGGGCATTGGAGGAGTGGAGACATTGGTTGGAGAGAGCTAAACATCAAGTCGTAGTCCTTACCTACCACAAGAATTTGATTTAACTAGAGTCGGCCAAACGCTTGAATCCTAGACAGGCTAGGTGGGCCTTGTTTTTTACACGTTTTGATTTTGTGGTCTCTTCTTCCTGGCACTAAGAATGTCAAGGCTGACGCTCTCTCTAGGAGTTTCTTTGCTGATTCTCCTGTGGTGACCAAGCCTGCTACCATCTTAGGTGAGGAGGTAGTTCTTTCTGCCATCTCGCCCGATTTGAGACGTGCTCTGGAAGAGTTTCAGGAGGACAAACCTGAGCGTTGTCCCAGTGGAAAATTGTATGTTCCTGACCATTGGAGGAAGAGAGTGATGTCTGAAGTTCATTGCTCTGCATTGGCTGGTCATCCAGGTATTTTTGGTACTAGAGATCTAGTGAGTCGGTCTTTTTGGTGGCCCGCCTTGTCTCGTGATGTCAGGAATTTTGTGCAGTCCTGTGGGACTTGCTCCCGGTCTAAACCTTGTTCTCGCTCTAGTGGGTTGTTGATGACTTTGCCGGTCCCCAGGAGGCCATGGACCCATATTTCAATGGATTTCATCTCTGATATGCCTGTCTCTCAGAGAATGACTGTTATTTGGGTGATTTGTGATAGGTTCTCTATGATGGTTCATCTTGTACCAAACCCTAAGTTGCCATCTTCCTCTGAGTTGGTGCCCCTGTTTTTGCAACAAGTGGTTCGCTTGCACAGGATTCCTGAGAACATTGTATCTGACAGAGGAGTTCAGTTTGTGTCTAGATTTTGGAGGACTTTCTGTTCCAAGCTGGGAATTCAGTTGTCCTTCTCTGCTTTTCACCCTCAGACCAATGGGCAGACGGAGAGAACAAACCAGACCTTGGAGTCGTATTTGAGATGTTTTATTTCCGCTGATCAGGATGATTGGGTTTCATTTTTGCCGTTGGCCGAATTTGCTTTAAATAATAGAGCTAGTTCTGCCACTTTGATGTCACCTTTTTTTTGTAACTTTGGGTTTCATCCTCGATTTTCTTCAGGGCAGGTGGAGTCTTCTGCCTGCCCAGGTGTTGACACTGTGATGGAGAGAATGCACCAGATCTGGGACCAAGTGGTGGATAAGTTATCTCTCTCCCAGGAAAAGGCCCAGCGGTTTTCCAACCGACATAGGACCATTTGTCCCCAGTTTAAGGTTGGTGATATGGTTTGGTTATCATCAAAAAATATCGCTATGAAGGTGGCTTCTCCTAAGTTTAAGCCTAGATTTATTGGACCTTACAAGATTTTGGAGATTATTAATCTGGTCTCTTTTCGTTTGGCTCTTCCTGTCACATTTAAAATCCATAATGTGTTTCATAAGTCCTTGTTGAAGAGGTTTGTTGAACCAGTTGTTCCTGGGGTGGCACCTCCGGACCCTCTATTGGTTGAAGGTAACATGGAATATGAGGTAGAGAAGATACTGGATTCCCGTCTGGCTAGACGGAGACTCCAGTATTTGGTTAAGTGGAAGGGTTAAGGTCAGGAGGATAATTCCTGGGTCTCTGCCTCTGATTTTCATGCCAAAAGATTGGTGCGTGCCTTTCATCGGGCTCACCCTGATCACCCTGGTGGCGTGGATGAGGGTTCGGTGACCCCTCCTCAAGGGGGAGGGACTGTTGTGAGTTCATTTTCCCCTTCACCATTGAGGTCTGATGAACTCCCTCTTCTGGTGAAGGAAGGTAGTGAGGCTGATTACAAAGCACCTGAGCAGGATGATGATGACAGGGTGACTGGAATTGCTGACTGGATATAAGGCAGCCGATGCCCTTCTGCCTTGCTGGTGATTCCTCTGAGGGATTCTAGGAGACCAGTCTAATTCCTGCTCCTCAAAAGCTAAGTTTTCTGCTCTGCTTTTTGCATTTGTGTTTTGGTTTTGTTTTGCCTTGTTTTTCTGGATTTCTGCCATTCCCTGCTGGGGTGAGCTGAATTCCTTTTTGCTCTGTCTTCAGAAAATACCTGAGTACTGATATAGTCTTTTTGAAGCCTAGCGTCTTCAGGGCTTTTTCCCTATCAGTCTGTTGGCTCTTGTTTTGATAGGGTTTTGGCGGATTGCAGACAGCAGCTTTTCTATCCTGTCCTATCTAGTTAGCTTGGGCCCCATCATTTGCTCAGCCTATCTTTCTATCTGTGTGAGTGTTTTTTCATCTTGCTTCACCGTCATTATATGTTGGGGGCTGCCTATTGCTTTGGGGTCTGCTCTGGGGCAGTTTAGATTTCCCTTCCTGTCTTTAGGCTATTTAGTTCTCCGGCTGTGATCGAGGGGTCTAGGGCACCGTAGGAACCCCCCACGGCTACTGCTAGTTGTTGTTGATAGGTTCAGGGGTCTGCAATCCGATAGCTGCCAACTTCTCTGGTTTTCTGGACTTAGCCAGTATTTCTGTTTTTGCCTCCTTCGGTGACTCATTCATAACACCCAGGCCACCGAATCGGATCCTGAGGAGCCCCACCCACCAAATCAAACCCTGAGGCCAAAGTGGCCCCTGAGAGGCACCCACATTTAAAACGGATCCTGAGTTGAAAGTCTTGCAGGGGCAGCAGGCAAGTCTCTCTTAAAGGGGCAGCCCAGGCACCATTTCAAAGCACTATCTGTACTTCCTTCAGGAAATACACATCTAGTTATAGTGCTTGAAAAAGCACTATATTGTAATCCGAACGCTGCTAACTTATTATAGTGCTTTGAAGAAAGCACTATCTTGTAATTCGAACGCTGCTAACATATTCTTCTGCCTCTTCTTCTTATTATTATAATAATATCAGCTCTTAATGCGAAACCCAAAGCACAAAGCACAAATGCAAATCTAGCTTCATCACATGACGCATGCCCCTGAGAGAGAATGTGCGCCAAAGTGGATTTAGAAGCCCAGTGCGCCAAACTGGCTCTTAAAGGGCCGGCACACCAAATCGGAGTCTGAGCCACCCCGGCCTCCAAAACGGAGGCTGAGCCACCCCGGCCTCCAAATCAGAGGCTGAGCCACCCCGGCCTCCAAATGGGAGGCTGAGCCACCCCAGCCTCCAGATGGGAGGCTGAGCCACCCCGGCCTCCAAATCGGAGGCTGATTGACTCCGGCCTCCAAATCGGAGGCTGATCGACCCCGGCCTCCAAATCGGAGGCCAATGTGCTAACTTACATTCCTTATTTTTCTGTCATTTGTATGTTAGCTTTCTGACTGAGCACTCCGCCCTTCATCAGGCTGTGATTTTAATTACATCCAATCAGATTTTGGTTCCTATCTTCCTATAAATACAGGCTTTACCATGTTATTAGCCAGAGGTTAGTTCACACTAGGCAGTTAGTATAGGGACCCGTTCAATGAGATCACCTTGACATTGGTGAATGGGCTCACATCTTTTGGCCAAATTTTGTGCTAAGTATCTCATATGTTTTTCTAGATTACAAAAGCCATTATGCTATTCGTATTTCACATATTTCATATTTGATATGCAATTGAGTGCAACCATTTCCGTAATTGATATGTAAGCTGTTTTTTGGTATACACCTATTCAGGCTAGTTCTAGATGTGCCGTCAGTTTTTTCTGTCACACCCATCATCACACCTGTCACATGACTGGGACATTTTAAGATTACTGAAATGTTCAGCTGCTGGAAAACCTGAAGGCTGTAAACTAAGGTTACCCTGGGTGTGTATTTTGCTGTACTAGTAAATAAAGAAAAAATAAAGAAAAAAACAGAGTGGGGACCCCCATAATTTTCATAAACAGCTGAGGGAAAGCCGACAGCTGGAGCTGATGTTAATATTCTGGGAAAGAAAAAATATTCAAAAAAGTTCCCAGGCTATTAATAAGCTCATAGCTGTAAATTTAGACTTTCCTGGTTATTAAAATTGGTGACCCCCCAAAAATGAAGTGGGATTCCCCTGTATTTTTGATAGCCATCCAGGCAAAACTGACATCTGTGGGTGGCAACCCTCAGATTTCAGCTTCGGCAAGGCTAGTTATCAAAAATAGAGTGGTCCCTAAGCTGTATTTTTTAATTAAATAAATAATGTAAAAAGAATTTCATGGGGTCCATTTCATTCTTTAACAAACAGCCATGCTAAAGCAGATAGCTTGGGGGCTGCTATTTCAGACTGGTAAAGGGCCATGGATATTGCCCTCCAGCCCAAAAATAGCAGCCCGCAGCCACTGGTGCTTTACTTAAATAAAACGGCATAGGGACCCGTCTATTCTTATTAACCAGCTCTCAGCTGTCAGTTTTTCCTGGCTGGTTATCAAAAATATAGAGGAACCCACATCATTTTTGTAAATAGTTGAATACAACTCTCAACATTGCCTTCTCCCAGTGATGATCGCAGTGTGAGCAGGGTACCGTGATGTGAGCTGTCTTTACTTCAGCACCCGGCGTCGGGGGAACAGTGCAAAAAGTATCACTGATTCCTAGGTGCCGTTAAGTGTCACCCTAATGACACAGGGATGTACAGAATGTTTTGTGGCCCGTGCTTCTACCGGAAATACTGATGTCTGAAAGAGCCCTTATCGAACTCGGTCATTTACCAAACTTTGGCCAACTTTTGCCAATTTTTAGGAAAAATGCATGGGAATCAAAACGCGAGTCAAAATGAGATACGTTCGTGCCGAATTTGAGATTTTCCAATCAAGTTCATCGCTATTGAAGGCCAAAGAGATTAGCGATAAGGTAAGTATTTTTTTTTTTCATTTTTTACATATTACAAGAGAGCTCACATCATAATAAAGGACATTTGAGAAAATAGTCAAATTTGAATTTTACCTGATCCACTCATCTCTAGAGTTGAGCGAAACGGGTCGAAAAATTTCAAAAGTCGCCGACTTTTCGCAAAGTCAGGTTTCATGAAACGAAACCCGACCCTAGGATGAGGTCGGCCACGAGGTCGGCGACTTACGCGCCAAAGTCGCGTTTCAAAAGTTTGTTTTGCGCTCTTTTTCAGCCAATCAGGATCCACGGACACTGTGGGCAACGTGATGACATAGGCAGGGGTCACCACCATCTTTCAGAAGGGCATGCAAGTGATTGGCTTGCTTTGGTGGGCGTCACAGGGGGTATAAAAGGGCGTGCACGCCGACCGCCATCTTACTTCTGCCGATCTTAGCATAGGGAGAGGTTGCTGCTGATTCTGTAGGGAGAGCGTTAGGCAGGGAAGAAGACAAAAAAACTGCTTCTGCTGCTAGCGATTTGGCCTGCACAACACACCAGTCACTGTGTGTGCAGTGCAAGGGGAGGCTATATAATGGTGTATCAGTGGTGTTGGTTGTTGGGCTGCCTTCTAAGGCTTCCTGACAGGCTGGCATTGCTGTTTACCCACTGCTCTGCAAACTGCTTTTTTAAAAGCAATCCAATCTCCCTTATCCTCTAGTCACTTTGGTCACAGCTGTGCCATCGAGCCTGTCACATAGCGCTCAGATATTCATTGGGCCTCAAACTGCTTTTTTAAAAGCAATCCCAATTTTTTTTTTGTCCTGCTGAGAAGAAAAAAAAACTGCTTCTGCTGCTGATAGCAATTTGGCCTGCACAACACACCAGTCACTGTGTGTGCAGTGCAAGGGGAGGCTATATTGTGGTGTATCAGTGGTGTTGGTTGTTGGGCTGCCTTTTAAGGCTTCCTGACAGGCTGGCATTGCTGTTTACCCACTGCTCCGCAAACTGCTTTTTTAAAAGCAATCCAATCTCCCTTATCCTCTAGTCACTTTGGTCACAGCTGTGCCATCGAGCCTGTTACATAGCGCTCAGATATTCATTGGGCCTCACACAATCCAAAAGTGTCCAGTGTCCACAAGTGTCTGCAGAAATTCAAAATCTCCCTTATCCTCTAGTCACTTTGGTCACAGCTGTGCCATCGAGCCTGTCACATAGCGCTCAGATATTCATTGGGCCTCACACAATCCAAAAGTGTCCAGTGTCCAAAAGTGTGTGCAGAGATTCAAAATCTCCCTTATCCTCTAGTCACTTTGGTCACAGCTGTGCCATCGAGCCTGTCACATAGCGCTCAGATATTCATTGGGCCTCACACAATCCAAAAGTGTCCAGTGTCCAAAAGTGTCTGCAGAAATTCAAAATCTCCCTTATCCTCTAGTCACTTTGGTCACAGCTGTGCCATCGAGCCTGTGACATAGAGCTCAGATATCAGTGGGCCTCACACAATCCAAAAGTGTCCAGTGTCCAAAAGTGTGTGCAGAGATTCAAAATCTCTCTTATCCTCTAGTCACTTTGGTCACAGCTGTGCCATCGAGCCTGTCACATAGCGCTCAGATATTCATTGGGCCTCACACAATCCAAAAGTGTCCAGTGTCCAAAAGTGTCTGCAGAAATTCAAAATCTCCCTTATCCTCTAGTCACTTTGGTCACAGCTGTGCCATCGAGCCTGTCACATAGCGCTCAGATATTCATTGGGCCTCACACAATCCAAAAGTGTCCAGTGTCCAAAAGTGTCTGCAGAAATTCAAAATCTCCCTTATCCTCTAGTCACTTTGGTCACAGCTGTGCCATCGAGCCTGTGACATAGCGCTCAGATATCAGTGGGCCTCACACAATCCAAAAGTGTCCAGTGTCCAAAAGTGTGTGCAGAGATTCAAAATCTCCCTTATCCTCTAGTCACTTTGGTCACAGCTGTGCCATCGAGCCTGTCACATAGCGCTCAGATATTCATTGGGCCTCACACAATCCAAAAGTGTCCAGTGTCCAAAAGTGTCTGCAGAAATTCAAAATCTCCCTTATCCTCTAGTCACTTTGGTCACAGCTGTGCCATCGAGCCTGTGACATAGCGCTCAGATATCAGTGGGCCTCACACAATCCAAAAGTGTCCAGTGTCCAAAAGTGTGTGCAGAAATTCAAAATCTCCCTTATCCTCTAGTCACTTTGGTCACAGCTGTGCCATCGAGCCTGTGACATAGCGCTCAGATATCAGTGGGCCTCACACAATCCAAAAGTGTCCAGTGTCCAAAAGTGTGTGCAGAGATTCAAAATCTCCCTTATCCTCTAGTCACTTTGGTCACAGCTGTGCCATCGAGCCTGTCACGTAGCGCTCAGATATTCATTGGGCCTCACACAATCCAAAAGTGTCCAGTGTCCAAAAGTGTCTGCAGAAATTCAAAATCTCCCTTATCCTCTAGTCACTTTGGTCACAGCTGTGCCATCGAGCCTGTCACATAGCGCTCAGATATTCATTGGGCCTCACACAATCCAAAAGTGTCCAGTGTCCAAAAGTGTCTGCAGAAATTCAAAATCTCCCTTATCCTCTAGTCACTTTGGTCACAGCTGTGCCATCGAGCCTGTCACATAGCGCTCAGATATTCATTGGGCCTCACACAATCCAAAAGTGTCCAGTGTCCAAAAGTGTGTGCAGAAATTCAAAATCTCCCTTATCCTCTAGTCACTTTGGTCACAGCTGTGCCATCGAGCCTGTTACATAGCGCTCAGATATTCATTGGGCCTCACACAATCCAAAAGTGTCCAGTGTCCACAAGTGTCTGCAGAAATTCAAAATCTCCCTTATCCTCTAGTCACTTTGGTCACAGCTGTGCCATCGAGCCTGTCACATAGCGCTCAGATATTCATTGGGCCTCACACAATCCAAAAGTGTCCAGTGTCCAAAAGTGTGTGCAGAGATTCAAAATCTCCCTTATCCTCTAGTCACTTTGGTCACAGCTGTGCCATCGAGCCTGTCACATAGCGCTCAGATATTCATTGGGCCTCACACAATCCAAAAGTGTCCAGTGTCCAAAAGTGTCTGCAGAAATTCAAAATCTCCCTTATCCTCTAGTCACTTTGGTCACAGCTGTGCCATCGAGCCTGTGACATAGCGCTCAGATATCAGTGGGCCTCACACAATCCAAAAGTGTCCAGTGTCCAAAAGTGTGTGCAGAGATTCAAAATCTCTCTTATCCTCTAGTCACTTTGGTCACAGCTGTGCCATCGAGCCTGTCACATAGCGCTCAGATATTCATTGGGCCTCACACAATCCAAAAGTGTCCAGTGTCCAAAAGTGTCTGCAGAAATTCAAAATCTCCCTTATCCTCTAGTCACTTTGGTCACAGCTGTGCCATCGAGCCTGTCACATAGCGCTCAGATATTCATTGGGCCTCACACAATCCAAAAGTGTCCAGTGTCCAAAAGTGTCTGCAGAAATTCAAAATCTCCCTTTTCCTCTAGTCACTTTGGTCACAGCTGTGCCATCGAGCCTGTGACATAGCGCTCAGATATCAGTGGGCCTCACACAATCCAAAAGTGTCCAGTGTCCAAAAGTGTGTGCAGAGATTCAAAATCTCCCTTATCCTCTAGTCACTTTGGTCACAGCTGTGCCATCGAGCCTGTCACATAGCGCTCAGATATTCATTGGGCCTCACACAATCCAAAAGTGTCCAGTGTCCAAAAGTGTCTGCAGAAATTCAAAATCTCCCTTATCCTCTAGTCACTTTGGTCACAGCTGTGCCATCGAGCCTGTGACATAGCGCTCAGATATCAGTGGGCCTCACACAATCCAAAAGTGTCCAGTGTCCAAAAGTGTGTGCAGAAATTCAAAATCTCCCTTATCCTCTAGTCACTTTGGTCACAGCTGTGCCATCGAGCCTGTGACATAGCGCTCAGATATCAGTGGGCCTCACACAATCCAAAAGTGTCCAGTGTCCAAAAGTGTGTGCAGAGATTCAAAATCTCCCTTATCCTCTAGTCACTTTGGTCACAGCTGTGCCATCGAGCCTGTCACGTAGCGCTCAGATATTCATTGGGCCTCACACAATCCAAAAGTGTCCAGTGTCCAAAAGTGTCTGCAGAAATTCAAAATCTCCCTTATCCTCTAGTCACTTTGGTCACAGCTGTGCCATCGAGCCTGTCACATAGCGCTCAGATATTCATTGGGCCTCACACAATCCAAAAGTGTCCAGTGTCCAAAAGTGTCTGCAGAAATTCAAAATCTCCCTTATCCTCTAGTCACTATGGTCACAGCTGTGCCATCGAGCCTGTGACATAGCGCTCAGATATCAGTGGGCCTCACATAATCCAAAAGTGTCCAGTGTCCAAAAGTGTGTGCAGAGATTCAAAATCTCCCTTATCCTCTAGTCACTTTGGTCACAGCTGTGCCATCGAGCCTGTCACATAGCGCTCAGATATTCATTGGGCCTCACACAATCCAAAAGTGTCCAGTGTCCAAAAGTGTGTGCAGAGATTCAAAATCTCCCTTACCCTCTAGTCACTTTGGTCACAGCTGTGCCATCGAGCCTGTGACATAGCGCTCAGATATCAGTGGGCCTCACACAATCCAAAAGTGTCAAGTGTCCAAAAGTGTGTGCAGAAATTCAAAATCTCCCTTATCCTCTAGTCACTTTGGTCACAGCTGTGCCATCGAGCCTGTGACATAGCGCTCAGATATCAGTGGGCCTCACACAATCCAAAAGTGTCCAGTGTCCAAAAGTGTGTGCAGAGATTCAAAATCTCCCTTATCCTCTAGTCACTTTGGTCACAGCTGTGCCATCGAGCCTGTCACATAGCGCTCAGATATTCATTGGGCCTCACACAATCCAAAAGTGTCCAGTGTCCAAAAGTGTCTGCAGAAATTCAAAATCTCCCTTATCCTCTAGTCACTTTGGTCACAGCTGTGCCATCGAGCCTGTGACATAGCGCTCAGATATCAGTGGGCCTCACACAATCCAAAAGTGTCCAGTGTCCAAAAGTGTGTGCAGAAATTCAAAATCTCCCTTATCCTCTAGTCACTTTGGTCACAGCTGTGCCATCGAGCCTGTGACATAGCGCTCAGATATCAGTGGGCCTCACACAATCCAAAAGTGTCCAGTGTCCAAAAGTGTGTGCAGAGATTCAAAATCTCCCTTATCCTCTAGTCACTTTGGTCACAGCTGTGCCATCGAGCCTGTCACGTAGCGCTCAGATATTCATTGGGCCTCACACAATCCAAAAGTGTCCAGTGTCCAAAAGTGTCTGCAGAAATTCAAAATCTCCCTTATCCTCTAGTCACTTTGGTCACAGCTGTGCCATCGAGCCTGTCACATAGCGCTCAGATATTCATTGGGCCTCACACAATCCAAAAGTGTCCAGTGTCCAAAAGTGTCTGCAGAAATTCAAAATCTCCCTTATCCTCTAGTCACTTTGGTCACAGCTGTGCCATCGAGCCTGTCACATAGCGCTCAGATATTCATTGGGCCTCACACAATCCAAAAGTGTCCAGTGTCCAAAAGTGTGTGCAGAAATTCAAAATCTCCCTTATCCTCTAGTCACTTTGGTCACAGCTGTGCCATCGAGCCTGTTACATAGCGCTCAGATATTCATTGGGCCTCACACAATCCAAAAGTGTCCAGTGTCCACAAGTGTCTGCAGAAATTCAAAATCTCCCTTATCCTCTAGTCACTTTGGTCACAGCTGTGCCATCGAGCCTGTCACATAGCGCTCAGATATTCATTGGGCCTCACACAATCCAAAAGTGTCCAGTGTCCAAAAGTGTGTGCAGAGATTCAAAATCTCCCTTATCCTCTAGTCACTTTGGTCACAGCTGTGCCATCGAGCCTGTCACATAGCGCTCAGATATTCATTGGGCCTCACACAATCCAAAAGTGTCCAGTGTCCAAAAGTGTCTGCAGAAATTCAAAATCTCCCTTATCCTCTAGTCACTTTGGTCACAGCTGTGCCATCGAGCCTGTGACATAGCGCTCAGATATCAGTGGGCCTCACACAATCCAAAAGTGTCCAGTGTCCAAAAGTGTGTGCAGAGATTCAAAATCTCTCTTATCCTCTAGTCACTTTGGTCACAGCTGTGCCATCGAGCCTGTCACATAGCGCTCAGATATTCATTGGGCCTCACACAATCCAAAAGTGTCCAGTGTCCAAAAGTGTCTGCAGAAATTCAAAATCTCCCTTATCCTCTAGTCACTTTGGTCACAGCTGTGCCATCGAGCCTGTCACATAGCGCTCAGATATTCATTGGGCCTCACACAATCCAAAAGTGTCCAGTGTCCAAAAGTGTCTGCAGAAATTCAAAATCTCCCTTTTCCTCTAGTCACTTTGGTCACAGCTGTGCCATCGAGCCTGTGACATAGCGCTCAGATATCAGTGGGCCTCACACAATCCAAAAGTGTCCAGTGTCCAAAAGTGTGTGCAGAGATTCAAAATCTCCCTTATCCTCTAGTCACTTTGGTCACAGCTGTGCCATCGAGCCTGTCACATAGCGCTCAGATATTCATTGGGCCTCACACAATCCAAAAGTGTCCAGTGTCCAAAAGTGTCTGCAGAAATTCAAAATCTCCCTTATCCTCTAGTCACTTTGGTCACAGCTGTGCCATCGAGCCTGTGACATAGCGCTCAGATATCAGTGGGCCTCACACAATCCAAAAGTGTCCAGTGTCCAAAAGTGTGTGCAGAAATTCAAAATCTCCCTTATCCTCTAGTCACTTTGGTCACAGCTGTGCCATCGAGCCTGTGACATAGCGCTCAGATATCAGTGGGCCTCACACAATCCAAAAGTGTCCAGTGTCCAAAAGTGTGTGCAGAGATTCAAAATCTCCCTTATCCTCTAGTCACTTTGGTCACAGCTGTGCCATCGAGCCTGTCACGTAGCGCTCAGATATTCATTGGGCCTCACACAATCCAAAAGTGTCCAGTGTCCAAAAGTGTCTGCAGAAATTCAAAATCTCCCTTATCCTCTAGTCACTTTGGTCACAGCTGTGCCATCGAGCCTGTCACATAGCGCTCAGATATTCATTGGGCCTCACACAATCCAAAAGTGTCCAGTGTCCAAAAGTGTCTGCAGAAATTCAAAATCTCCCTTATCCTCTAGTCACTATGGTCACAGCTGTGCCATCGAGCCTGTGACATAGCGCTCAGATATCAGTGGGCCTCACATAATCCAAAAGTGTCCAGTGTCCAAAAGTGTGTGCAGAGATTCAAAATCTCCCTTATCCTCTAGTCACTTTGGTCACAGCTGTGCCATCGAGCCTGTCACATAGCGCTCAGATATTCATTGGGCCTCACACAATCCAAAAGTGTCCAGTGTCCAAAAGTGTGTGCAGAGATTCAAAATCTCCCTTACCCTCTAGTCACTTTGGTCACAGCTGTGCCATCGAGCCTGTGACATAGCGCTCAGATATCAGTGGGCCTCACACAATCCAAAAGTGTCAAGTGTCCAAAAGTGTGTGCAGAAATTCAAAATCTCCCTTATCCTCTAGTCACTTTGGTCACAGCTGTGCCATCGAGCCTGTGACATAGCGCTCAGATATCAGTGGGCCTCACACAATCCAAAAGTGTCCAGTGTCCAAAAGTGTGTGCAGAGATTCAAAATCTCCCTTATCCTCTAGTCACTTTGGTCACAGCTGTGCCATCGAGCCTGTCACATAGCGCTCAGATAATCATTGGGCTTCACACAATCCAAAAGTGTCCAGTGTCCAAAAGTGTCTGCAGAAATTCAAAATCTCCCTTATCCTCTAGTCACTTTGGTCACAGCTGTGCCATCGAGCCTGTCACATAGCGCTCAGATATTCATTGGGCCTCACACAATCCAAAAGTGTCCAGTGTCCAAATGTGTCTGCAGAAATTCAAAATCTCCCTTATCCTCTAGTCACTTTGGTCACAGCTGTGCCATCAAGCCTGTGACATAGCGCTCAGATATCAGTGGGCCTCACACAATCCAAAAGTGTCCAGTGTCCAAAAGTGTGTGCAGAGATTCAAAATCTCCCTTATCCTCTAGTCACTTTGGTCACAGCTGTGCCATCGAGCCTGTCACATAGCGCTCAGATATTCATTGGGCCTCACACAATCCAAAAGTGTCCAGTGTCCAAAAGTGTGTGCAGAGATTCAAAATCTCCCTTATCCTCTAGTCACTTTGGTCACAGCTGTGCCATCGAGCCTGTGACATAGCGCTCAGATATCAGTGGGCCTCACACAATCAAAAAGTGTCCAGTGTCCAAAAGTGTGTGCAGAGATTCAAAATCTCCCTTATCCTCTAGTCACTTTGGTCACAGCTGTGCCATCGAGCCTGTCACATAGCGCTCAGATATTCATTGGGCCTCACACAATCCAAAAGTGTTCAGTGTCCAAAAGTGTGTGCAGAAATTCAAAATCTCCCTTATCCTCTAGTCACTTTGGTCACAGCTGTGCCATCGAGCCTGTGACATAGCGCTCAGATATCAGTGGGCCTCACACAATCCAAAAGTGTCCAGTGTCCAAAAGTGTGTGCAGAGATTCAAAATCTCTCTTATCCTCTAGTCACTTTGGTCACAGCTGTGCCATCGAGCCTGTCACATAGCGCTCAGATATTCATTGGGCCTCACACAATCCAAAAGTGTCCAGTGTCCAAAAGTGTCTGCAGAAATTCAAAATCTCCCTTATCCTCTAGTCACTTTGGTCACAGCTGTGCCATCGAGCCTGTCACATAGCGCTCAGATATTCATTGGGCCTCACACAATCCAAAAGTGTCCAGTGTCCAAAAGTGTCTGCAGAAATTCAAAATCTCCCTTATCCTCTAGTCACTTTGGTCACAGCTGTGCCATCGAGCCTGTGACATAGCGCTCAGATATCAGTGGGCCTCACACAATCCAAAAGTGTCCAGTGTCCAAAAGTGTGTGCAGAGATTCAAAATCTCCCTTATCCTCTAGTCACTTTGGTCACAGCTGTGCCATCGAGCCTGTCACATAGCGCTCAGATATTCATTGGGCCTCACACAATCCAAAAGTGTCCAGTGTCCAAAAGTGTCTGCAGAAATTCAAAATCTCCCTTATCCTCTAGTCACTTTGGTCACAGCTGTGCCATCGAGCCTGTGACATAGCGCTCAGATATCAGTGGGCCTCACACAATCCAAAAGTGTCCAGTGTCCAAAAGTGTGTGCAGAAATTCAAAATCTCCCTTATCCTCTAGTCACTTTGGTCACAGCTGTGCCATCGAGCCTGTGACATAGCGCTCAGATATCAGTGGGCCTCACACAATCCAAAAGTGTCCAGTGTCCAAAAGTGTGTGCAGAGATTCAAAATCTCCCTTATCCTCTAGTCACTTTGGTCACAGCTGTGCCATCGAGCCTGTCACGTAGCGCTCAGATATTCATTGGGCCTCACACAATCCAAAAGTGTCCAGTGTCCAAAAGTGTCTGCAGAAATTCAAAATCTCCCTTATCCTCTAGTCACTTTGGTCACAGCTGTGCCATCGAGCCTGTCACATAGCGCTCAGATATTCATTGGGCCTCACACAATCCAAAAGTGTCCAGTGTCCAAAAGTGTCTGCAGAAATTCAAAATCTCCCTTATCCTCTAGTCACTTTGGTCACAGCTGTGCCATCGAGCCTGTGACATAGCGCTCAGATATCAGTGGGCCTCACATAATCCAAAAGTGTCCAGTGTCCAAAAGTGTGTGCAGAGATTCAAAATCTCCCTTATCCTCTAGTCACTTTGGTCACAGCTGTGCCATCGAGCCTGTCACATAGCGCTCAGATATTCATTGGGCCTCACACAATCCAAAAGTGTCCAGTGTCCAAAAGTGTGTGCAGAGATTCAAAATCTCCCTTATCCTCTAGTCACTTTGGTCACAGCTGTGCCATCGAGCCTGTGACATAGCGCTCAGATATCAGTGGGCCTCACACAATCCAAAAGTGTCAAGTGTCCAAAAGTGTGTGCAGAAATTCAAAATCTCCCTTATCCTCTAGTCACTTTGGTCACAGCTGTGCCATCGAGCCTGTGACATAGCGCTCAGATATCAGTGGGCCTCACACAATCCAAAAGTGTCCAGTGTCCAAAAGTGTGTGCAGAGATTCAAAATCTCCCTTATCCTCTAGTCACTTTGGTCACAGCTGTGCCATCGAGCCTGTCACATAGCGCTCAGATATTCATTGGGCCTCACACAATCCAAAAGTGTCCAGTGTCCAAAAGTGTGTGCAGAGATTCAAAATCTCCCTTATCCTCTAGTCACTTTGGTCACAGCTGTGCCATCGAGCCTGTGACATAGCGCTCAGATATCAGTGGGCCTCACACAATCAAAAAGTGTCCAGTGTCCAAAAGTGTGTGCAGAGATTCAAAATCTCCCTTATCCTCTAGTCACTTTGGTCACAGCTGTGCCATCGAGCCTGTCACATAGCGCTCAGATATTCATTGGGCCTCACACAATCCAAAAGTGTTCAGTGTCCAAAAGTGTGTGCAGAAATTCAAAATCTCCCTTATCCTCTAGTCACTTTGGTCACAGCTGTGCCATCGAGCCTGTGACATAGCGCTCAGATATCAGTGGGCCTCACACAATCCAAAAGTGTCCAGTGTCCAAAAGTGTGTGCAGAGATTCAAAATCTCTCTTATCCTCTAGTCACTTTGGTCACAGCTGTGCCATCGAGCCTGTCACATAGCGCTCAGATATTCATTGGGCCTCACACAATCCAAAAGTGTCCAGTGTCCAAAAGTGTCTGCAGAAATTCAAAATCTCCCTTATCCTCTAGTCACTTTGGTCACAGCTGTGCCATCGAGCCTGTCACATAGCGCTCAGATATTCATTGGGCCTCACACAATCCAAAAGTGTCCAGTGTCCAAAAGTGTCTGCAGAAATTCAAAATCTCCCTTATCCTCTAGTCACTTTGGTCACAGCTGTGCCATCGAGCCTGTGACATAGCGCTCAGATATCAGTGGGCCTCACACAATCCAAAAGTGTCCAGTGTCCAAAAGTGTGTGCAGAGATTCAAAATCTCCCTTATCCTCTAGTCACTTTGGTCACAGCTGTGCCATCGAGCCTGTCACATAGCGCTCAGATATTCATTGGGCCTCACACAATCCAAAAGTGTCCAGTGTCCAAAAGTGTCTGCAGAAATTCAAAATCTCCCTTATCCTCTAGTCACTTTGGTCACAGCTGTGCCATCGAGCCTGTGACATAGCGCTCAGATATCAGTGGGCCTCACACAATCCAAAAGTGTCCAGTGTCCAAAAGTGTGTGCAGAAATTCAAAATCTCCCTTATCCTCTAGTCACTTTGGTCACAGCTGTGCCATCGAGCCTGTGACATAGCGCTCAGATATCAGTGGGCCTCACACAATCCAAAAGTGTCCAGTGTCCAAACGTGTGTGCAGAGATTCAAAATCTCCCTTATCCTCTAGTCACTTTGGTCACAGCTGTGCCATCGAGCCTGTCACGTAGCGCTCAGATATTCATTGGGCCTCACACAATCCAAAAGTGTCCAGTGTCCAAAAGTGTCTGCAGAAATTCAAAATCTCCCTTATCCTCTAGTCACTTTGGTCACAGCTGTGCCATCGAGCCTGTCACATAGCGCTCAGATATTCATTGGGCCTCACACAATCCAAAAGTGTCCAGTGTCCAAAAGTGTCTGCAGAAATTCAAAATCTCCCTTATCCTCTAGTCACTTTGGTCACAGCTGTGCCATCGAGCCTGTGACATAGCGCTCAGATATCAGTGGGCCTCACATAATCCAAAAGTGTCCAGTGTCCAAAAGTGTGTGCAGAGATTCAAAATCTCCCTTATCCTCTAGTCACTTTGGTCACAGCTGTGCCATCGAGCCTGTCACATAGCGCTCAGATATTCATTGGGCCTCACACAATCCAAAAGTGTCCAGTGTCCAAAAGTGTGTGCAGAGATTCAAAATCTCCCTTATCCTCTAGTCACTTTGGTCACAGCTGTGCCATCGAGCCTGTGACATAGCGCTCAGATATCAGTGGGCCTCACACAATCCAAAAGTGTCAAGTGTCCAAAAGTGTGTGCAGAAATTCAAAATCTCCCTTATCCTCTAGTCACTTTGGTCACAGCTGTGCCATCGAGCCTGTGACATAGCGCTCAGATATCAGTGGGCCTCACACAATCCAAAAGTGTCCAGTGTCCAAAAGTGTGTGCAGAGATTCAAAATCTCCCTTATCCTCTAGTCACTTTGGTCACAGCTGTGCCATCGAGCCTGTCACATAGCGCTCAGATATTCATTGGGCCTCACACAATCCAAAAGTGTCCAGTGTCCAAATGTGTCTGCAGAAATTCAAAATCTCCCTTATCCTCTAGTCACTTTGGTCACAGCTGTGCCATCAAGCCTGTGACATAGCGCTCAGATATCAGTGGGCCTCACACAATCCAAAAGTGTCCAGTGTCCAAAAGTGTGTGCAGAGATTCAAAATCTCCCTTATCCTCTAGTCACTTTGGTCACAGCTGTGCCATCGAGCCTGTCACATAGCGCTCAGATATTCATTGGGCCTCACACAATCCAAAAGTGTCCAGTGTCCAAAAGTGTGTGCAGAGATTCAAAATCTCCCTTATCCTCTAGTCACTTTGGTCACAGCTGTGCCATCGAGCCTGTGACATAGCGCTCAGATATCAGTGGGCCTCACACAATCCAAAAGTGTCCAGTGTCCAAAAGTGTGTGCAGAGATTCAAAATCTCCCTTATCCTCTAGTCACTTTGGTCACAGCTGTGCCATCGAGCCTGTCACATAGCGCTCAGATATTCATTGGGCCTCACACAATCCAAAAGTGTCCAGTGTCCAAAAGTGTCTGCAGAAATTCAAAATCTCCCTTATCCTCTAGTCACTTTGGTCACAGCTGTGCCATCGAGCCTGTGACATAGCGCTCAGATATCAGTGGGCCTCACACAATCCAAAAGTGTCCAGTGTCCAAAAGTGTGTGCAGAGATTCAAAATCTCCCTTATCCTCTAGTCACTTTGGTCACAGCTGTGCCATCGAGCCTGTGACATAGCGCTCAGATATCAGTGGGCCTCACACAATCCAAAAGTGTCCAGTGTCCAAAAGTGTGTGCAAAGATTCAAAATCTCCCTTATCCTCTAGTCACTTTGGTCACAGCTGTGCCATCGAGCCTGTGACATAGCGCTCAGATATCAGTGGGCCTCACACAATCCAAAAGTGTCCAGTGTCCAAAAGTGTGTGCAGAGATTCAAAATCTCCCTTATCCTCTAGTCACTTTGGTCACAGCTGTGCCATCGAGCCTGTCACATAGCGCTCGGATATCAGTGGGCCTCACACAATCCAAAAGTGTCCAGTATCCACAAGTGTCTGCGGAAATTCAAAATCTCCCCTGTCCTATAGACACCTTGTACCTTGTATTACATTACTATATAGTTTGTTGGATTTTGTCTACATTTCTACCAAAAATGAGGAAGGCTGGTGGAAGAGGCCGTGGAATTGGGCGGGGGTTGGCAGCTGGTAATGATGGTGTTGGTGGTGGATCTGATGGTAGTGGCAAGAGCAAAATAGGACCGAATGCAGGAGGTGTTGAGCCTGCGTCATCGTCTGGCTACCTAAGGCCTCGAACGCTTAGTTTTCTAGGAGTTGGCAAACCGCTTTTAAAGCCAGAGCATCAGGAAAAAGTTTTGTCTTACATTGCTGACTCAGCCTCCAGCTCTATCGCCTCCTCTTCTTCAGTTGTAAAAGTAAAGTAAAAGCAGTGAGTCGTCATTGGAGGCTCATGTTCATGAACCACACCTTTCCTTGTGTCCTTCACCCCAACCGAGATTGAAGGATGACGCAGGCCATAATACTGATTACTCCATGGAGCTGTTTTCACATACCATGCCTGGATTATCAAGTCAAATGGTGAATTACCCAGGCCAAGATGAATCTGACATGGAGTGCACTGATGCACAGCCGCTGATAGATGATTCTGTTGGTACATTCACTCAGAGCACTACATTGTCCTCGCAGTGTACAGAGCCAGATTCTGACCCTGATGAGACTCAGGTGCCCCTTCCCGCACACTATACCACCATACACGGTGACACAGAGGAAGGTGCACATGACATAGAAGAGGAGGTGATGGATGACCCAGTTGTTGACCCAGATTGGCATCCATTGGGGGAAGAGGGTGCTGCTTCCAATAGCTCAGATGAGGAGCAGCCACAGCAGACATCGACATCGCAACAGCTGTTATCTGGCAGGCCCGTAGCACTCCAAAGACAGGTTCCAAACATCAAAATAGTTGCTGGACAGCTTGTCCAGAGGGTCAAAAGATCACAGCGTGCTAGGCCGCAAAATGTCTGCCAAAGTAGGAAGAGTGCAGTGTGGCACTTTTTTGAACAAAATCCTCATGATCAGGCCAAGGTTATCTGTAAGAAGTGCGCAAAGACCTTTAGCCGAGGGAAAAATCTGAAAAATTTGAATACCAGTTGCATGCTTAGACATTTAACCAGCATGCACTTGCAAGCGTGGACACAACACCAAACCTCAAGTGCCACATGTGCAACTGATCACAACGAAGGTAGTCAGCAACGCTACATTGTTTCCCCCACTGTAAGCCCACCGGTTAGCACAGCAGCAAATGTTGAGGTGTCGTTGCAAGGCCACAGCAGTCAGGGAATCCCACTGTTATATCAACGAAAGACTGATTCTAGGCCATCAGAAAGAACACCAACTCCATCACCATCATCAACCCTCTCTCAGTCCGCCCTGTCCACCGCTACTTCCACCATATGCAGCTCTCAAGTCCAGCTCACCCTCCCAGACACTATGAGTAGGTCAAGAAAGTACTCAGTCTCTCATCCGCGTACACTGGGTTTGAACGCCCACATTGCCAAACTAATCTCGTTTGAGATGATGCCCTTTCGGTTGGTGGAAAGCACAGCTTTCCGCGAACTCATGGCCTATGCAGTACCACGCTATGACCTACCCAGTCGCCACTTCTTCTCTCGCAAAGCCATCCCAGCCCTCCACCATCATGTGAAAGACCGCATTGTCCATGCACTCAAGCAGTCAGTGAGCGGAAAGGTGCACCTCACAACTGATGCATGGTCCAGTCGGCATGGCCAGGGCCGTTACGTGTCCATCACTGCGCACTGGGTTAATGTGGTGGATGCAGGGTCCACAGGGGACAGCGGTGGTGGGACAGTGCTGCCTAGCCCACGGTATAGGAAACAGTTGGCTGTAGGCGTTCGACCCTCCTCCTCCTCCTCCAGAAGCGAAAGCTCGTCCACAGAGCGCAGTCGTACAAGCACTCCATCTGCAGCTGCCACTGTTGCACACGATGTGTCCCCCTATCGAGCAGCTAGTGGAAAGCGTCAGCAGGCTGTGTTGCAGATGATGTGTTTGGGCGACAGACACACCGCCGAGGTGCTGGCCGAGTACTTGAAGCGACAAACTGAGTCATGGCTGGGCAGTGTACATCTTGAGGCAGGCAAGGTAGTTAGTGATAACGACCGTAATTTTGTGGCAGCCATAGCCCTTTCAAAACTCAGCCACATACCTTGCTTGGCTCACACCTTGAACCTGGTGGTGCAGTGCTTCCTCAAAAATTATCCGGAGTTAACAGCCCTGCTCCAGAAGGTGCGAAGACTGTGCACGCACATCCGCCGGTCGCCTGTACACTCCGTTCGTATGCAGAAGCTGCAGCGATTGCTCCACCTTCCCAACCACCGCCTCATTATCGACATTGCAACAAGGTGGAACTCCACCCTGCACATGGTGGAGCGGCTGTGCGAGCAGAGGCAGGCCATAATGCATTTGTGGGAGGATACACGGCCAGGCACTTTGAGAGCAGACATGGTGTTGACAGGTGTGCAGTGGTCGAAGCTGAAAGACCTCTGTAAAGTCCTTCAGTGTTTTGAGGAATGCACACGGCTGGTAAGCGCAGACGACGCCATCCTAAGCATGAGCATCCCACTTATGCATCTGCTCATGCAAACTTTGACGCACCTTAAGGAGCAGGCGTCTGCAGCCAATGTTGATGAGGAGGAAGAGGAGGAGGGAATCCTTGATGACATTCAGCCATTGTCTGCTCAGGGACCTCTCCTGGACGAGGTGGAGGAAGAAGAGGAGGAGGAGGATGATGATGGGGATGATTACTTAGGGGAGGAGGATGCATCTCGTGGGGCAAGTGAAAATGTTGGCATGGCAAGGTCTGGTACAGGGTTTGTGCGTGACTGGAGGGATGTGGATTTGCCAGAAAGTGCTCTTCCACCCAGCACTCGCAGTGCATCATTGACACCGGGAACATTGGCCCACATGTCAGATTATGCCTTGCGGATCCTAAAAAGGGACCCCCGCATTGCCAAAATGATGAACGATGACGACTACTGGTTGGCCAGCATCCTGGATCCACGCTATAAAGGCAAATTACAAAACATCATGCCACAGGAGAACCTTGACCTAATATTGGCTAATAAACAAGAAACTCTGGTAAATCGGTTGCTTGAGGCATTCCCAGCACACAGCAGCGGTGATGGTTCTCACACGAGCCGTACGGGCCGGGGGCAGCTTGGCAGAGGTGTTCGTGGTGCACACAGCAGAAGTGGCGTTGGAGACAGGGGTTTCATGACAATGTTGTGGACTGATTTTTCAAATACCGCTCACCCAACTGGTAATACTGCATCGATGGAAAGTGACAGGAGACAGCAGTTGTCAACTATGGTTACAAACTACTTTTCCTCCCATACCGATGTTCTCCCACACAGGTCATTCCCCTTTGACTATTGGGCCGCTAAACTGGACACCTGGCCTGAATTGGCCCAATATGCCTTACAGGAGCTCGCTTGCCCAGCTGCAAGTGTGCTATTGGAAAGAGTCTTCAGAGCAGCTGGATCAATCCTGACAGAAAAAAGGACCCGTCTGTCAACCCAAAATGTGGATGATCTAACCTTCATTAGAATGAACCATGCATGGGTTTCCAAGGATTTTGTCCCACCTTCCCCTGATGACACATAGGGTGACAGAAAAATGGCTTGCTTTGGTCCACCTCTTCCTGGGACTTCACCTATTTCGCCTTTTGCATCAGCTGAATGTCCAACATCAACATATGCCACTTTCTAAAACTCCCTAACTGTGCTGCCTCCCCCCCATGGCCGGGGTCACCACCTAGCGCACGACACCGTGCGAGTGCCGTTGCCCTGGATAGGTGGGTAGGCCGACTCTTGGGCGCGGGCACTGGCACAGGGTCCCTCATAGTGCAATCAAGTGTCTCTGACAGTGGTGGTGCACACCCGTCGTCAGACACACCGCTGTACTATGAGGGGCCCAGTGCCAGTACCGACGCCCACGAGTGGGCCCCCCTTGCTTGGGCAGGGCCCCAGCATTTGCAATCTTTACCACTCCCTGCTCCTCCGCTGTGTAATCTGGGCCGTCAAATCCATACTGTGCCTGACACCGTCTGAGCCTGCCTCCTGATGTATAGACATATATTTTGAATGTGTACGCTATCCATACATGTTATCCAGGGATACGGTACCCTTTCTAACCTTTGTGCAATCACGTGCGATCCATACTGGGCCTAACACCGTCTGAGCCTGCCTCCTGAGACATATATTTTGAATGTGTACGCTATCCATACATGTTATCCGGGGATACGGTACCCTATCTAACCTTTGTGCAATCACGTGCAATCCATACTGGGCCTGACACCGTCTGAGCCTGCCTCCTGATGTATAGACATATATTTTGAATGTGTACGCTATCTATACATGTTATCTGGGGATACGGTACCCTTTCTAACCTTTGTGCAATCACGTGCAATCCATACTGGGCCTAACACCGTCTGAGCCTGCCTCCTGAGACATATATTTTGAATGTGTACGCTATCCATACATGTTATCCGGGGATACGGTACCCTTTCTAACCTTTGTGCAATCACGTGTAATCCATACTGGGCGTGAGAACGGCTGGCGAGCTGTTAAGCAAGCTACAGCACCTGTGGTTTGCACACGTAAGTTTTTCATTTTTTCAGGAATGACGGTTAGGCCTAATTCCGGAACTGCGGTTGACCTGCACTTACTGGGAAATCATTGTTCGCCGGTAATAATTGTAATCAGTGATCCCCATCACTAACGTTGTTCAGCGGGTTATCTGCACCTGTAAGCGACAAACGCTGGCCTTTTCAGTGTAGCGCACATGCAGCCACGGACATGTAAGGGCATGACACACCAGTTATTGGCCAATCTCATGTGCCAGAGCCTCACGTGTCCCTCTAGTAAGCCGGACTCGGACCGCGGGGCATGACGGAGTCTCGTTCGTTAACGGAATTAAGCTTGCAATGTGTGCATCTGTTCTGTAGCTGGCATGGTTGAGGTTTCCCAGGTGGAGTCGAATTTAACCGTAGGCTCCACTCCTGGTGGTGCCCTTCTGGACATTCCTTTAAGGTTCAGCTTTGCAACCATACTGCCCACGTAAAACAAACACTTTGCCTTTATGAATGCTGTTTGGAGGATCATGACTCGTGGGAATAACGCCGCCCAATCAGTTAACCTGCTAGAGAGATCGTTCGTTGCTCCCAAGCATGACATCACACTCCCTAGGAAGAAGGTAATGCCACTGTGGCGACCGTACTCCTGGGGGCGACACAAGTGCACTGATGCCCAGCCACTGCTCGATGAATCTGCTGGTACATTGACCCAGACCACTACATTCCCCTCGCACGCTACACGGCCTGAATCTGACCCTGATGAAACTCAGGTTACCCTTCCCATATACAGTTCCATCTTACACGGTGACAAAGAGGAAGCTGCAGATGAAAGTGCAGGTTCGGCCCACCCGCCATCAGACACACCACCGTACTATTAGAGGCCCTGTGCCAGTGCCGTCGCCAACGAGTGGGCCCCCCCTGCTTGCTCAGGATCACAGCACTTGCAAGGTTGAAATACTGTGCAGTGAGATGGAAGATGGGGACGACGAGGAGTCCAGACAAGTACAGGGATTCCCTAGCGAGGAGACTTATTTGATTGTTTTCAATGTTGGGACAGCAATTTTTGGGGAGCACTATACTCTGGAGAATGATAGATGGGGCCCACCATACACTGGAACATTCCAAAGGTGGACATCAGACACTGGAGCAGCATTTACAGGGCCCATTATACACTAGAGCATTAGAAATGGGGCCCATTATGTTTGGAGCATTATTTGGGCCCATAAGACAGTGGAGCTTCATCCATGGGGACCAACATATACTGTAGCATTATATGGAGCTCATCATATACTGTTTCAAACATTATACGGGACCAATGATTCTGTATGGAGAAATAGATGGGCCTTGTCATGAGATGTAAAAAGTGAAGTATTTTTCATTGTACTATACCGCTATTTCTCTGCCGTATCGGAGCATGATGAGTTGTGGTATGTGTTAAAGGGGCGCTCTTTCGCCTAGGGCACATGAAAACCTGGAGCCAGCCCCCCCCCCACAACTTTAGCCAAATAACCCCCATTTTTCAGTGCGTAACTTGCATTATGAAGTTAATTAAGGTTGACAAGCTTAAGTAAGAAGAATTGATGCTTTTGGCATTCAAATGGGCACTGTAGGTGTGTTTCCTGTCCTCCTCTCACTGCCGACTTTTATTCCCCATTGACTTACATTGGGTTTCGTGTTTCGGGACGACCCCGACTTTTCCCTATAATCGGATGATCTTGCTCGACCCGACTTTTGGAAAAGTCGGGTTTCACGAAACGAAACTCGACCCTAAAAAACCAAAAGTCGCTCAACTCTACTCATCTCTATTGGGGACAGGTTTGTCTCATTTCTAATTCATCACAAGTTAATCTGATTTTGTCCTTTGTTTCAAACTGAGCAAAGGGTGCTACTAGTCATGACTTTGAATTGTTTACAATTCCTTTTTCCTAACAATTATTTATTTTGTTATTTTTGTGTGTATTGCTATTCTGTGTTAAAAATGTGCTATTGTGGTATTTTAGAAGTCCAAGTAGTTTCACTAAACATTTTATTTCAGGATATACATGGCATATGTAATATTCAGGGTAGCTAATATTTTCCCCTAGAAGTATTGTTTCGTAATCTAATGTCCAATGGAAACATAACACAAGACACATTTTTTTAGAAATCAAACAAGAATACCTGAATATGCCACCTTATGAAATCACATGCACTAAGTTGTTAAAATCTGTAGTATTCTCAGGGTTATTACAAATTGTGTGTTTTTATTTCATTAGTAACAAAAATGTAAACAATATTTAGGTTATATACCTGTATATATATTTTTCAATATCTTGTTGCTTAGCCAGTAAAGCACAAAACAATGTATTCTGGGCTCTGAAGTGGTCTATCTGACCTCCAAAGCTTCTGTTATTTTGCTCATTGATTGTTTTTTTTGTTATTGAGTTCTCCACTATAAATTGCTGAATTGAGGGTATTATATATTATTTTATAATCCTGGCAGGCTTGTATCTGGAGTAAATGAGGGTTTGTTCTATTCTTTTTTCACTGTCTCAAAAACAAACGCATATGTAATGAACAGTTGGTCGTGCTTTGTAAAAGTAAATGGGGAGTAAGAATAGTAACAAAATAATTAATGGGAGACTATGTTAAATTCCCCCTGCTCAATAAACACAGTCAAATTAATTAAAATGTTCCAGTGCTTAATATATAGAGGAAAAATAGGTTTATAGCCAGGTTTTGTGTACTGTAAATGTCTCAAGAGCTTTAATCTAGAAAAATCACACAGTTTTTTTCTAATTATTGACCTATATACTGGTTCCTTAAAGTGTACCTCCAGTTATACAGAACAATGTGGTATTGGAATCTACACAATAACCATTTTTTAAAGCAGTTTTCAATACCTGCATGGACCCATCCAGGTTTTTGCCATTTTAGAAGTTACCATCTCCTGAGCGTTACAATTACATTATATTCCACATCAGTGGAGAAGACTTCTACCGTAGAATAAAAAAAGTGATGTTCTTAGTTTTTAGAGAATAATCCGATTTGTATCCCACACAAAAAAGATCCTTTTAATCCTTTAAATTAAAGGGGTTTCCCATTTTGCAATCAGTTGGGTTCTGTGAAGTGGAACACTCACCATTAATCCAAAAGGAACTGTTTAGTATAATTTTTTCTCACTCTCTTGATTGTTTTCGTATGTTCCTTGGATGGCATATGTCAAGCTAATTGAAGATTCCTGACCCTGCTCTTATGATTATTGTAATTTTCAAGTAGAAAAACTGCATAAAAAAGACACCAATATTATTAATGGCATATAATAGGCTGTGAGTTACATTATGGATTTTTTATGGTGCTCAGGAGCTTTAATTTTTTATAAAAACTTGATCGTTTGTCCTGCAGTCCTACAGTACTGGGTTTTATTCCAACCATGGTAAAATACATATTTAGATGGCACTACCCAGGGCCGGACTGGCCATCTGACAATTCTGGAAAATTCCTGAAGGGCCTGTCTGCTTGTGGGCTGCCTTGTCTGCTATGTTGTTAGCAGAATCGGTGTTCTCAAGACAACCATACTGTTAAGAGTTGTGGTGGAGCACAAAGTTGCTGACTCCGTTACTTACGTCAGCAGGCCTTGGGTATCATTAGAAATATTAGTCTTGTAGTAAATCTTGCTTTCCTCCATCCAGGGTAATATTAGTAGCAATATATCCCATCTGGTGCTTAGGGACAGGGACAGCTTGGGCCTGTGTGATTTCAAATGCCAGGCCTGAAATTCAGCCCCAGTCTGTACCTAGTACTACCTGTATTTCTCTGAAAATAAGACAGGGTTTTAGGTTATTTTTTTTCTCCGAAAGATGATTTAATAGGGGATAGCAGAAGAAATTTTTGAACCCCTCTCCATAATCTTTGAAAATTCTTGGAGAACAGGAGAAGTCCCAGAAGACTGGAGAAGAGCAAATGTTGTTCCTATCTTCAAAAAGGGGAAGAAGGTGGACCCAGGCAACTATAGGCCGGTGAGTCTGACTTCTATACCAGGAAAGATCTTTGAACAAATTATTAAACAACATGTATGTCAATACCTGGATAAGAATGAAGTGATTAAACAGAGTCAGCATGGGTTTGTAACTAATATGTCATGTCAGACTAACTTAATTTCCTTCTATGACGGAATCACTGATTGGGTGGATCAAGGAAATGCTATAGATATAGTATATCTTGACTTCAGCAAAGCATTTGACAAAGTATCTCATACAATCCTTATTGAAAAAATGACTAAGTATGGAATGGACAAGGCAACTGTTAGGTGGATTCATAACTGGCTTAGTGATCGGACCCAAAGAGTGGTCGTAAATGGCTGCACATCCAGTTGGAAGAATGTCTCAAGTGGGGTACCACAGGGCTCTGTCCTGGGCCCTGTATTGTTCAACATCTTTATCAACGATTTAGATGAAGGAGTTGAGGGTAAACTGATTAAATTTGCTGATGACACAAAGCTAGGAGGGATAGCTAATACTAGAGAAGAGAGAGAGAGGATTCAAAAAGATATAAATAAACTGGAGAAGTGGGCAGCAACTAACAGAATGGTTTTTAACAGGGAAAAATGCAAAGTACTACATCTGGGCAATAGAAATGAAAAAAGCATATACAGAATGGGAGGAATAGGCCTAAGCAACAGCACATGTGAAAAAGACTTGGGTATACTAATAGATCACAGACTGAATATGAGTCAACAGTGTGATGCAGCAGCAAAAAAGGCAAATGCAATTCTAGGATGTATTAACAGAAGCATACAGTCTAGATCACGTGAAGTCATTATTTCCCTCTACTCCTCTTTTGTCAGACCTCATCTGGAATATTGTGTCCAGTTTTGGGCACCACATTTTAAAAAAGACATCAACAAACTGGAGCAAGTTCAGAAAAGAGCAACCAGAATGGTGACCGGTCTGCAAACCCTGTCTTATGAGGAAAGGTTGCAGGATTTGGGATTCTTTAGTTTGCAAAAGAGAAGACTGAGAGGAGACTTAATAGCTGTCTACCAATATCTAAAGGGCTGTCACATTGTAGAAGGAGCAACTTTATTCTCATTTGCAAAAGGAAAGACTAGAAGCAATGGGATGAAACTGAATGGGAGGAGACACAGATTAGATATTAGAAAAAACTTTTTGACAGAGTGATCAATGAGTGGAACAAGCTGCCACGAGAAGTGGTGAGTTCTCCTTCAATGGAAGTCTTCAAACAGAGGCTGGACAGACATCTGACTGGGATGATTTAGCGAATCCTGCTTTGAGCAGGGGGTTGGACCAGATGGCCCAGGAGGTCCCTTCCAACTCTACGATTCTATGATTCTAAGGCTTATTTTTAGGGGAAGTCTTATTTTTTATCCATGAACAACAAGCCACATTTATTCATGAACAAAAAAAGTCAACAGTTAGTCATATTTATAATCATGTCATCACACAAACTGCACATACATATGTATATAATCTATATACATATGTATATAATCTATACACACATCACATGCACATGTTTATACACACACTGTACATACATATGCAAATATACACACACTGCACATATGGCACACACCAGCCAGTCTCCTCTTCAGTTCCTCTAGACTCCTGCAATTAGCCCCTTTCCTACAATGGACGTACTATTCCGTCCATGTGACCTGGGACCTAAGTCCCAAGGATGGAATAGTATGTCTAGTGAGATCAGCGGCCGGGTTTCAGCTGATTATCACAGCTGACACCCAGCACAATGTGTCAGGGGCGGTCACGGACCGCCCCAGACACGTTAACCCCTTGCACACCGTGATCAAACATGATCGCGGTGTACCGGGGGTTAAATTGAAGCATCGGCAGGGAGGGGGCTCCCTCCGTGCTTCCCTGAGCCCCCCACTGCAGCGCAATGTGCAGCGCTGCTGCGGGGGGCTCTATCCCTGCAGGTCCCCGAATCCAAGATGGCGACAGGGACTTTCGAGGGCCTGCAGGGAGCTGGCTTCCTCAGTGCCTGCAAAGCGCAGGCATGAGGAAGTCAGCGTCTATGCCTGTGACAGATCGCTGTCCCTCTGTCCTTGTTCACATTCACGTCACTTGACAAGTGGAAAGGTTTTAAATACAAGAGTTAGGACTGTCCCACAAGGGTTGCCGTGACGTGGCGGGATGGCTTCTACATTATTTTGATCAAAATTATGTTAACTAAATACCCTTATTATTACTATTATTACTACCTTCATGCAATTTTTGCAATATATTTTTTTACTTTTTTATTCCAGGATATTTGTTTTGTGTTTTGCTTTTTGGTTTTCTCTGTGTAAAGGTCATGTGTTCATATGCAATCACATTTTGCATGCACATTAATTTACTTTTTCTGCTCAGACCCAGTTTCTCATTTGTTTCATTGTGCATTCTGTGCATATAAGGGTGTGACCGCCCTGTTTCTGAGTTGGAAAATCCATCCTGTCTGGCCTATACTATTACTGGTGGTTCAGTCCCTCTGTCCTTGTTCACATTCACGTCACTTGACAAGTGGAAAGGTTTTAAATACAAGAGTTAGGACTGTCCCACAAGGGTTGCCGTGACGTGGCGGGATGGCTTCTACATTATTTTGATCAAAATTATGTTAACTAAATACCCTTATTATTACTATTATTACTACCTTCATGCAATTTTTGCAATATATTTTTTTACTTTTTTATTCCAGGATATTTGTTTTGTGTTTTGCTTTTTGGTTTTCTCTGTGTAAAGGTCATGTGTTCATATGCAATCACATTTTGCATGCACATTAATTTACTTTTTCTGCTCAGACCCAGTTTCTCATAGCCTAAAGACAGAAAGGGGAAAAACTAAACTGCCCCAGAGCAGACCCCAAAGCAATAGGCAGCCCCCAACATATAATGACGGTGAAGCAAGATGAAAACACTAACACAGATAGAAAGATAGGATGAGCAAATGATGGGGCCCAAGCTAACTAAATAGGACAGGATAGGAAAGCCGCTGTCTGCCATCCGCAAATACCCTATCCAAAATGTGCCAACCGACTGATAGGAAAAACAGGCCCTGAAGTCGCTAGGCTTCAAAAGACTATATCAGCACTCAGGTATATTCTGAAGACAGAGCAAAAGATCAACAGATCAGAGACAAAAATGGAATTCAGCTCACCCCCAGCTGGGGATGGCAGAACTCCCAAAAAACAAGGCAAAACAAAAACAAAACTGAAGAGTACAAAGCAGAGCAGAAAAACTTAGCTTTGAGACGCAGGAATCAGACTGGTCTCCAAGAATCCAGCAGGATCACCAGCAAGGCAGAAGGGCGTCGGCTGCTTTATATACAGTTCTCAATTCCAGCCACCCAGTCATCATCTAGCTGCCCAGGTGTTTGGTAATCAGCCTCACTACCTTCCTTCACCAGAGGAGGTAGTTCATCAGACCTCAACGGTGAAGGGAAAAATGAACTCACAACAGGACCCCATTTCTAATGCTCCAGTGTATCATGTGCCCCAAAGATGCTGCTCCAGTGTCTGATCTGCCCCATTTAGAATGCTCCAGTATATAATGGGCCTCATGGACGATGCTCCAGTGTCAGATGTCCCCCATTTTGAATGCTCCAGTATATGATGGGCCCCATTTTTAATTAACCCAGGCATGGTATGTGAAAAGAGCTCCATGGAGTAATCTGAAGTGTGTGCTGCCGCATCCTTCACTTTTGGTGTGGGTGAAGGACACAAGGAAAGTGGTTGCTCCTGACCAGAAGCCTGCACTTATGACTCAGTGCTTGCATTTTTTAAAACTTCAGAAGAGGAGGCGATAGAGCTGGAGGCTGTTTCAGCAATATAATCCAAAAACAGTTCCTCATGCTCCGGCTTTAAAAGCAGTATACCTACTCCCAGAAAACGGAGCCTTAGAGGCCTTCCAGAGCTACACCATGATGCAGGCTCAACAACTCCTGCCTTAGCTGCTATTGTGTTTTTGGCACTACCAGCAGATGCACCACCACCACCATCAGTACCCAGTGGCCCCCCACGCCCACGTCCGCATCCTCTTCCACCATACTTCCTCATGTTTTAGAAAATTGACCGAAAATACCAGCAGATATATGGTACTGTATCAGAAGCATACAGCTCTATACAGTCTAGGGATAACAGTAAATCTCCATATATATTTCATGAGTCATACACAGATGCTCACAGGCTCAGTATGGATTGCCCAATAAAATAAAAAGGTGAAAAAAGGTACAGTATCACCAGATACAAGGTATATATAGTATAGTATAAACATTCTGAATCTCCGTATACATTTCAGGAGGCAGACACAAACGCTCTCAGGCCCAGTATGGATTACACAAGAATATGAAAAGCTGTAAATGGGTAATGTAACACAAGCGTACAGCTGTATACAGTGTTGGCCAAATTTGAAATCTCGGTATATATTTCCGGAGTCACCCTCAGACGCTCACTCAGTCTGGGTTTGACCATAATAAAAAATGTTGCAAAAAAGGTACTGGATAACAAGATAGCAAGTATATATATTATAGGGCACAATTGAAATCTCCGTATACATAGTCCCGTAGTCAATCTCAGACGCTTACTCAGTATGGATTTGACCATAATACTAAATGTCGAACAAAGGTACTGTATAACAAGATACAAGCTGTATCGAGTACAGGGTAAAAATTGGTATCTCCGATTCACCGTATATATAGAAGGCGTAAACCACACATGCTCACTCACTATGGATGATACCGTAATACAAAATTTTGAACAAAGGTACAGTATCAGCACATACCAGGTGTATCCAGTCTAGGGGTAATTGTAAATTTCCGTCTATACTTCCTGAGTCAGACACAGACACTCACAGAAAAAGGGAAAGGTAGTCGAAGCATACAACAGTATACAGTGTTGTGGTACTTTTAAATCTTCGTATATATTTCTATCTCAGTAAGCCAGTCCTGACTCTCCGCTACTGGAAACTACATGGATACAAGTACAGAAGGAAAGTCGAGTGTTAGCAGAAATTTTGGAATTAATCATCGGGGGAAAACCTCCCGGTAGATGTTGCAGAGGTGATGCAGACCCTCAATTACTGTGTCTGTGGAGACAGTGAAAACGGTTCTTTGTGAAGAAAGGATTGCTTTATCGCAGTAGCGTGGATCACATCACCGTTACTCGTCTCCATCAAATTGTGATCACAGGGAGAGATGTAGACATGGTCCTCACTGCCTCTCATGATGTGTCTGGTCATTTTGGAGTGCCAAAACAGAAGTCACAGACCGTAGGCGATTCTACTGGATTGGCATGAGGGGAGACATTGAAAAATGGTGGCAGGAATGTCACACGTCTGTGACTATCACAACTGTGAAAGGTGATCATAAAGCACCACTACTTCCACTTGTAAGTTGCCGTCCATTACAAATGGTAGCCATTGATCATCTGAAGGTAGAGGCCAGCAGGACAGGGCATAGCTACATCTTAACCATCATCGATCAATACACCAAATTTCTAGTGGCCGTCCCTGTGAAGGATTTAACTACCTAGACTACACAGCGATGGAGCAGGGAGAGGTAAGTATTGCAACTTGCAAGTGCTGTGGCCATGACCAAGCAGGGGGGGCACACTCATGGTCAACGGTACTGACACAGGGCCCCTCATAGTACGCTGGTGTGTCTGACGGCGAGTGGGCCCCCCCACCATCAGAGACACTGTATTGTACTATGAGGGGCCCTGTGCCAGTGCCGTCGGCCATCTGTGGGCCCATCCACCTGTTCAGAGCAATGGCACTTGCCCGGGTGCGCCAGGTGTTGACCCCAGCCATTGGGGGGGTGGGCAGCCCACTTAGGGAGGTTTAAAAAATGGCATATGTTGATGTCTTGGCTGGACATTCAGCTGCTGCAAAGGGCGGAATTGGACAAGTCCAAGGAAGAGGAGGACAAAAGCGAGGCAGTTTTCTGGCAACCTATGTGTCATCAGGGGAAGGTGGGACAAAATCCTTTGAAACCCATGCATGGTTCATTTTAATGAAGGTTAGATCATCAACATTTTGGGTAGACAGACGGGTCCTTTTTTCTGTCAGGATTGATCCAGCAGCACTGAAATCTCTTTCAGATAACACTCTAGTAGCAGGGCAAGCGAGCTCCTGTTAGGCATATTGTGCCAATTCAGGCCAGGCGTCCAGTTTAGAGGCCCAATAGTCAAAGAGGAATGACCTGTAAGGGAGAACATCGATATGGGAGGAGAAGTAGTTTGTAAACATAGTTGACAACTGCTGTCTCCTGTCACTTTTAATCGATGCAGTATTAGCAGTCGTATGAGCGGTACTTGAGAAATCATTCCACAACATGGTCATTAAACCCCTCTCTCCAACGCCACTTCGGCTGTGTGCACCACGAACACCTCTTCCATTGTGCCCACTACGGCTTGTGGGAGAACCATCACCGCTGCTGTGTGGTGGGAAAGCCTCAAACAAACGGTTTACCAGAGTTGCTTGTTTGTTAGCCAATATTATCTATAGGTTCTCTTGTGGAATGATGTGTAATTTGCCTTTGTAGCGTGGATCGAGGATGCTGGCCAGCCAGTAGTTGTCAACCCTCATCATTTTGGCAATGCGGGGGTCCCTTTTTAGTATCCGCAAGGCATAATCGCACATATGGGCCAATGTTCTAGGTGTCAATGCTGCACTGCCAGTGGTGGGTGGAGGAGCACTTTCTGGCAAATCCACATCCCTACAGTCACGCACAAACACTGTAATAATAATAATAATAATAAATTTTATTTCTATAGCGCCGACATATTCCGCAGCACTTTACGTTTCAGAGGGGACTTGTACAGGCAATAGACATCACAGCATAACAATAATCACATAGATCATAACAGATACCAAGAGGAATGAGGGCCCTGCTCGAAGCTTAAAATCTATGAGGGAAAAAAGGGGAGACACGAAAGGTGGGTGGTAACAGTTGCCCTGATTGTATGGACCAGCCATAATGTTAAGTGTGTAACAGTACAGATGTAGGAGATGTAGTGTGGTGCTGAGCCATGAAGAGCTTTGTGGGTGAGGGTAATAAGTTTGTACTGGATTCTGGAGTGGATGGGTAGCCAGTGTAATGACTGGCACAAGGTAGAGGCATCGGTGTAACGATTGGTGAGGAATATGATCCTGGCAGCAGCATTCAAGACAGATTGGAGGGGGAAGAGTTTGGTAAGAGGGAGACCGATTAGAAGGGAGTTACAATAGTCGTGACGAGAATGAATAAGAGAAACAGTCAGAGTTTTTGCGGAGTCAAAAGTAGGAAAAGGTCGAATTCTAGAAATGTTTTTGAGGTGCAGATAACAAGAGTGAGCCAGTGATCGTATGTGGGGGACAAAGGAAAGCTCGGAGTCAAGTATGACCCCAAGACAGCGGGCATGTTGCTGGGGAGTAATAGTGGAACCACACACGGAAATGGCAATGTCGGGTATAGGTACATTAGTAGCGGGAGGAAACACAAGGAGTTCAGTCTTTCACAAGTTCAGTTTCAGATATAGTGAGGACATGATGTTAGACACAGCGTTTAGACAATTGCCGGTGTTTTCTAGAAAGGCTGGAGTGATGTCATGAGAAGAAGTGTATAATTGGGTGTCGTCAGCATAGAGATGGTACTGGAAACCAAATCTACTGATTGTTTGACCAATAGGGGCAGTATACAAAGAGAAGAGGAGGGGGCCTAGGACTAATCCTTGAGGAACCCCAACAGTAAGGGGAAGATGAGAGTAGGAGGAGACAGCAAAAGATACAGTAAAGGAGCGGTCAGAGAGATAGGAGGAGAACCAGGAGAGAAAGGTGTCCTTGAGGCCAATGGAACGGAGCATAGTGAGGAGGAGCTGATGATCCACAGTGTCGAATGCTGCAGAGAGATCCAAGAGAATTAGCATGGAGTAATGACCATTTGATTTAGCTGTTAGTAGATCATTAGAAACTTTAGTGAGGGCAGTTTCAGTAGAGTGTAAAGAGCGGAAACCGGATTGGAGAGGGTCGAGAAGAGCGTTATCAAGGAGATAGCGGATAAGACGGGAGTTGGCCAGGCGTTCCAGGAGTTTAGAGATAAAGGGAAGATTAGAGACAGGTCTATAGTTAGCGGCAAGTTTTGGTTGAGGGATGGTTTTTTAAGTAGTGGATGTATGATGGCATGCTTAAATGAGGAGGGGAAGATACCAGAAGAGAGAGAGATGTTAAATATTTTAGTTAGGTGAGGGGTGACAGCAGGGGAAAGGGGCTGGAGTAGATGTGACGGAAATGGGTCACTGGTGCAAGTGGTTGAGCGAGAAGATGCAAGGAGCCTGCTTACTTCTTCTTCTGTGACTGGTTCAAAATCAGAGAGTGAGCTAGATGCAGTGGGGGAGGGAGGACAGTGCATGGTATGAGGTGATTGGGAGATAATTTCCTGTTGGATCTGGTCAATTTTTTCTTTGAAGTAATTGGCCAGATCGTCAGCTCGAAGCTCCGTGGTTGTGGCCTGTACTCTTGGGTTGAGTAGAGAATGAAAAGTGTCAAAGAGACGTTTAGGGTTATTGGACAGTGAAGTGATGAGGGTGTTGAAATAGGTTTGTTTTGAGAGGTGAAGGGCAGTGTTGTATGTTCGAAGCATAAACTTATAATGGATGAAATCTTCGGGTAGGTTGGATTTTCTCCGCAGACGTTCGGCGCACCTGGAGCACCGCTGCAGGAAACGTGTTTTCAGGGTGTGCCAGGGTTGTCGCCATCTGTGTTGTTGTGTTCTATGTATAGGAAGAGCAAATTCATCCAGGGCACTTTGAAGTGTTTCATTGTAATGCTTCAATGCAGAATCAGGACATGAGAGGGAGGAGACAGGGGCCAATGAAGACTGCAATTTCTTCATAAGTTTCTGGGTGTTAATGGTCTGTATGTTTCTATAAATATGGACAGTGGGTGTGACCTGAACAGCCTGGCAGTTCTTGATACAGAATGAAAGAAGGTTGTGGTCAGAGAGCGGGAGAGGGGAGTTTGCAAAATCATCCACTGCACAAAGCCGAGAGAAGACCAAGTCGAGAGAGTTTCCGTCTTCATGCGTTGGAGAATTAATAAGCTGCAAAAGGCCAAATGAGGAGGTCAGAGATAAAAGGTGAGTAGCAGATGGGGAGAGGGGAAGAGCAATGGGGATGTTGAAATCGCCCACGATGAGGGTAGGGATGTCACAGGAGAGAAAATGTGGAAGCCAAGTGGCAAAATGATCCAGGAACTGATGGGAGGGACCGGGAGGGTGATATACCACCGCCACTTGCATGGAGAAGGGGGTGTAGAGTCTGACGGCATGGACCTCAAAAGTAGGGAAGACTAGTGAGGGTAGTTGAGGGATAACCTGAAAGGTACATTTTGGTGATAGGAGCAGACCAACGCCTCCACCTGCTCTATTGTCTGATCTTGGGGTATGAGAGAAGTGTAGTCCCCCGAATGAAAGAGCAGCAGCAGCGGTAGTGTCTGACTGTTGGATTCAGGTTTCAGTAAGAGCCAGGAGGTTAAGAGAATTAGAAAGGAAAAAGTCATGAGTGAAGGAGAGTTTGTTACACACTGAGCGAGAATTCCAAAGTGCACAATTAAGAGAGACAGATGGCATGCAGGGAATATTAATAAGATTAGAGGGGTTTCTGAGTGTAGCTGTTGGGGGGTTTGACTTTCTATAACATGGGGGACTGTTATGAATGGGTCGCCGAGGAAAAAAAACCAACACTAGCTAAGTCTCAGAAAACCAGAGAGGTTGGTAACTATGCAGACTGCAGATCCCTGATTCTCACCACGCAACTAGCAGCAGTCATGGAGCGTTCCTATGTTGGTCCTAGGCACCTCGTTACAAATGGAGAGCTAAATAAGCCTAAAGCAGGAAAAGAGGAAAACTAACTGCCCCAGAGCAGACCCCAAAGGAAAGACAGCCCCCCACATTTATTGACGGTGAATCAAGATGAAAACACATACAAAGGCAGGAAAATAGGCTGAGCAAATGATGGGGCCAAGCTTACTAGAAAGGACAGGAAAGGAAAGACACTGTCTGCAATCTGCCAAACACCCTACCAAAAATAATGTCCAACACATCTGATCACAAAATTAACCCTGAAGTCACTAGACTTCTCCCACTATATCAGCACTCTGAAATATTCTGAGACAGAACAAAAAGAGGCCAATCTAATAAGGGACAAAAAAAGCAAATTGACAAATACAGATAAATAAGAGTGGAAATTCAACACAGCCCAGCCGGGCTGGCTGACCACACAAAAAACTGAATTGACCAACAAGAGCAAGTGTGAACATTAGCAAAAACAAACTTAACTTGAGAAGACTGGAACAGAGCTGAGTCCAAGACCTGAGAAGCAGACTGAATCACCAGCACCAGGATAGGGCGTCGGCTGTCTTATATCCAGTCTGATACTCCAGAGATCCAATCGTTATCCTCCTCACCAGGTGGCAGATCACTACCAATAAAACCAACCTCACTACCTCCTGTCACCAAAAGAGGGAGAACGGAAGGAGAACTCTCAACTGGTGGAGCAGAAAATGAGCTCATAACAGGGGACCAGGGTAGGGAGCAATGTCTCCTGCGACTAGGAGAAGGAGGATAGAAAGAGTGAGCAGATGGTTAATTGATTTGTGAGAGCGTCTCTGATGTTGAATAGTGGGACTGAATGGATCTGTGCTGTGTAGCAATATGAAAAGACATATACATAGGAGAGGAAAGGAGTGAGGGGCCAATATAGACGTAGTGTAGAGAGTTAATACCAGGGCGGTGGATGTGTGTAAATGCAGCGGCCAGGATATAAATTAGACAAATGCATATGGTGAATATTTGGGGTTGCCCAAATGTACAGGGAATAGATTTATTTATTTGTCTTACTTGTCTCCAGCCCTGTCTAACTGCCATGTTATAACTGCCAGCGTACTTTGATACATGTACTTTGATTACATGTACATAAATGCCCCCCTGCATAAATGCCTTCCCCAGGCTAGCTCTAAATTTATAGAAGGCCACTTCTAAGATCTTCTTTTTTTTTTCTCCCCTTACTCGTTAGCAATCAATCAAACTAAGTTAGGACAGCAGGACACAATAAATGTATTTAGCAGATAAACAAGTGTCCAGGCCTACATGGATCATAAACCACTTTGAAAAGTTACTTGACCTCAATAGCATAAGGGGACAAGCAGGGTGAGTTGAAATAACTATATACCATTATATATGCTGCAAAGATGAATGATAGAGGTTGGACACATGCAAGATTCAGTGAAGTTGCTGGAAATAGTTAAATACCTGTATGAAGAGAATAGAGATGCATGTTAGATTCCGCCATGTTATAACTGCCAGTGTACTTTGATACATGTACTTAGATTACATCTACATAAATGCCCCCCTGCACTGTACCTGACCTTGGAACGCCAACATTTTCTCTTGCCCCCTGAGAAGCATCCTCCTGCCCAAAATAATCATCCCCCTCATCCTCATCCTCCTCCTCTTCCTCTTCTTCCTCCACCTCATCTAGGACAGTTCCCTGACCAGACAATGGCTGACTGTCATCAAGACTTCCCTCCTCCTCCGCTGCCGACGCCTGATCCTTAATGTGCATCAAAATCAAACTTTGCATGAGCAGACGCATAAGTGGGATGCTCATGCTTATGATGGCGTCATCTGCGATTACCAGCCATGTGCATTCCTCAAAACACTGAAGGACTTTACAGAGGTATTTCAGCTTTGACCACTGCACACCCGACAATTCCATGTCTTCCCTCAAACTGCCTGCCCGTGTATCCTACCACAAATGCATTACAGCCTGCCTCTGTTCGCACAGCCTCTCAACCATATGCAGGGTAGAGTTCCACCTTGTTGCAACGTCTATGATTAGGCGATGCTTGGGGAGGTGGAGCAATCGCTGCAACTTCTGCATATGACTGGAGTGGACACTTGAGAGCCGGATGTGCGAGCACAGTCTTCACACCTTATGGAGCAGGGATGTTAACTCAGATAATTATTAAGGAAGCACTGCACCACCAGGTTCAAAGTGTGAGCCAGGCAAGGTATGTGTGTGAGTTTTGCACGGGCTATGGCTGCCACAAAATTACGGCCATTATCACTGACTACCTTGCCTGCCTCAAGATGTAGACTGCCCAGCCATGACTCAGTTTGTTGCTGCAAGTAGTCGGCCAGTACCTCCGCGGCGTGTCTGTTGTCACCCAAAGACATCATCTTTAACACAGCCTGCTGACGCTTACCACTAGCTGTTCGATAGTGGGACACCTCGTGTGCAACACTGCCAGCTGCAGATGGAGTGCTCGTGTGACTGCGCTCTGTGGACGAGCTTTCGCTGATAGAGGAGGAGGATCGAAAGCCTACAGCCAACTGTTTCCTATACCGTGGGCTAGGCAGCACTGATCCACCGCCGCTGTCCCCAGTGGATCCTGCATCCACCACATTAACCCAGTGGCAGTGATTGACACGTAATGGCCCTGGCCATGCCTACTGGTCCATGCATCTGTTGTGAGGTGTACCTTTCCACTCACTGACTGTTTTAGTGCATGGACTATGCGGTCTTTCACATGCCGGTGGAGGGCAGGGATGGCTTTTCGAGAAAAGAAGTGCCGACTGGGTAGGTCATAGCGTGGGACAGCGTAGGCCATGAGGTCGTGGAAAGCTTTGCTTTCAATCAAACGGTAGGGCATCATCTCTAATGAGATTAGTTTGGCAATGTAGGCGTTCAAGCAAAGTGTATGCGGATGAGAGGATGAGTACTTTCTTGTCCTACTCAGAGTGTCAGGTAGGGTGAGCTGGACTGGAGAGCTGCATATGGGGGAAGTAGCAGTGGACCGCACGAAGTGAGAGGGGGTTGGTGATGGTATTGGTGATGTTGGCCTAGATTCAGTGTTGTGTTGCAAAACCATTGTGATTCCCTGAGTGCTTTGGCCTTGCGATGACACCTCCACATTTAGTGCTGGTGGTGTGCTTAACCGTGGCGGTCGTCTTACAGTGGGGGAAGCGATGGAACGTTGCTGGCTACCTTCAGTCAGAGCAGGTGCACATGTGCTACCTGAGGTTGCATGTTGATTAAATGTCTAAGCATGCAACTTGTATTCAAATTTCTGAGTTGTTTACCTCAGCTAAACATCCTTCCGCACTTCTTACAGGTAACCTTTGCCTCATCAGTAGGATTTTGGACAAAGAAGTGCCACACTGCACTCTTCCTACTATGTTATACATTTTCTGGGCTTGCACGCTGTGCTAAGTTGACCGTCTGGCCAAGCTGTCCTGCAACTCTTTTAGCTTTTGTTCCACATTTTTGGACAGCTACGGGCCTGACAGATAACCTCTGCTGCAATGTCAATGCCTGCTGCAGATCCTTCTCCTTATCTGAACTATTGCCAGTGCCACCCTCCTCCCCCAATGGATGCCAATCCGGTTCAAGAACTAGGTCATCCATCACCTCCTCTTTAAAGTCATCTGCACCTTTCTCCTTACCTTACTCTGTGTCACCGTGTATGGTGGTATAGTATGCAGGAAGGGGCACATGAGTGTCATCAGGGTCAGATTCTGGCTCGATAGACTGCGAGGGCAATGTAGTGCTCTGGGTTGATGTACCAGCAGAATCATCTAGCAGTAGCTGTGCATCAGTGCACTCCATGTCAGATTCATCTTGGACTGGGGAATTCTGGATTTGACTGGATAACCCAGGCACGGTATGTGAAAAGAGCTCCATAGAGTAATCTGAAGTGTGGGCTGCCTCATCCTTAACTTTTGGTGGGGGTGAAGGACACAAGGAAAGGTGTTTTTCCTGACCAGAACCCTGCACTGATGACTCCATGCTTGCAGGTTTCGAACGTTCAGAAGAGGAGGCAATAGAGCTGGTGGCTGTTTCGGCAATGTACACCAAAACCTGTTCCTGATGCTCCGGCTTTAAAAGCGGTTTTCCTACTCCAAGAAAAGGCAACCTTACAGGTCTTCTTGGGCCAGATGATGATGCAGGCTCAACACCTCCTGCCTTAGCTGCTATTATGCTTTTGCCAGAACCAGCCGATGCACCACCACCATCAGTACCAGCTGCGCCCCCCCTGCCCACATCCACCACCTTTTCCACCATACTTCCTCATGTTTGGGAAAATGTACCAAAAATACCAGCAGAGAGATGGTACTGTAAGAGGAGCATCCATCTGTGTAAGGTGTATTAAATAAATTAAATCTACGTATATATTTTGTTACTCACAGACGCTCCTTGGCTTTTTTTTCCAGAGTCACACACAGATAACTTCTATTTGTTGGTGATACAAGGTGGTACACGGTAGTGTGGGAGGAGCATACACCGCTATTCGGTGTCTGTATGGAAAATTGTCAATCTCCGTCTATTTGTATAGGGACTGACACACGCTGTCTCTGTCTAGTTTTGACCGTTATCAAACAGCAGATATACGAAACTGTTTGAAAAACGGACAGCTCTCTAAGGTGTAGGTCTGGAAAACTGGAAAAACTCCTCGGCTTGTTCTTCCAGAGTCACACACAGATAGCTTCTATTTGTCCGTGATACCAGCTGGTACACGGTAGTGTGTGAGGAGTGTACACCGCTAAATGGTGTGTGAAAAAATGAATGCTCAGTAACTCACCAGGACAAAATAATAAAAGTTGGAGTGCTTTGAAAAAAGCAGTTTGAACAGTAGTGAGCACACAGCAATGCAGCTAGCAGGTAGCCTTAAAAGGCCACCAGCACTGCTGCACACAACAAAAATCCTCCCCTTTCACTGCACACTAACTGTACAGTGGAAAGCGCTATCAGCAGAAGCAGTTTTTTTTTTCTTTTTCCCTGCCTAGCGCTCTCCCTGTTCAGAATCAGCAACAGCACCTCTCCCTATTCTAAGATCAGCAGAAATAAGAAGGCGGTCAGCGGTCCCAGCCTTTTATACCCACTGTGACGCCACACAAAGCCAGCCAATCACTTCAATGCCCTTCTCTAAGATGGTGGTGGCCTCTGCCCATGTCATCGCATTGCCCACAGTGTGCGTCCTCCATCATTGGCTGAGAAAAGGCGCTGGAAGCATTATTATTATCAGCGACCTCATAGCCAACCTCACGCTATGGTCGGGTTTCGATCGTCGAAACCCGACTTTAGCTAAAGTCGGCTATTTTTGAATTTGATCGACCTGTTTCGCTCAACTCTGCTTATAACATCCTAACAAAAAAATTATGTTTCCAAAATTGTTCTGATACAAAGTAGACATGTGGGAAATGTTATGTATTAACTATGTTGTGTGACACCACTCTTTGATTTAAGTGTACAAAAATTAAAAGTTTGCAAACTGCAAAATTTTCAACATTTTTGGCAAATTTCCATTTTTTTCATAAATAAACACAAGTTATAGCAAAGAAATTTTACCACTAACATGAAGTAAAATATGTCACGAAAAAGCATTCTCAGAATCAGTGGGATCCGTTGAAGCGTCCCAGAGGTATAACTTCATAAAGTGACAGTGGTCAGAATGGTAAAAATTGACTTGGTCATTAAGTACCAAATTGTCTCTGTCACTAAGGGGTTAAAACATGCAATTTAATTTTTTTTTTTTTTACTTTTATTATAGTCATAGAGCTCTTCTTGGTCTGGATTTATAATGTCACAGACTTATGGTTTTTCATATGCAATTGAAGTGCTATTCCCATATTTTGGGGCATATAGTAATAATTAATTGTAGAAGACAGCAGTGTGACAAAATAAAATGCACATATATTATGTGAAGGATATTCACTTGTGTACTGATGTGGAGAATAGAAATGGGACAGACTGGAATCAGATATTAATTTTGTTGTGATTTTTTGAGGATTTTCAAACTTTTAGATCACATAAATATATTTGCATTCAAAAATTGTTAAAGTCGCTATTACTAAGCATAACATTCATATTTTTAAAAATAATTCCATATATGATAAAACTTACTAAAATAGGATGAAAATGAATTATGCTGGCTTTTATAAGAAATAAAGATTGTGTTGGTCCATAGGAAACATTAAAGAAGGGCTTTAAAAACGATTAAATATCATTCTTTATGCCAGAGTAGAGTTCGGGTACATTGATCTCAATTAGAATATAATATGATCTTGACCAATAAAACTTTGAAGCATATTGAACGCATTAAGAGGTAACATTAATTAAGTTGTTTTTCAAGCACTGCTGAAGACAAAATTTATAGTTACTGGAATCATAAAATAGCATCGATGAAAATGTCTACCTCAAGCAAAACATTTCCCCTAGTTGTCTCAGATACTTGGTCTACAACTCGGGTAGCACATGCTGAATGCCAAAATTTTACCAATTACTGGTAGCCAATATTGTGCCCATAGAGGTTGTCAACCAATCCATGAATGGCCTGTATCCAGAGCTCCTTGCTATAGAATAATTTTGTTTTAGAAAGCATTTTTCCTGTCAAAGTGACATGCCAAAAATTTTATCGAGAGGTTCAAGTGGTCAGACCACCACCAATTGCTGAAACAAAAAAAAAAAAGGAGTGCCAGTAGACATTGTCAGCTGAAGATGGCCTAAACGTTCTCAATTCATGAAAGTTTATATGTCAAAATTCTTTACAAAGTTTTGGCGTTTTCACATCAATTTTGTCATAGCTGGGGAGGCGCATGACAGGGCATGACAATCCCAGCTTGCCAAATATATGATGAGCTGTGGTGTTACCGATACCTCTGTCTGCAAAACTGGACTTCCAGTCAGTTGTTGTATTTCCTCTCTTCTGTTTTCTATCTTCTATTTCGAGTACTGGTGTTCTTCATGTGATGCATGTCATTAATGTCAATGACGTGCTTCATGTCCCAAGTGATGGCATGGTATCTACTGAAAAATGCCTGCATCCCAAAATAGAAGAAGACAGAGAATAGAAGATGAAAGAGCTAAGTGGAGGACTGTCAGTGGCAGTAGGGGTATGGGAAGGACCAAACATAGCTGACTTTGAGTGAATTTGCCAAATTACAATTTACAATTACAATTTCAGCAGATTCACTCATCTCAATTAGGCTAATTATTATTATTTATTTATATAGCACCATTAGTTGCATGGTGCTGTACATGAGAAAGGGTTACATACAAAGTTATATTGTTTACAGTAAACAAATTTACTATGACAGACTGGTACAGAGGGGAGAAGACTCTGTCCTTGCGGACTTACATTCTACGGGCAAATTGCAGATGAGCGTATTTTTTGTCTTCTCAAAAAATGTGATTGATTATGCAAATCACACTGATCAGACGCTGATCAGAGTTTGATCAGAGTGTAATCACAGTGTGATCTGATTCTCTCAGATGAGGAGAAGATGGAGAAAAAAGTCTCAATCTTCTCCGTTGAGATTAGTGCTAATGCAATTCGATGTTTTGTCAGATCGCACTTAGACCAATAATATGGTCATGTCCACGAGCTCTTATTGTTCTTCTTTGTATGTGTAAGAAAGTAGAAGTAAGTGTTTTGTAGTTTTCCCATCATATTTGTGAAACAGATTGCTAATTTATAGGTATTGATAATGGTGTCATGATCAGGGGAATTCATTTTTTGATGTGCGATGTGATCTTTAAGACAAAAGTCTATTTGTAAAAGTCCATGTGTATACTGAATGTATTGAAGCTTTTACATAATGTCGCAACCTTGGTTTGTTTGTTTTTTTCTTGCATTACACATTTTAACTCAGCTGCAAAGATGAACTTAATGTTTTCCTTTTACAGATCTGGTCAATTAAAGGTTGCAGAAACATTCTTGCTAACAATACAATCAATATCTGCAATTTGGCAGCTGTCACTCTCACATTATCGCTAAGCAATATAGCTAAGGTCTCCAATGAGCAATTCACTATGTGTATCATGAGAGAGGCAGAAACATTTGTAGAATAAAGCTAAACATTTTATCACTGATCTGTGAGAAATTCTCAACACAGTTTAGGATTTATAGAGAATGAGAGCTGACAGTGATTGGTAAATGTTACAATACTATTATACATAGACTACAATAAAGTGGAATCTGCCCTGAGGATTCTACCTACAGCATAAAAAAGTGATTAGCTCGCCTGCTAAAATCTAGCTGAGCGATCCTTGCCAATACAATTAGCAATGACTGGAATGACATACGATCAGCTGGCCTATTTAAGTATTTGTTGAAATGCAACAGATAAAATATTCTAAAAGCCAAATCACCTAATACTTAGTCTCATGTAAAGATATTGCAAATTGTATGACTCCTCTGAAGTAATTTAAAGGGGATATCCAGGACTTTAAACAAAAAATCGCATGTAGTTACTAACAGATGCAACTAACTGCCTATTGTACCCGGCGCCTGTTATTGACCGCTCCTGCCAGAGATTCAGCTACACTCTGTCAACAGAGCAGCAATTTCTCTTCCTGTTGACAAGGCATGACTACTGGTGTCATGGTGATTGACAGCCAGCTTCCCCCAATTAGGCAACCTTATTGGTCGCTAGAGAAGAGCAGATCTGATTAGATTCAAATTCGCCAAATTACGCAGCATTTCCTAAGAAATATTAATCACAGCTAATTTATTTTCTGCAATTGTCCCTTTTTATGATCTGAGGTCTGCTGTCACTCCAATGTATAATAAGCATGAAATGTGGGGAAAAAAGCAAAACAGGTAATACCTCATTGCTCAATTCCACTGCTCACAGTCCCTTATACGGTCCTTAGTGCATCTTCTTACTAGGGTTGTTGAAGGGTCATCCCAAACCTAGGAGGAGTCAGAAGTTCTGGTCTAAAAAGTGCATCATAATGTCATGGCACACATTGTGATGTCATGACGTTAGTGCGACCTCAGGGACTCTATCTGGGACTTTTGACTGTAATAAACCCTTGCTGATGCTTCTGTACCAGCTTATTCAAAGATTGTTGTGATGTCACACACGATCCGCGACCTTTCAACATGCGCTGTAGGCCAAGACATCTGACTGTAACTAGGACTAAGATGACCTTGTAAAAGATGCAGACAGATGATCTAGCTTAGTGTGAAGATGCAGCAATGAGTCGAAGTGCCAAGGACTGACGAGGGAAAGCAAGGCAGTGGAGGTGACCAAAGAGGTAAGCAGTGAGAAATGCACACTAGCGCTATCACCTGTCTCTTTTAGGACAGCCTGCTCAAAAGCACCCTTTGCCCAGGTACACACTGGTCCAAGTCCAATGAAATACAAAATGAAAACAAGTTTCACATGCGCTCAAAAGGAGTATTTAAATAGGTGTTCAAAAAAAGTATGGAAGGACAGCTGAACTAGCTTCCTTACCTGTTCACAAAGTGCAGTAATAATGATCCATTCTGGATACTGTTTTGTCAGGATTGATGCGGGGAGTCTTCTTGCCGCTCTATAGTTATGAGGAATCCTGTGTAGAGATGGGCGGACCCCTTGATGTTTGGGTCTGGAGGATACAGCCAAACAGTTAAAAAAGGTTGGGTTTGGATACCTGAACAGTACCCAAACCGGAACCGGAACCCATTCATTTGAATGGGGGGGCCCGAGCATCCAGTGTTTGCCATGCTGTCATGACAGCACAGCAAAAATGGCTTCTGATCGGTGGTAAAATCAATACTGCCGGTTAAACAACCTTGGTCCCCACACCGTCAAATGACAGCATGAACCCACAGCTGTGATCAGAGGTATAAAGTTTACCTCTGGTTACTGGCGTCAGCTGATGGAACTACTGCTTACATAAGCCTACGCCTGCTACCACTAATAACAGCAAGAGCAGGTGGCAGTTGATGGGAGTATTCTTCAGCGGGCACTTGCACTCTAAACAAATAATTTAAAAAAACAGCTTGGGTTCCCCTGTATTTTTGATAACCAGCCAGACACTAACATCTGGGGGCTGCAACCCTCAGCTGTCAGCTTTACCAAGGCTGGTTATCAAGAAAAGAGGGGTACCCACTCTGGTTTTTTAAATTGTTTAAATAAATAATTTTAAAAAAGGTGTGGGGTCCCCCATATTTTTGACAACCAGCTAAGCTAAAACAGACACCTGGGGGCTGGTATTGTCAGCCTGGTATGGGGCCATGGTTAATGGCCCACTCCCAGCCTAAAAATAGCAGCCCACAGACACCCAGAAAAGGTGCATCTATTAAATGTGCCAATTCTGGCACTTTGCCTGGCTCTTCCCACTTGCCTTGTAGCAGTGACAAGTGGGGTAATATGTGGGATTGATGTCACCTTTGTATTTTCTGGTGACATCAAGCCCACGGGTTAGTAATGGAGGGTTATCTGTAAGACACTTTTCCATTACTAATTCTATAGTTGTATGGTAAATACATGGCTTATGTGAATTATCTGGACTTTGCAAAGGCATTTGTTAGTGTACCACATAACAGCTTTATACTGAAGTTCTGTATGCAGGGACTGGGGGAAACTATATGCAGATGGATAAAGAATTGGATAACAGACAGGAAACAAAGAGTCATCATAAATGGCAAGTTCTCTAAATGGGATATAGTTAGCAGTGGGATACCGCAGGGATCTGTGCTAGGACCGATTCTTTTTAACCTCTTTATTAATGACCTTGTGGATGGGATTGAGAGTAAAGTGTCAGTCTTTGCTGACGACATCAAACTATGTAGGATATTAAAATCTGACCTTGACATTACAATATTACAAAACGATCTGGAAAAGATGACAGAATGGGCAAACACTTGGCAAATGAGATTTAATGTAAATAAATGTAGAGTAATGCACCTGGGACGAAGTAATCCTATTTTTGCATATACATTAAATGGGAGTATACTCGGGACTACAGAACAGGAGAAGGACAGGAGAATTCTGGTTACAAGTAAGCAAAACAGCAGTACTCAATGTCAAGCAGCAGCCACAAAAGCAAACAAGATTTTAGGATACATAAAAAGAGATAAAATCCTGTGATCCCAATGTATTCTTACCTCTTTATAAATCACTGATGAGGTCACATCTAGAATATGGGATCCAGTTTTGGGCTCCACATTTTAAAAAGGATATTCAGAAGTTTGAATCAGTTTAAAGATGGGCAACTAGATTATTACAAGGGATGGAAGGCCTCTCATATGATGAAAAGTTGGAAAAGTTGGGCTTGTTTAGCTTAGAAAAAAGATACCTCAGAGGCGATCTCATTTACAGTCATGGCCAAAAGTATTGACACCCCTGCAATTCTGTCAGATAATATTCAGTTTCTTCCTGAAAATGATTGCAAACACAAATTCTTTGGTATTATTATCTTCATTTAATTTGTCTTAAATGAAAAAACACAAAATAGAATGAAGCAAAAAGCAAAACATTGATCATTTCACACAAAACTCCAAAAATGGGCCGGACAAAAGTATTGGCACCCTCAGCCTAATACTTGATTGCACAACCTTTAGCCAAAATAACTGCGACCAACCGCTTCCGGTAACCATCAATGAGTTTCTTACAATGCTCTGCTGGAATTTTAGACCATTCTTCTTTGGCAAACTACTCCAGGTCCCTGATATTTGAAGGGTGCCTTCTCCAAACTGCCATTTTTAGATCTCTCCAGGTGTTCTATGGGATTCAGGTCTGGACTCATTGCTGGTCACCTTAGAAGTCTCCAGTGCTTCCTCTCAAACCATTTTCTAGTGCTTTTTGAAGTGTGTTTTGGGTTATTGTCCTGCTGGAAGACCCATGACCTCTGAGGTAGACCCAGCTTTCTCACACTGGGCTCTAAATTATGCTGCAAAATTTGTTGGTAGTCTTCTGACTTCATAATGCCATGCACACGGTCAAGCAGTCCAGTGCCAGAGGCAGCAAAGCAACCCCAAAACATCAGGGAACCTCCGCCATGTTTGACTGTAGGGACCGTGTACTTTTCTTTGAATGCCTCTTTTTTCTCCTGTAAACTCTATGTTGATGCTTTTGCCCTAAAAGCTCTACTTTTGTCTCATCTGACCAGAGAACATTCTTCCAAAATGTTTTAGGCTTTTTCAGGTAAGTTTTGGCAAACTCCAGCTTGGCTTTTTTATGTCTCGGGGTAAGAAGTGGAGTCTTCCTGGGTCTCCTACCATACAGTCCCTTTTCATTCAGATGCCGACGGATAGTACGGGTTGACACCGTTGTACCCTCGGACTGCAGGGAAGCTTGAACTTGTTTGGATGTTAGTGGAGGTTCTTTATCCAACATCCACACAATCTTCCGTTGAAATCTCTTGTCAATTTTTCTTTTCCGGCCACATCTAGGGAGATTAGCCACAGTGCCATGGGCTTTAAACTTCTTGATGACACTGCGCACGGTAGACACAGGAACATTCAGGTCTTTGGAGATGGACTTGTAGCTTTGAGATTGCTCATGCTTCCTCACAATTTGGTTTCTCAAGTCCTCAGACAGTTCTTTGGTCTTCTTTCTTTTCTCCATGCTCAATGTGGTACACACAAGGACACAGGACAGAGGTTGAGTCAACTTTAATCCATGTTAACTGGCTGCAAGTGTGATTTAGTTATTGCCAACACCTGTTAGGTGCCACAGGTAAGTTACAGGTGCTGTTAATTACACAAATTAGAGAAGCATCACATGATTTTTCGAACAGTGCCAATACTTTTGTCCACCCTCTTTTTTAAGTTTGGTGTGGAATTATATCCAATTTGGCTTTAGGACAATTCTTTTTGTGTTTTTTCATTTAAGACAAATTAAATGAAGATAATAATACCAAAGAATTTGTGTTTGCAATCATTTTCAGGAAGAAACTGAGTATTATCTGACAGAATTGCAGGGGTGTCAATACTTTTGGCCATGACTGTATATGTATAAGTATATATGTGGTCAGTACAGAGGACTGACATGTGACTTATTCCTACCAAAGACCATACTGAGAACCAGGGGGCACTCATTATGGGTGGAAGAAAGGTGATTCCGGAAGCTAAATAGGAAAGGGTTCCTTAGGCTGGGGTCACATTGCGTTTAACAGTTCATTAGACGGACTGCGTTACAACGCGGTATAACTCGATGTAACGCAGTCCGTTAACGCTCTCATTGACCCCATTATGTGGCGCATCGCGACACAAGCCGTAAAGTGGCACGCGTTCCCGATGTGCCATCATTCAGTGACGGAGCCTCGGACATGGGCTGCAGCGTCTGAGGCTCCCTCACCGCTAGCGCTGATGAATCATCAGGGCTAGCGGGTATAGCATAACGCGATCGCGTTATGCTATACCGTTAACACAATCGCGTTATGCTATACCATTAGCGCAGCCCGTCAAAGCTATGCATTGAATGGGCTGCATAACGCAATCTGAACCTGGCCTTATAGTTAGATCAGTCAGACTGTGGAATGCCGACCACAAGAGGTACTAATGGCAGACACTATGACAGCTTTTAAAAAAGGGCTGGATGATTCCTTAATACACATAACATTGCGGGTTATAGTTAAATTAGTGATGAAATGTACAATTGGTGGAGAAAGGTTGAACTTGAAGGACCTAGGTCTTTTTTTCTACCTATGTACTGTAACTATATATACTGTGTTTACCAGGTTTTTGCATTAAATTTATTTATTTTTTTAAATGTTGACAATGGTTTTTGATTTTTTTTATATCACAAACTTTAATAAAAATGTGAAACTAGAAAACTTGCAATTTTCACACTGACCAATGGGGCTGTCATGACTGTGGCCGCAGACACGGCCCAGCAGGCGCCTCCACGCCGACGGCGAGGGGCGGGCGTCCCCCGGGGACACAATATGGACCCTCTATACCACAGAGGGGGACCCAGGCCTACCCGAACTAGGGAAGGGCAGCGACCAGGATTCTGTGGCAGCTGAGCATGTGGACAAGGACACGTAGGACTTGATGACACCACACAACTTCAGGTATAAATAAAGTAAAGTTTACTTAAAGTAAAGTCACAGTACATAGACAAAACTAGGACACACGAGGTCATCAGGACTTCAGGACACATGAGGTCATCAGGACATCAGGACACACGAGGTCATCAGGATACACGAGGTCATCAGGACATCAGGACACACGAGGTCATCAGGATACACGAGGCCATCAGAACATCAGGGTACACAAGGTCATCAGGACATCAGGGTAACCCACAGGACATCAGAGTCACCTGCAGACATCAGACGGGAGTCGTTTGGTTCCGGACATCCAACACGACCTACAGGCACCACTGCAGTCATCCAGCTCCAGGCAGCGGTCATCAGGTTCCAGACTGCGGTCAGCAGGCTCCGGGCATCAGACCTAGGAAGGAACTCAAGCGTGATGGTGCTAACACCGCAGGATTGCTGGGCCTGCATGGAGCTAGCACTGCATGGTAGTCAGAGCACAGCATAGTAGATGCTCAGCAGGAACACCAGTTACAAGGGTCTCAGAGTCACTGGGTGTGGGGCTCCAAACACAAAGGGATTCCAGGAACATAACACAGCAGACAGTTCAGACATGGTCAGGTACAGGATCAAGGATTCAAGCCTGGATACACCGCCTCCAGGGCAGGGTGAATTTAGACAGGGTCAGGTACAGGACAGGTACAGGATCAAGGATTCAGGCCCGGATATACCGCCTCCGGGGCAGGGCGAGGGAACAGGACAAAGCAGGAATCAAGGCAGGGAATTTGGTACCAAAACAGAGACTGACGAGGTCCAGAGACACAAGACACACATAGCAAAGTCCAGGAGCTTTGTGAGTTGTGAGTAGCTCTGGCCCCGCCCATACGGCAGGGTAACTTTATAAAGGAACTGCCCCTCAGCAATTGGCTGGGGACAGCATTTCAAGTACACACACTAATCCTGATAAAAGCAGGGGAAGTGTGACCGCGTACACCCTAAGCACACACAGAAACCATCGCAGCACAATCAGTGCAGGAACTGCAGCTTAGAGCACCTGGCATCGTCTGCAAGCCTAGACACACATGGAAAGTCATGCACCAGCTGCAAATGACCTCACAACCCGCGGACAGCTTCCACAGCGGCGACCAGGGATCGCACATGCGAAAGGTCAAGCAGCAGAGCAAAGACCTAAACCCAAATGTGCAGCTACACAGCAGAGCAGGGAACTGAGCAGGCTCCATACAGGTAAAAGCCAGCAGTATCCCTGCTCAATTTGGGGGAAAGGAGTAAGGGGTTAAAGCAAAAAACATGCATTGTCAGGCCGACAACCAAATACAAACAGAACGGTGTGACATGGGCTTTTTTAGACTCATGCTTCCTGTTTTCAGGAAGAGTTTACAGGAGATTTCTTATCAGTAAGGTCAGGATTACAATGACAGGTAACTCCTCTATACACACAGGTGATAACACAGGATCCACCAATCACGATACGTGGCGTCACAACAAACCCTGCTCCTCCTTCCTTCAAAATGACTCATTTGACACTTCAATACAAAAGATAGGGCTGGGATCTGACCATTGTGGATATCTATGTGTTATTTCCTGAAACAAAAGGAAGCATGAGTCTAAAATCGAAAATAATAGTCAGTGTGAAAATTGTAACATTTTGTATTTTTTTTATTTGTAATACAGATTATCCTAAGTAAAACTGCCAATATTATTTAAAAAAATAAATTAACTCAAGAACCCAATTTAGTTAATTTGTAATTTTCTGATTATAGCTTCCCTTAAAGTAAAAAAATAGTCTTTTTTTAAAAGATAAAAGGGTTTAGTTTCAGAAGAGCCAGAAAGAATTTAGATTAGAGAAGTTAAAAAAGAGCATGTTTAATAGAAGAAGTGCCAATCAAAAGTTAATATCATTACATCACACAATTAGATGAAATTAACATAATAGTGTGTGAAATATGGACAATAAAATTATATGATAGTGCCCTTTAATTTATGTGCTTAAGGTGTAAAATTAATTTAATCTATGGTATCAAAAGTACTATCTATTAAGAAATAATGATTGAAATGAATATGCGATATTGATTACCTGAGATGATTAGTGTGGACAATTTCACTTAATTTTCATGTATGTGTCATAAAGACTGAGAGCGGTTACAGACACGGTGAAACTGGAATTCATTTACAGAGTTTATGGAAAAAAATGCAGTCTTGTGAACAGTACATTTTTACATTTGCAATTTTAGAAAGTTTTTAGACATGAAAAAACTAAACAAAGGGCTTATTCAAGTGAATAGATGCAACAGGGAATGAACAGGGAAAAAATGCTAAAAAAATCAGCCGGATTGGGTTAAGTGGGGAGAATGTAAAACAAGAAATGTCGATTCCAAGATCAACACATTGGGGAATGTTCTGGGCAATATTGCAGAAGAGGTAAGCTAGTAAGGGGTGGCAAAAAATACATGTAGCAAACAACATAGTTGAGACAACAATAGATAGGTCAAGATAAAAAATAAACTGATCGTTTTTTAAATGGAAATCTAGTCAAGTCCTTTAGGCAGTATAGTGATTGTCTAAATATGATCTCGAGTTCACCATCAACACCTTCAATTTCTTAAGTTATAAGATATAATGAACCCATTTTGTGAAAGATCAAGGTCTACATGATTTCCAAAGCCTTGGCTAAAACTGTTCTCTCAGCAGCAGGGAGATATCTGAGCTAATTTTTTGAAATGAGTTTTAAAAGGGCATGAGGGCATTCATAACAGGAACGACCATTAGCTCAAATCTATATGCCATAATAAGGCTGTTTGCCAGGGATGTTTAAGGCATCGGACCAGCTGTCAGTAGTGATGCGAAGGTCGTTTGCCTGCTTTACTAAATTTTCACCCAAAATTCTATTCTAGACGCCAGAACATAATAAATATAAAATGTAAAAAAACAAAGAAAATAATACCTCACTGCTGACCTCTCCAGCCACTCTGCTATTAGCTGCCTGCATTTGAGTCTTCTTTCTGATATCACATGCCACATCAATATCCCCTTTACTGAAAGCCAGGACTTCCAGGCCAATCACAATGTGTTGTACAGTCAAGTCAAGACAGCTCAACCTTGGTAGTGCAGTTACCACAAAGGCCTCATTTCAGCCCAAAGTCCTGGCCTAAAGTGAAGAGGCACACAGTGGCAAAAAGAAGTAGACCATAGAGAAGACTACAAGCAGTGGGTCATTGGAGAGCTGAGCAGCGTTGTATTTGCTTTTTTGCTTTTGTGGGATTTTTGTTTGTTTTTTCACCCTAAATGATGCACCAAAATGGTGACAAGTCATTTTTTTGTTGCAAATCATGTATTGAACCATAATGTGTACGAATTCGCACATTATCGCAAATTTCTGGACATTGAACTTAAACTCCACCTATCTGCTCTTCTCTAAATGTGACCATTAAAATATTTTTTTTATGTGTTACTATACTGGAAGTAGTGCAAACTGTAGGAAAACAAAGAAGTGCAAATAAGGTCTTATCCCAGGTTATGCAATGTGGAATTTTGATCAAAAACTGCTCACCTGTTGGTGTAGAGAAAAGACTTATATGTCAGCTGCCGCAGATCCACAGGTCGGCTAGCGACCTAATAGGAGCTATCATCAAGGAAGGTTGTGGACTATATCTGCGCTGCCAGACAATTTAGGATGCAAAACAATGGTTAAAAGACAATGGTGGTTTATTCAACGCATTTCAAAATCATATATGACTTCTTCCTCAGGAAATACCACAAAGACAGTGCTGTGACCTTGCTGTTACATTGCTTATATACATTCAAAATTCAAAAAACGGTGCCAAGGAATCACTTGACATGAGATGACTGGGTTCATGACACACAGAAAACCAGTAAATGCTTGTACAAATATCAAATGATGATATTAATCCATAAATATCTCTTGGTTACAGGATCATTTGAACAGAAAACCAGAAACATTTTGCAAAAATATATGTGTATGCATATCATGGGAAAGGGAAAAGTAGGAAGGGAACCTACAAAAAGATGTGTTTCTTATCGTCAATCAGTTTCCCAGCTCTATGTGCGCATAGAGCTTGGGAAACTGATTCTATGTGTCATGAACCCAGGCATCACATGTCAGGTGATTCCTTAGCACCGTTTTTTGAATTTGGAATGTATATAAGCAATGTAATAGCAAGGTCACAGCACTGTCTTTGTGGTATTTCCTGAGGAAGAAGTCATATATGACTTCGAAACGCGTTGAATAAATCACCATTATCTTTTAACCTTGTTTTGCATCCTAAATTGTCTGGCAGCGTGGATATAGTCCATAACCTTCCTTGATGATAGCTACTATATTGGAAGAGTATTGCTGTAATCCAATGGCTGAAGGAGTGCGAACAGGACACAGCAAGGTATACTTAAAGCTTTTGGAAATAACACCAGAAATAGTAGGAACAATCTGGAGAGGTATGGAAACAGTCTAGGTAAGACTATTCTCAGGAGCTTGAGAATGGAACTAGACTAATAGCTAGACACAGTACTCAAACAGTGAGTCATAGTCCCATGTGGCCCTAAATGGGTTGTCCACTACTCAAGACAACTCCTTCTCAATCACTATCTTCCCCTCTTTTAAAATAACAATACTTATACTAACCTCTGATGCCTGCACCGTTCCAGCTCTTCGGCTCTCTCACTTCCACAAATGTAAGTGATTTGTCCAAAGGTGGGGAGACTGACATTGCAGAACTTGGCCTAAGTGTTCACGTAAGTTCACACTGGTACGCAATCGCAAGAAGAGACTGTACTGATGTAAGGGGAAGGAACTAATTAGGCATGTCTCCTTCGTGAAGGGTCAGGAACTGTCGGGGCTGTCACCTATATTGCGGGGTAAAAAGCTTGAGACACCAGACCATACTCTGTGTTTGAGAAAAGGGGGCATGGCTAACCGGACAGAGCTGCAGAGCCAGTGACCAGACAGAACTTCGGGTGCACGGGATGCCTGTGAGGTAAAATCAGCTGAGAGGCATCTGGGCAGAGCAGAGCAGAGCCTGGGACAGCAGAGCACTTTGACAGGAGACCGTCAACTGAGTACCGCTTAGACACAGCTGTCCCAACCGACATTACTGCCCTCGCTGAGACCACTGACACAGCCGACAATGCTGCCCTCACTGACAATACTGACCGTGAGAGACAAGGTCTGTGAATGGGACTTAGGCGAGTGTTGCTACTGCACAGCGAACCGGCCTGCCCAGTGTAAACTGTGTTTGGGCAGTGCTGAAAATCTCCGTAGTGTTGGGACACTCACTGCTGAGGATAAGGATGTATCCCTCTTTATCACCTCATCTGCTGAACCCAAGACCCGCATCAGGATCCCGAGGATTCGCTGCCATCTTCAGGACCATGGAAGGACACCGCCAACGTCAAAAGATACTACATCATTTACCTCAGGATTGTGACAGACCTCCACTGTCGATGCAATCTAGGCAGCACCAGTCACAGACAGAAGTTCAACCGTGACTGGCGCCTGAGTGATAAGTTATATTTTATTGTATTGTCGGCTTTACTTGTCCCTGTTTCTTAAGTTATCCCCATTAGCCTTTTGCTGTATTAGGGAATATTATTCCTCCGCTTTCTCCCTGCTTGGAGTTTCTACTATATAATAAACCCCTTCCACCCTTGGTCTGTGTACAGTCTGTTACTGCATCCTACATGCCTGCAGTCTCCTAACACTGACACCGCAGGAATGGCGCTGGCACCTGGGTGTGTATAAGTGTTGATATTTTGAAATGGGGAACAATATGGATTTAAAAGGGGTTGTGCCAAGTAGTGGACAACACCTTTAAGTAGGAACAAACAGGAAACAAGATAGCTTCCACAGGTTCAGCATCTCCCGTCTTAGTAAAGGGTGAGTGCAGAACACAATAGGAGCCTCCAGTACGTATGAGTGGAAATGTAGCACATATTCTCAAGATGTATTATAGTAACAACTAGTAGTCAATCTTCAGAAGGACAACAGAATTCTGGCATAATATTTAAGTTGGTGGAACATTAAACAATATATGTCTTAAAAGGGCTATCACTTCATTAAATATCATATTCATTGTATAGATCGTGCATTTAATATATTAAATTTAGACATTAATATACTGGCCAAGAAGATTCCTTCTCCAGAGGAAGTAAGAAGAGCTTATACTGTCAGTTGCCAGAGGGGAAGGCGAGGGATTGCCTTAGAGTCTACCCCCAAAGTCACTGCTTAACAACACCAAGAGGCACACAGGACGGTATTTGTTATAGGCATATTGTAAGAAAAAAATAATGGGATGGACGTTCATCTCCAAGTAAACCAAGCCAAACTACGAAAACCATCTGAGTTTGAAAAATATGGAATATGTTTTATTTTGGCTGTTAAATGGTAATAATAATAATCTTTATTTTTATATAGCGCTAACATATTCCGCAGCGCTTTACAGTTTGCACATATTTTCATCACTGTCCCTGATGGGGCTCACAATCTAAATTCCCTATCAGTATGTCTTCGGAGAGTGGGAGGAAACATGAGTAGAGTTGAGCGATACCATCCGATACTTCAAAATATCGGATCGGAATGGATCGGCCGATCTTTAAAAAAAGTATCGGTATCGCCGATGCCGATACCGGAAGTCCCATTCAAGTCTATGAGACTTCCAGTATCGGAATTGGAAAAACCCTTTCCTGCCCTTGTACAGCCTCTCGGGGATCTGTACGGGCCTTCCGGGGGTCTCTGCCGGCCTGCCGGGGGTCTGTGCCGGCCTGCCGGTGGGCTGTGCGGACTGCCAGGGGTCTGTGCACCCTGTGGGGGTCTGTACCGGCATGCCGGGGGGCTGTGCCGGCCTGCCGGGGGGCTGTGCTGATGTCCGGGGGTCTGTGCAGGCATCGTCCGATGGGACTACAAGTCCCATCGGGCGATGCCTGCTACCATGACAGTGATTGACACATTAGCCAATGATGGGACAGTAGTAGTCCCATCATCCGGCTAATGTGTTAAATGTAAAAAAAAAAAAAAATACTACATACATACATACTACATGCATGCTACATACATACTACATGCTACATACATACTACATATATACTACATGCATGCTACATACATGCTACATACATACTACATACATACTACATACATACTACATGCATGCTACATACATACTACATGCTACATACATACCACATATATACTACATGCATGCTACATACATACTACATGCTACATACATACTACATGCTACATACATACTACATATATACTACATGCATGCTACATACATACTACATACATACTACATACATACTACATGCATGCTACATACATACTACATGCTACATACATACCACATATATACTACATACATGCTACATACATACTACATGCTACATACATACCACATATATACTACATGCATGCTACATACATACTACATGCTACATACATACTACATGCTACATACATACTACATATATACTAAATGCATGCTACATGCTACATACATACTACATACATACTACATGCATGCTACATACATACTACATGCTACATACATACCACATATATACTACATACATGCTACATACATACTACATACATGCTACATACAATACATTCATACAATACATACATAGACATACAGTACATATAACATAGAGTAACATACTTACTAATACTTGTCACATTGTTCCCCGAAGCCATTGTCGTCTACGGAATAAATATTAACATAACAAACCACAAAAATACTCACCCATGATCCGAAGCAGTCCACGAGTGTGTCCCACGACGATCTTGGGTAGAGAACTGCAGCATCAGCTGATGCTGCCGCTCTCTACGGGCTAGGAATCCAATGACGGAAGGTAGGTATCCTTCCGCACTGTATTCCTCCGCAGCTTAAAAAAAAAAGTCCCTAGTCTCACTTTATGGTAAAAGCTGTGTGGGAAATTCCCCTATGTATGTAGCATGTATGTAGTATGTATGTAGTATATATGTGGTATGTATGTAGCATGTAGTATGTATGTAGCATGCATGTAGTATGTATGTAGTATGTATGTAGCATGTAGCATGTATGTAGCATGCATGTAGTATATATGTGGTATGTATGTAGCACGTAGTATGTATTTAGCATGCATGTAGTATGTATGTAGTATGTATGTAGCATGTAGTATGTATGTAGCATGCATGTAGTATAAATTTAGCATGTAGTATGTATGTAGCATGTATGTAGTATGTAGCATGCATGTAGTATGTATGTAGTATATATGTGGTATGTATGTAGCATGTAGTATGTAGCATGCATGTAGTATGTATGTAGTATATATGTGGTATGTATGTAGCATGTAGTATGTATGTAGCATGTATGTAGCATGTAGTATGTATGTAGCATGCATGTAGTATGTATGTAGCATGCATGTAGTATATATGTGGTATGTATGTAGCATGTAGTATGTATGTAGCATGCATGTAGTATGTATGTAGTATTTATTTAGTATTTTTTTTTTTTTTTAAACATTTAACACATTAGCCGGATGATGGGACTACTACTGTCCCATCATTGGCTAATGTGTCAATCGCTGTCATGGTAGCAGGCATCGCCAGATGGGACTTGTAGTCCCATCGGACGATGCTTGCACAGAACCCCGGACATCAGCACAGCCCCCCGGCAGGCCGGTACAGACCCCAACAGGGTGCACAGACCACCGGCAGGCCGGCACAGCCCCCCGGCAGGCCGGTACAGACCCCGGGCAGTCCACACAGCCCCCCGGCAGGCCGGCACATCCCCCCGGCAGGCCGGCAGAGACCCCCGGAAGGCCCGAAATGACGGCGCATCATGATGCGCACACACCGCGCATCATGATGACGTCATTTCGGCTGTCAATCAACTTTGAACTTCCGATTCCGATGCCCGATATTGAAAAAATATCGGATGTCGGTATCGGAATTCCGATACAGCAAGTATCGGCCGATACCCGATACTTGCGGTATCGGAATGCTCAACACTAAACATGAGTGCCCGGAGGAAACCCACGCAAACACGGGGAGAACATACAAACGCCTTGCAGATGTTGTCCTTGGTGGGAACATTATTTAAAAAAAAATCAGCTACAGCAATTATTTAAAGTATAAGTGAAGTGATAATCAAATATCCACCGAGACTCACGTAACATTAGGATCATCCAGTTTTTTGACATAGAGCAACTGGCCTGATATCCATTGTTCTGCAAATTTTTCCTGCATACAATTTTGGTAAATCTATAGCATGGAAAAATACCCATGACTCAACTTCAAGTCCTTACTTTCTGCTTAACCTTCAAGCTGCATAACTTGCTCAGATTTAACATTTATGATTTTTCCTCCATAATAAATTAATTTGGAACTTTATTATATATATATATATATATATATATATATATATATATAACATTGTAATATACAGTACTGTTGAAAAGGTTTTGGTAGATATGGAAAAAATGTTGCAATGTAAGTATGCTTTCACAAATAAGTGTGCATTTTTTATCACTCGACAAAATGCATAGTGAATAAGCAGAGCAGAGAACTAAATCAAATCAATACTGACCACCCTTTGACTTCAAAATAGCATCAAAGCATCAATTCTTCTTGGTATTCTAGGTACCCTTGTACACTTGAAGGAACTCAGAAGGGAGGTTGTTCCAAACATCTTGAAGAATAACCAAATATATTTTATGAATGTAGGCTTGCATGAATCCTTCTGTGTTATCATGTAGGCCCAGATAGACTCATTGATGTTGAGATGAGGGCTCTGTGGGGTGACAACATCACTTCCAGTACTCCTTGCTCCTCTTGCTCGTCTTTTCACTGAAGAAATTTCTTAATAAAATTAACTATATGGGATCATACTCATTTGCAAGAAAACAAACTAGTGCAATCTGATAAAAAATCGAATTGCACTCTGCCTAATGTTTTTTTATGATTCCCTGCTTATCTGCAATTTTTTTTCTCAGCTCAGATCAGACTGAGAAAAAAATTGCAGCATGCTGCAATTGTCTCCGTATATTGGACAAGACACACCAATGCATGTCAATGGGCATGATAAAAAAAATAGCACAGCACACGGTCCATGTGTGTGTCATCTGATTTTTATGCATTCATCTCCTTGAAAACCCAACATTTCATCAATACAATAGACATAATAGATATATATAAATAAGCATACAATAGATAGATATAATAATGTCAGTGACATATATAATCAGTACAAGGCATGTGTAACTTACTGTACATGCATTTATTTAATAAATAAATATCTGAAAAAAATGAGGTAGGTTGCCCGAAGGTTTAATAACCAGCTGAGGGAGAGCTGACAGCTGGGGGGCTGATGTTTATAGCCTGGGAAGAGGGTAATACACATGCAGCTTCCCAGCTTATTAATATCAGCTTACAGTGGTATTGTCATGATCCAGTGTTGGATCTGGCGGTATTAAAAGCACAAAGTGAACTTTTTTTTACTTTGGTTGAGTTCAAAGGTGTTTTGACTGTCCCCGGTGGTGGTTAGCGGTATCGCACCATAGGTTTAGGTTAATGTTCACTTAATTAGGGATCAGGTGTGACTCCCTATAAAGGTGTGCTTAGGGGGTTCACTCACCGCTGGTGATATTTCCTTCTGAGTTGTTGGAGAGCCTGGTGGAAGGATGGAGCGGGATAGGAGTCCTGTGCAGTCAGCCAGAGAGGATGAGTGCCAGCTAATGGTGTCTGCAGGAAGGACTGGCATGGCTTGGTGGAGTCGCAGTTTGTGGTGTCGGCGGGAAGTGCGGGCATGGCTTGGAGGAGTGGTGACTTGGAAGAGAGTTGCACTCAGCATGCTCTACTTGGTTGCTGAGAACTGGACTCGAGCATGCTTGGAGTCTTGGCAGAGGCTGGACTCATCTTGGGACTCTGTGTACTGGACTGCTGCAAGTGGTGATGGACTCTGCTCCCAGGCTGCACGATGGTGACGGATCCAGTTATGTGATGGATCAGGGTGGAGGAGAAGATGCACACAGGTGGTGGGTTCTGTTGCTAGGAGCGCACGCAACAGAGCAAAGATAAGTGGTGATTCCCCTGTATTGTCTCTTTCCTCATGTGTGTTTTTAGTGCAGTGGTGGGATTAGTCTCCGCACCGACCTATTCCCTAGTGAGGGTTTAGGCTCAGGGCGAGCAAGGGCATTAAGGTACGCGTGCGGCGACAGGTGCGGAGCCTGTTTAGGGAATGTGAGGAGTGTAGGGACACTGGCTCAGGGGAGTGCAGGAGGTTTCCATTTTCCCATTCCCTATCGCAGGGCCCACCATTGTTAAAGTTACCCAGGTTCCCCCCTTATTATTTAAATGCGCTTTACTGGAGGCGGTGTTTCCAGATATATGTATGCATGGCGTGTAATACCTAAATCCGCCAGGTGGAGGCGGCGTATCCACCTGCACGCTTTATTATTTAAATTCGCCCCACTGGAGGCGGTGTATCCAGGGTCACGTGTGTTATGGGTTCGCCTTGCGACATCATCTGCGTCCTGACACACGTGATCATGACAGGTATACTTAGCCTTTACTGGCTATTAAAATGATGGACCCACAAAAAATGACGTAGGGTCCCCTTATAATTAATAACCAGGGTGGGCAGACAGCTTCAGGCTGATATTCATAGGTTAGGAAGGGGCATGAATGTTGGCCCTCTCCCAGACTAAAAACATCAGGTCTCATTAGCCCTAGAAAAGGTGCATCCATAAGCGAGCACTGTGGGAAAGTTTTCATGCTTGCCCTGACTTCAGTAAGGTGAATGAAATTCATATCCAATATGCTCAACTTTCTTACCTCATCGTGGCACGCACAGCTCAGTGTCTCTGCTGCCTAGCAGGCTGAATGCTCACATCATGCAAGCATTCAGCAGGTCATGTAGATGTAGCAGAGCTAGACTCGTCAAGGGACAAATGGATTATGTTCTCGTCAGAGAGGTGGGGAATACCATTGTTTATTTTTTTACTCCTTTACAAGGGACAAGAGCGTAGGAGGATTATTTTCATGTCAGACAAGTGAGGGATAAGGTTGTTTATTATTTTAATTCTTTTCCAGGGGACATGGGCTTCAGTGGATTAGGCATCAAGCTGAGTTTAACTGGGCTTTTTTACTCTAAATTTATAAAAAGTAAAAAAGTGTTAGTGTCTTTATTTCAATTAAAGGACTTTATTCAGGGTGTTTTTTATTTGCAAAATGACTATGGGGTTAGTAATGGGGGTGTCTTATAAATGCCTCACCATTACTAACTTCTGGGTTTGATGTCAGCTGCCAATATAAAGCTGACATAAACCCCAATACTTTAACCCACTTGCTAATGCACCATGGCAAAGAGGAAGAGCGAGGCTAAGTGCCAGAATTGGGGCATCTTACGCATGAGCCTTTTCTGGGGCAGCTGAGAACTAATGTTTTTAGTCTGGGAAAGGGCCAAGACCCATGGGCCTTTTCTTGGCTATTAATATCAGCAAGCAGCTGTCTGCATAGACTTTGCTGATTATTAATTATAGGTCCCCCATTTTAATAACCAGTAAAGGCTAAGTATACAGCTGTGAACTGATATTAATAGCCTGGGATGCATGCTCCATGTGTATTACCCCCTTCCCAGGCTATAAACATCAGCCTCCAGGTGTTCGTTTTCCATCTGCTGGTTAATACAATTTTGGTTAATACAATTTTGTACAGTAAGCTACACACGCATACATTATGGCTGGTCCAAACAATCAGGGCAACTGTTACCACTCACCTTTCGTGTCTACCTTTTTTTCCTCATAGATTGTAAGCTTGCGAGCAGGGCCCTCATTCCTCTTGGTATCTGTTATGATCTATGTGATTATTGTTATGTTGTAATGTCTATTGTCTGTACAAGTCCCCTCTGAAATGTAAAGTGCTGCGGAATATGTCGGCGCTATAGAAATAAAATGTATTATTATTATTATTAAGTACTGATTATATATATCACTCACATATTTCTATCTATCTAGCTATTTATCTACCAATCTATCTATTTGCATCTATCTATCAAACTAGTTTGGAGACAACAAAATGCCTCTCTGGTAGTATTGCCGGATGTTATATGGTATTGCTAAGTTTGACGGGCTTTAAATCAGGAAACATACAGTGTGTGCATTGGTCATATCTGCTGGTAGAAATGGCAAAAAAATATTTTTCATAGTGACCCAGTTTAAATGTGACACTTATAAATACAACTATATAACTTTCACTTGTTTTCAATATTAATATTACTCCTGCAACCAAATGTGCATAAACTTGCTTTATCTTATTTATAAAGTACACTTCTTTTTAAGTGACTGTCAGGTCTATTTTGTATTAAAAAAAACAGCAAACCTTCTGGAAAAAAAGAGAAAACCCACAAAATCCTGTAAACAATCCGAAAATCTACACTCCTTTCTGGCCATAATGTATTAACACCCACAACCGCCATGAAAGATGTAATTATATTCCACATACTTTAGGCAGGATGATATATACGTAGCCTTCATACCATGGGCTGATAAGTGGTTATGAGTAATAGAGCCGAAGTGAGCAGTGTATTAATTCTTCTCATTACACTTAATTTGGTGTTTTATGTCTAGTTTAGTAAGCTTTCTTTCATGTCCCCTTTGTGAACTTGCTTGTGTGAGTCTTTTCGCTTGCACAGAATGTTCCTATTGTGTAGCAGTTCATTTGTCTTAAAGGGATTTCTGTGCCTGCCATAAGTGTGGTCAGCGGGTATTAAATACGGATGTGAGAAGTTGGCAGCAGTCCAGGTTCTTAGCAAAACTTAATCTTAACAGCAAAGTTTTATTTTATTGTTTGTAACTCAAGAACGTGGCCAGGGTTTAACAAAGGCACCGATTTTAACTTTGTAGAAGATGTTTCTGTACTTTTTGCTATAGCAGCTTTTATACATTTATGTTTAAAAACGTGTTAGGCGCTAGCTTTTTAGTGGAAGTTTAATGAGAATTTTAAATACAGAAACTATCAATAAATATGTCAACAAATTCTAGACTTGTTTCTGCAATCTGCTTCTAGTAACAACCCAGTTGGCCACCATGATAGCACCCTAAAGATTGACACTCAGTTCTTCAAAAAATCTCAATTGTAAACCTGTCTCATACTTTCATTAATGTCATAAAAGGTGATGCTCAACCCCTCTTTGGATCACCCCTTATGAATAAGAGTGGAGAATAACCAAATTAAACCATCTTAGTCATTCATGGTTAGTCATTCATGCACATGGGCACCATGTAATTCTACATTTCCACTGCTGCAGTCACTTAAAAAATATAATGCCATCTTAACTTCTGTGAGTTTCTGAAGCCAGATAATAATAAACACATCGCTTTGTCAAATTGAAACTGAGAGTTGTAATGATGAGACAACTAGAGGTGAGCAAATATATTCCAGTCAAATTTAATTCTTCTCAAATTTTACCAAAAAATATATTCTTCAAAATATGAATCTTTGTGAATTCAGTAAAATAGTGGCCAGCTGGGGTCACCATTTTGCTGAACTGTAGAAGGCCAGAAAAACGTTAGAAGAAAATATTAAAATTCGCTCACTTCTACCATCATTACCACAGCCCACCATCCGATCAACCACTTCTCTTCTTTTTGCCTTCTCTCATCACATACATCTTGAGCCTGATTTATGGATTTGCATGCATTTCCTCTAGGTGCTTCGATACAACAATACAGGAACATACAAAAGTTTTATAATGCTGAATAAACATTTCTTTTACTAAACTTCCCAATGTGTGAGGCACGGTTTCTTGAACGTTACAAACAGTTTTAACTACCTATCTAAACTCAAAGTTATGCTACCTAATTTAAAGTGCTATGGAAGCAAACTCAATATCAATTCACATTTTCTAGCAACACATCTCTTTTCTGTTACTTTACCCATTCTCTTACTTTCTTCTTTACATGACAACCACTGGTGTCTGGTTAATCACCTGTAACTTCAATTCTTTATTCACATTCAAGGCATTTGTACTTAAAAATTTCTTTAGTATACCATTTACTATATTTCTACATTTGTAAAACATTCACTGTATTCCTTTCTCAATTATACCCTATAAAATCTGTTATTGAACATTATCACTTTCTAGCTTTCTGTTCCAAAAATATATTAACCATTATAAATAAGTGCAATTGTAGACACTGGTTCTGCCAACATGTCTGGAAATGTTCCTATGATGAGGTAATTCTTCCTTCAAGAAGAGAGAGTCCTATGTAAAACCAAGAGAGAGCACCTAAAGAGGTGCAAACTATGTACAAGTTGCAATTCTGGATCATTCAGTGTTCATGATCTCCACAGTTCAAGTGTGAAAGCTGTCAATTCAACTGGGCTCAACTGGAAAAAACAAAACTAAACCATAATAATCACAAATAGAAAACAAAAGGCACAACGGTGCAAATACCCTCCTGGGTGACGAGAGTTATTTTTGCTAGTGGTGGTCTCCTGCTGGGATTTCTGGAAACTGGTTATTGGAACTGTTTCCAGGGGAGATACTTTGGGTGTCTTCATCCTGTTGCTGGTTGCTTGCCAATTGCATGTACTGTGCCTCCCAAAGGGTGAGATAGGGACTGGTCGGGGTAATTGAAAGGGCCATGGAAATGTCAACTGCCTGCGGGGACGGCATGTCCGCTACCACTGATGGCACTTCGGCTGCGGTCGGCAACCCAGCCGGCGTTGACGCTGGTACCTCGGAGTCCGATTCCTCTGTTTCCATCGGGACCTCAGCTAGCGGCACTGCAGTCGGTGGTCACCGGCGGAGGTCAATTGGGCCATTCCTATTTGTTGGTTCCGCTCCTAAAACTAGGGTCAGATCTGGAGCGGTAATCATACCTTGCGCTCCCAGCTGAGGTTCTGGTCCCGGTGCCTGGTGGTGGACGGCGGCTGCCGCAACTCCCGGTGTTGCCGATGGGGTGGATCGCAGCTGGATTCGGGCAGGGGCAAGGCCGGTTTCTGCCAGAGCCGTCGGAGGCCTGCGCATCCGTGCCCGGTCCAGACGGGGATGCGGTCCCGGCCCTCCATTCTGATCCGGAACCCTCATATATCTCCTCCGGACAGGGCTCATCCAATAGCAATATCCGTTTTGAGGTGGTGATGGGCGCTGCAGAGGGTGTCTCAGCGGTCATTTCCTCCGCAGGGCCGGCCTGGGGGCGAGTTGCTTCTCCTCCCCCCGTTATTCTGGCCTCTCTCCTCCTTCCATCATGGCGTTCTGGCTTTCTTCTTCCTGTCTCGGCTCTTTTCCCACCACTGGCTTCTGCTCCTCCTTCTTGGGGCAGCATCTTCTTCCAGCTCCTCCTTACCAAGCCAGTATATGAACCCCTCGGGGGGTGGGCCATGTCGCCGTTGCATAGTAATTCAGGCAGGAGAGGCCCAGTTCGCTGTCTTTTCTTAGGACCTCCCATGTTGTCACGCCCTTCTTCACCACACCAGTGGCCATTTTTAGCATTCATTTTACAGTCTATTAAATTAGGTCTTCTGCACATTTTCAAAATCTTTAAGTCTTAGGCACACAGAATCCGATGGCATCGGGTCTCGTCATCCAGTTTGTGACGCCAAGTTGGGGCGCCCTCCCAGGGCTGTGGGGTACTTGGTACCGGGCCGGTGTCAGCGGGATGTGTCACAGTGGCGGTGACCCGGTCCGTGGCCCTGGGCGCCCAAGTAATGGGGTAATGGAAATTAAATGAATAGTTTGTGACTCCACCTGTGGTGTTCGGCAAGTGAGATGTTAAGCCGACGCTGCATGCAGATCCTCTGAGACTGGTGGTGTTGTTGCAGCCAAGATGGTGAGGCTCCTCACAGGTGGAGCTGTAGTCCCAGGGCAGTGTAGATGTAGGGGTAGAGGAGAGGCGCAGGCGGTGTAGAAGCTGGTACCCAGATGTAGTGGTACTGAGTGTGTTGGTGCAGGAATGAATGGAGGACACCAGGGCTTGTAGTTCCAAAGCTTTACTCACAGTCTGTAGTACACACAGGTGCCTGCCTCCGTGCCATGTCCTCCGGGTCAGGGATTCAGTCAACCTCCAGGTCAGATGGATGCTCCCTTCCAACACTCTGCCAACATGTGCCAACATGTGCCTTTCAGAACGTCTCTTCTTATAGTGCCTTTAATGTGAAGCACTCCTAGTACTGAGTTACACTGGAGTTCCTCCTGACGGATGTTCCCAAGAACTATACTTTTACAGCAGACAGCTGTAGCCTGCTTCGGGGACTCCTTACTCCTGAGTCCCGGCTCACTATCCAAGTTGCTGTTGTGCCCCCAAGTCTTAGATGGGAGTAGTGCATTTACAGCTCACTACTCCACCAGTGTCTGCTGCAGGACCATTAGTATCCATACAACCTCGGGGACCGGGCCCCGGCCTTGCGCTTAGAACTTCTAGGCAGGGTTCTCTCCTAACCCACGTCCTCTGTTCCCTTTTACTCCTATGTTCCGTGCTAGTCTTTCCTTCTTATGGAAGATCAGGTTTCTGTTTAATGTCTTTCTCCTTCTTTCCTTTCCCATGCCAGCAGACCCAGGTCACTGAGATCTGCTGCAGCACCTCCTTCCTCCATCCCTCTCCCAGGGATCTTCTCTCCTCACTCCTCTCTCACTGACTCCTGACTGAAATTCTAAACCTTCCCACTCTTTTATGTATTCTAACTCCACTCGCCTCCCAGCACGTCTTCTGTTCCAAGCAGGGAGCCACCAAAGGTGCTCTGCTACACTCCAAGCAGGGAGCCGCAATGTGGCTTTGCTGAACTACTGTGTTGTGTGGGATGCAAGTGTTGGAGCGTGGTCAGGAGCCTACAACTTACCTGGATGATGGGGCACCACAGCTCAGGAGGAGGTGCAGTACCTCTGTGGCAACTGAACCCTCAGGCGCGCCACAGCTGCATGCCGTTGCTGTGTGCGCTCCAGTCTCTGCTCTGCCTGCTGTGGTCTTCTCTATGGTCCTGGAGGACCGAATCCAACAATCCTCTCTATGGTCCTGAAGGACCTTACCATGTGGTCCTCTCTATGGTCCTGGAGGACCTGAACATGTGATCCTCTCTATGATCCTGGAGGACTCGACCCGGAAGTCCTCCCCTGGTCTGACCAGGAAGCTCAGGTGCTAATACCCTATATCAGACTGCCGCTTCCTATGGTCGGGGCCTGAGTATCGTGTTGCTTCCCTGCTAGGCTGTTTGGTCTGCTCGGTTGCTCTCTGTATTCTGTGCTCCTGCACTCTGCCCTGTTGTGCTTCTTCGCACACGCTCTTTGCTTGTACGTCATCTGATGTCCAGTGTTTGTCCTTATCCTGTACTTCATCTGGTGTCTTGTCTTCATCTGGTGTCCTGTACCTGGTCCTGTATCTAGCCTTTTGTGCCTTCCCTGTATTCTGTGTTATTGTGCTCCATTAGCACAAGCTCTGCTCCTTTCCTACACTCTGCCCTATCGAGCTCTCTTGCACAAACCAGTTTCTGTACTATGCCTTCCCATGCTGACTGTACATGCTTTGGCCATGTACTCTGCTTTAAGCCCCCTAGCACACACTCTGCCTTGGACCCTGGTGTGCCCCCTAGAACGCACCCTGCCTTGAATCCTGCCCTGGACCCTGGTGTGTCTCCTAGCACGCTTCCTGCCTGGAACCCGACTGCGTGTCTCCTAACACGCACCATGTCTTGAACTCTGGCGTGCCTCCTTGCCTAAACCCTGGCTTGCCTGCTGGATGCCCGGAGCCTGCCGATCGCTGCCAGAGGTCCGGAGCCTGATGACTGTGGCCTGATGTCCGGAGCTGATGTCCACAGCCTGATGTCCGGAGCCTGTCGATCATTGCCAGATGTCCGGAGTCAGATGCCATCTAGCCCTTGCCAAAACCCTGGCATGCCACCTAGCATGTATCATGCCTTGGACCTTTGTGTGCCCTCGCATGCACCTTGCTATGCTTCACTTTGTCCTTGTAACTATGTCTTGTTCCTGATTAAACCCTGAGACCACTCTTTATTGAAGAAACCCTGTGACTACGCTTTGTTATGTCTTGTACCCTGCATGTTCCCTGTTGCCAGATACTCACACCCGTGTCTTCCTTGAGCCGGCCATCTGGTTCCAGCAGTTGTGGTGGCTCACCCCATTGGTCTTGCGCCTGACACTCCCTGTATAGGGGGTGGTTCCTCACAAGGTCAGCTTGCCCTAGGCAGGTGGGTGCCACAACCCAGAGGGTCCACTCTAGAAATCGACTCAGCAGAAGCTGACTCTGTCACACTCAGCAACCGCAGGATGACATCAAGTGACCTACAAAAGGAATGACAATGTCAGCTGGGGTGAAGTGTATGGCAAGAACGTCATGACCCAGGTTGAATCTCACAGATAAATGTACAAAGTAACCTTTTTTTTCCTTAAGCGGTGTGCTTAAGGTTAGTTTTTGCCCCCCGGTGGCCATTAGGGTGATTGCACTGGTGTTTTCAGTTCTAGTTTGCCCCCGGTGGTGGTTAGTGTTATTGCACGAGAATCACTAACAGGTGTGATTGCTCAATAAAGGTGTGTCAGTTGTGCTCACTCACTGTTGGTGATATTATTAGTCTTTTCCAACCATCCTTGGTGAAGGAAGGAGCTGGAGGAGAGCGAGTCCCTGGCAGCTCAGTCAGAGTCCTGGAGAGGCAGCTATAGTGTCGGTGAGGAGTTCCTGCAAAGCTTGGTGGAGTGGCAGCTATGGTGTAGAGCTGCACTCAGTTGCTGGACTCTGTTGCTGGAAAGCTGCACTCAGGTACTGGACTCTGTTGCTCCAAGGAGGCACTCGGGTGCTGGACACTGTTGCTGTAAAGCTGCACTCAGGTGTTGGACACGGTCGGAGGAAGATGCACTCAGGTGTTGGACTCTGTTGCTGGGAGCATTAGCAACAGAGCAAAGCTAAGTGGTGTTCCCTGTTTGTCACTTTCCCTTATGTGTGTTTCAGTGCAGTGGTGGGATTAGTGTCTGCACCATCTACTTCACTAGAAAGGGCTAGGTGCAGGGCGAGCTAGGGATATTAGGTATCCTGATTGGCGCCCGGTGCAGAACCGGCCTAGGGATCATTAGAAGTGTAGAGACACTGACGCAGGGGAGTGCAGGAGGTCTCCATGTCCCCATTCCCTATCGCAGGGCCACCATTGTAATTGTTTCCCTGGTTTTCCCCTTTATTCTGAAATTCACCCTCCTGGAGGCGGTGTATCCAGACTTTCGTGTACTACTGAAATTCGCCTGCTGGAGGCGGTGTATCCGGCTGCACATGTTATTATTTAAATTTGCCCTGCTGGAGGCGGTGTATCCAGGTTCACGCGTGTCATATAAATTCGCCCTGCTGGAGGCGGTGTGTCCAGTCGTGCGTGATCATGACAAAGAACAGTTCGTAACAGGCTCCTAGAGGCAGGGTTCAAGTCAGGTAAAGCTAGAAAAAAGCCTTTCATCAATGAGAAGCAAAAAAGAGCTAGGCTGAAGTTTGCCAAAGACCATGAGGATTGGACCATAGAGGACTGGAGTAAGGTAATCTCTGTTGAGTCTAATTTTCAGCTTTGCCAAACACCTGGTTGTCTAATGGTTAGACGGACACCTGGAGAGGCGTACAAGCCACAGTGTCTTGCACCCTCTATGAATCTTGGTGGAGTACCAGTGATGATCTGGGGATGCTTCAGCAAGGCTGGAATTGGGCAGGTTAATCTTTGCGAAGGACGTATGAATCAAGCCACGTACAAGGCTATCCTGGAAAAACAGTTCATTCCTTCTGCTCAGGCAATGTTCCCCAACTCTGAGGACTGGTTTTTACAGCAGGACAATGCACCATGCCACACAACTAGGTCAATCAATGTGTGGATAAAGGACCACCACATCAAATCCCTGTCATGGCCAGCCCAATCTACAAACCTGAACCCCATTGAAAATCTATGGAATGTAATCAAGAGGAAGATGGATAGTCATAAACCACCAAACAAAGAGGAACCACCAAATCAAATCCCTGTCATGACCAGCCCAATTTTCAGATCTGAAGCTCATTGAAAACCTCTGGAATGTAATCAAGAGGAAGATGAATAGTCACACAAGCGATCAAACAAAGAAGAACTGCATACATTTTTGTACCAGGAGTGGCATAAGGCACCCAAAAGCAGTGTGAAAGACTGATGAAAAGCATACCAAGATGCATGAAAGCTGTGATTAAAAATCATTTTTATTCTACAAAATATTGATTTCTGAACTATTCCTGAGTTAAAACATTAGTATTGTTGTTTCTAAATGATTATGAACTTGTTGTCTCAGTATTATTTGAAGTCTGCAAGCACTGCATTTTTTTGTTATTTTGACCATTATAAATACAAAATTTGGTGCTTAGAAATTCGAAGAAATGTTGTCTTGTCAGTATTATTATAGATTTATAGAATATAAGAGCAATTTACAGTTTACTCAAAAATATACCTATAAAGAGAAGAATCAGACAAACTGAAAATTTTGCAGTGGTCTCTTAATTTTTGCCAGAGCTGTAAATATATATGTACTATATATAACACATCTATATTCCTCTGCTGATTACTCATTGTTTCTTTGTGAACATCTGTAGTGTCAGCATCCCTGTACACTTCCTCATTGCCCCCAGCAGGGATGCTGACTCACTCACTGCCATGGCTCCTGTCCCGTCACCTTTTACTCCTCCTGCTGTCCAGGGTCTGCGCATGACTCACAGATCCCTGGGGCTGTGCTAAGGGCTCCCTTCTTCTTACAGTGATAGCACATACCATTCTAAAGTGTCCCCAGCCAATGAGAAGGTGACACTTATTATTTAAGGCACCTCCACCTAATGGGAGGTGCGTGATCAATGTGTTTAATCAGTTAGTCTGCATGCTTGATAGTTCTCAGGTACCCACCAGTACCTGCCAGTTCCCACTAGTACCTGCCTGTACCCACTTGCTCTGCTCATTACTGCTTGTCTCTGTTTGTGCCTTCCAGCATACCTGCCTGCACCTGCTGTGTCAGTCTGTATACCAGCCATACCTGCCTGCACCTACCTACATTGTCAGTCAGTATACCAGCCGTACCTGCCTGCACCTGCCGTACTAGTCTGTATACGATACCTTGGCAGTCTGCATACCAGCTGCACCTGCCATGCCAGTCTGTACACCAGCTGTATCTGCTTGCACCTGTCGTGCTAGTCTGTATACCATCCGTACCTACCTGCACCTGTCTTGTCTTGCAGTGTTCCTGCCGTGCTTGCCAGTACTTGCCAAGTCAATCCATTATTGGTCGTTCCATCTTCCTGCCCATTTGGGGGTCAGCTGCTGTGTGTCTGAGGTCTGCCCTGAAGTGACACCTGGCATCCATAGGGAGCCATCTAACGTCAAAATCAGAGGCTCTAGCGAAGAGTCAGGGGTTTGACTAGTCACAACCCTCCAGGCTCTCCTTGGGCCACATAACAGAGATTCCACTACCACTTTTGTTACACCATCTCTTTTATTTCCCTTCACATGTAGAAAAAATGATCGGCCACTAAGAAATGTATGATCACTGCACCCTTAGATGAATTCATTGAGAGATGTTGTTTGTAAAATGGGACCATTTTAGGGAGGGTTCTGCTGTTCTGGCATTTCAGGGGTCTGCTAATGTGATGTGGCACCCTAAAGCCATAACAACAAAATCTGCAGTAAAATATGGGGCTCCTTCCCTTCTGAGCTTCTGTGCCTGAAAAGTACATCCCGGTTACATGTAGGGTATTGCCACACTCAGGAGAAATTAGCCCTTATAAAAATTAAAAACTTGGGGCTAAAACAACATTTTAGTGGTAAAAATTTAATTATTATTTCTTAATTGCCCAATGGTATAACATTCTGTGAGGCACATGTGCTGTCAATATGCTGACTGCACCCCTAGATGAATTTATTGGGGGTGTAGTTTTGTAATGTGGTGTCACTTATGTTTGGGTTGGCTTTTCTGGCATGTCAGGCGCTCTGCCAATGTGACATGGAACCCTCAAACCATTCCAGTGAAATCTACACTCCAATATGGTGCTCCTTCTCGTCTAGTCTTTGCACTGTAATGTTCAATGTCTGTAATTCATTGTAATGTTCATTTCCTCCTATTACCCCTTCTGAAAATTAAAAACGGGGGCCAAAGCAACATTATAGTGGAAAAAAATTGTAACTTTCCATTTACTCAGCTCAATATTATACAATTCGATGAATCTCCTGAGGTTTAAAAATGCTCAATACTTACCTAGATGAATTCTTCAAAAGCTTTGGTTTCCAAAATGAGGTCATTTGTGGGGGATCTCTGCTGTTTTGACATGTCAGGGGTTCTTCAAATGTGACATGGTGCCCGCAATCTATGCCAGACGAAATGGCACTACAAAATTCAAATGGCGCTCCTTCCCTTCCAAGCCCTACCGTGTACCCAAGTAGTAGTTTTCCATTTCATATAGAGTATCAGTGTCCTTGGGAGAAAATGCACAACAAATTGTAAGGTCCATTTCATTTTCTCCTGTTACCCTTGTGAAAATGAAAAATGTGGGGAAAACATTTTTGTGGGAAAAATCTATTGTTTCATTTTCACAGCTTGAAGATCGAATACATTTCTGTGAAGCACCTTGGGGCTCAGTGTGCTCACCACACCTCTAAATAAATTCCTTGAGAAGTGTAGCTTCCAAAATAAGGGTCACCTGTGTGGGGTTTCTACTACTTAGGCACATCAAGGGCTCTGCAAACACGACATGACGTCTGCTATCTAGTCCAACAAACTTTACTTTTCAAAATTCAAATGTTGCTCCTTCCCTTCCAAGCCCTGCTGTGCCCCGAAACAGTAGTTTTCCAACTCATATGGAGTATCGGCGTACTCAGGAGAAATTGCACAACAAATTACCTGAAGCGCTAATAAGCGCATTTAATGTGATTTCAACCACTTTGAAGCGTGCTTTTTTAAAATGTTGTCAAGTCAACGTTGGACACTTTCTTTCACATAGGCCCTTCAAATGGGATGTGGTCTATAACAAAATTGGTTTTGCTAATTTTGATGGAAAACGCAAAATCGCTGATCAACTTTAATCCTTTAAGCTTCCTAACAAAAATAAATAATGCTTAAAAAATTATGCTGATGTAAAGTAGACAAGTGGAAAATGTAATTTATTAACTATTTTATTTGATATAACTATCTGGTTTAACGGCGTAAAAATTAAAAGTTTGAAAATTGCAAAATGTTTGCCAAAATTCAGATATTTTCACAAATAAATAAGAAAAAATTGACCTAAATTTACCGCTAATATAAAGTGCAACGTGTAACAAAAAAAAACAATCTCAGAATCACTGGATTATGTTGAATGATTCCACATAAATGGCATTGATCAGAACTGTAAAATTTGGACTGATCATGAAGGTGAAACCCAGCTGGAGGAGAAGGGGTTAAGTCACTGCTACTAGATAGTGGGGGTGGTTTATATTCTAGATAGCAAGCAGTAAGAAATACGATTTTTATTATTTTGAGAGGTAAGATTTTAATAACCAGAAAATTAGAGAGTTGCTTGTTTTTATAAGCACTTTTGCAATTATTATCATCTTTGAAGATGAGAATAACTTTTTTAGCCTAGAAGTGATACAATGCTCCAGCAGTGTAAAAAGCTCCTAAACATCTGAACTCTGAACCTTCAAAAACAGAGATGCAGTTCTGGAAAGAAATCGATGCACAGGCATAATAGGGTATGACAGCATAGTAATAAGATGCAGAACCATGGTCTGCCAGGCAGCCTTTTAAATTGTGTCATTAACAACTGCTACATCTGCACCTTCTCTGCTTCAGTACTGAGTCTGAGTAATACCTCCACAGCTATAAATATTATGTGGTTGTAATTCTGCATCGTTTTTTAAGCCACAAACTGTTAGTGTGCAACAGAAAATTAACAACATGGATATTTATAAGGCCACGTTGACCCACGGGCTGTTAAATCTTGTGGTAAGTGAAAATCTAATGTTTCCTTGAAAGTTAGTTGGTATACGGCAAGGGACAAGTCTACACAATGTCATAACTCATTGTGTTTAAGTGTAAATGCAATCTCCATATTGTAACTAAATGAAGGCAAAAAAATATAAAGGCATACAATGTACCAGAAATATAAGGTAATATTAGAAATATGATGCTTTCCTTTAAAACAAACATTACATCAAGTTTATATTCTGGAATGTAAGAAAATATATGTGGAATTTTCAGGTATTAAAACTGTATTGCTAAGAAGCAAACATGGGAATACCAATGTGTAAGGCTAGCTTCACACTAGTGTTCTGGGCCGCAGAGCACTGCTGCCGCTAAGCCACGCCCCCTGCCTGCCCCCTCTGGTCATCTCCGCCTAGTATCGCACACGGCTACATGCGATCTGCACACCCTATCTTTAGAATAGGGTGCGCAGACCGTGCGCTGACCGTGCGCTATTAGAATTTTGCGTGCGCTGCGCCCTTTTGACTGTGTGCCGGTGTGCGCCGAACGCACCATGTTGCATTTTGGTGCGCTCGGAGCACTGTCAAAAGGGCGCAGCGCGCGCAAAATTCTGCTAGCACACAGTCTGCGCCCCCTATGCTAAAGACAGGGTCTGCAGATCGCATGCAGCCATGTGCGATACTAGGTGGAGATGACCGGAGGGGGCGGGCAAGGGGGGGGCTTAGCGGCGGCTGTGCGCTGCGGCACAAAACGCTAGTGTGAAGCTAGCCTAAATGGGATTTTTCTCTTAAATGTTGTATTGTTTGCTTTTTCATTTTGATAATTTTATGTTCATCTTTATCTATCTCTATTCCCATTACACCATTATAAAATTTAGCAATTTTCACTTTTGCCACTAAGCCTAACACTTGACTAGAACTTCTTGCTCTGTATGCAATGCCCTGAAAAGGTATTCATATATGTGATTTAAAAACACAAAGAAGCAAGGAAATGATATATGTTTTTCTAAATATTTTAAAAATATAAATCTTAAAATTGTGACGGTCATGTGTATTGTAGTAGTGACTAGAGTTGAGCGAAACGGGTCGGTCAATTTAAAAGTCGCCGACTTTCGCAAAAGTCGGGTTTCATGAAACGAAACCTGACCATAGCGTGAGGTCGGCCACGAGGTCGGCGACCATGGCGCCAAAGTTGCTTTTCAAAAGATGCTTCCAGCGCCCTTTTTCAACCAATGATGGAGGACGCACACTGTGGGCAACGCGATGACATAGGCAGCGGTCACCACCATCTTTGAGAAGGGCATGCAAGTGATTGGCTTGCTTTGTGTGGCGTCACAGGGGCTATAAAAGGGCATGCACGCCAACCGCCATTTTACTTCTGCTGATCTCAGAATAGGGAGAGCTCCTGCTGCTGCTGTTGATTCTGTAGGGAGAGCGTTAGGCAGGGAAGAAGATACAAAAAACTGCTTCTGCTGCTAGCGATTTTGCCTGTACAACACACCAGTTAGTGTGCAGTGCAAGGGGAGGTTATATTTTGGTGCATTCAGCTCTGTTTGTTATTAGGCTGCCTTATAAGGCTCCCTGATAGCTGCATTGCTGTTTTCACACTGCTGTGCAAACTGCTTTTTTAAAAGCAAAAATACTTTTATTGTCTTTTTTGCCCAGTTACCAAGCGTTCATTTTTCCACACTTTTGTGTGCAGCAGTCCTGCTTATTAGGCTGCCTGCTGCCATACTTGGGACAGAGAGCATCATTGTCAGCTTGCTCAAGTCTGTAGGGAGATTCAAATTCTCCCCAGTCCTATATAGACATTTTATACACCATCCAATTTCAGCCTGTTATATTGAGGTGTAATCTACACTGGGCCTGAAATAATAGTTCAGGGTCCTCAAGTCTGTAGGGAGATTCAAATTCTCCCCAGTCCTATATAGACATTTTATACACCATTCAATTTCAGCCTGTTACATTGAAGTGTAATCTACACTGGGCCTGAGATAATAGTTCAGTGTCCTCAAGTCTGTAGGGAGATTCAAATTCTCCCCAGTCCTATATAGACATTTTATACACCATCCAATTTCAGCCTGTTATATTGAGTTGTGATCTACACTGGATCTGAGATAATAGTTCAGTGTCCTCAAGTCTGTAGGGAGATTCAAATTCTCCCCAGTCCTATATAGACATTTTATACACCATCCAATTTCAGCCTGTTATATTGAGGTGTAATCTACACTGGGCCTGAGATAATAGTTCAGTGTCCTCAAGTCTGTAGGGAGATTCAAATTCTCCCCAATACTATATACACCTTGTACCTTGTTTTACAGTACCATATTGTTGGTGGTATTTTGGGTACATTTTCACAAAAATGAGGAAGTGTGTTGGAAGAGACCGTGGAAGTGGCCGGGGGTGCCAGCTGGTAATGATGGTGTTGGTGGTGGATCTGCTGGTAGTGGCAAAAGCACAATAGCACCTAATGCAGGAGGTGTTGAGCCTGCATCATCGTCTGGATCCAGATGGCCTCGAAGGCTCACTTTTCTGGAAGTAGGTAAACTGCTTTTAAAGCCAGAGCTTCAGGAACAAGTTTTGGCTTACATTGCTGACACAGCCTTCAGCTCTATCGCATCCTCTTCTGAACTTTCAAAAAATAAAAGCACTGAGTCATCATTGGAGGCTCATGGTAAGGAACCACATCTTTCCTTGTGTCCTTCACCCCTACCAAAAGTAAAGGATGCGACAGGCCACACTACAGCTTACTCCATGGAGCTCTTTTCACATACCATGCCTGGGTCATCAAGTCAAATCATGAATAACCCAGTCCAAGAAGAATCTGACATGGAGTGCACTGATGCACAGCCACTGATAGATTTATCTGCTGGTACATTCACTCAGAGCACTACATTGTCCTCGCAGTGTACTGAGCCAGAATCTGACCCTGATGAAACTCAGGTGCATCTTCCCGCTTACTATACCACCTTACATGGTGACACAGAGGAAGGTGCACATGACATTGAAGAGGAGGTGATGGATGACCCAGTTGTTGACCCATATTGGCATCCATTGGGGAAAGAGGGTGCCGCTGCCAATAGCTCAGAGGAGGAGGAGCATCCGCAGCAGACATCGACATCGCAACAGCTGTTATCTGGCAGGCCCGGAGCAGTCCAAAAACGGGTTACAAAAACCAAGAGTTGCAGGACAGCTAGGCCAGACGGTCAAATTAGCACAGCGTGTAAGGCCTCAAAATGTCTTACATAGTAGGAAGAGTGCAGTGTGGCACTTTTTTTGAACAAAATCCTCATGATCAGGCCAAGGTTATCTGTAAGAAGTGCGCAAAGACCTTTAGCCGAGGGAAAAATCTGAAAAATTTGAATACCAGTTGCATGCTTAGACATTTAAACACCATGCACTTGCAAGCGTGGACACAACACCAAACCTCAAGTGCCACATGTGCAACTGATCACAACGAAGGTAGTCAGCAACGCTACATTGTTTCCCCCACTGTAAGCCCACCGGTTAGCACAGCAGCAAATGTTGAGGTGTCGTTGCAAGGCCACAGCAGTCAGGGAATCCCACTGTTATATCAACGAAAGACTGATTCTAGGCCATCAGAAAGAACAACAACTCCATCACCATCATCAACCCTCTCTCAGTCCGCCCTGTCCACCGCTACTTCCACCATAAGCAGCTCTCAAGTCCAGCTCACCCTCCCAGACACTATGAGTAGGTCAAGAAAGTACTCAGTCTCTCATCCACGTACACTGGTTTGAACGCCCACATTGCCAAACTAATCTCGTTTGAGATGATGCCCTTTCGGTTGGTGGAAAGCGCAGCTTTCCGCGAACTCATGGCCTATGCAGTACCACGCTATGACCTACCCAGTCGCCACTTCTTCTCTCGCAAAGCCATCCCAGCCCTCCACCATCATGTGAAAGACCGCATTGTCCATGCACTCAAGCAGTCAGTGAGCGGAAAGGTGCACCTCACAACTGATGCATGGTCCAGTCGGCATGGTCAGGGCCGTTATGTGTCCATCACTGCGCACTGGGTTAATGTGGTGGATGCAGGGTCCACAGGGGACAGCGGTGGTGGGACAGTGCTGCCTAGCCCACGGTATAGGAAACAGTTGGCTGTAGGCGTTCGACCCTCCTCCTCCTCCTCCAGAAGCGAAAGCTCGTCCACAGAGCGCAGTCGTACGAGCACTCCATCTGCAGCTGCCACTGTTGCACACGAGGTGTCCCCCTATCGAGCAGCTAGTGGAAAGCGTCAGCAGGCTGTGTTGCAGATGATGTGTTTGGGCGACAGACACACCGCCGAGGTGCTGGCCGAGTACTTGAAGCGACAAACTGAGTCATGGCTGGGCAGTGTACATCTTGAGGCAGGCAAGGTAGTTAGTGATATTGGCCGTAATTTTGTGGCAGCCATAGCCCTTTCAAAACTCAGCCATATACCTTGCTTGGCTCACACCTTGAACCTGGTGGTGCAGTGCTTCCTCAAAAATTATCCGGAGTTAACAGCCCTGCTCCAGAAGGTGCGAAGACTGTGCGCGCACATCCGCCGGTCGCCTGTACACTCTGTTCGTATGCAGAAGCTGCAGCGATTGCTCCACCTTCCCAACCACCGCCTCATTATCAACATTGCAACAAGGTGGAACTCCACCCTGCACATGGTGGAGCGGCTGTGCGAGCAGAGGCAGGCCATAATGCATTTGTGGTAGGATACACGGCCAGGCACTTTGAGAGCAGACATGGAGTTGACAGGTGTGCAGTGGTCGAAGCTGAAAGACCTCTGTAAAGTCCTTCAGTGTTTTGAGGAATGCACACGGCTGGTAAGCGCAGACGACGCCATCCTAAGCATGAGCATCCCACTTATGCATCTGCTCATGCAAACTTTGACGCACCTTAAGGAGCAGGCTTCTGCAGCCAATGTTGATGAGGAGGAAGAGGAGGAGAGAATCCTTGATGACATTCAGCCATTGTCTGCTCAGGGACCTCTCCTGGACGAGGTGGAGGAAGAAGAGGAGGAGGAGGAGGAGGATGATGGGGATGATTACTTAGGGGAGGAGGATGCATCTCGTGGGGCAAGTGAAAATGTTGGCGTGGCAAGGTCTGGTACAGGGTTTGTGCGTGACTGGAGGGATGTGGATTTGCCAGAAAGTGCTCCTCCAACCAACACTCGCAGTGCATCATTGACACCGGGAACATTGGCCCACATGTCAGATTATGCCTTGCAGATCCTAAAAAGGGACCCCCGCATTGCCAAAATGATGAACGATGACGACTACTGGTTGGCCAGCATCCTGGATCCACGCTATAAAGGCAAATTACAAAACATCATGCCACAGGACAACCTTGACCTAATATTGGCTAATAAACAAGCAACTCTGGTAAATCGGTTGCTTGAGGCATTCCCAGCACACAGCAGCGGTGATGGTTCTCACACGAGCCGTACGGGCCGGGGGCAGCTTGGCAGAGGTGTTCGTGGTGCACACAGCAGAAGTGGCGTTGGAGACAGGGGTTTCATGACAATGTTGTGGACTGATTTTTCAAGTACCGCTCACACAACTGGTAATACTGCATCGATGGAAAGTGACAGGAGACAGCAGTTGTCAACTATGGTTACAAACTACTTTTCCTCCCATATCGATGTTCTCCCGCACAGGTCATTCCCCTTTGACAATTGGGCCGCTAAACTGGACACCTGGCCTGAATTGGCACAATATGCCTTACAGAAGCTCGCTTGCCCAGCTGCAAGTGTGCTATCGGAAAGAGTCTTCAGTGCAGCTGGATCAATCCTGACAGAAAAAAGGACCCGTCTGTCAACCCAAAATGTGGATGATCTAACCTTCATTAAAATGAACCATGCATGGGTTTCCAAGGATTTTGTCCCACCTTCCCCTGATGACACATAGGGTGACAGAAAAATGGCTTGCTTTGGTCCACCTCTTCCTGGGACTTGACCTATTTCACCTTTTGCATCAGCTGAATGTCCAACATCAACATATGCCACTTTCTAAAACTCCCTAACTGTGCTGCCTCCCCCCCCATGGCCGGGGTCACCACCTAGCGCACGACACCGTGCGAGTGCCGTTGCCCTGGACAGGTGGGTAGGCCGACTCTTGGGCGCGGGCACTGGCACAGGGTCCCTCATAGTGCAATCAAGTGTCTCTGACGGTGGTGGTGCACACCCGTCGTCAGACACACCGCCGTACTATGAGGGGCCCAGTGCCAGTACCGACGCCCACGAGTGGGCCCCCCTTGCTTGGGCAGGGCCCCAGCATTTGCAATCTTCACCTCTCCCTGCTCCTCCGCTGTGTAGTCTGGGCCGTCAAATCCATACTGTGCCTGACACCGTTTGAGCCTGCCTCCTGATGTATAGACATATATTTTGAATGTGTACACTATCCATACATGTTATCCAGGGATATGGTACCCTTTCTAACCTTTGTGCAATCACGTGCAATCCATACTGGGCCTAACACCGTCTGAGCCTGCCTCCTGATGTATAGACATATATTTTGAATGTGTACGCTATCCATACATGTTATCCGGGGATACGGTACCCTTTCTAACCTTTGTGCAATCACGTGCAATCCATACTGGGCCTAACACCGTCTGAGCCTGCCTCCTGATGTATAGACATATATTTTGAATGTGTACGCTATCCATACATGTTATCTGGGGATATGGTACCCTTTCTCACTTTTGTGCAATCACGTGTAATCCATACTGGGCGTGAGAACGGCTGGCGAGCTGTTAAGCAAGCTACAGCACCTGTGGTTTGCACATGTAAGTTTTTCATTTTTTCAGGAATGACGGTTAGGCCTAATTCCGGAACTGCGGTTGACCTGCACTTACTGGGAAATTATTGTTCGCGGGTAATAATTGTAATCAGTGATCCCCATCACTAACGTTGTTCAGCGGGTTATCTGCACCTGTAAGCGACAAACGCTGGCCTTTTCAGTGTAGCGCACATGCAGCCACGGACATGTAAGAGCATGACACACCAGTTATTGGCCAATCTCATGTGCCAGAGCCTCACGTGTCCCTCTAGTAAGCCGGACTCGGACCGCGGGGCATGACGGAGTCTCGTTCGTTAACGGAATTAAGCTTGCAATGTGTGCATCTGTTCTGTAGCTGGCATGTTTGAGGTTTCCCAGGTGGAGTCGAATTTAACCGTAGGCTCCAGTCCTGGTGGTGCCCTTCTGGACATTCCTTTAAGGTTCAGCTTTGCAACCATACTGCCCACGTAAAACAAACACTTTGCCTTCATGAACGCTGTTTGGAGGGTCATGACTCGTGGGAATAACGCCGCCCAATCAGTTAACCTGCTAGAGAGATCGTTCGTTGCTCCCAAGCATGACATCACACTCCCTAGGAGGAAGGTAATGCCACTGTGGCGACCATACTCCTGGGGGCGACACAAGTGCACTGATGCCCAGCCACTGCTCGATGAATCTGCTGGTACATTGACCCAGACCACTACATTCCCCTCGCACGCTGCACGGCCTGAATCTGACCCTGATGAAACTCAGGTTACCCTTCCCATATACAGTTCCATCTTACACGGTGACAAAGAGGAAGCTGCAGATGAAAGTGCAGGTTCGGCCCACCCGCCATCAGACACACCACCGTACTATCAGGGGCCCTGTGCCAGTGCCGTCGCCAATGAGTGGCCCCCCCTGCTTGCTCAGGATCACAGCACTTGCAAAGTTGAAATACTGTGCAGTGAGATGGAAGATGGGGACGACGAGGAGTCCAGACAAGTACAGGGATTCCCTAGCGAGGAGACTTATTTGATTGTTTTCAATGTTGGGACAGCAATTTTTGGGGAGCACTATACTCTGGAGAATGATAGATGGGGCCCACCATACACTGGAACATTCCAAAGGTGGACATCAGACACTGGAGCAGCATTTACAGGGCCCATTATACACTAGAGCATTAGAAATGGGGCCCATTATGTTTGGAGCATTATTTGGGCCCATAAGACAGTGGAGCTTCATCCATGGGGACCAACATATACTGTAGCATTATGTGGAGCTCATCATATACTGTTTCAAACATTATATGGGACCAATGATTCTGTATGGAGAAATAGATGGGCCTCGTCATGAGATGTAAAAAGTGAAGTATTTTTCATTGTACTATACCGCTATTTCTCTGCCGTATCGGAGCATGATGAGTTGTGGTATGTGTTAAAGGGGAGCTCTTTCGCCCAGGGCACATGAAAACCTGGAGCCAGCCCAACCCCCCACAACTTTAGCCAAATAACCCCCATTTTTCAGTGCGTAACTTGTATTATGAAGTTAATTAAGGTTGACAAGCTTAAGTAAGAAGAATTGATGCTTTTGGCATTCAAATGGGCACTGTAGGTGTGTTTCCTGTCCTCCTCTCACTGCCGACTTTTATTCCCCATTGACTTACATTGGGTTTCGTGTTTCGTGACGACCCTGACTTTTCCCTATAATCGGCCGACCTTGCTCGACCCGACTTTTGGAAAAGTCGGGTTTCACGAAACGAAACTCGACCCTAAAAAAACAAAAGTCGCTCAACTCTACTCGCAGTGCATCATTGACACCGGGAACATTGGCCCACATGTCAGATTATGCCTTGCAGATCCTAAAAGGGACCCCCACATTGCCAAAATGATGAACGATGACGACTACTGGTTGGCCAGCATCCTGGATCCACGCTATAAAGGCAAATTCCAAAACATCATGCCACAGGAGAACCTTGACCTAATATTGGCTAACAAACAAGCAGCTCTGGTAAACCGTTTGTTTGAGGCATTCCAAGCACACAGCAGCGGTGATGGTTCTCCATCGAGCTGTAGGGGGCAACTTGGAAGAGGTGCTCGTGGTGCACACATCAGAAGTGGCGTTGGAGACAGGGGTTTCATGACCATGTTGTGGACTGATTTTTCAAGTCTCGCTCACATGACTGGTAATACTGCATCGATTGAAAGTGACAGGAGACAGCAGTTATCAACTATGGTTACAAACTACTTCTCATCCCATATCGATGTTCTCCCTCACAGGTCATTCCCCTTTGACTATTGGCCTCTAAACTGGACGCCTGGCCAGAATTGGCACAATATGCCTTACAGGAGCTCGCTTGCCCTGCTGCTAGTGTGCTATGGGAAAGAGTCTTCAGTGCTGCTGGCTCAATCCTGACAGAAAAAAGGACCCGTCTGTCGACCCAAAATGTTGATAATCTAACCTTCATTAAAATGAACCATGCATGGGTTTCAAAGGATTTTGTCCCACCTTCCCCTGATGACACATAGGTTGCCAGAAAAATGGCTCTCTTTTGTCATCCTCTTCCTCTGACTTCTCCAATTCCTCCATTTGCAGCTGCTGAATGTCCAACATCAACATATACCTTTTTTTTGGGACTTGACCTATTTCACCTTTTGCATCAGCTGAATGTCCAACATCAACATATGCCACTTTCTAAAACTCCCTAACTGTGCTGCCTCCCCCCCCATGGCCGGGGTCACCACCTAGCGCACGACACCGTGCGAGTGCCGTTGCCCTGGACAGGTGGGTAGGCCGACTCTTGGGCGCGGGCACTGGCACAGGGTCCCTCATAGTGCAATCAAGTGTCTCTGATGGTGGTGGTGCACACCCGTCGTCAGACACACCGCCGTACTATGAGGGGCCCAGTGCCAGTACCGACGCCCACGAGTGGGCCCCCTTGCTTGGGCAGGGCCCCAGCATTTGCAATATTTACCTCTCCCTGCTCCTCCGCTGTGTAGTCTGGGCTGTCAAATCCTTCTCTGGGACTGCCACTACAAATTTGGCAAACTGATTGATGATGGTTAAGATGTAGCTATGCCCTGTCCTGCTGGCCAGGCTCTAGCTTCAGATGATCAATGGCTTCCATTTCTTATGGACGTCGACTCATAATGAGATGCAGTGGTGGCTTATCATCAGCTTTCACAGTTTTCCTACTCACAGACGTGTGACATTCCTGCCCACATTTTTAAATGTGCCCTCTCATGCCAATCCAATAGAATCGCCTACAGCCTGTGGCTTCTGTCTTTTGCACTCCAAAATTATCTGACAGATCATGATATGCAGTGAGGACCATGTCTACATCTCTCCCTGTGATCAAAATTTGATGGAGATGAGTAATGGTGATGGGATCCACGGTACTGCGATACAGCAACCCTTTCTTCACAAAGAACTGTTTTTGCTGTCTCCACACACAAAGTAATTGAGGGTCAGCATCACCTCTGAGAATTCCCCCGGGAGTTGTTCCCCTGATTAGTAATTCTTAAATTTCTGCAATCACTCGACTTTATGTCTGTACTTTTATCCATCTCGTTTCCTCTTACGGAGAGTCTGGACTGTCTTACTGAGACAGAAATATATATGAAGATATAAAAATACCCCAACAGTGTATACTGGTGTACGCTTCAAAAACATTTTAGATTGTTGTCTAAGCCATACTGAGGCTGTGAGTGTCTTTGTCGGACTCCGGAAATAAACACGGAGATTTTAAATGTTTAAACTATGCTATATATACCTGTTATCCGGTGATACTGTACCCTTTCTCAACTTTCTGCAATCTTGTCGAATCCATACTGTTCCTGAAACCATCTGAGTCTGCCTCCTGATTACAGATGAGTGGTGTTTGAGTGGAACTGTTGGCCAAGTTCAAATTCTAGCTGTTTTGGGCGGTGTTAGATCGGTTCGTCGAGCTACAACACTTTGATTAAAATTTGGCTGTTCGAGTTTCCGTTCGAGAACGTTTCGCTAAACAAAAGCGTATCTTTTTTCACATTAATAATGGTTTTCAATGATAATAGACATTTTTAGGGCATAGTAGCGGTATCTGGTAGCCAGCGGTGCAGTACACCTGTGAAGGAGCTACACCGTGTGTGTTTCTAATAATTTTTTACCGCATATTGTCCTGAAAATCCTTTTGGGCCTAGTAACTGTGTCTGCTACTCAGAAGAGGAGCCCACCCATGAACCGAGCTATGCCGCCTGTTTATGAAAGAACCAGTTTTTGACTGCAGTTACACCACTTAATACTTTGGGCCTAGTAACTGTGTATGCTACTCAGCAGAGGAGCCCACCCATGAACCGAGCTATGCCGCCTGTTTATGAAAGAACCAGTTTTTGACTGCATTTACACCACTTAATACTTTGGGCCTAGTAACTGTGTATGCTTCTCAGCAGAGTTGGCCACCCGTGAACCAAGCTATGCCGCCTGTTTATGTAAGAACTGTGTGCTACTCAGCAGAGGAGCCCAGCTGTTAAGCAAGCTACAGCACCTGTGGTTTGGACACTTAATTTTTTCACATTGTTTCTGGAATGCCGTTTAGGCATAATTCCGGAATTACGGTTGACCAGCACTTACTGGGAAATGCTTGTTCGCGGGGAAGAATTGTAATCCCAGATCCCCATCACTAACGGGTTCAGCATATTTTCCGCACCTGTAAGCGATACATGCTGGTCCTTTCACTGTAGCATGCGTGCAGCCCCGGACATGTAAGGACATGACAGACCTGTTATTGGCCGATCTCGTGTGCTAGAGCCTCGCATGTTCCTCAGTAAGCTGGACGCGGACCACGGGGGCATTCCTGAGTCTCATTCGTTAACGGAATTAAGCTTGCAATCTGTGCAGCTTTTTTGTGGATGGCATGGTTGAGGTTGCCCGTGTTGAGTCCAATTAAGCCGCAGGCTCCACTCCTGGTGGTGCCCTTCTGGACATTCCTTTAAGGTTCAGCTTTGCAACCATACTGCCCCCGGAAACCAAACACTTTTCTTGACCGTGACATTCTGGTCAGAGCGCGATGACATCATGTCTGTACGTCCTCTGCCTAAACAGTCCAAGTGCAGAGAGATGGAAGATGGGGATGATGAGGAGTCCAGAGTACAGGGATTCCCTAGCGAGGAGACTTATTTAATTGTTTTAAAGGTTGGGAGCAATTTTTGGGGAGCACGATACTCTGGAGAATGATATCTGGGGCCCACCATACAATGGACCATTCCAAAGTTGGACATCAGTCACTGGAGCAGCATTTACAGGGCCCATTATACACTGGAGCATTAGAAATGGGGCCCATTATATATGGAGCATTATTTGGGCCCATAAGACACTGGAGCTTCATCCATGGTGAACAACATATACTGTAGCATTATGTGGAGCTCATCATATACTGTATCGAACATTATATGGGACCAATGATTCTGTATGGAGAAATATATGGGCCTCATTACTCTGTATGGCGCACTATGCGGTGGCCATAATACTGTATGGAGGAATATACTGTCTGTTATTGGAGCTATTGGAGAATTTGAAATGGATATCAGTCATGTGATGTAAGAATTGAAGTATTTTTCATTGTACTGTACCGCTATTTCTCTGCCGTATCAAAGGATCATGAATTGTGGCATGTGTTAAAGGAGCCCAGTGACACTCTTTGGCCCAGGGCCCACGAAAATCTGGAGCCAGCACTACCCCCCCACAACTTTAGCCAAATAACCCCCAGTTTTCAATGCCTAACTATTATTATAAAGTAAATTAAGGTTGACAAGCTTAAGTAATAAGAATTGATGTTTTTGGCATTAAAATGGGCACTGTAGGTGTGTTTCCTGTCCTCCACTCACTGCCAACTTTTCTTCCTCATTGACTTACATTGGGTTTTGTGTTTCAGTCGGACTTGGACTTTTCACAATAATTGGCCGATTTCGTTCGACCCGACTTTCGCAAAAGTCGGGTTTCGTGAAACCCGACTCGACCCGAAAAAAGGCAAAGTCGCTCATCTCTAGTAGTGACTGAACCAATTTCCATCTTAATGACCAGGCCAAATTTTCTAAATCTGACCAGTGTAACTTTATGAAGTATGAACTCTGGAACACTTCAACGGCTTCCCACCGATTCTGAATCTTTTCTCATGACATATTGAACTTCATGATGGTAGTACAATTTGTTCTATATGACTTGCGTTTATTTGTAAAAATATCTGAAATTTGGGGCAAAAATTTTGAAAATGTTGCCATTTTCAAATTTTTAATTCTTATGTCCTTAATCTAGAGAATTATGTCACATAAAATAGTTAATAAATAACGCTTTCCACATGTCTACTGTACAGCTGCATCATTTTTGAAACTTTTTTTTGTTAAGAAGTTATAAGGCTTAAAAGTTGACCGGCGATTTCTCATTTTTCAAACAAAATTTACAAAACCATTTTTTTAGGGACGACATCACATTCAAAGTGACTTTGGGGAGCCTATATGACAGAAAATACATAAAAGTGGCACAATTCTAAAACCTGCATACCTCAAGGAGCTCAAGACCTCATTCAAGAACGTTATTAACCCTTCAGGTGTTCATAGGAAGCAGAGCGGAAGAAAAAAATGAGCATTTTACTTTTTTTCAGAAATATTTTAGTTTTGCCCTAATTTTTTTATTTTCACAAAAGTAGCAGAATAAATTGGACCCCAAATTTGTTTTGTCTATTTCTTCGTAGTATACAGATACCACAATTGTGGGGGAAAACCATTGTTTGGGTGCACGGGAAGTAGCACCATTTGATTTTTTAACACAAAAATGGCTGGAATCAAGAGCATATGCCATGTCTCATTTGGAGAGACCCTGATGTGCCTAAACAGTGGAAACCTCCCACAAATGACCCCATTTTGGAAACGAGATACCAGAAGGAATGTATCTAGATGTGTGGTGAGCACTTTAAACCGCCGTTGCTTCACAGAAATTTATGACATAGAGCCTTGAAAATAAAAAAAATCAAATTTTTCCCATAGAAATGTACTTTTAGCCCCATTTTTTATTTTCACAAGGGTATCAGGAGAAAATGGTCCTCAAAATTTGTGTGGGAAACTATTGTCTAGGCGCACAGCAGGGCTCAGAGGGGAAGAAGCACCGATTGACTTCTTGAACGCCAAAATGGCTGGAATTGATGGAACACTCTAAGTCATGTTTGGCGAGACCCTGATGTGCCTAAACAGTGGAAACCCCCCACAAGTGACCCCATTTCGGAAACTCCACCCCTCATGGATTTTATACAAGGGCATAGTAAGCATTTTGAATCCACAGGCACTACACAAAATTTGGTCATCATATGGAAAATTTTCATTTTTTCCACGAATATGTTGTTTTAACCCAATATTTTCTATTTTCTCAATATATAATAGGTGAAAATGGACCTCATAGTTTGTTGTGTAATTTCTCCCAAACACGATGATACCTCATATTTGGTCAATATTTCTGACTGGGCACATGGCAGGGCTAGAAAGGGAAAGAGCGCTATTTGTTTAGAATAGATTGTGGATGCCATGTTTCATTTAGAGAGCCCCTGACATGTGAACACAGCAGAAGCCCCTACAAGTGACCCCATTTTGAAAACTAGACCCCTCAAGGAGTTCATCTAGGGGTGTAATGAGCATTTTAACCTACAGTTGGTTTATGAAACTGTATAACATTTAGATGTGAGAATAAAACAATATTTTCTTTCCATTAAAATATTGTCTTAGCAGTGCACCAAATTTATCATTTACACTCGGGGTAATGGGAGTAATTGGACCCCAGAATTTTTTATGCAATTTCTTCCAAATCTGGCAATACCCCATATGTAGTTGAGGACCACTTTTGATGTATATTAGTGATGAGCGAGTATACTCGTTGCTCGGGTGTCCTCTGAGTATTTTGGCGTGCTCGGAGATTTAGTTTTCATCTCCTCAGCTGCATGATTTACGGCTGCTGGACAGCCTGAATACACGTGGGAAATTCCTAACTAACAGGTATTCCTCACATGTATTCAGCCTGTCCAGCAGCCGCAAATCATGCAGCTACATCGACAGAAACTAAATCTCCGAGCACGCCAAAATACTCGGAGACCACCCGAGCATTCTCAGGAAAACCCAAGCAATGAGTATACTTGTTCATCACTAGTGTATCTGGTAGGGATCATATACTGTAGAAAGGAGCGCTACTTGACTTTTAGAATGCATATTCCATTTGAATAGATTTTGAGCTCCATTAGCTGAGCCCCTGAGGTGTCAGAACAGCAGAAACCCCCCAGGAGACCCATTATTAGAAACTTCACTGCCTAAGGAATTCATCTAGGGGTGCAGTGAATATTTTGAACTCATCGGTGCCTCACATAATTTTATAACATTAAGACGTGGAAATATGACATTTTAGTTATAAAAATGTATTTTTTGTAGTTACTGTCAATTTTCAGGACCATAAAGGTTAATAAGGGAAATTGGACCCCATAATTTATTGCGCAATTTCTCCCGAACACGGGGATGCCCCATATGTCATTGGAAATTACTGTTTGGCCACATGTCAGGGCCAAGAACGAAGTAGGGCTATTTGGCTTTTGGAGCACAGATTTTGCTAAAATAGTTTGCAGGTGACAATTGTGGAGCCCTTAATGTGCCAGAACAGCAGAAAAACCCCAAAAGTGACCTTATTGTAGAAATTACATCTCTCAATGAATTCACCTATGGCTGCAGTGACTATTTTGTAACATCCACACTATGCTTTATTTTGGAGAATTGCAAATATGCCAGTTTAGTGCCCAAATATTGTGCCCCCATAAAGTGTAGAGCCCTCACTTTTTGATCGTTTTTTATTCACTTTTTTTTCAGTCACAATGATGAAAAAGCGACATTTTTGGTGTTTTTTTATTTATGTTTTCACACCGTTTGCCATACTGAATAAATAACGTGCCAATTTTATAGAGCGTGTCGTTCTGGACGTGGCAATACCAATTATGTGCACGTTTTTTGTTTATTTTTGTTTTATCACAAATGCTGCATTTTGAGAGGCGAAATGGCTTTTCGTGATTTGTGTGTGCTTTTTTGTTTTTTTTACTTTTTTAAATATTTCACTTTACTTTTTTTTACTTTTTCACTTAATCCCACTTTGGGACACGTATCATTTTTATTTTGATCACTGGTCTCATTCACTGTAGTACTCGTGTACTACAGTGCATGAGACTGTCAGTGTCTCACTGACACAGACTGTGAGGCCCATCTTATTACTGAATCTCACAGGCCGCCAAACCGTGGGGTCAACACATGACCTTAGGGTACCATGGTAACCATCGTGACCTACGATTCTCATCACGGGGGTCCGATGGTTACTAAGGGGGTTTTGTGACCCCCTTGTAACCACGTAAATATTACTGTCATGTTATTTAAGTGGTTAAATAACCACTGGCTGGGGCCGATACAGCAGGGTGTCAGCTGTCACAGCTGACACCCATGGGAATTGCCACCACTGGGTGGCGCTATTCTCTTATCCCTCAGCACTGTTAAAAAGCAGCCCTAAGGAATAAGGCCACTTATCAACTGCCATTAAAGGCAACCACTGTGTTCTCAATAATGGGAAAATTTGTCTTCACTCGACACAGATTTCACAAATTTTACCTATGATTTGAGAGTGTAAACTCAATCCAAGAGGAAAAAGATGCAAATTTCACTGATAAGCTATACTACAAACTTGCTTATTTTCATGTGTACTATTGTTTTATAAAATAAAAACTAAAACAATGGTTACTCTTTAGGTATGAAGAGGTTGATGACATTGACATGCGAAAACCACATAAACCTTCAGGCTGATGCAGCAAAAGTGATTCAATCATTGGTGTAGATTTCACAAGGACAAGCAAAATAGCTTTGCCAATAGCTATATATTTATCCTAAGCAACCCATATCATCATATATAAATAGATCAATGGCTCCTGGGACTGGAATCCCTCTAGAGATAATTACTCTGAGACTCCTGCACCTTATTTGCATTCTTTACTAATTATAAAATGCTTCCTTATCCTTTGTTCAACCATGATCTGATATTTCACTGCCATCTGCCAAATGTGTTTTTAAATGTACAAATATTAATATATTTGTGACTAATGTGTTTCATATGTAGCGTAAAGTAACGTCGTCCTTTAGAGCAGAAACAGTAGAGTAAAACTATAATAAAATAAAATAAAACTATGATGTTTTGCTTCTGCGCTGATACACGTTCGATTGGTATCTCAGAATAACTAAGCCAAGAATAAGTATTAAAATACATATACATTTGATAATAATTTAAATGCCTCTTCCAGTTTTAGCAAGTGATGACATACCAAACAACACAAAGTGACGATGTGGATCGCAATGACTTCTGAATTTCTCCCTCGAAAGCCTTACCTATATCCAAGCATTGTGCAGGCACTGAAACTTGGCCTCGTTCCCTGAGAATGTGGATCCTCACAAATCATAATAGTGATCGGTGAAGGGTTCATGAGCATTGCATATTGAGAAAGGTCTGAGTACATGTAAAGTCCAAAATGTTTTTATATAAAGCTGTAAGGTCTCACTGACATGAGCGCATACATCGGACGAGCGTATACCTCGGACAAGTACTGTCTGATGTTCTACCAGATAGCACTCTGACTAATGTTATTCTATTGTGCACTGCAGATCTGCGTTTTTTTCTTCTCATGATGAAATGAAAAAAAAGGGCAGCATGTTGCGAGTGGATCCGCTAATTGGATAACTCACACCCATTCAAGTCTATGGGTGCGTGTTAAAAATTGGATTGCACTTGGATGTCAACCGGATGCAGTCCAACATCCGCAGACACAGATAATGGAGAAGATGGAGAAATTAAGCTCTCCATCTTCTCCACCAATGATATGATTCTCTTGTGGGAGAGAGTTGGATCACTCTAAGCCAGTGGTCCCCAACTTTTTTGCACCAGGGACCGGCTTCAAGCAAGACCATTTTTCCATAGCCTGGCGGGGTGGGAGTGGGACAGGGGCAGGGCTTTGGTCATATGAGGGCGGGGTATATATAGTACGATGGCCCCACACCTGTAATCCCCCATATTTAGTATGATGGCTCCACACATGTAATCTCCCAATATAAATTATGATAGCCCCACACTTTTAATCCCCCATATAAAGTATGATGGCCACACACATATGCACAGTATGTAGCTTAGCTCAGGGATGCTCACCTACACAATATACATCTCTGGTTACAGTATATAGCTCTGTTCACAGTATATAGCTCAGGACAGGGATGCTCTCCTATACAGCTCTGGTTACAGTATATAGCTTAGCTCAGGAATGCTCGCCTACACAATATACAGCTCTGTTTACAGTATATAGCTTAGGACAGGGATGCTCACCTGCTTAGCTCTGGTTACAGTATATAGCTCAAGTAGCTCAGGTTGGGAATGAGACCACAACACAACTGATGGTCCCAACCCCATTTATAAGGCAAGAAATCCCACTTATTAAACCTGACAGGGCACACCTGTGAAGTGAAAACCATTTCCGGTGTCTACCTTTTGAAGCTCATCAAGAGAATGCCAAGAGTGTGCAAAGCAGTAATCAAAGCAAAAGGTGGCTACTTTGAAGAACCTAGAATATAAGACATATTTTCAGTTGTTTCACACTTTTTTGCTAATTATATAATTCCATATGTGTTAATTCATAGTTTTGATGCCTTCAGAGTGAATGTACAATTTTCATAGTCATGAAAATAAAGAAAACTCTTTGAATGAGAATGTGTGTCCAAACTTTTGGTCTGTACTGTATATACAGCATACAGCAGCTATCACAGGCGCAGGAGTCCATACTGACTGAGCGCGCTCCAGAATGCGCACCTTCCACCTTCTGAGTCTGCCCCACACTGCTCTGATGCACCAATCAGTGTCAGGCCAATTGCAGCCTGGCAGCCAATCAAAGCACGGAGCTGCACAGCCAATGAGCGGTTGCAGCTCCCAAAGACTGCCACTCCCCTTATAATCTCACTACACAAAGGACCTTACAAGTGCAAACTCATGCCCTGGCACATGGAAAATTAAAGGGGCTGGCAGCCGCTGCAGATCACACAATCAGTGCTTAGTGCTGGTCTGCGGTGGCACGGACCGGCAAAAAAAAACCAATAGCCCAGTGGTTGGGGACCCCCTGCTCTAAGCTGACACTTGGATCAAACTCTGATTAGACTTTGAGTCAAGTGTCATGATCCTTTAGAGGGGCATTAGGGACTCCGTTGACTACTTTTGATAAGTTATTGTTAGGCATCGGATTCCTGGCACTGCACAGCGGGAATCCAGAGCAAGACATCCTGAGGTCTCCCATTCTCCTCCGACCACTCGGACTCCTACTCAGCAATCAAGGCAAGCCAGGCATTCTCCTCAGACTCGTTCTGTGAGCCAGGATGTTGCTGCCACCTCCGGTGCAGCAATGGTAGCGCAACCTGCTTTGCAGGGAACCGTTCCAGAGGCTAAGTCCTCGTGCCGTGCTACTGGGCATGCCCGCAACGTGCCCTCTCAGTGGAGAGCAGGGGTCACATGTGCAGGTCCTGTGTCGGATCTGATTGGTCCTTCCCAAAGTATTGGAAGGTCACTGAAGCGCATGGCTATAAAAGCCCCGCATGGCGGCACAGCCATGCGCTAGTGTAGCATATTATTCTGTGTGTGTATGGTGATGGATGCATGGACTGGTGTCTGACCCATTATGAAACCCCTACCCTCTGATATTACGAGTGGTGACTAGAGTTGAGCATTCCGATACCGCAAGTATCGGGTATCGGCCGATACTTGCTGTATCGGAATTCCGATACCGACATCCGATATTTTTTCAATATCGGGCATGGGGATCGGAATCGGAAGTTCAAAGTTGATTGACAGCCGAAATGACGTCATCATGATGCGCGGTGTGTGCGCATCATGATGCGCCGTAATTTCGGGCCTTCCGGGGGTCTCTGCCGGCCTGCCGGGGGGCTGTGCCGGCCTGCCTGGGGGGTTGTGTGGACTGCCCGGGGTCTGTACCGGCCTGCCGGTGGTCTGTGCACCCTGTGGGGGTCTGTACCGGCCTGCCGGGGGGCTGTATGTAGCATGTAGTATGTATGTAGCATGTAGTATGTATGTAGCATGCATGTAGTATATATGTAGTATGTATGTAGCATGTAGTATGTATGTAGCATGCATGTAGTATATATGTAGTATGTATGTAGTATGTATGTAGCATGTAGTATGTATGTAGCATGTAGTATGTATGTAGCATGCATGTAGTATATATGTAGTATGTATGTAGCATGTAGTATGTATGTAGCATGCATGTAGTATATATGTAGTATGTATGTAGTATGTATGTAGCATGTAGTATGTATGTAGCATGCATGTAGTATGTATGTAGTATGTATGTAGCATGTAGTATGTATGTAGTATGTAGTATGTATGTAGCATGCATGTAGTATATATGTAGTATGTATGTAGCATGTAGTATGTATGTAGCATGCATGTAGTATATATGTAGTATGTATGTAGCATGTAGTATGTATGTAGCATGCATGTAGTATGTATGTAGTATGTATGTAGCATGCATGTAGTATGTATGTAGTATGTATGTAGCATGCATGTAGTATATATGTAGTATGTAGCATGTAGTATGTATGTAGCATGCATGTAGTATATATGTACTATGTATGTAGCATGTAGTATGTATGTAGCATGCATGTAGTATGTATGTATGTAGTATTTTTTTTTTTTTTTTTTTTTACATTCAACACATTAGCCGGATGATGGGACTACTACTGTCCCATCATTGGCTAATGTGTCAATCACTGTCATGGTAGCAGGCATCACCCGATGGGACTTGTAGTCCCATCGGACGATGCCAGCGCAGCACCCCGGCAGGCCGGCACAGCCCCCCGGCAGGCCGGTACAGACCCCCACAGGGTGCACAGCCCCCCGGCAGGCCGGCACAGCCCCCCGGCAGGCCGGTACAGACCCCGGGCAGTCCGCACAGCCCACAGGCAGGCCGGCACAGCCCCCCGGCAGGCCGGCAGAGACCCCCGGAAGGCCCGTACAAACCCCCGAGAGGCTGTACAAGGGCAGGAAAGGGTTTTTCCAATTCCGATACCGGAAGTCTCATAGACTTGAATGGGATTTCCGGTATCGGCATCGGCGATACCGATACTTTTTTTAAAGATCAGCCGATCCATTCCGATCCGATATTTTGAAGTATCGGACGGTATCGCTCAACTCTAGTGGTGACCGAGTGTGTATAGTCAGCTCCAGGGTTGTGGCAAGCTACACGCCACTTGCTCCACGCCTACACTAGCGTCCGTCGGCGCCGACGCTTGCGGCTTTCTCTGCCGCTGCGCTGTAGTAATAGCAGCTATTGCTGTTCGCGGCTGCGACGCCACACGCAGGCCTCTGTGACGCTTACAGGGCCAGCGCCTTTGCTTTAGTGTTCGCCAAGCGACTCTGTGTTTGTACGGAGCCACCCTTTGCATTCGGGTGATGTTAACCCGAGCGCAGTATCGCACCTACTAGGTGCATCTGCCATTGTTCAGCAGCGGTCTTGTCACCTACTGCACGATGGACCCCAGGCGGCGAACGCACCTACTACTATTTATATTTGGTGCGTTCCGCCGACCCTAACATTGCACTAGCGCCAGGGTCTGGCTGGCAATGGCAGACGTGCTGCAGCGCTACATTCGGCAGCTGGAGAGCAGGTTGGCGGCTATTGAGAGCACCAACTCAGCTGCGAATGCTGCGCTAGCTGCTGCTCAGACAGTCGCCGAGGCTGTCTCACGTGCGCCCACACTTTTGCCCTCGCCGACAATTTCTCGCCTCTCGCTCCCCGATAAGTTTTCGGGTGACAGCGCCACCTGTAGGGGATTCGTTAGCCAGTGCTCCATTCAGCTGGAGTTGCTGGCTGCACGGTTTCCTACAGAGCGGGCTAAGGTGGGGTTTATTGTCTCCTTGTTGTCTGGCCGGGCATTACAGTGGGTCACGCCATTGTGGGAACGTGATGATCCCGTGGTTCAGGGACCTGCTCAGTTCCTCGCGGTTCTGAAGCAAGTCTTCTTGGGACCACGGGTCACACACGATACGGCTCTCCAACTGTTATCCCTAACACAAGGCTCACTCTCGGTTAGCCATTATGCTGTCCGGTTTCGGACACTGGCTTCCGAATTAGAGTGGCCGGACAAAGTCTTAGTCCCGGTGTTTTGGAGAGGCCTGACTGAGCACGTCAAGGATGCTCTAGCCACTAGGGAGATTCCCACAAGTCTGGAGGAATTGATCGCCGTTTCCACCCGCATCGATCTCCGCTACACGGAGCGCGGGTTGGAACGAGCGCAATCCAGACGTAGGGTTAATTTGGCCCCCACCTTTACCGTGCCGCTGGAGGATCCCGCACAAGAGCTCTCTTCCTCTGAGCCTATGGAGGTGTCTCGCACCGGCACTAAGCCGTGTCCGATGCGAAGCTCTGTGCGCTGTTATCAGTGCCTACAGTTTGGCCATTCGGCTGGCACATGTCCTCAGCGACCGAAAAGACGACCACGTCCAGTGGTCGTAGGTGGTGGTCAATCCAAAATGGGACCCTTTTCACCCAAACTGGTGTTCCGGGGTACTTTAGATAGTGGGTCCTCCACCTGGGAGGCAGAGGTCACCCTGGATTCCGGGACCGAGGGGAACTTTATGTCCTTGACTTTTGCCCAGAGTCACGCTATCCCTCTGGTGTTACTCTCGCAACCTCTGTCCATTAGGGTGGTAAATGGGGCACCGTTATCGTCTCAGGTGACCCATCAGACAGTCCCACTTGGACTCTCTATTTCATCCTCACATCAGGAGACTCTGTCCCTGCTTATCATGCCCAATGGCATCGATCAGGTGCTCCTCGGAGTTCCCTGGCTTCGTTGCCACTCCCCTCACGTTGACTGGGTTTCGGGGAGGATACTGGGCTGGGGCAAGGACTGTGAGGGAAGGTGTCTGAGAGGCAGTGTTCAGGTGGCTTCCACTGAAGTGCCTGCGGATCTCTCCGCGCTCCCCAGGTCCTACCACCAGTACGCGGATGTCTTCTCTAAGAAGTCTGCGGAGACGCTCCCGCCACACCGTTCCTATGATTGCCCGATCGATCTCCTGCCAAGTACAGAGCCTCCCCGAGACTGTGTTTATCCGTTATCACTCCCTGAGATGGAGGCTATGTCTCAATATATCCGGGAGATCCTGGCTAGGGGTTTTATCAGGAAATCGGTGTCATCGGCTGGTGCAGGGTTCTTCTTCGTACAGAAGAAGAATGGAGAGTTACGTCCCTACATTGACTACAGAGGTCTCAATGCTATCACGGTTAAAAACAAATACCCCCTACCGTTGATCGCGGAGTTATTTGACAGGTTGCGGGGGGCCCAGATCTTTACTAAATTAGATCTGCGGGGGGCATACAACCTGATTCGCATTCGCGAAGGAGACGAATGGAAGACAGCTTTTAATACCAGGGATGGCCATTACGAATACCTGGTTATGCCCTTTGGCCTTTGTAATGCGCCAGCTGTCTTCCAAGATTTTGTCAACGACGTCTTCCATGACATGCTCTCTACCTCGGTGGTGGTCTATCTGGATGACATACTCATCTTTTCGCCAGATTTGATCACCCACCGGAGAGATGTCTGCAGGGTCTTCGACCGTCTGCGGGCGAACTCGCTATTCGCCAAGCTGGAGAAGTACCAGTTTGAGCAGGAGTCCTTGCCGTTCCTGGGCTATATCATCTCGGCCCAGGGGCTGGCCATGGATCCTGCCAAACTACAAGCGGTAATGGACTGGCAAGAACCCCATTCCCTCAAAGCGGTGAATCGCTTTTAGGGGTTCCTGAATTACTGCCGCCAGTTCATACCACACTTTTCCACACTGGTGGCTCCTTTGGTTGCTCTCACCAAGAAAGGAGCTAACCCCAATGCTTGGTCGGAACAGGTCTCCAAAGCCTTCTCGGCTATAAAATCGCATTTTGCTGGCGCTCCCATATTACATCGTCCCGATGTGGATAAGCCGTTTATCCTTGAGGTAGACGCTTCTTCCGTCGGTGCAGGAGCAGTCCTTTATCAAAAGGATGCTCAAGGTCGAAAGCATCCCTGCTTCTTCTATTCCAAGACCTTCTCACCGGCGGAGAAAAATTACTCCATCGGCGACAGGGAGCTGCTAGCCATGAAGTTGGCTTTTTCCGAGTGGAGACATCTCCTGGAAGGAGCTCGGTTCCCCTTTCAGGTATATACAGACCATAAAAATCTGGTCTACCTACAGACGGCCCAACGCCTGAATTCCCGTCAGGCCAAGTGGTCGCTCTTCTTTTCCCGATTCCGCTTCACCCTGCACTACCTCTCTGGAGAGAAGAACGTCCGTGCGGATGCTCTCTCATGCTCGGTGGTCTCAGCGGAAGAAGGAGAAGCTGAGCCTCGGTTAATTCTCCCGCCGGAGAGTTTTACGACCGTGGCTCCAGTCGCTCTCGAGTCAGTACCACCGGGCAAGACCTTGGTGCCTCCTCAGCTACGGCCGGAGGTCCTCGCCTGGGCACATGCCTCCAGGGTGGGTGGCCATTTTGGTAATAAACGGACCACCGAACTCCTGGCAAGGTCATATTGGTGGCCACATATGGCTCGAGATGTCAAGGAATACGTGCAAGCATGCGTCTCGTGTGCTCGGAACAGACCCTCTAGACAGAGGCCGGTGGGGTTGTTGTTTCCCCTGCCAGTGGCGGATAGACCATGGGAGATGGTTGGCATGGATTTCATAGTTGGCCTGCTCAAGTCTGGTGGCAGTACGGTCATCTGGGTGGTCACCGACCATTTTTCCAAAATGGTGCATCTGGTGCCACTCGCACGCCTGCCTTCCGCTCGAGGTCTGGCCACCTTGTTCATTAAGCACGTATTCCATTTACATGGCATGCCAGACAAAATCGTGAGTGACCGAGGTCCTCAGTTTGTGTCTCGGTTTTGGAGGGAGCTCTGCAGTTTACTTAGCATCGAGCTAAATCTATCCTCCGCCTATCATCCCGAGACGAATGGCTTGGTCGAGAGAGCCAATCAGACCTTGGTCACCTATTTAGGGCATTTTGTCTCTGCCAGGCAGGATGACTGGGCATCCTTGCTACCTTGGGCTGAATTTGCCCTAAACAATGCGGTGGCTGATTCCACTGGTCAGACGCCCTTTCTCCTAAACTATGGTCAACATCCACACGTCCCTGTCCCGATGCCAGTGTCCTCCACTGACTCCAGGGTGGCAGACTGGGCAGTGGAGGCCCGGGACATTTGGGATCGCACTCAGGATGCTATCCGGGCATCTAAAGAAAGGATGAGGGCGTCCGCCGACACGCATCAGCGGCCCGCGCCAAGCTTCTCCCCTGGCGACATGGTATGGCTCTCTACCCGAAATATTAAACTGCGGGTCGAGTCTCCCAAGTTCGCACCGCGATACATTGGACCATTCAAGGTCCTCGAGCGACTTAGCTCGGTGGTCTACCGCCTGGCTCTTCCTCCACATTTGGACATTTCGGACGTGTTCCATGTGTCCCTCCTCAAACCAGTTCACATGATCCGGTTTTCTGAGTCATCTGCCGGGTCATCAGACTTATCGTCTGACGAGTTTGAGGTTAACGCCATAGTGGGGTGCAGGTTTGTCCGTGGCAAAAAATTTTATTTGTTGGACTGGAAGGGTCATGGTCCCGAGGCTCGGACCTGGGAGCCGGTGGAAAACATTCATGCACCGCTCCTGATCGTGGACTTTGAGCGCAGTGAGGCTCAGGGGGCCCTAGGAGGGGGGGTAATGTTAGGCGTCGGATTCCTGGCACTGCACAGCGGGAATCCAGAGCCAGACATCCTGCAGTCTCCCATTCTCCTCCGACCGGACTCCTGCTCAGCAATCACGGCGAGCCATGCATTCTCCTCAGACTCGTTCTGTGAGCCTGGATGTTGCTGCCACCTCCGGTGCAGCAATGGTAGTGCAACCTGCTTTGCAGGGAACCGCTCCAGAGGCTAAGTCCTCATGCCGTGCTACTGGGCATACCCACAACGTGCCCTCTCAGTGGAGAGCAGGGGTCACATGTGCAGGTCCTGTGTCGGATCTGATTGGTCCTTCCCAAAGTATTGGAAGGTCCCGGAAGCGCATTGCTATAAAAGCCCCGCATGGCGGCTCGGCCATGTGCTAGTGTAGCATATTATTCTGTGTGTGTATGGTGATGGATGCATGGACTGGTGTCTAACCCATTATGAAACCCCTACCCTCTGATATTACGAGTGGTGACCGAGTGTGTATAGTCAGCTCCAGGGTTGTGGCAAGCTACATGCCACTTGCTCCACGCCTACACTAGCGTCCGTCGGCGCCCGGTCCTCAGCGCCGACGCTTGCGGCTTTCTCTGCCGCTGCGCTGTAGTAATAGCAGCTATTGGTGTTCGCGGCTGCGACGCCACACGCAGGCCTCTGTGACGCTAACAGGGCCCGCGCCTTTGCTTTAGTGTTCGCCAAGCGACTCTGTGTTTGTACGGAGCTGCCCTTAGCGTTCGGGTGACGTTAACCCGAGCGCAGTACCGCACCTACTAGGTGCATCTGCCATTGTTCAGCAGCTGTCTTGTCACCTACCGCACGGTGGACCCCGGGCAGCGAACGCACCTACTGTTATTTATATTTGGTGCGTTCCGCCGACCCTAACAGTTATGTTTAGTAGAATCATTAGTCTGCAGCTGACCATTGATTTCTATTTTCTTAAATAAAAATCTTCTTTTTAGCTGGTCTCATAATTTACTGAATTTCTCCAGTATTCTAATTTACTTTCTAAAAATTTCAACAAAGAATTTCACATGTACAAGAGGAGAACAACAGATGCAACATTATTTTTATCTTTTTTATGAATGCGAATAAAAGAGACATAAGGTGAAACTAACAGGCAGCTTGTTATTTAATGGCCAGAGGGGAACTTAGGCGGTTGCTGAACTAATAACCAGGTCATTAACTGTAGTAACAACCGATTTCATGGTGATTATTGTTATTATAAGCTGTAATCAAATTTTTAAACATGTTTCAAGATTTTATTCAACCTAAAACTAAAGCAACGAAGCAATATGACCAGCTGGGCTGAGAATTATTCTTTCTCCCAGACTAATATCTGATTTTCCATCAGACTAGAAAGCGAGACGTGTTGTGCTTGTGATATATAATTATATCAACAGTAAACCTCTACAGTGCTGAAATACGATCATCAAAATGTTTCTTTTCGACTTCCAAAGCATGAGCCATCTGACTAGATGGACCTCAGCAAAAGCAGTTAAAGCAATTTGTTTCACCTACAGACAGGAATAAATCAGGACAAAATGACTCCAGCTCAAGGTTTACTTGCAACATATGTCATGACTTCATCTCTATCTGAATAAAGACTTTGTAAAATACTTATGATTTTTTTTAAAGTATTATACGACCCTTAAAATCTGTTGGAGAATGATGTCTACAAACTGTTGAATTTCATTCAAAACCTGTGACTTTTTCAGTTGTAAATTACATTGAAAGATAGCCCTTGTACAAATAGCAAGCTTTCGAGACTACTCAGGTCTCTTCATCAGGCTCAGGTCTCTTCATCAGGCTCAGTGTAACAGAAAATCTAAGACTGATGAAGAGACCTGAGTAGTCTCGAAAGCTTGTTATTTGTTACCATCTTTTCAGTTAGCCCACTGAGGACTCTCAAATATTTTTATATCTAATGGCTAACATGGTCCAAAAATATAGTTTTACTGCCCTTTTTTAGTGCCCAACAGGATGACCTTTAATGATATTTGGTTCATAAATTCATATGAACATTCTGTAGGTAGTCATGATATACCCTAACGTATAAAAAAAAGAAAAAAAATGCAAACATTTACAACTAAGTAATTGTTATCCTTCAAAGACAACTAAGGTATTTCCATGACCAATATACCCCATTAGGGCTGAAGATATCATAAAAGCATGTTTGAATGCTCCAGATGTCCATCTAACAGCCAGAATGTCTTCTACTTATGAAGACTCCAAGTAATCATATATTTCATGGCCTTTCATTGATCTGAAATATGATCATCAGCATTGAGCTTGTTTGTCAAAGCTAGTGGCAAGATATTAGAATAGTTGGACTCCTGTCAGACAGGGGGTACCTTTGAAGTAAAGCCCCCGTTACACACTGCGATATCGCTAGCAATATCACTGTAAAGTCACCGATTTTGTGACGTTGCAGCGATATTGCTAGCGATATCGCTGCATGTGATACTTACCTCCGACCGGCTTCCCTGCTGGTTATCGCTGATCGCGCGAGAAGCTCCTGGACCATTCCTCGTCGGTCACTTCCTGCTGCGCTTCCTGTGGCGCCGACGAGCGACGCGTGGAGCCGGGCGGGAGGACGCAGGATCTCCGCGTCTGACAGGTAAGTAGCGATCCCCGTCCCCTGCGATGTCGCTGGTGAGATCTGCCTGTGTGGCAGCTCACTAGCGACCACCTAGCGATGCACCAGCGATCCTGACCGCGTCATATCGCTGGTCGGTATCGCTGGTACATCGCTAGGTGTAACGGTACCCTTAGAAGGAGTTATTCCAACCTACAATATCTTATAGAATGTAAATGATAAACAGACTGGAAAATGATAAGAGAAAGACAACTATCCTATTGATTGAGGATCTAGGCAACAAAGTTGTTTAAATAGAGTGATAGACTTTGGCAAAAACAAACTTGCCAATATTCACAATTTTAGCCAGGACAATCGAGCAAATGAAACCTTTAAAGGGTTGGAGTTCAGGAAAACTATACGCAAAAGTGGTAATTTTGGAGATGTACTTAGACATTCCTAGTAGACGAGCCTTAAATGTCTTGAAATTGGCAGTCTAAATGTTGACAGGTAAGCAAATAAAGGACTGGCAGAGTCTTGTTATTAGGATGGTGCAGGCTAATCTTGGTTGAGTCCAAATAAGTCCTTGTGTTCCCCTTTAATCATTTACAAAGATCTACTATAGCTTCCAGGTGTTCCTAGGTTATGGTCTTCAGAACAGTCCCTCACTAGACAGGTGGGAGAGACAAGGGGATAAAATACTAGGACAGAAAACTGAAATTATGTTAGTGAAGTAGTCATTCAGGTCAATATTATGAGACCATCTGAAATTCTAGAGACGTGCTGAGGTTGAGTGCCTAAGGCAACATGAATTGTAAATGCAGATCTGGTCATGGTTTGCTAAGGACAACATGATTCGCATGCACCATATTGAAGAGAGGATGGATGTGGTCATGTATCATGAGATTTTGGCCAACAACCTACTTCCATCAGCAAGAGCATTGAAGATGGGTTGTGGCTAGGTCTTCCAGCATAACAATGACCTGAAATACACAGCCAGGACAACTAAGGAGTGGCTTCACAGGAAACATTTCAAGGTCCTTTAGTGGCCTAGCCAGTCTCCAGACCAGAACCCAATTGAAAATCTTTGGAGAGAACTGAAACTCAATGTTGCCCTGATACCTGAAAGGTCTGGAGAAGATCTGTATTAAAGGGAACCTGTCACCCCCCCGGGCATTTTTAACTAAAAGAACCACCTTCAGCAGCACAAAGGCTGCATTCTGTGAAGGTGGCTCTTCCGTTCCTGACCCCCAGTAATGCCAAAATATTAACTTTTAAAAATTGGTCCTCATACCTGTAATGTGTCCCATAGGTATGGTGTGTCCCCCAGAAGCAGCTGCCTCCCCATCGTCAGTCATGTCTCTGCAGCGTCTGGGCCCCCCCTCCTATAGCCGTCCATCATGACCTTGTGCTGCCGTCTGGGCCCCGTCTCCTATAGCCGTCCATCTTGCCCCTGCTCTGCTGTCTGGGCCCCGCCTCCTTCTGTCTCCTATGCCAGCGCCTGCTCTATGAAATCAGTTCTCGGGCATGCGCAGTACGCGCTGCCCGTGAACTGACATCAGGTGATCATGCCTGCGTGTTGTGGAGGCCCCAGATCCTGCCTCGCACTGTTTGTTATGATGTATTCACACTGTGGGGCTGGGAATTCCTGAGCTCAATCCACAATGTGTGCACATACCCTAATAGGTGCAGAAATGGTGCAGAAAATCTGCAACATCCTAAAAATTAACAAATACTCATCATGGGAACGTAGCCTAATTGTTATGTAATGTAAGACTATAGCAGCATCATATTGTTTTAGTTATAGCCTATATTGTATTCTTTAGTCATTGTTTCTACCCATTCAGTAGTTTTAACTGTATCATAGCACAAAAGATGATAAAACACACACATATATTTATATACAGGTACATCTCACAAAATTAGAATATCATCAAAAAGTTAATTTATTTCAGTTCTTCAATGCAAAAAGTGAAACTCATATATTATATAGAGTCATTACAAACAGAGTGATCTATTTCAAGTGTTTATTTCTGTTAATGTTGATAATTATGGCTTACAGTCAATGAAAACCCAAAAGTCATTATCTCAGTAAATTAGAATATTTTATACACCAGCTTGAAAAAATTATTGTAAAATCCGATATGTTGACATACTGAAATGTACACTAGGGAAAAAAGTATTTAATCAGCCACCAATTGTTCAAGTTCTCCCACTTAAAAAGATGAGAGAGGCCCAAGGTCGGACCGGGCCACCTGAGAACCGGAGAATTCTCCGGTGGGCCCAGACACTGACACCTGCTGGCATACAGGGCCAGCAGCTGCCTAGGGCCCCCGCTGCTCCAGGAGCCTCCAGCCAGTGGTGTGTCGCTAATAGTAGCACAACACGCAGCTGCTATGGGGGCCCCCCGGTGCCAGCAGAGCAGCAGCAGGTGACAGGAAGCCAAAGCCTATTCCCGCTGCTAAAGTGAAATGAATATTCATGCTTCCCCATGCCCCCATGGGCATGGAGAGGAGTGTATATTAAGTGGGCAGTGTTTGCCGCAGGCTATGGCTAATGCTGCCCGCTATAAGGGCCCGCAGACCAGGGCCCCCGCTCCCCCAGGGGCCCCCAGCCCACGCAGCCGCTATGGGGCCGAAAGTCAGTGTGATCCGGCGTCTGCACTGCCCACTCAGTGCGGCCCGCAATAATGAAAGAGAGAGCAACACATGACGCTCCCTCTCTCATCATTCCCCTCTTCCTCTGACACACAGCGGGTGCATGATGACATCACTTCATCGTGTCCCCGCTGTGTGCCGGGCTGACTGCAGCGCAGCTCCTGACATTGGAGCAGAGTTGCCTGAATCAGCGTGGCAGCGAGGAGGAGAGGTGAGTATAGTGTTTTATATATATATATATATGAGGGGGGCAGCATTATACCCCATATGAGGGGACAGCATGATACCCTGTAAGAGGGGACAGCATGATCCCGTATGAGAGGGGGCAGCATAATTTCCCATATGAGGGGGGAGCATGATACCCCATATGAGGGGGGAGCATGATACCCCATATGAGGGGGGCAGCTTGATACTCCATATGAGAGGGCAGCATGATACCCCGTATGAGGGGGGCAGCATAATATCCCATATGGGGGGGGAGCATGATACCCCATATGAGGGGAGGCAGCATGGTACCCCATATGAGGGGGGCAGCATGGTACCCCATGTGAGGGAGGCAGCATTATATCCCATATGAGGGGGGGCAGCATGATACCCCGGATAAGGGTGGGCAGCATGATACCCTTAGAGGGAAGCAGCATGATACCCCATGAGGGGGCAGCGTGATACCTTATGAGGGGGGCTACATTATATTCTGAGGGGGCTACATTATATTTTGTGGGGGACTGTATTATACCATATGAAGGGGGCTGCATTATGCCCTATGAGAGGGCTACATTATACCCTATGAGGGGGCTGCATTATACCTTATGAGGGGGTTGCATTAAACTCTATGGGAGCTACATTATACCCTATGGAGGGCTGCATTATACTCTATGATGCTGGTTGCATTATATTCTATGGGGAGCTATGTTATATTATATGAGGAGGGCTATATTACATTCTATGAGAGGGCTAAATTATACAATATGAGGTCTGCATTATATTCTGTGAGGGGGCTACATTATACCATATGAGGGAGCTACTTTATATACTATGAGGGGGTTCATTGTACCATAAGAGGGGGCTACTTTAAATTCTGTTAGTTGGCTACTCTATATTCTATGAGGAGGGCTACCCCAACCCCTGCTACATAATTAAGATTTGTACTACCTTATATTATACCCTGATATTAGCGCATTTTACCGCACAATTGGTGGTCTTGTATTTATTTCTATGTAGCTCCATAGTGGGCCCCAAGAATGATTTTCTCTGGTGGGCTCAAGGTACTCCAGTCTGACGCTGGAGAGGTCTGTAATTGACATATTTATATATATATATATATATATAATATTTAAATAAATAAATATATAAATACTGCACTGTACAGTCATTAATTTTCCTGCTAAAGGAGACAACTAACTGCCTCTTGTTATAAAATGAGTCTTGCAAGGAGGGTTCCCAGCTACAAGTAGCGCTAAGACATTTAATTCATGTCATAAAAATTGTATAAAAAGCTGTTTTGTAACCTACATTCTTTTTTTTTCCCCAGGAACAAGCAAAGGAGACTTTAATTAGAGACAGACCCAACATAACACAACACAGAGTTGATAAAACCTGCAGAACAGTAATTAACCACATAGTTAAATCAGATTTTGATTAATAAAAGCGAAGTTTACTGTGAAGAGGATAAACTCCTTTCAGTGTTTATTAACTGTTCCAGATTCCACATAGTTCTCAGCACACAATTACTTTTATGGTCTCATAAACACATTTCTAAAAAATAATGCCCTTCTGAGCTACCACACACAGAATACAGCAGTAACTCACAGCGGCAACTTTTCCACACAAAGCTGCTACTTTACAATGGTGGACGTTTAGTTTTAAACATTCAAGTTAATTAGTAAATTGAAACCAGATTGAACATCGCCTACTGGCATCTAATTATTTTGTGTGGCCGGTAGGATTTACAACATCTAGCAATAGTATGTGTGACATATAAGCAGCTCCTGGTGCATACAGTACGTACATTGGAGTTTTCTTGCTAGATGGTAATTATAGTCTTGTGGTAAGTGTTACATCATTTCAGTGATAATAGAGAAGACATACTAAGCAAAAGTTGTCAACCAAGTGTACTACATGCATTAAATGTATTTTAGGTATTTTTTGGCCCTGATTCATTAAAGTAATTTCGCCATAATTCTGGCATAAATTGTTTTGAAAAGTTGCAAAATTTTCACCCAACCCTGAATTGCTAAAAACCTATGACACAATGCTACAGTTTGCCTAATTCATGAGTAGAGATAGGCGGACCCCTGGATGCTCGGGTCCGGCGGGTTAAGCTGAACAGTTAAAAAAATTTTGGTACCAGAACAGCACCCCGATCTGAACCCGGACCACATTCACTTGAATGAGGGACCCAAACATCCAGTGCTTGCCACGCTGTCATGTCCATGACAGCGTGGCAAACATTGCTTCTGATCTGCGAAGAAATCATTACCGCCAGTCAGACAGCCACTGTTCCCATTCTGTGAAATGACAGCATGAGCCCACAGCTTTGATCGGAGGTAAAAATTGAACCTCCAGTCACTAGCATTGGTTGATGGGACTACTATTCCCATAAGACTACTCCTGCTGCCACTAATAACAGCGAGAACAAGCTGAGTATTCATCAGCCAGCACCTGTGCTCTAAATAAATAATTTAAAAAAAATGGAGTGGATTACAATGTATTTTTGATAACCAGTCAGACAAAACTGATAGCTATGGGCTGTAACCCAACTGCCAGCATTAGAAAGGATGGTTATTAAGAAAAAAGGGGTCCCCATGCTGTTTTTTTAAATTATTTAAATAAATTAAAAAAACAGCACAGGGCTCCCCCCATTTTTGACAACCAGCCAAGCTAAAGCAGACAGCTGGGGGATGGCATTCTCAGGCTGGAATGGGGCCAAGGATATTGATGCGCCAATTCTGGTGCTTTTCCAGGCTCTTCCTACTTGCTCTCTGGTGGTGGCAAGTGGGGTTCATATTTGTGGAGTTGATGTCATCTTTGCATTGTCCAGTGACATCAAGCCCATGGCTTAGTAATGGAGAGGTATATATAAGACACTTATCCATTACTACTCCTATAATTATATTGTAAATAAACACACAGCAAGTATGAAGTCCTTTATTTGAAATAAAAAAACACTTTTACTTATTTAAAAATAACAAACACAGTTATATTCACCTAATGCGTATTCCATTGAAGCCATCTTCTCCAGTAAAAAAACAAAAATAAAAGACAACCATATCCCTCACCTGTCCAATGTTCTGTCCAATGCCTTAATCCATGCCTGGGGATAAACAGTTTTCAACCTGGACGGTGTCAATATGTGACTGTCCAGTCTGAGAACCACTGGTGAGCTTCTGCGAGCACAGCCTCAATGACTAGTTGCGACATCATCGAGGTTACCACGGGTCACTGAGGCTGCATTGCCAGCCAGGCCAATGAACTGCAGAGCAGTAGTCCCATTAGCCAATGCTAGTTACCGGAGGTACACTTTTATACAGATGATTGTGGTTGTCTGACCGGCGGTAATGATTTTACCGCCAATCAGAAGCAGTGTTTGCACGTTGTCATACACATGACAGCGCGGCAAACAATGTTTCTGATTGGCTGTAAAACATGCAGTGATTGGGGAGCCGATCCCGAACAGTAACACAGACTTCCCGGTGAAGTCCATATTCGAAGTCTGAGCCTGAATAGTACTGACACCGAACTTTACTGTTAGGGTTCGCCCATCTCTATTTATGAGCTATGACATACCTCACGGCAGAAATCTTACTGCAGTTATTTAGATATGATAGGAATTTCTATACATTAGTCATCATGTAATATACAGCACAATTAGGAATGGGTGAATCCGAACTGTAAAGTTTGGGACCATACCGAGCACATAGTGTTCGGTCACGTGGTCCCGAACATGGGTTTCCATGGGAAATCCATGTTACAGTTCGGGCTGTAAAAAAAAGCAGAAAATTAATATTAAACCATTAGAATTCTACTTACCTGTCCATTTGCTGCTTTTTTTTACAGCTCCCCCTTCCCGATCCCATATCTGTAAAGTCCGAGTTTGGGGTTCGGACGCAAGTTCACGTCATTTACTGCCCCGAACTCGAATTATACAAAAAAAACTCAGGCGAACATCAGGGGTTCGCCCATCACTAGAAACAATTACATTGTACAAATACTAATCCAGAACTTGCTTTTTCCCCAGTCGAGCTCATTTTTAATGTTTCATTCCATATGCAGATTTATTTATTAAAAGAAAATTTTCTGCATTAAAGGACTGTCTGGGAAATGGGATAACAAAAAAAATGGCAAAAAATAAATATTGACCTCAACAATCCCCATTTGCTCATGTTCTGCGTCAACAAATGGTGTCTACTTCTTGGTCTCTCCCAATACACTGGAAATGACCGCTCAGCCAATCACAGACTGCATTCCTATGTATCAATCATTGGGATGGGTAAGCAGTAGTATTTAGTTGCTTTTTTTCATAATATTCTGACCCTTTTTCAAAAATGTTAACCACCAAAAAGTAACTTTATACATTCAAACATCCTATATATCAAGAGAAGACCAGGTTTTGCTATTACCAACAAGTTGAGAAAATATTTAAAGACTTGAGGAGCCATCAGAAAACTTTTTTGTTGTGTTAAATCTCTAATGGGTTGCCATTAAATCTCATAGAACCTCACATTGCGCAGTTCATGCTGCTTTTCTACATTTTTAATATTTTATGAAGAAATGGAAATTTTACAAGCTAATATTTAACCCTGAGGACCTAGAAGCTGGATTATTATTGTGTTTAGTAGCCAGCCATTGCTTATTTGTGTGTTAACGCTTTCCCCGGTGTATACTCTAGCTGCCTCATACTCTTTAAGTAGACACAACCGCATGCTGTACAGATGGGAGCCAGGCTGCATCATTATGTTATATTGAAATAATAGAATACCACCTGTTTCATTTGGATTTCCTGCCAACATTACCCCATAAAACATTTATTTTGCTAATATTTTAGTTGGTCACCACAGAAGGGCACTTGAAGTTATAGATTTAGCATGTGTGCATCTACTATTAAAAATAATCATGGAACAGCAGAGCAAAAGGATAAAGAATAACCCATTGTCTTAAAAAGATTCTGATATTATAATAATTTGCAATTTGTCTTCTATTTTGCAGTGAACTTAACAAAACTTCATTCTTTTTTGGCATCATGCACTAAATGAATGATGATAAATTGTTCCAATGTGCAGTCTTGCTTATACATATATAATAGCTTTGAATATGTAACATGATACATCGATGATTAATTTTTCTAAATTTTCCAAGGAATTCTTTTCTCAAATGAAATGACAATGAAGGATTCAATACATGCAGTCAACTATAACAGGAAATACTAATGATATATTATTGCTGGATTGCAAAGATAGTGGTAATAGCAAATAACCTACCCTATAATCATTCAGAATTACTTTAAATTAATTAGAAAATGTTTATGTTACCTGGTCAGAATTATTAATTCTTTGTTTTTGCAAGATATTACATTACACCATTCTGTTAATGCAAGTCTTGTTTAATGACATTGTTAACAGTAAACGTGATGGATTACCCATTAGAAGTACAGTACATTTTAGAGCCAAATGTGGATTTTGGTTTGATTATTGTGGTCGCTGCTCCTAACTTCAGCATGTAACAAAATATATGAAAAGACTGAATAATAAAGATAGCTGAAATATTGCTGAGTCGCCCATATAGCCATGATTATACAGAACATTGATTCTTTTAGTATATGTTATTGCTTTAAAAAATTGGCAGACAAACTATGGTGGGCTCCAACTTCTCCAAAAAATTAGTTTGGAACTGTAGTTACCCCTAAGCTCTATGTAACAATGAGATATAAAAATTATTGCACCAGAACTACCAAGGATACGAGAACTAAGAGCTTATTTGCCCTCCTCCTTCTTTCCATGATTCTTGGGCAATTTCCACACCTGTAGATAAAGGATCTTTACTCACCTCAATATTACAGCTGTAACCTTCTGTCATACTATTCAGAAACTAAATTACCAAATTGTCAAAATGTGGTTAATTTTTGGCTTTATAACATCAGCAGTAAATCAAGTGTAGTGTTCCACTGTGAGAGCCTTTTTTAGTCACAAGATCTATTGATCTATCTCTGTCTTCTGCTTTTCTCTACTAGTCACAACTGATGTGAATCAAATTTATATGAAATTTTATGAAATTTGCATGTCTTAGCAAATTCATACAATTAGCAGTTCAATTCAGGTGAATCGCTAAAAAATGCCCACTACTATTTTACACAATAAGTAAGACTACACAAGCCACAAAAGGCTCATATGATGTCATGTGCTGTGGTGAACCCCCCAAGTGTTATGCTTGGTGATGGTGAAATGACCTACTGCTATCCAGCAAGAGCAGTGTATCGGTGACACTTGTTGCAAGCCGTCACACTGCCGCGTACCCTTGAGGGCCAAGTATATTCTTCACCAACCTCTCAGTCCTGGTAAGGGGGAACTTTAGCAGAGCCCCTCCCAGGTGGTGAGCAGCATGGCAGCTGGTGACCGGACACACAAACAGCAGAAAGGGTAAATCCAGAACCAAAGAAAATACAGTGCAACTGCATAAACTAAGGTGAACAATAATAAACCAAGCACAGGCACCAAAGCATGTACCTCCTTAGAAGCACAGCAACACTGACCTTAACCACCCACCAGAGCTAAGAATAATCAGTAACTAAAGTAGGAAATGGCAGGCTTAAATCTGCCTCCCATCAGTCACCTTACCATGCTGGGGCAATGTCTAATCTTCACCCCCAGACCACAGAGACACTGGAGGAGGGGAGAGAAGACAGGAGGGAATCATCTCCAACCATCTAGCTGCCCCAGCAGGTGTGGCATCCCACACCCTCTGGCAGCAGTTAACACCAGAGTGCTGCATCCTTGGGTCCCTGCACAGGATAATGCCTGGGAGCATCAGTGTCCCGCCACCCAACAATGCTAGGAGTGCATCTCCTAGAATGCAATAGAATGCAAAATCCAGACTGAATGAGCATCGCCGCAAGCTCTGCCCCTTGGAGGTGAACCACCGAAGAGCTGGAGCCTGCCCAGGAGTGCATAGGCCCCACTCAGGTACAGAGCTACCATTCCTGACAGTACCCCCTTCTGTAGGAGAAACCTCCAGAGTCTCAGCATCTAGTTTGCCATGAAACTAGGTAGGCAAATCAGCAAACAACTCATTGCCATGAATGCGCCTGTTGGAGACCCACAATCTCTCTTCCTGTCTATACCTCTTTCAATGAATAACATATTAAACAGAATTCTGCATTTTTATGGAATCTGTTCAACCTCATACTCTTTCTGACTATCCACCAGGACAGGGTCCGGGGGGGATGAGGGACTATGGTTCTCTCAGCTTTCTTTATGAAGGACCGATAAAAGACGTTGGGGACCCTAATGGCAGCAGGGAGCTTAACCCTAAAAGCAACTGGATTAAGCCACCTCCTGAATGGGAAGAGGGACTAGCAGAGCAGGGTACTTTGAGTTTAAGGTTTTTAGGGAGCACGCACACCAGATCCCCAACTGCTACACTTGAGATTGACGTTTATCAGCCGCAACCTTCTGCCCAGCGGACGTCTTCTGAAGCTACCGGTGTATCTCCTCCGAAACCGCCCTCAGCCTATTAGTAGTCTCAGACACCCCAGGAATCTCCTCCCACCACATGAGGAAATCAGGAGACATGGAAAGGAAACCAAAGTTACAAAAGAAAGAAGATGTGTCCACTGATTCATGATGTCTATTATTAAGGGCAAACTCCGCCAAAGCTAAATAGGCCCCCCATTCCAGTTGGCTATGAGAGCAAAAGCACCTAAGGTATGTTTCCAGTGACTGGTTATAGTTAGTCCTTTTTGAAAGACAATTAGACTGTGAGTGTTATGCAGAAGAAAATGACAATTCCGTCCCAATCCTACCGCAGAAAGTCTCCCAGAACCTAAACATAAAAATGAAACCTGACGACGTTATCAATAAACATGTTTACCATCTTGTGAGAGGAAAGCAAACGTGCCAGAGGGATGAGGTAACACTGGCCGGAGAAACCGTTAACAATAACCCAGATAACAGTCATCCCATCGGAGGCAGGTAGATCCATGATAAAATAAATTGAGATGTGCAACCATGATCAGTCTGGAATGGGAAGTGGGAGGAGTTTACCAAACTGAGGGGACAGCGGTACTTTACTCCTGGCTCACACCTCACAGGACTGAACAAATGCCTCCATACCCTGACACAAGGAGGGTCAAAAATACCCTCTGTTGTGAGTTCATTTTTCCCTTCACCAGTGAGGTCTGATGAACTCCCTCTTCTGGCGAAGGAAGGTAGTAAGGCTGATTACCAAACAGCTGAGCAGGTAGATGATGACTGGGTCACAGGAACTGATGACTGGATATAAGGCAGCCGACGCCCTGCTGCCTTGCTGGTGATCTTCCTGCTGGATTCTTGGAGACCAGTCTGATTTCTGCTTCTCAAAGCTAAGTTTTGCTCTGCCTTTTGTACACTTTAGTTCTGGTTTTGTTTGCCTTGTTTTTTGGAGTTCAGCCATCCCCGGCCGGGGGTGAGCTGAATTCCATTTTTGTCTCTGATCTGTTGATCTCTAGCTCTGTCTTTAGAATACATCTGAGTGCTGATATAGTCTTTTTGAAGCCTAGCGACTTCAGGGCCTGTTTTTCTTATCAGTCTGTTGGTTCATTTTTGGATAGGGTTTTTGCAGATTGCAGACAGCAGCTTTTCTATCCTGTCCTATTTAGTTAGCTTGGGCCCCATCATTTGCTCGACCTATCTTTCTATCTGTGTTAGTGTATTTCATCTTGCTTCACAGTCATTATATGTTGGGGGCTGCCTATTGCTTTGGGGTCTGCTCTGGGGCAGTTTAGATTTCCCGTTTCTGTCTTTAGGCTAATTTAGTTCTCCGGCTGTGATCGAGGGGTCTAGGGCACCGTAGGAACCCCCCACGGCTACTGCTAGCTGTTGTGGATAGGTTCAGGGGTCTGCAATCCGATAGCTTCCAACTTCTCTGATTTTCTGGACTTAGCTATTATTTTTGTTTTTTCCTCCTTCGGTGACTCATCCATAAGAACCCTCGTTTCACCAAGTGCATGGTAACCTTGACCTCTAGGTGGTCAGGCAGGTCAGAATTGTCACAGTTCTAGATAATATGAAGCCTGTGAACAGGCACAAATGACTTATCCTGCATGGTAGGAGTAGGGGTCAAATGCTGTAACTTAAAAAATCTCCCTAGCATTTCATTTTATGTCCTTTTTGGGAAATATGTTGAATTGTGTTAAAAAAATCTAGACATTTAACTGTACATGTCTGTTTTTGCATACTTGTTTTACTAGTACAAAATGACCACTGAACACATAACACCAATATTGTGGCTTGCTGCCACATTTTTCTTTTTTGTACATAATCCAAGCATGTTACCTCTGAAAGTGAATCATTTTGAGTCAGTGTGGCGACACAGCATTTAATCTTAATTATCAAGACATAAATTCAGTACCTCAGGACCTATAGTTTTTTTCTTTAGTTACTCGAAAACCATACACTTTTGTCATATGAGTCTTAAACATTTGATTTTTGTTATGTTTGAAATGCTGATGTCTGCCTCTTATATCAGCTCTTTATTGTCTGCTATCTTTGCAAGACAGGAATGCAGGGTCATTGAACAATCAGTGTTTGATAATATGTTGATTGACCATTGTGTGGGACTCTGTGGCTTGTTCATTTGCCAAACAAAGGAGTAAGCAATATGCAAATTGATTAAATAGTCAAACAATGTGAGTTAATCTCATCACATCTTCCTGTTGAGCTATGGATGATGGCTTTAAGGACAACAGTTGTGAAGTATATAAGGGGCTATGCCTCTGTAACAAGAGATCCAAAAATCCAGAGAACTAGAGACTTTTTACAAAACAACAGCCAGGAACACTACAAAACAGCTGCCAAAACATCATGGCTCCAGCATAAGGGACACAGATTTGACATTGTACAGGATACCAGCTTAGGGGACCATGGCCCCAGCTGAAAGAATATAGATCTGCTCCATTGACCATCATTGACCAATGGATACATTTGGGGAAGTCAGGATTTGGACCCACCGGTCACCTGAGTTCCATAGATATGTTTGGTGAAGCCAGGATTGGGATCCTCCGTTCACCTGGCTTCATGGAGAGGTTCGGAGAAGTCAGATTGTGACCTACCAGTCAGCTGTCCGTCCTTGTACCTGAATAGACCATCAGCTTCCCAAGCTTGTTGTTACCTCCTCTCTGTGCATGCCACAGGTAGGAGTAAATTCTTTTCTACTTTGTCAACTGACCAACTAACTTGCAGTGTGCATACACTACAGGAAGAAGATAAGCCATGGATGTCCAAACTCAAATAGACTAAGAACTGCAATTCTCTATCTGGACATGAAGCAACATCACCCACTCATTTGGGGAAAAATGTTAGCCAGCAATATGAGAAATCCAAAAAATCAAAGAGACCATCATATAATAGTAATAACACTTGATATCTTTATTCATGAACATCAGAACAAACGTTTTTATTTTTTTTTTAAACACACATATGGGATTGTTACAAACATATGAAGAACAAAAATTCATGGTGCTAAGTATTTTCTAGCCAGACAGAGTTAAATAGCAATTACCATATATACTCGCATATAAGCCGAGATTTTCAGCCCATTTTTGGGGGCTGAAAGTCCCCCTCTCAGCTTATACGTGAGTCATACACCAGGGGGTCGGAGGGGGAGAGGGAGCGGGGGTGTCAGATCATACTGACTCCCCCGGCGCATCTCTGTAGCCCTCCTGCTTGACCCACAGTCTCCCTTCCTTCCTTCAGCAGTCAGCAATGGAGAGGTGAGTATGTAATTTTTTTTATTTGCAGCATAAGGGGTATAATCTATGGGGCAGCGTATTGTGGCAGCATATTGGGGGCATAATCTATGGAGCATCTTATGAGGGCAGCATATGGGGGCATAACCTATGGAGCATCTTATGGGGGCAGCATATGGGGGCATAATATATGGAGCATCTTATGGGGGCAGCATATGAGGGCATAATCTATGGAGCATCTTATGGGGCAGCATATGGCATATCAGGGCATAATATATGGAGCATCTTATGGGGGGAGCATATGGGGCATAATCTATGGAACATCTTATGGGGGCAGCATATTTGGGCATAATGTATGGAGCATCTTATGGGGGCAGCATATCGGGGCATAATCTATGGAACATCTTATGGGGGCATAATCTATGGAGCATCTTATGGAGCATCTTATGGGGGCATAATCTATGGAGCATCTTATGGGGGCATTGTCATGTGCCCCATCCTGTGTGACACGTCCAGCAGGCCGGTAACTGATAAAACAGGACGCGGCACGTGTAACTGTCCAGTGTGACGCGGCCCGCAGGCTGGTAACTAATACAACCAGACAAAGGGAATAAGGAAAACCTGGGTAACAATAACAATGGTGGCCCTGTGATAGGGAACGGGGAAGTGGAGACCTCCTGAACTCCCCTGAGTCAGTGTCTCTACACTCCTAACATTCCGTAGGCCGGTTCCACACCATGCGCCAATCAGGAACCTAAAAACCCTGACTCGCCCTGCACCTAAACCCTCACTAGGGAACTGGTCGGTGTGGAAACTAATCCCACCACTGCACTAAATACACATAAGGAAAAGTGACATAACAGGGGAACATCACTTAGCTTTGCTCAGTTGCTAACGCTCCCAGCAACAGTGCCCACCACCTGCGTGCATCTTTTCGTACCACGTAGTCCAACATCTGGGTGCACTGTCCAGCAACGGATCTTCTCAGCACCATAGTGCAGCCTTGGAGCAAACAGAGTCAACACCTGCGTGCAGCTGTCCAGAAACAGAGTCCAGCAAATGAGTGCAGCTTTTCTGCCAAAGAGTCCAACATTTTGAGTCCAGCTTTCCGCAACCGAGTCCAGCATTCTGAGTGCAGCTCTACACCATAGCTGCCACTCCACCAAGCAATGCCAGCCCTCCTTGCAGACACCATAGCTGACACTCCGCCAATCCATGCCAGCCCTCCTTGCAGACACCATAGCTGCTACTCAGGCACTCTGACTGGGCTGCCAGTGACTCTCCTTCAGCTCCATTCTTTACCCAGCCTTGCTTACAAATGAGGAACTTATCACCACAGTGCAATGACCCTAATGACCACCAGGGGCAAAACCAACTTTGGCACACAGCCAAGGGGAAAAAAAAGGTTATTTTGTGCATTTAATCTGTCAGATCCAACCTGGATCATGACAGTACCCTCCCCTTAATGAGGGGCCTCTGGACCCTCAAGACCACTCCTCATCAGGGAACCACCTACAGTGGAGACGCCTAGATCCAGAGTTCACCCCAACCACTACCTGCACTTCAGGTTTATGACAAATGCACCGCTGGTATTGGCAAAGTAAGTTCTGGAGGCACCACTCATCTCCAAAGTGTCGACCTGGGGAACGAGTTACATATGTGTATGTTCGGTATGAGCTGGTAAGACTCCGCAACACACTTCCAAGATGTTTTTTGGTGGCCACCCATACATGCTCGTTCACACACAGGTCCGGACCTGAACGTTTATTGCCACACATTCGTTTGTCATAATTCGGTGAACTCATTCTGGAATCGACAAGAGAGGCGTCCCCCTGTGTCACCACACTCACACCCCCGCTATTCACCAAGGGAACACCACCCTCCAACCCCTTACACCACGAGGTCGACGCCCCCCAGGGTTGGCTATTGGCGAGGGTAGAGATTTGACCCTACTCCCCCGCAGCACACCTGCTGCTCACGCCAATGAGGGAGGGGCCTGGGAAATGGAGGAAAAATACACTCCCTGGTCGCCTTTCTCCGAATGACCAGGAGGGGCGGCACTTGGGTGGTATGGAAGATTTGGCATAGACCCCGCGGACTATCACACCAGTCTGCTCACTACCGGGACGTACCCCTTCACCTCGGGGAACCCCAGACAGCACCATGGGGACCAACTCCACCCACCTGTCTTGGTACGTCCACCTGTATGAGCAAGTCCCGCTCCCCAGCAGCGACTCTAGGGGCTTCATTGCCAGCCGCTATTTGATTTCTTGGTTGAGCCAAATGGGAGGCCCCAGACCCTGATAATTGCTGCTGAAACTGCTTCTACACCATGCAGGTCCTCACTCACCTCAGTGAGGCCCAGCAGCAAATACTCACAGGTCTTAACATGGCCTGAGGCTAACCAGAAAAAAAAAGTATGGTTGGTGATAATGTCACGTGCCCCATCCTGTGTGACACGTTCAGCAGGCCGGTAACTGATACAACAGGATGCGGCACGTGTAACTGTCCAGTGTGATGCGGCCCGCAGGCCGGTAACTAATACAACCAGTCAAAGGGAATAGGGAAAACCTGGCTAACAATAACAATGGTGGCCCTGCGATAGGGAACGGGGAAGTGGAGACCTCCTGCACTCCCCTGAGTCAGTGACTCTACACTCCTAACATTCCCTAGGCCAGTTCCGCATCGGGCGCCGATCAGGAACCTAAAAACCCTGACTCGCCCTGCACCTAAACCCTCGCTAGGGAATTGGTCGGTGCAGAAACTAATCCTACCACTGCACTAAACACACATAAGGAAAAGTGACATAACAGGGGAACACCACTTAGCTTTGCTCAGTTGCTAATGCTCCCAGCAACAGAGCCCACCACTTGCGTGCATCTTTTCCACCACCGAGTCCAACATCTGGGTGCACTGTCCAGCAATGGATCTTCTCAGCACCATAGTGCAGATTTGGAGCAAACAGAGTCCACACCTGTGTGCAGCTGTCCAGAAACAGAGTCCAGCAAATGAGTCCAGCTTTTCTGCCAAAGAGTCCAACATTTTGAGTCCAGCTTTCCGCAACCGAGTCCAGCATTCTGAGTGCAGCTTTACACCATAGCTGCCACTCCACCAAACAATGCCAGCCCTCCTTGCAGACACAATAGCTGCTACTCCGGCACTCTGACTGGGCAGCCAGTGACTCTCCTTCAGCTCCATTTTTTACCCAGGCTTGCTTGGAAATGAGGAACTTATCACCACAGTGCAATGACCCAAATGGCCACCAGGGGCAAAACCACCTTTGGCACACAGCCAAGGGAAAGAAGGTTTCTTTGTGCATTTCATCTGTCAGATCCAACCTGGATCATGACAGGCATAATCTATGGAGAATTTTATGGGGCCTATTCTATGGAGCATCTTATGGGGCAGCATATGGGGCATAATCTATGGAGCATCTTATGGGGCCATAACTTTTATGGAGCAGCATATGGGGCATATTATTCTATGGAGCATCTTATGAAGCCATTATTAACCTTTGTGCAGCATTATATGGGGTGTATTTTGTATGGAGCATCTTATGGGGCCATTATTAACCTTTGTGCAGCATTATATGGGGTGTATTTTGTATGGAGCATCTTATGGGGCCCATCATGAACTGTATGGAGCATTATATGGGGCTCCTGATTCAATATGGATATTCAAAAACATTTAACCTACTGATGTCTGAATTAATTTTACTTTTATTGGTATCTATTTTTACTTTTGAAATTTACCAGTAGCTGCTGCATTTTCCACCCTAGGCTTATACGCGAATCCATAAGTTTTCCCAGTTTTTTGTGGCAAAATTAGGGGGTCTGCTTATACTCGGGTGGGCTTATACACGAGTATATACGGTATATGTAGGCATATAAGACAATATGAATGGATGTAAAAATAAGCAGCAGTATCAACCTATCAAAGACTCTAAATATAAATAGATTATTAATACAAATTATTTATTGTTGTGATTCCAAGAATTGATATAAAATATCCATTAAATAAACACAAGTGTGCATATGTGTGACTACAGGAAATTAGTCCATCAGAAAAGAATGGACATCATCTCTGGCAGTGGAATCTATATAAATCAATGAAGTGCATAGTGCCTTCCAATACTAGACCTATATGAATGCAAATACATGGTAACCGAAAAGTGATATTTCAATAAAGAAATAATATTAGATAATAAAGTGCTTAGTGCTCATACTGTTTCAGTACCTTAATGGTAATCATATACAGCTCTGGTAAAAATTAAGAAACCACCACATCAAAACTCTTTCATGGGCAGACCATTCTCCAGACCTGAACCCCAATGAAAACCTCTGGAATGTAATCAAGAGGAAGATGATAGTCACAAGCCATCAAACAAAGAAGAACTGCTTAAGTTTTTGTGCCAGAAGCAGTATGAAAGACTGGTGGAAAGCATGCCAAGACATATGAAAGTTGTGTTTAAATATCATGGTTATTCCACAAAATATTGATTTCAGATCTCTTCCTGAGTTAAAACATTAGTATTGTTGTTTCTAAATGACTATGAACTTGATTTCTTTGCATTATTTGAGGACTGAAAGCACTGTTTATGTTTTTTTTTAATTTTAACCATTTCTCCTTTTCAGAAAAAAAAAGTTAGTGCTTGGAAATTCGGAGACATGTTGACAGAAGTTTGTAGACTAATAGGACAATTTACATTTTACTCAAAAATATACCTATAAAGAGAAAAATCAGACAAATTGAACATTTGAAAGTGGTCTCTTAATTCTTGCCAAAGCTGTAGACTATGAACAATAAAGTCATACAGATCCACCATGTAGCATATTACCATGGGTCCTTTGATGTGCGTTTCACATCTTACTTCACCAGAAGGGGTTTGCTAATTAAAAGTGGGGCAGGTGTTAAATACCCCTCCCTCACTATCCAAATTATATACCTCAATCTGCACACGTTTGTGGTGCTCACTGTAGAATCCCAAGGCACCGGAAGTTCTCGGTGTTGTCATGATCTCAGTGCGGGTTTGACTCGCACACGTGGGGTTAATGTCTGGAACCAGTGCTGATGACTGGCATTTCTGGGGTTAAAGGTTGTGATCCCAGTGCAGGCTTACCTGCACACCTGGGGGTATGATTGTGGCCTCTCCCTGGTTCTGGGAGAGGCTTCTTATAGCCTCAAGACGCTCCCATCCCCATTAGTTATACTTTCGCCCTTGGCATTGTGTGGTGACCCCTGAGAGTGTTTGTGCTGAGTTCTGGTTGCTTGATTCTCTGTGTACGGCTCGGTCTGTTCTCTGGATATTGCTTTGGATTCTGCTTGGTACCTTCTATGTCTGTTTGGTTTTGACTTCTGCTTGGTCCTGACTATCCGTCCTGTCTCATCCCTGGTACTTTACTGGTATCTCTGTGAATGACCTCCGTTTTGCCTGACTCTGAGTATTTCTGTATAGTGTCCTGCCATCTCTGAAAGCAGGACGCTAAGCCCCGCCCCCTTGCAGTCATATGACCGTAGGTCCTGTGACTGCTTGCTAAACTTCAGCGTCCACAGGTCCTGTGTATCTGTACTTTCCGGCTGTACCTGACCCCGGGCCCCCCTACAGTGCGGGTGAGTCCCTGCTCAGTGGAGACTGCACGCCAGCGCTGACAGGATCCTGACAGGTGTGGCATCCAGTGACCACGCCCCACGAGACGTGTTAGCAGCAATATGAGTAAGTCTCAAGCTTTATTCCTTCTCCATATCCTCATGCTTGTCTATCTGTAAGCCAGGCATCATCCTTAAGTACTACCTGGCTAGTTTCTATCATTATTCACAACTATTGCTTGCCTTAATAGGACTACTCTTCCTCCTCCTTTTCAGTAGCAAAATCAAATATTTATCCCTGATTGTGCGTCAAAGACACATGCACTTGCTCTCCATTATCCATTTAGGTGCCAACTCTACTCCCACATGGTTAAGTTGCTGGTGGTGCAGTCTTTGCTGTATGAGTTAATATACTCCACTGCCTTTTTATAAATTATGCTACCCACACAGCCTCACTGGATTACAGCCAATTGTCATTATTTCACACAGAAAGGGGTGCTTGCTCTTTGCTCTCGTGTGCAGTAGACTATGGGCTGCTTTTAAATGTGGCATTGAGCTTGAACGTACACTGCAACATAAAGATGTGGAGCAGCAACTATGGACAAGGAAATATTTTTCATGCCCCACTGGGTAAATATTTCGAGTGGCAGCAATGCACAATTGCAACTGAGACAGGTAGTTGTTGTGAATAGAGATGAGAGACTTTGCCTTAGTTCGGGTCGAGTCGGGTTTCAGGAAACCCAACTTTCGCAAAAGTCGGGTCGAGCGAAATCAGCCGATTATTGTGAAAAGCTTGTCAACCTTAATTTACTTTATAATAATAGTTAGGCATTGAAAACTGGGGGTTATTTGGCTAAAATTGTGGGGGGGTAGTGCTGGCTCCAGATTTTCGCGGGCCCAGGGCCAAAGAATGTCACTGGGCTCCTTTAACGCATGAAACAATTCATGATCCTTTGATACGGCAGAGAAATAGCGGTACAGTACAATGAAAAATACTTCAACTCTTACATCACATGACTGATATCCATTTTAAATTCTCCAATAGCTCCAAAAACAGACAGTATATTCCTCCATATAGTATTATGGCCACCGCATAGTGCGCCATACAGAGTAATGAGGCCCATACATTTCTCCATACAGAATCATTGGTCCCATATAATGTTCCATACAGTATATGATGAGCTCCACATAATGCTACAGTATATGTTGATCACCATGGATGAAGCTCCAGTGTCTTATGGGCCCAAATAATGCTCCAATGTATAATGGGCCCTGTAAATGCTGCTCCAGTGACTGATGTCCACCTTTGGAATGCTCCAGTGTATGGTGGGCCCCAGATATCATTCTCCAGAGTATCGTGCTCCCCAAAAATTGCTCCCAACCTTTAAAACAATTAAATAAGTCTCCTCGCTAGGGAATCCCTGTATTCTGGACTCCTCGTCATCCCCATCTTCCATCTCTCTGCACTTTGACTGTTTATGCAGAGGGCGTACAGATGTGATGTCATCGCGCTCTTTGACCAGATTGTCACTGTCAGGAAAAGTGTCTGGTTTCCGGGGGCAGTATGGTTGCAAAGCTGAACCTTAAAGGAATGTCCAGAAGGGCACCACCAGGAGTGGAGCCTGCGGCTTATTTGGACTCAACACGGGCAACCTCAACCATGCCATCCACAAAAAAGCTGCACAGATTGCAAGCTTAATTCCGTTAACGAACGAGACTCAGGTATGCCCCCGCAGTCCGCGTCCAGCTTACTAGAGGGACACGCAAGGCTCTGGCACGCGAGATCGGCCAATAACAGGTCTGTCATGCCCTTATATGTCCAGGGCTGCATGCGTGCTACAATGAAAGGACCAGCATGTATCGCTTACAGGTGCGGATAACACGCTGAAACCCGTTAGTGATGGGGATCTGGGATTACAATTCTTCCCCGCGAACAAGCATTTCCCAGTAAGTGCAGGTCAACCGTAATTCCGGAATTAGGCCTAAATGGCATTCCAGAAAGAATGTGAAAAAATTAAGTGTCCAAACCACAGGTGATGTAGCTTGCTTAACAGCTGGGCTCCTCTGCTGAGTAGCACACAGTTCTTACATAAACAGGCGGCATAGCTTGGTTCACGGGTGGGCTCCTCTTCTGAGTAGCAGACACAGTTACTAGGCCCAAAAGGATTTTCAGGACAATATGCGGTAAAAAATTATTAGAAACACACACGGTGTAGCTCCTTCACAGATGTTCTACACCGCTGGCTACCAGACACCACTACTATGCCCTAAAACTGTCTATTATCATTGAAAACCATTATTAATGTGAAAAAAAGATACGCTTTTGTTTAACGAAACGTTCTCGAACGGAAACTCGAACAGCCGAATTTTAATCAAGCTTTTGTAGTTCGACGAACGGATCTAACACCGCCCAAAACAGCTAGAATTTGAACTTGGCCAACAGTTCCACTCAAACACCACTCATCTGTAATCAGGAGGCAGACTCAGACGATCTCAGGCACAGTATGGATTCTACAAGATTGCAGAAAGTTGAGAAAGGGTACAGTATCACCGGATAACAGGTATATATAGCATAGTTTAAACATTTAAAATCTCCGTGTTTATTTCCGGAGTCCGACAAAGACACTCACAGCCTCAGTAAGGATTAGACAACAATCTAAAAAGTAGAAAAAAGGAAATGTTTTTGAAGCGTACACCAGTATACACTGTTGGGGTATTTTTAAATCTTCATATATATTTCTGTCTCAGTAAGACAGTCCAGACTATCGGCAAAAGAGGAAACGAGATGGATAAAAGTACAGACATAAAGTCGAGTGATTGCAGAAATTTAGGAATTACTAATCATGGGAAAAACTCCCTGGAAAATTCTCAGAGGCGATGCTGACCCTCAATTACTTTGTGTGTGGAGACAGCGAAAACAGTTCTTTGTGAAGAAAGGGTTGCTGTATCGCAGTACCGTTGATCCCATCACCGTTACTCATCTCCATCAAATTTTGATCACAGGGAGAGATGTAGACATGGTCCTCACTGCATATCATGATCTGTCAGGTAGCTTTGGAGTGCAAAAGACAGAAGCCACAGGCTGTAGGCGATTCTATTGGATTGGCATGAGAGGGCATATTTAAAAATGTGGGCAGGAATGTCACATGTCTGTGAGTAGGAAAACTATGAAAGCTGATGATAAACCACCACTGCATCTCATTGTGAGTCAACGTCCATAAGAAATGGAAGCCATTGATCATCTGAAGCTAGAGCCCGGCCAGCAGGACAGGGCATAGCTACGTCTTAACCATCATCTACAGTGGGGCAAAAAAGTATTTAGTCAGTCAGCAATAGTGCAAGTTCCACCACTTAAAAAGATGAGAGGCGTCTGTAATTTACATCATAGGTAGACCTCAACTATGGGAGACAAACTGAGAAAAAAAAATCCAGAAAATCACATTGTCTGTTTTTTTTTTCATTTTATTTGCATATTATGGTGGAAAATAAGTATTTGGTCAGAAACAAGCAATCAAGATTTCTGGCTCTCACAGACCTGTAACTTCTTCTTTAAGAGTCTCCTCTTTCCTCCACTCATTACCTGTAGTAATGGCACCTGTTTAAACTTGTTATCAGTATAAAAAGACACCTGTGCACACCCTCAAACAGTCTGACTCCAAACTCCAGTATGGTGAAGACCAAAGAGCTGTCAATGGACACCAGAAACAAAATTGTAGCCCTGCACCAGGCTGGGAAGACTGAATCTGCAATAGCCAACCCGCTTGGAGTGAAGAAATCAACTGTGGGAGCAATAATTAGAAAATGGAAGACATACAAGACCACTGATAATCTCCCTCGATCTGGTGCACCACACAAAATCCCACCCCGTGGGGTCAGACTGATCACAAGAACGGTGAGCAAAAATCCCAGAACCACGCGGGGGGACCTAGTGAATGAACTGCAGAGAGCTGGGACCAATGTAACAAGGCCTACCATAAGTAACACACTACGCCACCATGGACTCAGATCCTGCAGTGCCAGACGTGTCCCACTGCTTAAGCCTGTACATGTCCGGGCCCGTCTGAAGTTTGCTAGAGAGCATTTGGATGATCCAGAGGAGTTATGGGAGAATGTCCTATGGTCTGATGAAACCAAACTGGAACTGTTTGGTAGAAACACAACTTGTCGTGTTTGGAGGAAAAAGAATACTGAGTTGCATCCATCAAACACCATACCTACTGTAAAGCATGTTGGTGGAAACATCATGCTTTGGGGCTGTTTCTCTGCAAAGGGGCCAGGACGACTGATCCGGGTACATGAAAGAATGAATGGGGCCATGTATCGTGAGATTTTGAGTGCAAACCTCCTTCCATCAGCAAGGGCATTGATGATGAAACGTGGCTGGGTCTTTCAACATGACAATGATCCAAAGCACACCGCCAGGGCAACGAAGGAGTGGCTTCGTAAGAAGCATTTCAAGGTCCTGGAGTGGCCTAGCCAGTCTCCAGATCTCAACCCTATAGAAAACCTTTGGAGGGAGTTGAAAGTCCGTGTTGCCAAGCGAAAAGCCAAAAACATCACTGCTCTAGAGGAGATCTGCATGGAGGAATGGGCCAACATACCAACAACAGTGTGTGGCAACCTTGTGAAGACTTACAGAAAACGTTTGACCTCTGTCATTGCCAACAAAGGATATATCACAAAGTATTGAGATGAAATTTTATTTCTGACCAAATACTTATTTTCCACCATAATATGCATATAAAATGAAAAAAAACAGACAATGTGATTTTCTGGATTTTTTTTTCTCAGTTTGTCTCCCATAGTTGAGGTCTACCTATGATGTAAATTACAGACGCCTCTCATCTTTTTAAGTGGTGGAACTTGCACTATTGCTATTGCTGACTGACTAAATACTTTTTTGCCCCACTGTATCAGTTCACCAAATTTGTAGTGGCAGTCCCAGGGAAGGATTTGACAGCCCAGACTACACAGCGGAGAAGCAGGGAGAGGTAAATATTGCAAATGTTGGGGCCCTGCCCAAGCAAGGGGGGCCCACTCGTGGGCATCGGTACTGGCACTGGGCCCCTCATAGTACGCCGGTGTGTCTGACAGTGGGTGTGCACCCCCACCATCAGAGACACTTGATTGCACTATGAGGAACCCTGTGCCAGTGCCGGCGTCCAAGAGTCGGCCCACTCACCTGTCCAGGGCAATGGCACTCGCACGGTTGCATGCGCGATGTGGTGACCCCAGCCATGGGGGGAGGCAGCCCAGTTAGTGAGGTTTAAAAAATGACATATGTTGATGTTGGACATTCAGCAGCTGCAAATGGAGGAATTGGAGAAGTCCGAGGAAGGGGAGGACAAAAGCGAGCCATTTTTCTGGCAACCTATGTGTCATCAGGGGAAGGTGGGACAAAATCCTTTGAAACCCATGCATGGTTCATTTTAATGAAGGTTAGATCATCAACATTTTGGGTCGACAGACGGGTCCTTTTTTCTGTCAGGATTGAGCCAGCAGCACTGAAGACTCTTTCCAATAGCACACTAGCAGCAGGGCAAGCGAGCTCCTGTAAGGCATATTGTGCCAATTCAGGCCAGGCGTCCAGTTTAAAGGCCCAATAGTCAAAGGGGAATGACCTGTGAGGGAGAACATCGATATGGGATGAGAAGTAGTTTGTAACCATAGTTGACAACTGCTGTCTCCTGTCACTTTCAATCGATGCAGTATTACCAGTCGTGTGAGTGGGACTTGAAGAATCAGTCCACAACATGGTCATGAAACCCCTGTCTCCAACGCCACTTCTGATGTGTGCACCACAAACACCTCTTCCATGTTGCCCCCTATGGCTCGTTGGAGAACCATCACCGCTGCTGTGTGCTGGGAATGCCTCAAACAAACGGTTTACGAGAGTTGCTTGTTTGTTAGCCAATATTAGGTCAAGGTTCTCCTGTGGCATGATGTTTTGGAATTTGCCTTTATAGCGTGGATCCAGGATGCTGGCCAACCAGTAGCCATCATCGTTCATCATTTTGGCAATGCGGGGGTCCCTTTTTAGGATCTGCAAGGCATAATCTGACATGTGGGCCAATGTTCCAGGTGTCAATGATGCACTGCGAGTGCTGGGTGGAGGAGCACTTTCTGGCAAATCCACATCCCTCCAGTCACGCACAAAACCTGTACCAGACCTTGCCACGCCAACATTTTCTCTTGCCCCACGAGAAGCATCCTCCTCCCCTAAATAATCATCCCCATCATCATCCTCCTCTTCCTTTTCTTCCTCCACCTCGTCCAGGAGAGGTCCCGGAGCAGACAATGGCTGACTGTCATCAAGGCTTTCCTCCTCCTTTTCCTCATCCTCCTCGGCTGCAGACGCCTGCTCCTTAATGTGCGTCAAAGTTTGCATGAGCAGACGCATAAGTGGGATGCTCATGCTTATGATGGTGTCGTCTGCGCTTACAAGTCTTGTGCATTCCTCAAAACACTGAAGGACTTTACAGAGGTCTTTCAGCTTCGACCACTGCACACCCGACAACTCCATGTCTGCCCTCAAAGTGCCTGCCCGTGTATCCTCCCACAAATGCATTACAGCCTGCCTCTGTTCGCACAGCCTCTCAACCATGTGCAGGGTGGAGTTCGACCTTGTTGCAACGTCGATAATTAGGCGGTGCTTGGGAAGTTGGAGCAACCGCTGCAGCTTCTGCATACGACTGGAGTGTACGGGCGACCAGCGGATGTGCGAGCACAGTCTTCGGACCTTCTGGAGCAGGCCTGTTAACTCCGGATGATTATTGAGGAAGCACTGCACCAGGTTCAAGGTGTGAGCCAGGCAAGGTATGTGTCAGAGTTTTGAAAGGGCTATGGCTGCCACAAAATTCCGGCCATTATCACTAACTACCTTGCATGCCTCAAGATGTAGACTGCCCAGCCATGACTCAGTTTGTCGCTGCAAGTAGTCGGCCAGTACCTCTGCGGTGTGTCTGTTGTCGCCCAAACACATCATCTTCAACACAGCCTGCTGACGCTTACCACTAGCTGTTCGATAGTGGGACACCGAGTGTGCAACACTGTTAGCTGCGGATGGAGTGCTCGTGTGACTGCGCTCTGTGGATGAGCTTTCGCTTCTGGAGGAGGAGGCGGGTTGAACGCCTACACCCAACTGTTTCCTATACCATGGGCTAGGCAGCACTGTCCCACCGCCGCTGTCCCCTGTGGACCCTGCATCCACCACATTAACCCAGTGCGCAGAGATGGACACGTAACGGCCCTGGCCAGGCCTACTGGACCATGCATCTGTTGTGAGGTGCACCTTTCCACTCACTGATTGCTTGAGTGCATGGACAATGCGGTCTTTCACATGAAGATGGAGGGCTGGGATGGCTTTGTGAGAAAAGAAGTGGCGACTGGGTAGGTCATAGCATGGTACTGCGTAGGCCATGAGTTTGCGGAAAGCTTCGCTTTCAACCAACTGGTAGGGCATCATCTCTAACGAGATTAGTTTGGCAATGTGGGCGTTCAAGCCCAATGTACGCAGATGAGAGGATGAGTACTTTCTTGTCCTACTCATAGTCTCTGGTAGGGTGAGCTGGACTTGAGAGCTGCATATGGTGGAACTAGCGGTGGACATGGCGGACTGAGAGAGGGTTGATTATGGTGATGGAGTTGGTGCTCTTTCTGATGGCCTAGATTCAGTCTTTCGTAGCAATAACATTGTGATTCCCTGACTGCTTTGGCCTTGCAACGACACCTCAACATTTGCTGCTGGTGGTGTGCTAACCGGTGGGCTTACAGTAGGGGAAACGATGTACCGTTGATGACTACCTTCATTGGGAGCAGTTGCACATGTGGTACGTGAGGTTTGGTAGTCCGTCCACGCTTGCAAGTGCATGGTGGTTAAATGTCTTAGCATGCAACTGGTATTCAAATTTCTCAGATTTTTCCCTTGGCTAAAGGTCTTTGCGCACTTCTTACTGATAACCTTTGCCTGATCATTAGGATTTTGTTCGAAAAAGTGCCACACTGCACTCTATCTACTATGGAAGACATTTTGAGGCCTTGCACGCTGTGCTAATTTGACCGTCTGGCCTAGCTGTCCTGCAACTCTTTTGGTTTTTGTAACCCGTTTTTGGACTGCTCCGGGCCTGCCAGATAACAGCTGTTGCGATGTCGATGCCTGCTGCGGATGCTCCTCCTCCTCTTCTGAGCTATTGGCAGTGGCACCCTCTTCCCCCAATGGATGCCAATCTGGGTCAACAACTGGGTCATCCATCACCTCCTCTTCAATGTCATGTGCACCTTCCTCTGTGTCACCATGTAAGGTGGTATAGTATGCGGGAAGGGGCACCTGAGTTTCATCAGGGTCAGATTCTGGCTCAGTGCACTGCGAGGACAATGTAGTGCTCTGAGTGAATTTACCAGCAGATAAATCTAGCAGTGGCTATGCATCAGTGCACTCCATGTCAGATTCTTCTTGGACTGGGTAATTCACAATTTGACTTGATAACCCAGGCATGGTATGTGAAAAGAGCTCCATGGAGTAATCTGTAGTGTGGCCTGCCGCATCCTTTACTTTTGGTAGGGGTGAAGGTCACAAGGAAAGCTGTGGTTCCTGACCATGAGCCTCCAATGACGACTCATTGCTTTTATTTTTTGAAAGTTCAGAAGAGGAGGCGATAGAGCTGGAGGCTGTGTCAGCAATGTAAGCCAAAACTTGTTCCTGAAGCTCCGGCTTTAAAAGCGGTTTACCTACTCCCAGAAAAGGGAGCCTTCGAGGCCTTGTGGAGCCAGACGATGACGCAGGCTCAAAACCTCCTGCATTAGGTGCTATTGTGCTTTTGCCACTGCCAGCAGATCCACCACCACCACCATCATTACCAGCTGGCAACCCCCACCCACTTCCACGGCCTCTTCCAACACACTTCCTCATTTTTGTGAAAAGGTACCCAAAATACCACCAGCAATATGGTACTGTAAAACAAGGTACAAGGTGTATATAGTATTGGGGAGAATTTGAATCTCCCTACAGACTTGAGGACACTGAACTATTATCTCAGGCCCAGTGTAGATTACACCTCAATATAACAGGCTGAAATTGGATGGTGTATAAAATGTCTATATAGGACTGGGGAGAATTTGAATCTCCCTACAGACTTGAGGACACTGGACTATTATCTCAGGCCCAGTGTAGATTACACCTCAATATAACAGGCTGAAATTGGATGGTGTATAAAATGTCTATATAGGACTGGGGAGAATTTGAATCTCCCTACAGAATTGAGGACACTGGACTATTATCTCAGGCCCAGTGTAGATTACACCTCAATATAACAGGCTGAAATTGGATGGTGTATAAAATGTCTATATAAGACTGGGGAGAATTTGAATCTCCCTACAGACTTGAGGACACTGAACTATTATCTCAGGCCCAGTGTAGATTACACCTCAATATAACAAGCTGAAATTGGATGGTGTATAAAATGTCTATATAGGACTGGGGAGAATTTGAATCTCCTAGAGATTTTAGCAAGCTGACAATGATTCTCTCAGTCCCAAGTATGGCAGCAGGCAGTCTAATAAGCAGGACTGCAGCACACAAAAGTGTGGAAAAATGAATGCTTGGTAACTGGGCAAAAAAGATGATGAAAAGTATTTTTGCTTTTAAAAAAGCAGTTTGCACAGCAGTGTGAAAGCAGCAATGCAGCTATCAGGGAGCCTTATAAGGCATCCTAATAGCCAACAGAGCTGAATTCACCAAAATATAGCCTCCCCTTGCACTGCACACTAACTGGTGTGTTGTACAGGCAAAATCGCTAGCAGCAGAAGCAGTTTTTTGTATCTTCTTCCCTGCCTAACGCTTTCCCTACAGAATCATCATTAGCAGCAGCTCTCCCTATTCTGAGATCAGCAGAAGTAAGATGGCGGTCGGCGTGCACGCCCTTTTATAGCCCCTGTGACGCCACACAAAGCAAGCCAATCACTTGCATGCCCTTCTCAAAGATGGTGGTGACCGCTGCCTATGTCATCGCGTTGCCCACAGTGTGCGTCATCCATCATTGGCTGAAAAAGGGCGCTGAAGCATCATTTGAAACGCGACTTTGGCACCATGGTCGCCGACCTCGTGGCTGACCTCACGATATGGTCGGGTTTCGTTTCATGAAACCCGACTATTGCGAAAGTCGGCGACTTTTGAAATTGACTGACCCGTTTCGCTCAACTCTAGTTGTGAACACTTTTGACCTGGCTTCTGAGTTTGGGCTCCCTCTGGTGGTTGTTGCTGGTAATGGAGCTGGTCTGGCTGACAGAAGTCAATCACCTGAGGAGGATGATTGGAGGTCAGGTGTTACAGACTGGAGAGATTTAAGTGAGCAACCTTCCCTCAGGTGATTTGGTTTTCTTCCTGAGCATTTTGGAAGTCTGCTTGCCTCCTGCTTTGTCCTGCAACATTCAGATAAGTTATTTGTCTGCTTGAATCTTTTTGCATTTGATCCATTTTTTGCTTTCCTCTGATTTATGCTTTGCTGGTGTGAGTTCAGCCTTGTCCCCTGTTGGGACGTGTGCTGGACTCTGTTCCATATGCCACAGCTCATGTCAGTCTTTTCAGTATTCCTAATCCCCTGTTATATCAGTATCTTTTGTTTTGCATCCAGTTCACACCAGAGTTCTGATTTTGTGGAGGAGAGGTCGTGTGGCCTCAGTATTTTTGCATATCAGATGTTTTGGATTTTTTCTTAGGGTTTTTTGCGTGATTGCAGACAGTCTCCTTTCCTGTCCTGTTCTATCTAGACAGTTTGGGCGCCATCATTTGCTTACTCTAATTTCTGCCTGTGTTTTGTGCCTCATCTTGTCTCACCGGCAATATATGTTCGGGGGCTATCTATTCCTTTGGGGCTCTACTCTGGGGCAGTTTAGCTTTCCCTTTTCTCTCTTTAGGCTTAGTTAATTCTTTGGCTGTGCCGAGGCGTCTAGGGCATCGTAGGTACATCCCACGGCTAATTCTAGTTTTTTTGTCAGTTTAGGGGTCCTCAATCCACTAAGTTACCAACCTCTCTGTTATCTGGTTGCCTAGTCTATTCTCCTGCTATCCTCCTCGGTTACCTAATCATAACAGGTAGTGGAACATTCACCAGCATCAAGTCTAATTCCACCACGAAGTGGTGATTATCCACTTTCTCCTACTACTTTTTCTCATCCTCCTCAATAGATGTACCCATTCACAACATTAGCAGGATGCAGCATTGCATCCACATCCTTCACTCAGTCCTATTGTTCTTGTAGGGTTAATCTCTGCCAAGCAGTTTTACTGCTTTTGAGCATTGGCAATAAGAGCAAAACAGCTGATGATTTGCTCATCTGCATAAAGCAGAAAATCTCAATACGAATGGCTTCCTGTCAACTGTTACTTGGCATTGTTCTAAACCACAATGCCAGACCATTGTGGGTGCCTTACATTAGGGCAAAGTAGCTCATGCTTCATGCACGGTGCTCATTCTGAATTTAATCTTGCTAAAATATTAAAATTAAAATACCTGCTTGAGGAAGGTGGTGACCATAACAAAGAGAGTGTCAGAACATTTCATCCTTTCTTGTTTGGTGAAACACACGTTCAAGGCTTTAGAATATCGAACAGTTTGTCTGATGTCACAGTTTCCTTGAAGTCAATGCTGCATATGTTGGAGTGTCTGTATGAGCAGAATAAAGTAATGACTGGTTATATTATGCAGCAAGAAAAATGGACCTTAGTTTACTTTGAATTTTGCCATTTGCAGCTGAAGAGGGACATACAGTCATATGTAAAAGTTTGGGCACCCCTATTAATGTTAACCTTTTTTCTTTATAATGATTTTGGTTTTTGCAACAGCTATTTCAGTTTCATATATCTAATACCTGATGGACTCAGTTATATTTCTGGATTCAAATGAGGTTTATTGTACTAACAGAAAATGTGCAATCTGCATTTAAACAAAATTTGACCGGTGCAAAAGTATGGGCACCCTTATCATTTTCTTGATTTGAACACTCCTAACTACTTTTTACTGACTTCCTGAAGCACTAAATTGGTTTTGTAACCTCATTGAGCTTTGAACTTCATAGCCAGGTGTATCAAATCATGAGAAAAGGTATTTAAAGTGGCCACTTGCAAGTAGTTCTCCTATTTGATTCTCCTATGAAGAGTGGCATCATGGGCTCCTCAAAACAACTCTCAAATGATCTGAAAACAAAGATTATTCAACATAGCTTTTCAGGGGAAGGATACAAAAAGTTGTCTCAGAGATTTAACCTGTCAGTTTCCACTGTGAGGAACATAGTAAGGAAATGGAAGAACACAGGTACAGTTCTTGTTAAGCCCAGAAGTGGCAGGCCAAGAAAAATATCAGAAAGGCAGAGAAGAAGAATGGTGAGAACAGTCAAGGACAATCCACAGACCACCTCCAAAGACCTGCAGCATCATCTTGCTGCAGATGGTGTCACTGTGCATCGGTCAACAATACAGCGCATGCATAACACCTTTTTGTATGATCAAACAACTCAATCTTTGTTTCATCAGTCCACAGGACCTTCTTCCAAAATGTAACTGGCTTGTCCAAATGTGCTTTTGCATACCTCAGGCGACTCTGTTTGTGGCGTGCTTGCAGAAACGGCTTCTTTCGCATCACTCTCCCATACAGCTTCTCCTTGTGCAAAGTGCGCTGTATTGTTGACCGATGCACAGTGACACCATCTGCAGCAAGATGATGCTGCAGGTCTTTGGAGGTGGTCTGTGGATTGTCCTTGACTGTTCTCAGCATTCTTCTTCTCTGCCTTTCTGATATTTTTCTTGGCCTGCCACTTCTGGGCTTAACAAGAACTGTACCTGTGTTCTTCCATTTCCTTACTATGTTCCTCACAGTGGAAACTGACAGGTTAAATCTCTGAGACAACTTTTTGTATCCTTCCCCTGAAAAGCTATGTTGAATAATCTTTGTTTTCAGATCATTTGAGATTTGTTTTGAGAAGCCCATGATGCCACTCTTCATAGGAGAATCAAATAGGAGAACTACTTGCAAGTGGCCACCTTAAATACCTTTTCTCATGATTTGATACACCTGGCTATGAAGTTCAAAGCTCAATGAGGTTACAAAACCAATTTAGTGCTTCAGGAAGTCAGTAAAAAGTAGTTAGGAGTGTTCAAATCAAGAAAATGATAAGGGTGCCCATACTTTTGCACCGGTCAAATTTTGTTTAAATGCAGATTGCACATTTTCTGTTAGTACAATAAACCTCATTTGAATCCAGAAATATAACTGAGTCCATCAGTTATTAGATATATGAAACTGAAATACCTGTTGCAAAAACCAAAATTGTTATAAAGAAAAAAGGTTAACATTAATAGGGGTGCCCAAACTTTTACATATGACTGTATGTTACCTACTTAAGATCTTCAAGGAGGCTACTAAATTTGTTAGTAGGGAGAACTGTGACATTAACAATGTAATTGCCTCATATTTATATTGGAAAAAACACTCACAATTATTGAAGAAGAACATCATTTTATATGTTTTTCATCACCTGATCATACTGCTAATGTCACTACGGTACCCCCAGATGAGGAGGGTGGTCAAAAATAATGCAAGTACTCCAATAAGGTCAAAGATACATTGGAGTTTTTGATGACAATTGGGGTACAGTATGGGTTTTATTTTATGAACAGTATGGGGAATACTATTGTGAGACGACTGTATGAGGTAGAAAAAATGTGAGGGGACAGAATGGGGAATGGTGTAATGAACAGTATAGGGGAAACTCTGGTGGGACAGTAGTCGGGAGAAATGTGTGAGAGGACAGCATGGGGAGAATAGTGTGAGGGCCAGTATGGGAGAACAAATGTGTAAGGTGACAGTATCAGGGTAAAATTGTGAGGAATCAGCATGGGGGAAGTGTGAGGGAGCAGTACAGGGAAAAGTAAGAGGGGGCAGCATTACAGGAAAGTGTGAAGAGACAGTATGGAGTGTGGTAGACTTGTGTTAGAAGACAGTATGGAAAGAATAGTGTGAGGGAATAGTATGGGGAAAAGTGCGGGGAAGTATGAGGAGAAATGTTAAAGAGGATAGTATGGGAAAAGTGTGAAGAGCCTTGTATTGATAGGGATTTTGGTGGTGTATTCCTGTAATGTATGTGGTTCTGATGCTATATTCTGTACTGTTGATGGTTCTGGTTGTGTATTTCTGTTCAGGTGTTGTATTCATGTACTGATGGTGGTTCTGGTGATGTACTTTTGTGCTAGTGGTACTTCATGTGATCTATTTCTGAAATGTTGGTGGTACTGGTGAAGTACCGTATTTCTGTACTGTTATTGGCTCTGGTGATGCATTTATGTACTGTTGGTAGTTCCGGTGATGTATTCATGTATTGTTATGGGTTCTGATCCTGTACATATGTAGCAATTCATTACTTATCAGAAAACCTAATATAGGGCTCTGTTAATAAAGTATTGTGCCATCTAATAAGTAAAGGATTTATTCGTCTGTATTTATGCTAGTAGCATAAATTTAAAAATTAAACACTGTAGTGTTAAGGTAGCAAAAAAATTGAGAAGAATAAGGAAGATGATACATGGCTTTCTTAATATTTTTAAAAATATAAATCTAAAAATTGGGGCACACAAGCTTCAAGAAAGATGGCGACTAATTTGTCCAAGACCAATAATTAAGGATTTTTCAAAGGTGTCTAAATAGCAAAAAAATACAAATGTTCAAAAAAATAAAGGGAACACTTAAACAACAGAATATAACTCCAAGTAAATCAAACTTCTGTGAAATCAAACTGTCCACTTATGAAGCAACACTGATTGACAATCAATTTCACATGCTGTTGTGCAAATTGAATAGAGAATAGATGGAAATTATTGGCAATTATAAAGACACACTCAATAAAGGAGTGGTTCTGCAGGTGGGGACCACAGACCACATGTCAGTACAAATGCTTTCTGGCTGATGTTTTGGTCACTTTTGAATGTTGACTGTGCTTTCACACTTGTGGTAGCATGAGACAGACTCTACAACCCACACAAGTGGCTCAGGTAGTGCAGCTCATCCAGGATGGCACATCAATGCGAGCTGTGGCAAGAAGGTTTGTTGTGTCTGTCAGAGCAGTGTCCAGAGGCTGGAAGCATTACCAGGAGACAGGCCAGTACACCAACAGATGTGGAGGGGGCTGTAGGAGGGCAACAACCCAGCAGCAGGACCGCTACTTCCGCCTTTGCACAAAGAGAAACAGGAGGAGCACTGCCAGAGCCCTGCAAAATGACCTCCAGCAGGCCACAAATGTCCATGTTCCTTACACTTTCCAGTCCTACTCTAACATGAAAACCACAGAAAGAGGAAAGAATCCTCCAATATTTGAGAAAAAAACAAAACAGGCAGAGATGCTTACTTGTATAGACAGGCCTCAATACAAATGCACTAATAGGGTGCAGCGGACCCAAGTAAAATGGCAACTGCACAGGTGCAATAATACCTAATGAAACAGCCAGCCTACTATCAGGGATTGGCCATGTGGCACACCAGTGCAAAAAAATAATCCGTATGTGGCAATGTTCACACAGGGAATGCAGAGCATATGGTTCACAGCCTCTTAGTAACACCATATAGGGGGGTTGCCCAGTGCTAACTATAATGCATCCCGTGTGAACAGAGGCCACAGTTTACAGAACCAGCATGACTGGTTTGGCAGTGGTTCAGTAATGGTGTGGGGTGGCATTTCTTTGGAGGACCACACAGCCCTCCATGTGCTCGCTAGAGGTAGCCTGACTGCCATTAGGTACCAAGATGAGATCCTCAGACCCCTTGTGAGACCATATGTTGGTGTGGTTGGCCCTGGGTTCCTCCTAATGCAGGACAATGCCAGACCTCATGTGGCTGGAGTGTGTCAGCAATTCCTGCAAGATGAAGGCATTGAAGCTATGGGCAGGCCCGCCCGTTCCCCAGACCTGAATCCGATTGAGTACCTCTGGGACATCATGTCTCGCTCCATCCACCGTCACGTTGCACCACAGACTGTCCAGGAGTTGGCAGATGCTTTAGTCCAGGTCTGAAATGAGATCCCTCAGGAGACCATCCACCGCCTCATCAGGAGCATGCCCAGGTGTTGTAGGGAGGTCATACAGGCAGGTGGAGGCCACACACACTACTGAGCATCTTTTCCTTGTCATGAGGCATTTCCACTGAAGTTGGATCAGCCTGTAATTTGATTTTCCACTTTGATTTTGAGTATCATTCCAAATCCAGACCTCCATGGGATTTTCATTTTGATTTACATTGATAATTGTTATGTTTTATTGTTCTGAACACATTCCACTATGCAATGAATAAAAATTTGCAACTGGAATATTTCATTCAGAGATATCTAGGATGTGGTATTTTAGTGTTCGCTTTATTTTTTTGAGCAGTGTATATACCATACATGTTCATGTACAATATTCTAAATATAGTCTGAAAAACTCTGTCATTTTACCAATGAAAAACATAATACTTTAATAAAACTGTCCCATTATATTACATAAAATATTCTAAAAAAAGAAACTTATATTACATTTTAAATTCTTCTTATTTTCACAAAAAAATAAGGTTGCAACACAAACACAAATCAAAATGTTGTCAAATTCAGATGTGTTTGTATGTAAGCTCCAGTTTCCTCATCCAAGCGGTAAAGGTCATACCCTCCATTTTCCCTTTAATGTTTGTACTTGATTTGTTAGACTACTCTTTCAAGCCCTTTCAACCATAGGTTGTTTTTGCTCAGAATCCATTTTAATTCCCTGTGGTCAAATATTTTCCAAGCCAGATGCCCAAGCTTAATTTAATTATGCAATGAACAGTGTGAGAAAGGCAAGGGCACAAATGGTTAAAATAATGAGCTGTAAGGGTTATATAGACTTGAACACTATAATAAGTAATAAAAGAGTATTACTAGCAGCAATTTAGGAACAAAGGGCTTGCAATATATTTAATGGATTTTGCTTTTATTCAATTTTAATTTGATTTACAAACCAAAACCATTTCTGCAGAATGCTTGATAACATGTTTTCTAAAAATAAACCTTTTATTTGGAAACTATAATTTTTACTACATATATCTGTATTATTTCTCCAAGTGCTCACAAATTGAAAGTAAATATTTATTTGCTTGTTACAAGTAATTGTTTCAGTTGCTATAATATATACAATACCAGTAAAAAAGTATTCACACCCCTTACCCAAAGTTTTTTTATTGTATTTTACAGCGTAACAACATTGAATTGAATTAATTAATTACGTTTTTTAACTATCAAGAAAAAAGCCTTTAGGCCGGAGTCACACTAGCGAGAAATATGGGTGAGTGCTGTGGGACAAAAAAATCACATAGCACTCGGGCCAATGTTAACCTATGGGGCACCTCCCATCATCTGATTTTTTCTCAGCCGTTTTATACTTGCGAGCGAAATCGCAGCATGCTGTGACTTCCAGCGTATCTCGGTCGAGAGTTGCCAATGCAAGTCCATGAGCGTGAGAAAAAAATCGGATTACACACGGATTATGCGTGTGACTTGCGAGAAATATGGAAGACTTCTCCAGGTGACAGGAAATTCACTCATCCCTTATTAGGAAGTTTTGGCATGCAAATTACCCTTGCACACTCGAGAGCAAACCAGGAAGCACCCCTCCATGGAGTGTAGCATCATGTCCAGACACATCAATGTAGAGATGCTGATAGTTCTGGTCCAGGAGAGGCCAGACCTTTGGGACCAACACAACGCACCTTATGCGCAGTGGCAGATCTTAATAGGGGTGGATGGGGCGGTCGCCCCAGCCCCAAGGTTTTTGGGGGGCCCAGGGGCCAATCCGGAGCCGCCGCAGCGCAATTTTGGCTTCCCCAATAGTCGCGTGTCACGGCAATTGTCGGCGGCTGTGCTGCGCTGAATGGCTGGCTCAGTCACCTGATCCTCCTCCCCTCTCTCCGTAGCGTCCGCGATCATTCCGGCCAGCAACTGGCATCACGTGGCTGCATCAGAGTGACGCTTGCCACTCACACTCTGGCAGCGGCTCCTCTGTTCCCTCCCCTTCGTTGGTGTCCATAGATACAGCGGGGCCCGGCAACTGACAGCCCAGCCAACGCCATGTATCACAGGAGGAAGAAGAACTCTCTGGTGCCTGGTGGACAGTGTTGCTGCAGCAGCAGCACTGCCTGTTCTTCACCTCTCCGAACTTGGGGGTAAGTCGCAGCAGGGTGGGGCGGAGGTATGTCATGACTGACTCATGTGGATGTGGGGAAAAACACTTTGTTATACATGTATTTTAGCCCTATGTTGATTGCTCATTAAATATTATAAACTGAATGTACATTTCCTGCCTATTGATGATTACCCTCTAAGAGTACACCGCATAACATCTGGGCCTCTGTCCTTGATCGCCGGCACACGTGTTTTAGCCCTTAGTTGCCTACCACATCTTTCTCTCACCTACTTTATGTGGATGTGGGGGGCATGGGGGGGTGGGCAGGGGGGACCTTGGTCAAGAGGGGTGCCGGGTGCCCAGACTTTAGGAACAGCCTCGGACCAGTGAGCAGTGCACTGCACGCATTATGTAACGTAACCCATTCAGGTCCTCACATCACGTCCCCTATGGCCAGGTTCACGTCGGGCGATTTTGTGCATATTGGCCGTAGGCCTACAGCTTATGTGCAACGTCTTTTTAGGCCATGTCCACACGTGGCGGAATGGTGGTGGGTTTTCCGTACGGACCCGCAGCAAACCAAGTGCTGTGGTCCGTACAGCTGTCAATTCCCGCACGGGGACCTCAGCGCTCAGCTAGCTGTATTTATGCATGATGGTTTCAAACTGCACAGGTGAGAGATCCTTTTCAAAACTTAAACGAATTAAAAATGAGTTGAGGAGTCAAATGGGACAAGACAGACTCAATCATCTCGCTTTAATGAGCATTGAACAAGAGCTTTTGAAGAGTCTAGACCTCTCAGAAATCATCAACGACTTTAGCACCAAAAAATCTCGCCGAAAAAGTCTGTGAGCAGTTTATGATCTTCAGTGTCAAAAAAAATCCGAGTTTCTAGTCCATTAAGAAATTGTTGCCTGTGCTCATTGCACTTTTCCTGTTAGGCTACCACCCACACAGATATACATCTGCATAGATAAATAATTATGTTGAATTATTGTTTAATATTATGTTTACATGTTCTTATTTGCACTTACATGTGGTACAGTGAATGTAGCCTTATGTTTACCTTGTATGAAGAAATACAGGCCAGTATATACCACATTATATATTTTGACTGTTGATTTTGAGGAATATTTAATATTATTTATATTGTTTGACCATACAATACAATTTCTTGTGAGAAAAAAGTAATTTTTCTTTGTTTTTATGGTCTAATAAATGTTACAATTTGTATACCTAAAAATCAGCATATGCAGTTTTTTTGTGAGAAGAGCCACAAAATTTTGACAGAAAATGTTTTCCTGGGAAGGGGGGTACTGGGGCCCAGGTTTTATGAACAGCCCCGGGCCCATGGTCCACTTAATCCGCCACTGCTTATGCGACACCTTGCACGGAAGGAGGTAGCATGGAGGACAATCTGTGGCCACATGTTCTCCAATTTTGAGGAGCGACCTCCTGAGGTCCAGCAAGAAATTAGTGCGTACAATCCTAAAAAAATTTCTATAAAGGTAACAAATTACCATAACCACATCATATGTGATGTGTTTAGTAATATGTGGCATATTTCACACTATACACATGCTAAAAGTAGCAGCCCACATTACACTGAAGCCTACATATTGTAAGTCACACAATGTGATTGATAGTTAATATAGATTTTTTTCTTTGCAGGAACTGATGTCACTACACCCTGGCAGAGTTGCCGGGACCAGTACCAGCGGGAACAGCAGCATTTTGGGCGGAATGGCGATGCAGCCCCAAGAAACGCAAATATATTTATTTTGACCGCCTCAATTTTCTGGCACTGGTGATGGATCTCAGACCGTAAGTGCATGCATGACCCCACATCTTTTACACATGCTCTAATGGGCATATTTAAGCTTGTTTCTAAAATCAAATTTTTGTTTAACAACAGAATGGAGTCAAACCTTACTGAAAGAGAGACAGCTTCTGACTCAGAGGTCAACATTGACCCCGTTGGTGAAGGTGACGAAGTGGCTGGCCCATCTTTGGCACCAACAGGCAGAAACCACCCACCACCACCACCAGCAACATCTTCGGCCACACAGGAGGCCAATCCCGACGATGAGGAAGGGGCCCACAGCAGCAGTCCAACCATGCCTCTGGATACCTCACCCAGCCTTCAGCAATACCACGTCATGGGCGGCGCAGAAGGGTACTTTCCACCACTAGCACCAGGAGGCAAGTTGACACAGGGGTGTTGGACTATTTGTCCAGGGCTTCCCATGATGATGGGGAGGAATACTCACGCAGTCTGGCACGCTGCTTGCGGCCCCTTCCGTGTTCGGTGAGGCTGCAGGCCAGAGGTGCCATACAAATCCTCATCGATGCGTGCACACCCCCAAACAACCCAACTCCTGTGTTTCTGTTTCTGAAAAGGTGGCAAATGTCATCAAGCAACTTTCTGCCACTGCAAGAGATCCCAGAAGAGCAGGCAGGAACAGTCACTGCAGCACCTCCACCATGTATGGTACCGCAGACACAGGCCACCCACACCCAACATCAACCCCAACCTGGACACATGTATGAGTATCCAGCACCTGCCCAATATGGTCACTTGAGCAGACCCACTGTTGGAGGATGGTCCCAACATGTATCTGCTCGACATGGCCATATTGGGGGTATGACCAAATGGGTCACTCTCTTACCTAGGAGTTAATGCAGCCATACCCTCTGCCCCACTATTATGCTCAGCCACAGGATCGAGCCTTGGTCCAGAATCCTGCCTACCCATCTGCCATACCACAGGTTGACAGTCAGGTTGGGCAACCACCTAGGCCAAGTTCAGCACATGCTGGCCTCCCGCCATCACGACCCCCAACCTACCAGAATCTGTAATGTTTTTTTATGGCTGTCCTGTAAGGTTTTTTTTATGGTTTTAGTATTTGCGTTGTCCTTTAATACTTTATTATTGGCCCTGGTTAGTAGGTCTAAACTGCCATAGGATTTTAATTTGAGTAAAAACATTTAAAACAATATGAGTGTGATGTGTTGTAAGGATGACATACATTATGTGATTTGTATCAAAGTCTATACATAGGTTTGGGCAAAAAAAACACGCACTTCAAACAGTAACATTACTATATTTAATTTCTAACAAAGGGAAAAAACACTACATAGAAACAGCATTGTCTTGCCAGGGAGTAGATCCCTCTGGTGAAACAAAATAATTGATTAATATATAGCGCACTTTAAGCCCAGAGGGTTGATGACGTGGATGATGGATATGTGTAGTAGACAAGTCAGTATTTGCATACTCCACTTCATCACAAGCATTGGATGGACAGTCATGGTATCTGGTAAGTTGTGAAGTACCACACATGCTTTTATCACCACATTCACATTGTCTTCACCAAGTTGAATAGCGGACTGCAGGACCTGCCAATTGGCACAGAGAATGCCAAAGGCACACTCCGCCAGACGTCGGGCACGGGAAAGATGAAAATTAAAGATTCTGCACTGCTGGTCCTGGCATCTCCATGGATAGGGCCTCATGAGGTTGCGTGATAACTGAAAGGTATCATCTGCAACCATCACGTAAGGCACCGCTTCCATAGTAGCCCCTGGTAGGTGACGTGGGGGCGGGAGGTCCAACTCATTATTGCGCAGCCGCCGACCCATAATAGAAGAATTGAAGACTCTGGAGGCTCCAGTTCTTCCATAGGCCCAATATCTACAATTACTAACCTTTAGGTACTGTCGACCATGGCCAACAGCACTACAGACAAATAATGTTTATAATTATAATATTGGGACCCTGAGTTTGGCGGCTTATGCACACGGTTGTGCTTCCCATCCAGGACTCCAATAAAGTGTGGAAACTGGCATGTGTCCTGAAATCCATGGGCTATGCGCAACCAGTCTGCCATTTTGGGTATAGGCATGACCACTTGATCGAGTCAGGAGCAGATTTCTGAGCACGTAGACTGGACAATGCCTGAGATGGTTGATTTTCCTATTAAAAATTCTAAATGCAGTGCTGCATATGAAAGCCCAGTGGAAAGGAAGCTAAAAGTAAACAGAAAAAGAAAAAAAAATTAGAATCCATGCCACCAAATACCAGTTTAATCATTGATAAAAGTTATAGTCTATAACTAATAAGCCATGCATTAACAACATTAAACTACATGCAATGGCTTTGGTCTTTATTATACAAGCATATATTGTAAATGTATAAATGTGGTTTTTGACACATACAAAAAAAGGAGCAAAATAAGTAAGCTCTAAGGCCATGAAATAAACTAGGCTGTTTTAAACATCATCAACATAGAGGATTAATACATACCGTAACGTAAGGATAAGCCGCTCCTCTTCAGAAATATATTTGCGCGTCCTGGTTTCCTTAAAGTGATCTCAGGGCGCACAATCTCCAGCAAAATATCAAATGTGGCAAGGCTCATCTGACAATATTGAAAGGACTTGTCCGGATGGCTATGCAGAGATGCATAGAGCCGGTGGAGATGGCCTTTAGTGAGCCGTTGCCTCAAAAGCAGATGGACCCATATTCATCTCAGATCCACAATCTCAGGGTATGGATCACCAAAATGTCGGGACAAAACCCAGTTGTAAAGCACCCGTTCAGTTGTGTTAAAAGTAAATCTGTCTGACATGTTTGGCACCAAGCAGAAATATCATAACACAAGCATGGACTCTACTGCAAAGATTGGAGGGTGCCACCTGTTGTAGAGCCAATAAATAGGGTTCTTGATGATGATTTAAATTACTTTCAGGCCTAAAAACCGTTATATGTCCATTTTGCAAGCTGATGAGAAAATCTCGCTGTACGGAAGCCATACGGATGTCACAAGGATGTCACATGGATGCTTAGATGGAGGACATCGCATCCTCGCACTGCACACAGGTGACATACGGATCACTGTCCATGAAACATTTTTGCGATTCTCGTCCGTGAAAAACGGACCGATTTTTTTATATGATGTGTGTGTCTCCGACCTTAAAGGGGTTTTCAGGGAGCTGAGCCTCCATCCAATCAGCAGAATGAAGACCCAAGTCCCCTTCAATGTGTACACAAGCAAAGTGCTGTGCCTGGTGTCATAGTCATGGTCCATTGACTTCAAACTGCTGTTCATCCAGGGTCTCAGAATCGGTTCCCCAACAATGGCACATTAATGGTCCATCCTAAGATTAGGCCATGTAAGCAGATCTGTCATCAGACTATGCTGGTCCAGCATAGCAAAAACAGCATGACAAATATTGCATTTGCATTCCCTGCAGCTCATCAATTTATGTGAGCAAGGCTGATGAGCTAAAAAATGTGGCGGGAAGGCTGTCCTTGTGAATACACCAATCTCATATACTAGGGGGAAAAATATGTCAAGACTGATGTTTTGAACAAAAGTCTACTAGCACCACAAACTGCAAGTTTGAAACTACTGTAAGTCTGCAATACATGCCAGTGTCTGCCAGAAACTGCAGAATATGTCTAGCCATGGTTGGTGATGCCCATTCTTCTTTTGTAAGCACCATCTTTAAAAATTTGGTGAGACACATTGAGGTATAAATCTACCCCATGAGACAAGTTTTTTCACGCATCACTCCCATGAGCCATACAGCGCAATATTGCTTGTGCCATTGTAGGCTCTATATTATACTGCTCAGACATTGGGCACTATACTCTGTTGACAGATCTGCTTTAACTCCTTCTCTCCCTGGCGATCTTCCCTTTTTGAATTACGTTTTTTTGCTCACCTTTTTCTCAGAGCCATAACTTTTTTATTTTTTCGTCAACATGGCCATGTGATGGCTTGTTTTTTGCGTGACGAGTTGTACTTTTAAATTACATCATTGATATTACCATATAATGCACTGGAAAATAGGAAAAAATTCCAAGTGTTGTGATATTGCAAAAAAAGTGCAATTCCACAATTGTTTTTTCAGGTTTTTTTCCCATGTTCACTAAATGCTGAAACTGACCTGTCATTATAATTCTCCAGGTCATTATGAGTTTGTAAATATTAAACATGTATAATTTATTTTTTATTTAAGCGGCAAAAAAATCCAAAGTTTAAAAACAATGGTGCCATTTCCTGAGACCCGTAGTGTCTCCATTGTTCAGGATCTGGGGCTGGGTGAAAGTTTACTATTTGTGCACTAAGCTGATGTTTTTATTGATACCATTTTGGGATAGATACAATGATTTTTGAATTTTTTTCTCGTTAAGTCGTTTAATTAATTCTTTTTATATTTTGATAGATCTGGCGTTTGTAAATGCGGTGATACCAAATTTGTGTATTTTTTATTGATTTATTTTGAATGGGGCAAAATGGGGGTGATTTGAACTTTTATATATTTTTAATTTTTTTAAAAAAAAATTTCACTTTTTACATGCTTCAATAGTGTCCATGAGAGACTTGAAGCTGCGATCTCTTCTGCATTGCTCTGTGTAGCAGAAATGCTCATCTGCTATGAGTGCCAGCCACAGTGCGGCGCTCATAGAAGATCAGCTAAGACAACCACAGGGTCTCCTGCAGACTTAGGGTTGTCATGCCAACACATCGGCACCCTGCAATCATGTGACAGGGGTGGACGTGGTTTGTGACGTGATTCTGGCACGTGCAATTTAACTGCCACTTTGACAGATTGAGATGTTTACAGATTAACATGTTAACAGCCATGGGTGGATCATGATACCATCCACAGCTGTTAATGACACATGTCAGCTGTGGGGAAACATAGGGACTCAGAAGAGCTTGTTGGAGTAGTGGACAATTCCTTTAAATATGAAAGGGAAAACAACTCAGTAATTATTTACACCCTTTACTATTTTGCAGAGGCATCAGGCATTTGAATATCAAATATAGCGGTTGAGGGTCGCTAGGTTTATAATGATCATAAGTAATAAGTTTTCACTTATCACTTAATAAGATGTATACTAGAGGCTACAAAGACACTAAACTTCAGGAAGGCAAATTTCAGCGAAGAGATGATCTTAGTGCCATAAACTGAGACAATATCCTTGAAAATAAAAGAACACAAAGCAAATTGGAGACTTTTAAAAACATCCAGAGTAGGACCTGTGCGCAAAATATACTCTACTTAGAAATAGTGTTGACCCCCTCAAAAATAATCTGGATGAAATGGGGCAAGAGGATAAGTGAATCAGCTGTCATGTGCCGGAAAAGATGCGGGATCAGCACCAGAGGCCACATCAAAGGGGAAGACATGATATGAGCCATATAGATATGGCACAAGTCATGAAGGGGCTTAATGTTTGACATCTTTAACCCCTTTCTGCCATTAGACATACTATCCAATCCATGTGACCTGGGACTTAATTCCCAAGGATGGGATAGTACGTCATAGCGATCAGCAGCGCTTCCGAGGGGGGCGCCGCTGATCGCGGCCGGATGTCAGCTGATTATCACAGCTGACACCCGACACTATGTGTCCAGGATGGTCACGGACTGCCCTCGGCACATTAACCCCTGGCACACTGTGATCAAACATGATCGGAATGTACCGGAGGTTTAGGGAAGCATCGGCAGGGATGGGGCTCCTTATTGGATCTGGGGGCTTCTTCCCTGCAGGCCCCCGGATCCAATATGGCCGCCGGGGCCTGCAGGGAGGCGGCTTCCTCAGTGCCTGCAGAGAGCAGGGCTGAGGAAAGCCTGTGCAGCGCCTGTCAGATCGCTGATTTGACAGAGTGCTGTCCAAACTGTCAGATCAGTGATCTGACATATTACAGTGATGTCCCCCTGGAACAATGTAATAAAGGAAAAAGAAAAGTGTAAAAATAATTTATGAAAAAATCGATAAATAAATAATAAAAGAAAAATATTCCCTAATAAATTCATTTTTTGGAAATAAAAAAAAAACAATGAATGTACACATAATTAGTATCGCCGCGTCCGTAACGACCCGCCCTATAAAACTGTCCCATTAGTTAACCCCTTTAGTGAACCCCTTAAGAAATAAAAAATATATATGCAAAACATATTATAAATTGTAAAATTAAACAGTGGATCCTGTAACCCTTTCCACAAATATTTATAAAACAATTAAATTACATATCACCTGAGCAAAATTTAAAAGTTCGGAAAGGAGAAAGCGAAAAATGATTTTTCATCTTTCATTCACCTCTTCTCCCTCTCACTCCTCCCTCCCCTCTCCATTGAAAATCTCTATACAATTAATTGGGATTAACACCCCACCTCAAGTGAGTCAGTGTGATCTTATAAGAATGGTGTCATGGTGTATAAAGCAGAAAAAAAAAATATATATATATACATACAAAAAAACAAAAATATATGCAAAGCATATCAATAATTGTAAAATTACACAATGGATCCTGCAATTCTTTTACGCAAGTATTTATAAAACAAATTACATAATATCTGAGCAAAATGTAAAAGTTCAGAAAGGTTAAAATAAAAAATGATTTTTCATCTCTCATTCACCTCTTTTCCCTCTCCCTTCTCTCTTCCCTCTGCATTGAAAATCTCTATACATTTTCCACTGTTTCATTGAGGCCATCAGGATATAAGGTTTTCAACCGGGAAAATCCAGTAGGACTCTTTTGTATTTAATTTCTGGATTCTGTTTATGTGATTCTGTGGTATTTGTTCCACAGCAGTTACCTTTATGTCAAATTTTTTTGTGACGTTTAACCAGGAGGTGTCTGGACAGACTATGTTTTAAAAAACCTTTTTTGGTCTTGTGCCTTTGACCATTCATACGCAATCGCACTGTCTGTGTAGTGCGACCCACGTATTGAAAGCCACAAGAACAAGGAATCACATAAATAACATAGTCACTATCACAAGTGAGGTGTTGATTTATATTTATGGTTTTTCCTGTACTGCTTGATGTGACACAATTTTGTTTGCGGCTGATGATGTTGCAGCAGTGACAGTTTTTTTATCCACATCTAAAAACTCCAGAAGGATATTGTGTAGGGTATTTTTTAGAATTTAAAGAGGAGAGGGGTTTCCCCAAATTACTGGGCGCGATGATGTTTTTAATTTTAACTCCCCTCCGAAAAGTGATACTAGGATACTTAGGTAACCATTGTTTTAAAAAAGAATCCTTTCTTAAAATGTGCCAGCAATTATTTAAAATCAGTCTTAGGCCGGGATCACACACAGCGTAATACGGCCGAGTCTCGCAGGTTAAAACCAAGCTCTGGCGCCGGCACTCCGGAGCGGAGTGTGCAGCCGCACAGCAATACATGGAGCTGCACGCTCCGCTCAGGAGTCCTGGTGCCAGAGCTTGGGTTTAACCTGCGAGACTCGGCCGTATCTCGCTGTAGTGTGACTCCGGCCTTACTTGCACACTTCCATGATTAAAAGCAGTAATAAAATTGTATTCCCATCTAGTATTTTTTCTGTAGCATTTTGATTTCTGTTTATGCACGTCTTCTTTTGTTCAATGTTTAAATCACAAGGTTGTTTATGGGTTTCTTGTACAGACACTCATTTTGATTTTTTTTCAAGTTTGTTTCATAAGCGTCTGCTATGAGTTTCTTCGGGTTTTTTTTATCCAAAAATTTTTTTGTCACAATTTTGGATTGTTCTACCTAGTTTGTGTCTACTGTATTATTTTTACCGATGCGCCGATATTGACTAATCGGTATATTTTGTTTCCATTTGGATTAGTGTGCGCTCCGAACATCCAAAAAAAACATTAGAATCTGTTTTTTAAAGTAGGTTTTGGTGATAATTTTTTTGTCTGAATGACTAATTTCTAGATCCAAGTAATGGATTTTTTCTTTACTTATATTGTATGTGAAAGAAATGCCCCAATTATTCTTGTTGAGTTCTTCTACAAGTGAAATTGCTAATTTTTCAATGCCCTTCCAAAAGATGATAAGGTCATCTATATAACACCTGTATAGCAATATGTTTTAATAAGGTGTTTGGCTGAGAGGCGATGAGGACTCGAACTGCCCCATAAAAAGATTTGCGAAACTGGGCATGACCCGAGTCCCCATCACGGTGCCAAAGTGCTGCAAGAACAGCTCACCCAGGAATTCAAAAACATTGTGCTCCAATATAAATCTTAAACCTGTTATGAGAAAATCTCTCTGGACTGATGGCATATCTGGAATCCCAGACAGGTAGTGTGATACTGCTTCGATTCCCATATTGTGTTCTATGTTGGAATATAAAGCATTCACATCTAATGTAATAAAGAAATAATCTTTTTTCCCAATTTAGAGAACTACATTCCTTTTTTAAGTTGGTCAGAATCCAGTAAAAAAGATGGTAGTTTTTTTTTTTACAAGATCTTAAAGATGTTAATCTATATAATGGGATAACTGGCTGGTCAAAAATCCAATACCTGAGATAATTGGTCTACCTGGAGGTACTATAGGATTTTTGTGAATCTTTGGTAGGTGATAAAAATTTGCTGTGCTTGGATTTTTGTTTGTCAGAAAACGTTTTTCTCTTTTGTTGATAACATGTTGAGAGTAAAGCCCCCGTTACACACTGCGATATCGCTAGCAATATGGCTGTAAAGTCACCGATTTTGTGTCGCTGCAGCGATATTGCTAGCGATGTCGCTGCATGTGATACTTACCTCCGACCGGCTCATCGTTGGTCGCGCGAGAAGGTCCTGGATCATTTCTCATCCGGCGCTTCCTGCTGGGCTTCCTGTGGCGCCGACGAGCGACGCGTGGAGCCGGGCGGGAGGACGTCATGATCGCCGCGTCTGACAGGTAAGTAGCGACCCCCGACCCCAGCGATGTCGCTGGTGAGATCTGCCTGTGTGGCAGCTCACTAGCGACCACTTAGCGATGTACCAGCGATCCTGACCGCGTCATATCGCTGGTGCATCGCTATGTGTAATGGTACTCTAAGCTTTATTTATAAATAGATGGTATTCTGAATTGTATGCTTTGGCAGGCTCCATTTTTGTTTTTTTATATTTTTCATTTGATAGAATATTGTAGGCTTCCTGCAAGTATATTTCTCTGTCATGGATCACCACTCCAACTCCTTTGTCCGCTTGTCTTATGACTATTTTTTTTGTTATTGTTTAATTGCTTGAGAGCTTGCTGCTGTGATCTAGAAATATTGTTTTTATATCAGAAAATCTCTTTGCAGTGTTTTTATCTTTAGTTATATAAATTTTTCTCTGTTTAATAGGTTTCGCTTTGTATTTGGGGTCAACGTTTTTTTAAATTTTTTGAAGTATTTAATTTGCGAAATTCATCAGCTACTAATATATCAAGAGTGTCCAAACTACTCCCCCTGTGATCAACAGGGTTAAAGTTGGACCTTGGTTTGACTTCTTTGTGAATGCAATGGTCATTCAAAACTACAGGTTCTTTATCTGTGAGTTTATATGTTTCTGCTGTTTGCTCCTGAATTGCAAAGTGACATTTTAAAGTGAGTTTTCAAACAAATTCATTGAGATACAAAAATAGGTCAAACTCTCTGCTAAGACAATATGTAATTTAACTTTTTTATAAATACTTGTGGAAAGATTACAGGATCCACTGTGTAATTTTACAATTTATAATATGTTGGGCATATATATTATTTTTTTAATATATATTTTTTTTTCTGTTTTTTTTCATATACCATTATACCATTCTGATATACCAGGATTGTTTTAAGATCACACTGACCCACTTGGGGTGAGATGTTAATCCCAATTAATTGAGGCACACCCCTACTATGTGTCAGGAGTCACCAGTCTATAAAGGCAACTTTCTTTTAAAAAATGTTTAAAAGCACATATTATACCTGATGAATGCCATTGTGGGCTGAAATGTGTTGTTTTGTTCCTTTTCAAGTGTTCAAATAAATTTGTTACAGAGCGAATAATTCTCAACCTCTAAACTACTGTATGCTCGTCCTCCGGAAGCACCAAGAAAGGATTTTTTTATCATTGTATTCACATGGCGGTTGTGTGAGATTTTGATGGGACCTCAGGCCGTGGTTCGCGTCTAAGGAGTCACTGCTGGTTGAACTCCTTCGTCTTTCTACCTGAGGGTGAGCAATTCTCTGACTGCCTCAGTGAACTCTGGTGACCTGATCCTGCGTGATGTCACAAAAGATCCTGTTTGGATCAATACAGTTCTTTGATACCAGACAATAACTGGGCTTTGACGTCGTTGGACGCGGCTAAGGCCTTTGACTCACTTGAATGGCCCTTTTTATTTGCATGTCTATGGAAGTACGGTTTTCGTGATACATTTCAGAGGTGGATCTTCGTAATATATGCAAAACTCAAAGCTCATATAATTATAAATAATTCTGTATCAGTATTATTTTCTTTGTCTAGAGGGACACGACAGGGGTGTCCCCTTTCCCCGGCCCCTTTTGGCCCTTGCAATTGAGGCGTTAGCAATACTACGCGTAAGGTCCTCTCCAAATATTAAGGGTATCAACATAGCAGATCGTCTAGATACAATCAGCTTATATGAGATCACTGTTACGTCACAAAAGTTGTGACTCAGCAGCGATCTCGCTACCGAGATCGCTTAGTGTGACGGGGCCTTAAGGCTCTGAGTAGATGGATACCTGATAGTCACTTATCTAACCCTGAAAGTTATTTGGCCCATGCTGCAAGAGTTGACTGCCTGTTGGGTTTTCTAGAAGCGGATAAACTTAGTGTCTCTCGGTTATTACCTTTACTTCGATTAGCGAGGTCAGTTTGGAGACAAATTAAAAGGCTAGTCTGCTTTGGGGATATTATAGCTAAAATGCCACTATGGAATAATGCTTATTTCCCGATGTAGCTGAACCACCTGTCCTCTGAATTCTGTATTTTACATAAAGTTACCTCGGTCAGGGATTTATATGAATGAAGTGTCCTAATGTCCTTTGAACAAATTCAATCTAAAAATAATATTCCGAGGTCTCAATTTTTCCGCTACCATCAGCTTAGATCAGCTTTCCAGTCACAATTGCGCACTATGGTGGGTCCCAAGCTATCTCGTCCTTCCCTTTAATAGGAATCCTAAAGTCACAAGGACCCCAAGGTCTAATTTCTGCTCTGTACACGTATATGCTATCTGTGGGAACGGGGAATGCAATAGTGGCAATCAGGAGGAGGTGGGAAGGTCTTATTCCTGATTCTCAGGATGAGGATTGGGAGGAGGTTCTTGAATCTCCAATTAAAGTGTCCCCATAAATCAACAATAGAATAATTCAATTGTATATGATACACCAGTCATATTTAACTCCGTCACGACTCTTCGAAATAGGTCAATTTCAGTCTCCGGAATGTTTGAGATGTCATTCACTGGAAGCAGATTTTGCTCACATGATATGGAGTTGCCATATTATCCTTCCATACTGGAGTGAGGGAACATCCTTGTTGACATCCTTAGTACAGACCCCGGTCCCCCTTAGCCCATTAGTCTGTTTGTTCGGGGTGATAGACGAGGAGATGTGGGGACATTATGTTATGATTTTCTTACGTGAAACACTCTTTCTAACTAGAAAGGTGTTAGCACTACGTTGGATGGGTGGTGTACATCCCTCTCTTAGAGCCTGGATTGAATTGGTAAATACAGTCATACCATATGAGCGAACATTATATCAGAACAGGGGTTGCTTGGGGAAATTTGACAAGATTTAGGACAGGTGGAACTCTTCTCATCTTACTATACTGATGTGTAGTGTTCCATTACCACCGTGAAATTATGGTTAAAATACATTGAATCATTCTATGGCATCACATGGCTATTAACATTATATAACTATTCTTGGCAGTGTGTTAGTAGTAGTTTAATTAGGTGTGTAGTGTTGTTTAAGGTGTATATTACCAGATTTTTATAAAGTTAAATAATGTTCCACCCACTTGATAATTGGTTAATTGTCCATACAGCAATACATGGATTTATGAAACTTAAATTGTATTGACAATCTAATATGCAAATTTGCAGTTCCACTATGATTGTTTGGATAAATGCACGTGTATTCATCTGGCTGTATGCATATGTATATATGTTTTGTGGTTTATAAACGAATTTAAAAAAAAAAAAGATCATGTTTGAGCTGAACCCCATCCAACATGTTTCTATAGTGGGAGGCTTTCTTCATCCTGCTGTGATTCAGCTCAAATGGGGGGTGGAGTGGGGTATCAGGTGGCAGGGTCACTCCTACAGTAAGCTAGCGGTGGAGGCAGGAGATGCTGCGGACACTAGACTGGTGTGAGGTCGAGATCTGCAGAGGTAGGTGTGGGGTAATGCAAGGAACATCAGAAACTGACCTCGGACTAGCTTCTGACGATGGCAAGAGGTCATCATGGGTTGACACAGTCCAGGGACATCTGGCACAGGCATCCTAGGAGGACCTCTCTCTCGGCCCACAGGAGAGGCACTGGCTCAGCAGGAGAACATCAGACACCGACCTCGGGCAGACTTCAGACGATGGCTAGGGTCATCATGGGTTGATGCAATCCAGGGTTATCTGGCACAGGCATACTAGGATGGCCAATCTCTCAGGCGTAGCACAGGCACAGCAGGAAAACATCTGACACCGACCTCGAACAGCCATCAGACAATGACAGGAGCCATCACAGGTAAGATTCCAGGGAACTGGCAGGACATCAGAACATAAGCAAGACACAGATAGCACAGGTCCAGAAATGTTGGCACTACAGCACCGGGCATCGGCTGGTCAGGTCCAGAGCTCACTGGCGGGACCATCACCAGGGAACATAGCTGGAGACTTCTGGGAACCACGGAGGAGGAATCCATCGAGGAACACGAGCGGGACCGACTCAAGAGCACAAATTGGACCACCAGGACCACGGACTGGACATCTGGACACAGGCTGGACATTGGAACACAGACTGGACATCGGAACACGGGCAGACATCTGGACTTAGGCAGGACATCATGACACAGGAGGGACATCAGGACACAGATGGTACTTCAGGACACAGATGGGACATCAGGACATCAGAATTCAAGTAAGACAACCGGACTCAGGTAGGACATCTGGACATCAAGACACAGGCAGGTCATCTGGACATCAGGACTCAGGTAGGACATCTGGACATAAAGGCATGAGCCGGACATCAGGGCACAAGCCGGACATCAAGACATCAGGACACAGGCACCAGCCGGATATCAGGTCACAGGCAGGACATCTGGATATCAGGACATCTGGGCACAAGGTGGACATTAGGATATCAGGTCCAGGCAGGACATCAGGGCACAAGGCAGACATCAGGACATCAGTTCTCAGGTAAAACAACAGGACAGCAGAACTCAGATGTCAGATAGAACATCAGAACACTGGCATCGGACTCCGGACATCTGGCAGCGATCGACAGGCTCCAGACATCAGGCCTCGGACATCAGGCTCCAGACATGAGGCCACAGTCATCAGGCTCTGGACATCTGGCAGCAAAGAATAGAATCCAGATATCTGGTGTAGGACATCAGGCACTGGACATCTGGGAGCAGTTGTCAGACACCGGACATCAGGTCGTGGTCATCAGGCTCCGGACAAGAGGCCACGGTCGTCAGGCTCCGGACATCTGGCAGCGACCTAAAAAGGAACTCAAGCGGTCTGGTGCAAGCACCGCCGAGTTGGACTGGAGCCGGCCTGGGATTGCACCGAATAGCAAGCTGAATACAGAGTAGTAGAAACTCAGCAGAAACTCCGAACTCCAACTTCCAAGATGAACCCAGGTATATTCAAAGAAGTCAGTTAGCAAAAAGTCACAGTCACTGGGTACAGGGTTCAAGACACAGACACAGATGGATTTCAGGAACAACACACAGCAGGAATCAGGACAAGGACTCTGGTACCAACACATAAACAGGGCACGTCCAGGAACACAGAAGTCCAGGAACACAGACATCAGCTATCTCAAAGTTGATAACAGACTGAACAGAAACGGATCTGGGTACTCTGCCTCCAGATCAGGCGGAAAAACAGCAATCAGCTTTCCTAGAACTGAACGCAGACAGGACAGGAGCTGAACACCAAACACACATAGCAAGACTCAGAAACTTAATGCAAAGCTCTGGCAATGCCCCACAAGGCAGGGGAACTTTATATAGGAGCTGCCCCACAGCGAAAGGCTGGGGCCAGCAATTCAAGCACACACCCATTACTCATAAAAGCATGGCAGGTGTGGCCGCGCGCACCCTAAGCACAGCCAGAAACAAATCAGCATAGCAAAGGACACCTGGCAGCGGCTGCAAGTCTGGACACATGTGATAAGTCATGCACAACTGCAGAGGACCTAGCAACCCGTGGGTAGCTTCCACAGCGGCAGCCAGGGACCGCACATGCGGATGGTCATGCAGCGCAGCGGAGACACTCACACATGTACATCTATACAGCGGAGACAGGAACTGAGCAGCATCCATACAGGTAACTGACAACAGCATTCCAGCTCATTAGAGGGAAAGGAGCGAAGGGTTAAAGCAGAGATATGCAGAGTGACGCCGCGTAAACAGAGTACAAACACAGCGGCATTACAGTGTTCTAGTTTTCTTCGTCTCTGAAAAGACAATTTGCATATTTATCCATAAATTAATACTTAGCACAACTCATTGCAATACTGCATATTTGAAAGATTTTGTTTTAGCAGGCCTAAAAAATTAAGTTTTAATTCAATAATAAACTTTTCTAGAAATATGAAAGTGATTGATGGAAAAATATGACCTAATCTCTGTTACACTCTATCTATTTTGAGTCCTAATCCAAAATGTTCTCGTTAAGAATAGAAAAATGAGGTCCCTGATTTTACTGACTATCCAGGAACTTTGGGATAGTAGGCAACCCTGGCAGAATAGTATATTCTATTATTTCTGACACTCCTCTAATTTATACTGCAGAGTGTCCTATACATATGTACCTATAAGCTGCAGCAGTGCTGTATACAGAGAGTGTAGTGAATTCCCATGAGCAGTTTCACACTGCTCTCTCTTGTCTTCGGCTTATAGGAACTGACGATGAGATACAAATCACAAGCAGGTGGCAAGAAAATCAAGATGAAGTGGCATTACATAACAGTAAACTGGTGACTCTACACAAAGCTGCCACGGTTCCACCCCACAGGGTTTCTGGGATGCAGTCACTGACAGCTCGACTGTCCAATCTAGTAAAGGGGCGTGTTGAAGCTGTCAGTACTTTGATTGACAGCATGACCATCCAGTCTGGTTCAGGGGAGTGCTGAGCCCATCAGTATGTTTATTGACAGCTCTACTAGCCAATCTGTGACTGGGAGGTGTCGACTGTCTCAGGTGTTCACTATCCCGGGTAATTGCCATGCCTATTTAATTGAGCAGCTTCTCTCAGACCACTGCTAGATGTACATTCATCTTGTGAGGATTGTTCTTTGTGCTTTCCTGTGCCTTGAGTTCTATATGCTTGATCTTTTGCCTGACTTTGGACTTTGATCTAACTATCCACCTGTTTAGACCGTTTAGCTCTGATCCATTATACTCCTGGTACTCTTACCTTGGAACGTTACCTGACTGCACTTTCGTCTCTTCCTTCTGTTTATGATGTACCCTCCTGGCTTCTGACCTTGGACTCACTGACCACTCTGACTCATGGCTTAGCCATGAGAAGTGACTAGCATCACAATAGCACTCACAAAACGTAGAGTCAGAGAAGATGTAAGAATGTATAGCTGATCAATATTGGCAAAATGTGTGCTGAACACATGACAGCTGCCTGTTATGAATGGGTCACCGAGGAGGAGAGCAGGTTCAGGCTAAGCCACAGAAAATAGTTAAAGATACCGACTGGTGATGGTGAGAGAAAACCTGATGAAGGTCATATAAATAAAATAATAAAAAAATGTTTTAATAAAATAATATAAATAATAAAATCTATAAATAATATATGTTTTATGTCTGAGATATACATAGATTTCCTATGGTCCATATACATATGCATTTTGTATAATGATTCTACATATACATCTATCTTTTTGAAAACATATGGCTTATCTTTGCATTGCCATTGTATCCCCAGGAGTCTGCTCCATAATTAATCATTTTTCCGCTTGATACTTTTACGGATATTATTTGCTTTTCTCTTGTTCCACTACTGCCCGAGCATGGAGCAGTGCGCATGTGCTGTCTGACGTGCCGGTCGGCTGTGTGTCAGTGGCATCTTAATGTAGCAGCACGCCCCCTGGGGGTTATTTGCTTGCATGACATCGTCTGCCACATCGCTTACTGGATCGCGTGCATGCGCTGCGGTGTCTCTTGCCCCGGCATTACTGGACTATAAATAACCCTTGCGGATGAATCTTGACCATCCCACTGACGAAGGAGACTTCTGAAACGCACGTCGGAGCGCGTTCTTTGGTACACCACCGCTTTCTCTTGCCCTCGATTAGCAGGTATTCAGCTGCCCGACTGGAGTAGTTGATTTTATTGCCAACTGTGGATTGTGAGGCTGGCTTTTGCATAGGCGCTATAGCACTTTAGCATATGGTAATTTCACCATTGAGATTGCTCATTTGCACATGTTGGCTATAGTATTATAGCACTTCAGCACATAGGTGATACTTCTCACCACTGCCTTTAGTATATGTTGCAAACCTTGCAGGTTTTTGTGTGCACATACTGCTTTCTTACAGATAATTTTGCATTTCTGCACATTTTGGCTTGTATATGTCACAGCACTTTTAGCACATATTTTCACCATTGTTTTTTGCACATGTTGCAAACTTGGTAGGCTTTTTTGCACACACTGAATTTTTACAGATATTTTTGCAATTGTTGCACATTTGTATTTATTATATATATTTTTTATTTACCATTATTGTGGTTTTTTGATTAATTGTGCATATTTATTCAGGCATGTTCAATATTATTTTTCATGCACAATATTTTTGATTTTTTTATTCCTGCACAGGTTTATCTTGGTTGTATTTTCACTTCTTTTTAATAAAACCAAACCATATATTTCTTTGCATAATATGCGCTTTTGTGCTGGCCATTCATGCAGACATATTATTACCTGCTACAGGACTATGTGATATGAAAGATTATCATTATCTTATTTCTCTCATTGGACATATTTTTTCAAGGTTCTATATATATGTCTTGCGGTGTTATTGCCTTATACACTAATAATATAGTTTATATGTATTATTGTATGTTGTTAAGCCAATATCCTTAATAAAGGCTTTCTTAAATAAACATTGTCTTTTAATAATTTTTTATTAAAAAATGTTTTTATTATTTTATTTATATGACCTTCATCAGGTTTTCTCTCACCATCACCAGTCGGTATCTTTAACTATTTGCACCAGATTGTCTGCCATCCATTCTTCTGGGAGAGGTCACATGGATCACACTAGTATTTATTGTATTGATTTTTAAAGTTTACCAGATATCATTACCAGTGTGTGCTTCTCTCTTACTATATAAGCCACAGAAAACCAGAGAGGTTGGTACATAAGCGGATTGCAGACCCCTGATCCTATCCACACAACTAGCAGTAGCCGTGGAGCGTACCTACGATGATCCTAGACGCCTCGACACAGCCGGAGAGCTAACTAAGCCTAAAGTAAGAAAGGGGAAATCTAAACTGCTCCAGAGCAGACCCCAAAGGAATAGCTAGCCCCCAAACATACTGTATATTGTCGGTGAGACAAGATGAAAACACAAACACAGGCAGGAAAATAGACTGAGCGAATGATGGGGCCCACACTGCTTAGACAGGACAGGAAAGGAAAGACACTGTCTGCAATCACGCGAAAAAACCTTCAAAAAGCCCAACACGTCTGATGCACAAAACACTGAAGTCACACGACTTCGCCTCCCACTATATCGGCACTCTGGTATATTCTGAAAGCAAAGCAAAAAGGGACCAATCTAACAGGGGAAAAACAAACTGGCACAAGCAGTAACATATGGGCGGTGATTCAGCACAGCCCCAGCCGGAGCTGGCTGACCCGCACCAAGAAGAGATAGACAAAACCAGATCAATTGCAAACAGAATAGCAAATAAACCACTTAGCTGAACATGCAGGGACAGAGCTGGAGAAATCAGACCTCAGGAGGAACAGGAAGCAAATCACCAGCAGGGATAGAGGGAGTCGGCAGTCTTAAATCCCAATCTGAAACCCCAGATCTCCAATCGTCATCATCATTATCAGGTGGCAAGCCTCTGTTAATCAGATCAGCTCCATTACCTCCAGCAACCACCAGAGGGAGCCCAGAAAGAGAAGTCACAACCCCTCTGTCGATCTGACCAGCTCCACTACCTTCAGTAATAACCAGAGGGAGGCCAGAAAGCGAATTCACAACAGCTGCCCATAATAGAAGAGTTTAAGACATGTAGATACAAGTAAGCTTGGAGGAAACAAATTACTTTGCTAGAATATTATAATTGAGTCAGTATTTTATGTGCAAAAAACAAACTGCTGGACTTTTAAATAAAACAGAAGCTTTAGTGTCACCAGACTCATAACATTCATTTGTGTGCTAATAAAAGCAAAGTTAAGAAAAATAACATATCTATCTGGATGCAAATTATAATTCCATCATTGAGAAAACCAATTCTAAATTCTGAAGAAGCAAGGGAACCAAAAGTGGGCTATTTTCTGGCTAGTGAAATGTTCCTCCACATTATTCCTTACCCATTACCACCCTATGTACTTGAATGGCATCTACAATGCAGAAGACATAGAGACATAGAAGAGACATCAACTGAGAATTTGGAGCTGGTGCTAAGTGGAAATTAATAAGGAGGACCTGTGCGCTTCCTGGTCTCCATTCACTTGAGTCCACATTTACTTATGCATTTATGACCTGGAAAGCAAGTTTCTACCTGTCTCTTTATGTCTCTACCCATCAATCTGATTAGCTTGTTTTACCAAAAGCATCTGACAAGTGCCCTTGAAAGGAAAGCTCTGACAGAACTTGTCTTTGTGCCCTCTGCTGAGGAAATGTGAACCACCAGTGCTGCTGTACTGTAGAATCGGGGATAATTTTATTGGTATCTATGGAATCATTGGTATCTGGCATTGGTGCTGCCTAGTAAGGATACTTATTAAATATAAATATAAAGAAATATTCTGACCATTGACATAATTTATCATTGGCAACTGTCCCATCCAATGGCTTTTGAACATTTTGACAATACAGCAGTGGACTCCATTTTCCTGATAGTTAAGAATCCCTGTTTGACTTCCAAAAATGATAATCCACAGAGAGAAAGGAGAAGACATCCTTAGAGAGCAGAATATTCTATAAGGTCTGTTTAGTATATGGCAGAACTAAATGTTTTTTAGCTGGTCACCTTTGAATATCAAGAAAACATACAAACTATGAACTCCTATTATGGTGCATGATAATGAAGGTGCATGACAATCCTGTGTTTAATGAAATCCATCACTCAAACAACAAATTATTCTTTTCCTTCAACCTTCTAAGAAAGTGGATTTCCTGTGGGCACTTAATTGCAGAGAAAATGAGTTGACTTCAAAGTGAAACAATTTTAGGAAAGAAAAAAATCCCCAGTAACCAACATCCATTTATCAGGTCTGTTTCTTTGTAGATTGACAAAAGACGGAAGAATTGAAGGGGCTCTGCACAAGATGAAACCGACCATCATGTAAATGCCTGCAACTTATCATTCCTTCCAGGTCTACAACAAATGGCAGGATGGACGTGTTACAACTTCTGCCTGTTCTGCTTTAGAAAACATTCAAAGGTAAACATGAAGATCAGCCCACTATAAATAAAATGGTTGTCTTCTGTAGATTCTGATCCAGAACTTAATAAAAAGAGATGGAAATTGGCTTAAGGAAAGTTTTCCAAGGTAAAAAATAAGTTTTGATGCATTCCATTTTTGTACAAAAATGTATAACTTTGTTTCTTTCCCATCACTTTTTAAAAATGTATAAAAAGTGGGTATCTTTAGATAGAGGTTAAGGCCATCAAGACTAAAGTCATTAAAACACAAGAGAATTTGGCTCAATTTTAAGCACAAGTCTATCTCAAGTGGGGTAACTAGAGTCTGATGAGCCCTGATGTAAAATTTGGACTGGGTAACCCAACTGCATATTGTTCAGAAATATGAGCCCTTGTAGTGTTCTAGATCCTATAAAGACATAAATATTTGCATCTCCTTCCTGTCCTAGTCTTGTAAAAGTGTCCCTTGATCTGTAATAATGTTACCATTCTGGAACCTTTGTGTCATAATGTCTCTTTCTGACCAATTCCTGAAATAATGTCCTCTGTCCTGGCTCCTTCTTTAATAATGTTCTCATTCTGGACCCTTCCTGTAACAGTGTTCCCTGACTAGAGATGGGCGGACTCCTGGATGTTTGGGTCTGGCAGGATTAGCCGAACAGTTACAAAACATTCGGGTACGGGTACCAGAACAGTACCCGAACCCGAACTCGAACCCCATGGGGGGCCAGAACATCCAGAGTTTGCCACGCTGTCATGTGCATGACAGTGCGGCAAACACCGCATCTGATTGGCAGTGAAATCATGCCCGCCGGTCAATAGAACCGCAGTTCCCACACTGTCAGAAGACAGCGTGAGTGCTCAGCTGTGATCTGAGGTATAAAGTTTACCTCCAGTCACTGGTGTCAACTGATGGGACTACTGATCCCATCACTCGACACCTGCAGCTGCTAATAACAGTGAGAGCAGGAGCGGCGGATGGGAGTATTCATCTGCCGCTCCTGTGCTGTAAATAAATAATTAAAAAAAAACTGGCATAGGTCGCCCTGTATTTTTGATAACCAGCCAGGAAAAACTCAAACCCTCAGCTGTCAGCTTCAGCAAGGCTGGTTATCAAGAACAGAGGGGTCCCCATGCTGATTTTTTAAATTATTTAAATAAATAATTTTAAAAAATGGCGTAGGGTCCCCCCATTTTTGACAACCAGCCTTGCTAAAGCAGACAGCTGGGGGTTAGTATTCATTCTCAGGCTGGTAAGAGACATGGATATTAACCTCCCCAGCCTAAAAATAGCAGCTCGCAGCTACACAGAAAAGGCACATCTATTAGATCCTCCAATTCTGGGGCTTTGCCTGTGTCTACCCACTTGCTCTGTAGTGGTGGCAAGTGGGGTTAATATTTTTGGGGTTGATATCACCTTTGTATAGTCAGATGACATCAAGCTCATCGATTAGTAATGGAGAGGCATCTGTAAAACACCAATCCATTACAAATCCTATAGTTGTATTGTAAATAAACACACAGCCAGAATAAAGTCCTTTATTAGAAATAAAACAAATCGCAGTTTTCCATTTTTATTTAAAAATAACAGTTATACTCACCTAACGCCTAATTCCACTGAAGCCCTTGATCTCCTGTAATAAACCAAAAATAAAAAAACAACAATATACCATACCTGTCTGTCATTCTGTCCCATGCTGTAATCCATGTCTGGGGGATAAACAGTTTTCAATCTGGACAGTGCCAAGTTGTGACCATCCAGGCTGAGAACCACTGGTGACTGAAATGCTGCGAGCGCAGCCTGAGCGACTGGTGGTGACATTATTGCGCTTACCTTCGGTCACTGAGACTGTGTTCCCTGCCGGGCTGAACTGCCGTGACCTCGGTGAAATCTCTGCTAGCACCGTGAGAGTTTTTCCCCGTACAGTCACTGCCAACTTCACAATGACAAAAGGAACTACTAGCTGCCACCACCAATCGTTTGTAATGCCAAATTGGACATATATGGAATATACAATATATAAGACCAAAAGTTATGGATTTTTTTTAAAAGTGTGATTACTTTTGTCTGGTTGTTGTGATGCCATTATCCTGGTGATGAATTGAAAGTGCATCAAGTTGTCTTCGTCTTCATGTAAGACCTTAATTTTAACCAAACTGCTTTAGAATATAGGTATGGTCATTTAAATAAAGAAAACTGACTGCCAAAAGTTTTGCATATTGAATTTAATAATAACAACGTAGAGAGTAATTAAAGTTAGTATTTTCCAGTATAACCTATTGTTTTAATTACTGCACCACAGGGGTATTTAAGACTTCCATAGGGATCTTGCTCCATTCCATTTGCAAATCTGTAAACAATTATTCTTTATTGCTATGAGTATGGGCCTAAGCATGTCACCCTAACTCATCCCCAAGGTGCTCTATGGGGTTTAAATAATGTGATGTGGTTGACCATTGCAACATGCAAATATTTGTCTTTGCTAACCAATTCTTGACTAAATTGGAGGTGTGCTTAGGATTATTGTCTTACTGGAATTTCAAGCCCCTGCCTACTTTGATTTTACCCTGTGGCAGCATTACATTCTCCAGTATATCCTTGTACATGGTACCATTCATATTTACATCAATTCTATGCAGAGAGCAAATGGTAGATGCAGAAAAGTAGCTCCAAACAATGACATAGCTACCACCATGTTTCACCGTAGGTGTTTGGTACCTTACATCATCACATTTTCCAATTGGGTGGTATACAGTGGGGAAAAAAAGTATTTAGTCAGTCAGCAATAGTGCAAGTTCCACCACTTAAAAAGATGAGAGGCGTCTGTAATTTACATCATAGGTAGACCTCAACTATGGGAGACAAACTGAGAAAAAAAAATCCAGAAAATCACATTGTCTGTTTTTTTTTCATTTTATTTGCATATTATGGTGGAAAATAAGTATTTGGTCAGAAACAAAATTTCATCTCAATACTTTGTGATATATCCTTTGTTGGCAATGACAGAGGTCAAACGTTTTCTGTAAGTCTTCACAAGGTTGCCACACACTGTTGTTGGTATGTTGGCCCATTCCTCCATGCAGATCTCCTCTAGAGCAGTGATGTTTTTGGCTTTTCGCTTGGCAACACGGACTTTCAACTCCCTCCAAAGGTTTTCTATAGGGTTGAGATCTGGAGACTGGCTAGGCCACTCCAGGACTTTGAAATGCTTCTTACGAAGCCACTCCTTCGTTGCCCTGGCGGTGTGCTTTGGATCATTGTCATGTTGAAAGACCCAACCACGTTTCATCTTCAATGCCCTTGCTGATGGAAGGAGGTTTGCACTCAAAATCTCACGATACATGGCCCCATTCATTCTTTCATGTACCCGGATCAGTCGTCCTGGCCCCTTTGCAGAGAAACAGCCCCAAAGCATGATGTTTCCACCACCATGCTTTACAGTAGGTATGGTGTTTGATGGATGCAACTCAGTATTCTTTTTCCTCCAAACACGACAAGTTGTGTTTCTACCAAACAGTTCCAGTTTGGTTTCATCAGACCACAGGACATTCTCGCAAAACTCCTCTGGATCATCCAAATGCTCTCTAGCAAACTTCAGACGGGCCCGGACATGTACAGGCTTAAGCAGTGGGACACGTCTGGCACTGCAGGATCTGAGTCCATGGTGGCGTAGTGTGTTACTTATGGTAGGCCTTGTTACATTGGTCCCAGCTCTCTGCAGTTCATTCACTAGGTCCCCCCGCGTGGTTCTGGGATTTTTGCTCACCGTTCTTGTGATCATTCTGACCCCACGGGGTGGGATTTTGCGTGGAGCACCAGATCGAGGGAGATTATCAGTGGTCTTGTATGTCTTCCATTTTCTAATTATTGCTCCCACAGTTGATTTCTTCACTCCAAGCTGGTTGGCTATTGCAGATTCAGTCTTCCCAGCCTGGTGCAGGGCTACAATTTTGTTTCTGGTGTCCTTTGACAGCTCTTTGGTCTTCACCATAGTGGAGTTTGGAGTCAGACTGTTTGAGGGTGTGCACAGGTGTCTTTTTATACTGATAACAAGTTTAAACAGGTGCCATTACTACAGGTAATGAGTGGAGGAAAGAGGAGACTCTTAAAGAAGAAGTTACAGGTCTGTGAGAGCCAGAAATCTTGATTGCTTGTTTCTGACCAAATACTTATTTTCCACCATAATATGCAAATAAAATGAAAAAAAAACAGACAATGTGATTTTCTGGATTTTTTTTTCTCAGTTTGTCTCCCATAGTTGAGGTCTACCTATGATGTAAATTACAGACGCCTCTCATCTTTTTAAGTGGTGGAACTTGCACTATTGCTGACTGACTAAATACTTTTTTTCCCCACTGTATATAGTACTTACCATCACTACCAAACAGATTGAACTTGGATTCATCTGACCATAACACCTTAGACCAATCTGTCTCTTTCTGTTGGCTGTGTTCCTTGGCAAACTCAAGTCGGACTTTCAGTTCTTTGCAGAGATGAAAGGCTTCTTGACTGAAGCTTGCACATGCAACCCTACTGCTCTTAGCTGTGACTCTACAGTTTAACAACTCACTTTGACCCCATATTCTTCATTCATTTCAGTTCAGCACTTTTATGGACATCAGATGCTGACTTTTTCTTAATAAAGTGATCAACTTTGGTGGAAGTTTTCCGTGGTCGTCCCCTTCTCGTTTTGACAGTTGTTTCATAACCTTCTTTTTCTTTTTGTGTTATACATGACACTTGACTCTGAGAACAGTTGTATTCCATAGGTACCTCTTTTTGGCTTTTGCCTGACTTCACAATAATAAGATTCATGACATTTGGTGATGAATTTTGCTTAGTCTTTGAGATGTTTTAACCAAAAAACACACACATAAAAAAGTAGGCAAAATTTGACTACCCATGACAAAATATGCAAAACATTTGGTCCAGCAAATGTTGAAAACTAACACATAAAGGGATAAAACAATGTCAAATACAATTTTCAACCTAATAGCTGACAACAATTTGCTTCTGGTTTACTAAAATCACCAGGAAAATGGCATCACAACTACTAGACAGAAGTAATAACACATTTAAAAAAATGCAAAACTTTTGGTCACAACTGTATACATACCCCGGTACAGTCAGTGCCAACTCTACAATACCAAAATGAACTACTAGCTGCCACTACCAATAGTTTACACAGACCGATTGGACAAGCTTTACAAATAGCGTATGGCTTCAGGGTGCAGTTTACAGAGTAAGAGGAACAGAGTAATTGCATTTTATATATTAAAGATGTTCCAAAATGGGAACAAAACAATGCGGTATATACAATTACATGAAATAAAAAAAAGAAGCATTTCAATCTGAGTTTGCAAGAATGGCTCCTATCATTATGGAGGGAAGAGCTCCAGTTAGGAAAATGGAATACTCTCACAGAAAACTGTGTCTTCAAAAAATTAACAATAATAGAAGCAAACTTTCTGATTTTTATTAGATCAAGGTTACTCCCACATATCTCCCCTTCGTAAGATCATATGGGGGATGCTTGTGGGATGTGCTAGGTCTTTTAGAAGTTTATGAGATCCCATTTTTCAGGATATCTTTGCCTCTGAATGTCCCAGGTGGTATATATTGTTTTCATGTTTCCTATTGCAATTTTACCTTTCTATAGAGATGAAACATGGCATGGATAGCATCATCCATCATCCTGATTTTAAAGAGAACCTGTCACCCCCCAGGCATTTTTAAGTAAAAGAGCCACCTTGTGCAGCACAAATGCTGCATTCTGTCAATGTGGCTCTTTTACTTAGCATCCCTTCCACCGCAGAAATAATTGTTTTTAAAATTGGTCAATAATACCTGAATTTTGACAGGGGGGGGCAGGTCTTTCCCCCTCTGACAGAAGCCTCGCATCCATCAGTCATTTCTTTCTTCAGTATTTGGCCTCCTCAGCTTCTTTTGAAATTGTGGCGCCTGCACTGTACTATATCTCCTTGGGCATGCCCGTGCTCTCACATCACATCCCGGCCTTCCTATTGCACTGCCAGAGATCCTGCCCTGCAGTCGCTTATGATTTATTCACACTGCGGGGCTGGGAATCTTGGGCATGAGAGACGCAGAGAACTAATGCGCATGCCCAAGATTCCCAGTCAACAATAGTCAACTTTTGGAGCAAAAAACCTTGGTCAACTGTAGCAGGCCAATAGGTTTTTGAAAATGTTAAACCACTGTAATTTTACACAAAGCAGGTTAAACTGTATGGATGACAATAGTCAATTTTTGGAACCAATTTAAATGTTTTTTTGGGAGTTTTATATACCATAATGTATAATGTAACACTAAGCATGTTAAACTGTATGAATGACAATAGTCAACTTTTGTAACAAAAAAATTTGGTTAACTGTAGCAGGCCAAGCGGTTTTTAAAAATTTTAAACCACTGTAATTTTACAAAGAGCATGTCAAACTGTATGGATGACTAACTGAATCCCAAAAATGTTTTTTTTTTACTTTTTTGCAGTTTTATATACCACCATAATGTAACACTAACCATGTTAATGTACCACTGTAATGTGATATTAAGCAGTGCGTTAAAGTCTACGGATGACTAATTGAATCCATAAATAATTTTTGAATTTTTTTTAGGTTTTATACACCATTGTAAAGTAACACTAACCATGTTAAACTCTATGGATGACTAATTGAATCCAGAAAACATTTTTGAACTTTTTTTTGCAGTTTTACATACCATCGTCATGTAACACTAACCACTTTAAACTGTATGGATGACTACTTGAATCCAGAAAAAAAAGGAACGGTTGAACAGTTTTTGTGAGTTTTATATACAACCAGAATGTAGCACTAACCACATTAAACTCTATGGATGGATGGCTAATTCAATCGGGAATTTTTAAAAAACTTTTTTTTGGAGTGTTATATAAAACTTTAATGTACCACTAAGCATGTTAAACTGTGTGGATGACAATATTGTCAATTTTTCACCCCCCCCAAAAAAAAAGAATGTGGTCACATGCAGCAGTTATATATTTGGCAATGGACTGAAAAGCCCTAAGCCCTGCTTAGAGGCCGTATTCTGCCTGCTCATGCAACTGTCCGTAGGCTAAATGAAGATTGTATTTGATACAAACAGCAATGGGCAGAATTAGCCCTTAGAAGGACTGTTAGTATGATGTTTCAGCATCAGCCCCAGTATCATCACTAGGAAACTCTGGTTAGTTTAATTTATGCACACATAGGCCTGGATAACTGCTCTGTCTCTCCAATCACAACTGTCCCTGAGCTGTGCAATGGCATCTTTGTGCCAAGCATGGTGGTGCATGTCCTGTTATAACCTCTGATGAGGTAATGCGGCCATCCAATCACAGTAATGCCACTATCAAAATGGCTACGACATTACTGTGACTGGCAGGCAATACCCACATGTTTACTGACTGTGTAACAGGTGCCAAACATGCGGGGCATGCATTCGAATCCAAACACCAGTCAATGCTCGTAAAATGCTGAGTAAATCCGAGCACTCAGATACTCGAGTGATATCCGAGTATCACCGAGCATGTTCGCTCATCCCTATTGGTTATACAAAGTGGACCGCACCTTTCCCTTTGTTAACTTTACACAAATAATAAATATGTGTTAAGTTATTGTTATTATGAGTATATAGATTCAGTTATGAAAAATCTGAAATTTAGTAAGTTTGAAGTTAATATAGCTTATATCAACTAAATGTCAACTTTTTTATTTGTCGACTAACAATTAAGCGCATGCTACCGCCTACAAATTATTCTTTTGCCTAAATTGGGAATTACATGCCATTGACAATATCTATTTAGATTTATTTTTTACCAGAAAATAAAAAAATGACATTTCAGTGATGCATAGGACTGGTGTTGAATATACCCTGTGTGCCATGGGTGGTCAATAAGCTGCTCTGTCTTGCCTAAGATATTTCGATACTGGGTTAGGGTCTCAAAGTGCACTTTTACCCTGATTGAACAGAAGTCCAACTATGCCTTTGTGTCTGCCATTGATGTGCTTTTCTATCAAAGATTCTGAAAATCTCTGCCTGGGGAAATTGCTATATTTGAGAAATGCTAGCTAAGAGGCTCAATAATTATATGGTATATTTGGTAGTAAATTATTTAAAGGTCCAATTTCTTAATGAGAAACTGGCTCTATTATAAGGCAATGAAGCTGTTACACCATGCTCTCTCTATATTTTTTTATATAATGAAAACGTGTAATAAGTGAAGCACTCGGCTGCAACATGTATCCGCCAACAATGGACAAAATCATCATTTCAGGGGTGACTTGCTTAACATAGCTTGAAAGTGCTTTCATAAATGAAATGTCCGCTGAATTTAGGAAACCACCGAATCGTCCACAGTGAAATTGTTTCAGATTGAGTCTATTAATTTTCTTACCTACTAATAACAGAGGGAAACTGTCTGTGCAAAATCATATGTATCTGAAATTACCATTTTATCTAGTCTAATTAAATATTGTTCTTAATAAGAATTACTTTGCATTTCAGTCCATGGCCTTTCTCTCTGACTCCAGCCACTACCTGGTTAACCCCTTCCTGCCATCCGACGTACTACCCCGTCCATGGGACCTGGGCCCCTATGCCCATGGACGGGATAGTACGTCTCAGCGATCAGCGGCGCCCACGTGGTGAGCGCCGCTGATCACGGCCGGGTGTCAGCTGATTATCACAGCTGACACCCGGCACAATGTGTCAGGGGTGGTCACGGACCGACCCCGACACGTTAACCCCTTGCACACCACGATCAAACATGATCGCGGTGTACCGGGAGTTAAAGGGAAGCATCGGCAGGGAGGGGGCTCCCTCCGTGCTTCCCTGAGCCCCCCCCTACAGGCCCCAGGATCCAAGATGGCAATGGGGGCCTTCGGGGGCCTGCAGGAAGCTGGCTTCCTCAGTGCCTGCAAAGCGCAGGCATGAGGAAGCCTTCGGCACTGCCTGTGACAGATCGCTGATCTGTCACAGTGATCTGTGATGTGACAGATCAGCGATCTGTCACAGGACAGTGATGTCCCACCTGGGACTATGTAATAAAGTAAAAAAAAATAAAAAAAAGTGTAAAAATAGTTTTAAAAAAATCGCCAAATAAATTAGTAAAAAAAAAAATATTCCCCAATAAATTCATTTTTTGAAAATGAAAAAAAAAAAACAATAAAAGTACACATATTAGGTATCGCTGCGTCCGTAACGACCCGCCCTATAAAGCTGTCCCATTAGTTAACCCCTTTAGCGAACCCCTTAAAAAATAAAAAACGAAGCAAAAAATAATGATTTATTATCATACCGCCAAACAAAAAGTGTAATAACATGCGATCAAAAAGACGCATATAAATATCCATGGTACTGCTGAAAACGTCATCTTGTCCCGCAAAAAACGAGCTGCCACACAGCATCATCAGCGAAAAAATAAAAAAGTTATAGCTCACAGAATAAAGCGATGCAAAAATAATTATTTTTTATATAAAATAGTTTTCATTGCATAAAACCGACAAAACATAAAAAAACGACCTAAATGAGGTATCGCTGTAACCGTACTGACCCGAAGAATAAAACCGCTTTATCAATTTTACCGCACGCGGAACGGTGTAAACGCACTCCCCCAAAAGAAATTCATGAAACGCTGGTTTTTGTTCATTCTGCGTCCCAAAAATCGGAATAAAAAACGATCAAAAAATGTCACGTGCCCGAAAATGGTACTGATAAAAACGTCAACTCGTCCCGCAAAAAATAAGACCTCACATGACTTGGTGGGTCAAAATACGGAAAAATTATAGCTCTCAATATGTGGTGATGCAAAAACTATTTTTACAATAAAAAGCGTCTTTTAGCGTGCGACAGCTGCCAAACATAAAAACCGCCATAAATAGTAAATCAAACCCCCCGTTATCACCCCCTTAGTTAGGGAAAAATAATAAAATAAAAAAAATGTATTTATTTCCATTTTTCCATTAGGGTTAGGGCTAGGGTTAGGGTTAGGGTTAGGGCTAGGGTTAGGGTTAAGGTTAGGGCTAGGGTTAGGGTTAGGGCTAGGGTTACAGCTTGGGTTAGGGCTAGGGTTAGGGCTGAGATTAGGGTTAGGGGTGTGTTGGGGTTCGGGTTGGAGTTAGAATTGGGGGTTTCCACTGTTTGGGCACATCAGGGGCTCTCCAAATGCAACATTGCGTCTGATCTCAATTCCAGCCAATTCTGAGTTGAAAAAGTCATATGGTGCTCCTTCCCTTCCAAGCTCTGCCATGCGCCCAAACAGTGTTTTACCCACACATGTAGGGTATCAGCCTACTCAGGACAAATTGCAAAACAATTTTTGGGGTCCAATTTCTCCTGTTACCCTTAGGAAAATAAAAAATTGGGGGCAAAAATATCATTTTTGTGGAAAAAAATGATTTTTTTATTTTCACGTCCGAGCGTTATAAACTTCTGTGAAGCACTTGGGCGTTCAAAGTGCTCACCACACATCTAGATAAGTTCCGTGGGGGGTCTAGTGTCCAAAATGGGGTCACTTGTGGGGAGTTTCAATAGTTTAGGTACATCAGGGGCTCTCCAAACGCACATGACACCCGCAGACCATTCCATCAAAGTCTGCATTCCAAAACATCACTGCTTCCCTTCCGAGCCCCGACGTGTGTCCATACAGTAGTTTTCTCCCACATATGGGGTGCCAGCGTACTCATGACAAATTAGACAACAACTTTTGGGGTCCAATTTCTCCTGTTACCCTTGGGAAAATGAAAAAATTGGGGACTAATTGATCATGTTTGTGGAAAAAATACGATTTTTTTATTTTCATGCCCTGGCATTATAAACTTCTGTGAAGCCCTTGGGGGTTCAAAGTGCTCACCACACATCTAGATAAGTTCCTTAGGGGTTCTCGTTTCCAAAATGGGGTCATTTGTGGGTGTTTCCACTGTTTAGGTACATTAGGGGCTCTCCAAAGGCAACATGACACCCGCAGACCATTCCATCAAAGTCTGCATTCCAAAACGTCACTACTTCCCTTCCGAGCCCTGACGTGTGTCCATACAGTAGTTTTCTCCCACATATGGGGTGTCAGCGTACTCAGGACAAATTGGACAACTACTTTTGGGGTTCAATTTCTCCTGTTACCCTTGGGAAAATAAAAAAATTGGGGACTAATTGATCATGTTTGTGGAAAAAATATGATTTTTTTATTTTCATGCCCTGGCATTATAAACTTCTGTGAAGCCCTTGGGGGTTCAAAGTGCTCACCTCACATCTAGATAAGTTCCTTAGGGGGTCTAGTTTACAAAATGGTGTCATTTGTGAGGGGTTTCCACTGTTTAGGTACATCAGGGGTTTTCCAATCGCGACATGGTGTCCGATCTCAATTCCAGCCAAAAACGTCAAATGGCGCTGCTTCCCTTCCGAGCTCTGCCATGCGCCCAAATAGTGGTTTACCCCCACATGTGGGGTATCAGCGTACTCAGGACAAATTGCACAATAACTTTTAGGGTGCTGTTACCCTTGGAAAAATAAGAATTGAGGGTGAAAAGATCATTTTTGTGGGAAAATATGATTTTTTAATTGTACAGCTTTATGTTATAAACTTCTGTGAAGCACTTGGGGGTTCAAAGTTCTCACCACACATCTAGATAAGTTCCTTAGGGGGTCTAGTTTCCAAAATGGTGTCATTTGTGGGGGGGGTTCCACTGTTTAGGTACATCAGGGGTTTTCCAATCGCGACATGGTGTCCGATCTCAATTCCAGCCAAAAACGTCAAATGGCGCTGCTTCCCTTCCGAGCTCTGCTATGCACCCAAATAGTGGTTTACCCCCACATGTGGGGTATCAGCGTACTCAGGACAAATTGCACAATAACTTTTAGGGAGCTGTTACCCTGGGAAAAATAAGAATTGAGGGTGAAAAGATCATTTTTGTGGAAAAAATATGATTTTTTAATTGTACGGCTTTATGTTATAAACTTCTGTGAAGCCCTTGGGGGTTCAAAGTTCTCACCACACATCTAGATAAGTTCCTTAGGGGGTCTAGTTTCCAAAATGGTGTCATTTGTGGGGGGTTTCCACTGTTTTGGTACATCAGGGGTTTTCCAATCGCGACATGATGTCCGATCTCAATTCCAGCCAAAAACGTCAAATGGCGCTGCTTCCCTTCCAAGCTCTGCCATGCGCCCAAATAGTGGTTTACCCCCACATGTGGGGTAACAGCATACTCAGGACAAATTGCACAATAACTTTTAGGGTCCTGTTACCCTTGGGAAAATAAAAATTGGGGTGAAAAGATCATTTTTGTGGAAAAAATATGATTTTTTAATTGTACCGCTGTACGTTATAAACTTCTGTAAAGCCCTTGTGGGTTCAAAGTTCTCACCACATATCTAGATAAGTTCCTTGGGGGGTCTAGTTTCCAAAATGGGGTCACTTGTAGGGGGTTTCCACTGTTTAGGTACATCAGGGACTCTCCAAACGTGACATGGCGTCCGATCTGAATTCCAGCCAATTTTGCATTGAAAAAGTCAAACGGCGCTCCTTCCATTCTGAGCTCTGCCATGCGCCGAAACAGTCGTTCCCCCCCACAAATCAGGTATCAGCGTACTCAGGACAAATTGCACAATAACTTTTGCAGTCCAATTTCTCCTGATACCCTTGGTAAAATAAAAAAAATTGAACCTGAAGTATTTTTTTTGTGAAAAAAAGTTAGATGTTCATTTCTTTTTAAATATTCAAAAAAATTCCTGTGACGCACCTAATGGGTTAATAAACTTCTTGAATGTGGTTTTGAGCACCTTAAGGGGTGCAGTTAATAGAATGGTGTCACTTTTGGGTATTTTCTATCATATAGACCCCTCAAAGTGGCTTCAAATGTGATGTGGTCCTAAAAATAAAATGGTGTTGTAAAAATGAGAAATCGCTGGTCAACTTTTAACACTTATAACTTCCTAACAAAAAAAAAATTTGGTTCCAAAATTGTTCTGATGTAAAGTAAACATGTGGGAAATGTTAGTTATCAAGTTTTTTGTGTGCCGTATCTCTGTGATTTAAGGGCATAAAAATTCAAAGTTGGAAAATTGCGAAATTTTCAAAATTTTTGCCAAATTTCCATTTTTTTCACAAATAAACGCAAGTTATTGGAATGAAATTTTACCACTATCATGAAGTACAATATGTCACGAGAAAACAATGTCAGAATCACCGGGATCCATATAAGCGTTCCAGAGTTATGACCTCATAAAGGTACAGTGGTCAGAATTGTAAAAATTGGCCCGGTCAAGAACATGCAAACCACCCTTGGGGGTGAAGGGGTTAAAATTAAAACAATCAGGCCATAGCTATAGTAGGTGCTGATATATATTCGTCCCATCTAAGCATGATACTTATAGGGCTCATACCCACTTGCGAGAGACTCTCACGATTCTGCACTGGCATGTATTTCTATGTAGCCGCATCCTCCGGTCTGAGTGCCAGCGGCAGTGCTGGGTTTTCATGCGAAAGACTCACACGAGAATTGTGCGAGTCTCTTGCAAGTGAGTATGAGCCCAAAGGGTTATTCCCATCTCTAAGATCCTATCCCAATATTTAGTATGTGTGATATTATTAATATTAGCAAATACCTCCAATTAGAAATGTAGTATAGTTGTTCAGATTCACTTACCTCATGTATAGCATTGCAGTAGTTTAGCTATCCACATTTAAGACCAATAAGAGCTGTCTAATGAGCTGTCACTATATGAGTGGTCGTAACCACGAATACCTAAACTATTGCAATGTTCTGCCTATGGGGTAAGTGACACAGCGAATCTGAAGGCCTATACTGTAGTGCATCTTCCTCTAACACAGGCCCTAGCTGGAGTCTTTGGTTTTTCCCGCTAGGCCGCAAGTCCTCCTGACAAAGTCTAAGAATGTTACTTGGGCCTCACTTTTTTCAACTGGCCCCTGTCTGCTATACTAGCCCCGGTAACCTGTGTATCGTACGTCAGTGCTGGAAGCAACGGACCGGCTCACTCACGGATCCCCATTCACCACCGCAAGCGTACTCCCTCGAATGGAGCTTCCTCACAGACCTTCGTGCAGATGACATTAGGCATATTGCTTTTGTTCAAGCTCTAAGACATTGCTGATATTTGTAGGTAATTTTCAGTACAATGAGATGAGACCAGAGGCATAGCTGCAGTTTTGGTTCAGGGGGGGCAAAACTTCTGAGTGGGCTCCTAACCAGGTAACCTTGATTACAACAGGGTGACGCACCCTAATAGTGGATGTAGGAGAACCTCAGCAGATGACCGCGATGTTGCTGAAAATAATCTCTATATAAAGACCAACATTGATTTTACCGCCTTATGGTCAGTGGTAGATACCAGTCCTAAGGAACATAAGATTACAGCACAGTTATAGGTGGTGACTTACAGCTGACGTTCTTTCTTATGGAATCGTTCACTTTTCACATCTTCTCCATCTGGCCCACACCAACATGACAACTTCTTCCAGCCAGGACTTGACTACAGAAATTACAACAAAGACACATTTCACGTCTCATATTTTCAGCACCATCCCCATCAATTCCCAACCTGCACAAACCCCTCATCCTGCTGATATCCCAATACTGAGCAACTGCTGCTGTATGTGTGCCCATTACTACACCTACTGTGTGGTTCTGTGTGACCTCTAAATTCTAAAGCAACCCTCTAGAATATATTGGGTGCAAGTGCCCTAGAAAACAGTGCCCACATTTTGCACCCTAGAAAATAATAATGCCTTGTGTGCGCCTTTGATAGTCACAGTAACCTGAGTTCCCCTATAACATTAAGCTTCCACTTTACATTTAATAATGTCCTGAGTCTCTGCCCCTGTACACCTCCCCTATACACAGTATGATGCTCTCTTATACACTAATTTTTTTTTTATTTTTTTTTACTTTTTATTATTGTTTACTCACCTATTATGATAGATTCTGTGTTTGCATGTGTATTGGTCTCTACAGAGTGCTGCTGCGTTCCTCCTTTTTGCAAGAAATGTATTCATTGCAGTTGGCACCTGTTCATACTATATGGAAGAGCAGGTCAGGTTTTTTGCTCTATGCAGTTATCCATTGGAGGTTGACACCTCCTCCTTTCTGACTCTGCACCCCATCCATCAGCCCAAGGGTGTTTAGAATCAACTACCAGCATACTTCAATGTGCAAGTATGTAACCCAGGAGAGACATGTTTGCCCAATCACACTGTAGACTTTTATAGCACAAGAGATGCATTTATTAGATGATAGGACCCATCAGAGAAGTGTCACCTTGTCGCAGTTGATGGGCTCACATGACTTGGCCAATTTATGCGCTAAGAACCTTCACTTTTATATGTAATTTTTTAAAAAATTTGTTTTACTTTTTTACTTTTTTATTACAGTTTACTCAGCAATTATGATAGATTCTGTGTTCACATGTTTATTGGTCTCTACAGAGTGCTGCTGCGTTCCTCATTTTTGCAAGAAATGTATTCATTGCAGTTCATACTATATGGAGGTGCAGGTCAGGGTCAGGTTTTTTGCTCTCTTATACCCAGTATAATGCCTCCTCACAGTATAGTACCAACCACACAGTATACTGACCCCTTAGTAGCCCCAAAACTGATTGATGACTCCAACACTGTTTGATGGCCCCCTCACTGTAATCTCCACACTGTATAATGGCCTCCATATAGTATAATGCACCAGATAGTCCTCAATATAGAATAATGAACTCCCCATAGGTCTCCATATAGTATAATGTACTCCCATAGGCCTCTATTAGTATAATTCATTCCCCATAGGCATACTCTATATAGTATAATGCACTTCCCATAGGCCTTCATATAGTATAATGTACTCCCCATAGGCCTCCATATAGTATAATGCACTCCTCATAGGCCTCTATAGTATAATGCATTCCCCATAGGCATAATCTATATAGTATAATGCACTCCCCATAGGACGTCATATAGTATAATGTACTCCCCATAGGCAGACTCTATATTGTATAATGCACCCCATAGGCAGACTCTATAGTATAAGGCAGGCCCTATAGGCAGACTCTGTATAGTATAAGGCAGCCCTCATAGGTAGACTCTGTATAGTATAAGGCAGCCCCCATAGGCATACTCTGCATAGTATAAGGCAGCCCCATAGGCAGACTCTGTATAGTATAAAGCAGCCCCCATAGGCAGACTCTGTATATTATAAAACAGCCCCCATAGGCAGACTCTGTATAGTATAAGGCAGCCCCCACAGGCAGACTCTATAGAATAATGCAGCCCCAATAATAAATGCAATACTCACCTGAGTCACCTCTTCTCCTCATTTCTCCATTGCTCCGAGCGCCCACACATCTCCGGACAGCAGTCACCGAGTAGTGATGTCATTGTGACCCGCCATCAGTGTCTGCGTCAGTGACATCAGACGCTGAGAGGAGGATGATGGGAAAGGGAGCGTAGGGCTCCATGTCTCATCAATGCTGTCAGCTGTATTGGCATGCAGCTGATACAGTTTCACTTGCGATGATGGGCAGGGGGCCTACTGCTGGCACTGGGCCCCCCGCCTGCTCAGGGGCCCCATAGCGGCCAGGTGGCAGTGCAGGGAGATTGATTCTCCCTGCTCTGCTGCAAAATTTAACTGTATCGCATGCACATCTACAGTAGCGTAGCTCCAGATGGGCCCCCACAGAGTGCAGGGCAACCGCTCCCTCTGCTCCCCCTGAGACGAGACATTTTTTCTTACGTCATTACAACATACATTTCCTGATTTTTAATTGTCTACTTTTTTCACCACCTCTTCTTTCTTCTACCAATCTCATTTCCTTTCCTTTCTTGATTTATGTGTATTTTGATGACCATTCCTTTTCTTCTTCTTTTGTTATTTGGATTTGCATGAGGTAGTTAGACATAGTTAAAAAGGTTTTCCAAGAAACATTTTTTTTAGTAGATAGGCTGTCCAAAGTGAAGAATAACAAACTGGGAACACGATTAGCAGTACTGCTAATGGAGAGCTGGTACTGCACCTTATTCACTTCTAGGGACGTTTGTAAAATTACCAAGCACAGGGAAATATATAGGGGTCACCATCATTAAGAAAGAAAGAGGGTTGGACGTGACAAAGAAGAATGCGCATGCGCTAAAGAAAGGTGACGTCAGTGCGTTACTATGCAACCCGAAAAGAGTGCGCACGATCATGTGTTTTAAATGGAGGTCGATGTAATCGCATACTACTAATATGCTATGTGAGTAAGTGAGTAAGTGATGTGAAGGAATATATGAGTAACGGGCTTGTCACTATAGTGACACAGAAACAGGAAGTGGTCACGGGCATACACCCGCCCATCTTTATGAGGCGGGAACACACTGAAGAGTGCATGCTATAAAAAGCGGGTAAATGAACAGCCCAGTGATGGCATTTTTCTCATGTAGGCATAACGCTGTACTCAGTACTCCCCTGATGATCTGGTTGGTGAAACGCGTAGGGAGAAGGGAGCGTCACATGGAGGAACCCATGAATGTAAAGATTTGGGTGAGATCTTTCCATGATATACTAGATGACATAAAAAATCTGTAAAGGTGGTGAACTGCATGATCTAAAGAGGAATGTCTAGGTTCACACCCTGGTTTCATAATTACAGACTGTATATTATGCCATTCTTTATTTTTAGGTGATCATTGAAATAAGGCTGTTACTACGAAATTTGTCCAGGATCATTGTTAGTGATGATTATGTATGTTACACAGAAGTGGCACATAAAGAACAATGGATCTGTAAAAGACATTTTTCTAGCACCATGAGAGTGTGATTTCTCAAAAGAAATTTACACTAAGCGGATACCCTGAGGGGGTGTCTATGTATGGTTGGATAACGACACTAAGGGTATACCGGTAAGGTGTTTAAAAGTTTGGTCTTACCGCATCTGACAGAGCGGTTTTTTCTTGTAAGTGTTTGTCTTTTTGTACATGTACATTTTTTATGAATGGACTAAGTCCTTTTTAAATCTAATTTTGAATAAAGTAGATTAGTTTTATTTCTGGTATTTTTCTAGCTTGCTGGTGTAGATAGAGAGAGAGGGTCACCATCATTAACAAGTAAGTTACATAACATAAATGGACAATATGGAAATGCATCCTTAAAGGGAGCCTGTCATGTAAAATAACACTAGTAACCTGCAGCTATGGGGCAACTCTGTAGGTTAGTAGTTTTCTGACACACTGTGTTGCCGCAACTGAGAGCCCTGTTGCCGGGAGGAAATGAACATTATTAATCTCAGAAGGCTCAGTCTTTGAGTCATATGGCTGTCGCCGATACAGTTTCAGTCACTACTCAGTGTATAGAGAGTGGTGCCTGTCACCGCATCCCCTATGTACTGGCTGACAGTCGATTCTAATGCTAAGCCTGCTGTCAGTCAGTGCCGGGAGTGCAGTTACAGCCACTGCTCTCTATACACTGAGCAGTGACTAAAACCATGCCATCACCAACTGTTTGACTGTAAGAGCAAGGCTGCTGGGGGGAATAAAGTTAATTTCCTCCTGGCAGCAGGGCTCTCAGTGCGGGTGCCGGATGGTGTCAGAACCCTATTAACCTGCAGATTAACTCTATATCTGCAGGTCAATAGTGTTATTTTGCATCACAGGTTCCCTTTAAAAGAAACAATGAGATCTATTTTTTATTGCCACAATCTATTTAAAAGATAACGTAGATTTTTTACAGATTTCTGTATACAGCTCCTATACACACCACTGTGTCTCCAAGGTAAGACTCCAAACACACCCTGTGCAGTCTGTCTCTACAGACATGTATTACTATCTCTTACCCGCTCAACTCTTCCTACTAACTCTGTCTGTATTTTTTAAACATACATTTTTTTTATTTTGAATTTCTTTTTCCAGTTTTTATTACATCATTAAGATAAACATTTTGATTTTATCTCAGATTTAAGACCATCATGGTGCCATATTGATATTGGTGCCATAATATATTACCTTCTCCAGTACAACTTGATTAATATAGTAGCAATAGAATCAAGCCATGTCAGGAAACAGAAAGTGTAAAAAGCACTTTTCTCCTGTAGATCATCTATTCCATATTCATTCTGACATGCATGTGCCCACAAATATTTAGAGTAATAAAAAATTGGCTGCCGCACAGATTATACTCTGTACTTCTTTAAATTTCCATCGGAACTTTAAAAAAAATCTATATATACATTTAGATATAAAGCAACCGCAACAAAATATGACATTTCCCCAAAGTCAATAGTGAATTGAGATGTAACCAAATGGTGAAGTAACACTTTCAATGAGTTTCTGTTCTGGGAGACCAAGTTTGTGCTTTGCTAAAGTATAGAGGAAGTGCTATTTAATATGAATGGGCCACAGTAATGATATGGACACTTTACTGGAAGAAGGATATAAATGTTGGCAATAGTGCTCAGCACACATTATGGATGGATTAATAGACCTATGTTTTATCAGGGGGGTTGTTGGTTCTGGCCTATGGATGTTTTGAACTTTTCGGTTGAACTCTTAGGTTTTGTGTACACAATGGCTTGATTCTTCTAAACCACCATTGTTCAAGTTGATGAGGGGCCATGCTGGATTGAGTCACTCCTGATTAATTAAGAGGTCTCTTAATGAATTAGAAATGTCTTAAAAGTGGTGTGTGACTCCGTGAGACTTTCCACAAATCTTACTCCAGTTAGATTCCTTGGGTACCCAGAAGGAGCTCGAATCTCAAAAAAGGGGTAGTAAAACTACAACTGGGGGGAGTCTGCGGTTAAGGACCTGCTACACCTGGTGATAATAGGGCAGGACTTTAGATTGTTCTGAGACTTAAGCCCCCGTTACACATACCGATATCGCTAGCAATATCGCTGTAACATCACCGATTTTGTGACGTAGCAGCAATATTGCTAGCGATATCACTATGTGTGATACTTACCTCCGACCGGCTCCCCCTGTTGTGAGTTCATTTTCCCCTTCACCTTTGATGTCTGATGAACTCCCTCTGCTGGTGAAGAGAGGTAGTGAAATTGATTGGGATGGGAAGAACCTGTTATCTGAACAGGCGGAGTGTGATTGGACATCTGGAATTTCTGAGTGGATATAAGGCAGCCGACGCCCTGCAGGGTTTGCTGGTGATCCTTTCTGCTCTGAGCTCTGGCATCCAGTTTTAGCTCCTGTCTACTAAAAGCTAAGTTTTGCCCTGCTATTATTCCATGAGATTTTGTCTGGTTTCCTTAGTGTTTGTATTCAGCCAGTCCTGGTTGGGACTGGCTGAATTCCATTTTTGTCTCTGATCAGTTGATCTCTTTGCTCTGTTTTCAGAATATACCTGAGTGCTTATATAGTGATTTTGAAGTCTAGCGACTTCAGGGCCTTTTTCCCTATCAGACGGTTGGGACATTTTTGGTAGGGTTTTTTGTGGATTGCAGCCAGCATCTTTTCTGTCCTGTCCTATCTAGTTAGTTGGGCCCCATCGTTTGCTCAGCCTCTCTTTCTGTCTGTGTTTGTGTTTTCATCTGTTTTTCACCGACAATACATGTTGGGGGCTGTCTATTGCTTTGGGGTCTGCTCTGGGGCAGTTTAGATTTCCCCTTTCTTTCTTTAGGCTTATGTAGTTCTCCGGCTGTGACGAGGGGTCTAGGGCACCATAGGAACCCCCCACGGCTACTGTTAGTTGTGGTGAATAGGATCAGGGGTCTGCAATCCGATAGCTACCAACCTCTCCGGTTTTCTGGACTTAGCTTGTATTTTTGTTTTCTCCTCCTCCGGTGACTCATTCATAACATCCCCCGCTGCTCATCGCTGGTCGCGCGAGAAGGTCCTGGATCATTTCTCGTTGGGCGCTTCCTGCTGGGGCTTCCTGTGGAGAGACGAGCAATGCGTGGAGGCGGGCGGAGGACGTCTGGATCGCCGCGTCTGACAGGTAAGTAGCAACCCCCAACCCCTGCTATGTTGCTGGTGAGATCTGCCTGTGTGGCAGCTCACTAGCAACCACTTAGCGATGCACCAGCGATCCATATCGTTGTCGGGATCGCAGGTGCATCGCTAAGTGTAACGGTACCCTTACAGCTGTAGGCGGGAATGCCAAGTGACTCAGACAGACGGTTCAACCGTGATAAATCCTCATCGCAGTCAGAGGTGGATGAGTTCCCCCTGTGTGTCCTTGTTGGTGACAAAGATGGGATGGTGACTGATGAGGCCAAGATTCCTGAGTTGGGGGTCTCTGGGGGTTATTTTGGGACTGCCCAAATGCAGGATCTTTTGTTAAAAAGTGCATTTGACAATGTGTCTGTGATAAATGGGGTTGCTCAAAAGCCGGCGGCCGACATTAGGTTTCCATATTTAATTTTAAATGAAGAGCTTCTTAGCTGCTTTATCAGGTCACTAAATCAGACGGAAAGTGATAGAGCAGTTGTTGGTACCAGGACCCTATAAGAGTAAGGTATTAGATCTGGCCCATTCTTATGTCTTAGGTGGTCATCTGAGAGTAGACAAAACTCAAGACCGGGTCCTTTAGAGGTGTTACTGGCCTGGGTGTCACTGAGAAATTGGAAATTTCTGCCGATCTGGCCCTACCTGTCAGCTAAAAGCTCTTGTATCCCTTTTCTGCAGTCTCCTAATGCCATTGCACATTATAGAGGTCCCATTTGATTGCCATGAACCTTGTTGGGCCCTTAGTTAGGTACACCAGGGGTCACCAATACATCCTGGTGGTAACGGACTATGCAACACGGTACCCAGAGGTGGTACCGCTGAGAAACTCCTCTGACATGAGTATAGCTCAAGAGCTAGTCCATATTTTCTTCCAGATGGGCCTGCCAAACAGATCCTAATGGACCAAGGAATTCCTTATATGTCTAAAGTGATGAGGGAGTTTTGTAAGGCTATCTGAATTACCCATCTCTGGAAGTTGATGTATCATCTGCAGATGGATGGTATTGTGGAGAGGTTCAACAACACCTTGAAATCTCTGCTTAAGAAGGTCGTGGAGAAGGATGCCTGAGACTGAAATTTCCTACTACTCTACCTACTGTTTTCCATTAGAGAAGTCTCATAGGCCTCTATGGGGTTCTCACCATTCAAGCTGCTATACAGATGGCACCTTCGGGGACTACTGGACATTGCAAAGGAGACCTGGGAAGCAGAGGTAACACTCCACCAAAGCATTATCAAACGTAGCCCAGATGCAGGACTGGATTGCGAGGGTGATGCCGATTGTGGAGGAAAGCCTCCTTCAAGCACAAGAGGCCCAGGCCAGGGTCTATAACCAGTCAACAAGATGGAGACAGTTAAGCCCTGGAGACTGTGTTGGTGTTGGTCCCCACACTGGAAAGTACGTTCCTGGCCAAATGACAAGGGCCATACGAGGTGGTCAAAAAGTTGAGTGATGTCAACTACAAGGTCTGCCAACCAGGGAGAAGAAAGCCATACCAGGTGCACCACATTTACCTGCTCAAACCATGCCGAGACAGGTAACCGGTGGAAGCTACATGCCTGAGGGACAATCCTGAAGCCAAGGTTGAGGGTGTGACAGCGGCAGAGACACTATCAGCAGTACAGAAGCAACAGTGCCAAGAGCTGCTTCAGCAGAACGGCGACCTGTTTTCGGAGTTGTCAGGTTGACAGTTGCTTTCAGTATACCAGGATGCCCTTTGGTTTGCAGGGATCCCCAACTACCAGCTACCTTCCATAGGGTCATGGACCAAATCCTAGCCTCTCACAAAAAGTACACCGCAGCTTATCTGTACGACATTGTGATCTTCAGCCCAGATTGGGAAAGTCACCTGCAGAAGGTCCAGGCGGTACTGGATGCACTGAAGATGGCTGGGTTTACCATAAACCCAAAGAAGTTCCCCATGGGTCAAGAAGAGGCAAAATTCTTGGGCTATATGGTCAGAAGGGGTGAAATAAAGCTGCAAATAAATAAGGTGGAGGCAATCCAAAATTGTCTGAAACCGGTTTCAAGAAGCAAGTTTGGGTGTTTCTGGGAATTGTGGGATACTATTGGCATTTTATACTAAATTTTTCCAAGGTAGCCACCCCCCTGAATGATCTTCTTAAGGGCACAAAGACATCGATGGCCAAATGGTCCTCTGAAGTGGAAATGGTGTTCCATCAGTCCAAGCTCGCACTAAACAGCTGGTCTTGGTCACACCAGCCTTCACCAAGGAGTTCCTGATTCAGATGGATGCCTCCAAGTTCAGTTTGGGAGCTGTGTTGTCCCACGAAATAGATAGGATGAACATCCAGTCCTATACCTGAGTAGGAAACTCTCCTACTGTGAAAAGAACTATGCCATTGTAGAGAAAGAGTGCTTGGCCATCAAATGGTCAATTCAGTGTTCCTGTGTCTCTGGAGAGGCTAGCTCCAGACAGGTGTTCATGATTATGTTAATCAAAACCCTGTGTTTTGCTAACTCGGTGAGGGCAGATCCACAAAACTACAAAGACTGTGCTTTGTGTTACCACTTTGTTTTTGTTTTCCTGTTTTTGCCCATGTGCAATAGACCAGTGAAGGACTTAAACAAACAGTGTTCCAGTGTCTACCTACGTGTACAGCTGAGTAAGTCTATCTACCAAAATAAATATGTATATATACAAATATAGTGGGGAAAATAAGTATTTGATAAACTGCCGATTTTGCAAGTTTTCCCACAAACAAAGAATGGAGAAGTCGGTAAATTTTATCAAAGATACACTTCAACTTTGAGAGACAGAATATTAAAAAAATCCAGAAAGTTACATTGCATGATTTTCAATTTGAATTTTATTGCATGAAATAAAAATTTGATACAATAGAAAAACTGAGCTTAATATTTGGTACAGATATTAAGCTCAAGTTTGCAAGTTTGTTTACAAGTACAGAGGTAAGATATTTCCTGTAGTTCTTAACCAAGTTTGCACACACTGCAGCAGAGATTTTTGCCCACTCATTCAATCAGATATTGCCCAGGTCTTTCAGGTTTCAGGGTTGTCGCTAGACAACATTGAGTTTCAGCTCCCTCCAAAGATTTTCTATTGGGTTCACGTGTGGAGACTGGCTAGGCCATTCTAGGACCTTAAAATTCTCCTTACAGAACCACTCCATAGTTGACCTTGCTGTGTGCTTCGGGTCATTGTCATACTGGAAGACCCAGGCAGTACCCATCTTCAATACTCTTACTGAGGGAATGCGGTTGTTGGCCAAAATCTTGCGATACATTGCTTCATCCATCCTACCTTTAATATGGTGCAGTTGTCCTGTCCCTTTTGCAGAAAAGCACCTCCAAAGCATGATATTTCCCCAATTCATCCTTCTTCGCCTCAAACACGAGTGAAGTTGATACCAAAAGTTCTGTTTTAGTCTCTTCTGACCACAAGACCTTCTCCCATGCCTCTTCTAGATCATCCAGAGAGTCATTGGTGAACTTCAAAAAGGCCTGGACATGTGCTTGTGTGAGAAGGGGGACTTGCAGGATTTTAATCCAAGACTGCGTAGTGTGTTAATAAAGGTACTATTTGATACTGTGGCCCAGCTCTCTTTAGGTCATTGACCAGATCCTCCCATGTAGTTCTGGACTGATTCCTGACCTTTCTCAGAATCATCCTTACCCCACGAGGTGAGGTCTTGCATGGAACCCTAAAACGAGGAAGATTGACAGTCATGTTGTGTTTTTTCTATCTTCTAATAATTACACCAGCAGTTGTTGCCTTCATACCAAGCTGCTTGCCTATTGTCCTGTAGCCCTTCCCAGCCTTGTGCAGGTATACAAATTTGACCACTGACTCTATAAAAGCAGAAAAAAATGTCCAATGCACAAAAATAAAGAAAAAAAATACCAAAAAACAAGCCTAAAAAAAGTTTTTATATGGAGATTTTTCCACAAAAAAAGCTCATGTGACCATACCCTCAATGTCGCTCCGCAAAGGATTTGTAAAGTTATACAGCTTGTTCTGTTAATTGATGTAATCTTATCTATAATATTTTGCTTATAGGTGAAATATAAACCTGTCATATCCTTTCCTATATGTATGAATACAAGTAATAGTAATAATCATAAACTTTTGTATATCAAAGAAAAATATTTTTCAATAAAAATCACGGAAAAGCCAAGTAAATAAATTAATCAATCCACTGAATAACCCTTCAATAATACTTTTAAAGGTGTTGCTATAGCGGTAGAAGATACACTCAGATCCTCTTGCCTGATATTGTCCCAAGGCCCCGCTGCACATATGAAGACACTAGTAGAAGACAGGGAAAATAGTAATTGTCTATACATTTTTTGTGTTATGATTGACATGCAATGTTAAGGTCACTGGCTACCACTTAGAGATAAGCGGCATTTTCCTCTTTACAAGGCTCTCAGGTAATCGCCTCCGACCTGATTGATAGTCTAATCCTTTTCTGCATAGAAAGCATCTCCTAACCTGCATCACATCAACCTTGAAATGTATTTCCTCCAGCACCCACCAAGGGCAACAAAGAATACAGGTGGAAGTTATATAGAGCCGATGGCCTCACATTTCTTGCCGAGACGTAACTGCACCATCTACCTAATTTCATAAAGGATTACAACTTGCAGTTTGGACTGAAATTGTAGTCCCTCTGCAGAAATGAAAGGTCAGAGCAACTGAGATTCAGGTTTAATGACTGAGAGGGGAAAAGATCACTAGTCAGCAATAGTTTTAATTATGGTGATGTTAACATTGACATTTCGTCCAATTAGAGTTTATGAAATGAAAAACACTATGTTATAAAATAATGTTAAGGGTCACAGACATGCTGACAAAACCAAACAAATTCTCAGTTAATATGCTTCAGAGCTGCGCCTCCGAACCATAGCAAGGTTCAGTATTCTGATAACCTTTACTAGATATTGCCTTGATATACGCCGCAGCTTGATCTAATGCTACTATGACATTTTAGTTCATAATGCCCTTGGTCTGCTTCTGCCTGGCTGCTGACTTACAACTATTTAGCCCAGTATGGTTTTTTCTTCCCTTATAGCTCTCCCACAAAATCTTCATTTCTTTGTATTTCATCTGCAACTGTTAAATAAAAGGTTTTAAGGTTGAACCTTACATACCCTTCATTTCAAAGACTACCAGTTCCCTACCAGACGGCACGGAGATTGTAAATGGAAAGTTGATTTAAAAAGGTCAGGTCTATTCCCATTCAAGCCTGCAATTTAGCATTTTAACTATTGTCTCAGCACTGTAACTCTGACTTCAATCTGGGACTTAGCAATATGTTTCCCATAGAGATTAAAGACGGTGATTAATATAGATGTGGTACAGATCTCATTTCATTGATATACTGTATGACAGAGAAAGAAGGAGAATGGGAACAAAACAGAAAAATGGAGCAAAAGTTTACAGGTTGGCTTCGTTACGTGTAGAGAAGCTCGTGATAATACAAATAAAACATTGTTGTTAATTTCACATGCCAAAAAATAGGGGATCTTAATGTGCCTTGTGTCTGCTGAAGTTGAAAAAGCATCCAACAGAGTGCATTGAACTTTCTTGAAGAACATTTTATGACAAATTGAGGTGGGCCCTTTCTTGTTATCTAAAATTCTATCCTTATACACTGACCCTAAAGTGAGAGGTAGGGTAAACGGCGTTCTATCTGACACATTTTCTATTAAAAATGGGACAAGGCAAAGGTGTCCATTATCACCTCTCCTTTACACATTGGTGATGGAACATTTAGAGGTAGCATGACATAAAACTCCAGATATTAGTGGAGTTACTATAGGCTCACATCACTATAAACTAGCTCTAAAAGCAGATCAATTGTTGCACTATGTTTCAAACCCAATGATTTCCCTCTATAATAAAGGAATTCAAAGATTTCGGCCATGCTAGTAATTATAAAGTCAACTGCTCTAAAAAAAATGCCATGAACACAACCTGGGTACACAAATTCCAGGGAACTTGGACGATCTGTATAGTTTAAATTAAATCCCCATCCTTGAACACATTTTTCAAATTCTAATGAATGATAACTTTAAACCCTTGTCCTCTTTTGGTCATATTAATGTGATCAAAATTGACATTTGCCAAAAATGTCTTATATATTCCAGACTGTTCCTGTCTGTGTTCCTCAGACCTTTTTGTTCCTTCTCAACAAGGCCATTAGCAAGTTTGTTTGGGAACGTCAAGGCTTGGGATACTTTTTAAAATATTGTGTCATCCCAAGAATAAAGGAGGTCCTAGTCTGCCCAATCTAAAAAAAAATACCATTAGTCTGCAATTCTTATGAGAAGATTGGTCAGTGGAACATTCTAATGGGTAAAACTGAGAAGAGACCTCTTTTCCTCGACACTCACATCTTTACCATGGATCAACAAAATACGTGTACAAACTATACAATAACCAATACTCATGCAACACTTTTTCAAACATGGGAGCAAGTCTTAATCTATCATCATTATCACGTAGGTTGGGACCATTAACGCCCTTGTTTACCAACCAGATTTCATCCCTGCTTTAGGTGTGGACTCATTTCCAATCTGGGATAGATCCGCTGGGGTTAGATTGAGATACGCTCTCATGGGATTAGGCTCTTTTCCTTCCTTTACAGAGCTTGGTGGCTCTTGTCCAGGTAGACTTCTATCATGGCTGTCTTTTTCCAGCTCAGGTCATTTATAAATTCTCTCATATCTCCGACTACTATAAAAGATGAACTCACTCAGTTTGAAACCTTAATCACTGAAGTAGGTCCTTGTACTAAACTTCTATCTTGTATATAGAAAGCAATACAAAAGGGACACCTGCAAAGACCCTCTGCCCTTTACTGGGGCTTGGGAGAAGGAGTTGGGTAGTCAAATTTCAGAGAAGGATTGGCATTCATACTCTCCAACAAATTACCTATTACTTGCTGTGCCCTTAAAATAAATATATGATTCAATTTAGATGGTACCATTATCCCACTATGCTACATAGGATCTTCCCCTCTGTTTCGAACTTGAGCTGGTGGTGTGGAGGTACAACCAGGTCTATTTTACATATATGGTGGGAATTCCCATTGGTTTCTGGGTTATGGAATTCAATTTTATCACTACACAATAGTCTCACTGGTAGCAGAGTCACACACTCCGCCCAAATAGGCCCATTTTCCATTACTCCGGATTCAATCTCAAAGGCAAAGAAAGATATCCTTAGGCACTTACTAATAGCTGTTAAGTCTAAAAATAATACTTCAAATAGAATATTGTGGTAGATGGGGTCTCATCTGAAGTACTGGTTTCACTTGGTCTTGGATTTTTACTTTAAAAATATTTTAAGAAAAAAAGTTTACAGCTAGAAAGTCAAGTCTATAGAATCTGATACATAGATGCCAATTCATGATTTGCATTTTTTAAGTCATTTTTCTTTTGCCTTGACTTCACTGTATACAATGGAAGTTGCTCACTCCCAGCAATTTGATAAGTTTTACTTCAAACTGCTCTTATATAGTACACCGCTGTCAATGGAGACTACTGGTACCCAACCTTTCAGACCTTTAAAGCCACATTAAGCTCTGAGAAAGGATCATGAGCCACATCAAGATCCCCTTGACATCTGCCTCAGTGTAGTAGTTCCAAAGGCTCCCATTATTGGTATTATGATAACCAAGCTTTCCCACCAAAATCCTACCAAGGCACAAAACTTAAATACAGGGATTCTTACATTACCCCTTTTTGGTACTCTTGCATCAAATACTCCCATGATACTATCACCTCCAGCTTCAAATCCTTCCTGACAGGTAATATCATCCTATGTTGAACTTATCGTATGTAATTTTATACCTAAATTTTCAAGGACAGTATATGTATATCCAAATCTGCTCTTCTATGTGGGGTACTCACAAAAGTTACCATTTGGAGACCGGTTCTTTATAGCTATTTGCTAGACCTGGTGCTAATGAATTGATCTGGCAGGCAACCATGAGCCACATGACATGGGCTAGCAAGCCACATGTTGGGGACTCTTGGTGTAGGCTAGCCAGATACTCACTACTATAAATTTCTACTTAACCACATTTATTGTGGCTCATCTTGGGGTTATATTGCATCTCATGATTAGACTATACCTTTGTGCTCTGCTTTTCATGCTTACATGCTTACTGGTAGAGATGAGCAAATCTTTCAAATTTGACAGTATCGACAATCTTTGCCCAAAAATGTGATCCTTGGTGCTTGGTAAATTGCTTTGCTGTGAATTGCATATACTGCATAGCCTCCAATTGCCTTGTAAATACTCATGTCATACTCTAAGGTCTCGTAGTTTATCTAACCACTGTCAAGCTCATTAAACAAACACAGCCCTTGTAATGTCAATGTGACTTTAACATACATGGCTATGGCTAGACACCAGACAGTAACCATTTTCCATAGCTATGATAGTCACACACTTTCTACAAATAGTTGGCCAGTTGGATAGAAGATAATGCTTACAGCATGCTTGCCAGCACCATCGAGTCTTCCACACAGTCCAGTCTCACTAGCCAACAGTCTGGATCACTTAATCTTCACCCTGACCCTCCTTCCTCCCACCATGTTGTGTCCCAGGAGATTAGTGATCCCACACTATGACACTCTGAGGAGCTCTATACAACATAATTTCTTGATTGTGGCCTCTCACCTTGCATGCTCCAAGATGGACAGGAGGAGATGTTGTTTAGCGATGCACAAAATTTAGAACAGCCACGGTCATAAGAAGATGATGGGAAATTGCAAATTTTAGCTAAGGAGGTAGATGATTATGAGGCATAGTTGCCAATAAGTCAGGTTTTTGTTAAGTCACCAAATCAGGAGGACCAAGGTGCAGCGGTGTTTAACAAGGTGGTTAATAATGAAGTCACCAACCCAGCCTGATAAGCTGGCACACAGAGCGAGGCCAGCAGCACTGAGGGTGAGGAATCAACAGCACCAAAACAGGAAGGAAGAGTCAGTTGGGTGACAAGAGTGAGAAGGCGGGCAACTGTTTCGCAGAGCACCAACACGTTTGAATTTCTCAGTCAAAGAGTTAGATGTTCTCCAGTCTGGGACTTTTTTTAAAGAGAATTCCATGACAAAAATATGGTCATTTGAAACCCCAGTCATACCAAGATCCTCAGTCGCCTGATCACTAAGAGCCTAACCAATATTAGCATGATCAGGTTCATATCATCTAAGCACCCAACTCCATGGGCCAAATTCGGGGTCCACAATTGGTGTCAGCAGGTGACACCGCTGCCTCTTCCTCTGTGCTAGGTGCTTCCCAATCCACTGCTTATGACACTGGTGCAGACGTCTCCCATCCTGCACCTGTTCTTACACTTTCTAAGGCACCATCATCAGGAACTTCCTGAGAGTAGTCAACATGGTGAAGACAGGGAAGTGTTGGCTGTAGGGATCTAGCCACATATGGCCAACTTTATATACCACTGTCTTTCCCATGACCAACACGTTACACTCATCTCTGCCAAAAAAGAGTACTGGTTGTTCACCCTGCTAGACCCAAGCTACAAGGAGAACCCTGCATCTCTCCTTCTGAGGTGGAGAGGTCTACTAAAATGGTTCTAAACCAGAAGACCATTGTGGAAAGTATGTTGAAAAAATCTGACAACAATAGTGGCAGGGAGCAAGCTTCCTTGCCCAACCAAGGAGGAGAGGCAAGGGAGACACACACCAGGTACAGCAGAGTCTGTATCAAAGACTTGGACCAATATCATAATACCCACCCAGCATCCATGCCCTGATGATGGTATTTTTGACAGGGAGGTAAAACTTTTTAAAGATGATCAAGCAATAACTGGCTGACAAAGCCACCGTACTTCCTTATTCCTTAGCAAACCTATTGGGTCTCTTGCTGAACACCTGGCATGAGTTGTCCTTCTATGCCATGGAGGTGTTGTGCTGCCATGTTGCTGGCATCTTGTCTGAGTGAGCTTTTAATGCTGCCAGGGAGGTCATACCAGATAGACGCTTTCGGTTCTTACCAGAAAATGCTGACAGGTTCATTCTGATAAAAATTAACACAGCCTGGATTAGCCCAACCGTTTCATACCACCAGTTGACATCAACACATAAAGTGCTTTTAATCTTCAATATTTGAATGAGGCATTCCAGTTATTGCCTTGTTGCCTTCAAGGGTATATGGATGACTTGATGACCCTTATTATTATTTTTTCCTGGCTTTGCACTTTGTGCAAAGCATTTATGAGTGTAGGAGTACATCAACTACACTTTCAAAATATTTGAATGAGGCCCTCCAGTTGTTGCCTTCAAGCGTCTATGGATTACTCTATTACCCTCCTTATCATTTTTTACTTCCTTTGAGGTCCTCCAGTTGTTGCCTTCAAGGGTCTATGGATTACTGTATTACCATCCTTGTTATTTTTTCCTGGCTTTGCACTTTGTGCAAAGCCTTTATGAGTGTAGGGGTACATAAACTACACTTTCAAAATATTTTCATGAGGCCCACCAGTCGTTGCCTTCAAGGGTCTACGGATGAGCCTCCTTTTAATTTTTTTTTCTGGATTTGCACTGTTTACAGAGTCTTTATGTGTGTAGGAATACCACAACTACACTTTCTTAATATTTGAAGGAGGCACTCCAGTTTGGACCTTCAAGGGTGTATGTATTACTCTGCTTGTAATGTTTGGCAGGCGTTGTATAGCCTTTATGAATCTAGGAGTACCACTACATGACTATTTGTTTTTGGCAATTTTTGCTTCATAAATTAAGCTGAAGTTTCCAATATATTAATAAAAAATAAGCCCCGCAGATCCCCGCACAGTCCCACCAGACCCCCATACAGCCCCGCCAGACCCCTGCACAGCCTCGCAGATCCCCCGCACAGCCCCGTCAGACCCCACACACATAGCACGCACACACCATACACACACACAGTCACCGCCCACACACTATACATGTACACAGTCACCGCCCTCACTCTGCCAACACTCTTCCTTCCTCCCGATCTGCAGTGTTTCATCCGCAGCAAAACCGCAGATCTTTTTTAGACCTGCTGTTTTGCTGCGGAAGTGCCCAACTCAGTGCAAGTCAATGAGTGCACAAAAACTGCAGATCCACACAAAGAATTGACATGCTGCGGAAAATAAAACGCTGCGAATCCGCGTGTTTTTTCCGCAGCGTGTGCACAGCGTTTTTGAATTTCCCATTGATTAACATTGTGTGCACAATGCTCTGCGGATTTGAGGCAATTCTGCGTGTCCAAAAATGCCGCAGAAACACATAAAAAACGCAACGTGTGCACATACCCTAAATCCCCTATTACTACTTTTAGTTCCTTGAAACAATATGAGGAATGGATTTGCAACATCACTAAAAGACTTGCACAACTTGAGGAACAAATTACTGATGCTATAAAAAGCAGATTCGCCAGAGATTATGACGATTATGAGAATGATGAGGTCTATACTTGGAGGAAACTACCTAGGAATATGACAAATAGATTGCGGTTCATTCTCTAAACTAGTGACAACAAAAAATGTGGCTATAATAAATATCAGATGAAAGAAAATTAGTTTCACCAATACGGACACCTCTCAGGAATATATGGAGGGTATCACTTCTGATGGTGTATCAGATTCATCAATGATGAGTCATACTTCCCTTATCCCCAAAAGTAACAATATATAATCCAGCACAAGGAGGTCATAGTATACAGGATCCATCCATTTAATCTCCAAAAAGCACCACAGGAGGGAAGGTTGGAAACATAGGGGCCACAAGCAGGTATCCCCAAAGATACAGGAGGTTTTACAACAGTGATCCATCGAGTATTATGTGCTTTGTGGTACACTTTGATGTTATATAACACTCCAAAAAGTGTTAACATTTTTTATGGATTAAATTACTTACCTATAGAGTATTCCATGCTCTGGAGTACATTTTTGTGATATTTAAAATGCAAAAAAAGCGTTACAAATTATACATTGCTACATTTCTCAGCCTTACAGTATTCCATAGTGTGGGGTACGTTTATATGATATCTAATACTTCCAAAATGGGGTAAAAACATTGCTTGGCTTCAATTCCTCATCAATACAGTATTGTGTGATCTATTGTAGAGTAAATTTCGGTGTTATAAAACACTTCCAAAAATAATGTGGTAGATGTTCCCCCATTTTTGACAACCAGCCAAACTAAAGCAGACAGCTGGGGTCTGGTATTCTCAGGCTAGTAAGGGGCCATGGAAATTGGCCCCTACCAGCCTAAAAATAGCAGCCCACAGCTGCCCAGAAGAGAAAAAATTGCAGTGACCTCAGTGAGATCACCGCTGACTCAGTTAGAAAAAGTGCAATGGTGCATAGGTGAGTTCACTCAGTTCAAATTCACAGCAGTGAAATTCTTCCGGTGAACTGCAGTGAACCTGCCTCTGCACCGTGAGACTTTTTCTCACTGCACTAGCGGTGATCTCACTAAGGTCACTGCAGTTCATTTGTCGGCTGGTAACCTTGATGATGTCACCACTAGTCACCGATGCTGCGCTCACAGCAGCTCATTCCCCAGTGGTTCTCAGCCTGGATGGTGGCATCTTAGCACCGTTCAGGTTGAAAACTGTTTATCCCCCAGACATGGATTACGGCGTGGGACAGATCAACGGACAGGTGAGGGATAACGGTAGGTGAGCAGTAGCCCCATCAGCTGACACCAGTGACCTGAGATAAATAAACTTTATACCTCAAATCACAGCTTCATGCCCACGCTGCCTTTTGACAGCATGGGAACCATGGCTGTCTCACTGGCTGCTATGACTTTACCGCTGATAAGAAGCAGTGTTTGCCACGCTGTCATGCACAGGACAGATGTCAAACACCTGTTGTTCGAGGGGCCGAACCTGAACAGTAACACGGATTTCCTAGTGAAGTTTGTGTTCAGAGTCTGTGCCCAAGCAGTAGGTGTTCAGTATGGACGCAGAACTTTACTGTTTGGGTTCACCCATCTCTAATTAACAGTAGATCTTATTGTATGATTCCCATATATCATTCTCTCCCTAAAATACACAAGAATTGTTCCCCCCACTTAGACCAATAGTTGCTGGAATTGGGGGGTTGAATGAGAGACCTAAGTGGATTTGTATTTAGAAATGCTTATTATAGATGTGTAAGGAAATCTTGAAAGCATGATGTGTTGGGTGCCAGGAAGAGGGGACTGGGACCACATAGAGTGGCTAAGAAGGTTGTGTAGCAGAGGCAACCAACTAGGCTACAGAGAGAATCGGCAAGAGTGTGCAGCGGGGAGGTGGAGGGAACACACTGCCATATCACTTAAGTTATGGGATGGGAAGAAAGAGGTAGACTTTATGAGTTCAGCAGGAGACTGTCTATATTTAAAGGTAAGGAAATGTAATATTACTAAATGTAGAAACAGAGCTAAGGTCAAGCAAGTGTCCATCATGTAATTCTCTAATGCTACAACTTTTAGTATTCAAACACAAGCATGTAGCCATTGGGACTAATGATTCTAATATCCAGACATGATTGTGAATCTATCTTGCATGTATTCATTCAGAAACAATGACATAAGTTAACTTTTCATCCCAACAACAAATGAATTTTGAAAACTATGGAACACTTTTTGATACATAAATTTTGCCATACATATAGAAGGTAAAATTGCATGGGATGTAATAAGCTTTTACTTTGGTTAGCTGTCCCCTTTCAGCTCCACTGGAGCCTTTTAGTGGAGCTGAAGATGACTGAGTGCATATGTCAACAAGTCATTTACTGACCTCATTTTCTGTCATGTCTCATAATGATCCTCTTAATTTCTGAGAGATCATTATTGGGGATTGATACATTCCCCTCATATACTACTTTGTGTAATGATCTATTTCGCGGCTAATTTTTTTAGCTTCTTTTGTTGGAACTCACCATCATTTTTCACCCCAGGAGCTTACATCTTGGCTAAGATTTTACAAGGCGGTTAATAAAATTATATGTTAAATAGATCAATAGGCCACCTTCTCATGCACAGTGTTTTCTCAGCACTCAAAGAAAATCATTCCAGGTGTTTTTCATAGCACTTTTTACTAGTTTCTTTTGTTGACTCTTTATTCATTTTTGTGACTCATATTTTGGGGACATTTTTCAAGTGCTAAAGAAGAAAAAGAAATGACATATTAAAGGGATTGTCCAGTTAAAAAAATGCTGAAATATGCCTGAAATAATAAGTTATACAGCTTATAAATATACAGTGGCATGTAAAAGTTTGTGCACCCCTAGTCAAAATGCTGCTATTGTGAACTGCTAAGAAAGTTGAAGATGAAATAATCTCTAAACGGACTAAAGTTAAAGATGACACCTTTCCTTTGTATCTTAGCAAATATATATATATATATAAATATATATATATATATACAGTATTTACACACACACTTGGTCAAAATTGTTGGTATCCCTCGTTTAATGACATAAAAACTCACAATGGTGACAGAAATAACTTGAATCTGAAAAAAGTAATAATAAATCAAAAATCTATGAAAACAAACAAATGAAAGACAGACATTGCTTTTCAACCATGCTTCCACAGAATTTTTCAAAATATAAAGCTCCTGAAATATGCCTGGACAGAAATGATGGTACCCTTAACTTAATATTTTGTTGCACAAACTTTTGAGGCAATCACTGCAATCAAACGATTCCTGTAACTGTCAATGAGACTTCTGCACCTCTCGACTCCTCAAGAGCAAACTGCTCCAGTTGTCTCATGCTTGAAGGTTGCATTTTCCAGATTGCATGTTTCAATTCTTTCCAAAGATGCTCAATAGGATTTAGGTCAGGGCTCATAGAAGGCCAATTCAGAATAGTCCAATGTTTTCCTCTTAGCCATTCTTGGGTGTTTTGAGCTGTGTGTTTTGGGTCATTATCCTGTTGCAAGACCTGTGACCAGCGACTGAGGCCAAGCTTTCTGACACTGAGCAGCACATTTCGCTCCAGAATCCCATGACAGTCTTGAGATTTCATTGTACCCTGCACAGATTCTAGACTCCCTGTGCCAGATGTAGCTAAGCAACCCCAGAACATAACAGTGCCTCTTCCATGTTTCATAGTAGGGACAGTGTTCTTTTCTTGATATGCTTCATTTTTCCATCTGTGAACATAGGGCTGATGTGCCTTTCCAAAAAGTTCCATTTTTGTCTCATCTGTCCATAGGACATTCTCCCAGAAGCTTTGTGGCTTGTCAACATGTAGTTTGGCAAATTCCAGTCTAGCTTTTTTATGATTTTTTTTCAACAATGGTGTCCTCCTTGGTCGTCTCCCATGAAGTCCACTTTGGCTCATACAATGACGGATGGTGCGATCTCACATTGATGTTCCTTGAGCTTGAAGTTCACCTTTAATCTGTTTAGAAGTTTTTCTGGGCTGTTTTGTTACCATTCGTATTATCAGTCTCTTTGATTTGCCATCAATTTTCCTCCTGCGGCCACATTCAGGGAGGTTGGCTTCAGTCCCATGGAGCTTAAATTTCCAAATAATAAATGCAACTGTAGTCACAGGAACATCAAGCTGCTTGGAAATGATCTTATAACTTTTACCTTTAACGTGTTTGCCTGTAAATTTTCTTTCTAATCTCCTGAGACAACTCTTTCCTTCGCTTCCTCTGGTCCATTTTGAGTGTGATACACACCATGTCACCACACAGCACAGTGAGTATCTGTAGCCCTCTATACAGGCCCCCTCACTTATTCCAAGATTATAGACACATGTGATGCTAATTAGTGGACACACCTTGATTTAACATGTCTTTTTTACCACATTATTTTAAGGGGTACCATCATTTCAGTCCAGGCCTATTTCATGAGTTTCATTTTTTTTTTATTCTGTGGCAGCATGGTTGAAAAGCAATGTCTGACTTTCATTTGTTGACTTCAATAGATTTTTTATTTAATATTACTTTTGTCAGATTCAAGTTATTTCTGTCACCATTGTGGGTTTTTCTGTCATTAAACTAGGGGTACAAACAATTTTGACCGTGTGTGTATTTAAGAGGAATTGGAGAGCAGATTTAAATTCTACAAAAATGCTTATTCGCCAAAATGTGGATTTTTTTTGTCATTGACTTCCACATGGATTCAGTAAAATGGCAGCTGCCATTTTGCTTAACCATAAAGGGCCATCAAAAGATTAAAAGTTAAGAAAATACTTACATTAACCTTACCACTCACCTCAAAGGCCCTTCCACAATACAACATTTCCCATCTAGTCCTCGGCATAGCTTATCTCCACCATTGAGCGTTGAATGCCCAGCCCACTTCACTCTAGACCGGGGCTTCTGGCTCTGATGAAGCCCATTACAATTTTGCCCATTTCAATTTTATCCATGCACTTGCAAGGTCATGGCAGACGTCGTGACATTATATGTTTATACTGTATGTATATACAGTGGGTACGGAAATTATTCAGACCTCTTTAAATTTTTCACTCTTTGTTTCATTACAGCAATTTGGTAAATTCCAAAAAGTTCTTTTTTTTCACTTTAATGTACACTCTGCACCCCATCTAGACTGAAAAATCGGACCCTTTGCTCATTCTTGAGTAGATGCACCCTTTCGAGCTAGTACAGCAATGAGTCTTCTTGGGAATTATGCAATAAGTTTTTCACCCCTGGATTTGGGGATCCTCTGCCCTTCTTCCTTGCAGATCCTCTCCAGTTCCGTCAGGTTGGATGATGAACGTTGGTGGACAGCCATTTTCAGGTCTCTCCAGAGATGCTCAATTGGGCTTAGGTCAGGGTTCTGGCTGGGCCAGCCAAGAATGGTCACAGATTTGTTCTGAAGCCACTTCTTTGTTATATTGTCTGTGTGCTTAGGGTCTTGTTGGAAGGTGATCCAAAGAAAGGAAAATTTAAAGGGGTCTGAATACTTTCCATACCTACTGTATATATTCATCTTTTGCATTTTAAAAATTTCAAAAAGGAAAGTGGGCTGATGCAAAAGTTTGGGCACCCTGCATGGTTAGTTCTAAGTAGCAACTCCTTTTGAAAGTATCACAGCTTGTAAATACTTTTTGTAGCCAGACAAGGGTATTTCAATTATTCAAATCCAACGGAAAAAAGAGGGGGTCTCCAGCATCAAAATTAGTGAATAAAAGATATAACTCACATTTATTAGGAAGGTTTTAAAATTGTATTAATAAGCCACTTTGACAGGCAAGGCTACTAACGCGTTTCAGGCTGGTTTCACATTTGCGTTTTTTAGCGCTGGAAAAAAACGCACACCTGCGCATGCGTTTTTTCCCCTATATTTAACATGGGTGCGCATACCTGTGCACTGGTCAGCGCATGTATGCGATTTTCATGCGCTGCGTTTTTTTGGGGTGTGCGTTGTGATTTTCCAGACGCAGCATGTTGCATTTTTTGGCCCTGCAAAAAAGCGCATGCGCACATATGCGCACGTTTTGCGCTAAAAATGGCCATTATAGCCTATGGATGCGCATATGTGCGCACTGGCATGCTCATGTATGCGTTTTTTTGCATATGCGTTTTTTTTTTTAACCATGGAATTTAGGGGTTTGGGTTAGAGTTAGGGTTAGTTAAGGGGGTTTAGGGTTAGGGTTAGGGTTAGGGTTAGGGTTGGGGTTTGGGTCAGGGTTAGGGTTAAGTATGGTTTTGTTAAGGATTAGGGTCATGGTTAGGGTCAGGATTAGGGTTAAGTATGGTTTTGTTAAGGGTTAGGGTCAGGGTTAGGGTTAGGGTTAGGGTTAGGGTCAGGGTTAGGGTTAGGGTTAGGGTTAGGGTCAGGGTTAGGGTCAGGATTAGGGTTAAGTATGGTTTTGTTAAGGATTAGGGTCAGGGTTAGGGTCAGGATTAGGGTTAAGTATGGTTTTGTTAAGGGTTAGGGTCAGGGTTAGGGTTAGGGTTAGGGTTAGGGTCAGGGTTAGGGTTAGGGTTAGGGTTAGGGTCAGGGTTAGGGTCAGGATTAGGGTTAAGTATGGTTTTGTTAAGGATTAGGGTCAGGGTTAGGGTCAGGATTAGGGTTAAGTATAGTTTTGTTAAGGGTTAGGGTCAGGGTTAGGGTTAGGGTTAGGGTTAGGATCAGGGTTAGGGTTAGGGTTAGGGTCAGGGTTAGGGTTAGGGTTAGGGTTAGGGTTAGGGTCAGGGTTAGGGTTAAGTATGGTTTTGTTAAGGGTTAGGGTCAGGGTTAGGGTTAGGGTTAGGGTCAGGGTTAGGGTTAGGGTTAGGGTTAGGGTTAGGGTCAGGGTTAGGGTTAGGGTTAGGGTCAGGGTTAGGGTTAGGGTTAGGGTTAGTTAGGGTTTAGGGTTTGGGTTAGGGTTAAGTATGATTTGGTTAAAGGTTAGGGTCAGGGTTAGGGTTAGGGTTAGGGTCAGGGTTAGGGTTAGGGTCAGGGTTAGGGTTAGTAAAGTCATGGTTTGGGTAGTGTGAGGGGCCACCGAAAAATGTTGGAAAAAAACGCAAACGCGGTAAAAACGCGCTAAAAACGCATACAAACGCATAAAAACGCTGCGTTTTTTTCATGCATGCTCATAAAAATGCTTGAAAAAAACGCAGCAGTTGTATGCTTATGTATGCGTTTTTTCTATGCGTTTTTTTGCGGGAAAAACGCGCTGCAAAAAAAAGCAAGTGTGAAACTAGCCTCAGACAGATATTTCATGTCCTTAGTCATAGGTATATCTTATCAAAACTAGGAAGCTTAAATAAATGAATACATGAGGAGACTGCAAAGTGAACACCCAGTTTCAGGTAATTAATTATCTCCACCTAAGGCCGGTTTCACATTTGCGCTTTTACAGCGCACGCACGGCCGGGGGTAGCTCCGCCCCCGAGCCGGCTCTCTGCCCGGCGTGCCCGCCCCTTGCTTGTAGCGCCGCCTCCTAGCGGACAGCGGCGCCTGCGATCGGCGCACCCTATCTTTAGCATAGGGTGCGCAGATCGTGCGCAGGCCGTGCGCTAGTTGCGCTTTGACCTGCGCTGCGCACTTTTGACGGTGCGCCGTGCGCGCCAAAATCCGAAAAGTTTGATTTTGGCGCGCACGGCGCACCGTCAAAAGTGCGCAGCGCAGGTCAAAGCGCAACTAGCGCACGGCCTGCGCACGATCTGCGCACCCTATGCTAAAGATAGGGTGCGCCAATCGCAGGCGCCGCTGTCCGCTAGTAGGCGGCGCTACAAGCAAGGGGCGGGCACGCCGGGCAGAGAGCCTGCTCGGAGGCGGAGCTACCCCCGGCCGTGCGCGCGCTGAAAATGCGCTAATGTGAAACCAGCCTTAGTCAGACCTAAGCAATTAATGCTGCTAAACAAAGCTAACATATAAATAATATAAAATATAAATAAATATTTTTATTATTTATAATAATAATATTATAATATTATTTATATGTTAGCTTTGTTTAGCAGCATTAATTGCTTAGGTCTGACTAAGGTGGAGATAATTAATTACCTGAAACTGGGTGTTCACTTTGCAGTCTCCTCATGTATTCATTTACTTAAGCTTCCTAGTTTTGATAAGATATACCTATGACTAAGGACATGTAATAAATGCCTGAAACGCGTAAGGTAGCCTTGCCTGTCATGGTGGCTTATTAATATAATTTTAAAACCTTCCTAATAAATGTGAGTTTTATCTTTTTTTCACTAATTTTGGTGCTGGAGACCCCCTCTTTTTTCCTTTGGATTTGGATTTATAGCACCAGTTGAACCGCATTGGACATCTCCTTGCATCAGACCGCTTATGGACTATATGGACACTGATGTACGGTAAGCTGAATATTTTTTCCTCTTTTTTTGCTATTTCAATTATTGTTTGAGGGATTTTCATCCATTCTTCCTTGGAAAATTCTTCCAGTTCTGTGAAATTCCAGGGTCGTATTGCATGTACTGCTATTTTGAGGTCTGGTCACAGATTTTTAATGATGTTCAGATCAGGGGACAGTGAGGGCCACTGTGAAACCTTCAGCTTGCACCTTTTGAGGTAGTCTGTTGTGGATTGCGACGTGTTCAGAATCATGATCTATTTGTAGAAGCCTTCCTCTTTTCATTGTCAGGTTTTTTTTACAGATGATGTTATGTTTGCATAAAGAATTTGTTGAAATTTCGCTGAATCTATTCTTCCGTCTTCCGTCTTCAAGTTAAATGTTCCTCATGCCATTGGCTGCAACACAACCAAGAGTTCCATTTTAACCTCTTCAATCCACAGGACTTGTTTCCAAAATGAATCAGGCTTGTTTAGATGTTCGTTTGTGTCACGCTGCCTCCACATACTCACCCGGCCTCCGCTCCCACGCCACAGCCCCCCGCCACCCGACAGCCACGGCAGTCCCTTCTGACAGGCTCACAGTCGACGGGGTCTCTGCATGCAATGCGCATGCGCCATAGGCCGCAGCCGCGCCTCCCTCCTGTTACTTGTGCTCCGGCAATGCCCTAACCCGGAAGCACCTACGGACCAATGGCAGACCTGACAGGGCCATACCAGGCTGCTCCCCCCTGAGGGAGGCGCCTGATCGTTGTGTTTGCTAGCACACTGGGCCCTGTTTCCTCGTGTGCTCGCTGCAGTCTCGCAGTCCTGCCTTCCGTGGTCCCTGCAGTAGCCCCGCAGTCCGGTGCTCCGTGGGTCCAGCTATCTACACTCCAGTCCTGCCTCCGGTGTTCCTGCTCCACCCTGCTATCCTCACTTCAGTCCTTCAGTCCTACTCCAGTCCTGCCTCCGGTGTTCCTGCTCCATCCTGCTATCCACACTCCAGTCCTTCTGTCCTACTCCAGTCCTGCCTCTGGTGTTCCTGCTCCACCCTGCTATCCACACTTCAGTCCTTCAGTCCTACTCCAGTCCTGTCTCCGGTGTTCCTGCTCCGTCCTGTTGTCTATGCTCCAGTCCTGCAGTCCTACATTTGTGCAGGTGTCTCTAAACAGTAGAACAATGTACCACTACTCAAGTGTCTGCTAAATTTTTCTGATGGTCTTTTCAAGTCAAATGTGGGTTCTGATTTGCCTCTCTAGCAATCCTAAGAGCCACTCTCACTGAAATTTTGCATGGTCTTCCAGACTTTATCTTGACCTCCACTCTTCCTGCTAACTGCCATTTCTTAATTACATTTAAAACAGAGGGACGGGCAACTTGAAAAAGCTTCCCTATCTTCTTATAACCTTCTCATGCTTTGTGGGCAGCAACCATTTTCATTTTCAGATTACTAGTCAGCTGCTTAGAAGAACCCATGGCTGTTGGTTTTTTGCACAAGGTTAAAGGAGGCTGGGTTTTTATAAGCTGGGAAATTTGCATCACCTGGCCTTTCCTAACGATGATAGTGAACAAACCATAAGTTTAACAGGCTAATTAAGGTTTGAATCCTTGCTCAAAGTTATCTGAGCACTTAAATATCCAAGGGTGCCCAAACTTTTGCATTGGCCCAATTTTCCTTTTGTAATCTGTAAAAAGAAAAACATGACAATATATATATATGGTGGTGTAAAATACAAAGGAAATGTGTAATCTAATTTTAGGCTTTTTAGATATAATTTTTTCTTCCACTTGCTTAACTGGTCACAATAACAGTAATTTTGGCCAGAGGTGCACAAATGTTTACTTGACACTGTGCTTCAATCATCCAACTTAGCCTAATCTTCATAAATATTCACATTCCCAGTCTACTTCTGACACTCCTGGAAAGTGTTTCCTGTGCTGACATATCATGAACCTATGATGGTGCCTGGCTGAATGCATCATTTTAATAGACTAAGCCACCCACATTCTCAATCACTGATTCGTAGACAATGGGAAGGTTTGGCTATTGGAATGAACCAGTCAGACAACCCCTTCACACACACACAGAGCTCTAAACTGCTGGCACAGAGTACAAATGGTTAGTAAACAGGTCAAAACTTGAACTTGGAGCTGATATGAGAAAATTAAAAGAAGGACGTTGTCTCCAGTGTAGAAATCCATATAATTAAAATTCCTTTTTATTCAAGACATTCTTAAAACTTCCAATATGTAGCAAAGACTGGGGCCCCTTGTAGACAACCAATGCATTTCGACCTAACAGGTCCTAATCATTTTGTGTCACACACCATCATTAAGACCTGTTAGGTCGAAACGCGTTGCGGAGAAGATGGAGAACTTAATTTTGATGATAGCGATATAGTGATGCCATCTTCTTCTATTTTACCAATCAGAATTCTACAAAAACAGAGTGGTAATTCTCTCACTGTAATGTGCCTAAGGGCTTGTGCACACGTCAGAATTTTCAGCCTGAGTTCAATCCTACAAAACATCGGATCGCACTCAGACCAATGTTATTCTGTGGGGCCGTGCGCATTTCACTTGATGATTACATTTCATCCGCTATTAGGTCAATGAGTCCGTGGAAACCATCGGACTGCACTCGGATGACATCTGAGTTCAGTCCAATCAGTCCGATTTCCACAAACTGACAGAATGGATAAGTTGGAGAATTTTTTTTTTCTCCATCTTCTCCTGATCTGAGAGAATTGGATCAGCATCTTGTGCAAATGGCACTCTGATTGGAGTTTAATCACAGTGTGATTTGCATAGTCGACCCTAATCTCTTGGATAAGAGAATACACGATTGTCTGCACCTAGCCTAGCAATAATTATCATATGGGGGAATAAACTTATCTCACTGAGAAAAAAAGCTAAATCCATAGGCATTTATTAACATCTGAAAACAAATCAAAGACTTATTCTGAGTCACCGTCCTAGAGGCATCTGTAAAAAAAATCTATGAATCACGTTACCTAATCTAAGTTTCCCATATGATTACTCTACTCCACTCCCCATCCTTAGTAATCAATGCAAATGTCCCACAATCATTGCACAAGATTTATTCTCGTTCTATTACTTTGTGAGTGCATGCATGACAGTACCGTGCCTCACAATAGCTGCAGGCAGTACGTTGTGGTCTCATATTGAGCGTTAATACATTCCTGCTGCATGACTTTACTTTAGATACCATGATTTATCGCACATCTAAGGTCACCACCTAGCACAGATGAAGGATTTTATATTTTCATCTCACCAGACTGGAGTAGAAAGCTGGGTGTTCATTCTTGTTGAAAGAATAAAAAGTACATAAATAGTACCATAAGTAATAAAACCAATATTTGGGAGAGTCACAGTAATTGACCCCGGTGATGTCACCAAATGCTTTACATCTTCAGAATGACATCATACAGTAAGTGTATTATCAAGAGCGGTTAGGAGACAGCAATGACAAGCGAATAGACACGCGTGGTCAAAATTATCGGTACCCCTCGTATAATTACAGAAAAACCCACAGCGGTGACAGAAATAACATGAATCTGACAAAAGTAATAGTGAACTAAAAATCTATGAAAATGATCAAATGAAAGTCAGACATTGCTTTTCAACCATGCTTCCACAGAATTCTTTTTTAAAATAAAACTCTTGACGTAGGTGGAAGATCCTTAAAGATGATTTCAGGGAATTAGGCTGCAAGCTTAAAGCAAGGACCTCCAAGGTGGTATTTTCGGAAATACTTCCTGTACCACGTGCCACGCCAGAGAGGCAACGGGAGATTAGGGAGGTTAATAAGTGGCTCAGGAATTGGTGTAGGAAGGAGGGGTTTGGGTTCCTGGAGAACTGGGCCGACTTCTCAGTTGGCTACAGGTTCTACGCTAGGGACGGGCTGCACCTCAATGGGGAGGGTGCAGCTGTGCTGGGGGAGAAAATGGCTAGAAGGTTGGAGGAGTGTTTAAACTAGGGACAGGGGAGAGGGTATTCATTTTATAGGAGGGGAAGACAGTGCAGATAGAGACCTGGGCACAAGTAATGAAATTGGGGGTGGGGGTGGCATGGGGGTGGGGTTAGAACAGTTAATAATTTAAGAAAGAATAGAGGTACAGAGAGATACATAAAGTGCACGTATACTAATGCCAGAAGCCTCACCAACAAAAAGGAGGAATTGGAGTTAATGTTGTTGGAACATAATTATGACATGGTGGGGATATCTGAGACATGGCTGGGCGAGAGCCAAGACTGGGCGGTTAATTTACAGGGCTATAGTCTGTTCAGAAATGACTGTACAAATAAGCGAGGGGGAGGCATGTGTTTATATGTAAAATCATCCTTAAAACCCATCCTTCGTGATAATATATATGAATCTAATGAAAATGTAGAGTCCCTGTGGGTGGAGATAAGGGGAGGGGGGGAAAATAATAAATTACTGATAGGGGTTTGTTATAAGTCTCCAAAAATAATGAAAGCAACAGAGAATATCCTCATAAAGCAAATAGATGAAGCAGCGACTCAAGGAGAAGTCATTATTATGGGGGACTTCAACTACCCTGAAATACATTGGGGAACCGAAACCTGCAGTTCCAGCAAAAGTAATAGGTTTCTAACAACTATGAGAGACAATTACCTTTCACAACTGGTTCAGGACCCAACAAGAGGGGAAGCACTGCTAGACCTAATATTAACCAACAGGCCAGACCGCATATCAAATATAAGGGTTGGGGGTCACTTGGGTAATAGTGATCACAAATTAATACGTTTTCATGTATCCTTTAATAAGATGTGTAGTAGAGGGGTTACAAGGACACTAAACTGCAGGAAGGCAAATTTCCAACGGATGAGAGATGATCTTGGTGCAATTAACTGGGACGATATCCTGAGACATAAAAATACACAAAGAAAATGGGAGACGTTTATTAGCATCCTGAATAGGACCTGTGCACAATATATACCATATGGGAATAAACAGGTTTGAAATAGGAGGAAACCATTATGGCTAAATAGAGCTATAAGGGGCACAATAAGAGATAAAAATAAAGCATTTAAAGAATTAAAGCAAGTAGGTAGTGATGAGGCATTAAATAAATACAGAAAATTAAATAAATTCTGTAAAAAGCAAATCAAGACAGCAAAGATTGAGACAGAGAGACACATTGCCAGAGAAAGTAAAAATAATCCCCAAATATTCTTTAACTACATAAATAGTAAGAAGCTAAAAAATGATAGTGTTGGCCCCCTTAAAAATAGTCTGGGTGAAATGGTGGATGAGCATGAGGAAAAAGCCAATATGCTAAATGACTTTTTTTCAACAGTATTTACACAAGAAAATCCCATAGTAACATAGTAACATAGTAACATAGTTATTAAGGTTGAAGGGAGACTTTAAGTCCATCTAGTTCAACCCATATCCTATCCTAACTTGCCCTAACATGTTGATCCAGAGGAAGGCAAAAAAAACCCATGTGGCAACAGTAGGCTTCACATTGGGGAAAAAAATTCCTTCCCGACTCCACATACGGCAATCAGACTAGCTCCCTGGATCAACGCAATATTAAGGAGACTATGATCAATATTATCAGATTAGTCTGACAGGAACGGTTTCTTGTAAACCCATGTTGATATTGGGTCATAAGGTTATTCTTCTCCAGATACTCCAGTATAGTATCTCTTAGAAAACCCTCCAGGATTTTACCCACAGTTGAGGTTAAACTTACTGGCCTATAATTTCCAAGTTCAGTTTTTGTCCCTTTTTTGAATATTGGCACCACATTTGCTATACGCCAGTCCTGTGGTACAGACCCTGTTATTATGGAATCTTTAAAGATTAAAAATAGTGGTCTATCTATGACTGTGCTTAATTCCTGCAGTACTCGTGGGTGCGTCTAAAAATCACTAAAATTGACAAATCCCCGGGCCCGGATGGGATACACCCCCGAGTACTGCAGGAATTAAGTACAGTCATAGATAGACCATTACTTTTAATCTTTAAAGATTCCATAATTACAGGATCTGTACCACAGGACTGGCGTATAGCAAATGTGGTGCCAATATTCAAAAAGGGGACAAAAACTGAACTTGGAAATTATAGGCCAGTAAGTTTAACCTCAACTGTGGGTAAAATCCTGGAGGGTTTTCTAAGAGATACTATACTGGAGTATCTGAAGAAGAATAACCTCATGACCCAATATCAACATGGGTTTACAAGGGACCGTTCCTGTCAGACTAATCTGATAAGCTTTTATGAAGAGGTAAGTTCCGGACTGGACCAAGGGAATGCAGTGGACATGGTGTACATGGACTTTTCAAAAGCTTTTGATACATTGCCACACAAAAGGTTGATACATAAAATGAGAACAATGGGGATAGGGGAAAATATGTGAAAGTGGGTTAAGAGCTGGCTCAGGGATAGGAAACAAATGGTGGTTATTAATGGAGCACACTCGGGCTGGGTCATGGTTAGCAGTGGGGTACCACAGGGGTCAGTTTTGGGCCCGCTTCTGTTTAACAAATTTATTAATGACCTTGTAGGGGGCATAGAGAGTAGAATTTCAATATTTGCAGATGACACTAAACTCTGCAGGGTAATCAATACATAGGAGGACGATTTTATATTACAGGAGGATTTATGTAAACTAGAAGCTTGAGCTGATAAATGGCAAATGAGCTTTAATGGGGATAATTGTAAGGTCATGCACTTGGGTAGAACGAACAAGATGTATAATTATATGCTTAATTGTAAAACACTGGGCAAAACTGTCACTGAAAAAGACCTGGGTGTATGGGTGGATGACAAACTCACATTTAGTGGCCAGTGTCAGGCAGCTGCTGCAAAGGCAAATAAAATAATGGGATGTATTAAAAGAGGCATAGATGCTCATCAGGAGAACATAATTTTACCTTTATATAAGTCACTAGTGCGACCACACTTAGAATACTGTGTACAGTTCTGGTCTCCGGTGTATAAGAAAGACATAGCTGAACTGGAGCGGGTGCAGAGAAGAGCGACCAAGGTTATTAGGGAACTAGGGAGTCTGCATTACCAAGATAGGTTATTACACTTGGGGTTATTTAGTTTGGAAAATCGAAGGCTTAGGGGTGATCTTATTACAATGTATAAATATATGCGGGCACAGTACAAAGACCTTTCTAATTATCTTTTTACTCTTAGACCTGTGACGGGGGACAAGGGGGCATCCTCTACGTCTGGAGGAAAGAAGGTTTAAGCATACTCACAGACGCGGATTCTTTACTGTAAAAGCAGTGAGACTATGGAACTCTCTGCCATATGATGTTGTAATGAGTGATTCCCTACTAAAATTTAAGAAGGGACTGGATGCCTTTCTTGAAAAGTATAATATTACAGGGTATATACACTAGTTTCCTTAATATTGCATTGATTCAGGGAGCTAGTCTGATTGCCGTATGTGGAGTCGGGAAGGAATTTTTTTCCCTAATGTGAAGCTTACTGTTTGCCACATGGGGGTTTTTTTTTGCCTTCCTCTGGATCAACATGTTAGGGCAGGTTAGGACAGGATATGGGTTGACCTAGATGGACTTAAAGTCTTCCTTCAACCTTAATAACTATGTTACTATGTAAATAGGCATGGACAGAAATGATGGTACCCTTAACTTAATATTTTGTTGCACAACCTTTTGAGGCAATCACTGTGTCACGTACCCGCTTCTCAGCACGTGACTTGGGGTTGTGCCTGCAAGGGTAATCTATCTCCTCTCACTCAGTCCAGCATTCATCCTCTGTCCTATGCTGCACTGGGTGCCTAAATCACACCCCATCACAGAGCACGCACCCTGCTTCATACACACTGCCACCACTCACCGAACACATGGGCGATAAGTCCCAGAAGTACCACTACTACTGTCTGCCAATCACCAGGATCATATACTCTAAGGCTATGGATTCTTTTAGAGCATACAAGGTTCAAACTTATTGAAGTTTTAAGCTTTAATAGAAAAGGTACAGTGCTTACAATAAAAGGATATAAAAAATAAGGAAATAAAAAGTGACATACAAATATGCAAAACAGTTATAAAAACAAAATGGAGAAACTTACAAAATACCTAAACCTTGCAGTCTGGTATTCTGCTCCCTGAGGGGGGATGAGTATGAAATGGAACACATCAGCTTGGCTGTCCCTCAGTCTGTGAACAACTTTTTTTGTGTATGGGCCTAATTTATAGGTTTAGCCCGCAGATCAGATTTCTAGACCAGCCTCTCATGTTAATATTCTAATTCCTGGTTTGTGACTGGACCATGGCTACATTACAAATGAATACATTATTTTTCTAAAAGTTCTTGTCTTAGCTTTTCTTTCCCATAGTAAATAGAAATTGTCAGGCTGCAAATAGGTCCCATTTGGCATCTGCACTCAAGGCATCAGAGATGTGAAATGTGCCAATTCTGTTTGTTCACAGGAAAGCACCCTGGGGTCTGAGACAGGAAACTGCCTTTTCTCAGGATAACATATGTTGTCACGTTTGTGAGACCTGCAGCCTAACGGCCCCGTCACACATAGCGATCTCGCTAGCGAGATCGCTGCTGAGTCACAAGTTTTGTGACACAACAGCGAGATCGCTGTGTGTGACAGCGATCAGCGACCGCCCCCCCTGCCGGTATTGCTGACCGCTCTTGGAAAGCCCTGGACATTTCTTTTATCGCTGGTCTCCCGTTGCCCAGCACGCATCGCTGCATGTGACAGGTGGGAGACCAGCGATCAGCTGGTAACTAACGTACACATCGGATATCTAAGGGACGTGCGTCACTTAGAAACCCAATGTGTACCTTAGTTACCAGCGCGCTGTTGCAGGGAGCTGGTAACTAAGGTACACATCGGGTTTCTAAGTGACGCACGTCCCTTAGAATCCCGATGTGTACCTTAGTTACCAGCTCCCTGCATCAGCGCGCTGGTAACTAAAGTACACATTGACGCCGCGCTCTCGGCGTCGCTAGTGCTGATCGCTGGTGAAGCTGTCTGTTTGTCCTGACACGTTGATATCGTTGTCGAGATCGCTGGTGAGTCACTATGTGTGATGGGGCCTTAAGGATAGATGCTAGTTACCTGCTGGCCATACACCACCTACAAATACATATTTCAACTACACACTGCAATCAAGCGATTCCTGTAACTGTCAATGAGACTTCTGCATCTCTTCACCGTCATTATATGTTGGGGGCTGCCTTTTACTTTGGGGTCTGCTCTGGGGCAGTTTAGATTTCCTTTTCTGTCTTTAGGCTATTTATCTCTCCGGCTGTGATCGAGGGGTCTAGGGCATCGTAGGAACCCCCCACGGCTACTGCTAGTTGTGTTGATAGGTTCAGGGGTCTGCAATCTGATAGTGCCAACTTCTCTGGTTTTCTGGACGTAGCTTCTATTTTTGTGTCTGCCTCCTACGGTGACTCAATCATAACACTGATGTTCCTTGAGCTTGAAGTTCACCTTTAATCTGTTTAGAAGTTTTTCTGGGCTGTTTTGTTACCATTTGTATTATCCAGCTCTTTCATTTGTCATCAATTTTCCTCATGCAGCCACATCCAGGAAGGTTGGCTACAGTACCACGGAGCTTAAATTTCTGAATAATATGTGCAACTGTAGTCACAGTAACATCAGGCTGCTTGGAGATGGTCTTATAACTTTTACCTTTAACATGTCTGTCTATAAAGTTCTATCTAATCTCCTGAGACAACTCTTTCCTTCGCTTCCTCTGGTCCATGTTGAGTGTAATACACACCCTGTCACCAAACAGCACAGTGAGTATCTGTAGCCCTCTATACAGGCCCACTCACTGACTCTAAGATTGTAGGCACCTGTGATGCTAATTAGTGGACACACCTTGATTTATCTTTTTTTTGTCACATTATTTTCAGGGGTACCATCATTTTTGTCCAAGCCTATTTCATGAGTTTTGTTGTTTTTTTTAATTCTATGGAAGCATGGTTGAAAAGCAACGTCTGACCTTCATTTTCATAGATTTTTGATTTATTATTACTTTTGTCAGATTCAAGTTATATCTGTGACCATTGTGGGTTTTTCTGTCATTAAAGAAGGGGCACCAACAATTTTGACCACATGTGTGTATTTAAGGGGAATTTGAGAGTAGATTTGAATTCTACAAAAATGATTATTCGCCGAAATGTGGATTTTTTTGCAATTCACTTCCACGTGGATTCAGCAAAGTGGCAGCTGCCATTTTGATTAACCATAAAGAGCCATCAAAAGAAAAAAAGTTAAGAAAATACTTACGTTCACCTTACCACTCACCTCAAAGGCCCTTCCATAATACATTTCCCATCTAGTCCTCGGCATATCTTATCTCCACTTTTGAGCGTTGAATGCCCAGCCCTCTTCACTCTAGACCGGGGCTTCTGGCTCTGATGAAACCCAGGACAATTTTACCCATGCACTTGTAAGGTCAGGGCACAAATTGTAACATTATATGCACTTGTTATCAACGACTTTGATAACAAGATACACCTAAAGCACCCCTCCAATCTATCCTAAACTATGCTGTCTGACTAATCCACTTATACCCCCGCTATTCCCCAACCTCTCCTCTATGCCAATCTCTTTACTGGCTCCCCATTGCCCAGAGACTTTAGTTCAAAGCCCTAATCATGACATACAAACCAATCCGCAACCTATCTTCTCCATATATCTGTGACTTCGTCTTCTGGTACTTACAGTACGCAACTTTCGATTCTCACAAGATCTCTTTCTTTACTCCCCACTTATCTCTTCTTCCCACAATCACATACAAGATTTCTACTGTGCCTACTCCTACTCTAGAACTCTCCACCCCAACATAAAAGACTCTCACTCATCATGGAAACCTTCAAAAGGAACCTGAAAACCTACTTCTTCCATCTAGCCTACAACCTGCAGCAACCCTTGTTCCACTATACCGTTGCACAATAAGCTCTACCATCAAACACTGTATCCTCACCCATCCCTTGTAGCCTGTGAGCTCTCGCGGGCAGGGTCCTATCTCCTCCTGTACCAGTCGGTGACTTCTATTGCTCATTATTATTGTACTTGTTTTTTATTATGTATACCCCTTTTCACAAGTAAAGCGCCACAGAATAAATGGCACTATAAGGCCCTGTGCACAGGGTTCGGATTCTGCTGCGGATCCGCAGCGGATTTGCCACTGCGGATCTGCAGCAGAACTGCAGGTGATGTACAGTACCATTAAAGCCTATGTAAAAAAAAAAAAAACACTGTGCACATGCTGCGGTTTTTTGTGCGGAAAAACAAAGCAGCATGTGACTTCTTTTGTGCGGTTTTGCTGCAGTTTTCCACCTGCTCCATTCTACAAATCCGCAGGTGGAAAACCGCAGTGGAAAACCGCACAAAAACCGCTGTAAAACCGCAAAAAAAAAGTAAGAAATCCGCAAGAAAAATGCAGGTCATTTGACCTGCAGATTTAGTAAAATCAGAGCGGAAAAATCCGCGGGAGGATCCACACAGTGTGCATATAGCCTAATAATAAATAATAATTATAATGCAAGGACCGGACGAGAGACATTAAAGAACGGATTGGCTTGAGAGGTGAGAGGTAAGGTTAGCATAATTTTTTTTTCACATCTTATGTTTCTGGTGAGGCCCCAGAGGATAAAAAGGGACATTCAATTTTTGCAGCGAGTAACTGCACTGCAAATCAAATTTCCTGGAAAATCCATGCAATTTGGTGAGTTCAAATTTTGTCAGATCTGGCCATTTCATCTTACAGTCACTCTACACAAGATTGTAAAGTTTCCACTCATTCCTTCATCACACTTTATATTTCCTAAATTAATATCCGGCAGAGCTGATTTGGAGTTTGACAAAATTGTTTGTGATTTCACCTTTTGTCATCTATTGTTTTGCATAGGACTTTGTTATTTGTATTAGTACCTCCAGCTAAAAATCAAATCGCGCTAGTGTCTTCATGTTCAACTGTTCACAGTTTTTCTTGTTTAGCCATTTCATTCATATATTCTTCTGCTTTCAGTTTAAGGGATGGAAGTAGAGAATGTTTTGAAACTTGACTTTGCCAATTTCACTAACTTCGCCGAAGAAATTTGATTTGCTGTAAATAAAAGGTGCTCCAAAGTCTCAAATTTCCTCGAAAAGATATATACGACAATATTCTATTTTCCTCACACACTAATTTTCTTCATTCACACAGTATCTACTCTGTTTCTTCACTGATGTATGGCTTTCTCTCCATATCTCTATGGCTAATCTGTGAGCTGTGACATCTGCTCACTATCCAGATTCACCCCAAAATGACTACTGCATTTCCTTCTTATGATTTTATGCAGGCTATGACAGTATCTCCTGATTGGTGGAGCTATACCATGTGCTCTCTGATAGCAGCAAGTAATTATTGGAAAAGTCACACCCACAGTCATGGGATCATTCTCTGACTGATGCCATCTTCTGCCATGTGTAAAATAGTGGCTGCTATTTTAGATGATTCCCACAAAACAATTTGAAAAATTCAACGCAAATAGTTTAAGCTTGCCGTGTTTTTCACATTTCTCTCAATTTGACAAAAATTTTATTCTGGAGAAATTCAGAGGAAGCCATTTAAAGTCTTGGTGTATTTTTGGATTGTGCTAGAAAACCTGCGCAAACATGAGTGGTTGGGGAAACTTGTAAACTTTATGTCATTTGGATTTTATGTCAGCGAATGCAGTACAGTACACAATCAGGGCAATTGTTACCACCCACCTTTCATTTCTACCTTTTTCCTCATAGACTGTAAGCTTGCGAGCAGGGCCCTCATTCCTCTTGGTATCTGTTATGATCTATGTGATTATTGTTATGCTGTAATGTTTATTGTCTGTACAAGTCCCCTCTGAAATGTAAAGTGCTGTGGAATATGTTGGCGCTATAGAAATAAAATTAATATTATTATTATTATTAATGCTGCCATCTGGTTCTGTTTCTTCTCTTTTTTTCGGATTGCTGAGAAAAACTGACTTACTCAAATGATGTCATAAGGCCAAGTCATTTAAACCTGGCTCATGCAGCAGGAAACCGCCTGAGTATTCAGATAGTTGGTATTTCTGCTGCTACACTGTACTACCACTACATACACACCTATACCAGTCATCATGGTTCCAGCATTGCCACATCAAACCAGTCTGTTATTTTATGTTTGAAGCACTGTTTCATCATGCACCACTATGCAACTCTACTATTACATTTATGCAACTCTACTATTCCATGCACTGCTACATCAAGCACTGCTGTACAACTCTATTACTCTATTTCCTACAATGCTACAGCTAAGGCTAATTTCACACTAGCGTATGGCCAAGCTGCGGAGGGCTGCGGAATTCCTCAGTGAAGCTCCGCCCACGGCCGCACCTCCTACGGTCAGCTCCGCCTACATCGGCATGCGGCCTGTGTACCCTATCTTTAACATTAGGTATGCAGGCCATGCTGATGCTTGAGAATGCCTACGCATGTGTCATTTTGACGTTGCGGCGAAACGTGTCGAACACAACGAGTTGCCTTTTGTTGCGGTCTCCGCACTGTCGAAATGACGCATGCGGAATCATACGCATACATCAGCATGGCCTGCGTACCTAATGTTAAAGATAGGGTACACAGGCCGCATGCCGACGTAGGCAGAGTTGACTGGAGGAGGTGCTGCCGTGGGAGGAGCTTCATGGAGGAAGTCTGCAGCTCGGTCATACGCTATTGTGAAACTAGCCTTAGTAACTATTCTGCGGCTTTGCAGATCCAGCTCTGCTTCCTTAGATATCACTGTTCCCGCTCTGCTACATCTGTTATTCCACCTCCACTACATTAGTGTTTGCTGTTCCAACTCTGGTAAACCAGTTCAGCATCTTCATTACAACCTGTACTATGCTCCACAGCACTTACACTTCACTGCCATCCTAATGCCACATCATCACCACCTGTCCGTGCTGCACAAAAACTACCATACTCATCCGGACCACGAGCTTTAAGGATCGACCTCACAAGGTGAGAAATAATGTACTCTTTTTTAAAGAAGTCTCGGTTAATCAAAGTAGTTATCAAGCAGGGGACACCATCTATGATGTCAATTTGCTTTACACATTTTCCTTCAATGTGTTTTATTCCAAGAAAAAAAAGAAGTGCACTACACCTAGACGATCATTGCTCATGCAATGTAAAACTATCTCACGCGATGGCCCCGATTTGCTTCCCTTCCTGCAAACCTATATATATTTTTATGAGCGGCTTTGATTGATTTAAATTGCCAAAATTGACCCTACGCCACTTGTTTTTTAAGGGCGTGTGGTTCAATAAATGGAGAAATATCATTTTACAATATGTGCTAGTGGCAAAAAAAGGCATTTGTCAAAAAGAAATAAAAACTTCTCCCACGTAATTAGCCATTAAGTCGAAAAAGAAGAGTTTTATGTGCTTTTCATGAATGCAAGTTCTACTGCAAAAAAAAAGAGAGAAAGAGGAGGAGGGGTAAAAATGCTCAATAAATAACCTGTTTAGACAGATAGTGATCTCTGGTGGCTCTGCTTGTTTGGTAGCCTAAAGGGTACAAGCTAAATTCCCAAGACTCAGTAAGGAAAATTAGCCTTGGTGTGGTATACAGCTAATATAGCTCAAAGCAAGTGTTAAACTCTGGGCATGCCTCGGCTTCCACCATGCATGCTGTCATCCCCAAGACAGTATTTACTTTAGCAGCAGGAGAATGACAATGTTTGGAAGACTTGGCCCAACTTGTTGCGAGCAAAGCTTGCACTCTAGCCCTAAGGAACAGGTCGTAGCTCCTTAATAACCACAATAAGAAGGAAAAAAACTGCTGTCTCCACTGTCAACGCGACCCGCTCAGCTTTCTCCTCTTCCCTTCTCTATGTCGATGGGCGAGTTTAGTGTGAAAATGTGCTGTTCACTCACTAGCAGTTAATTTCAACTTCAAACACTAAAATCCCATGTGAAGAATTTCTTTAAGGAGACGCCAAGATGCAGAACTTTTCTTTCTTGCTGTTCTTTTTTTTTTTCACCTCTTCAAGTGGTGGGGCCTGCTTTCCCGTGTGTAATTTCTACTCTCTTTACAGGTGGCAAATATTAAAACCAGCACTGGGTGCACCTCTGTGTAGGCAGCGCCACAGATCATGGTCTCACACTGCCCCCTGCAGGTCTCTGCCCACAGGAAATACAAAATCGAGGAAAGATTAAACTAAGCTCCGAAATCCTTCCAGGGAGTCAGTGGTTTCTTTGTAGCAACAAAGTGAACAATTGTTAAGTTCTTATAGAACTAATTCTGATGCTCTTACACTTCTTTATACTGGAGCGATAGCAGAGCGGACTTATCAATGGCGTAAGGAGTTTGTTATTTTGCACAATTTGTTCTCTGCAGGTAAATATTTTATTGACCCTTAGATTTAGCTCGGCTGTGGATGTTTTTTACTTGATGTTTTTTACCATATAGATTAAAGGGGTGATCCGACTTTATTTGTAAAACTCCGCCAAATGGTATAAAGTAATAAAATGAGCCTGGATGATGCAACACTGGTGCTCTAGGGCAGGGGTTGGGAATCTTTTTTCTGCCAAGGGCCATTACGATATTTATACCATCCTTCGGGGGCCGTACAAAAGCCACCCACAAAGTACATCCTGACTCTGGCACTGGTTTCATGACTTAATCTTTCATTGCATGCCCTTCAATGTTCAGTAGTGAACACTGCGGGTGTGCTAACAGAGCACGAAGAAATTAATGAGCTTGTGGCAATCAAAATACAGCTCCCTGCCCAAGAATGCAGTCCCTGAGAATCTGCTCGGGGGCCTGATAAAAGGTCATCGAGGGCCGTAAATGGCCCTGGGGCCTGAGGTTCCCCACTCCTGCTCTAGGGTCTCCCCTCTGTCTTCATAAACTGCAGCTTGTGACCATTGGCATCAATTAGCAGTCTCCACACACAGTTACCAAACTATTGTTATAATAGCACAAAGCTGAGAGATAAACACATGTATGGATATTTCGGTAGAGACATACGGCTGTAATGATGCTGTATTATTTTCCTTGTATAATATGCAGTTGCAGCAGCTAACACCTGTTCACACCTGCTTTATTCTGTTCGCAGGTGCTGATCAGTTTTTTGGGGAATTTTTGTAGATAGATTGATAGACTGATATATAATGTAAATTGATAGATAGATATGGGATTGATACAGGTGCTTCTCACAAAACTATAATAACATCAAAAAGTTAATTTATTTCAATTCTTCAATACAAAAAGTGAAACTCATATTATAGAGTCATTACAAACAGTGATCTATTTCATGTGTTTATTTCTGTTGATGTTGATGATTATGGCTTACAACCAATGAAAACCCAAAAGTCATTATCTCAGTAAATTAGAATACTTTATAACACCAGCTTAAAAAAATTAGTTTAAAATCCGAAATGTTGGCCTACTGAAATGTAAATGTCATGTCGGACGCTGTTCACACCACAGCGTCCGGCAGACAGAGGTAGTTCCACCTCCAGCCACTATAGCCTCAGTGGCGCCGGCCTGATCTTCAGGCTCTCGGGGGTTAATCCTGCTGGAGACCAGGTTGGATGGTTAGTCACGCCCACGGTCTTTAAATAGCCATGCTGGCCTATGGGCGTCGCCGATTATAGCTTGTGTTTCATACCAAGTGGTTCCGGTCTGGAGTGGAGGTGTTGCAGAGAGAGAGATTCGTATCTGGTGTCGTATGATCCGTTGTTATCCTTTCTCCTTCCCATATTTGTGTTTAGTTGTGCCCTGTTCACATTACTGTATATTCCTGTGTGTGTGCGGCGCAGTGCAGTTTAAGTTCTCCCTGTCTGTCTTTATTTGTGTGGGGGCTTTGGTGGTGTGTCTCCTCACTGGGTGGAGGGTGGAGGGTTAAGTGCAGGGCTTAGCAGGAGACAAGGAAAGGTTGGAGGCTCAGGCATTTGCACCATCAGCAAAAACCCTGGGTTGAGGGTCAGACAGGGTTTCCCCTAGTTATAGGGACATCACAGGGGCCCCAGGTATTACAGCCTTAGTGGGACTAAGCCCCACGTGACATTATGTTAAATAAATGTATTCTTGGTCGGCTCCTTTGGCACTTCACACTAGACCTTGGAAATCAAGGTCCCAGAGTCTGGAGGAAGAGTGGAGAGTCCAAAATCCAAGCTGCTTGTTGGTTTTCATTGGCTGTAAGCCATAATCATTAACACAGGGCTGGGGTTAGGGGCAGGCAGACCAGGCAGCTGCCTAGGGCCCCCGCTCCCCCAGGGGTCCCCAGCTAGTGGCACATCATGCAGCCGCTATGGGGCCTGTGAGTCAGGGGGGCCCGCCTGCCCCCAGCGCCGACTCCCCCCACCGCCGCCGCATTGAACTATACCGGCGTCTAGATAGATAGATATTGAAGACAAGAAAAAGAGTAGCACAAAAATACAAAAGAGAGTCCAGGTGCAAAGCTATCAAAGGCATGTACCAAACCTTTATAATGCAAAAAGGCTCCCAGCGCCGACTCCCCCCGTCGCCGCATTGAACTATACCAGCATCTAAATAGATAGATATGGGATAGATAGATAGATAGATAGAAAGATAGATATATAGATAGATAGATAGATAAATAATAGATAGATACATAGACAGATATGAGATGAATAGATAATAGATAGATAGAGAGAGAGAGAGAGATAAATAATAGATAGATACATAGATAGAAAGATAAATAATAGATAGATAGATTCATAGATACATAGATATATATGATATAGATAAATAGATATGAGATAGATAGATAGATAGATAGAGCAGTGTCACTGGGCTGCTTGCTTTAGTTTTCATAAAATCACAGTTTTATCAGCAGGAGATTATCACTAGAGGACGAGTAACCTTGCTGCCAGGTAGTCCTCCATATTCATGAGCTCTGTATAACCCCGCCCTCATCACTGATTGGCAGCTTTCTAGTGTACACTGTATCTGGTCAGAAAGATGCCAATCAGTGATGTAGGTGGGGTTATATAGAGCTCAGGATTAGAGAACTTTATAGATCTTCAATAGAGAAAACAGATATTATCAAAATGACAGCAAGTAGCTCAGTAAGTGACATATCACTGGAGATTATGCTGCTCTCAGATGGGATGGCAGCAACCTAGTAACGGATACCCTTTAATGGTTGACAGTATCAAATGCCAAAAATATACCTAGCATATACTGTAATTACAAATAAATATTTTAAATATCTTATATTAATGATTAAATAAACAGTTTATTCTTTTCATGAAGTAACATACTTACAAATAAATCAGGAAGCAACTTGGAGTCACAAGAGAAACATGATAGTGACTTACGAAAATATTTTAGTTAAAAAGTTGTTATTTTTTATGATATTCTCATTATTATTCTTATTACGGGCTACAGTCACAAATTTTAGTAGCATTTTCTTGACCTTAAAAAGCATGTTAAGAACAGCAATGTTTGCATTTTCAAGATAATATTATATAGTATCAGTGGCTTTTAGTTACACAGTTATAGCTTTAGCAGTCACAAGGTTCATTGATTTTGTGATACTGTATCAAGATATCTTAAAGAAATACAAGAGTTGTAATGTAAAAAAATGCAACATACTAGTAACTCCATCTAAAAAAGCCATACACTAGCAACACAAAAAGTCTGCCAGCTGCATATACAATACCATAAATTATTATATTATTATTATTATTATTATTATTATTATTGTTATTATTTTCTTTTAACTTGCAAGTTTGATTCATTTTGTCCAGTTCTTGATATGACATATTCCCTGTTCTGATTACACAGGTATTCCTCCTTAAGGATGAGGAAAGCTTTGAGGAGAACAGATTTTAATCTTCATTCTCTATGCCTATTACCCTGTCTCAGTGTTTCCTATAGGTGATTATTCTCCCTTGACCACTTTGTGTTCTCGGCTCTTGCAGCTCAGGATATTATCTGCCTGCAATACCTTTTCCCCCTTTTTTATTTCCCTTCCAAAGTGCTGACTGTCCCTGTCTTATCTCCTGTGTAATGTACACTGTCACCAGACCCTCAGTGTGCACAATTTATTACTACCCATGTAAAGGCCTATTTCATCATGGTCTAAAAAGTCATCTATGTGCTGATGCAAAGCCACCGATAAGAAAACAATGCAGAATGACATTTTATAACCTGAGGAACAATAGACCATGATAGTGTCTCCTTAAACAGAATATGAAGGCGAGCATTTCAGGAATCTAATAAACTTTAATGTAAGCATAATTTCTAAGTTAAAAACATGCTAAAATCACACAACACATACATACATGCCCATATAAACACATAGACATATACACACACATACACACGCACACACAGGGCTGTCACTAGGAATTTTGGAGCCTATACTGGCAAATTTTCAGGGCCCCCTTGAACCTTCCACAGTCCCATCGCCCTTTCTTAGAAAAACTCCACTTCTGAACCATGTCCTCACCAATCACACATTAACAGTTCCCATCACCAGATGACATACATAGCCAGGAGCTTTTGTTTTGACCAAAAGATTTTTTAATCTGCCACCACGACAACGTAGACTCTTTTGGCCGGGAACTACTCTACTACAACTTATTAAACACTTGTTAAAATATCCAATACAATTTTAGGTATATTTGTTTTGTTTTTCAATTTTTAAAATGCCCATTAATATCACATACAAGGGACAAATACCACCGACCACGAACAGATCACATGTTACCACCACAGTGACTGAATAGTACCACATACAAGGAACAAATACCAGCACACCATGGCCGGATAACATATTAGGCTACTTTCACACTTGCTCTGTTTTGCAGCGCGTTTTTCCCGCAAAAAAACGCATACAAACGCAAACAAATGCTGCGTTTTTTTCAAGCATTTTTATGAGCATGCATGAAAAAAACGCAGCATTTTTGTGTTTGTATGCGTTTTTAGTGCGTTTTTACTACGTTTGCGTTTTTTTCCAACATTAGTTGGCCCCTCACACTAACCCAAACCATGACTTTACTAACCCTGACCCTAACCCTGACCCTAACCCTAACCCTTAACCAAACCATACCCTAACCCTAACCCTGATCCTAACCCTAACCCTGACCCTAACCCTAACCCTTAACCAAACCATACTAACCCTAACCCTAACCCTTAACCAAACCCTACTAACCCTAACCCAAACCCTAACCCTAACCCCTAACTAACCCTAAACCCTAACCCTTAACCAAACCATACTAACCCTAACCCTAACCCTAAACCCGCTTAACTAACCCTAACTCTAACCCAAACCCCTAAATTCCATTGTCTAACTAATGGTCAACAAAAAACGCATGCGCAAAAAAACGCATACATGAGCATGCCAATGCGCACATATGCGCACCCATAGACTTATAATGGGTGTCTTGCTGTAAAAAAAACGCATTGTGCGCGCATGCATTTTTTTGAGGCAAGTCGGACGCCCAAAAAATGCAACAGGATGCATTTTGTGCGCCCGAGCGCACACCACAAAAAAACGCATGCGCGTAAAAACGCATACAAACGCATGTGTATGCGCACATAAGTGCATCCCATGCAAAATATAGGGAAAAAAACGCATGTGTTTTTTAGCGCTAAAATACAGCGCAAAAAAACACAAGTGTGAAACCAGCCTTACCCCCACATAGTGACTGAATACTACAATACTGATCATTAATAAAAAAACACAATACTAATATCATCCTAAGTGCCATTATACACAGGAGAGCTGTACTTAGTATACAGTGTCCGTGTACATGACCTGCCACACCAGCAGTGGATGCCGCGTTTACACAGGTCCTGCTGCCACCCACCAATGACAGAAATTTGAAACTACAGCCAGCTGCTGTTCTTACAGCGCGAAATTGGGGTTTTCTATGAGTCACAGGATTTAACAATCCCACAAGTAATCCCATTTGGGACAATTCCCATCAGGCATAGCCATAGGATGTTTATGCCAACTTCTGGTTGGTGCAACCTCTGGAGCTTTTCAAAGTCACAGATCTAAAAATCCTGTATATGATCTCGTTTGGAATATTTCTCTACTACCCCTTCTCTTTGAAATCTACAGGTTTATATACCTGTTCTTACATGGTGGATGGTATCACCTCCAATAGCACCTAATTTACTATTGGTCATACAATATAATGTCCAGAAAATTATAGAGATAGGAGCAGTCTTGTTTACTGATGAAGGCTAGTTGATACAGCTGAAACGTCTATATTTGTGACTGCAAATAAAAATTATTCATCTTTGCAACGAGTTGAGTGCCAAACATTTTTTGATTATTCTATACTGGTGTGGGAACCTTCTTTTGTGCACCGACACAGCTGTGCCACGTTATTCTACTGATTATACACAGGAGAGCTCTACTTATTATACAGTGTCCGTGTACAGGTAATTCAGTGATCACCAGTGACATTATACATATGAGCGCTGTATATAGCTTACAGGTAATACAGCAATCAACAGTGACATTATACACAGGACCTCTGCATATAGTGTCAGTGTACAGGTAACACAATAACCTTTGACATTATGCACAGGAGCTCTGTATATAGTGTCAGTGTACAGGTAATACAGTGATCACCAGTGACATTATACACAGGAGCTCTGTATATAGTGTCAGTGTACAGGTAATATAGTGATCACGTGGCATTATACTCAGGAGCTCTGTGTATAGTGTCAGTGTAGAGGTAATGCAGGGATCACCAGTGACATTATACAAAGGAGCTCTGTATATAGTGTCAGTGGACAGTTAATATGAGGATCACCAGTGACATCATACACAGAACCTGTGTATAGAGTGTTAGTGTACAGGTAATACAGTGATCACTGGCGACATTGTACACAGGAGCTCTGTATATAATATACAGTGTATACTGTGCATGTACATATGTAATATACTGACTCACCAGTGACGTCTCGACGTGAAGGCCACCATCTTCGCTTTTCAAATTCATCCAGCAAAGACCACCATCACTTCTTCCAGCCAGGACTTGTCTCTGCAGGAAATAACATAGCTATCAAGAGCACTGCTTGCAGAGCACTTTACTTAATTTTTTCCCAACTTCTACACTACACCAGATGAAGAAAAAAGGTGACATAATGTCACTCAGTACAGTAACAGGACCTCCCATTGAAAACAGTATCCTCCAAAAATAAAATACATCACTGCAGTAATATTATCCCTTAATTAGCCTCTACAGTAATAATATCCCCCATCCTGGCCCCCTAGTGTCTCATCACTGGCTCCAACCATATGTTCTCCCATCCTGCCCCCATATGAGCTCCCATCCTGCCACTATATGAGCTCCCATCCTGCCCCATATGAGCTCCCATCCTGCCCCATAGTAGATCCCATCCTTCCCCATATGAGCTCCTATCCTGCCCCCATATGAGCTCCCATCCTGTGGCTTTCAGTACAAAAAGAAAGTTAGGCCGGGGTCACACTAGCGATTAAAACGGTCGAATGCAATGCGATAAAAAATCGCATTGCATTCGAACCCATGTTATTCTATGGGGCAGCTCACATCATGCGATTTTTTATCGCATCCGATCCTCGGACTGAGACAATCGCAGCATGCTGCGATTGTCACCGATTTTCGGATCGGATTCCCCAATGCAAGTCTATGGATGCGATAAAAAAACGCATGGAAAACGCACCAAACGTGTGACTTGCGATTAAATCGCACAACTTCTCCAGGTCTACAGGAGAGGGCATCAGGCATTGGCATTGGATGTCAATTTGATGCTTAGATGCGATTAAAATTGGTTCCTTGCCGGAAAATGGGATGACAGATGGATATCTGGCCAAGAATTCTTTGTGCGATTTCGTACCGTTAAAATGGGACCGATTTTTTAATGGTTGTGTGTGACTCCAGCCTTAAAAATAAATTCCTTACCTGACCACGGTCCATAGGTGTCCTCTCCCTCATTTATTTGAGGTACGGACACGCCAGCACATGACAGTGACATCATACGCCGATGACATGTGCGCAGATGTCAGCTGCCAGCCTGTGATTGGCTGACAGCTGGTAACTGTTGCTGTCTGCCGCAATATATTGCAACTGAATGTGCAACCTCGGATGCACATTTAGTTGAAAATTGGATGTCAGGAAACCAGATGGTGGCACTGCTTCTTGATGGCTCGTGCATCTGCTTGCTATTTTTTTACAAATGGTGTCACCGAACTGGTGAGAGCCCACTGAATCCCACCACTGCAGCCAGTGTCTTATCTATAACCTCATCTGTGTCTTCTGGCCTCTCTACTGTGTTTTCTGTCTCTCTCTCTCCCACTCTGATTTTTATCTTTCCTTCTGTTTCCTTCTCCCTGCTTGTCTGTGGCTCCACCCCCACCATTTAGCCCTGCCCCTCCATGCCTCTCCACAGTCTGAGAGCTGTGATGCTGCTAGAGTGGAGGGATCCAATTCTCAGGTCCTAGCTGTGCTGCTGACTGCAGGCGCGGACGATCACAGTGTGACTGCGCGTCCCAGCTCCACTGCAGCCGGCAACTCTCTGCATGGCCGTGCGCACCACCCACACTCTGCTCTTCACTGTGCAGAGTATGAAGGAGCAGAGAACGAGTGCATACGCTGATATCCGGCATTCCAGCACATCGGCTTAGTACTAGGTGAGCAGAAGCAAAAAGTGAGGGGCCCGCTACGGGCACCTCTCTGCTCACCGGGCCCCATACCAGTGAGGCTCTGAAATTCTCTTCCTGAGAGAGTGGTGATGGCCAACTCACTGAATGAATTTAAGAAAGGAATGGATGCTTTTCTTGTGAGTAACAGTATAGAAGGTTACGAATAACAGAATATTATAGGTAGATGATTGACCCAGCTTAGGGGAAGGAAATTTTTTCCCTATGGAGAAAATTGGCTTCTACTCTGTGGCGTTTTTGCCTTCCCCAGGATCAACAAAGCAGAACAGCTGCACTAAAAATAGGCTGAACTAGATGGACATAAGGTCTTCCTTCAGCCTTCAAAACTATGTTACTATGTTACCCCAGTAAGGGCAGTAAATCCCTGAAGGCGGCCCTGCACGCACATACACACATACACATGGACACATGCACACACATATACATAACACACATACACACATACATACATGCACACACACATATGCACACTTACACGCACACACACAAATATACACACATGTAAACACGTGCACATTCACACACGTGCAAACATGCACATGCACATTCAAGTATGCACACATTCATACATACATAGGCATACATACACACAAGTACACAAACATAGTTGCATTTACAAGCTTGACTTTCTACATTTATTTATTTTGTTTAAATACAGTAGTGTCAGCATGTTCAGCCATGATGTACAAAGATTGTCAGTACTCATGTCAGTCCTTTTACCTAATAGCATTCACAATCTCTTATGTGACATACACGCTAAGGCCAAGTTCATAGGAATCTAATTAATTTACCAGTATGTTTTTGGAGTATGTGAGGAGTCAAGACTACCCAGAGGTCTATGAAGACAGAACATGCAGATGTTGTCCTCGGTCAGAATTGAGCCCAAAGTCTCAGCAAAGGTAAGCTCTGAGCAACCATGCTACGCCCATGGGACATTTATGACTAAAAACCAACTGAAAGAAAAGTTTTATGGATGTGCCTTAATAATTTTTATTATATGAAAAATGTTCAAAGTTAAGTATATATATATATATACACAGTGGGGCAAAAAAGTATTTAGTCAGTCAGCAATAGTGCAAGTTCCACCACTTAAAAAGATGAGAGGCGTCTGTAATTTACATCATAGGTAGGCCTCAACTATGGGAGACAAACTGAGAAAAAAAAATCCAGAAAATCACATTGTCTGTTTTTTTTTTCATTTTATTTGCATATTATGGTGGAAAATAAGTATTTGGTCAGAAACAAAATTTCATCTCAATACTTTGTGATATATCTTTTGTTGGCAATGACAGAGGTCAAACGTTTTCTGTAAGTCTTCACAAGGTTGCCACACACTGTTGTTGGTATGTTGGCCCATTCCTCCATGCAGATCTCCTCTAGAGCAGTGATGTTTTTGGCTTTTCGCTTGGCAACACGGACTTTCAACTCCCTCCAAAGGTTTTCTATAGGGTTGAGATCTGGAGACTGGCTAGGCCACTCCAGGACCTTGAAATGCTTCTTACGAAGCCACTCCTTCGTTGCCCTGGCGGTGTGCTTTGGATCATTGTCATGTTGAAAGACCCAGCCACGTTTCATCTTCAATGCCCTTGCTGATGGAAGGAGGTTTGCACTCAAAATCTCATGATACATGGCCCCATTCATTCTTTCATGTACCCGGATCAGTCGTCCTGGCCCCTTTGCAGAGAAACAGCCCCAAAGCATGATGTTTCCACCACCATGCTTTACAGTAGGTATGGTGTTTGATGGATGCAACTCAGTATTCTTTTTCCTCCAAACACGACAAGTTGTGTTTCTACCAAACAGTTCCAGTTTGGTTTCATCAGACCATAGGACATTCTCCCAAAACTCCTCTGGATCATCCAAATGCTCTCTAACAAACTTCAGATGGGCCCGGACATGTACAGGCTTAAGCAGTGGGACACGTCTGGCACTGCAGGATCTGAGTCCATGGTGGTGTAGTGTGTTACTTATTGTAGGCCTTGTTACATTGGTCCCAGCTCTCTGCAGTTCATTCACTAGGTCCCCCCCCGCGTGGTTCTGGGATTTTTGCTCACCGTTCTTGTGATCATTCTGACCCCACGGGGTGGGATTTTGCGTGGAGCACCAGATCGAGGGAGATTATCAGTGGTCTTGTATGTCTTCCATTTTCTAATTATTGCTCCCACAGTTGATTTCTTCACTCCAAGCTGGTTGGCTATTGCAGATTCAGTCTTCCTAGCCTGGTGCAGGGCTACAATTTTGTTTCTGGTGTCCTTTGACAGCTCTTTGGTCTTCACCATAGTGGAGTTTGGAGTCAGACTGTTTGAGGGTGTGCACAGGTGTCTTTTTATACTGATAACAAGTTTAAACAGGTGCCATTACTACAGGTAATGAGTGGAGGAAAGAGGAGACTCTTAAAGAAGAAGTTACAGGTCTGTGAGAGCCAGAAATCTTGATTGCTTGTTTCTGACCAAATACTTATTTTCCACCATAATATGCAAATAAAATGAAAAAAAAAAACAGTCAATGTGATTTTCTGGATTTTTTTTTCTCAGTTTGTCTCCCATAGTTGAGGTCTACCTATGATGTAAATTACAGATGCCTCTCATCTTTTTAAGTGGTGGAATTTGCACTATTGCTGACTGACTAAATACTTTTTTGCCCCACTGTATATATATATATATACAGTATATATATATATATATATATATATATATATATTTTACAAAAGAGACAAAAAAAGTGATGGCATTCACAGTTCTGTCGTGAAAATTCTTTATTAATTAAAAGGCATTGGCACGGGAGGAACGTACAGAGGACACTCTCTGTACTTTCCTCCCGTGCCAATGCCTTTTAATTAATAAAGAATTTTCACGACAGAACGGTGAGTGCCATCACTTTTTTTCTCTTTTGTACAAAATCAGATTACCGTACATGTTTGCTTTTCTGGATTGAGCACCCATTCTGATGGTATTTTGACGGTCGGTCCATGTGTGTGATTTTTGACTTGAATAGCAGTCATGGAACTGCTTTGGGGTTAAGGAGCAGTGTCGAATCATCTGTGTCTCTTAGATATATCTATAATATAACACTGTAAGCGTCACTCTGTCCGAAGCCTTTATAGACTGCACAAGTGTGATGCGCCTGCGCAGTCTGGCTCCAGACAGAGTGAGGCAGCCAGCGGTGAGGAGTGTGTATGGCGTCGGAGATGGCGGTACCATACACACTGCATACCGCTATCTCCGACGCCATACTTACATACTTACCTGACCGGGAGGAGTGTTGCCGCGGTACTTCTCTTCGCCCGAAGACCGGGACTGGAGTGCGGCCGGAATCGCACTGTGCATGCGCAATCCGGTGCCATTTTACTGAAGACACACTTGCAGTGTGTCTTCAGCAAAATGGCGCCGGGCCGGAATCGCGCACGCGCATAGCGCGGTCTGGCGCCATTTTACTGAAAACACACTTGCATTGTGTCTTCAGCAATATAGCACCGGACAGCACTATGGACATACGCGATTCCGGCCGCACTCCTGCCCCAGCCTCCAGCAGAACAGCACTGGAGCACAGGAAAGAAGGGTGAGCATAAATGTTTTGTTTTTTTAAATTTTAATAGGAGTGAGGGGACCATGCAAACCACGATAGGGGAGGTGAGAGGACCATGCATACCAGGATAGGGGGGTGAGGGGTTCATGCATACCAGGATTGGGGGGTGAGGGGGCCATGCATGCCATGATTGGGGGATGAGGGGTACCATGCATACCAGGATGGGGGGTGAGGGGACCATGCATACCAGGATTAGGGGGTGAGGGGGCCATGCATGCCAGGATTGGGGATGAGGGGTACCATGCATACCGGGGGGATGAGAGGACCATGCATATCAGGATGGGGGGGTGAGAGGACCATGCATACCAGGATTAAGGGGTGAGGGGGCCATGCATACCAGGATTGGAGGATGAGGGGTACCATGCATACCAGGATAGGGGGGTGAGGGGACCATGCATACCAGGATTGGGGGATGAGGGGTACCATGCATACCAGGGGGGATGAGAGGACCATGCATATCAGGATGGGGGGGTGAGAGGACCATGCATACCAGGATTAAGGGGTGAGGGGGCCATGCATACCAGGATTGGAGGATGAGGGGTACCATGCATACCAGGATAGGGGGGTGAGGGGACCATGCATACCAGGATTGGGGGATGAGGAGACCATGCATACCAGGATTGGGGGATGAGGGGGCCATGCATACCAGGATTGGAGGGTGAAGGGTACCATGCATACCAGGATAGGGGGGTGAGGGGACCATGCATACCAGGATTGGAGGGTGAGGGGGCCATGCATACCAGGATTGGAGGATGAGGGGTACCATGCATACCAGGATTGGAGGGTGAGGGGGCCATGCATACCAGGATAGGGGGGGTGAAGAGACCATGCATACCAGGATTGGGGGTGAGGGGTACCATGCATACCGGGATAGCGGGGGGTGAGGGGACCATGCATACCAGGATTGGAGGGTGAGGGGGCCATGCATACCAGGATTGAAGGATGAGGGGTACCATGCATAACAGGATTGGAGGGTGAGGGGGCCATGCATACCAGGATAGGGGGGTGAAGAGACCATGCATACCAGGATTGGGGGTGAGGGGTACCATGCATACCGGGATAGCGGGGGTGAGGGGACCATGCATACCAGTATTAGGGGATGAGGGGTACCATGCATACCGGGATTGGGGGATGAGGGGGACCGTGCATACCTGGATTAGGGGATGAGTGGTACCATGCATATCAGGATTGGGGGATGAGGGGTACCATGCATACCAGGATTGGGGGATAAGGGGGACCATACATACCAGGATGGGGGTGAGGGGCCCATGCATACCAGGATTGGAGGATGAGAGGTACCATGCATACCAGGATAGGGGGGTGAGGAGACCATGCATACCAGGATTTTAGGGTGAGGGGGCCGTGCATACCAGGATTGGAGGGTGAAGGTACCATGCATACCAGGATGGGGGGTGAGGAGACCATGCATACCAGGATTGGGGGATGAGGGGTACCATGCATACCAGGATAGCGGGGGTGAGGGGACCATGCATACCAGTATTAGGGGATGAGGGGTACCATGCATACCAGGATTGGGGGATGATTGGGACCGTGCATACCAGGATTGGGGGATGAGGGGTACCATGCATACCAGGATAGGGGTGGTGAGAGGACCATGCATACCAGGATTGGGGGATGAGGGAGTACCATGCATACCAGGATTGGGGGATGAGGGGTACCATGCATACCAGGATTGGGGGATGAGGGGTACCATGCATACCAGGATTGGTGGATGAGGGGTACCATGCATACCAGGATTGGGGATGAGGGGTACCATGCATGCCAGGATAGGGGGTGAGGGGACCATGCATACCAGGATAAGGGGGTGAGAGGACCATACATACCAGGATTGGGGGATGAGGGGTACCATGCATACCAGGATTGGGGAATGAGGGGTACCATGCCTACCAGGATGGGTGGATGAGGGGTACCATGCATACCAGGATTGGGGGATGAGGGGTACCATGTATACCAGGATAGGGGGTGAAGGAACCATGCATACCAGGATAGGGGGGGTGAGAGGACCATGCATGCTAGGATTGGGGGATGAGGGGTAACATGCATACCAGGATTGGGGGATGAGGGGTACCATGCATACCAGGATAGGGGGTGAGGGGTCCATGCATACCAGGATAGGGATGAGGGAGTACAATGCATACCTGGATTGGGTGAGAGGACCATGCATACCAGAGTTGGGGGATGAGGGGTACCATGCATACCAGGATAGGGGGTGAGGGGACCATGCATACCAGGATAGGGATGAGTGAGTACCATGCATACCAGGGTTGGGGGTGAGGGGACCATGCATACCAGGATGAAGAATGGGGTGCCATGCATACTAGGATTGGGGGGGAGGGTACCATGCATACCTGGATAGGAATGAGGGGTGCCATGCATACCAGGATAGGAGGGTGGCAGTACATAGCAGGATAGGAGACCATATACCAATAAAAATAATAAAAATGCTCACCAACCGGGCGTAGAACGGGTTCATAGCTAGTATATATATGTTTGAAATATAAAAAAAATTCAAAAGTTCATATCACCCCCTGTTCTATGAATGTAAGCAAAATAAGAAATACAGTATAACAGGTAAAAAGTATTTGGTTTTGCCATGTGCGTCATAATCCAATCTATTAAAATGTCACAATATGCATACCATATTGTGATGGTCAAAAATGAAAATGGCAAAATTGCTGTTTTTTTATTCATTTTACTCTCCAAAAAAAGAACAAAAGGAAATCGGAAAGTCTTTTGGACTCCAAAATAATGATTAAAACTACAGCTCATGCTGCAAAAAGCAGCTGTCATGATCCCGGACGGGGTTTCGCTTTGGCCCTACTCTGAGTTTTCTACCTTCTCTGAAAGCAGGATGCTAAGCCCAGCCCCCTTGCAGTCACATGACCGTAGGTCCTGTGTTGGCTTGCTAAACTTCAGCGTTCAGGTCCTGTGCATCTGTATTTTCTGGCTGTTCTTGTCCCCAGGGGTCCCTACAGTGCGGGTGAGTCCCTGCTCAGCGGAGGCTGTACGCCAGCGCTGTCAGGATCCTGATATTATAACTGACCAATACTATTTTTTTTTTCCTCTGCTCCCCTTCCCCTGTGTGTGTGATGGATCTTATGCATGCTCTTTCTGAGCAGGTAAAGCACCTGACTCAGATGTCTCAGAAACTCCTTGGAGAACAACGAGTCCTGGCTCAGTCTCAGCAGCTGATCGCTGACACTGTGCAGGGGGCTTTTTTTTATCAGGGGCTCAGGATGTTACATTAGTTTCCCCTGAGTCTCCGGTTAAATTACCGGATATCTTTTCTGGAGCTAAAAAGGAATTCAGAGATTTCAAGGATGGCTGTAAGCTTTTTTTTTCATTAAGGCCACACTCTTCTGGGGATGAAAGTCAGAGAGTGAGGGTCATTATGTCTCTGTTAAGGGGAGCCCCCCAAGTTTGGGCTTTCTCCCTTCCGACCACGGCCCCTGAGCGTATGACTGTGGATGCATTTTTTGAGGCCCTGGGGCATATTTATAATGAGCCTGATCGGATGCGTATGGCTGAGGACATGGTGATGAGAGTGTGCCAGGGGAAGCACTCAGCCGAGTGGTTTTGCTCGGAGTTCAGATGCTGGGTTGCTGAGGTCTGCTGGAATGATGCCGCCCTCCGGGGTTTGTTCTGTAGAGGCCTGTCTGAACATCTGAAAGATGCCTTGGCTTTCCACCCTCCACCTGATTCCCTGGAGGAGGCTATGACACAGGCCGTCCGAATGGATCGCAGGCTACGGGCGAGGGGAGTGATGCAAATTGAGACACCGTTATTCTCCCAAGGAAGGGGAGCCAGTCCTACGTTGGAAATCATGGCGATGGGAACCATTGACCTCAAAGAGAATGAAGGGAGATAATGGTGTGTAGGTAAATGCTGTTTTCACTGTGGCGATTTTGGACATTGGAAAAAGAACTGCCCCTCCCGTCCACTAACCAACAACCGACTGAGCCCGGGTGATTGTCGTGGAGGTCACCCAGGCTCTCAGGTACCATTTTCTGCCTTCTCTAAAATGTTGTTGCAAGTGGAACTTTGTTGTGGGAGTGTCTCCACATCCACTTCTGCCTTCATGGATTGCGGATCGTCATTGAACTTTATTGACTCTGATTTAGTGTCCAGGTGTAAGTCAGGGACTGTTAGGTTGGAGACTCCTATTCACATTGTTGCCATTGACAAAACACCACTGGTTAAGAATGACGTTATGTTTTGTACTGAAGAGTTTCTCCTTAAAGTGAGTTCCTTGCACCAGGAACATATTTCATGTTTTGTGATGGACAACCTGCCTGCGGGACTGGTGTTGGGGTTCCCCTGGTTAAAATTGCATAATCCTATGATTAATTGGGAATCTCAGGACATTGTTAAATGGGGTCCCTATTGTTCTGAAAAATGTCTTATTACTGTGTCTGTGTCGTCCGTGGGTCTGGAAGGAATGCCGGAGTGCCTGAAAGACTATACGGACGTTTTCTCCGAAAAAGAGGCTGAGGTTTTACCGCCACACGGCCCATTTGATTGTGCCATTGACCTAGTTCCAGATGCTAAATTGCACAAAGCCCGCTTGTATAACCTTTCGGGTCCAGAACAGGCTGCGATGAAGGAATATATTTCCGAAAGTCTCCATAAGGGACACATTCGTCCTTCTGTTTCGCCCGTGGTGGCGGGGTTCTTTTTTGTAAAGAAAAAAGATGGTGGTTTACGCCCATGCCTCGATTTTCGTGAGTTAAATAAGATAACTGTGAGGAATACGTATCCCCTTCCACTTATTCCTGATTTATACAACCAGTTGTCCAAAGCTAAGTGGTTTTCGAAATTAGATCGGGGAGCGTATAACCTTATCCGAGTCCGGGACGGAGATGAGTGGAAAACCGCTTTTCTCACTACTGAAGGGTTGTTTGAAAATTTAGTCATGCCATTCGGCCTGACCAATGCTCCAGCGGTCTTCCAAAATTTCATAAATCACGTGTTCTCTGATTTTATTGGACGTTGTTTCGTGGTATATTTGGATGACATATTGATCTACTCTCCTGATAAACAGGCTCACATTGGTTATGTTCGGGCAGTTCTCCAAAGGCTCCGGGAGAACTGCCTCTTTGCTAAACTAGAAAAATGTTTATTTTTTGTTCAGGAACTGTCTTTTCTGGGGTTCATCGTGACTGCTGAAGGGTATCGTATGGATCCTAATAAGGTGCAGGCCATTGTTGAGTGGGTTCAACCTTGTGATTTGAAGGCTCTGCAACGTTTCCTAGGATTCGCCAGTTGCTATCGTAAATTTATAAAGGGGTTCTCACAGGTGGTTAAACCCCTCACAGACATGACTCAAAAGGGGGCCGATATCAAGAATTGGTCAACCGCAGCGGTAGCGGCATTTCAGTTTTTGAAAAAATGTTTCATGTCTGCCCTGGTTCTTATTCAACCGGACCCGTCTGAACCATTTATTGTTGAGGTAGATGCCTCAGAGGTGGGGGTGGGGGCGGTATTGTCCCAGGGACCCGCCACTTTGACCAATTTAAGACCTTGCGCCTTTTTCTCAAATTCTCCCCTGCGGAGAGAAACTATGATGTGGGGAATCGAGAACTACTGGCCGTAAAGTTGGCCTTTGAGGAATGGAGGCATTTTTTGGAGGGGGCTGTCCATCCTATAACCATAATTATGGACCACAAAAACCTAGCTTACATTGAGTCAGCTAAAAGGTTGACTCCCAGACAGGCTAGATGGTCACTTTTTTTCCCGATTCAACTTCTTGATCACTTTTCGGCCAGGATCCAAAAATGTCAGCAGATGCCTTGTCATGCAGTCTAGATCCGGTGTCCTCCACGTAACCTCCATCCTCCATTCTTCAGTCTGGGGTGGTGGTGGCAGGTATTTCTAATATGTTGGAACGGGAGATTCGGGAAGCCCAGTCTCTTGCACCTCCGGCTAAGCCGGTGGATAAACTTTTTGTGCCAGCTTGGTTTCATCTCAAGGTCCTCCGGGAGTTCCATGACTCAGTTCTGGGTGGACATCCAGGGATCTCGGCCACCCGGAAGGCCATTGCTATAGTATTCTGGTGGTCTTCTTTAGCCTATGATGTTGGGGAATATATGTCTGCATGTGATGTTTGTGCCCGTGCAAAAACCCCTCATAGCCGGCCGGGGAATTGGTACCACTGCCAATTCCTGAGAGACCATGGACTCATCTGTCCATAGATTTCATCACCAACCTTCCCGCCTCCAAGGGTAATACCGTTGTCTGGGTTGTGGTGGACAGGTTTAGTTAGCAGGCACATTTTGTACCTTTGGCAGCTCTACCTAATGCGGAAACATTGTCCAGATTGTTTGTTGAGCATGTTGTGCGGTTGCATGGGGTACCCTTGAATGTGGTGTCTGATAGGGGAGTGCAATTTGCTTCCAGATTTTGGAGAGCTTTTTGTAAGAGGTTAGGTATTGGTCTGTCCTTTTCATCTGCTTACCATCCAGAGACTAATGGGCAGACTGAGCGGACCAATCAGTCTCTGGAGCAAATTCTGCGCTGCTTGACCTCAGCCCGACAGGATGATAGGTGTTCTGTGTTACCGTTGGCTGAGTTTGCGTTTAACAACCGCATTAACCAGTCTACGGGTACATCTTCCTTTTTCTGCAATTATGGGTTTCATCCTCATTTTGGAGAATTTTCCCGTTTGAATTCTGGGGGTCCTGGGGCGGATGAGACGATCCAGCGGTTGGGGGAGGTATGGCGGGAGGTCCAGAGTAACGTTACGAAGGCCCAGGACAAATTTAAATTTTTTGCAGACAAAAAACGGTCCGTGGGACCGGTGTTTCAGATTGGGGATAAGGTATGGTTGTCCACCAAGAATATAAGGCTCAAGGTCCCCTCTGCTAAGCTTGGACCCAAGTTTATAGGTCACTATGAAATTAACGAAGCAGTTAACCAGGTGGCTTTTTGGTTATGTCTCCCGCCATCTCTGCGGATCCCAAATGTTTTCCATAAAGCCCTTTTGAAACATGTGAGGTCCGGTGGGGAGGGATCATCAGCTTCCCCGCCACTAGTTTCTGTAGACGGGCAGTCGGAGTATGAGGTGGAACGAATTGTCGACTCCAGGTTGGTCCATCGTGCCCTTCAATATCTGGTACATTGGAAAGGCTACGGTCCTGAAGAACGCTCATGGGTTCCTGCTCGATCGGTTCATGCGGATCGGTTGGTCCGAGCCTTTCACGCCAGGTACCCTGAGAGACCTGGGGGTCCGGTGGCACCCCATTGAGAGGAGGGTACTGTCATGATCCAGGACGGGGTTTCGCTTTGGCCCATCCTGGTCGGGCTGGGGGTTGGTTGTTCTGCCTCTCTCTGATGGAGGGCGGCTATTTATTGTTCGCTGGACCTGGGTCCGGTGTCAGTTATACTCCTGCCCTCGGCTGAGTTAGTTAACCTCTTGTATACGTGTGGCCTTGTGCCTGTTAACTTGTTGCTTGTTTGGTTGTGATCCGGTTCTGTCCCTGTTACGAGTTCTGCCTGCCCCTCTTGTACCGCACCGCTCTCTCGTGTATGAATCTCTGCTTGTGACTCAACTACTCTCTGCTCGTCCCTTGGGTACCGCACCACCCTCTTGTGTATGACCTTTGGTTTTGTATGTCCTCCCGTCTGTTTACCCCTCCTGTACCTCGGTTGCCCATACTGTGTATGACCTCCATTTTGCCCAACTCTGAGTTTTCTACCTTCTCTGAAAGCAGGACGCTAAGCCCCGCCCCCTTGCAGTCACATGACCGTAGGTCCTGTGCCGGCTTGCTAAACTTCAGCGTTCAGGTCTTGTGCATCTGTACTTCCTGGCTGTTCTTGTCCCCAGGGGTCCCTACAGTGCGGGTGAGTCCCTGCTCAGCGGAGGCTGTACGCCAGCGATGTCAGGATCCTGATAGCAGCCCTGATACAAGTCTATGAATGAAAAATTTAAGAAAAGCTATAACTCTTAGAAGGTGAAGAAGAAAAATCAAAAACTAAGAGGGGTCCATGTAAACCTGGAGACGACCCTGCCTAAATGTCCAGCGTATATCAGTGATCATAGGCTCCCGCAGGAAATCTAATATCATAATCAATAGCCAATTAATTCAGTAAATCAACCCATGGACCATATAATGAAGGTGAGTTCCACAAAATTTGTTCTTTCCAATGGTAGAACCAACACTTGGTCCCATACTGTTGGATTCCGAAATCACTGTTTATGTTTCTGAATACTGGATTCCATTCCTGATTTACTGCATTGCATTTATTTTTCAAACAGCAAAAAGTATAAAAATATAAAAAATTAAGGGAACCCTGAAACTTAGACACTATAAGAAATGAAACAATGAAAGCGTTAGAGAAACAAAATATCATAAAGGTTATATAAGTGATTAATAAATATTACAAATTCAATAACTTTTATCCAAACTTTAATTGAAGATTAGCTAAAGAAGTTTTTGGCCAACATGACAGTTCTCAGAGGCCTGATATGGCATCTTTGATCTCTCAAGTGTGTTAAATAAATTCTAGGAGAAGCACTGAGTGCAATTTTCATCTGTGTGGTTAGTTGCAATAGATTAATCTATGCAGTCTACCAATCGTTTCCTGTAAAATATTTAATCTTAAAATTTATGACTTTAAGGGTGTCCTGCAAGAATTTTGTTATTATGATAATTCAGAAGTTGAGTGTAGTATAAAGTCCATGGAACCACACAGTGCCCCAATCTACATTCACAACTATCTGAGATGATCTGAAAATAAAGAAGAAGGGCCCCAGTGATTAATTTGAACTTTTACAGAAAAACTTGTACAAATTTCTGGTATCAATGGTATCTGACATTTGATAACTGTACTTTTGGTTATCATAAGTAAAAATGTACAAAAATTATTTGAAGGATAAATCTGTAATTCCCCCCAAAAAATCCATCTGCTAATCATTAAACATTAGATTTTAATCAAAAAAGATATTTATTTTTTATTTTATTTTTGCCTTTCTTTGCTACGAGTATGTTCACATTACAGTGGGTATGGAAAGTATTTAGACCCCTTTTTTCACTTAACAAAAGTTAATTTTTTTTCTCATTAATGTACACTGTGCACCCCATCTTGACTGAAAAAAACATAAATGTAGAATTTTTTGCTAATTTATTAAAAAGAAAAACTGAAATTTCACATGGTCATAAGTAGAGTTGAGCGACTTTTGGTTTTTTAGGGTCGCGTTTCGTTTCGTGAAACCCGACTTTTCCAAAAGTCGGGTCGAGCAAGATCGTCCGATTATAGGGAAAAGTCGGGGTCGTCCCGAAACACGAAACCCAATGTAAGTCAATGGGGAATAAAAGTCGGCAATGAGAGGAGGACAGGAAACACACCTACAGTGCCCATTTGAATGCCAAAAGCATCAATTCTTCTTACTTAAGCTTGTCAACCTTAATTAACTTCATAATACAAGTTACGCACTGAAAAATGGGGGTTATTTGGCTAAAGTTGTGGGGGGGGAGGGCTGGCTGCAGGATTTCATGTGCCCTGGGCGAAAGAGCGCCCCTTTAACACATACCACAACTCATCATGCTCCGATACAGCAGAGAAATAGCGGTATAGTACAATGAAAAATACCTCACTTTTTACATCTCATGACGAGGCCCATCTATTTCTCCATACAGAATCATTGGTCCCATATAATGTTTGAAACAGTATATGATGAGCTCCACATAATGCTACAGTATATGTTGGTCCCCATGGATGAAGCTCCACTGTCTTATGGGCCCAAATAATGCTCCAAACATAATTGGCCCCATTTCTAATGCTCTAGTGTATAATGGGCCCTGTAAATGCTGCTCCAGTGTCTGATGTCCACCTTTGGACTGTTCCAGTGTATGGTGGGCCCCATCTATCATTCTCCAGAGTATAGTGCTCCCCAAAAATTGCTGTCCCAACATTGAAAACAATCAAATAAGTCTCCTCGCTAGGGAATCCCTGTACTTGTCTGGATTCCTCGTCGTCCCCATCTTCCATCTCACTGCACAGTATTTCAACTTTGCAAGTGCTGTGATCCTGAGCAAGCAGGGGGGGCCCACTCGTTGGCGACGGCACTGGCACAGGGCCCCTAATAGTACGGTGGTGTGTCTGATGGCGGGTGGGCCGAACCTGCACTTTCATCTGCAGCTTCCTCTTTGTCACCGTGTAAGATGGAACTGTATATGGGAAGGGTAACCTGAGTTTCATCAGGGTCAGATTCAGGCCGTGTAGCGTGCGAGGGGAATGTAGTGGTCTGGGTCAATGTACCAGCAGATTCATCGAGCAGTGGCTGGGCATCAGTGCACTTGTGTCGCCCCCAGGAGTACGGTCGCCACAGTGGCATTACCTTCTTCCTAGGGAGTGTGATGTCATGCTTGGGAGCAACGAACGATCTCTCTAGCAGGTTAACTGATTGGGCGGCGTTATTCCCACGAGTCATGACCCTCCAAACAGCGTTCATGAATGCAAAGTGTTTGTTTTACGTGGGCAGTATGGTTGCAAAGCTGAACCTTAAAGGAATGTCCAGAAGGGCACCACCAGGAGTGGAGCCTACGGTTAAATTCGACTCCACCTGGGAAACCTCAACCATGCCAGCTACAGAACAGATGCACACATTGCTTAATTCCGTTAACGAACGAGACTCCGTCATGCCCCGCGGTCCGAGTCCGGCTTACTAGAGGGACACGTGAGGCTCTGGCACATGAGATTGGCCAATAACTGGTGTGTCATGCCCTTACATGTCCGTGGCTGCATGTGCGCTACACTGAAAAGGCCAGCGTTTGTCGCTTACAGGTGCAGATAACCCGCTGAACAACGTTAGTGATGGGGATCACTGATTACAATTATTACTCGCGAACAATGATTTCCCAGTAAGTGCAGGTCAACCGCAGTTCCGGAATTAGGCCTAACCGTCATTCCTGAAAAAATGAAAAACTTACGTGTGCAAACCACAGGTGCTGTAGCTTGCTTAACAGCTCGCCAGCCGTTCTCACGCCCAGTATGGATTACACGTGATTGCACAAAGGTGAGAAAGGGTACCGTTTCCCCAGATAACATGTATGGATAGCGTACACATTCAAAATATATGTCTATACATCAGGAGGCAGGCTCAGACGGTGTTAGGCCCTGTATGGATTGCACGTGATTGCACAAAGGTTAGAAAGGGTACCGTTTCCCTGGATAACATGTATGGATAGCATACACATTCAAAATATATGTCTATACATCAGGAGGCAGGCTCAGACGGTGTTAGGCCCAGTATGGATTGCACGTGATTGCACAAAGGTTAGAAAGGGTACCGTATCCCCAGATAACATGTATGGATAGCGTACACATTCAAAATATATGTCTATACATCAGGAGGCAGGCTCAGATGGTGTTAGGCCCAGTATGGATTGCACGTGATTGCACAAAGGTTAGAAAGGGTACCGTATCCCCAGATAACATGTATGGATAGCGTACACATTCAAAATATATGTCTATACATCAGGAGGCAGGCTCAGACGGTGTTAGGCCCAGTATGGATTGCATGTCATTGCACAAAGGTTAGAAAGGGTACCGTATCCCCAGATAACATGTATGGATAGCGTACACATTCAAAATATATGTCTATACATCAGGAGGCAGGCTCAGATGGTGTTAGGCCCAGTATGGATTGCACGTGATTGCACAAAGGTTAGAAAGGGTACCGTTTCCCCGGATAACATGTATGGATAGCGTACACATTCAAAATATATGTCTATACATCAGGAGGCAGGCTCAGACGGTGTTAGGCCCAGTATGGATTGCACGTGATTGCACAAAGGTTAGAAAGGGTACTGTATCCCCAGATAACATGTATGGATAGCGTACACATTCAAAATATATGTCTATACATCAGGAGGCAGGCTCAGACGGTGTTAGGCCCAGTATGGATTGCACGTGATTGCACAAAGGTTAGAAAGGGTACCGTATCCCCAGATAACATGTATGGATAGCGTACACATTCAAAATATATGTCTATACATCAGGAGGCAGGCTCAGACGGTGTCAGGCACAGTATGGATTTGACGGCCCAGACTACACAGCGGAGGAGCAGGGAGAGGTAAAGATTGCAAATGCTGGGGCCCTGCCCAAGCAAGGGGGGCCCACTCGTGGGCGTCGGTACTGGCACTGGGCCCCTCATAGTACGGCGGTGTGTCTGACGGCGGGTGTGCACCACCACCGTCAGAGACACTTGATTGCACTATGAAGGACCCTGTACCAGTGCCCGCGCCCAAGAGTCGGCCTACCCACCTGTCCAGGGCAACGGCACTCGCACGGTGTCGTGCGCTAGGTGGTGACCCCGGCCATGGGGGGGAGGCAGCACAGTTAGGGAGTTTTAGAAAGTGGCATATGTTGATGTTGGACATTCAGCTGATGCAAAAGGTGAAATAGGCCAAGTCCCAGGAAGAGGTGGACCAAAGCAAGCCATTTTTCTGTCACCCTATGTGTCATCAGGGGAAGGTGGGACAAAATCCTTGGAAACCCATGCGTGGTTCATTTTAATGAAGGTTAGATCATCCACATTTTGGGTTGACAGACGGGTCCTTTTTTCTGTCAGAATTGATCCAGCTGCACTGAAGACTCTTTCCGATAGCACACTTGCAGCTGGGCAAGCGAGCTCCTGTAAGGCATATTGTGCCAATTCAGGCCAGGTGTCCAGTTTAGCGGCCCAATAGTCAAAGGGGAATGACCTGTGTGGGAGAACATCGATATGGGAGGAAAAGTAGTTTGTAACCATAGTTGACAACTGCTGTCTCCTGTCACTTTCCATCGATGCAGTATTACCAGTTGTGTGAGCGGTACTTGAAAAATCAGTCCACAACATTGTCATGAAACCCCTGTCTCCAATGCCACTTCTGCTGTGTGCACCACGAACACCTCTGCCAAGCTGCCCCCGGCCCGTACGGCTCGTGTGAGAACCATCACCGCTGCTGTGTGCTGGGAATGCCTCAAGCAACCGATTTACCAGAGTTGCTTGTTTATTAGCCAATATTAGGTCAAGGTTCTCCTGTGGCATGATGTTTTGTAATTTGCCTTTATAGCGTGGATCCAGGATGCTGGCCAACCAGTAGTCGTCATCATTCATCATTTTGGCAATGCGTGGGTCCCTTTTTAGGATCTGCAAGGCATAATCTGACATGTGGGCCAATGTTCCCGGTGTCAATGATGCACTGCGAGTGCTGGTTGGAGGAGCACTTTCTGGCAAATCCACATCCCTCCAGTCACGCACAAACCCTGTACCAGACCTTGCCACGCCAACATTTTCACTTGCCCCACGAGATGCATCCTCCTCCCCTAAGTAATCATCCCCATCATCCTCCTCCTCCTCCTCTTCTTCCTCCACCTTGTCCAGGAGAGGTCCCTGAGCAGACAATGGCTGAATGTCATCAAGGATTCCCTCCTCCTCTTCCTCCTCATCAACATTGGCTGCAGACGCCTGCTCCTTAAGGTGCGTCAAAGTTTGCATGAGCAGACGCATAAGTGGGATGCTCATGCTTAGGATGGCGTCGTCTGCGCTTACCAGCCGTGTGCATTCCTCAAAACACTGAAGGACTTTACAGAGGTCTTTCAGCTTCGACCACTGCACACCTGTCAACTCCATGTCTGCTCTCAAAGTGCCTGGCCGTGTATCCTCCCACAAATGCATTATGGCCTGCCTCTGCTCGCACAGCCGCTCCACCATGTGCAGGGTGGAGTTCCACCTTGTTGCAATGTCGATAATGAGGCGGTGGTTGGGAAGGTGGAGCAATCGCTGCAGCTTCTGCATACGAACGGAGTGTACAGGCGACCGGCGGATGTGCGCGCACAGTCTTCGCACCTTCTGGAGCAGGGCTGTTAACTCCGGATAATTTTTGAGGAAGCACTGCACCACCAGGTTCAAGGTGTGAGCCAAGCAAGGTATATGGCTGAGTTCTGAAAGGGCTATGGCTGCCACAAAATTACGGCCGTTATCACTAACTACCTTGCCTGCCTCAAGATGTACACTGTCCAGCCATGACTCAGTTTGTCGCTTCAAGTACTCGGCCAGCACCTCGGCGGTGTGTCTGTTGCCCAAACACATCATCTGCAACACAGCCTGCTGACGCTTTCCACTAGCTGCTCGATAGGGGGACACATCGTGTGCAACAGTGGCAGCTGCAGATGGAGTGCTCGTACGACTGCGCTCTGTGGACGAGCTTTCGCTTCTGGAGGAGGAGGAGGGTCGAACGCCTACAGCCAACTGTTTCCTATACCGTGGGCTAGGCAGCACTGTCCCACCACCGCTGTCCCCTGTGGACCCTGCATCCACCACATTAACCCAGTGCGCAGTGATGGACACGTAACGGCCCTGGCCATGCCGACTGGACCATGCATCAGTTGTGAGGTGCACCTTTCCGCTCACTGACTGCTTGAGTGCATGGACAATGCGGTCTTTCACATGATGGTGGAGGGCTGGGATGGCTTTGCGAGAGAAGAAGTGGCGACTGGGTAGGTCATAGCGTGGTACTGCATAGGCCATGAGTTCGCGGAAAACTGTGCTTTCCACCAACCGAAAGGGCATCATCTCAAACGAGATTAGTTTGGCAATGTGGGCGTTCAAACCCAGTGTACGCGGATGAGAGACTGAGTACTTTCTTGACCTACTCATAGTGTCTGGGAGGGTGAGCTGGACTTGAGAGCTGCATATGGTGGAAGTAGCGGTGGACAGGGCGGACTGAGAGAGGGTTGATGATGGTGATGGAGTTGGTGTTCTTTATGATGGCCTAGAATCAGTCTTTCGTTGATATAACAGTGGGATTCCCTGACTGCTGTGGCCTTGCAATGACACCTCAACATTTGCTGCTGTGCTAACCGGTGGGCTTACAGTGGGGGAAACAATGTAGCGTTGCTGACTACCTTCGTTGTGATCAGTTGCACATGTGGCACTTGAGGTTTGGTGTTGTGTCCACGCTTGCAAGTGCATGCTGGTTAAATGTCTAAGCATGCAACTGGTATTCAAATTTTTCAGATTTTTCCCTCGGCTAAAGGTCTTTGCACACTTCTTACAGATAACCTTGGCCTGATCATGAGGATTTTGGTCAAAAAAGTGCCACACTGCACTCTTCCTACTTTGGCAGACATTTTGCGGCCTAGCACGCTGTGATCTTTTGACCCTCTGGACAAGCTGTCCAGCAACTCTTTTGATGTTTGGAACCTGTCTTTGGAGTGCTCCGGGCCTGCCAGATAACAGCTGTTGCAATATCGATGTCTGCTGTGGATGCTCCTCATCTGAGCTATTGGAAGCAGCACCCTCTTCCCCCAATGGATGCCAATCTGGGTCAACAACTGGGTCATCCATCACCTCCTCTTCTATGTCATGTGCACCTTCCTATGTGTCACCGTGTATGGTGGTATAGTGTGCGGGAAGGGGCACCTGAGTCTCATCAGGGTCAGAATCTGGCTCTGTACACTGCGAGGACAATGTAGTGCTCTGAGTGAATGTACCAGCAGAATCATCCATCAGCGGCTGTGCATCAGTGCACTCCATGTCAGATTCATCTTGGCCTGGGTAATTCACCATTTGACTTGATAATCCAGGCATGGTATGTGAAAACAGCTCCATGGAGTAATCAGTAGTATGGCCTGCGTCATCCTTCAATCTTGGTTGGGGTGAAGGACACAAGGAAAGGTGTGGTTCATGAACATGAGCCTCCAATTACGACTCAGTGCTTTTACTTTTTACAACTGAAGAAGAGGAGGCGATAGAGCTGGAGGCTGAGTCAGCAATGTAAGACAAAACTTTTTACTGATGCTCTGGCTTTAAAAGCGGTTTGCCAACTCCTAGAAAACTAAGCGTTTGAGGCCTTATGTAGCCAGACGATGACGCAGGCTCAACACCTCCTGCATTCGGTCCTATTTTGCTCTTGCCACTACCATCAGATCCACCACCAACACCATCATTACCAGCTGCCAACCCCCGCCCAATTCCACGGCCTCTTCCACCAGCCTTCCTCATTTTTGGTAGAAATGTAGACAAAATCCAACAAACTATATAGTAATGTAAAACAAGGTACAAGGTGTCTATAGGACAGGGGAGATTTTGAATTTCTGCAGACACTTGTGGACACTGGACACTTTTGGATTGTGTGAGGCCCACTGACATCTGAGCGCTATGTCACAGGCTCGATGGCACAGCTGTGACAAAAGTGAAGAGAGGATAAGGGAGATTTTGAATTTCTGCAGACACTTGTGGACACTGGACACTTTTGGATTGTGTGAGGGCCACTGATATCTGAGCGCTATGTGACAGGCTCGATGGCACAGCTGTGACCAAAGTGACTAGAGGATAAGGGAGATTTTGAATTTCTGCAGACACTTGTGGACACTGGACACTTTTGGATTGTGTGAGGCCCAATGAATATCTGAGCGCTATGTGACAGGCTCGATGGCACAGCTGTGACCAAAGTGACTAGAGGATAAGGGAGATTTTGAATTTCTGCACACACTTGTGGACACTGGACACTTTTGGATTGTGTGAGGCCCAATGAATATCTGAGCGCTATGTGACAGGCTCGATGGCACAGCTGTGACCAAAGTGACTAGAGGATAAGGGAGATTTTGAATTTCTGCACACACTTGTGGACACTGGACACTTTTGGATTGTGTGAGGCCCAATGAATATCTGAGCGCTATGTGACAGGCTCGGTGGCACAGCTGTGACCAAAGTGACTAGAGGATAAGGGAGATTTTGAATTTCTGCACACACTTGTGGACACTGGACACTTTTGGATTGTGTGAGGCCCAATGAATATCTGAGCGCTATGTGACAGGCTCAATGGCACAGCTGTGACCAAAGTGACTAGAGGATAAGGGAGATTTTGAATTTCTGCAGACACTTGTGGACACTGGACACTTTTGGATTGTGTGAGGGCCACTGATATCTGAGCGCTATGTCACAGGCTCGATGGCACAGCTGTGACAAAAGTGACGAGAGGATAAGGGAGATTTTGAATTTCTGCAGACACTTGTGGACACTGAACACTTTTGGATTGTGTGAGGCCCACTGATATCTGAGCGCTATGTCACAGGCTCGATGGCACAGCTGTGACAAAAGTGACTAGAGGATTAGGGAGATTGGATTGCTTTTAAAAAAGCAGTTTGCAGAGCAGTGGGTAAACAGCAATGCCAGCCTGTCAGGAAGCCTTAAAAGGCAGCCCAACAACCAACACCACTGATACACCACAATATAGCCTCCCCTTGCACTGCACACACAGTGACTGGTGTGTTGTGCAGGCCAAATCGCTAGCAGCAGAAGCAGTTTTTTTTTCTTCTCAGCAGGACAAAAAAAAAAATTGGGATTGCTTTTAAAAAAGCAGTTTGCGGAGCAGTGGGTAAACAGCAATGCAGGAATGTCAGGAAGCCTTAGAAGGCAGCCCAACAACCAACACCACTGATACACCACTATATAGCCTCCCCTTGCACTGCACACACAGTGACTGGTGTGTTGTACAGGCCAAATCGCTAGCAGCAGAAGCAGTTTTTTTTTCTTCTCAGCAGGACAAAAAAAAAAAATTGGGATTGCTTTTAAAAAAGCAGTTTGCGGAGCAGTGGGTAAACAGCAATGCAGGAATGTCAGGAAGCCTTAGAAGGCAGCCCAACAACCAACACCACTGATACACCACTATATAGCCTCCCCTTGCACTGCACACACAGTGACTGGTGTGTTGTGCAGGCCAAATCGCTAGCAGCAGAAGCAGTTTTTTTGTCTTCTTCCCTGCCTAACGCTCTCCCTACAGAATCAGCAGCAACCTCTCCCTATACTGAGATCGGCAGAAGTAAGATGGCGGTCGGCGTGCATGCCCTTTTATACCCCCTGTGACGCCCACCAAAGCAAGCCAATCACTTGCATGCCCTTCTGAAAGATGGTGGTGACCCCTGCCTATGTCATCACATTGCCCACAATGTCCGTGGATCCTGATTGGCTGAAAAATAGCACAAAACAAACTTTTGAAACGCGACTTTGGCGCGTAAGTCGCCGACCTCGTGGCCGACCTCATCCTAGGGTCGGGTTTCGTTTCATGAAACCCGACTTTGCCAAAAGTCGGCGACTTTTGAAATTTTTCGACCCGTTTCGCTCAACTCTAGTCATAAGTATTAAGACCCATTTCTCAGTATTGAGTAGAAGCACCCTTTTGAGCTAGTACATCCATGATGCAACAAGTTTTTCACACCTGTATTTGGGGATCATCTGCCATTCTTCCTTGCAGATCCTCTTCAGTTCCGTCAGGTCGGATGGTGAATGTTGGTGAACAGCCATTTTCAGGTCTCTCCAGAGATGCTCAATTGGGTTTATGTCAGGACTCTGGCTGGGTCATCCAAGAATGGTCACAAAGTTGTTCTGAAGCCACTCTTTTTTAAACCTATTTACTCCTGGAGCTTTTTTTGATTTTTCGTTTTCTTTGCTCGCTCCCCTTTTTTCCAGAGCCATAATTTTTTTATTTTTCCATCTATATGGCCATGTGAGGGCTTATTTTTTGTAGAACGAGTTGTACTTTTAAACAACACCATTGGTTTTACCATGCTGTGTACTCGAAAACAGGAAAAAAATTCCAAGTGCGGTGAAATTGCAAAAAAAAGTGCAATCCCACCCTGGTTTTTTGCTTGGCATTTTTGCTAGGATCAATAGATGCTAAATTTAACCTGCCATTATGATTCTCCAGGTCATTACGAGTTCATAGACACCAAACATGTCTATGTTCTCTTTTATCTAAGTGGTGAAAATAAATTCCAAAGTTTGATTAAAAAAAAAAAAAAAAATTGCTTATTTTTTGCGCGCCGGGCTGACATTTTTAATGATACCACTTTTGTGCAAATACATTCTTTTGATCGCCCGTTATTGCATTTTAATAGAATGTCGCGGCGACCCAAAAAATATAATTCTGGCGTTTTTAACTTTTTTCTCACTACGCCGTTTAGTGATCAGGTTAATGCTTTGTTTTATTGATAGTTCGGGCGATTCTGAATGCAGCGATACCTAATATGTGTATATGTGATTTTTTTTATTGCTTTATTTTGATTGGTGCGAAAGGGGGGTGATTTGAACTTTTAGGTTTTTATGATTTTTTTATTTTTAAACATTTTTTTTAACTTTTGGCATGCTTCAATAGCCTCCATAGGATCGCCCATATGTAGCAGATTTACCGTTGTGCTTTGAGCGCCAGCGACCGGGCGGTGCTCAAAGCGATCTGCCTGCAACAACCATAGAGGTCTCTATGAGACCTCTGGTTGTCAGGGCAACTCACTTCCAGCCCGGCAGCCGGAAGTGCTATTTAAATGCCCGCTGTCAGCTTTGACAGCGGGATTTAACTGGTTAATAGGCGCGGGATGATGGCGATTCCGCTCGCGCCTATTGCTGGCACATGTCAGCTGTTCATAACAGCTGACATGTCGCGGCTTTGAGGTAGGCTCACCGCCGGAGCCCACCTCAAAACAGGGGATCCTTACCGATGACGTACTATTCTGTCATCGGTAAGGAAGGGGTTAAATTTACCAAATGGCTGCAATGAAACAAAGAGTGTAAAATTTTATGGGGTCTGAATACTTTTCATACCCACTATAGATAAATGCTCTACACTGAGCATTCTGGAGGGGGTTACATCTGCATACTCAAAAATGTTATCCAGCTCATTGAAATGAGACAAATAGTGTGAAAGATGAACCTTTAGACTCCATAGTACCTTTTTCCTACTGGTGTTTGTCTATTTTGTGGTGCAAGTGGATTTGTGGATCCACTGTGCCACAGGACCAGGCCTGCCTATGAAGGGGTGTAGCTAAGTGGCTACCAGGTGTTCACTGGAGCTCCTGATGGTGGAGACAGACTGAGCTGCAGGTAGCCGCCAGGTACCACTCATGGATAGATCCCAGTACTGCAGCTGCTGACCCCAGGGGTAAGTTTCGCTGACACAGACTAAGGCTATGTTCAGACACACCGGTCTAGGTTACTTGGGGCGCCCTCCCAGAGCTGTGGGGTACTCGGTACCGGGCCGGTATCAGTGGTATGAGTCACAGCAGTGGTGACCCTGACCGTGGCCCTGGGCACCCAAGTAATGGGGGAATGTAATGGTTTGGATGTATAATTCGTGACGCCACCTGTGGTGTTCGGCAAGGGAGGTGTTAAGCCGACGCTGCATGCAGATCCTCCGGGACAGATGGTGTGGTGCAGCGATGATGGTATAGCCCTCCACAGGCAGGGCTGTTGTCCCAGGGCAGTGTAGATGTGGGGACACTTAGGTGATGTAGTGTCTGGCGCAGGGGATGTGGCAGTGTCAGGCGGACTGACGCAGGAAGGAATGGAGGACACCAGGGCATGTAGTTCCAAAGCTTTACTCACAGTCTGTAGTGCCTGCTTCTGTGCCGTGTCCTCCGGGTCAGGGACTCAGTCAACCTCCAGGCAAGATGGAAAGCTCCCTTCCACACTCCGCCAACTTATGTGCCTTTCCAGAACGTCTCCTCTATAGCGCCTTTAAGTGTGAAGATCTCCAGTACCGTGGTACTCTGGAGTTCCTCCTGACAGATGTTCCCAAGAACTCTACTTGCACGGCAGACAGCTGTAGCCTGCTACGGGGACTCTCTACTCCTAAGTCCCGGCTCTCTATCCGTGTTGCTGTTGTGCCCTCAAGTCTTAGATGGGAGTAGTGCATTTACAGCCTACTACTCCACCGGTGTCTGCTGCAGAACCATTAGTGTCCATACAACCTCGGGGACCGAGCCCCGGCCTTGCGCTTAGAACTTCTAGGCAGGGTTCTTCCTCTAGCCCACGTCTTTTGTGTTCCCTTTTACTCCTACGTTCCGTACTTGTCCTTTCCCTTCTATGGAAGCTCAGGCTTCAGGTCAACGTCCTTCTCCTTCTCTCCTTTCCTTTCCTGTGCCAGCTGGCTCAGGTCACTCAGGCAGCTGCAGCACTCCTTCCTCCATCCCTTCTTCCAGGGATCCCCACTCTTCCCGAGTGGCTTCCTTTCTCACTGACTTCCTGTCAGACTAAGCCCGTCATCCTAAACCATCCCACTCATATATATATATATATATATATTCTGAACTCCATCCAACTCCCAGCACGTCTAGTGTTCCAAGCATTGATCCACCAAAGGTGCTCTGCTTCTCTGTAAGCAAGGAGCCGCAATGTGGTTGTGCTGAACTACTCTATGGTGTGGGGGTGCGAGTGTTGGAGCGTGGTCAGGAGCCTCCAACTTACCTGGATTGTGGGGCACCACACCTTAGAAGGTGCAGTACCTCTGTGGCTACTGAGCCTCAGGGGCGCCACATACCCCCCCGTTAAACACAGCACGTCCACGGGCTGCAAGGTAAACAAAGTTCACAGTACAGGAACATAAAAATTTTTGCAATGCTGATTAAACATTTCCTATACTAAACTTCCCAATATGAGAGGCACTCATTCTTGAACGTTGCAAGCTGTTATCAATTTACTACCTAAAATTCTAAGTCAAAAAGTGCAATTTTTACTTAATTCAAGGTGCTATTATCTGTTACTCTCTATCACTTCAGTATTCTTCATCTTTCCATCTCTAGTACACATTTTCTTTTCTCTCTCTCTAGTGCACATTTTCTACTTTCTTTCAAGTGACAAACGTGATGCCTGGTTCACCATATACATTTTCAATTCTTTATTCAAATCTCTCATCTCTGTATCAAAAACATTCCTAAATCTATATAAAAGCTATCATAAGACACATTATCAAATGCTTCACATTAAAACTTTCAACAATAATTCTTGTAAGTGCTGGACATCGCTCCCAGCCGGGATCTCTTGCAGTGTCCTTTGATTGGAGTCATGCTCCAAATGAGGTAGACGTAGTCTTCGCAAAGTGTCCATATGTAAAACCAAGAGAAGGCACCCAAAGAGGTGCAACTATTTACAAGTAAAAGTTTTTGGATCACTCCAAGTTCATGATCGCTAGTTCAATAGGAAGGCTGCCAACAACACAGGGCAACACTGGGAAAAACCAAAACTGAACCATGATGGTCAAAAATAGAAAAAATAGAACAAAAGAACAATGGTGCAAATAAACCCTCCTGGGTCACGAGAGTTAGTGCAAACTTTTAGTGCTGGTCCCCTCCTGGGGTTTTGGAAGCTTGGGAACTGCTACCAGATGAAATACTTTGGGTGTCTTCATCCTGCTGACTACTGGCTAATTCTGGTGTGCTGGTACGTGGCCAAGCACCGAGGGATGCCGCAGCTTGACGGCGCTGATAAGCGACTATACGGGGGTTCGGCAGCCAAGGGATCCCGAGGTCACTATCCCAAAGCGACTGAGACTCATCCAATCCCCGAAGATGCCGAATCGTGCGCGCCTGTTCCATCCATACCCTTCTCAGTAGGGACCTCCTCCACCTCCCCATTTCTGACTGTCCCAGGCCCCCAGCTGACTCCTCCAACTGCCCCATTTCAAGTTCCCACAACCCTGCCTCTGACAACGTGAAGTCGGGGGGCAACCCATTAGGAGGGCTGGGGTATATACCTGGTGCCTCCCGGCGGTGCGGTCCCTGCTCTGATGCAGGCATAGCGGTAGTGGATACTGCTTGGTGGAACACCAGGGACGGCGGTGGAGCTAATGGCGGATCCGGGTCCGCGGGGGTCTCTGTAGGTACCTGCGCAGCCGCATCAGGTCCGGACGGGGGCTTCTCTTCTGCTGCTTCAGCTCCCTGTGCTGTGTACAATTCCTCCGGTAGTAGCGGCAGGGAGGGAACAAAGTATGCTGCCGGTGGCATGGCAGCGGCTCTAGGCTCCGCAGGGTCTTCCTGGAAGAGGTTCGGTGTAGCAGCAGCGGGTACCGTTGTCGTGGGTACCGCAGGTGTAGGCCCCTCCAGGGAGCGCTGCAGATTCAAGGTCCATAGCATCTCCTGCCTCAGTTGCAGGTGGCGTGTGAGCTGGGCAATCTCGTCCTCCAGCTGCTGTCGGTTCATCTCTGCTACAGGGTTGGAGCCTTCAGCCATGGCGCTGGGGAGATCTACTTCCCCGCACTCCGCAGGCCTCCTTCCCTCTCTCTCCAAGATGGCGTTCTGGCGTTCTTCTCTCTCCTCTCTCGGCCCCTTTCCCGCCACTGGCTTCTGCCCCTCCTTCCTGGGGCGGCGTCTTCTTCCAGTACCTCCATACCAAGCCAGTATACGAACCCCTCGGGAGGTGGGCCATGTTGCTGTTACATAGTAATTCAGGCAGGGGAGGCCCAAGACTCTTCGCGGTCTTTTCCTAGGACCTCCCATCTCTCCACGCCCTTCTTTCCACGCCAACAACCATTTTTAATGTTCATTTCACAGTCTATTAAGTTGGGTCTTCTGCACATTCTCAAAAGTTTTAAGTCCAACAAATCTCAGGCGCACAGAACCCGATGGCATCGGGTCTCGTCATCCTGTTCGTGATGCCAAGTTGGGTCGCCCTCCCAGGGCTGTGGGGTACTCGGTACCGGGCCGGTATCAGTGGGATGAGTCACAGCAGCGGTGACCCGGACTGTGGCCCTGGGCGCCCAAGTATTGGGGGAATGTAATGGTTTGGATGTATAGCTCGTGATGCCACCTGTTGTGTTTGGCAAGGGAGGTGTTAAGCCGATGCTGCATGCAGATCCTCTGGGACAGATGGTGTGGTGCAGCGATGATGGTATAGCCCTCCACAGGCAGGGCTGTTGTCCCAGGGCAGTGTAGATGTGGGGACACTTAGGTGATGTAGTGTCTGGCACAGGGGATGTGGCAGTGTCAGGCGGACGGGCGCAGGAAGGAATGGAGGACACCAGGGCATGTAGTTCCAAAGCTTTACTCACAGTCTGTGGTGCTCGCTTCTGTGCCGTGTCCTCCGGGTCAGGGACTCAGTCAACCTCCAGGCAAGATGGAAAGCTCCCTTCCACACTCCGCCAACTTATGTGCCTTTCCTGAACGTCTCCTCTATAGCGCCTTTAAGTGTGAAGATCTCCTAGTACTGTGTTACACTGGAGTTCCTCCTGACAGATGTTCCCAAGAACTCTACTTGCACGGCAGACAGCTGTAGCCTGCTTCGGGGACTCTCTACTCCTAAGTCCCGGCTCTCTATCCATGTTGCTGTTGTGCCCTCAAGTCTTAGATGGGAATAGTGCATTTACAGCCTACTACCTCACCGGTGTCTGCTGCAGAACCATTAGTGTCCATACAACCTCGGGGACCGGGCCCCGGCCTTGCGCTTAGAGCTTCTAGGCAGGGTTCTTCCTCTAACCCATGTCCTCTGTGTTCCCTTTTACCCCTACGTTCCATACTAGTCCTTTCCCTTCTATGGAAGCTCAGGCTTCAGGTCAACGTCCTTCTCCTTCTCTCCTTTCCTTTCCCATGCCAGCTGGCTCAGGTCACTCAGGCAGCTGCAGCACTCTTTCCTCCATCCCTTCTTCCAGGGATCCCCACTCCTCCTGAGTGGCTTCCTTCCTCACTGACTTCCTGTCAGACTAACCCCATCATCCTAAACCATCCCGCTCATATATATATACATATTCTGAACTTCATCCACCTCCCAGCAAGTCTAGTGTTCCAAGCAGGGAACCACCAAAGGTGCTCTGCTTCTCTCTAAGCAAGGAGCCGCAATGTGGTTGTGCTGAACTACTCTATGGTGTGGGGTGCGAGTGTTGGAGCGTGGTCAAGAGCCTCCAACTTACCTGGATGGTGGGGCACCACACCTTAGGAGAGAGGAAGGTGCAGTACTGTAACAACCCTGCTGGCATCACTGCATGGCCTCCCATCCCCCCGCAAACCAACTTACTTTCTGCTTCAAGCCATGCTGTGAATTCTGTCTGTTGCCAGCCCTGAGCTCCATGTGCTATGCCTCTTGTTTTCCTGCTTGCTCTCCATGTTTCCTGATTGTGTGTATAGGGGGCGGCGCCTGAACTCTCTGGTTCTTATGCAGTCAGGGTGCACCTGGCTAATGGGTCCCTGACCAATCACCTAGAGCCCTTGACTATTTAGTTTCGCCACTCCCACTGAAACATTGCCTGTGCAATGGCTAAACTCAGTTAGCTCCTTGCTGCTGAGCCAGCCAGGCCCTGTCCTATGTCTTGCCTTCTCTGAAGGCTCTTACTGCGTACTCTTGTGTCTTGGTACCTTGCCTAGCATTTCTCTGCCCGCTTGCCAGGAGGCAGAATATCCTGGTCCTTGTGTCTTTGTCCCAGTGTCTCTGTCTGAACTCAGTCTTACCTCTGTCTGTCGGTCTCCTTGTCTGTGGTTCCTTCTCTGCCGTGTCTTTCCTTGTGTCCTCCCTATCTGTGCGTCTGCTCCCTAGCCGCTCTGTCTGCACGGCCCCCTAGCCACTCTGTCTGCATGGCTCCTTAGCCGCTCTGTCTGCACGGCTCCTTACCCGCTCTGTCTGCACGGCTCCTTAGCGGCTCTGTCTGCACGGCTCCTTAGCGGCTCTGTCTGCACGGCTCCTTAGCCGCTCTGCCTGCACGGCTCCTGCTGCCGCTGCAGAACCTCTTGCTGCAGCTTCTCTCCACAGACCATGTGGTTCAGCTTTGCTCCATTCCTGCTGCCACTGCAGAACCTCTTGCTGTAGCTTCTCTCCACAGACCTTGTGGTTCAGCTTTGCTCCATTCCTGCTGCCGCTGCAGAACCCCTTGCTGCAGCTTCTCTCCACAGACCTTGTGGTTCTGCTTTGCTCCATTCCTGCTGCCGCTGCAGAACCTCTTTCTGCAGCTTCTCTCTCCACTCCTGCCTTCACCTGCACCTCCTGTGTGAACAGGTCCAAACCTGTTCCTTCATATTCCACGCCTGCCTGCCTGCATCCATACCTGCACCTGCTGTGTGAACAGGTCCCTACCTGTTCCCTCTCAAGCCGTGCCCGCCTGTCCTGTGTCTCAAGCCATGCCCACCTGTCCTGTGTCTCAAGCCGTGCCCGCCTGTCCTGTGTCTCAAGCCGTGCCCGCCTGTCCTGTGTCTCAAGCCGTGCCCGCCTGTCCTGTGTCTCAAGCCGTGCCCGCCTGTCCTGTGTCTCAAGCCGTGCCTGCCTGTCCTGTGTCTCAAGCCGTGCCTGCCTGTCCTGTGTCTCAAGCCGTGCCCGCCTGTCCTGTGTCTCAAGTCGTGCCTGCCTGTCCTGTGTCTCAAGCCGTGCCCGCCTGTCCTGTGTCTCAAGCCGTGCCTGCCTGTCCTGTGTCTCAAGCCGTGCCTGCCTGTCCTGTGTCTCAAGCCGTGCCCGCCTGTCCTGTGTCTCAAGTCGTGCCTGCCTGTCCTGTGTCTCAAGCCGTGCCCGCCTGTCCTGTGTCTCAAGCCGTGCCCGCCTAACCAGTATCTCCAAGCCACGCCTGCTTGCCCAGTGTCTGTCATACCTTCTTGCCCTGTGTCTCAGCCTACCTGTCAGTCACACCTGTCCAAGTGACTTGTCTCCAAGTGGGATCAGCAGCCAGAGCCAGACACCACCCTGGAGTGGCACCCGACAGCTATCTGCCGCACAAGCCTGACCTCACCATCAGAGGCTCCAGTGAAGACCAAGGTAGCTGTCGCAGTCACGCCCCTTCCAGGGTAGTCTGGTCTGTGGCACAGTGGGGCCACAACCCCCCCGGCTCACGCCATTCAGCCTAGGCGCGAGCGTGACAAGTACCTCTGTGGCGACTGAGCCTCAGGGGTGCCACATACTGGATCAGGGACTGGCCACACACAGACTGGGGGACAATGTTCAGGCACTGACAGCACTGGAATCAGGGGACTTTGGGAACAGAACTGGCTGTACCAGTACCAGGAGACTTCAGATTCAGGACTGACATTAACAGGACCAGGCTAAAATGTTCAGGGAACAGGAATGGCCATACCGGGACCAGGGGACAACATTCATGGCCTGACAGAACTGGGACCAGTAGACTTCGGGAACAGAACTGGCTGCACTGGGATCATGGGACAAAAGTTTAGGCACTGGCCGCAGCAAACTACCTAATGACTAAATCCGTTGCTTGGCGAATACCTAATGGAGCGAGGGTCTTTTATACAGGATAACTCCCAGAAATTGTGTGGGAACCATCTTGAAGGTAGATATCATTATACTAAATGCCTCTCAGCTACAACATGAGGGCATTTACTATATGCACGTTCTGCCCCTTTAAGAGCAGTGGAGCGCAGGCGCGCACACTAGGTGCGTCACCGGGAACTGCAGTTCATATTATAGAGAAAAGCAGGAATATGCTGAGGAACCACGCTGCAGGGCCGGGGAGGTGAATTAGCTAGCGTCCCTGCATAGAGGGAGAAAGGGACACCATACAGGGGCATCAGCCATAGTACTACGCCCCCTCTTCTTCAAGCCCACGAGGACTCCCTGTAGAGAAGTTAGAGGCCGATATCTCTTCATGGACTCCAACAATTTCTCTTCAGGACCATGAATTTTTCTGTCCACTAGAAAAAAAGTGACACATCTCATCCTCTTCATGACTAGGATGCTTCTCTCCATCAAGTCATTCTCATCATAGGATGAAGAGGGTGTAATACCAGGAACTGGGCATTGGGAAGTCTCAATCGATTCATTGGGAATGAGTCACCGGAGGAGGAGAAAACAAAAATACAAGCTAAGTCCAGAAAACCGGAGAGGTTGGTAGCTATCGGATTGCAGACCCCTGATCCTATACACCACAACTAACAGTAGCCGTGGGGGGTTCCTACAGTGCCCTAGACCCCTCGTCACAGCCGGAGAACTACATAAGCCTAAAGAAGGAAAGGGGAAATCTAAACTGCCCCAGAACAGACCCCTAAGCAATAGACAGCCCCCAACATGTATTGTCGGTGAAAAACAGATGAAAACACAAACACAGACAGAAAGACAGGCTGAGCAAACAATGGGGCCCAACCAACTAGATAGGACAGGACAGAAAAGATGCTGGCTGCAATCCGCAAAAAACCCTACCAAAAATGTCCCAACCGTCTGATAGGGAAAAAGGCCCTGAAGTCTGTAGACTTCAAAATCACTATATCAGCACTCAGGTATATTCTGAAAACAGAGCAAAGAGATCAACTGATCAGAGACAAAAATGGAATTCAGCCAGTCCCAACCAGGACTGGCTGAATGCAAACACTAAGGAAACCAGACAAAATCTCATGGAGTAATAGCAGGGCAAAAACTTAGCTTTTAGTAGACAGGAACTAAGCTGGATGCAAGAGCTCAGAGCAGAAAGGATCACCAGCAGCCCTGCAGGGCGTCGGCTGCCTTATATCCACTCAGAAATTCCAGATGTCCAATCACACTCCGCCTGTTCAGATGACAGGTTCTTCCCATCCCAATCAATTTCACTACCTCTCTTCACCAGCAGAGAGAGTTCATCAGACATCAAAGGTGAAGGGGAGAATGAACTCACAACAGATCAGCTACCATTCCGGAGGATTCAAGGACCAACTGGAGTTCCTCCTCCAGGTTAGTTGATTACAGAGACTTAGAAGATGCCACTGCTTTGCTATTCTATTCACCAAAGCACCTAGAGGCTTAATATACCTCCTTTGGATCTGTCTTCAGCCTAGTCTCCATGACGACATTTCCATGAGGCGGAGAGGTTACTGGGGGCAGATCATTGGTAAAATCATCAGGAGTGTGTAGAGTTATTGCCTCCGCTTCCCTTTCTTCGAAGATGCCAGCACACACCAAGTCGGTGACCAGCATACCTGGAGGAGAAGATGGCGACATTGCTGACTGACCTGGACTTATGGGGACCAGACACCTCTATTGACTAGACTGTCCCCAACGGAGCACCACACAGGGTCTCCAGATCAGAATGGGCACTTGAGTTCTCAGCTCTGGATGACCTATGGGATTACCAGACAGTACAAGAAAGGCAATGTTCTCCATGTATAATGCTCCGATCTGGACCTCAAGTTGTATGTACCACTCCTAGGCAGATGCTGGTAATGCAGCTGCTGACCCCACAGGTAAGGTTCCCTGACACGAACTAGAACTATGTTCAGACACAGTGGTCTATGATACTGGATCAGGGACAGGCCGCACATGGACTGGGGGGCACCATTCAGGCACTGACCGCACCAGGATCAGGGGACTCCAGGAACAGGACTGACCTCATTGGGACCAGGGGACAAAGTTTAGGCATTGGCTGCAATGCGATCAGGGATTCGGATTCAGGTGACTGAATGGGATAAGGGATTTAGGTTTAGGATACTGACCGTACTAGGACCAGTGTTTCTGGTTCAGGGCACTGGTCAAACTGGTACCATGGGACCTCCCAAATGTACAGGTAGAACACCAAACTACCTAATGACTAAACTTGTTTCTTGACAGCTCCCTAAGGAGCCATCTTGCAGTGCACACTGCACAAACTTACACTGCCCCTTTAAGAGCAGGGGAGCATGGGTGCACACACTAGGTGTGCCATCGAGAACTGCAGCGCATACCACAGAGAGAAGTAGGAACATGTCGGGGAGTAATCCAGTATCCTTGATTGGAAGGAGAAGCTCAGCCTGGCTAGGACGGAGCCTCAGTGACTGGAGGTAACCTCTATGACATCACCGCCGGTCACTGACGCTGCATTCACAGCAGCTCATTCACCAGTGGTTCTCAGCCTGGACAGTCGCATCCTGTGCTGACATTAAAAAACGGACATGTCAGCGTGTTTTGCCCACGGACACACGGTCCTTGAAAACACACTGGCATGTGCGCAGACCCCTTCACTTGAATAGGAAAATAGCTCTCCATTCCTCCCGGTCTCTTCGTATGGCTAAGCAGTACTGTACAGCCACATTTCCGATATTGCCACGTTTAGTAGAAATTGTGGGACAAATTTTGGTGCCATTTTTATCCACTTCTTGAAAATGTACAATCTTTGGCTAAAACAAAATTTTGGTGGTAAAAATGTAGTTATTTTGTCTTCACTTCCCAATGGTATCAAATTCTGTGACACACCCATGGTGTCAATATGATCACTGCACCCCTGGATGAATTCATTGGGAGGTGTAGTTCATAAAATGGGGTCACTTATGGGGGGTTCTGCTGTTCTGGCACCTCATGGGCTCTCCCAGTGGGTAAGGCACCTGAAACCATAACAGTAAAATCTGGCACTCCTTGCCTTCTGAGCATTGCACTGTGCCTGAAAATTATTTCCTGATTACATGTAGGGAATTGGCACACTCAGAAAATATGGACCTCAGTTTGTTGTCGTTATAAACTTCTGTGAAGCACTGGAGGTTCAAAGTGCTCACCACACATCTAGATAAGTAACTTGGGTGGGTCTAGTTTCCAAAATGGTGTCACTTGTGAGTGGTTTCCACTGTTTAGGCACATCAGGGGCTCTCCAAACACAACATGATGTCCAATCTTAATTAATCTTAAAGGGTTAATAAACTTCTTGTATGTGGTTTGAGCACCTCGAGGGGTTCAGTTTTTAGAATGGTGTCACTTTTGGGTATTTTCTATCATATAGGCCCCTCAAAGTGACTTCAAATTTGATGTGGTCCCTAAAAAAAATAGTGTAAAAATGAGAAATTGCTGTTCAACTTTTAACCCTTTTAGTTCCAAAATTGTGCTGATGTAAAGTAGACATGTGGGAAATGTTACTTATTAAGTATTTTGTGTGACATATCTCTGATTTCAGAGCATGAAATTTCAAAGTTGGAAAATTGTGAAAATTTCAAAATTTTTGCCAAATTTCAGCTTTTTCCATAAATAACCACAAGTTACAGTACCCTATTTTTCGGACTACAAGACGCACCGGACCATAAGACACTCCCCCAAATTTTCAGAAAGAAAATAGGGGAAAAAAATAATGTGTCAAATGGGGGTCCGTCTTACAGTCCAAATTCAGCTTACCAGGGAAGGGATCAACACAGGTGGAGGAGTGGTCATAGGGGTCATTCAATGGTCCAGGCGGGTGTGGTGGCCTCCAGGAAATTCCATTCCAAGCTGGTGCGGTGGTAGCAGCACTGTGCTAGGGCAGGGGCTCTGTGCTGGGGCAGAATCTCTGTGCTGGGGCAGGGGGGCTGTGCTGGGGCAGGGGCTCTGTGCTGGGGCAGAGGCTCTGTGCTGAGGCAGGGGGACTGTGCTGGGGCAGGGGCTCTGGGCTGGGGCTCTGTGCTGGGGCAGAGGCTCTGTGCTGGGGCAGGGGGGCAGTGCTGTGGCAGGGGGGTTGTGCTGGAGCTCTCTGCTGGGGCTCTGTGCTGGGGCAGGGGGGCTGTGCTGGGGCAGTAGGGGCTGTGCTCCGCTGCAGTGGCAGCGGCTCTCTGTGCTCCATGGGCGGCTCCGCCGGCATTTTGTCAAAGCCCTCCAAGAACATGACCTCCGAGAACATGGCCACCAGGAAGATGACCTCCGGGCCAGGGGTGGCGCGTGCTCAGATTCAAATCTCAGTAACGAATACTTGTCCCGAGATCTCGACTCCCGAGATCTCGGGACGAGATCTGAATCTGAGCATGCGCCGCCCCATAGGCTTTGATGAAATGCCGGCGGTGCCCTTCACAGAGCAACTGCCACTGCCCCGGAGCACAACCCACCACCACCACACCACAGAACCCAGCCGCAACCGCACCAGCCACATGATTTGTAAGTATATTGCGACCATAAGACGCACCCCCATTTTCCCAAAAAAAATTTTGGGAAAAAAGTGCGTCTTATGGTCCGAAAAATACAGTATATCAAAGAAATGTTACCACTATCTTGAAGTAAATTATGTCACAAGAAAACAATCTAAGAATTACCAGGATCCATTGAAGTGTTCCAGAGTTATTACCTCATAAAGGGACAGTGGTCAGAATTGTAACAATTGGCCCAGACATTAACTTGCAAACCACCCTCATGGGTGAAGGGGTTAATGTTTAATGTAATGTATCACCTTTTTTTGAATTTTTAATAAATAAATAGTATGTTTTAAAACACGATATTTAAAAAAAGTTGAGACATTAATTGCTGTAATTGTTTATTTTTATGTTAATTTGAACAATGAAGGCAACTGTTACCACCCACCTTTCGTGTCTCCCCTTTTTTCCTCATAGATTGTAAGCTTGCGAGCAGGCCCTCATTCCTCTTGGTATCTGTTATGATTTATGTGATTATTGTTATGCTGTAATGTCTATTGTCTGTACAAATCCCCTCTAAAATGTAAAGTGCTGCGGAATATGTCGGCGCTATAGAAATAAAATTATTGTTATTATTATTATTAATATTAATTTGTGAATAGTGATTTGGGTTTGCCATGATTGTTTGCTGGTGTGGAGGTATCACTGCACAAACTTACTTAAAATAAATTTGAGACACACAGGGTACAGAAAACTAGGGTCAGTCTCCGACCCCATTTCCTATGCTGGGGCCAAATCAGTTGTTCACTGTGTACGCTTGCTGGCATGCACAGTGTACAGCTACAGGGGGTAACTGCAACCATGTTTTGGAGCCCACAGCTATATACTTCTGCCAGGACCTGCAACCTTGCTCTCTGATCCTTGCTGCTTTTGCCCCTTCCTACTACTCCAGCCCAATCACTGGTCCTAGCTGCTCCTTCAGCTCTGAGGAAGATTTGGTCAGTCACAGTGCGCACACTTATATCACGGTGCAGTCACTGACAAAATGGCACTGAAATGGGATTCCAAATGTTATCCTCCCCCTTTCTTTGCAAAGTATCTAAAAGGAGGTTTGGAGACGTCAAAGTAGCTGCCACCTTTGCAGCTATCATAATGCTGGTTAACAATACTATAGCTTTTTTTTAAAAAAAATGTGTGCAGCTGCTCTCCATAGTGTCTAAAGTGTGAAAATAAGGAAAATAAATATTTATTTTTTAATATATTTATACTTTGAAAAAATATTAATATGGGAGAAAATAATTTTAATTTTTAAATTTAATATTTTAAAAAAATGACTACATGTTTGAAAGGTAACTGCATTCCATAATTAGAATCATGATAACAATCTCACAGCTGCCTATCGCCCCTTTCCTTTTTTGTCTTATGTTAAAGAATGTGAAACGTTTTTGTTTGCATAAATATATTTTACAAAAACTTTCATTGTCACAATGAATGTCTAAGAAACGTTGAACAGAAAGAATAAACCAGAGAACAAATGTCTTCAAAGAATATTTCTTGGAGAAACAAGGTCTCATTCATCCGCCCTTTTCTTGTATCCTGAACCTTTGGCTGCACAAAACAAACAAACATTTCTTTCCATAAAAAGACAAAGAGCCTGAATACTAAGTTGGGCAAATCATTTAAGAAAACAAACTTTCACATATAAGGGCTTTTGCCACACATGACTTATTCTGATGACAAGGAGATTGGCCAAGGAGTGTTGAAAGCTTATTAATATTGCACAAAAGACTTTTGTTTAACAATTAGAGGAGTACATGGGAATTGCAATGAATGGGAAAGTGAGAGAAGTCCACTTGAACAAATATAAAAAATGCTCACGTTGATCTAGAAAAATAAAAAATAACGGCATTGTGGCATCAAGTGCTAAACACACTGCAGTCAGCACAATCATATATCTAAATAACATCTCAGAACGTAAATCTCTATTGGTTTCGAAACTTTCCTGACACGGTCAATTTCTGTTTTTGCATTTTCATTTTTTCCTCTCCTTCTTCCAAGAGCCATATCTTTTTATTCTTCTGTCCACATAGTCAAATGAGGGCTTGTTTTTTTACAGGATGAGTTTTACTTTTTAATAACACTATCCAGAGATGGAATTCAATCTATTTCTAATGTCCTACAATTTATTTTGTCACGTAATGTTTTTTATGTTTGTTCACAAATGGAATAACCTATATACTGGAATCGCAATGGGGTCCCTGATGCCCCCCCCCCTTTCCACACACTTTAGTAAATGTATTTTTGGCAGATTTTATGTATGCAATGATATCAAAATATATCTGGGCCACATTAAATTATGGTCCACATGGGACCATAAACTTAATATTTATCAAATATGCCTCCCCCATGCTAAAAGCCCACAAAGAGCAGGTAAGGCTTGTTTCACACATCCGTATTTTACCATCAGTCAAAATCCGCCGTTTTGCAAAAAAACGGATCCGCCATTTTGCTTGGCGGATCCGTTTTTTTCCCATTGACTTGCATTACCGGCGGATCTTGACAGATGGCCATCCGTTGGATCCATTTTTTGGCGGATCCGCCAAAATTTTGGCATCCGCCGACATGCCTGGACGGACAATGCAACGTTTTTTCGGGCGGCCGGATCTGCATTTTACATTGCGCATGCCCGGAGGATTTGCCTCGGCCACAAATTTAACCCTAAACCCTGTTCTGGCGGCTGAAAAAAATTCTCTCTCTCTCTCTATCTCCCCCTTCCTCCCCAGGCAGCGGTTCCTTTAAAATTCTTCCATCGATGGATCCATTAAAACAACGGTCCGGTGCCAAACGTTGTGGTCAGTACAGGAACGGATCCGTTGTCCGCCATTTTAGCGGATTTTAACTGACGAAAAAAACTGACGTGTGAAACAGGCCTAAGATACAGCATTAATTAAAAACAACCTTATGTTGATGGGAGGAGGAGCTCTGCCAAGGATAGACAAAGTTACCATCTCAAATAGTATGCTAAAAAAGAAAACAAAAAAATGACTTGTACCTCTGAACAAATTAAAGCAAGTGTGAATAAGTGCAACCTGCTTGGCTGCATAACATACGAACAAAAGGATACAGAAGCTTTTTGTAAATGTTAAAATGTATGCAAATATTCAATATGTGAAATGTAAACATAATTCCTGCTATATAGAATCTAGTTATAAAATGAAATTACTTAGCAAACAAATTGACCAATTCATGTTAGCCCACCAGCCACAACAAGGCGTACCTTTGTTGTATAAGTAGATAGATAGATAGAAGATAGATTAAATATAGATAGATCATTAGTATTTTTAGTATTAGTATTTTTATTAGTGTGTAAGTAAATACATTTATCTGCATCATATTTTTAATATTTTATCTGGTTTGATTTTTTTGATATTTTAAAATTTTGCATATCTTCTCCCTTACATATATATTACATGTAATAGACATATTGAAAGCAAAATACACAAATCACAGACATTTTCATCACTTCACTTTTTCAGAATAAGTAAAAAATATCCAAAATGATGTACAACACGATATCAGCTGCAATTTATTAAGCACATACTGAATTCATGGATGATCTACTGTAATTCTTAAGACTGTATTATTTTTATCCCTGTCTCCCGATATGATTGGCAATGTGCTCTCTCGCCACTGGACAGAGCTGGTTGCAAATGTATTGCAAAGGACTGGAAACGGGAAAATTTGTAACATCTCATCTGGCCAGATGCCAAATATCTACAGGGCATTAGCAACAAACTGGTGAAGCTCATTAAAGAGGAGAGAGAGAGAAAGGAACCTATAACCATTAAAACTCCATTAAGCAGCATGTCATCTTGTGGAACTAAATAGCCCACAGTAATCAAAAGCATATGAACCCCAGCTGGGTTACCTAGTGAATTGCTTCGATTTAGGGGAGAATCTATCAGGAATGAATGCTCTTGGTTTGGTGGAGCTTTTTTCTTCTCCAGTATATGGTTCCTAGTTCCATTATAATTAAAGTGATTGATGCTCCATGTAGACAAAGGTGAGGAGTGACCAAAATAGCCGGCACATCTGCTCATTCCAAACAGCAAATAAAATGCAACTATAGCAGATAGGCACGTAAGGTTATCCTGCCACAATCAATTAGGCATGGCAGACACAATACTTTCTCATCAACTTGTGCTGGGGATATCCATCATTTTTTTTTCTACCAAGCACATTACCTATTGTGTAGGTCCTGAGCACAACTGTTTATAGCTTCATTCGGCGATACCGCTTCTTCTGCTCTTAAATATTCATTTGCTTCGGCTGTAAATTATGCATGCGCTATATGAGCACATTGATTCTACTGCGAGGAGCAAATATTGAATGTAGCTCATGAAATAAATATAATGGTTTATGTGTTACTTTACACATGAAAGATGCAAATATCTAGTAGGAATCATCGCCATTGTTACGGGCTGAACTTTTTTTTTTTTCGTCATTTTTTGCTCCATTTTACTTTGCTTTTAGTGGTAGATAAGAGGAAAGAAAACTGTAACGGCCATCTAGAGCTGTGCTGATCGTAGTTTGACTCAATGACATTTTTAATTGTTTTTAAGCTCACCCTATATCCCTACTTTACATTATATTACATACACATCACTTGGAATGTAGGCGTATTAATTCAAACGCATATTTCTCAGTAACGGAGGAACGGACTGGCCATGTAAGGCTACTTTCACACTTCAGTTTTTTTACGTCAGTTGAAATCCGGCAAAGATGAAAAAAAGGATCCGTTTCCGTTTGAGAAAAAACTGATGCACCGGATCCTTTTTTTGACGGATCCGTTTTCAGTTGCCAATGTCTCAAATTTAAAGTCATAGTACCCTGGAAAGGAGAGAGAGAGAGAGATTTTTTTGCCGCTTCCAGGGTTAATATTCATGGCAGAGGCAATTTTCTGAGCATGCGCTGTTTAAAAAAAGCGGTCCGGCACAGGAAAAAAACGTTACATGTCACATCTTTTCCAGACGCCGGACACGCCGCGTGCAATGCGGCACCAATGTAACTCAATGGGGAAAAAAGCGGATGCGGCGACACATATCGCCGGATCCAGTTTTGGAAATTTTCGCTGCAGGGCGCCGGATTTAGAAAGCCGGAAGTGTGAAAGTAGCCTAAAGGTATTGCTCAATTTGCCTTTGAAAGAGCTACAGGTTCATATAAATAGTTTGGGAGCTGAAAGATTCCCTTTAACTAAAGATGAGCAGATCCATCCATGGAGAATCGAATTTGAGTCAAATTTTCTGAAATTTTCACAAAAATTGAAACAGTTTGAGATTCGATTGATGGTTCCCCACACTACTGAAACATTACAGCATAGACTAATGTCTTTTTCCATGGATTTGCAGGCCTTTCCATAATGTCCGACAGCTAAGACATCTAGCATCTATGACTGTTGGACATTTGGTGCATGAATATAAATGACGGAGAGTAGGTGCAAATGCAATGCACACATAGCATTACTTTGTAATAGATATGAGTGGATCGATTCGCGAAGGAACAAGTTCAAGTAGAATTGCCTGAAATTCACGGTTTCACGCATATTCAAATATTTTGAGATTCAATTTGTGGTTGACAAAAAACCTGGCCTGGTGCCACTTCCTACACTGCCAAAGCATCAGGGAGCAGAAAGACGTTGTTTTGCATTCCTGGCTTCTTCATAATGCCCTGCAGCTATAACATATTATGAATTATCATACCTTTGTACCATTGTTGTCACTACCTGGGCCATCACAGATCAGCGCTTCCCAGTAGAACACTGTTAGTGCAGCAGAGTCTTTTTCCATCTCCAGAGTCAAGAGTGTAAGCTCTTATGGTCAACAGGGTTCTCTTACTCTCTTGTAGAGTGTAAACTCTTATCATCAGCTAGGTCTTCTTGCTCTTCTATAGAGTCCAAGCTCTTATGGTCAGCAAGGTCTTCTCTCTCTTCTATAGAGTGCAAGCTCTTATAGTCAGCAAGGTCCTCTCTCTTTCTCTTCTGAAGAGTGGAAGCTCTTATATTCTCTCTCTCTCTTTCTTCTCTCCTTCAGGTGAATATTCTGAGCAGCTACTAGCTTTCCAGTATTGAGATTCATGCAAATTTATTTGCCAAAAATCAAATATTGAGGGAAAATTTGGTTAAGCTGGCGAATTTGAAAAAGGATCCACTCATCTCTACTTTTAAGCCTTGTTCTTGCATGATCTTTATTAATGATGCTTGATCATTTTGGGACATGTTAATGTAACCCAGAAAGTAAGTATAGTGAGATGAGCTAACTCATTTTTTTAGTGATTTCAGTGACTCCAATGGTTTTGTGATTGTCGAATGTTACTTTTTGTATTGTGGATGACAACTGAAGACATATTCAGGATTTGCGTCATCAAAAAAAAACTGAGCAATACCTCCTAACTGAATAAAACAAATGTGAAGAGGTGCAAGCTGCTTAAACTGCATTCTATAAAAACTAAAGAGCGAAGTAGCACACTGTAAACACTAAGATGGATGACTAAACTGCATTATTGCTATAAAGAATATATTTGAGTAAAGGTACTTAGAGCACAAAGTGGCCAATTTGTGTGTGCCCACCAGCCAAGTCAAGGTGACCTTTTTCTGATGGGACCCAAGACCTAATATTTAGCAAACATTGACTGAACACTACTGCTATAAGCCTAAGATTGTTTTTAATTGAAGCTGGATAATACATTTACATTTGAAGGCTTTTTATCAAGCGGAAGTATGTCTGATAAATATTGCGTCTAGAGCCACATCTGAGAAATGTCTCCTTGACATGGTTGGTGGGCGCACACAAATTGGTCAATTTGGGCGCTACATACCTTCTCATTTTAATTATATTCTATATGGTAATAATGCTGTTTAAATTTAACATATTTAATGTTAGCTTACATCTTAGCATATATAGTGTGCTGTTGTATTCTTTGGTTTGCATACATTATACATTGATCATACACCATAGATATATTGTGTATTCATCCATAATGCAGATACCAGGTTATTCAGCTGATCACGATACAGTAAGTCTTTCTCTCAGCACACCAAGCTGAGATTGCTAGGATAAGCTGTGGTCAGCTAAGGGGAACTATGGTATCACAAGGCTACCAATTAGCTGACTGGTCACCTATGAAATGCAATGATAGGTGAAGTGGATAGGATGGGAAACACTCCTATTAGTCTCTTTATGTTTTCTCTCATAGAATAATGACCTGTATAGAGTAAAAGGCATATTGACAGGGAATGTATTCATAAGAAAACTCTTTAAAAGAACATTTAAATGGCTGCATCAACTTTGTTGCATCTTTAGATAGACGAAATCAATAAACAGAATGAAAACAAAATTTTGTGTCATCTAAGTTATATGAAAAGAGGAGAACATAAAAGTAAAGTCTTGACTGAAGCAATCTCAATTATTCAATGAGATGCTCAGTAGAACTAATGGTGATATTAAGAGAACACATGAGAAAGTAGATTTTTATTATCAGCTAATGACCAGTTTGTTAGCTAACAGGTTGTAAACACTCAAAGAAGCTGATCGTTAAATGTGGTTACTACATACCCCCAGAGGGATTTACTAGAATTTTAATGATTTCATCAGAAGGCCAAGAAGGGGCAAAATTCTTGATTTAAATGGCTATAGTGCTCGGCCACATTGTCAAATTAAACTGGAAATAACATGTTCTTTGTCAAGAATGGACATTTTTTTTTACCTTAGCAATCACCTACGAATATAGGAAAAGCTCCAATTCTAATGGATAACTGCTCAATAAGTGGCACTTAATCTACATTACTTTGTGCTAAAATTATTCTAAGGGTCCTCCTAAGCAATGTTTCTTTGAGGGAAATTGCAATACTCATTTCAGAACAATCGTTTAATAAAATTTACATGACACTTTCACAGATCTTCATTATTTAAAGTGATCTCTGAGATGGAGGAGAACATTGAGTACTTAACCAACCTGCACTTGAGTCAGTCGCACTGTGTTGTTTGCCTTTATAATAGAGATCCAGCTGCACAAGTACGTCTTTCCTGTTGGAAAAAAAATAATTGTCACTCTAGTTACTTTTTTTTACATATTAATTTCTCTTAAAAGTAACTTTGATCATATATAAACATAGCTATGAAACTTTTTGAAATTAGGCATGTTGACTGAAATTAGGCAAGTTGCCGGAAACCAAGACAGTGTCTAGATCTAGCTATCATTTCTGTAATTACAGGTCATTGGGCTCACTGATAGGTTTATGGCTACTTAGCCAAAAAAATGACCTAAGCATGACCTTGAAATGTTACAAAGCAATTGTCCTACTCTTCTTCCATACATATCTCAGTTCAGAAAGCGAAAATTAGTTTACAGGTGCTACCAAAAAGCCCAAATAATCAATCTCAGAAAATCTGTCAATGGTAATTTTGAGACAAAAATTGCCCCAGTAGACAGGAACGGAGCTGACACAATTAGAATTCAACAAATTGAGTGGATTTTACTGAGAAATTTGATTTGAAGCCAATTCATACTCTGTGAATTGTAGACTTGAGATCTCACTGTGCATGCGCGTTGTAAGGCTGCAGCAACATCAGGATGTCACAACATGTGCCATGGCCTTAAAACGATCACTCTATACTAAGACATCCAGCCACAACTAGGCCGTGACTAAAGTAATCTCTGGCCTATTTACAGGCAGAAGTCCCAACTGAGCATAAAGTGGCCTCACTCACTGGTGGGAAAAAGGAAAAAGGTGGGAATGACTTAAAAGGGAATCGGTGAGGTGATTGGTGAGATGAGGGCTTTTTTTTAAGATTTCTGACAGCAAGATGGAGCAAAATGCACCGCAAATTACAAAAAAATTCAGTTTCCGTAAGACATGGATTTTTGAAAAAATCAAGTAGATCTCAAAACCATTTGAATAAATTTGCCCATCTCTAGTCCTTAAGAACGAAAAGTAGAAGAAACAGTTATTAGAAGTGGAACCAACTGCTGTGAAAAAGCACTGGACATCAGCTCCCGATCCTATTTGCTATAGTTTTTCTAAGCTAGACTATATCCATTTGTTTACTGATTAACCCTTGAACATTGTAAATGCAGTTGTGAAACCTGGACTTCTTTTGTCTTCAGTTCATGGGCTTGTCTTCATCCACGCTGTTCCATGCACCGTCTGGCAAGTCCTGCCTACTGTGTTATCACCTTTGGTCCATGTTGTCCATCCTGACTTACAGCTTAGAGAATCCACATCACCAGGTGAGCCAACAGCTAGTTACCATAGATGGTACCTGAACAGTGACTGAATGTCAACAATGCAGAATCTAACCTGATTTTTAATGGAATTATATCTATAAAGTGTAAGCATTGATAGCATTTTAGAAAAGTGTTACTTTTTTTCAAATCTTGTATATATGCTTTGCACAGTGGATCTTTTGAAAATTTAAATCACAGGTGAATTTTCCCCAAAAATATGATTTGCAGTGAATACATTTTTACGAATTTCAATACTGAAAAGCTTGTGATTGCTTGTATTACAGAGGATAGAGAGAACTTCACTGACCATGAGAGCTCAAAGTTTACAGGCAAGGAAAGAGGCAACCCTACTGTCCATAGGAATTTACACTCTACAGGAGATAGAAGATCCTACTGATCATAGAATCATAGAATCGTAGAGTTGGAAGGAACCTCCTGGGCCATCTGGTCCAACCCCCTGCTCAAAGCAGGATTCGCTAAATCATCCCAGTCAGATGTCTGTTTGAAGACTTCTATTGAAGGAGAACTCACCACTTCTCGTGGCAGCCTGTTCCACTCATTGATTACTCTAACTGTCAAAAAGTTTTTTCTAAAATCTATTCTGTGTCTCCTCCCATTCAGTTTCATCCCATTGCTTCTAGTCTTTCCTTGTGTAAATGAGAATAAAGATGATCCTTCTACAATGTGACAGCCCTTGAGATATTTGTAGACCGCTATTATGTCTCCTCTCAGTCTTCTCTTCTGCAAGCTAAACATTCCCAAATCCTACAACCTTTCCTCATAAGACAGGGTTTGCAGACCGGTCACCATTGTGGTCGCTCTTTTCTGAACTTGCTCCAGCTTGCTGATGTTTTTTTTAAAATGTGGTGCCCAAAACTGGACACAATATTCCAGATGAGGTCTGACAAAAGAGGAGTAGAGGGAAATAATGACTTCACGTGATCTAGACTGTATGCTTCTGTTAATACATCCTAGAACTAGAGCTTACACTCTACAGAAAATAGAGACTTACCCTGTGACTCTGGAGATGAAAAATGACTTTGCCGTACAACTGTTCTCCACTGGGAACCACCAACCTATGATTGCCCAGGTACTGACCACCACTGCTCAAGATATAATAATCTGTAAGATGTCATAGCTGCAGAGTATTATGGGGAGGCCCATGTGGCAACACAAAATAAAGTTTGCTTGCTCTCTGATGTCTCAGCAGTGTGCTAAGAAAGGTGCCGATCGAGTTTTCTTTTTTTTTACAAACCGACAATCAAATCTCAAAATGTTTGAATTCACATGAAACAGCAAATTTTAGGAAATTCTACTCAATCCTCCATGAATCGATCCACCTTTTCTTTTGCAAAGTAAAGCTAAATGGGCAGTATTGTATGTATTTGCAGTTTCTCTAAGTTATTTATATTCATACAGTAAATGTCCAACAGTGAAAATAGAACTGTAATGAATGTAGGTCCTCAAAGACAGTCTGATGTGCTTTCTTATATGGTTAAATTAAAGGTATGCTGAATGGAGGCCAATGCCTGGAGAATGGGTACATATACAGAGATAATGCCATATGTACACATCGAACATACTGTAATGCATGAACGCAATGTGCACTTAGCGAACCATTTTTCTGTCATCCACAAAATTCATATAATCTTTTCCTTCACCATTATGGACAGCTACACCACCACATAGCCAAATTTCCAAGAATTAGTAAATGATCAAGAACTGGAAGCAATTAGTATGGCAACTACAAACCAAATCTTGGTATCTATTATACCCAATCTACTTGCTGTTAAAGGGTCCTATGTTTCAAAACATATTTTATTCAATATGTAAAATAGGGGCAGGTCACGGAGGGATCAGTGACCTGTGAAAAGCCATAGAGATTAATATGTAAGCAGAGCACCATATAAAGACCTCCCTACAGGCTGCCCCAGAGTACGAGAATCTCATTAACTGAAAATTAGAAATAAAGATTAAACAACAATCACAAGATGGATTTCATCAACCAAGGTATCATTATAATCAGTATAACGACGCCAACCTGACACTGTCTGTAGGTTACTTAGCACAATCCTGCTAACATGTTTCTTTAAGAAATCACAAGACCAGTGATGAGGGATATCAGAATGCACTTTTCTGCCCAAAATCCATTGTTTAGCAATCAGCATGAATCCTTTGTACATGCATCCGTAGAAACATTTGGTTGTCAAAAGTGGCAAAAGATAAAAACTGGAGAGAAGGAGGAACGGAAAGGGAAACTTGATGCTTCTGGGTTCTACTAAGCAATTCAGAAGTAAATATACAAAAAAAAGTATAGAGTTGTAATTTGAAGCTTCTGGTTCTTCTGGTTAAATGGGTTTTTCCGGTCCAAAATAATAAGTCAGTAGTCACTCTGTGTGGCTGCAGATTTATGAATCCCCCAGCACATGCTTGTGCGCTGCCGGGATTCTCTGGTTTCTGTCCAGGGATGGGAAGGTAAGTATGCATTATACATACTCCCGTCCAGAACCCGACTAGTGGGCGTGACCTCGCTCCATACACAATGTATTGAGCAAGGCCACACCCTTCCTAGCGATGTGGCCATCCAGTGGGCTCTAAGGGGATTCTTCAGTATGAAGTCACACAAAGCGTGCAGACTTAACAATTGTATATCTTTTAGAATACTGGTGTTTTCCTATTTGGTACAGAGGCTATTGTGATGCCTCAGGAGCCAGTGCCTTGGTGAAACCACTACCTCTGGACCTCTATGGATACTAGAGATGAGCTACTTTGCCTTTTTTCGGGTCGAGTTGGGTTTCATGAAACCCGACTTTTGCAAAAGTCGGGTCGAACGAAATCGGCCGACTATAGGGAAAAGTCGGAGGCCAACTGAAACACGAAACCCAATGCAAGTCAATGGGGAAGCAAAGTCGGCAGGGAGTGGAGGACAGTAAACACACCTACAGTGCCCATTTCAATGCCAAAAACATCAATTCTTATAACTGAAGCTTGTCAACCTTAATTTACTTCCTAATAATAATTACGCATTGAAAACTGGGGGTTATTTGGCTAAAGTTGTGGGGGGGTTGGGCTGGCTCCAGGTTTTCGTGTGCCCTGGGCCAAAGAGTGTCAGTGCGCCCTTTTAACACATACCACAACTCATGATGCTCCGATACGCCACAGAAATATAGGTATAGTACAATGACACAAACTTCACTGCTTACATGACATGACTGATCTATTTTAAATTGTACAATAGCTCAAAAACAGGACAGTATATTACTCCATACAGTGTTATGGCCACCACATTGTGCGCCATTCAGAATAATGAGCCCCATATATTTCTTCATACCAAATAATTAGTCACATATAATGTTCCATACAGTATCTGATGAGCTCCACATAATGCTCCATATATAATGGGCCCCATTTGTAATGCTCCAGTGTACAATATGCCCCTTAGATGCCTGTCCAGTGTCTAATCTGCCCCATTTACATTGCTCCTGTCATGATCTGAGTTTGATCTGACAGATTTAATGTATATAGCGAACTTTTTTCCCTTTGGCTTGGTGCCAAAGTGGGTTGATTGCCCCCGATGGCCATTAGGGTCATTACACGTGGTGTCGTTTGGTCTAAGTTACCCCGGTGGTGGTTAGTGGAATTACACTTTAGTTAAAGTGCACATTTATCATGCAGGTGTGATTGCTGGCTCTGTTATAAAAGAGTCACAGGTGTTGCAATCAGAGTTGGTGATAGTTGTTCATTTGCAACCAACCTTGGTGGAGGAAGGAGCTGGAGAGAGCTCCTTGCAGCACGGTCTGAACCCTTTTGTGGAAGTAGTCAGAGGGGATTTCCTTGCAGCTCTGACAGAGCTTGGTAGCAGCATTTCAGGAGGAGAGCTGCATTCTGGTGGTGGACTCTGTGCTGGAGCATTAGTACAGAGCAAAGCTAAGTGTTTCTTTAGCCCTGTTTGTGACTTTCCTTATGTGTGTTCTAGTACAGTGGTGGGATTAGTTTCTGCACTGACCAATTCCCTAGTGAGGGACTAGATGCAGGGTGAGTCAGGGTTTCTAGGTTCCCGATCGGCGCCCGGTGCGGAACCGGCATAGGGACTGTTGAGGAGTGCAGGGTCTCTGGCTCATGGGAGTGCAGGAGGTCTCCACGTCCCCATTCCCTAGTGCAGGGCCCACCACTGTAATTGTTCCCTGTGTTTACCCTTATTATTTAAATTTGCCAGCTGGAGGCGGTGTATCTGGCTGCACGTTCCATTATCATTTAAATTTGCCTAGCTGGAGGCGGTGTATCCAGGGTCACGTGTGCCACAAGTTCGCCCTGCTGGAGGCGCTGTGTCCAGTCACACGTTGATCGTTACATTATCACCAACCTTAAAACTTTTTTTCTGCTGAGCCATGGACCTAATGCAAACCTTTACCCAGGTACTGCAGACCTTTACTGAAGAGATTAGGGGGCTGCGCAGTGAGATGGTGCAGCAACTGCAGCTGTTGGTGGGCTTTGGAGGTTTGATTCAGGCACAGGCTCAGCCAGAACCCAAGATATCTATCCCGGACCGGTTTTCTGGAGGGAGAGATCAATTCTTGGTATTTCAGCAAGCCTGCAAATTATATTTCAGGCTGCGCCCTTGTTAATCAGGGAGTTAAGAGCATCGGGTAGGAATCATTATGTCCCTTCTGAAGGGGGATCCCCAATCCTGGGCCTTCTCCCTGCCGGACGATTCACCATCTTTAGAGTCCGTGGACAAGTTTCTTGCGGCTTTGGCGCTTGTGTATGGGGATCCTGATGGCGTCTCTCTGGCGGAATCCCGACTCCGTAGGTGTAAACAGGGAGCCCAGGTTGCTGAGGAGTACTGCTCAGAGTTTAGGAGGTGGGCCACTGACACTCAGTGGAATGACCCTGCGCTTAGCAGTCAATTTGTGCAGGGTCTGTCTCCAAAGTTGCAGGACACTCTGGTGCAGTACGCCGCCCCCAGGTTGCTGGAGGCCGCCATGTCCCTTGCCATCCGGGTGGATAGACGCCTTAGGGAAAGACATACACAAAATGTGCCCCCTGTAGTCCTCTACAGGGGGGAGGACCCACCAGTGCGGTTGGTGGAACCCAAGCAGCCCGGTGTTGTTGGTACAAAAAGGGGGTTGCCTGCGGTTCGCCGTGGTGAGGGGGTATGCTTTTCCTGTGGGAAGCCAGGCCATTTCATGGGAGCCTGCCCAGTGCGTGCCAAGTCTCCGAATGAACCTATGCAAGTAGGAGGTGTTGGGTTGAGTTCAGGCCTGCCTACGGTTCAGGGAGTGGTGTCGGCATGTTATTTCTGTGGGAAGACTGGTCATGTCCTTAACCCCTTCACCCCCAAGGGTGGTTTGCACGTTCATGACCGGGCCAATTTTTACAATTCTGACCACTGTACCTTTATGAGGTCATAACTCTGGAATGCTTCCATTGATCCCGGTGATTCTGACATTGTTTTCTCATGACATATTGTACTTCATGTTAGTGGTAAAATTTCATTCAAATAACTTGCGTTTATTTGTGAGAAAAACGGAAATTTGGCGAAAATTTTGAAAATTTCGCAATTTTCCAACTTTGAATTTTTATGCCCTTAAATCACAGAGATACGGCACACAAAAAACTTGATATCTAACATTTCCCACATGTTTACTTTACATCAGCACAATTTTGGAACCAAAATTTTTTTTTGTTAGGAAGTTATAAGGGTTAAAAGTTGACCAGCGATTTCTCATTTTTACAACACCATTTTATTTTTAGGACCACATCACATTTGAAGCCACTTTGAGGGGTCTATATGATAGAAAATACCCAAAAGTGACACCATTCTAAAAACTGCACCCCTTAAAGTGCTCAAAACCACATTCAAGAAGTTTATTAACCCTTTAGGTGCGTCACAGGAATTTTTTTGAATATTTAAAAAAAAAATGAACATCTAACTTTTTTTCATAAAAAAAATACTTCAGGTTCAATTTTTTTTATTTTACCAAGGGTAACAGGAGAAATTGGACTGCAAAAGTTATTGTGCAATTTGTCCTGAGTACGCAGATACCTGATATGTTGGGGGGAACCACTGTTTCGGTGCATGGCAGAGCTCAGAATGGAAGGAGAGCCGTTTGACTTTTTCAATGCAAAATTGGCTGGAATTCAGATTGGACGCCATGTCACGTTTGGAGAGTCCCTGATGTACCTAAACAGTGGAAACCCCCTACAAGTGACCCCATTTTGGAAACTAGACCCCCCAAGGAACTTATCTAGATATGTGGTGAGAACTTTGAACCCACAAGGGCTTTACAGAAGTTTATAACGTACAGCGGTACAATTAAAAAATCATATTTTTTCCACAAAAATGATCTTTTCACCCCAATTTTTATTTTCCCAAGGGTAACAGGACCCTAAAAGTTATTGTGCAATTTGTCCTGAGTACGCTGATACCCCATATGTGGGGGTAAACCACTATTTGGGCGCATGGCAGAGCTTGGAAGGGAAGCAGCGCCATTTGATGTTTCTGGCTGGAATTGAGATCGGACACCATGTCGTGTTTGGAAAACCCCTGATGTACCAAAACAGTGGAAACCCCCACAAATGACACCATTTTGGAAACTAGACCCCCTAAGGAACTTATCTAGATGTGTGGTGAGAACTTTGAACCCCCATGGGCTTCACAGAAGTTTATAACATAAAGCCATACAATTAAAAAATCATATTTTTTCCACAAAAATGATCTTTTCACCCTCAATTCTTATTTTTCCAAGGGTAACAGGACCCTAAAAGTTATTGTGCAATTTGTCCTGAGTACGCTGATACCCCACATGTGGGGGTAAACCACTATTTGGGCGCATGGCAGAGCTCGGAAGGGAAGTAGCGCCATTTGACGTTTTTGGCTGGAATTGAGATCGGACACCATGTCGCGTTTGGAAAACCCCTGATGTACCAAAACAGTGGAAACCCCCCACAAATGACACCATTTTGGAAAATAGACCCCCTAAGGAACTTATCTAGATGTGTGGTGAGAACTTTGAACCCCCATGGGCTTCACAGAAGTTTATAACATAAAGCCATACAATTAAAAAATCATATTTTTTCCACAAAAATGATCTTTTCACCCTCAATTCTTATTTTTCCAAGGGTAACAGAACCATAAAAGTTATTGTGCAATTTGTCCTGAGTACGCTGATACCCCACATGTGGGGGTAAACCACTATTTGGGCGCATGGCAGAGCTCGGAAGGGAAGCAGCGCCATTTGACGTTTTTGGCTGGAATTGAGATCGGACACCATGTCGCGTTTGGAAAACTCCTGATGTACCAAAACAGTGGAAACCCCCCACAAATGACACCATTTTGGAAACTAGACCCCCTAAGGAACTTATCTAGATGTGTGGTGAGCACTTTGACCCCCCCCAGTGCTTCACAGAAGTTTATAATGCCCGGGCGTGAAAATAAATAATTCGTATTTTTTCCACAAACATGATCTTTTAGTCACCATTTTTTTATTTTCCCAAGGGTACCAGGAGAAATTGGACCCCAAAAGTTGTTGTCCAATTTGTCCTGAGTATGCTGATACCCCATATGTGGGAGAAAACTACTGTATGGGCACACGTCGGGGCTCGGAAGGGAAGTAGTGACGTTTTGGAATGCAGACTTTGATGGAATGGTCTGCGGGTGTCATGTTGCCTTTGGAGAGCCCCTAATGTACCTAAACAGTGGAAACCCCCCACAAATGACCCCATTTTGAAAACTAGACCCACTAAGGAACTTATCTAGATGTGAGGGGAGCACTTTGAACCCCCAAGGGCTTCACTGAAGTTTATAATGCCAGGGCATGAAAATAAAAAAATCGTATTTTGTCCAGAAACATGATCAATTAGTCCCCAATTTTTTCATTTTCCCAAGGGTAACAGGAGAAATTGGACCCCCAAAAGTTGTTGTCCAATTTGGCCTGAGTACGCTGACACCCCATATGTGGGAGAAAACTACTGTATGGACACACGTCGGGGCTCGGAAGGGAAGCAGTGACGTTTTGGAATGCAGACTTTGATGGAATGGTCTGCGGGTGTCATGTGCGTTTGGAGAGCCCCTGATGTACCTAAACTATTGAAACTCCCCACAAGTGACCCCATTTTGGACACTAGACCCCCCACGGAACTTATCTAGATGTGTGGTGAGCACTTTGAACCCCCAAGTGCTTCACAGAAGTTTATAACACTCGGACGTGAAAATAAAAAAATCATTTTTTTCCACAAAAATGATATTTTTGCCCCCAATTTTTTATTTTCCTAAGGGTAACAGGAGAAATTGGACCCCAAAAATTGTTTTGTAATTTGTCCTGAGTAGGCTGATACCCTACATGTGGGGGTAAAACACTGTTTGGGCGCATGGCAGAGCTTGGAAGGGAAGGAGCACCATTTGACTTTTTCAACTCAGAATTGGCTGGAATTGAGATCAGACGCCATGTTGCATTTGGAGAGCCCCTGATGTGCCCAAACAGTGGAAACCCCCAATTATAACTCCAACCCTAACCCCAACACACCCCTAACCCTAATCTGAGCCCTAACCCTAGCCCTAACCCTAGCCCTAACCCTAGTCCTAACCCTAACCCTAGCCCTAACCCTAACCCTAGCCCTAACCCTAAGGCTGTGTGCACACGCTGCAGATTTTGCTGCGGTTCCGCAGCGGTTTTGGCTGCTGTGGACCCGCAGCAGTTTCTGCTGCGGTGTACAGTACCATGATTCCCTATGGGATTCAAAAACCGCAGTGCAGACGGTGCGGAATTTTCCGTGCGTATTATCTGCGGTTTTCAATCCGCAGAAAGAATTGACATGTCAATTCTTTCTGCGGATTCTCCTGCGGTTTGCCATCTCCTCTATTGAGGAGATGAAAAACCGCAGGACAAAACCGCAGAGCAATCCGCAGGTAAAACCGCAGGTCTTTTGACCTGCGGTTTCACCTGCGGATTTTACAAAATCCGCGCGGATGAATCCGCACCTAATCCGCAGCGTGTGCACACAGCCTTACCCTAACGGGAAAATGGAGATAAATACTTTTTTTTAATTTTATTATTTTTCCCTAACTAAGGGGGTGATATCGGGGGGTTTGATTTACTATTTATGGCGGTTTTTATATTTGGCAGCTGTCGCACGCTAAAAGACGCTTTTTATTGTAAAAATAGTTTTTGCATCACCACATATTGAGAGCTATAATTTTTCCGTATTTTGACCCACCGAGTCATATGAGGTCTTATTTTTTGCGGGACGAGTTGTCGTTTTTATTGGTACCATTTTCGGGCACGTGACATTTTTTGATCGCTTTTTATTCCTATTTTTGGGACGCAGAATGAACAAAAACCAGCGTTTCATGAATTTCTTTTGGGGGGGTGCGTTTACACCATTCCGCGTGCGGTAAAATTGATAAAGCGGTTTTATTCTTCGGGTCAGTACGGTTACAGCGATACCTGATTTAGGTCGTTTTTTTATGTTTTTGTCAGTTTTATGCAATGAAAACTATTTTCTATAAAAAATAATTATTTTTGCATCGCTTTATTCTGCGAGCTATAACTTTTTTATTTTTTTGCTGATGATGCTGTTTGGCAGCTCGTTTTTTGCGGGACAAGATGACATTTTAAGCGGTACCATGGATATTTATATGCGTCTTTTTGATCGCGCGTTATTACACTTTTTGTTTGGCAGTATGATAATAAATCATTATTTTTTGCTTCGTTTTTTATTTTTTAAGGGGTTTGCTAAAGGGGTTAAATAATGGGACAGTTTTATAGGGTGGGTCATTACGGACGCGGCGATACCTAATATGTGTACTTTTATTGTTTTGTTTTTTTTATTATTTCCAAAAAATGGATTTATTGGGGGAATATTTTTTTTTTTTTTTCTAATTTATTTGGCGATTTTTTTTTAATTATTTTAACACTTTTTTTTATTTTTTTTTTACTTTATTAAATAGTCCCAGGTGGGACATCACTGTCCTGTGACAGATCGCTGATCTGTCACATCACAGATCACTGTGACAGATCAGCGATCTGACACAGGCACTGCAAAAGGCTTCCTCATGCCTGCGCTTTGCAGGCACTGAGGAAGCCAGCTTCCTCAGGCCCCCGAAGGCCCCCGTCGCCATCTTGGATTCGGGGGCCTGGAGGAAAGGAGTCCCCCGCAGCAGCGCTGCACATTGCGCTGCCGTGGGGGGCTCAGGGAAGCACAGAGGGAGCCCCCTCCCTGCCGATGCTTCCCTTTAACCCCCGGTACACCGCGATCATGTTTGATCGCGGTGTGCAAGGGGTTAACGTGTCGGGGGCGGTCCGTGACCGCCCCTGACACATTGTGCCGGGTGTCAGCTGTGATAATCAGCTGACACCCGGCCGCGATCAGCGGCGCTCACCACGTGGGCGCCGCTGATTGCGCCGACGTACTATCCCGTCCATGGGCATAGGGGCCCAGGTCCCATGGACGGGATAGTACGTTGGATGGCAGAAAGGGGTTAAGGCTTGCCCATTGCGCGCCAAATTATCTGTGTCATCTCAGAAGCCGCATACCCCTGGTCATTTGGAGGGAGACGACCAGGGAGTGTACATTTCCTCCTCCATTGTGCCCTCCCAAGGTATCATGTCAGCAGAAGTGTTGGCTGGCGGGATACCGGAGGTGGTACCGGTGCTTGTGGACAGCGGAGCAGGAGTCAGTCTGGTGGCTGCTCGCTTTGCCCAGACTCATGGCCTGAAGTGTAGGACGCTGGCCCAACCTATAAGCGTCCAGGCCATTAACTCTGTTCCACTGAGCCAGGGGAGCCTTACCCAAGTCGTAGAAAACATCCATCTGCGTATAGGACATCATGAGGAGTCCTTGTCATGCTACGTCTTGGAGGGAATGTCAGTACCTATCGTTTTAGGCTTCCCTTGGCTGAAAAAACACAACCCGGTGATAGATTGGCAAGCGAGGGAAGTAGTCAGCTGGGGGCAGTCATGTGAGGGCTGCTGCCTAGGGACTACTGTCTCTACCATCTCTCTTCAACAGACCCCTTCCTCTCCAGTGAGAGCAGCGGATGTGCTGCAGGAGAGTAGGGGCAAGTCTCAGCCCTTGCCGCTAGCCAACCCTGTGAGGCAAAGACCTCGTGGTGGAAAGGGTTGGAGGGTGGTGTACCCCATGGTGAAGTGTGGGGGCGTGAGTGTGTTGACACAGGGGGACGCCTCTGTTGTCAATTCCAGAAAGAGTTCTCCAAGTGGTGACAAACGAACGAGTGGCAATAAACGTTCAGGTCCGGACCTGTGTGTGAATGAGCATGTATGGGTGGCCACCAAAAAGCATCCAGTGGAAGTGTGTTGTGGAGTCTTACCAGCTCGTACCAAACATACACATACACAACTCGTTCCCCAGGTCGGCGCTGTGGAGATGTGTGGTACCTCCAGAACATACATTGCCAATACCAACGGTACTCGTTTGTCATAAACCTGAGGTTCAGGTAGTGGGGGTGTTAAACTCTGGATCTGGGCATCCCCGCTGTAGGGTGTTCCCTAATGAGGAGCGGTCTTGAGGGTCCAGAGGCCCCTCATTAAGGGGAGGGTACTGTCATGATCTGAGTTTGATCTGACAGATTTAATGTATATAGTGAACTTTTTTCCTTTGGCTTGGTGCCAAAGTGGGTTGATTGCACCCGGTGGCAATTAGGGTCATTACACGTGGTGTCGTTTGGTCTAAGTTACCCCGGTGGTGGTTAGTGGTATTACACTTTAGTTAAAGTGCACATTTATCACGCAGGTGTGATTGCTGGCTCTGCTATAAAAGAGTCACAGGTGTTGCAATCAAAGTTGGTGATAGTTGTTCATTTGTAACCAACCTTGGTGGAGGAAGGAGCTGGAGAGAGCTCCTTGCAGCACGGTCTGAGTCCTGTTGTGAAAGTAGTCAGAGGGGATTTCCTTGCAGCTCTGACAGAGCTTGGTAGCAGCATTTCAGGAGGAGAGCTGCATTCTGGTGGTGGACTCTGTGCTGGAGCATTAGTACAGAGCAAAGCTAAGTGTTTCTTTAGCCCTGTTTGTGACTTTCCTTATGTGTGTTCTAATACAGTGGTGGGATTAGTTTCCACACCAACCAATTCCCTAGTGAGGGAATAGGTGCAGGGTGAATCAGGGTTTCTAGGTTCCCGATCAGCGCCCGGTGCGGAACCGGCATAGGGACTGTTGAGGAGTGCAGGGTCACTGGCTCAAGGGAGTGCAGGAGGTCTCCACGTCCCCATTCCCTAGTGCAGGGCCCACCACTGTAATTGTTCCCTGTGTTTACCCTTATTATTTAAATTTGCCAGCTGGAGGCGGGGTATCCAGTTTTACGTGTACTTCTTAAATTCGCTAGCTGGAGGCCGTGTATCCGGCTGCACGTTCCATTATTATTTAAATTCGCCTAGCTGGAGGCGGTGTATCCAGGGTCACATGTGCCATAAATTTGCCCTGCTGGAGGTGCTGTGTCCTGTCACACGTTGATCGTTACAGCTCCAGTACATCATGGGCCTCATGGATGATGCTCCAGTGTATGATGGGCTCCAATAATGCTCCATATATAATGGGCCCCATTTGTAATGCTCCAGTGTATAATGTGCCCCATAGATGCTGCTCCAGTGTCTGATCTGCCCCATTTACATTGCTCCAGTACATGATGGGCCTCATGAAATGATGCTCCAATGTATGATGGGCTGTAATAATGCTCCATATATAATGGGCCCCATTTGTAATGCTCCAGTGTATAATGTGCCCCTTACATGCTGCTCCAGTGTCTGATCTGCCCCATTTACATTGCTCCAGTACATGATGGGCCTCATGGATTCATGGATGATGCTCCAGCAAAGTAAAGAGGAAGTTCTGCTGAGGAAATAGAGACAGTGGAAAGGCTCCAGAGAGGACTGACAGTTGAGGCGGTCATGGGGAGGGTGGCCAGAGGACGGTAGCCGCAGACGAAGACGGCCTGGGGCTATCATACGGACGGTGTGCTCAGACTGGTGCAGCGCTGTGGTGGTTGGGCCTAGGCCAGCCACAGTGGAAGAGCCACAGAGGACGCCACGATTATAGTTACAAAGGAAGTGAAGGTACTGGGGCCTGTGTACAGAGAAATATGAAACGGCTGTGGTGAACTGCTGTTGTTGACAGAAGGATGGGCACTAAAAACGGACCTGTTCAATACAAACTCTGTCTCAGTCTCTTGTTTGTCTGCGGCAAGAAGAGGGCCCCCCCCCACAGTTGGTTATCCTACAGATGATACCTTAATACAAATTTTTGAAACAAAGTACTGTATCAGCACATACCAGGTGTGTCCAGTCTAGGTTAAATTTCCGTCTATACTTCCAGAGTCAGACACAGACACTTACAGGCTCACTATGTATTACACCAGAATTAAAAAAGTAGAAAAAGGGAAAGGTATTCATAGCGTACATCAGTATACAGTGTTGTAGTACTTTTAAATCTTTGTATACATTTCAATCTCAGGAAGCCAGTCAAGAATCTCCGCTACTAGAAAATACATGGATACAAGTATAGACGCAAAGTCGAGTGTTTAGCAGAAATTTTGGAATTACTCATCACGGGAAAACCTCCCGGTATACTTTATGTTGCAGATGCGATGCAGACCCTCAATTACTGTGTCTGTGGAGATAGCGAAAAAGGTTCTCTGTGAAGAAAGGATTGCTTTATCGCAGTAGCGTGGATCTCATCACCGTTACTCGTCTCCATCAAATTGTGATCACAGGGAGAGATGTACCCATGGTCCTCACTGCCTATCATGATGTGTCTGGTCATTTTGGAGTGCAAAAGACAGAAGCCACAGGCCGTAGGCGATTCTATTTGATTGGCATGAGAGGAGACATTGAAAAATGGTGGCAGGAATGTCACACGTCTGTGACTATCACAACTGTGAAAGGTGATCATAAACCACCACTGCATCCGCTTGTAAGTTGACGTCCATTTCAAATGGTAGCCATTGATCATCTGAAGGTAGAGGCCAGCAGGACAGGCCATAGCTACATCTTAACCATCATTGATCAATACACCAAATTTCGAGTGCCATCCCTGTGAAGGATTTAACTGCCCAGACTACACAGCGGTGGAGCAGGAAAAGGTAAGTATTGCAACTTGCAAGTGCTGTGGCCATGACCAAGCAGGGGGGGCACAATCGTGGTCGACGGTACTGGCACAGGGCCCCTCATAGTACACTGGTGTGTCTGACGGCGAGTGGGCCCTCCCACCGTCTGAGACACTGTATTGTACTATGAGGGACCCTGTGCCATTGCTGGCGGCCATCAGTGGGCCCATCCACCTGTTCAGAGCAATAGCACTTGCCGGGGTGCGCCAGGTCTTGACCCCAGTCGTTGGGGGAGGGGTGGGCAGCCCAGTTAGGGAGGTTTAAAAATTGGCATATGTAGATGTGTTGGCTGGACATTCAGCTGCTGCAAAGGGCGTAATTGGGCAAGTCCGAGGAAGAGGAGAAAGAGAAAGAGGAGGTGTGCTTAATGGTGGCGGTGGTCTTAAAGTGGGGGTAGCGATGGAGCGTTGTGGGCTACCTTCAGTCGGAGCAGGTGCACATGTGCTACCTGAGGTTTTGTAGTGCGTCCACGCTTGCAAGTGCATGTTGATTAAATGTCTAAGCATGCAACTGGTATTCAAATTTCTGAGTTGTTTACCTCGGCTAAAGGTCCTTCTGCACTTCTTACAGGTAACCTTTGCCTCATCAGTAGGATTTTGGACAAAGAAGTGCCACACTGCACTCTTCCTACTATGGTAAACATTTTCTGGCCTTGCACGCTGTGCTAATTTGACCGTCTGGTCAAGCTGTCCTGCAACTCTTTTTGTTTTTGTTCTACGTTTTAGGACAGCTGCAGGCCTGCTAGATAACCGCTGCTGTGATGTCAATGCCTGCTGCGGATCCTTCTTATCTGAACTATGGCCAGCGCCACCCTCCTCCCCCAATGGATGCCAATCCGGGTCCAGAAATAGGTCATCCATCACCTCCTCTTCAAATTCATCTGCACCTTCCTCTTTACCTTCCTCTGTGTCACCGTGTAAGGTGGTATGGTATGCGGGAAGGGGCAACTGGGTTTCATTAGGGTCAGATTCTGGCTCAATAGACTGCGAGGGCAATGTAGTGCTGTGGGTCAGTGTACCAGCAGAATCATCTAGCAATGGCTGTGCATCAGTGCAGTCCATGTAAGATTCATCTTGGACTGGGGAATTCAGGATTTGACTGGATAACCCAGGCATGGTATGTGAAAAGAGCTCCATAGAGTAATCTGCAGTGTGGGCTGCCGCGTCCTTAACGTTTGGTGGGGGTGAAGGACACAAGGAAAGGGGTTTTTTATGACCAGAACCCTGCACTGACGACTCCATGCTTGCAGGTTTCGACCGTTCAGAAGAGGAGGCAATAGAGCTGGTGGCTGTTTCGGCAATGTACGCCAAAACCTGCTCCTGATGCTCCGGCTTTAAAAGCGATTTTCCTACTCCAAGAAAAGGCAACCTTACAGGCCTTCTTGGGCCAGAGGATGACGCAGGCTCAACACCTCCTGCCTTAGCTGCTATTGTGCTTTTGCCAGAACCAGCCGATGCACCACCACCATCAGTACCAGCCACGCCCCCCTGCCCACGTCTGTGGACTGTTCCACCATACTTCCTCATGTTTGGGAAAATGTAACCAAAATACCAGCAGAGAGATGGTACTGTATGAGGAGCATCCAGCCGTGTAAGGTGTATTAAACAAACTAAATCAAAGTATACATTATGTTAGTCACAGACGTTCTCACAGTATGTATTTGACCGTAATCCAACAAGCAGATATACGGAACTGTTTGAAAAACGGACACGACTCTAAGGTGTAGGTCTGGAAAAATGGACAAACTCCTTGTTTTTTTTTTCCAGAGTCACACACAGGTAGCTTTTATTTGTCCGTGATACCAGCCGGAATACACGGTAGTGTGTGAGAAGCGTACACCGCTGTACGATGTGTGTATGTAAAATTGTCAAGCTCCGTGTATTTGTATACGGACTGACACAAGCTGTCTCTGTCTAGTTTTGACTGTAATCAAACAGCAGATATACGAAGCTGTTTGAAAAACCGACACGACTCTAAGGTGTAGATCTAGAAAAACGGACAAACTCCTCGACTTTTTCTTCCCGAGTCACACCCAGATAGCTTCTATTTGTCTGTGATACAGCCTGATTACACGGTAGTGTGTGAGGAGCGTACACCGCTAGACGATGTGTGAAAAAATGAACGCTCAGTAACTCACCAGGACAAAATAATAAAATTTGGAGTGCTTTGAAAAAAGCAGTTTGAACAGCTGTGTGCACACAGCAATGCAGCTAGCAGGTAGCCTTAAAAGGCAGCCTAATCACCACCAGCGCTGCTGCACAAAACAAAAATCCTCCCCTTTCACTGCACACTAACTGTACAGTGAAAAGCGCTATCAGCAGAAGCAGTTTTTTTTTTCTTCTTCCCTGCCTAACGCTCTCCCTATTCAGAATCAGCAGCAGCTCTCCCTATTGTAAGATCGGCAGAAGTAAGATTGCAGGTGGCGTTCACAGCCTTTTATACCCCCTGTGACGCCACACAAAGCCAGCCAATCACTTCAATGCCCTTCTCTAAGATGGTGCTGGCCGCTGCCTATGTCATCGCGTTGCCCACAGTGTGCGTCCTCCATCATTGGGTGAGAAAAGGTGCTGAAAGCATAATTTGAAACGCGACTTTGGCGCTCGGGTCGCTGACATTATGGCCGACCTCATGCTATGGTCGGGTCTCGTTTCATGAAACCCGACTTTGGTGAAAGTCGGTGATTTTTTAAATTGACTGACCTGTTTCGCTCAACTCTAAAGGATACCCCTTAATAATTGCAGAGTCATGTATTGCTGGGTTAGCATGAGAAGAATATACATGCTATATATTCTTATTATCAATGGCTCACAAGTGAGACATAAAATAGTGTGTAGCTTCATCAACTTGTTGTCATTGACATGGCTGCTCAAGTGCAATGTAGTCCAGTGGAAGAAAGATAACTGTGCAAAGAAAATTGAGAATATGAAAAAAGTCAGTTCTTTCCAGTATTTCCTAGTGCTGAGTTTATTTGATTCAGAGTTCATTAAGTTTAGTATTAAAAGTTTATCTCCATCACATGTAAAGGTTAAAGCAGTTCTGAGTGCGTGAAAAAAATCACTGAAAAGTCATATCTATAAAACTTTACAGACTTTATTCTTGGACTTCAAACGGATCCTCGGGCTGTTAAAAATGCACACACAAAGGATAAAAGCACAGCATGTACTAATGCAAGTTGTATGTAAAGTTTATTGACCAGGCCGGTCTACCTATCTGTCTATCTATCTGTATTATATTACTCTTTCTCTCTGTCCATCTCTCCACCACTCCAGATATATCTGGAGTGACTATGTGCCCCACTCAAACACTGCGTACTTAAATAACCCCTTAACGTGGATTTCTGGTATCAGAAAACCCTTGCTCCCCCGGCTGCCCGGCTGTATTTTGCTTTAAAAATAAAAACGCTACTTCATTCACTTTCCTTGGGTCCAGCATTGAGTTTGCACAGTTGCTCCCGGTGTCTGAGATTGTTTGTAGCGCTAAAGTCACATTGACATTACTGCAGCCAACCAGTGAGCACAGCAGCTCTGCCCGAGTTGACCACCAGTCGCTCAGTGCTCAGTTACTGGCTGCAGCACTCTGTATGTGTTGTCAGCACTGTAGACAACAACACACTCCGGGAGCTGCTGCAAAGACTCAGCGCTGGACCAAGCAAGGATGAGAAAAAACACAGCCTGTTTTTTTAAAATGCAAAGCAAAGCGACAGGTGTTTTCTGAAATTTGAAAACCCTTTTAAGACTTCTCACATGGCCAGATGGGCCTTATCATCCCTCATGGCATGGAAATGGATTGAAAGATAAGGAATACTTTTGTGCAATGCTAATATTGCATATGTTTATATTATGGCTTAACATTGCTTTGCATGTGTAACCTTCATCATTATGATGACTTTTAAGTTGTAAAATGGACTTTTATGTTCAAGATGCCAATAACATGATATTTAGCTACAAAATATATGAAGATCAATAAATAGCTTTAGGGCTCATACCCATATGCGAGAAAAAAATGGTCCGATTTCCGGACTGAAAAAACGGACGAATGCGATGCGAGTGTCATGCCAGTGTAATGCGATTTCCGTGCGATTTTTCTACAGAACATCCGTATGACGTGCGTATGCAATCCGCATGCAATGCGATTTTAACATGAGGTTTTACATAGAGCAGTTCTCTCTATGTAAAAACTCGTGTTAAAATAGCATTGTTAAAAAAAACTGCACCCATCGTTTTAAAACAAAATAATCTTCAAAACATATATATATATAGATATAGATAGATATATGGATATAGTAAAAGCCGGGAGATGCCGCGTACAGTAAAGAGTAGAATAGGTTAGAATAGAATAGATAGAATAGATATATGCGTAGAATATGTGTGTATATATATATATATATATATATATATATATAATAGATAGATAGATAGACACATGTCACACACATATATCTATATCTATATACTGTATATATATATTTCAGATAGCAGAATAGCCGTTAATTCATTTGTCGGCTTTTGTGTAATAATTGCAAAAACCGACAGGATATGACACATGGTTTACATATAGTAAACCATTGCATATCATTAAGATTTATATATGTCCCTGACTAATAATGTTAGTAGTGTATGTGTGTAAAATTTTGGAGCTGTAGATGTTAAATTAAAGGATTAATTCATGGAAAAAAAAATTGCATGGGCTCCCACGCAATTTTCTCGGCCAGAGAGGACAAGCCAGTGACTGAGGGCAGAAATTAATAGCCTATTTTTGGCAGCAGCTTCTTATTGGCCAGTTATTTATCAATCCACTACCCACATTTAACTCCCTGTTAAACATGCCCCCTGATGAAGGCTCTGGGTGAAACGTGCGTTGAGGCTGGTGGACCAGGGCGCATGTACTAGACCCCCCTTTTCACTGACATATCATCTTTTGTGTAAGTACTTACCTTATGCATTTTTTCACTAAACTATTTAGTACCAATCATGACACTTGTTAGTTGACTTGAATTATTATGTAGATGGGGTTGTTTGTCCTATTTGGAATCTGTCGTGTTACTTTACATTTCTTACTTTGTACATGTTACTGGTGCCACTTCAAGGAACATTCTGTTTTGGTAAATGTATGTCTTTTTTATTAATAATAATAATTTTATTTCTATAGCGCCAACATATTCCGCAGCACTTTACATTATAGAGAGGACTTCTACTGACAATAGACATTACAGCATAACAATAAACACAGGTCAAAACAGATACCAAGAGGAATGAGGGCCCTGCTCACAACCTTACAATCTAGGAGGAAAAAGGGGAGACACGAAAGGTGGATGGTAACAATTGCTTCCATTGTTCGGAGCAGCCATAGTGTATGAATCGAGTGTTCCTGTAATGCTGCATGAACAAGTTAACAGCCTAAGTATATAACAGTACAGACACAGAGGGCTATTAGATGCGAGGAATCTGAATATGGTAAAAAATATTTGAATGGGCCACACAGGCATAATTAGGTTAATGCATTGAGGCGGTAGGCCAGTCTGAACAAATGCGTTTTTAAGGCACGCTTAAAACTGTGGGGATTGGGGATTAATCATATCAACCTGGGTAGTGCATTCCAAAGAATTGGCGCAGCACGTGAAAAGTCTTGGAGACGGGAGTGGGATGTTTTGATTATTGAGGATGTTAACCTCAGGTCATTAGCAGAACGGAGGGCACGGGTAGGGTGGTAGGCTGAGACAAGGGAGAAGAAGTAGGGTGGTGCTGAGCCATGGAGAGCTTTGTGGGTGAGGGTAATAAGTTTGTACTAGATTCAGGAGTGGATGGGTAACCAGTGTAATGGCTGACACAGAGGCATCGGTATAACGATTGGTGAGGAATATAATCCTGGCTGCAGCATTCAAGACAGATTGGAGACGGGAGATTTTGCTAAAAGGGAGGCCGATTAGTAGAGAGTTACAATAGTCCATATGAGAATGAATAAGAGAAACAGTAAGAGTTTTTGCAGAGTAGAAAGTAAGAAATGGTCGAATTCTTGAAATGTTTTTGAGGTGCAGATAACAAGAGCGAGCCAGAGATTGGATGTGGGAGGTGAATGAAAGCTCGGAATCAAGTATGACCCTAGGACAGCGGGCATGTTGCTGGGGAGTAATGGTGGAACCACACACAGAAATGGCAATGTCGGGCAAAGGTAGGTTAGTAGAGGAAGGATACATGAGGAGTTCAGTTTTTTCCAGTATTGAAATCTTTTCAAGTGTATTTAACAAATTGTTAGCTTTTATGAGACTTTGTGTGCCCCAATTTTGACATATTGGCTGGTAGATTAGTTTCAGTGTGTCTCTCTAATATTTTCCTCTTGATTGCTCAATTTTTTGTGTTGGTATTCATGAAACTTTTTGAGCACTTTTATTATACTTTATTACATTTCCTTATAAATGTTGCCCTCACCTAAGTAGCTCTTAAGAACATCATATGAACTTCTTTTCAATTATCTGAAGTTGAGAATAAGGAAAGTCTACAAGATTTGGATTATGTGTATGCTGGGATGAAATAGTCAGAAAATAGGAGTTTAAATCCACAGAAGATTAATTCCAAATAGCCGGTAAGAATAAACACAATAATTTATTGTTTATATGTTATAATTACTAGTGATGAGTGAAAGTGCTGGGATAAGGTGTTATCTGAGCATGCTCGGGTGCTAACCGAGTGTCTTCGGCATGCTCGAAAAATATGTTTGCGTCCTCACTGCCACATGTCTCGAACGGCTGCAACACATGCAGGCATTGGCTGTTTGTTAGGCAATCCCTGCATGCGTTGCGGCTATCAAACAGCCATGAGACATGTAGACAGGGACTCTAACATATTTTTCGAGCACGTTGAAGACACTCAGTGAGCATACGAGAATCCTTGGATAACACCTTATCCAAGCATGTTCACTCATCACTAATAATTATGTATAAAGCCAAAAACTTAACCAGTTTTGTTTTGTTAAACTCGTTAGTATTTTTGCTGTGGAGTCAAAAACTAGTTAGTGTTTTTGTTGTATACCTAAATAAAATATTTCATCCATACTTACCTGCTATTTGGAATCAATCTTCTGTGGACCTTGACGGCACAATTCTGTATTCCAGCTATTACATTCCAGCATATCTATTACCCGATCATGCACTTGATCAGGGAAGAAGAGCTGTAGCAACCAACAAACAGAGGGGAGCGTATAATTGTACACACCAATTGCCTACATAAATATTCCACTAAAGGAAGACACCGCCATCCACTAAAATGATACATTTTGAAAGTCGGCAGATAGAGTGATGGCAATCCTGTGTAAGATTTTAAATCTCAGGAACCAAAAAAGCTAAAGGAGGGGTTTGTAAGATGAGAGATATGTGGGAAATGTAATTTTTTTCATGCTGACTCCTTTCTCAAAGACTTATCATCATCAGGACACGGCACTCAACGGTAAAATATTTTCAGCCTCTCATCTACATGCAAAAGTGGTGAACTCGTTTTTTTTCTTTTTATCCGCCTTGATAGAGAGGCAGTGGTGTTCAGAATCAAAGTAGTCACAGCCAAGCACATTCTAAACTATGGGTGCAAAATTTGGGACCCGTGATACTATTTCGTGTGCCCACCATCTATCTGGTCATAGACATGCTGTCTTGTGTGTGATGGCTTCTGACATATATATTCCTTGACAGAGAGATGAGCTATGGTGCAGTGAAGAGCAAAAGTAGATAAGTACCTATGGTTCACTATGTGTCCTTCTCTGGGATCCTCAAATATAAGCAGAATGGGGAACTCCTGACTAGTACTCTAGAAAGGAGTTGATGATGAGGCTTTCATCAATGTAGCTTTATTAGACTAGTGAAACACATTTTAGCAACTCACATTAAAGGGAATCTGTCACCCCATTTTAGCCCTATCAGCTGCCGGCACTGCCATCAGGGGCTTATCTACAGCATTCTGTAATGCTGTAGATAAGCCCCCGATGTAACCTGAAAGATAAGATAAACAAGTTAGATTATTCTCACCCTGGCGTCGGGTCCAGTCCGATGGGTGTCGTGGTCCTGTCCGGCGCCGTGAGCAAGGCGCAGGACCTTTCTGACCTTTCCCGGCGCCTGCGAACTGTAGTACTTTACTCTGCCCTCAACAGGGCAGAGAAAGTATGCCTGCGCAGGAGCCGAGGCAGAGGTAAGAAGGGGGACGGCATTGTACGAAGATGGGAGGCGCCGGACAGGACCACGACACCCACCGCACCCCCCGGTGCGTATAGTCTAGCTCGTTTTTCTTATCTTTCAGGTTACATCGGGGGGGGCACATCTACAGCATTACAGAATGCTGTAGATTAGCCCCTGATGGCAGTGCCAGCAGCTGATAGGGCTAAAAATAGATGACAGATTCCCTTTAACTAGAAGGAGCAGCATGCATGTTATCTTCCTTTCTAGAAGAAGGTGAAAAGGTGGTTCCTCATTTTCATGGCAGTTGGGCGCCCTGGACCTGTAACTTCCATGTATCTGACTTTTAGGGTATTTAGTTAGAATATTTTATAAAGTGCCCAGATCATAATGCTGCTTTTGTTTTTGTTTTTCTGCCCTTGGAATTGATTCTTCAATCTGACAATATGGCCCTTGGATCAGAAATGGTTGTGTAATCCTTTTTTAAACATTGCAACATGACACTGGCACTGTCCTTGAAATTGACAATACCGGGCATGCCCTCTCATCAGAAGTCTCTTAATTTGCAACAGTTTGCTTATGGATTACCCATAATTGAATACGTGTCATGGTTTGGTTATTTGCATTCTAGCATTTCTAGGTACCACATGTTTCTCCCTTAGAATATCTAGATAATTGCCATTCAGTGTATTTGCCCATCCACAGGCACATTTACCCATCCCCAAAAGATATAAGAATTACTCTGAAAACCACTCCAGTAAATCCTTTTCATCTCAAATGGATTTATGGATTAACAGTACTCTATTTAAAAACATTGGCAGCTGTTTCAACCTACCCCAGATGTCCTCCTTGTTCATGAAAGCAATGGCTTACATTTTAATCAAGCTAATCAGCAAACATGTTAATACGTTGCAATAGGATTTTCCAATATACAGCTTTTGACCTTCATTAGAGGTGACGCACCAGGAGCAAATAGCAGGAAAAAAGTGTTAAAAAGTAATTATTTATATAGTTTTACTAACAAGTTCCTGGAAAACTTACCTGCAAACATAGTTCTACTATTGTGTATTGCTATGTTTTAATAAATGATATCCATTTCTATTAGTTAAAATATTTTCAGAAATTCTCCATTAGTAAAGCTCCTAAGCTTGATTGATCCACCCCCATTCTTCATGGTTGGTGAGATGTTCTTTTCCTGAAATTCTGAGCCTTTTTTTCTCCACACATACCTTTGATCATTTAAGCCAAATAATTATATTTTAACCTTATTGGTCCACAGGACTTGTTTCCAAAATGCATTAAGCGTGTTTAGATTTTCTTTTCCATGCTTCTGATGTTGAATTTTATGGTGAGGACACAGGAGAGTTTTTTCTGATGACTCTCCATAAAAGCCATATTTTTGCAGGTGTCTATAAACAGTAGAACAATGTACCACAACTCCAGAGTCTGATAAATCTTTCTGAAGGTCTTTTGTGGTCAAGCGGGGATTCTGATTTCCATCTCCAGCAATCCCATTACGACTCTCACTGAAATTTTGCTTGGTCTTCCAGACTTTATTTTGACCTGCACAGTTCCTGCCATTTCTTAATTACATTTTGAAACCAAAGAAAGGGCAACAAGAAAATGCTTTGCTATCTTCTTATAGCCTTCTCCTACTTTGTGGGCCTCCATCATTTTCATTTTTGAGTGCTGCTTTGAAGAACCCATGGCTGCTGTTTTTTGGCACAAGGTTAGGTGAAGCTTGTTTTTTATAAAGCTGGGAAATTTGCATCACCTGGCCTTTCCTAATAATGATAGTGAGTAGCCCTAACAGACTAATTAATGTTCCTTTTTGTAATTTGTAAAATATAAAAAATGACAATGTGTTTTTTTGCCTACAATGCAGAGAAAATGTGCCATCTTTAGCTTTAGCCCTTTTAGAGTTCATTTTATCTTCAACTTGCTTAACTGTTCACAATAACAGTAATTTTGACTAGATAGATAGATAGCTAGATAGATAGATAGATAGATAGATAAACAGTGCAAGGATAAAAGCTGGGTGGTCACACAGATCTCACAGCTGCCACAAGTTATCAAGGTTACGTAACCAGAGGGGATAGCGTAGATTATTATTATTATTATTCTTATTCTTATTTATTTATATAGCGCCATTAATTCCATGGTGCTGTACATGGGGAGGGGGGTTACATACAAAGTTATAGATATCGTTACATACAAAGTTATAGATATCGTTAACAGTAAACAAATTTACAATGACGGACTGGTACAGAGGGGAGAGGACCCTGTCCTTGCAGACTTACATGCTACCGGATAGTGGGGAAGAGATAAAAGGTCGGGGGTGCAGCAGCTCAGGCGGTGGTGAGGCGGCAGAATGGTTATTGCAGGCTGTAAGCTTTCCTGAAAAGATAGGTTTTCAAGTTCCTTTTGAAGGATCCGAGGGAGGTGGATAATCGGACGTGTTGAGGCATGGTATTCCAGAGGATAGGGGATATTCGGGAGAAATCTTGGAGGCGGTTGTGTCAGGAACAAATAAGTATGGAGGAGAGTAGGAGGTCTTGGGAGGACCGAAGATTACGTGAGGGAAGCTATTGGGAGATTAGTTCAAAGATATAGGGAGGGGAAAGGTTGTGGAAGGCTTTGTAGGTCAGTGTTAGTAGTTTGAACTGGATTCGTTGGGGAATTGGGAGCCAATGGAGGTATTTGCAGAGGGGAGAGACAGGGGAGTAGCGAGGAGAGAGGTGGATTAGTAGGGCAGCAGAATTGAGGACAGACTGAAGTGGTGCAAGAGAGTTGGCAGGGAGGACTGAGGAAGGGATGGATTCTGGAAATATTTTTGAGTTGGAGGCGACAGGAGGTGGCAAGAGTTTGGACGTGTGGTTTGAAGGACAGGGCAGAGTCGAGAGTTACTCCGAGGCAGCGGATTTCAGGTGCTGGAGAGAGCGTGATGCCGTTTACCAAAATAGATAGATCGGGTAGGGAAGATACGTGAGATGGAGAAAAGATAATGAGTTCAGTTTTTTCTATGTTGAGTTTTAGGAAGCGAGAGGTGAAAAAGGAGGATATGGCTGATAGACACTCCGGGATTCTGGACAGCAGAGAGGTGACATCTGGGCCAGAGAGGTAGATCTGAGTGTCATCTGCATACAGGTTGTACTGGAAGCCATGGGACTTTATGAGTTGTCCTAGGCCAAGAATATAGATGAAAAAAAGTAGGGGCCCCAGGACAGAGCCTTGGGGGACTCCAACAGGGAGGGGGCAGGATGAGGAGGTAGTGTGGGAGTGGGAAAAGCTGAATGTGCCGTCAGAAATGTATGACAAATCCAGGACAGGGCAAGGTCTTTTATGCCAAGGGAAGAAAGAATCTGTAGCAGTAGGCAGTGGTCAACTGTGTCAAAGGCAGAGGACAGGTCAAGAAGGAGGAGGATGGAGAACTGTCTGTTAGCTTTGGCTGTAAGTCATTAGTAATTTTGGTCAGGGTAGTTTCAGTGGAGTGGTGGGGGCGGAAGCCAGATTGCAGGATGTCAAGGGGGGAGTTAGATGAGAGGTGGGAGGAAAGTTGAGCATGGTCATGCTGTTCGAGAAGTGTGGAAGCAAACAGGAGCAGTGATATGGGGCAATAGTTGGGCATAGCAGTTGGGTCAAGGTTTGATTTTTTGAGGATGGGTGTTATGGTGGCATGTTTGAAGGCAGAGGGGAAGGTACCAGAAGTTAGGGATAGGTTGAAGAGATGGGTTAGGGCTGGAATGATCATGTTAGTGAGGTTGGGGAGCAGGTGGGAAGGGATGGGGTCAAGTGCACAGGTGGTGAGGCGTGATTTGGAAAGGAGATGAGTAAGCTCTCCTTCAGTGATGTTGGAGAGGGAGGTTATTAGGGAAGGGCAGAGGTCTGGTATGAGGAGCGGTTGGGGTGGTGGAACTGTAAAGGTTTGCCTTGTTTGGTCAATCTTGTTTTTGAAGTAGGTGGCAAAGTCCTCAGCAGAGATGAGGGGAGTTGGAGGTGGCAGTGGTGGGTGGAGGAGAGAGTTAAATGTGCTGAACAGTTGTTTTGGGTTGTGGGATAATGAAGATACAAGGTTTGTGAAATAGGTCTGTTTAGCAGAGGTGAGGGTTGATTTAAAGGCAAGTGTAGCTTGTTTGAAAGCAGTGAAGTCGTCTGGCAGACTTGTTTTCTTCCAACGCCGCTCCGCGACACTGGATGCTTGTCGAAGTTTTTTGGTGAGGTTGTTCTGCCAGGGTTGCATATTGGTTTGACGCACTTTGCCATGCATGAGAGGAGCGACTGAGTCTATGGCTGATGTGGGGGTGGCTTTGTAGAAAGCGGTGGCACTGTCCGTGTTGTGAAGTGAAGATATGGAGGACAGAGGTAGAAGAGAGTCTGAGAGTCTGTGGATGTCTAGTTGTGCGAGGTTTCTGCGAGGATGTGCTAGTGGCTGGACATGGGGGGCAGGTGAGGAGGACAAGGATGAGAAGGTGAGTAGATGGAGGTCAGATAGGGGGAAGGGAGAGGTTGTGAGATTAGATAGGAAACAGAGGCGAGTGAAGATGAGGTCTAATGTATGTCCATCTGTGTGGGTGACTGTTGAGGACCACTGAGTAAGTCCAAAGGATGAGGTAAGTGACAGGAGTTTGGAGGCTGCTGGCTGGTGGGTGTCAATGGGGATGTTGAAGTCCCCCATGATGATGGTGGGGATGTCAGAAGAGACAAAGTGGAGGAGCCAGGTGGAGAATTGGTCGATGAAGGCAGTGGCTGAGCCCGGTGGTCGGTATATGATAGCCATTTGGGGATTAGAGGTTGAGTAAATAAGGACAGAGTCAACGTCGAAAGAAGGGAGGATAAGGGAGGGTGGGGGTTGGATAGGGTTGAATGAGCAGTTTTTAGAATGGAGGAAACCCACTCCTCCACCTTGTCTGTTACCAGGGCGAGGAGTGTGGGTAAAGGTGGAGGCCGCCATAACTCAGTGTGGCCGGGGAGGCCATGTCAGGGGGTGTCAGCCAGGTCTCAGTGAGGGCCAGGAAGGAAAGTTTGCGGGAGGTAAAGAAGTCGTGGATCATGTGGAGCTTGTTGCAGATGGAGCGAGCATTCCAAAGTGCTCCAGAAAGAGGGTGCGGGAGGGAGGGGGACAGTGGCACAAGTTTTAAGTTGATGGATTGCAGTAGTTTCTCTTAGTGTGAGAAAGATAGGGGTGAGGATTAGTGGGATGTATGAGGCAGGGGGGCCTGGATTGCGGGATATGTCACCAGCATTGAGAAGAAGCAGAGAAAGGGAAAGCAGGTGGGTGAAGGAGAGTGATCGTCTTGTATTGTATTTTAGTAGGAGAGGTCTGAGGTTAAGGAGTATGTCTGCAGATGAAGCGAGGTGGGGGGTAAGATTGATATTTGGTTCAAGGTTGCAGGGGTTTGGGGATAGTGAAGGAGAGTGAAGATTAGTGGAGCAAAAACGGTGATGGCAAATGTGAGCATGGTTGAAGAGCAGGGTAAAAAAAAAAGCAAAGCAAGTAAAGTAAGAAAGCAGTGGTTAATCTTACCGTCTGACCGATTTCTGGACTATTTCTGGTATATTTCTCATATATCACTTTATCCCACTTTATCCCACTGCTGCCATCAGTTGTCAAGGATACGTAGCCAGGGGCTCACACAGACCCCACCACTGTTACCACTTTGTCACAGATGACATCGTAGAGATGATACAGATCCCACCGCTATCACCGGTTTGTCAGGGGAATGCAACTCCACTGCCTCCAATTGTCAGGAAAATTACACAATTGGCTGACAAGTGATGATTGAGGCCACAGCTGCTTCCACTACTAGGTCAGTTTTTGTGGAACTCACAGTGAGAGTATGGTATATATAACCTCCAATTCCAATGCATGGAATATATATATATATATATACACCCCCATAGGGTCACTTTCAACTCCACAATAACAAGAAAAGAACCAATAGTAGCTGCCACCAGCAATTATTTAGAGAGGTCAATTGGACACTAGTGTTGAGCATTCCGATACCGCAAGTATCGGGTATCGGCCGATACTTGCTGTATCGGAATTCCGATACCGACTTCCGATATTTTTTCAATATCGGAATTCGGCATCGGAATCGGAAGTTCAAAGTTGATTGACAGCCTGACGTCATCATGATGCGCGGTGTGTGCGCATCATGATGCGCCGTCATTTCGGGCCTTCCGGGGGTCTCTGCCGGCCTGCCGGGGGGCTGTGTGGACTGCCCGGGGTCTGTACCGGCCTGCCGGGGGGCTGTGCCGGCCTGCCGGTGGTCTGTGCACCCTGTGGGGGTCTGTACCGGCCTGCCGGGGGGCTGTGCCAGCCTGCCGGTGGTCTGTGCACCCTGTGGGGGTCTGTACCGGCCTGCCGGGGGGGCTGTGCCGGCCTGCCAGTGGTCTGTGCACCCTGTGGGGGTCTGTACCGGCCTGCCGGGGGGCTGTGCTGATGTCCGGGGGTCTGTGCAAGCATCGTCCGATGGGACTACAAGTCCCATCTGGCGATGCCTGCTACCATGACAGTGATTGACACATTAGCCAATGATGGGACAGTAGTAGTCATCATCCGGCTAATGTGTTAAATGTTAAAAAAAAAAAAAAAAATACTACATACATACTACATGCATACTACATGCATGCTACATACATACTACATGCTATATACATACTACATATATACTACATACATACTACATATATACTACATACATGCTACATACATACTGCATGCTACATACATACTACATGCTACATACATACTACATATATACTACATACATACTACATATATACTACATACATGCTACATACATACTGCATGCTACATACATACTACATGCATGCTACATGCATGCTACATACATACTACATGCTACATATATACTACATACATACTACATATATATATGTAATTTTTTTTTTTTTTTTTTTTTTTACATTCAACACATTAGCCGGATGATGGGACTACTACTGTCCCATCATTGGCTAATGTGTCAATCACTGTCATGGTAGCAGGCATCGCCCGATGGGACTTGTAGTCCCATCGGACGATGCCTGCACAGACCCCCGAAGCCTGCACAGACCACCGGCAGGCCGGCACAGCCCCCCGGAGCCTGCACAGACCACCAGCAGGCCGGCACAGCCCCCCGGCAGGCCGGCACAGACCACCGGAGCCTGCACAGACCACCGGCAGGCCTGCACAGCCCCCCTGGCAGGCCGGCACAGCCCCCCGGCAGGCCGGCACAGACCACCGGAGCCTGCACAGACCCCCTGGCAGGCCGGCACAGCCCCCCGAAAGGCCCGTACAGACCCCAGAGAGGCTGTACAAGGCAAAAACAGGGTTTTTCTTATTCCGATACCGGAAGTCCCATAGACTTGAATGGGACTTCCGGTATCGGAATCGGCGATACCGATACTTTTTTTAAAGATCGGCCGATCCATTCCGATCCGATACTTTGAAGTATCGGACGGTATCGCTCAACTCTATTGGACACCAGTTACTGGTAGCATATGGAGTCAGGAGTGTGGTTTACAGAGCAATAGGATCAGAGCCATTAAATGTTATATATTTAATCCAGAAAGATAGGCAGTGTTCATAAATAATATACAAACATGATACAAAATGGGAGAAAACAATACAATATATACAATTACATGAAATAAAAAAGTAATAACGAGAGAGAATTAAAAACTGATGTTGCAGGAATGACTCTTATCTTTATGGAGGGAAAATGGAACACTCTCACAGTGAACTACGGCTTCCAGAATGAACAAAGACAGAGACCAAACCTGTGCCCACATACCTCCCCTTGATGAGCTCATGTAGGGGCTGATTGTGGGATGTGCTAGTTCTTTCAGAATTTTGTGAGATTCCTAAATTACAGGACATCTTCACCCATGGAGGCCCTTGGTGGTATATATTATCGTCATGTTTCTTATCATGATTTTATCTCTATTCAGATGAAACATGGCATGGATAACACTATCCATTAGGCGATATTAAGTTGGAGTGGTTAGAATGGCCTTATGGGGATGTGAGTGAAGGCATTATGCAAGTCCCTTTACTCTCATAAATATCGGATCAATGAAAACCCCAATATTGATCACTGACCACTGTCTCCAACAAGTCTCAGACAGTGCTTTAATCCTTTAATCAGAGAACGCTTAGGGCTGGGAGGCATACTGCCCCACCACTGCATAATCAAATCTCTGCCTTGATTTCTTTCAAAATTTTGTGAGATCCCAATCCTACAGGATATTTTCGCCCCAGGTGGTAGATATTGTTGTCACGTTTCTTATAGTGATTTTATAGGCATTATGTCTGTTCCCTTTGGTACAACGCTGAAAATATATATCCTATAAATATCAGATCGATGCCAACCCCAATATTCATATCTGGACACTGGAGACAGAGTGTCTAACTGCAAGTATACAGTTTTTCTTTAAAGAGAATAAGAGTTACCTCTGATAGTGATAGATTTTCACTTCTCTGCCTCGTGAATATACGGTTGCCTTTTTTTCCCCAGAACAGTTCCCTGCTGTAATTACTTGGTCACTGCAGGAGGACAATATTTAAATGGAGATTGAGGTGTTAGCTCCCTCTCTCATTTCACTTGTTTTAATTAGCCCCTCTGTTCCTAGATCTAATTAATCCCATATGTTCTCTGTGAAGGCCTACTTCAATGGATGGTGAAATGGTAGATTTCCCCCCTTCTCCCCTTCTCCGGAAATGTCTTTATGGATCTTATTTTTTCTCTAAGATAGATAGATAGATAATAAATTAGGCCATCTTTGATGATTAATGAGCTGTTTAAAATGAATGAAAAATATGCTTTCTGTAAGGATAAAAACGAGCAAAAAATGAAAACAAATAAACATATATTTCTGGACAATATAATTAGATTTATTTTATTTAACATGGCTAATGCAATATACATTTTTTAGCTGTTGCGCATGCAGACGTTCAGGAAAAAATTTAATTAAATTATCTGCATGCTCTGGCAATATAATATATGAGATTATTAGAGAGGCCAGGCGCAGTAAGCCAACATGAATAAATATATTATGTAATGTCTGAGCGGGCCTATTTTGCGTGTATAAACAGTACTGACCAAATGTACACAACTCACATTTTCCTATAAACCTCTTCTTGTAAATAACACATTTCATTATGAAAGTTGGTTGAGGAGATAATTCGTAACTAGCAGATGTACTATGTGGATCCATCACTGGAAGAATTGCCAGATGCAATTAACAGCAATTTGGAATCTCCCTAACCCATCATTCCGTAACTTGTTTTGTTATTCCAAAAATTATCAGGTACAAAGTGTGTGTCCTGAAGGTTTTTTACTTAAGTTATCCAAAGTTCACCGCATACTTAAATTGTGATTTGAAAGGGAAAATGCAGATTCTGTTTCTTTTCCGACAACTTTTCCAAGAACATGTCTACAAAAGATGAGTAGATGTTCACTTTGAACACAAATCAAAATGACTTTTAGCTATCTTATGTCTTTTACATGTCGAACGAGAAGCTCTTGGAGGGAATGTATCACCAGTTTTTATTCTAATTAAAACTAGATAGATACTGATTTTTTTTTTTTTATTCTAGTTCATTATTATTTTCTGATTGTAGATATTTTTTTATTTTACATCTTTGTACGTGATTGCGGGCAGCCGTCTTGTCCTTGTATCAGCTTTGCTTCGTTAATAGTATTTAGAAGATTTCCCGCTTTAGAAATTGGTGTCGGGAGATGACTCATTATCGTATAAAAGATTGTAATATCACAAAAACGTACACAGAAAGATTATGTAAACCATGATTTGTACTTTATGAAGATTATGAGATCATAATGCGAGGAAAGAACTGAGCGGAGTCATTATTGCACTCATACATGCCCATTTAACCATTTCTAAATTTGCATGAAGAGCCCTAAAACTTTAATACAATTAGACACCCTGATCAAAAAGTGTTACAAAATACTTAAGTAATGAGCTACTCTATATGCAACAAAAGGCATATAATAGTTCTCAGGAAAAATCTTGAACATTTTCATTTTGTGTCACGGTAAGACCAACATAGATAGCAAGACTCAATCACTTTATAAAAAGATGGCTGTAAGGCCGCTATCACACACCCATGTTTCATGGTCAAAGTACGGACTGCAGTGTATGGACTAGCCACAGATCTACTGTCTCTAACTCCATAGTTTCATGGATGCCTATGAGGCTATTGAGTTTGAGTCAGGAGATCTGCTGCCAGTTCATTCATCATGACCCATATTCTGGCCGTGAAATATGGATCCCTGTAGTCATCCATTCATAAAGTGATAAAGTCCCTGCCCTAAGTGCAGACATGGTTGATTAACTCAAAATGCTTTTTGTTTCTTGCTTTCATTACTCAAGATGTGTACCACCGTTTATAGGGCTTTGTCATGTACTAGGCCTTTAAGAGACCAATCAGAGGGTGAACTGTGACCAAACACAGCAATTATGGAGAAGTATGGACCGTGGATGACCAATAAAATCATTAAAATGTTATTAAGATGATAATATGTATACTGTGCGCGTGCTGATTTGGGTGGATCTTCCATCCATAAAGATTGATGTCTTTATGGCCAACAAGCATGATGATGGAGGGGTGCAGCCATATCAAAGTAGGGAGTTGAAAATAATGTAATAAGAAGGCTCCACAGAGTTGCAAAAGTTTGTAAAGTGTTGTAAACTTTGTAGGGGTTCACTTCCTCTGGGAGGCATTAGGCATTAGGCCTTAGGTAGCGTTCACAGACATAGGCAATACAGCTTTGGTCTCCAAACACGTGCCACTTTTATTGGCTTCCATAGGTTGCACAGCAGCAAAACAAACTCATAAACATAAATCCCTAGCCTTGTCCAGGCACCAGCTAAACAGAACAGAACCTGGCTACTCATACATGGCTGAGCTAGCCCCAGCTTGGTCTCACAAAACAGCTATTGTCCATAGCAACTGTGGGGGTAACAGGCCCACGAGAGTTGATGTGCAATACCGGATTAGAGGCATTGTGATGAATGAGCTTGGAGAATCAATACAGTACCCACATACACAAAGTGTCCAACATAAGATTTCACTTTAATTAAATGCGGATGGGGTTTATATACACCCACGGTAGAAAGGACTTTATTGCCAAGCAAGAAACTGTTTTGTGGGATTCAGAGATAGTTGTGTCTAAGTGTTTGGTTCGATCCAGAATCTCAGGAACTTGGAATGTGTAAGAGAGGGGGTGGGTCTGTGTAATATTTCTGTGTTATAGATTTACTGCAGAAAATAGGGACTGAGAAGACAAAATGGACCCTGGATTCTTACAGTTGTCTGCACACGACCGGTGCAGACTCTCCTCTGAGAGAAATTCTATTCTGTCTCTCTCTTCTGTTCCAAGACACATCCAGACTGGTCAGCATCCCTAAGCTGACTGAGTAAGGAGAACAGCTAGCCTACTTAAATGCAGGGCTAGTCAGGTGATCTAACCAGAACCTGTAGAGCTAGGATTTAACCCTTCCTGGCTTTCCTACAACTTAATAAAAAGATTTGCTTTCTAACAAGATTTTTGGTTGGCAATTGGTAACTCGGTACTCATGTGAAAGAGAGCACTGCCAGTGGAAGGCTGGTCACTCTAAAAAGGATGTCCATACACAGGGTTTGTACAAACCATTTCATAAATCAGGTCCTTGAGAAAACCTGGCGGTCACACTTCAGCCCTTAGGCCGGAGTCACACTAGCGATTAAATCGGACGAATGCAATGCGATAAAAAATCGCATTGCAGTCGTCCCTATGTTATTCTATGGTGCTGCTCCCATTATCCATTTTTTTATCGGATCCGTTCCTCGGACCGAGACAATCGCAGCATGCTGCAATTGTCAATGATTTTCGGATCGGATTCGCCAATGCAAGTCTATGGATGCGATTAAAAATCGCATTGAAAACACACCACAGGTGTGACTTGCGATTAAATCGCAAGACTTCTCCAGGTCAACAGGAAAGAGCATCAGGCATTGGCATTGGATGTCAGTTTGATGCTTAGATGCGAATAAAATCGGTTATTCGCCGGAAATTCGGATGACAGACGGATCCCTGGACAAGAAATCTTTGTGTGATTTCGCACCGTAAAAATCGGTCCGAATTTTTAATGGTTGTCTGTGACTCCAGCCTTATACAGAAAACTGGACTTACGCAAGGCCACTTGTGTTGAGACCATAGGTGGCTGCTGGATGGTGGAGTGGACTAAATCTCAGCAGTGGAACACAAGTGAACCAGAGTCAGTAATACCTATAACTGGCAACTGGAGTCAGGGAGCTAGGAGTTTAAACAGTGTGTAGCCCTGCCGAAAGCTTAGAGCAAGGAGGTAAAGAGACAACAATATTAAGGAACTAACTCACAATCTACTTGCCTTTGTGATACCACAAGACCCAGAATGCGAAACAGAATTGAACCAGTGTCATGCATGATGAAGTTGAGGCACTGTCTAGTGACAAAAGCAGAATTGGAAGAGTAAGAACAGATAGCGTGTTCAAAGAAGAAGAAACTGTTACTGAATGTTCCTTGGGTCAGAGAAAATACACTGTTGTGAGTTCATTTTCCCCTTCACTACTGAGGCCCGAGGAACTCCCTCTTCTGGTAAAGAAAGGTAGTGAGCCTGATTATCAAACACCTGAGTCTGATGATGATGACTGGCTGAGTGGAGTTACTGACTGGATATAAGGCTGCCGACGCCCTTCTGCCCTGCGGGTGATTTCTCTGTGGGATCCTTGGAGACCAGTCCGAATTCCTGCTCCTCTAAAGCTAAGTTTTCTGCTTGGCCTTTTGCATTTGTGCTTAGACTTTGTTTTGCTTTGTTTTTCTGGATTTCTGCCATTCCCTGCTGGGGTGTGCTGAATTCCTTTAGCTCTGTCTTCTGAAAATACCTGAGTGCTGATTTAGTTTTTGAAGCCTAGCTGCTTCAGGGTCTTTTTCTTATCAGCTTGTTGGCTTATGTCTTTGATAGGGTTTTGGCAGATTGCAGACAGCAACCTTCCTTTCCTGTTCTGTTTAGCTAGCTTGGGCCCCATCGTTTGCTCAGCCTATCTTTCTATCTGTGTGAGTGTTTTTTCATCTTGCTTCACCGTCATTATATGTTGGGGGCTGCCTTTTACTTTGGGGTCTGCTCTGGGGCAGTTTAGATTTCCTTTTCTGTCGTTAGGCTATTTAGCACTCCGGCTGTGATCGAGGGGTCTAGGGCATCGTAGGAACCCCCCACGGCTACTGCTAGTTGTGTTGATAGGTTCAGGGGTCTGCAATCTGATAGTTGCCAACTTCTCTGGTTTTCTGGACGTTGCTTCTATTTTTGTGTCTGCCTCCTACGGTGACTCAATCATAACAATACACTATCCCCTACTATTCAAGTGACAAGGGTCAGAGGGAAGCCCTTCATGCCCAGCTTTGCTTTCCTTGCAAGGATTTAGGCTTATCTAAATGAGCTCTATGAATATGAAGGAATTTTGAATAAAGGTAAAAAGATTCATTTTCTATTTTCTTGATTTTATTTTAGGTAATCATTCATTCAGAAAAAAATCACGAGGAAGGGATGAGAACAATCACCCAACAAAAATTTTTTAAAAATATATTTTTATAAATATGGAACTAAGAAGTGAGTCTGCACTAGTAAATGATAGCACTGGTATAGTGGATGTTGTGGTTTGGATACTAGTCATTGTTTGTTGAAACTTGTATTTAGTTCACATGCAATTGGCCAACTTTCAGGGCAGGCAAACCAATTATATTCATGCATATTTCACAATTATTGCCCCTGGCCAGTATTGCATTAAAGGAAAAGGAAGGGGAAAATAACAGATGTTTCTTCTTAGGACACAAAATAAGTAATTTGTATATTTAGTATGCTTGACAGGTCAGGTTGTTCTGATTTAGGAAAAAGTGATACTAATGAAAATAGTTGGGTTTACTAATTTTCTCCATCAGTGAAAGGGTCAACTGAAATTCATAAGAAACTCCTGAAAAGGATAAATATGACTCAAAACACAATTATCTGCTACCAAAGGGGAAATTGATGCACCCAAATGTAGCATTTGGTGGTTTTAACAAGAGCTTATGACTGATAAAATGACTTCATACATTTCAGCCTTCATTCACATGATTAAAATACTTTATCATTTTTACAGCACTGATATAACCTAGTAATTCACAAGCTCATAAAGCATATTCAGCAAGAAAGTTAAACATTTTTAATTAAAGTATGTACAGTAAATTTACATGTTTTTAACTTTTTCAGAAAAAATACCAAATACACTCACTGGCCACTTTATTAGGTACACCTGTCCAACTGTGTGTTAAGACTTAATTTCTAATCAGCCAATCACATGGCGGCAACTCAGTGCATTTAGGCATGTAGACATGGTCAAGACAATCTCCTGCAGTTCAAACCGAGCATCAGTATGGGGAAGAAAGGTGATTTGAGTGCCTTTGAACGTGGCATGATTGTTGGTGCCAGAAGGGCTGGTCTGAGTATTTCAGAAACTGCTGATCTACTGGGATTTTCACGCACAACCATCTCTAGGGTTTACAGAGAATGGTCCGAAAAAGAAAAAAAATCCAGTGAGCGGCAGTTCTGTGGCCGGAAATGCCTTGTTGATGCCAGAGGTCAGAGGAGAATGGGCATACTGGTTCGAGCTGATAGAAAGGCAACAGTGACTCAAATTGCCACCCGTTACAACCAAGGTAGGCAGAAGAGCATCTCTGAACGCACAGTGCGTCGAACTTTGAGGCAGATGGGCTACAGCAGCAGAAGACCACACTGGGTACCACTCCTCTCAGCTAAGAACAGGAAACTGAGGCTACAATTTGCACAAGCTCATCGAAATTGGACAGTAGAAGATTGGAAAAACGTTGCCTGGTCTGATGAGTCTCGATTTCTGCTGCGACATTCGGATGGTAGGGTCAGAATTTGGCGTAAACAACATGAAAGCATGGATCCATCCAGCCTTGTATCAACGGTTCAGGCTGGTGGTGGTGGTGTCATGGTGTGGGGAATTTTTTCTTGGCACTCTTTGGGCCCCTTGGTACCAATTGAGCATCGTTGCAACGCCGCAGCCTACCTGAGTATTGTTGCTGACCATGTCCATCCCTTTATGACCACAATGTACCCAACATCTGATGGCTACTTTCAGCAGGATAATGCGCCATGTCATAAAGCTTGAATCATCTCAGATTGGTTTCTTGAACATGACAATGAGTTCACTGTACTCAAATGGCCTCCTCAGTCACCAGATCTCAATCCAATAGAGCATCTTTGGGATGTGGTGGAACGGGAGATTCGCATCAGGGATGTGCAGCCGACAAATCTGCGCCAACTGTGTGATGCCATCATGTCAATATGGTCCAAAATCTCTGAGGAATGCTTCCAGCACCTTGTTGAATCTCTGCCACGAAGAATTGAGGCAGTTCTGAAGGCAAAAGGGGGTCCAACCCGTTACTAGCATGGTGTACCTAATAAAGTGGCCAGTGAGTGTAATATTTGCAAAATGTCAAAAAATGGTCACAATTAGCGTTTTACAGATTCAGGTTACTCTAAAGGGATTTTCCAGTATAATACATAGATAAAAGTAGATGTTTAGGGCTGATTGTCAACATGGTATTGGTGGGGGGTCCCTTTCTGAAAGAAGTGGCTGAGCTGCAACACTAGGAACATTCATATGGATGGACTCAGCAGCTCCTTTATGTAAATAAAAAAGAAGCCCTTGGTGGAACAGCTCAAGTTCTAATTCTAGCCATCAGTGAGGGATTAGCTTTACCTGGCACTATAACCAGAGGCGTAGCTAAGGATTTGGTTCAGTAGGGGCAAAGCTTCTGAGTGAGTCCCTAACCAGGTAACCATTATTACAATTATGGTGGCATACCCCAATAATAGATGTATTAGAACCTCAACACATGACCTGGCTGATACTAAAAAAATCTATACAAAGAACAACACTGATACTACTGCCATTTGGTGACCATATAGTGGTAGATACCAGTGCTGCAGAATATGTAAAAGATTACAGTACAGTTATTGATGGTGACTTACAGGTGAAGTAAGTTCTTTCTGGTGGAGTCATTCACTTTTCCCAACTATTCCTTCTAGCACAGACCGATATGACGACTTCTCCAGACAAGACTCAGCTGCAGAGATTACATCAAAGACACATGTGACTTCTCACATTTCAGGCATCGTCCCCATCTATTCCCAACATGCACAAACACCTCACTCTGCTGATACCCCAATGCTGAGCCATTGCTACCATATGTGTTCCTATTACTGCGTGGTACTGTGCGCCCTCTAATTGTCCTCCTACTGGTGCCCTAGATTCCCTTTCATTGCAGTCATAAAGTATGATGTCAACAAATGTGCCCCACAAACACTTTAAGATACCCCCACAGTGAATTCCTCCACAGTACCCTCCACACACAGTATGATGACTCTATTGTACCCCATCCCTCAACTCCCATGGAAAAGTATGGTGACCCCAAAACAGTATGATCCCCCAACTGTGACCTCAACACAACCCTACATGTAGTACAATGGGCTTACATACGGTATACTGGCCCCATACCTCTCCACATTGTATGATGGTCCAAACACAGGATGATGATGGATGTATAGTATAATGCACCCCATAGACCTCTATATACTGTAGTATAATGCACCCCATAGTCCATACAGCATAAGGCACCCCATAATCCTCTGTATAACATAATGCACTCCTTATTCCATACAGCATAATGCATTCCATATTTCTCAGTATAGTGTAATACACCCCATAGTCCATACAGTTAAATGTACCCCATGGTGCCTAAAGTATAATGCACCCCATAGTCCATACAGTATAATGCACCCCATAGTCCATACAGTTTCCTCTGGAAAATATTCTCATTAGAGGGTTGATGAGGAGACTCAGGGGTCAGCGGGTGCTCTAGTCCACTAGCTCGAGACTGCATGAACCAGAGATCATCCCACTGAATGCCCACTCTCCTTTCACCATGGGCATAATACTACTCAGATAATATATAGGTGAGGGCAAAAGAGTGTGATAATACTTTATTGAACCACGAACAGACAATTACACATAGAACAGTCTCAGCAAAATACCCAAGATGGTGCAAAATTACAGAGTCTCACCCTTCCGCTGACTCGGATTAAAGCAGCTGCGATTTCCAAGCCCAACTTCCCCACCTGTGGCATGCACAGAGAAGAGGTAGCGACAAGATTAGAACGCTGACAGTCAACTGAGGCTCCAGGCCAAGTGACTGGGTGCCCAGAGGGTCACAACCTGGCTTCTTTAAACATCTCCATGGAGTCAGGTGACCGGTGGGTCCCAATCCTGGCTTTCCCAAATGTATCCATGGGGATCAGGTGACCGGTGGGTCCAAATCCTGGATTCCTCAAATGCATCCATGGGTTCAGTGATGGTAAATGGAGCAGATCTGTATTCTTTCAGATGGGGCCTTGGTCACTTAAGCTGGCATCCTGTAGAATGTCAAATCTGTATCCTTCATGATGGAGCCATGATGTTCTGGCAGCTAGTCTGTTTCTGTAGAGTGTTCCAGGCTGTGTTTTTGTAAAGAGTCTCTAGTTCTGTGGATCTCTTGTTACAGAGGCATATACCCTTTATATAGTTCACAACTGTTATCCTTCAAGCCATCATTCAGAGATCAAGAGGAAGGTGTGATGAGATTAACTCACATAGTTACAGTCGATATTGACTTTTAGGATTGCTACTTCCTATAGGTGGCACTAGAGTTCTAGTCCTCTTCCTCTCTGAGGAGACCATTTGCATATTTCCCAGAAGAGCATTGCAAGGCTTAAAAGTCTTGTCACCTTGGCATGTCAGGCTTGACATGTCAGTCTCTGCAAGGAGAAACATTACCCCTTGAATGCCAATCAGATACCTCTCACCCAGACAAACCAAATCTCACACTTGGCACTGAAGAGGGGCAGTAGACTGAAACACAGTGTCTCCAAATTGATATTTTGATTTTGACTTTTATCCTAAATCATGTGGCAAGGCTTATTAAAGGGTCAATATTGACTTTTAGGATTTCTACTTCCTATAGTTGACACTAAAGTCCTAGTCCTCTTCCTCTATAAAGAGACAATTTGCAAGCAGAATACTCACCTGGCAAATGTGAAAACTGAAATATTTCAAAATATTAGATAATGATTCTGTGAGGATCTAAGGTCATAGGTTGTAATAATCACCTACAGTCATGGCCAAAAGTATTGACACCCCTGCAATTCTGTCAGATAATACTCAGTTTCTTCCAGAAAATGATTGCAAGCACAAATTCTTTGGTATTATTATCTTCATTTAATTTGTCTTAAATGAAAAAACACAAAAATAATTGTCTTAAAGCCAAATTGGATATAATTCCACACCAAACATAAAAAAGAGGGTGGACAAAAGTATTGGCACTGTGCGAAAAATCATGTGATGCTTCTCTAATTTGTGTAATTAACAGCACCTGTAACTTACCTGTGGCACCTAACAGGTGTTGGCAATAACTAAATCACACTTGCAGCCAGTTGACATGGATTAAAGTTGACTCAACCTCTGTCCTGTGTCCTTGTGTGTACCACATTGAGCATGGAGAAAAGAAAGAAGACCAAAGAACTGTCTGAGGACTTGAGAAACCAAATTGTGAGGAAGCATGAGCAATCTCAAGGCTACAAGTCCATCTCCAAAGACCTGAATGTTCCTGTGTCTACCGTGCGCAGTGTCATCAAGAAGTTTAAAGCCCATGGCACTGTGGCTAACCTCCCTAGATGTGGCCAGAAAAGAAAAATTGATAATAGATTTCAACGCAAGATTGTGCGGATGTTGGATAAAGAACCTCCACTAACATCCAAACAAGTTCAAGCTGCCCTGCAGTCAGAGGGTACAACAGTGTCAACCCGTACTATCCGTCGGCATCTGAATGAAAAGGGACTGTATGGTAGGAGACCCAGGAAGACTCCACTTCTTACCCCGAGACATAAAAAAGCCAGGCTGGAATTTGCCAAAACTTACCTGAAAAAGCCTAAAACATTTTGGAAGAATGTTCTTTGGTCAGATGAGACAAAAGTAGAGCTTTTAGGGCAAAAGCATCAACATAGAGTTTACAGGAGAAAAAAGAGGCATTCAAAGAAAAGTACACGGTCCATACAGTCAAACATGGCGGAGGTTCCTTGATGTTTTGGGGTTGCTTTGTTGCCTCTGGCACTGGACTGCTTGACCGTGTGCATGGCATTATGAAGTCAGAAGACTACCAACAAATTTTGCAGCATAATTTAGAGCCCAGTGTGAGAAAGCTGGGTCTACCTCAGAGGTCATGGGTCTTCCAGCAGGACAATAACCCAAAACACACTTCAAAAAGCACTAGAAAATGGTTTGAGAGAAAGCACTGGAGACTTCTAAGGTGGCCAGCAATGAGTCCAGACCTGAATCCCATAGAACACCTGTGGAGAGATCTAAAAATGGCAGTTTGGAGAAGGCACCCTTCAAATATCAGGGACCTGGAGTAGTTTGCCAAAGAAGAATGGTCTAAAATTCCAGCAGAGCATTGTAAGAAACTCATTGATGGTTACCGGAAGCGGTTGGTCGCAGTTATTTTGGCTAAAGGTTGTGCAACCAAGTATTAGGCTGAGGGTGCCAATACTTTTGTCCAGCCCATTTTTGGAGTTTTGTGTGAAATGATCAATGTTTTGCTTTTTGCTTCATTCTCTTTTGTGTTTTTTCATTTAAGACAAATTAAATGAAGATAATAATACCAAAGAATTTGTGTTTGCAATCATTTTCAGGAAGAAACTGAATATTATCTGACAGAATTGCAGGGGTGTCAATACTTTTGGCCATGACTGTAGGCAGGTTAACATTGCAACTATTTTTTATTTCTTATATCCATTTTCTTACAGCAACTCTGTGTAGATGGCCACAGTGCAATGCCCCCAGTCCACAATATCCCAACCCAGGGCCAGTAGTTCCACTGCACCCAAAACAGGCGATACCCACTGTCTCCCAATTTTTGGCTGTCCCACAGTGTTTGTATCTCCGGACAGTATAGTTTGCAGTCACAGCCTATGCTTCTCCAGATGACAAATACCGCGGCCGTAGCACGCTTGTCAGCTCCATCTGTCAACAACAGCCCTTTGGATAGTTTTTCATATCCAGACTATACCACGACTATAGCACGTGTATCAAGCTCCAGTCGACAACAACAGTCCTTAGGTTAGTTCCTCAGAATGGGTATCCAGCTCCAACCGGCAACTGACCTCCAATCTCCATAGTCCATCAATACACAAGCACAAGGACCTAGCTGTCATGGTTTGGACTGGGTTCTTACCCTGCACTCGCAGGGTTAAGTTTATTTGGCCTCTTTCTGGATCTGGGAGGGGTATTTATACTCACTCTTTATCAGGGTTCTCTGTCAGCTATACTTTTGCCCTTGGCTTAGTTTAAGTGACCCCTGTGGGTTTTTGCCTTGTGCAGTGTGCATGCTTCTGTGTTTAATATCTTGGCTTCTAACCCGGTCTGTCCCCGATGTGCGCTTGCCTGCCGTTTCTGTACCGTCTATTGCCCGTTCTGGTTTACTGATCTCTTGCTACGTCCTGACTATCCGTTCTGTCTAATCCTTTGGTACTGTGGTGCTATCTCATGCTTTGACCTTGGCCTGATCTGGTTTATGCCCCTGTCTATGCCCCTTGGTAACGTTGTCCTGTAGTTACCCTTCTAGGAGTTTTCCTTCAGCTCCTAGCTCTCCGGAGCTTAGGCCATGCTCCAAGCAGTAAGGTGCTTCAGGTCCTATCTGGCCTGAAGCAATCTCTCTCTGCCCCTGCTTCCTCTGGGAGACCTGCGGGAGGCCCCACTCTATGGGAGTCAAGTAGTTCAGGTCCTGTTAGTACACAGCCTCTGGGATGTGCTCCTCTCCCTAGGGACCCCGGTAAGCCCCTGCAGCAGCGTGGGTTTCTCAGGGTTCAGACACTGGCTGGGTTTCAGTTCTTGATATCCTGACACTAGCAACAGCAACAGATCCTCAGCCTTTTATGTCTCCGCACCAACTCACTTAACATTTGACTTAATGTTCTACCTCTACTCGGATCAGCCCTTAGGTTGGGATGAGATACTAACACCCCACTCCTTTAAACATTTGTTAAAGGTAACTCAAATGATGACGAATGTTCCAAAAGCCCTGTCTCCAGCCTATATGCATGGTTGTGTATTAGGGATGCCCCCTGCATTGAGAAACAAAGACACACATGCCTCCACCAAATGCAGGACAGAAATGGTAATGTAAGCCTTATGTATACATGAGATGAAGCCTATGTTTTCCTCTGCTTACTGTCACTGAATGGAAGCATTGATTCCTGAGACTCAACACTTTCCATAAGAGATTTGTGCACCTTAAACTGCCAAGCAAGCAAATCTCTAATAAAACACAACAAGATCAACATAACTAGTGCTCCGTGCTGGAAAAAGTCTTTATCCCTTACAGCCGTGGACTCTGCTCTATGTCCATTGTTCCAATAGTCTTTAGTCCATTGTCAGCACCTCATAGATTCATTTAAAATTATCTAATTCAGATGGAATGAAAAAGGTCTGCTTTTTATATAGAAAAAGCAGCATGTCTCATTGGTGGAATATTCTCCCATTTTTTTGGAGTTTTTTACCCAGTTATCGTATATACTCGTGTATAATCCGACCCGTGTATAAGCCGACCCCGCTAATTTTGTCACAAAAAACTGGGAAAACTTATTGACTCGCATGTAAGCCTAGTGTGCACAGTGAGTGGCCCCAGTTTTGCTGCACAGTGAGTGGCCCCAGATAATGCTGCACAGTGAGTGGCCCCAGTTTTGCTGCACAGTGAGTGGCCACAGATATTGCTGCACAGTGAGTGCCCACAGATAATGCTGCACAGTGAGTGGCCCCAGATAATGCTGCACAGTGAGTGGCCTGAGATAATGCTGCACAGTGAGTGGCCCCAGATAACGAGGACAGTGAATGGCCCCATCATGTTGTTGTTGCTGCTGCAGCTGCCTCCGTTGCAAAAACAAACAAACAAACAAACAAAAAACTGTATACTCACCTCTGTCGCTGCCCGCTGCTCATTAGTGTTGCCGGCTCTGCAGTGACTGTTCAGGCAGAGGGCGCGTACTAACTACGTCATCGCGCCCTCTGATCTGCATGTCACTGCAGAGGACGCAAGACAGCAGAGCGACGCGCAGTGGAGGAACAGGTACAGGTGAATATGGCTCCCCCCATTCATACTCACCCCCTCGTGGCGCTCGTCTGTGCAGCCCCCCTACTTATTCCACGTTCTTGGTGCAGCTGTTCTTCCTGCTTCAGCGGTCACCTGGTACCGCTCATTAAAGTCAAGTATATGAGCATATTCATGACTTTAGTGAGCAGTACCACGTGACCGCTGAAGCAGGAAGAGCTGGGGCGCCGAGAACATGGAACAAGCAGGGGGGCTGCAGAGATGAGCCAGGAGGGGCTGAGTATGATCTCTGACACCCCTGCTCCCCCTCCCCCGCCGATTCCCCCAGGTATATGACTCGCGTATAAGCCAAGAGGGGGACTTTCAGCACAAAAGAATGGGCTGAAAATCTCAGCTTATACATGAGTATATACGGTGATTCTTCTCTTTTCTCTGCCCTATCTAGAAACAGGAAGTCTTTTTTCCCTGTACAAGTCATCCCCCTTTTTCAACTCCTGACCCAGCAGCAGTGAGTAGAATTGTAGTTCTAATGCTGACTAGTCTGTTTTTAATCATGCGATGTCATGGACCTAATGGAAAAGAGAAGAATTAACTGAGTGGAAGGGGAAAATGAGCAATTGTAAGTACACACTGCCATATAATATGATGATTGTAATATATTAAGAGGATTAAAACTTTGATGGGAGTGCTTTTTTAATTAATTCCCCCCACCATGTGACCCCTCCTATCGGTCTTGGTCCCTGAACTTCTAATTACAACAATTTTAGGAGCTGTACGGCTCACATTTAGAGCTTCTCTCTTGTTAAGAGCACAGCGTAAACTTCCGCACTCATGGGTTGGATTTAATAATCAAACATGACATTTCACTGAATCTTACACTTGTAATTCGCACTGTAAAACTGTGCATAAAGCAGATTGAAAACTCCTGTCTGTATTCATACGCCAGACAAATATATCCTCTCAAAGATTTGTTAAGACAATCTAAAATATGACTGCTAATAAGTTGCTAACAAAATAAAATTCTCTACAGACACCAGTTCATGTCTCTCAAGCATGTGGAATTTAAATGAAAAAATATGACTTTGAGGATCTGTATATTCAGATTTAGATTTTGCTAGATGAGAAAATAAAACACTGCTGCAATAGTCATACCTGAAATATAGAATGTAGGAAAGAAATGATAGCGAGCTACCATAGAGATGACAAGGGATCTACAATGTGCAGAGACTAAAGCCTACATCCACTTGTACATATAAAGTCAGTCTACATAAAAAGGTTTCTAAATACTTTGGAGCATATGAATCAATCATTTTTAGCTGAATTTTCAATAGAAATACTTTATGATCATGATTTTTTTAAAGTGCACCTCCAATTTGAAAAGAAAAATTATAACCATTTTTCTAAATCACTCTATTGGAGGTTTTTGCTGCTAAGGTGCAACACTGACTTCCCAAGGTCTGTGCTGCAGGCTCCACTAAACTAGGCAGCGTTCTACTCCTGCTGGTAGGCTACCATCTTACTCACAGGCTCGCTCTTATTAAAAAATATCTAAAATATTTCTGATTTTAAGCTAGCCTCTGACTCACACACAAAAGATGACATTTCTGTTTTCTGTAGGTCACTTTTAAACTATGCTAATGTGGCCTCCATAAAAGCAGAATCAGGAAATGCAGCAGCCATTTGTGGTGAAACTGAATAGGGAGAGAAATAGAGTTGGGCAAATTTAGCCATGTGTAATTGAATTTTTTTCAAATTTTATTAAAAAAAATTTATCCTTTAGAATGCATATTTTTTCCAGTTTTCTCTGTGTGAATTCAGCAAAATGTCAGACATCTGGCCACTAATTTGCTGCCCTTTAGAAGACCAGCAAAAAGTTTTAGAAAAACCCTATTTACTCAGTGCTCATCTCTCTGGATACCTATGTTGCTTGATTTCCCTCATATGGTCCTCAGCTCCTCATTTTACCACCACCATGCAATGAAACCTAGGCATCTTCATCCTAGTCCAGAACATCCCTTTGCATGTGTACACTGTGTTCCAAATTATTATGCAAAAAAAATTTCCTCATATTTTCTCTAAATTACCTATATGAATTGCAGTCATTGTTATTTTCCAGTCATCTAATATTCTAGTATAATTGCAATGTTTTTGAACAAACTGCCTATGAAAACAGTATATTTTTAAAAATAAGAAACACTCAAAATGCATGTTCCAAATTATTAGGCACAGCAGAGTTTTCAACCTTTTTATTTTTATTTTGAACAAAAAAATGGTCAATTGTGAAATTATAAGCATTATCAGCTTATTACAAAATGAAGTCAAACTGTTTTCAAGTCAAAACTTTATTCTAGGTGATGTTACATTTGCACATAGGACCCCTTGTTCGAAAAAAGCTTCTGAACTCTCTCGTCCATTGAATTTGTCAGTTTTTGGATGGTTTGTGCTTCAATTGCTTTGCATATGGACAGAATACCCTCCCAGAGCTGTTGCTTAGATGTGAACTGCCTCTCACCATCATAGACACTCCTTTTGATGATGCTCCAGAGGTTCTCAATGGGGTTGAGGTCAGGGGAAGATGGTGGCCACACCATAAGTTTGTCCTTTTTTATGCCCATAGCAGCCAGAGATGCAGATGTGTTATTTGCAGCATGAGACGGTGAATTATCATGCATGAAAATGATCTTGCTGCGGAAAGCACGGTTCTTCCTCTTGAACCATGGCAGGGAGTGCTGTTTTAGAAACTCCACATAGATTATGGAGTTCATCTTTACCCCTTCAGGGATCCTAAAGGGGCCGACAATCTCTCTCCCCATGATTCCAGCCCAAAACATTTCTCCACCTCCTCCTTGTTGGCGCCTTAGCCGTGTTTTCATGGGGTGTCCATCAACCAGCCATCCTCCACTCCATCCATCTGGACCATCGAGCGTTGCACGGCACTCATCGGTGAACAAAATAGTTTGGAAGTCGGTCTTCATGTATCGTTTGGCCCACTGGAGCCGTTTCTGCTTGTGAGCAGTGGATAGAGGTGGTAGACAGGATGGCTTACGCACAGCTGCAAACCTCTGAAGGACCCTGCATCTTGTTGTTCGGGGGACGTTGGAGGCACCAGCAGCTTCAAAAACTTGTCTGCTGCTATGACAAGACATTTTTGCAGCTGCTCTTTAAACCTGACGCAATTGCCTGTTGGAAAGAGTCCTCAATTTTTCCTTATCAGCACGCACACGTGTGTGCTGGGAATCAGCTACATACTTCTTGATTGTGCGATGATCACCATGAAGTGTCTTGGCAATGTTGATTGTAGTCATGCCTTGACCTAAATACTCCACAATTTGTTGCTTCTCAGCAACCGACACATCCTTTTTCTTTCCCATTTTGGCAAAAAATGTAGGCTGCTTAATAATGTGGAACAGCCTTCTTAAGTAGTCTTGCCTTTATTTGGACACACCTGCCAAACTAATTTGCACAGGTATCTTCAATTGCTTTCAGTGATATAAAGAGCCCTGACACACATCACCATCAATGAGTTTAAATGACAAACAAAAAAATTCTAACCTTATCACTCCTAAACTCTTTTTGCATAATAATTTGGAACACAGTTTATTGTAAAGTGGTGACAATGGTATGATGTCACACCATGCGCCATGACTCTATGACCCACACTCTAGGCTGATTCTTCTGGCTGCAACTAGGTCTGGAAACATCCCTATGGATTATTTAAGATGCCTGACGTTTCAGCACACAGCAGTAAAAAGAGGCACTAAGGAAAGTATGGGGTCAGTGAGAAGCAGATGTGAAAAGTGAGGTGAGTATTAGTTGTTTTTGTTTGCTTTTTTTTACATCTTATGTTTTTTATGTTCTGGGGTTCCTCCAGACCCAAGAACGTAATGCGAGACATTCAATCAGAAAATACATTTGCTGTAAATTAAATTTCCTAGTAAAATCTGCACAATTTAACGAATTAGAATTTCGTCACATCCATTCATCTCTAGAGAGGAGGCCACAGAGATAAGGAGAGAAAGCTACAAAACACTGAATAAACTGTACATACAGTGTGTGAGATTAGTATGTGAGCAAAGGAACATAATACAGGCCTAACTGATAGGTAGATAGATAGGAGAGTCACATGGTCAAACACATCTTTTCAGGACATTTTAAAGGGAATCTGTCACCCATTTTTTGAGATATCATGTAAAGATATCATTGAATTGTGTGTTACCTAAGTATTCTATTCGTACTTTTGATCCCCCCTGTCCCCGCACCTTTGATGCATAAATACCTTTTTTATCACTCTTATGGAAATCGCCGCGGTCCGGTCCGATGGGCGTGGGTTATTCTCCCCCCCACCTTGGCTTGCTGGACGTAATTTCTTCTGTGAATATCACAGATGTCGTTGTTTATTTCCACCTGCGCATTGATAAGGCCATTCGCGCTTGCGCAGTTTGCTTTGCCCAACTGTGGACAAAGCATATGGGTCGCCCTCCCAGGGCTGTGGGGTACTCGGTACCGGGCCGGTGTCGGCGGGATGTGTCACAGTAGCGGTGACCCGGTCCGTGGCCCTGGGCGCCCAAGTAATGGCGATATGTTAATGGTGGAATGTAGTTCGTGACGCCACCTGTGGTGCTCAGCAAGGGAGGTGTTAAGCCGATGCTGCAGACAGATCCTCTGGGATAGATGGTATGGTGCAGCAGTGATGGTATAGCCCTCCACAGGCAGGGCTGAGGTCCCAGGGCAATGTAGTGGTAATGGTTGTTGAAAGGCGCAGGCCGTGTAAAGGATGGTACCCAGATGTAGCGGTGCTGTGCGTATCGGCGCGAGAATGAACGGAGGACACCAAGGCCTGCAGTTCCAAGGCTTTACTCATAGTCTGCGGTACACAAAGGTGCCTGCCTCCGAGCCATGTCCTCCGGGTCAGAGACTCAGTCAACCTCCAGGAAAGATGGAAGGCTCCTCTCCAACACTCCGCCAACATGTACCTTTCCTGAATGACTCCTCTATTGCGCCTTAAGGTGTGAAGATCTCCAGTACCGTGGTACCCTGGAGTTCCTCTTTACAGGTGTTCCCAAGAACTCTACTTGTACGGCAGACAGCTGTAGCCTGTTCGGGGACTCTCTTCTCCTGAGTCCTGGCTCTCTAATCAGTTGCTGTTGTGCCCCAAGTCTTAGATGGGAGTAGTGCATTTACAGCCAACTACTCCACCGGTGTCTGCTGCAGAACCATGAGTGTCCATACAACCTCGGGGACTGGGCCCCGGCCTTGCGCTGAGAACCTATAGGCAGGGTTCCTCTTCCAACCCATGTCCTCTCTGTTCTCCTACTACTTCGTTCCGTACTAATCTTTCTCTCTCTTATGGAAGCTTAGGTTGCAGTTCTACGCCTTTCTCCTTCTTCTCCTTTCCCGTGCCAGCTGGCTCAGATCACTGAGGCAGCTGCAGAACTCCTTCCTCCATCCCTTCTTCCAGGGATCTCCACTCCTCCCGAGTGGTTTCCTTCCTCTCTGACCTCCTGTCAGACTGACCTGTCATCCTACACTTTCCCACTCTTTTATGTATCTCGACTCCATCCACCTCCCAGCACATCCAGTGTTCCAAGCAGGGAACCACCAGAGGTGCTCTGCTACTCTCTAAGCACTGAGCCGCAATGTGGTTGTGCAGAACTACCCTGTTGTGTGGGGTGCGAGTGTTGGAGTGTGGAAAGGAGTTCCCACCTTACCTGGATGGTGGGGCACTACACATTAGGAAAAGGTGCAGTACCTCTGTGGCGACTGATCCTCAGGGGCGCCACACATATAATCGCTACTGTGCATGCACCGCTATTTTTCCCTGCGTCTATGACTCGGAAGTCTTCATATGCATGAGATATCTTTACATGATATCTCAAAAAATGGGTGACAGATTCCCTTTAAGGCTTAAAGCTGGGTTCACATAGCGTTATGGCAGTCCGTTCAACGCATGCGTTAAATGGACTGCGCTAACGCTACTCTATTTTTTTATCGCGTTATGCGATCGCGTTAGCGCAACTGCTCCATCTGCACTAGCCGTGACGGAAAATCGAACACTGCAGACCGCGTCCGAGGTTCCGTCATAGCATGACGGCACATCGCTAATGCATGCCGATTATGACATGCGTTAGCGATGCATCACGTTATGGCCGTCTATGGGTGCATTAACGGATGCGTTACATCACCTTAATGCCGCTTTTTAACGCAATCTGTTAAATGGACTACCATAACGCAATGTGAACCAAGCCTTAGGGTACTTGGGACTTGCTAAAAATTGATTCATCATAAATCAAGTTTGCTGGGAAAATTTGGCAAAGTTAGCAAATATAAATGTAAAAAAATAAGCTCATCTCAAATTAATATTGTATGGACTAATTTATTATTTTTTTTACTACTCCAAGCTTCCCATTTTACAGTGTAGGCAGCAGGATATATCTGGTAGTATTGGGTGGTTAAACAATTATTGAACTCTATTCATCGCTCTTCTTCACTTTAATGTGTACAGTGAGGTCAACGTGAGGCAAGCATTAGCTTATTTATAACCGAAGAAACGTATTTTGCAGAGCTGTCTGCCAGACTTTCATGTGAGGCAGAATTTGATAGAAATATGGAAAATGGCCTGAACTTTAAATGACAAACAGATGAGAAAGGTCCCATGAAAGTCAAACCCTTTTGAAGCTCATGTGTTTTTGCATAGAATATAAATGAGGTTTTTAATTGAGATTGACTTGAGCTCATGGTAACATTTTGGTTGATCTCAATTAGCAAGGTTACAACAAATAGTAAAGGATGGAATCTGGTCATGGCACACAGTAATGTGATCCTGCTCCAGGAGTTCCTACAATAATTTCCTCTTAGGGCTTCACTAGTAACTCTTTCTTGTGCTTTCAAGAAATACTCAGTTATGCTGCCTTTATACAATGATGCACTCACAGAGAATTAGTCAATGCACAATAACATGTTAATTTTTAAACTATTTATTTTACATTCCCTAACATGCTGGCTCTTGGTCTTCCAGCAATACATTTGTATAGGACTGCTTAAAATTTTGTTTATACACTGCCAAATTAAAAAATGTTGAAACTACAATGGTGGGTGATGCACAGTTTATTTTGGATAATTATTTATAGATTTTGCTTTCTTTTACCGTGTTTGCGTCTCACTCTCTACACATCACAAGATGAATGGTGTAATATTCCTAGCTGAAAACAAAAAAAATTATATATACATTATGGATCCAATGCATGAAGGTGTTTACAGCAAAATTCTGGCATAAAACACGTTCACGTGTCTCAAAATGTTGCGCAACATGAGGTTGCTCAAAGATTTTGTGACCTTTGCCATTTTCATACCACGTTGATGAGTCTGAGGAGGCAGGGCAAACTCCTCACGGCAAATTCATTAAAAGCTGCTGTATACCTTACGCCAGAAATGTTACTCTAGTCCCTGACTAGAGTAACGTTTCTGGCGAGGAGCATGCCAGTGATAAAATGTGCTAAATTCTTTAAATGGAGTGAGCCTCATATTGAATATGGCACATTATATTCCTACATGCCCGTTAATAAGGCTGGTTTCACATTAGCGCTTTTTAAGCGCACGCACGGCCGGGGGTAGCTCCGCCCCCGAGCCGGCTCTCTGCCCGGCGTGCCCACCCCTTGCTTGTAGCGCCGCCTCCTAGCGCACAGCGGCGCCTGCGATCGGCGCACCCTATCTTTAGCATAGGGTGCGCAGATCGTGCGCAGGCCGTGCGCTAGTTGCGCTTTGACCTGGCCAAAATCAAACTTTTCGGATTTTGGCGCGCACGGCGCACCGTCAAAAGTGCGCAGCGCAGGTCAAAGCGCAACTAGCGCACGGCCTGCGCACCCTATGCTAAAGATAGGGTGCGCCGATCGCAGGTGCCGCTGTGCGCTAGGAGGCGGCGCTACAAGCAAGGGGCGGGCACGCCGGGCAGAGAGCCGGCTCGGGGGCGGAGCTACCCCCGGCCGTGCGTGCGCTTAAAAAGCGCTAATGTGAAACCAGCCTAAGACTGGCTTACAAAATGAATTGGGGATAAATATTTCTATGCGTGACCCATGGCTGTGATATGGATTGCAGCCCATCAAAGATTTTTCTGCTGTAGTGTTATTTTGGAGAATTTAGTTCCATGAAAATTTGGAACATACTTCAGTAGATAAAGATCCAGACCTTGGCAAAAAAATTATTCGGTTTGTTTTTCCATTTTCTCAGATTTGTAACTTTTTTTATTTTTCCATCAATGGTACTGTATTAGGACTTGTTATTTGCAATCTAAACTGATTTTTTTTACTGTTACGATTTGCGATACACGCAATGCTTTGATAAATTTTTATTGAGAGATGTGGTGACTGAAAACAGTAATTATGATGTTTAGTTTTGTTTTCCCGCGTTTATTGTAGAGGTTAGTTAAAGGAAACCTATCACCACTATAGTGTCATACCAGCTAAAAATATCATCTTACTCAGCGTCTGCTGTACATTGCCTTAAAACTTACGTAACCCCCTGACTTCCTCTGTATAGCCCTGAAAACCCTTTTTGATTTCCCTGCACTGTATTCCAATCGAGTCTGTCCGGTCCGATGGGCATGGCTACAGGCCATTCCACCCATCCCCTGACTGCTACTCACTGTCTTTGACATGGATGACGCCTCCTGCGTCATCCTCATTTCTGTGAGAATTTTTGCGCCTGCATAGACAAATAGATAACTAAGGACAAACACAGCTAGGACAAGTAAGGAGTGGCTCAGTAAGAAGCATTTCAAGGTCCTAGAGTGGCCTAGCCAGGCTCCAGACCTGAACCCAATAAAAAATCTTTGGAAGGAGTTGAAACAATGTTGCCCAATGACAGCTTCGAAACCTGAAAGATCTGGAGAAGATCTATATGGAGGAGTGGGCCACAATCCCTGCTGTATTGTGGGCAAACTTGGTCAAGAACTACAGGAAACGTCTGACCTCTGTAATTGCAATCAAAGGTTTTTGTACCAAATATTAAGTTCTGTTTTCGTATTGTATCAAATACTTATTTCATACAGTAAAATGAAAATTAATTATGTAAAAATCATAGAATGTGATTTTCTGGATTTTTTTAGATTCTGTCTCTCGCAGTTGAAGTGTACAGTTGAAACCAGAAGTTGCATGTTTTTCTCAATATCTGACATGAAACCAGAATAAACCTTTAACGTTTTAGGTCAATTAGTATTACCATAATTATTAATATTTGCCAAATGTCAGAATAATAAGAGAGGGAAAATGTTTTAAGGCATTTATTATTAGTTACTGCAAAGACAAAAATGTACATACATGTCATTAGTATTTGGTACCATTGCCCTTAAATTGAATGACTTGGGTCAAATGTTTGGGATATCCTTCCACAAGCTTCTCACAATAGTTGGTCGGAATTTGGGCCCATTCCTCCTGACAAAACTGGTGTAACTGATCCAGGTTTGTAGATCGATTTGCTCGCACCGACCTTTTCAGCTTTGGCCATAAATTTTCAGTAGGATTGAGATATGGGCTTTTTGATGGCCACTCCAAAACTTTGACCTGGTTATCCTTAAGCCACTTTGTTACCATTTCGGCAGTATGCTTCGGGCATTGTCCATTAGGGACTTTTCTGGCTGTCTTTCTCTGTGAGGAGTCTATTTGCATATGTAAAAGTCTTGAAGTAAGTATCCCATCCCATATATCAATTATTGTCTCAACTACATTGTATACTTGGTTCTCATTGAGTCTAATTGGTCACTTTATTATTGAAAATAGCATTTTTAATACGTAGTGTAAAATCCTGATTGACCTGCCTTTGCCCCCTTCCACGCCTCAATTATTGATCTGGAAAATAATTTTTCTACAGCTTATACTAGACAGCAACATAAATAAATACATCACACAAGGGAAGGCGAGCCAATAAAATTAATAAATCAGGAACTGTAACAAATTTGCTGCACAATTCATACAACTCTTACATCATATTTCTGTAGGGGACAAAACTGTGAGCTTAATTGTTTCCATCTTCTCTTAGTTCAATGCTCCGTACAAATTAGAATTTCTGCTGTTAAACATCTTTGTTCCATAGACATATGCACTGCACATGTATGGTAAGGGTTAAAGATAGTTACTGTATATATAGTGCAATGTGAACTGTGTCTTAAACCCACATGAATAGTGTAGAAAGGCGCTGAATAGAGGTTCCGTTATTACGAATCTTTTTATAGTAATATATAGTTTCAATATTTAAGTGACAGTCAAGCCTTGGAAATTTCTAATGTCATTTTGGCCAAAATTTTGACAATTTCCTCCAGACCTATTATCAATGTCTATTACATTGAAGACCAGAAAGTTACAAACTTGATCATTTATGGGGCCGAAGCCTTGAACTCCCAGTTTCCTCAAGTTATAAACATTTGTAATTCTCTTGGTTATTCTCACGCTTCCCCTCTACTGTGTGGTCACACAGCATGAGTTCACTACTATTGTTACAGGCTGTCTGAGAAAAATATAAATATCTACATTTGGCCATGCACTGCATATTGCACACATGCAAAAAAGTGCAGAAAGGCACATGGTGAAGTCATTAAAGGGTTTAACCAGGACTATTTTTTTTACTATCAGCCCAATAATTAACAGGCAGTTTCTACCTACCTGCATGTTATGCCCAGCACCAATCTGCGCTGACAGGGAGTGGTCACAGACGGCAATTCGACTGCTTCTTTTCTGCTCTGTTGATGGGGCGTGACTGCTGAAGTCATACTGGTTGACTGCCAACTCCCCGCTGCATAAGGGTGCCGTCACATTTAGCAATGCACCAGCGATCCCGACAATGATACGACCCGGTCAGGATGACTGGTGCATCACTAAATGGACGCTAGTGAGCTGCCAAAAAGGCAGATCTCACCAGCGATGCAGCAGCGGTCGGCGGTCGTTACTTACCTGTCAGACGTGGCGATGAAGACGTCCTCACGCTCGCGTCCACGCATCACTCGTCGGCACCATCAGGAAGCGGCCAACAAGAAATTACCCAGGACATTCTCGCATGATCAGTGAGCGCCAGCGGGGGAGCCGGTCGGAGATAACCATCACACATAGCGATATCGCTAGCAATATCGCTGCTGCGTCACAAAATTGGTGACGCTTAAGCAATATCGCTAGCGATCTCACTTAGTGTGATGGGGCTTTAACTGTGGGAAGCCACCTATTAATCAGTATGGTGTCTGCAGTCACGCCCCGTCAGCAGAGCAGCCCGGAAGAGGAAGAGCTGTTCTGTTGATATTAAGCAGCTGAATGACCGGCAGGAGTGATCAATGATCTCTCTATGCTGGCACCTGATAAAACAGACTGTTATGGATTAAACCTTTAAGGAAAGGGCTCATAGAAAGAATCCACTTGGTTACACTACATGGACAAAGGTATTGGCATAACTCTACATTACGTCAATAGGAGATTTTATGACATTCCCATTCTGAATCCATAGGCATTAAGGCATTGCAATCTGCTCACCATCCTGGTAGCTCTTCTTTTTCAATGTATTTTTAAAAATGTGGTGAATAGAACTGTACACAGTATTCCAGATGAGGCCTGACCAAGGAGGAGTAGAGGGGGGATAAAGACTTCACATGATCTATACTCTATGCTTCTCTTAATACATCCTAGAACTGTTTTCCTTTTGCTGCTGCAGCACACTATTGACTCATGTGCAGTCTGTGATATATTAGCATATATTAGTATACCCAAGTCTTTTTTGCATGTGCTGTTACTTAGTTCTATTCCTCCCATTTTGTAGATGTAATTTTTGTTTTCTTTTACCCAGATGTAGAATCTTGCATTTATCTGTTAAATATTATTCTATTAGTCACTGCCAATTGTCCAAGCTTATCTCGATCCTCCGGAATCCAGTAGTCCAAAATGTCATGGTATGCTGAGATTTAAAGGATAACATTTCTACTTGTGGAGATTGACATGCTTAGCCTGGTGTGCCAATGTGAGGAGTCTTATAAGCTTTGCAATGCTCATCTGGTAAATTAAATTTGCAAATTGTCTCTTCAGAGAGGAAGAGGACTTGAACTCTAGTGACACTTGGCTTTTATCCTAAGTCATATGGCAAGGCTCATTAAACAGTCAACTTTTATGATTATTACTTCCAATTGGTGGCACTAGAGTTCAAGTTCTCTTCCTCTCTGAAGAGGCAATTTGCATTGGTATGCTGAAGCATTAAGACTTCCCTTTGATACGCCTGTCAGAGACGGGGGCACTCGGTCCGGGACGGTCAGCTCCTCAGGGGATGTCATGGCAGCAGCGATCTGGTCCGTGGCTCTGGACATGCAATAAAATGTAAGGGGAAATGACATGCCCACCAGGGCCGCTGGGTACTCGGAATCGGGTCAGATAGTACTTTGGGGAAGTCACGGGGCCGTGACCTGACTCCATGGCCCTGACTGTGCCATAAAATGGGGAATATGTATATGGGATTTAACATGACGCCACCCGTAGTGTTCGGCAATAGATGGCCAATGCTGCGATCCAGGTCCACTGGGACGGTTGGTGACGCAGCAGAGATATTACAGCTCTCCACGGGTAGAGCGAGTCCCAGAGCAGTTATAAGGTTAATTTGATGGTGGTAACTGTTGTAGTACAGGGCAAATGACTCAGTAAATCAATCTGAGGACACAGCAGGGTGCAGTCTTCACACTACTCACAGCCCTTAGGATACAATCATGCCGGGTGCTGTGTCCTCCGGGTCAGTGGTCCAGCCAGCTCTTAAGTACTTTGGGTGCACTTTTCCTGGACCCCCTTCTTGTATACCTTCCCAGGTCATCTCTCTGCACTGGCTCATGCCCTCCTGCCCTGCACCTCACACACAATGTCCCAAGCCAGCAGCCTTGGGTCCTGTCAGGTGACAATCTCCTGTTTCCTTGACCCTATGTGGCTGCCTTTTCAGCGATTGTGTGTGGATCTGGCTGTGGCACATACCGCTACTACTGCCTTCGGTTAGCTAGCTGAGTCCTACAGTCTCTCCACTTGTCTGGGGCCGGTCTCCACGGCGACCCGATCCCTCCACCCGACTACAGTCATCATGGATTCAGGTGCCAGGAGTGGATTCTTCACTTTCCTGGCCCCTAGGGCCCATTATCCTCCACTGGAGCCCCTCTACACCTCCTACACCACTCCTCTCTCATCATTTGCTCCAACCGACTCCCATTTCTATGACAACTCTCCACTATCAACTGTCAACTTTCTCTCCAGGTTCCTACCCTTATCTACTTCCTCCACCCCCACCCTCTACCTAGTTGCCCCCTCCAGCCTGAGATAGAGCCCTCCATAAATAGGGTCTGCCCGGATCTCCCGGCCTGGAGTGGTGTGGTGTTGGATGCTAGTGTGCAGGTACCGAGTAGTGCCCCCTCCTTATCCAAGAGTGGAGTACCACACCTCTGGTTGAGGTGCAGTACCTCTGAGGTGACTGGACCTGCAGGGGTGCCACACTTTCATTGGAACTAAATGGCCTAGGCCAACTACTGAACCTTCACCAAACCTTAAGCAAAATTTTCTAGGCATTTACCAAATCTAGATGCATCTACCAGACTGATTTATATGAGACTGAGAAATGTGATTCATCCTGACACAGAATACAAATCCAATACTTCAGAGTCCAATAGTAAAATATTTTATTACACTCCATCCTACTCCAGTCTTTGTGCTTCATGATGTAGGGATTGAATGCAGCAGCTGGACCTTGGAAACCCATGCCATGAACGTCGAGGTACACAGTTTTTGTGCAGATGTTAATGCCAGAGGAAGTTTTGAACTGTGCAGTTATCGTGTCAGGAGAGTGGTTGCGACTATTATAAGCTGTGTGTCTAAGGTGACAGAAAAATTTAAAAAGTTATGGCTCTCTGAATGTGCTGATAAAATAAAATTGTTATGTTTAATAGGTGAATTTGAAAATAGAAACCAAATAACAACATAATATAACGTACAGGAGTTATTTTTCTGGACAATGTGATAAAAAATAAAAGAAGATAAAAAGTTAAGGGTCTGTTTAATTTGCATTAATACTATTATATTTTATTTTATAAATGTCACATTTTTATTTTTGCATTAATTGTGAATGGCAATATTAAAAGCACATTTATGATAACTCGAGAAAGCGAGACATGCTAAATGCTATATTTATGGCCTCTATGACATTTAAAAGACCATTCATAACTTTCTTCTAATTAAGTTTTTCTTTCCATTTTTATGGTCAGTTATGTTGTTTTACATCTTGCAGGAAATTATTAAGAGTCAAATGTTTTTCCTCACCCTTATATAATTGTACTTTAAAGTCGTTATTTGGCGTTTGTGGCCTAATAGACTATAATTTAGTTTTATTTTATGTATGTAACAGTATTCTCTTAATTTCCAATAAAATTATAACTCAGACTGAGAACTACATTATGGGCTCATGCTAAAGAAAAAATACCATACAATAAATAAAAAATAAAATAATATTCAGCACCTTCTTTAATGTCGCAGAAATAATTTTGTATTCTGTGTAAATATTCCAATACAATACACAAAGGATAAAAATGTACAATAATTTAAATTTAAAGCATATCTAAACTTTTATCATATAATTATTATTGATCAGCCTTTGCAAAGTTATGCATTCTTGCAATAAATTTACCTTATTTTGCCTCATTATCTCCCAAACATAATGCTGCAGTGTAATTTAATTGCCCACTTCAAGCTCCTTTATAAGTTCCTTTGAACTGCTGCTTAAATCACCAGAACCATACATGGCATGCAAGCAATCTATGGGCTGAGCCCAGTATGGGCAGGGACACAGAAAGGGGCTCAGTGAGAGAGAGAGAAAGCCCCATACACAGAGTGATTGATTTTTGTACAGATCTTACCGAGTAAAAGGAGATTCTAAAGGAGATTGAACTTGGCATTGAAACCGCACTGCAGCATTGTGTTTACAGAGAAGAAAATTATAAATGTATTTGCAAAAGTTGATAAATAGTTATATAAAAAAAATAGAAACTCATTAAATCTGTGGGTCAAATTAATTATGGTATATTATACTATGAACATTAAAAAAAATCAAAAATACAATTACTAATTTTTTTAAATAATTATTCTCACAATAGTTGTTCTGTCTGTCCCATTATGTGTTATATGTCACCCAATGCATGGCCTGACAATTTTAACAAAAGTTGGCTGTACTGTATAAGACCCTGTCATCTCTCCTGATGTGTCTGTTCTAGCAAATTTCTGGAGCATCTTTACTTAGTACAATGTATTGTGCCGTTTTCTCAGTTATTCCTTCTTGAAATGTTGAATACATTTACAATTACCATTGTCAATAAACTTTGCAATCATTGATTGGTTGGAAGGGTATCCATCCTGGTCCGATCAGAGCCTTTTGTTCCCATCAGTGAGGAAATGTCTAACTAGTCACTATGGTGTAACTTACATCCACTGGCAACCAGAATGTCAAATATTAAACCAAGATTAATATGTTGCTACTCGGTCACTGTAGTGTCTCCATGTTTCCTAACAACTGGGATGCTATAAACACAACCTTATGTACCTATTATTTTCCTTTTGGTACCAAATGACCAGTAGAGATGCTCCTGTGAACCACCTAGTGAACAAACCAATTACAGCTGAAAAACACAATATAGTACCAGCATTTTCCACTAACAAGGTGGAACTGTGCATAGCTATCATGTTTTTCCCATTTGTACCAACAGGTGACTCTTATATCCTCTTCCAATTGTGCATCCTCGTATTCTTTTCCTATTCTTGCAAATACCATTCAATAATAAAAACTAACAAAACTTTTTACGCTTAGTGTAAATATATTATCTACTTCTTTACTTATTGATTTTATGTCCATATTTTCAATCAAGTACCAACTTCGCTACTTTTATGCTCCTAATTGTTAGTCAATTTAAATGGTTGTGCACTATACTACTATTATCACTGTTACTACGGAATAGGATAGCACAGCCTCAATAAAACTACTGGAAATTACTTGTAACATCTCTTTAAGCCACCTCTGTAGGCAGGGTGTCCTCACTTCTGTGACAACAACAGCTACTCGCTTGATTGTCTGCTTTGTGTACGGCGTCGCTGTGTACGTTAGTTACCAGCGAGCTGATGCAGGGAGCTGGTAACTAACGTACACATCGGGTATCCAAGGGACGTGCATCCCTTAGATACCCGATGTGTACGTTAGTTACCGGCTCCCTGCATCAGCGCGCAAGTAACTAACGTACACATCGGGTTTCTAAGGGACGCACGTCCCTTGGATACCCGATGTGTACGTTAGTTACCAGCTGATAGCTGGTCTCCCGCCTGTCACACGCAGCCATGCGTGCTGGCCAGTGGGAGACCAGCGATGGAAGAAATGTCCAGAGGTTTCCAAGAGCGATCAGCGATACCGGCAGGGGGCCGGTCGCTGATCGCTGTCACACACAGCGATCTCGCTGGTGAGATCGCTGTTGTGTCACAAAACTTGTGACTCAGCAGCGATCTCGCTAGTGAGATCGCTATGTGTGATGGGGCCTTTAGAATAGCCTTCTTTTGTCGCACCCCCTTAAGAAAATGACAGAAGGAATGTGGCATCTGCTCTTTATCACAGCACCTCAGTCTTTGAGCTATGTGATCACGGGTAAAAGCTCCTCTCAGCACTTGTTCGAGGTGACATTGATCAATTTGTCCAGATCTAAAGCCCCATCTCACATAGCGAGATTGCTAGTGAGATCGCTAATGTGTCACCAATTTTGTGACGCAACAGCGATCTTGCCTGCAATCTCGCTACATGTGACACGCAGCAGCGACCGCCCCCCTGCTGGATATCGCTGATCATGCAGGAATGTCCTGGACCATTTTTTCGTCGTTGGTGTCCCGCTGGCCAGCATGCGTCGCTGTGTTTGATTGCTGGATCGTTGCTGCATCACTGAAGAGATCTGCCTGTTTGGAAGCTTACTAGCGATCATTTAGCGACACACCAGCGATCCCTACCAGGTCGTATCATTGTCGGGATCGCTGGTGCGTCGCTAAGTGAAACGGGACCCTAAGTCCACCCTTGGATACTATTCTGTGCACCAGCTTGTCCAGTCAATAAAGATAATCAGACATTTTCTCACCAGAGTCTTTGTATGTGGAACAGACTTTAGATAGGAGGTCTATGGCATCCTGTGGGGAACCAAATACATCTTCTAGAGCAACCATGTAGGCTTGATATTACTCATATGGCTGGCTTCGCCAAGTAGCCTGTACCACTTTCATAGCAGGACCTTAAAGATTCTCCACAATTCTGTTTCTTCACAGCATCGGTGCACTACCATTCCTCTAGGTACTGCAGGTTAACATCTCTCCAAGTATCTTACCCTTCTTCACCACCCAATGTTTAAGTAACAACTGAAATAGTTCTCAGCCGATCGGAAGCCATCTTAGGCTGCAATATTGCAAACTGGATGACTAACTTTTCCATGGATGCCACCACCACCTCCACAGCAGTGGCCGTTTCCTCAGGCTTGTCATGAGCTGGGATGGAAGGTAAACATTTAATAGACCTCCTAGGCTGTGTGCTTGACTCTGGACACTAAGGGCCCTGTTACACACAACGATGTCCCAGCGATCCCACCAACGATCCGACATGGATGGGATCGCTGGGACATAGGCTCATCGCTGGTGACCTATCACATAGACAGACTCACCAGCAATCAGGACCAGCGAGCAAGCTGGTATCTAGGGTAAACAGCGGGTTTCTAAGAGCCGCGCGGCTCTTGGATACCCGCTGTTTACCCTAGATACTAGCGTGCACGGCATGGCAGGAGGTGGAGGCAGAGCCGCAGCACACAGACTGGAGTAGCCGATAGCAGAGCGGACCAACCCGTGCACGCTGGTATCTAGGGTAAACAGTGGGTATCCAAGAGCCGCGCAGCTCTTAGATACCCGCTGTTTACCCTAGATACCAGCGTGCAGCGTTGCTGATCGTTGGCTCCCGCTGCCACACACAGTGATACGCACTGGCCAACCTGAGACCAACGATCAAAAAACGACCCAGGACGATCCTGCACGATCAGCGATACCCGGGGGGGGGGGCGGTTGCTAATGGATGTCACACACAGCGAGATCGCTGGAGAGATCGCTGATGCGTCACAAAATCAGCGATCTCACCAGCCTGGGATAAACAACCTCCTGAAGTCGGTTTGCGATCCGTAGTACTTCTTTTACAGATGCATTAGTGAGTGCACTACATACTGCAAAACTGTGTTCCTTTGTTATGCTCATCCCCCCACACCATGTAGACACTGCTTCAATTACAGCCTCCATAATAGTGGTAACGGTCTTGATCAATCTCAGCATTGCCTCCACTGTAATACCTCTTTAAGCAAGAGATGAGGGTAACTTAACAGGTTTATTTACAGAGGAACAAATGGTGTTAAATTCAGAGGCTATAACAAGCAACAGCATAACATATAATACCACACAATCTACAATACAGGTTCAAAATTTAGGTGACAGGAGACACACTCCTAGCTAATATCACTTAGCCCAGAAATGGCAATCCCAGTAACGCAGTCCAACGATGGAGTCCAGTTGCCACCGATGTTGGAGCGCGGAATCGTTTGTGCACTTTAATATCACGACAGAAACAAAATCCCTTCAGCCACAGCCTTATTATCTTATCAACAGTGGAACCACAAGTCCCAGAAATACTTACTCATTCTTTGATGTAGTAGGTTTGGGGTCACACAGGGATCCAACTTGTGGCTGCAGGGTCCAACAGGACTGTAGGCTCCTTCCTTTAGATAAGCCAGACAGTGGTGGACATCTCCTGGAAATCTGACTGGTCTGCAGGATTTGCCAATCAGTCCCTTCCTCTGCTGCTCCTCATCCACTATGATACATTGAGGAGCAATGTCTGCTGGAAGTTGTAGTTCAGGGCAGTGCAGCAAGAGAATCATTGAGCATAAAATTCTTGTGAAAAAGGGTGAACAACAGAGATAAACACATTAGTCAAAATTAGAATTTGTCTGTTTGTGTGGATTTTCCCAAGAAATTTCATTTTCAGAAAATTCTCCTTGAATTTAATGTCCCTTAGTATGCTCTCTAGTCTCTCTGTAATATGGAAAAAATAAAAATTGCTATAATCACATTTCCGACCCCTCTGCTTCTCATTGTCACATTCATAGGTAAGTATAAGGATTTTTTCATTTTTTGACATTTTGATGGCCCTTTATGGTTCAGAAAACTGGTGGCTATTGACCTCCATATTGCTGAATGCACGCAGAAGCGATTTACAAAAAATACACATTTTGGCAAATGAGGAATTTTGAAAAGTTTGAATAAAATTTTATTCCACTCAAATATGTTTGTTTATCTCTAGTGAGCTGTGCACCAACTCTTTATTCTCCTTTGGGCTAATTTTGTCTTTTTTTCCCCTTCTGTAAGGATCATATACTTTATTCTCTGTGTCAACATGTGTAAAGACTCATCTTATTGACAAGGGGATTAGTAAGATGAACCTTTAGGCCCCGTTATGTAGGGAAAGTGACCTGACGGATGGACGGACTAGTCAGAGTAAAGAAGGAAAGGTTTGCACAGTGTGGGTAGGTGTCAGGTATTACAGTGGGAAAACAGCTAGGAAAGTGTAGTGGACGTGCAGTACCTTGGGTTGACCATTAGATGGCAGGGAGGAGTGTGAGCAAAGGACTTGACATCAGCTTAGGGCTTTAGAAACCGTTGGTCATGGGAGGCGGAGTGACAGTTTCAAGGAACCGGGTGAGCTATAAATACAGAGGGAGGGTTCCAGAAGGTTCCAGTCCCCAGGGGGAGCTCAGGTGACAGGAGGACTGTGACAGTCTTTGCGCTCTGAGGAGAATCTTACCAGGGGGACTGAGGAGAGAGAACGTCAGGGGGGTGGTCCTGACAGGAAGATACCGCAGAAGAGACGAGGCAGTGAGTGCTATATACCGTATTTGACACGACGACTGACCAGTGAAAGCGCTGTTGGTTATTGGGCCTAGGGCGGCCACAGTGGCGGACCTGTCAGGAGCGTCAAACAGTGAAGGAGGGACGGTACGCATATGTACGTCCCTATTGTAAAAGTACGGTGTGTAAACGGCTCTAGAAACGGAGGGCCGACAAGCGAAGAAACGTGCGGTGTGCTGCGGAGGCCGTCAGGCGGACGGCAAGTAAAGAAATAAACTTGGACCTGTTGCACCCAGTATCTGCCTCCATCGTGTCTCTGTTTTTATCTCTGCGTGGTAAGAAGAGGGACCACCCCCCTAGTCCGGCCCCACCACCCCTACATTTGGCGTAGTCGGCAGGATCGCCGCCGCTAATACATCATCTTCTGCGGCAGGCCTGCCTTAAAGGATGGAGAAGGACTTGGACTGTGCTGCTTGGATTATAAATACCTGTGGATTACAAATGGCTTACCTGTGGATTACAAATTGGGAGCGCTGTGGTGACTCAGTGGTGCTGACAGAAGATCCGGGGCGGCATCAGGTGCTGCGCAAGATGGCGGCATTACTACAGCACAGGGGAGAGGTCCGAGTGTTTGCAGTCGTGTTGAATGGACTGGGGCCCCCTCCAACGTACCCCCGTGGACAGCAGTATGTGCCCGGAGGCCGACGCTCCCATGTACTGGACCCTGGCAGATGGGTGAAAAGGTCTGCCAACGCCCCACCCAGCAGGAGGAGTAGCACAGAAGAAAAACTTGGCTGCGGCTGTCTGACGCCATTCGAGTGCTGCCCAACGGACGGTATGAGATGCTGCGGGTGTCTGGGCATCGGCCGCCTAGAGTGGCAATGGCGGCGAGAGATGGAGCTGCACCAGAAGTCATCTTCAGAACCACGGGCAGGCAGCGGGATGCTGAGCCGGGGAGCGGAGTCAGCGAGAACGGCCGCCACCAATACCAGCAGAGGACTTCTCAGCGGAGCCCCCGAGTCCGGAGGGAAGGCCCGCAGGACAGTGGAGCAAGGAACGGAGGCTGCGGGGGAAACCACGTGATGATGGGACGGAGGCCGCAGCGCCGGGGAAGGTGAGAGTACCCCCGGCCCTACCAGTGCCTCCGCAAGCGGCCCCCACCATTCTGCTGCAGAACGCGGCCCCCTGCGCACCAGAAGGCCTAGTTACCACAGGCCCCGTGGTGTATGCGGAGCTGAGCGAGGACCCCGCTCATGTCCCCGAACTACCCCGCCCGGAGTCACCAGTGCAGAGCTCACCCAAAGAAGACGCTGCTGCGCTACCCCTGCTAATAGCAGCTGCATCGTTGAAATCGGCCGTTACTCCGGCTCCGTTGGAAGTAGTGGATGCGGCCTGTCCTGAGGCCGCGGTTATGCCGCTGCTGGAGTCGGCTGCGACCGACTTAGCGGACCCTGTGATTCCAGCCCCCGAGGACCCGGTTGTCCCCATTTGCCACCTGACCCCAGCGGCTGCTGGGCCGCAGAAATCTTCGGCCGTTTCTGTCTTGCGGTCTTTTTCAGCGGAGTCCCGCCCGCCGGACTCCAGGGCCCGTGCTGTTCCCTCCGTGTGGGTAGCGGAGGTGATCAGGAAGAAGAAGGCCCAGGAGCGGGAAGTGTGGAACCTGCTCCACACTCAAGGAGAGGCTGGCATGGAAAAGAAGAGGACTTGAATGGACACCCTCAGTATCCCCGGGGGCTCCACGGCTGTGGGGTCCCTCACTACTAGCCACTGCGTAGTGAAGTAGACTGTTGAGAGTTTGGTGCACTGTTGTGCTGGTTCTGAAGAACAGTTCTAGTTTAAAAAAAAAAAAATGTTTGATGTGCTGAGTTTATTTTTAGTATGTTCCTCTTACAGGATGTTATTTGCTGATTTGAAACTTGACAGAACGGGGATACGGAGAAGTGGAGGAGTGTTCAGGTCCAAGGAAGGGGGGAGAAAGAAGACATGCAATGTTATGTTGTTATATGTTGGTTTTAAAATGAGCAAAAGAAAATGAAAAAAATATATAAAATGGGTACTTGTGCTATTATAAGTTGTTTAATGTATAATATGCCAAAGTAAAATGCAACAGGTCCGGGTAAGGGAAGGTTTGCGGGACCAAAGGAAAGTGTGAGATCCAGTAGGGATCTAAGAGTTGAGGAGGTCTGGGAGACCGGGACGCCGACCATGACATGTAATTGAAAGAAAGGAAAATGAGTTGGAAGACGTGAGAGAGACAGCCGTCCTAGGTCAGGTCCCCAACACCACGGACACCCCTGAAGGAAGAAGGCGGGCGCTGGTAATGATCTGGAAGGTAAGAGACCTCGATCATGGCGTACCGAATAGTGGAAGGTGACAGTAGGGGAGAGTAGGGGAAGGTACACGCCATAGAGAGAATATGGGTGTACCTAGCCCAATTTGAAAGACGTTGTCATGTGGCGTGCGCGTTGGTGAGAAGCAGTAGGCTGCTCAGAGCATAGTGCTCCCAGTATGGTTCGGCCCCCGCAGATAGTGGGTTTGGCTCAACAGCTGGTCCGACAACAGAATGTAGGTGTAGCTTCAGAACAACGAAGGCAGGGATGACGATTGTCGAGGACGACAATGGACAAAGGAAGGGAGAGTGTAGGGAAAGTGACCTGACGGATGGACGGACTAGTCAGAGTAAAGAAGGAAAGGTTTGCACAGTGTGGGTAGGTGTCAGGTATTACAGTGGGAAAACAGCTAGGAAAGTGTAGTGGACGTGCAGTACCTTGGGTTGACCATTAGATGGCAGGGAGGAGTGTGAGCAAAGGACTTGATATCAGCTTAGGGCTTTAGAAACCGTTGGTCATGGGAGGCGGAGTGACAGTTTCAAGGAACCGGGTGAGCTATAAATACAGAGGGAGGGTTCCAGAAGGTTCCAGTCCCCAGGGGGAGCTCAGGTGACAGGAGGACTGTGACAGTCTTTGCGCTCTGAGGAGAATCTTACCAGGGGGACTGAGGAGAGAGAACATCAGGGGGGTGGTCCTGACAGGAAGATACCGCAGAAGAGACGAGGCAGTGAGTGCTATATACCGTATTTGACACGACGACTGACCAGTGAAAGCGCTGTTGGTTATTGGGCCTAGGGCGGCCACAGTGGCAGACCTGTCAGGAGCGTCAAACAGTGAAGGAGGGACGGTACGCATATGTACGTCCCTATTGTAAAAGTACGGTGTGTAAACGGCTCTAGAAACGGAGGGCCGACAAGCGAAGAAACGTGCGGTGTGCTGCGGAGGCCGTCAGGCGGACGGCAAGTAAAGAAATAAACTTGGACCTGTTGCACCCAGTATCTGCCTCCATCGTGTCTCTGTTTTTATCTCTGCGTGGTAAGAAGAGGGACCACCCCCCCAGTCCGGCCCCACCACCCCTACAGTTACACACAGCGATATTGCTGGCGAGATCGCTGATTTTGTGACACATCAGCGATCTCTCCAGCGATATCGCTGTGTGTGACATCCAGCAGCGACCGGCCCACCTGCCGGGTATCGCTGATCGTGCTGGATCGTCCTGGGCCGTTTTTTCATCGCTGGTCTCCCGCTGGCCAGCGCGCATCGCTGCGAGTGGCAGCAGGAGCCAGCGATGAGTGACGCTGCACGCTGGTATCCAACATAAACATTGAGTTTCTAAGAGCTGCGGGGCTCTAAGAAACCCGATGTTTACCCTAGATACCAGCATGCACTGCAGGGCGGGAGGTGGAGGCAGAGCTGCGCACAGACAGACCGGAGTAGCTCTGCTATCTGCTACTCCGGTCTGTCTGTGCGCCGCTCTGCCTCCACCTCCCGCCCTGCAGTGTTCGCTGGTATCTAGGGTAAACATCGGGTTTCTAAAGGGCCTGTCACACTAAGCGATATCGCTAGCAATATCGCTATAACGTCACTGGTTTTTGTGACGTTATAGGGATATTGCTAGCGATATCACTATGTCTGATACTTACCTCTGACCGCTCCCCCGCTGGTTATCGCTGATCGCGCGAGAACGTCCTGGACCGTTTCTCGTCGTCAGCTTCCTGCTGGGCTTCCTGCTGTGGAGACGAGTGACGCGTGGACGCGGGCGGGAGGACGTCAGGATCACCTCGTCTGACAGGTAAGTAGCGACCCCCAACCCCTGCGATGTCGCTGGTGAGATCTGCCTGTGTGGCAGCTCACTAGCGACCACTTAGCGATGCACCAGCGATCCTGACCACGTCATATCGCTGGTCGGGATCGCTGGTGCATCGCTAAGTGTGACAGTAACTTAAGAGCCCCGCGGCTCTTAGAAACCCGATGTTTACGTTGGATACCAGCTTGCTCGCTGGTCCTGATCGCTGGAGGGGCTGTCTATGTGACAGCTCACCCGCGATCAGCCTAACATGTCCCAGCGATCCTATCCATGTCGGATCGTTGGTGGGATCGCTGGGACATCTTTATGTGTAACGGGTGCTTTTGGCTGCACATCTATAGAGGCACTTGTTTTTTATTTGTAAAATCTTTTTGTGGTCTGTTATTTACATCCATCCTAATATTATTTTTGTCTTATTTGGACTAACTTATTACTCTTCCCCTTTTTTGGACGTATTCTGAGTCTAACAGGATATGCGATATCTGATTGACTTCACCATCATTTGTTATTTATTATGTTTAGTGTTGCTCTTTTTTCCCACCTGTATTTTAGATCTCTATGTTGTCTTTTTAACCCAGTTTTGAATATTTTCACAAATTAATAAAATGAATTTTGTATATATTCGTCTGGCACTAGATGCTGAATTTGATTTTCTTTTCATGTTTAGTAGATGGGAGATAAGAATGGGAAAACCTAGTATGTTTATCTGCATTTAAGCAAAAGCAGAAAAAATATTGCAAAACAGCTGGCATCCAGCAATGTTTTGGACAAATGAAAAAGAAAAAAGATCTGAAAAATAAACAAAGCCAAAATACCTCGGTAAAGACTAGAAGTATTTTGATAAATGCATCTAATACCAAATCCTCAGCTTTACAGAATTCTAATTAAGCATTTTCACAGACCTGTTGGCACTGTCAATGTTGATTTCTTCTCTACTTTCACTCATGTGAACCTTTGACTGGACATCTTCTGATCAGCAGACAGGAACATTGAGAATTCGCACTTCTTAAATTTGTTGGCTTTTTATCCTGACCTGAAACTATCACACAGATGTCTGTGTTTTCCTTTTAACCAGCTCCTGAAAAACTGGGAGCCCCAGCAAGTTTCTTTAATGGTGTGAAAATCTAAGGGATTAATATGTGGCGTCATCATGTGAAAGGATTTTCCACACTAATGAAGCAGCTCTAGACCCACCAAAATCTACCGCTTGCTAAAACAGAAGTGTATTAGAACAGAAGCACTTTGACCTCTCTTATCCTCTTAACTTAGAGATGTTGCTCCACTTCTGTGCTCTATCCGTTTGTTGTATTACACTTGAACTCCATTACATAGTTGCTCTTGCTTTAACTTTGAATCCATTAATTTTCTTCCATCTTGAAAATATGTGTGACATCTGTATCAGTACCTGTCCTTACTGTCCCTGCTTCTGTCGCTGGGCGGCACCGTGTTCTCATTGCTGGCGACGCAAGTCAACAGTTCTAGTTCTGTGTCCTCTGAGACTACTAGTTCCATCCAGGATGGAAGATATAAAGTTAAGTTCTACAACTATTTGCTCTCTGCTCTGTGGCATGGGTGGGTCTGCAAGTTATTTAAGCTCCTGAAATCCTGCTGTCCACTGTCAGTTATAAACTGCCTTTCTCCTGTGTTTTTTGTGGTTTGCTATACTCCCAGTGGATATTCCTGATTTTGACCTTGGCTCCTTTTTTGACCATTTTCCATCTTTATGATTTTTTTTCCTACACCTCCTGGTTCTGACACAGCTAACAGACCACTAAATTGCCTTTAGTTTGCTCCTCTGACCAGCAGCCCTTCAGTGAAATCAATCCACTGGATGCCTTTATAAGACCATATCTCTCTGTACAGGGATTAAAGAATGAAGGCCGGGATTCCTCTAGAATCTGCCAGAATTTGTGGTTCACGCTGTCTATCTGATGTAGCCTATTTGAGCCTGTGGCCTCTGACAGACGTAGCAGTATATCAACATCATATCTATAAATGACATAATACTAAGATTTTTATAACTTTTATGAAGCTACATACCATTTAAAGGTCTGTTGCATTTTACATGTATACAACCACCTCCCGCACCAAGACACACATTATATTACAATGGTGTTTGATTCTGGAAGACTGAAAATAATGGATAATATTGAAATCCACTGTGCGCATAGAAAAACAAAGGGTTTTTATAAAGGGCGTGGGGCTTTCATTATTATTATTGTTATTATTTCATTAATTTCATTCATAGCATGGTTGTGATATTATTTCTTTAATATCATTGAGAATCTATTGTGACTATAGTTATCTGACCCTTGTTATTGGGCTGAACTTGTCTAGTGTAATTGGCCCTTTATTAATTAACACCTATTTTTCTGGAGATGTACAATATGTATAGGGGTAATATTAATATTTAAAAACCATTGTTCTCAAGTATTTTTTGAATGCGAACTGAGCATGCCCCAATTGCCATTAAAAGCTATTTTTTATGCTCTGAGATCCAGACCCCAAAGCATATAAGCAAACAGCCTGGAAAGGTTAAAAATTAATAAAATATATTTTCTAACTTTTCTGCCCGGCAGCTAAGACTTTCATTTGCTCCTCTTGTGCTGGCTCCAAAGGCCTAGCACCTCCTATGCAGACTAGATTGCACCACATGCCTTGACCAGTCACCTTTTCACAGTACTCAAGCAAATGTTGGCAATTTTTTTTCAACAAGTTTGTAGTGCATTTGATTCTTTTGTGTTGATCCATTTTTTTCTAGTTTTAAGAACTTGCTCATATATCTACTGGGCATTGATTACATTAAGGTTAGTTTATAATCGTATTTGTATTAGCACCTTGATTAAAAAGATGTAAAGATGTGCTCACACGGGCCACGTTTTTGGCAATAAAAAAACTGGTGTGAAAAAAGAGATGATGCAAAACATAGACAATCTCTTAATACAACATTAGCCACTGTGACAAATTGGGCAAATTTTCACATTGTTTGGTCTTGGTTTACGCTGCCGGAATGTGAGATAGGATCAGTAAATCTGCCCCATTGTATGTCATTTATTAAAATGAAAGATACAATGCAACCATCCATGATCTCTAATAGGAATGTCTTAGGTTCCCGTTTCACATAGCGACGCACCAGCGATCCCGACAACGATACGACCTGGTAAGGATCACTGGTGCGTTGTCACACAGCAGCTAGTCTGAACGATTCCAGCCTGCGTCCCTGAGTTCTGCCCGTCGGCGTCAAACACAGCGATGCATGCTGGCCAGCGGGACGCCGATGATGAAAAAATGGCCCAGGACATTCGAGCACGATCAGCGATATCCAGCGGGGGGGGCGGTCGCCGCTATGTGTCACATGTAGCGAGATCACTGGCGAGATGGCTGTTGTGTCACAAAATCGATGACGCATCAGCAATCTCGCTAGCTATCTCGCTATGTGAGACGGGGCCTTTACTCTTATGGCGCCATTTCCCAACTGATGCCAGAAGCCAAAGGATTTCTCTAGATTAGCTTGAAGACAAGAGCTAATAATAAAAATAAAATAGGAAGTAGATTAAGAGCAACAGTGTAGCTTTATATTACAGAGACTAAAAGTCCCTGACGTCTTTAGTCATTTTGCAGTGTATTGGGAAAACATATCCTTTACTATAGACTACACCACGAATTTCTTGAGATTACTTTACTGCATAAACACTGAGAATATTTTGCATGTGAAATTGTTTTATTTACTCTATAACCTCCACAAGAAATGTGGAGATGTTGAATTCCTAATGAAATTAAAAACTGTATTTTACAAACTGACCTCCCACCATCCCGCCTAGGTTTCCAAGAGCTAATAACCAGAGTTCTGTTAGGCTACTTCTGTCATTCTAATATTCAATAAAATTGACTCAGATTAATCCTCGGGAGAAATAAAACTTCTACAACTTGTTCATGTTGAAAAAAAAAGATCATGCCAGCTTACTTAGACAAATATAATATTCAATGTCTCTGTTATTCTAGGTTTCAGTTTTGCCATTTAGTAAGCTGAGGGATATAAATTTAAAGACCCAAAACTAAGGGAGCAAAACTTATCAGGAATTTCGCAAAGGGAGGCAGAGGTGCTGGGGTAAAAGCTTTCCTGTAAGAAATATTCCTGCAAGATATTTTTTTTCTAATGAATGTATGGCTCTGTGCCTTGTGTTACCGCTGTGGTCGTACATCACGTAATAAAAATATGCTTCATTTTCCATTAATAATCTGGAGAGCAATGTGTTACATTTTAGGCTACGGCACTGCTGGAGGGTAGCTGGGCAATGAAGGGGTTAAATAATGAAGTCAGTTTTACAATTCAGTTTCCAATTTTGGGACATCTTAAACAGAGCCAGACTTGAGCCAAGCTACATACATAAATCGAGAAGAGGATGGAAGTCAGCAGCTCAGTTTACGTCAATCCTCCTATTTCCTCTATGTAATACTTTAATTTTCAGTCATTATTGGGGATATTACAACAATCAGTTGTTTTTCATGAGATCAGCACTTTGAAACCACTGTTAATGTTTGTTACATTCTATTCTTAAGCCATATTTTCAGCATAATCTTTAACAATTGATCACATGCAGATGTGATCACTCTCCCTTTCCTCATATTTCATTAAGGACTCCAATTTCTCACAGTACAAATTCAACACATTATTGTGACATGCTAGCAAACCCTCTATAGGCTGCAACTCACTCCACAACCACCGGGTAGCCACATATAGATATGTATAGCATAAACATTTCCTGACAGAGTATTTCTGAATCATGTTTCGCTGTTTTAAAGATGGTCATCTGGTGCCAGACATGTAGATGTTGGCCAAGACCTGAATACTTTAGTGAGATTTCTTACCAGAAACATGGTTATTGCATACAGCTTCAGCTTTTTCATTAAGGTGAAATTTGGAAACATATAATGCACATGCTCCATTTGGATGATTAACTACTATCAGTAAAATTTTACATTTTAAGGATCAATTCTTTGAACTGTGATCCAGCATCGAGGTCAGTTGTACCTGGTGGCTAGAGAGAGATCTGAAAGTCTCTTACCTTCTGCCATCCCCAATGCAACTTTTGATTAGCCAGAGATGGTGCAATGTCATTTGTGCATCATGTCGCACAGATGACTTAGTGCCAGAACTGACAAATCAAATGCTGAACTGGAGGAGCCAGATGTTAAGATATTTGCAGGCCTCGCATCTAACACCCAGCATTGACCTGGACGTTGGACCAGAATCAAACAAATTGATCTGCTCATTTAGACAAGTGAATGATCAGAAATGTCAAAAGATAACTACAATATGTAGTGATAATTAACTATGAGATTGTGCTACAGCTGCACCAAAAGAAACTTAAGGCCCCATCTCACATAGCGAGATCGCTGAAGCATCACCGATTTTGTGACGCAACAGAGACCTCACCAGCGATCTCGTTACGTGTGACAGCAGCGATCGGGCCCCCGCTGCGATGTTGCTGATCGTGCTCTAATGTCCTGGGCCATTTTTTGATCGCTGGTGTACCGCTGGCCAGCGCGCGACCTCGTTAGCGACTCAGAAATCATAGACGCAGGCGGGAGTCATCAGAATGGCTGCTGTGTGACAAGGTCTTAACGACCACCGAGGTCGTTATACGGATCGCCGTATCGATGCTGCGTCGTTGGGTAAATCTGACTGTTTGACAGCTTACTAGCCACCATTTAGCGACATTTAGTGATCCTTACCAGGTCGTATCGGTGTCGGGATCGCTGGTGCATCGCTAAGTGTAACGGTACCCTTATTTTATGTAACCATTTTTGTGATTGTCTTCTTGGGGTTCTATAATCCTTAGATACCTTTCATTTGTAAATATTCTGGAATAGCCTGAGAAGTTAAACCTATATGTGGCATTCTACTGTATATCTTGACTGTAAGTAATCTAAATAAAATGAATCATATGGTATTTTTTTTATCCATGATAAAACTACTGAGCGAGTGAAGAGATACGCAGGCTGTAAGAGTCAGAAGCAGAACAGAATGCAGTTTCTCAGGGAATGCCCACTGAGCCCTACACTTGCAGCTCCACAAGTAGACATGTCATAGAAAACAGATCAAAATTAGCCAGCAATAGGGCAACTTGCGATAGTGTGCAAATACATATAAAAAATAATGTATAAATGGCAAAAGTATGCAGATACAAGACTGATTCTAAGCACATAATGTATTAGAATGAGCTGTAAAATTTTGAATTAGTCCATTTCGCACAATGCTATTAAATGTGCCATGCTATGAATTTTTCAAATTTACAGTACCCCCTTTTTGCATTTTGTGCTCCAATAAATGATGCAAAAAATATATCAAAACATGGCCTCAGTTTATCAAATTTTACACCAGAAACTTGGTGTTAAACACTTTGAAAGTGCCAAAATTTTTGTGCAATGTTGTTGCACGCCAAAAATGTGAGACCTTTCTCACTTTCATGCTCGTTGGCATTTCCCTCTCATCTAATTCATGATGCGTTGTGATGCACTTTAAGGGCAGCGACACACTGGCTTATTTCTTGTGCGATAATCGCATCTCACTGAACGGACTGGCCGGCACCTCTCCTGACCTGAGCATGACAGCGTGATGGATTACTATGCAGCTGTCAAGCTCAGGTCAGGAGAGCAGACAGCCAGTGTGAGTTTTACAATACGAATAATACGGTAGTGTGTCTCTGCCCTAAGCCACAAATCTGCATCTCTGTAATACCGATAAGCAGTTAAATCAGTGCACCCCAACTGCAGTAGAGTAGAAGGTCATATGGAAATACAGAGTGAAGACACACAGGCACATTTCTTTTTTTAATTTATGCAGCACCCAAAGGCAACTTGCAGACTATCCCTTTAAGGGCTCAATTGCTTTCTCTAATATATATTTTTTCATATATTTTTACTCAAAGTTCTATCGATTCATGAAAGGAAGTTCCTCATTCCACACACTGACCAGTTCTAATCCTTAAACTTGCAGACTGCTACACTTTTGTAGTCTTACAGTACATGGCTGTCTAATACTGTTTTGCGGTTAGCCACATCTGAATACAATTTTTTTTAGCTTGATGATGATCTAAGCAGTACAATTTCTTGGCAGCAGTAACTCGATAAGGCACCAGCTATGGTTGGCTTCCTGACAGGTCAGACATTCCTTCCCGCTGTGTATGGCTTCAACACATCTGGGAAGACAAAGCATTGCCATCCTTTGTTTCTACAAACAGCCGAAAAAGACGGCCAAGTTTGCTGCTGTGGGCAGCATGAGAATCTGTCAACAATATGCAGGGCTTTCAGAAAAAAACTTGACTTACATGTCTTTCTCTATACTTATAAAAGAAAACATATTGCTGTTAGTTCTTCTCCCCAGCAAAGCCGTAACGAGGAATAAATTGTTCCAAAATAGTTCAAACGTGCTGGCCTAGAGGTGACCTCAAGGCTCATTTTGAAGAACACTTTTTTGCTTGTGTGGTTGTTTTTTTCAACATTTATAAAAAAAAAAGTAGCTCAAAATAACATTTCAATTGTACCATATTGCTATAAGGTAACATCAAATTACATGAAAGATTCAACCTTGCTGAGGTGGGTTTAGGGAGGGCTACAAGTAGACCAAAGTTCAGTTACTTTTGGAAATTTGCGGTTGACTTTGTATGAATTGTTGTCTGTTTCCTATAAAATCTGATAGATTGTGGAGGAACGTTATAGATATAGCAAAAATAATTCATGACATAGCAAACCTAAGTAATTATCATATCAAAATCCTGAATGGTCGTCAATCAAACTAAATATGTGAGCACAATGTTTTAATGGGAAGTCTGATCAGATGATGTTGATGGCCCATCATTTGGCAATTTTTTTTTGCTTTTTTGTTTTTTCTTCCCCTTCTGCCAATAGCGAGAACTTTTTTATTTTTCCACAGCCGACATGGCAATAGAAGGGCTTTTTTTCGCATAAAAAGTTGTAGTTTTAAATGACACCATACATTTTGCTATGTTATTTACAGAAAAACTGCAAAAAATTCCAAGTAGGATTAAACTGTAAAAGAATGCAAGTCCTCCATGTTTTTTAGGTTCCGCTGTTATGGTGCTTATTGTGTGGTCACCAGGCAATATGATTCTTCAGGTAAGTATGAATATAGAGATATCAAGCATGGATAGTTTTTTTTATTACTTTAATGATTAAAAAAATTTGAACTTTGTAAAAAGAAAATATTTTTTGTTGCCTTTTTCTGAAGCTCATTATGGTTTTATTTTTCCATCAATGGATTTTTGACAGAGCTGATTTTTTTGCATGACAAGCTGTAATTTTATGGATACCATTTTGGTGTTACATACCATGTTTTGATTGCTCCTTTATGCATTTTTGAGAAAGGTGCAGCAAAAACTATAGTTCTAGCATTATATTTTAAATTACCAGATTTACTGTACAGGTTAATTACCTTATTTTTTGGACTATAAAACGCACTTTCCCCAAAAAAATTTGGGAGGATAATGGAGGGTGCGTCTTATAGTCCGAATGCAGGCTTACCAGGGAGTTGGTTGTGACGGTGGTGGAACAGGGTCCCTTCCTCAAGGAGCCAGCAGCCTCAGAAGAGTGGCAATGCTGTGGCCCAAAGGCGGCTATGAGCAGAACAGAGTACATCATTGGTTTCCCAGTGGCCATTTACCTGAAGCCATGGGCCGCCCGAGGCGACGCATGCGCTGATTGAAATTTCGGCTGGGCCGAGATCCCAATCTGTTCACATGCTGCCGGAGGCTGCCCACCGCTGCAGGAAAATGGCCCCTGGGAAAACAATGATGCACTTCGCTCTGCTTACCACCAATACAGGGCCACAGCATTGCCATACTTCTGCTGCCACTGGCTCCCTGAGGAAGGAACCTCACTCCACGCAACGCACTCTACTCTGCCTCACCAGGCCAGCAGCATTGCACCGCTGGGATACTCCCTCCTCCCACACAGGATCCGCAGCATGTCCTGAGTATGGACCATGTCTCCCATGACACTCTCTCCAGTGCCGCCAGCCTCCAGGTAAGATACGTTAAATTTGGGCTGTGAGATGGACCCCCATCTTAAAAATATTTTTTTTCCTATTTTCCACCCCAAAATTTGGGGTGCCTCCTGTTGTCTGGTGCGTCTATAGTCCAAAAAATACAGTACTATGATATTTTGATAGATTGGATTTTTAACATTTAACCAGATATGTTTACCTTTTTATCTCTTATTTTTTTTTAACTGGGAAAAGGGGAGTGATTCAAATGGGGTCTTGATCCTGTATAGCATAAATGATATAGCATAAATGATGTCTGAAGGGCTCTGAGAATAGAAACTTGGCACACACAGTATGTATGATTTCCAGTGAAAAAATGATTTTTAATATACAGTACATACAGTATAGACGTTTCGGTCACATTGACCTTCATCACAGTACTATGTATTGTACTGCTATCTGACCTGCGGTGGATGCCGTGTCATTGCCCTACATGCTGCATACTGATCGGACTGACTCTGCAAAGCTTTGCCTTTTGTCCCTACTCCCGGGGGGACCACTTACCTTTTGGCTCTCCCTCTTTTGAGCATTATGCAAATGACAGCAGTACAATACATAGTACTGTGATGAAGGTCAATGTGACCGAAACGTCTATACTGTATGTACTGTATATTAAAAATCATTTTTTCACTGGAAATCATACATACTGTGTGTGCCAAGTTTCTATATTCATATGATTATGGACTAGGATCCTACTTGTTGCACCACCACTTTATAGCTGTGCTAAACGGTTTTGTGTTTGAAGGGCTCTGAGGGCATCATACTCTGCAGGGGGCTGTGGATGGATCCTACTATGTAGGTGTTAGACGGTGCCATCATAGTTTGGGGAGGATGTGGAGCATCACTGTGTAGTGTTTTCATAATGTGGAGGGGATAATACTGTGTGGGGGCTGTGAGAACATCATATTTTGGGGGAGGTCACTGTGGGTGCACAATACTGTGTTGAGGGTCACTGTGAGGGCCTTATAACCTGTGTGGGGATACTGTCAGGACTTCATATTATGCGGAAGGCACTGTATGGGCATTATTCTGTGTTGGTGGCTGCGGGGGCAGGATATTGTGTTGAGAGCAGTGTGTGTATAATCATACTGTGCATGCTGGGGTTACAGGGAGGGAGTTCCCTGTGGAGGTATCATACTATGTGTGGGGGATTTTTGTTGGTATCAAAATCTATGGGGACCATGAAAGGGGTTTCGTAGTTGGCAAGAACACTAAAGGAGTTCAATAGATGTAAAAGTATTGTGTAATTCCCAAAAAACATGTTCCTGTCCTTAAAAAATAAGAGGTAGGCAACTAGGCATTTATGTGACTGCAGCCAAGTTGCATAACTCCGCTCACTCCACCCAATGTTTTTGTTTTGGGGGGAAATTGAGGAGGTCCAATTAGGATGTTTGCTACAGGGCCGCATGATATCTGTGTATGCCCCTAGATGCAACAGTTTTAAATTTGTTTTTCAGTTTTCATTTATCGAATACTAATAATCTAGACAGCTAAGGAGGTGAATATATGGAGAATATAGACTTATGACTAGAGATGAGCGAATTTGTTTGGATTCGGTTCAGAATACGATCAGAATCGAATATTGTTTTTGCAATATTCATTGAACACAGCCCAACGACATTAGAGTCAATGGAAGTAGAAATTACTGAACATGTTTGGAACCAATCATAAAACATACATTCGGCACGGATAGTGTTCGAATGTGGCCCGAATATGTCAAAATCAGATTCGGGGACAAAATCCGAACAAATGCGCTGGTCTCTACTTATGACCTACAAAAAGTTAAAATAGAAATAGGAATGCATGATAAAATATACAAGAAAATGTTAGCATAAAAAAATGAATAAAAGGTTTGCTTAAAACTTTGAAATATGAATAAGAAGGCAATTGTGCCACTTAGAGTGAGGTAGATGATTGTATTAGGGTATGTGCACCATTTCTGCATCTCTAGGCAGGAAAAATGCAGCTTAAAAAATGCATTTTGATACATTTTTGCCATGTTTTTGTTGTGTTTTTGTCTTTGTTTTGATTGAAGTCAATGGTGAAAAACGCAGGGCAAATACGCACAGAGAATTGACATGCTGCAGACCATTTTCTGCACCAACTCTGTAAGTCAAAAATGCTAAGTGTGTGCATGACACTTCAGTGTTCTAATTCACTTTGCTGGCATCTGGTTTTGATTCATGTTTTGTCACAAATCATCGCAGATAAAAATGTGACAAAAACACACCAAATCTGCACCATGTTCACATAGCCTTAGTGTGTACTGGTAACAATAAACACCTGTGCAGATAGGGCAATAAAAATGCTCATTAGGTAGGCAATGCTAATAGTCCCCAAACAAATATATAGTCAATGATCCCTGGATGCTGGAAAGTAACAGACTCTGCTTTAATTTAATAGGACAAAAATTATAAAAAAAAGTCATACTATGTGCAGGGTTCGAATCCTCATCATCCGAGGGAGGATAGTAGTGTGTATGTTCAGTGCTACTGCACCCATTAGAGTCCAGGAAGTGCAGCGTGACACTGAAAGGCTTTCTTGAGAGTGAGGGAACCAGGACGCTCCAGTCGATAGTGTCCCAGGTAACCACGCAGCTGAAGGAGTCAGTGTTGTGTGACATCAGTAAGGTAGTGTACAGAGTCCTGTGATGTCCAATTGCCAAAACCTATGCGTTTCAGGGAAATCATAGTTTTCATTGTTCAGGGTATGCAGTCTTGGGGCCGCAGAATGAAATTTAAGGCCCCCCGCCCAATTGCAGCAACAAATCAAGGGAGAACAAAGGGAGATTTCCCATTCTGAGAGAGTGGCATTGGATAGTCCTTCACATGAGGGCCTCATCTAAATGTACCTATTGGGATTCCAGAAGTTGACACCCAACTGAAAGAAAGGGCAAAGACACCCAAGAAGAATGGGAAACTGTTTGTGGAAGAGCGGAGGGGGATAGAAAACCTTATGTGAATGGATGAGGGTCACATTTATTGAACGTCCCCAAAGAAAAGAGGGCAAAATATCAAGTGGTTTCAAATGGGTAAATGTATATAAGCTCTTACTGTTTTATTTGAAAGCACATAGTATAGTATCGTGGTGTAGGCCTTTTGGGGCTAAAGAGTTTAGTTGGAAGATCCATCTGGTTTCTGCTTTAGAGAGTCGCCACCTCTCCATTGTTTTGGGACAATTTGGATACCGTAAAACATGAGACCCCTATGGGATTTAGTGTGCATTTCCTTGAAGTGGCAGGACATGAGGTGACCCGTAAAAGGCTTTACTGATGATATTAATGCACTCTTCTATTCTTATTGACAACATACGTTTAGTTCTGCCCACATAGATTTTGTTACATGGGCAAACAATTATGTAAATGACTCCTACTGCGGAGCATGTAATGTTGTCCCTAATTGTATAGTTCATTGTCCCCTCTAAATTACTAAATTGCTTTCTGTGAGACCTTTTCATTGAGCATAGTTTGCAACAGGGGCAATAACCACTTGGTAAAAATCTCCATTGATTAGGTAGACTGGTCCAGCATTGTTTATTATAGATGGAATTTCCTTTATCAGTGGGTGCAATTTTTTTCCCCAAAGTTGGTGCACGCCTGAAAACAAATATTAGTTTGGTATATCAGAGTTATTAGTGGAATCCTATTTTTATGAATCAAATTAGGCCTAGATAAGTCCCATACCTCACTGAGTGTGGCCTCCAATGAATCTGTATTGTATCCTTTGGATATGAACTGCTCTTTTAGAAAATTTGCCTCCTAAATATAATCTGTTATATTTGTGCAGTTCCTCCAGATACGGGCAAATTTGCCTTTAGGACTGTTCAATATCCATGATGGTAATTAACTTGTTATAGGTACGAAGCTGTTTGAATTCACATCCTTTCAAAAAAAAAAATTGTAATTAAATTGGTGTGGTAGTGGTAGTAAATTGAAGGCCATAATCATTTTGGTTCAATCCCTTAAGGAAGAATGATAGATTATTTTGAGAACCTTCTCAAATAAAAGAGATATCATCAATGAAGTGATGCCAGAAAACCAGACCAGCCCACCCATATATATAGATGATTCTTCCCTCTTCCCCACATATAAATTAGCATAACTTGGGGTGAATCGAGTGCCTATGGCCATCCCCCATGTTTGAAGACAGAAGAGCCCATTATACACAAAATAATCGTTGGTTAGAATGAATTGAATGCTGTCAATGACAAATACATTCTGGGTATTTGCATATTTACCATTTTTTGTAAAAAATGGTCTGCCATCCTTACATCCTTTTTTGTGGTCAATTACTGCATAAAAGGATGCAATATCCAGTGTACCAAGAATATAGTTGCTTTTCCAAGATATGGACTCCAATATTTGTAGTATGTGCTGTGCGTCCTTCAATTAATCTGGAAGTTGAGTAAAACATTCTTGTAGTTAAGGGTACTGTCACACTTAGCGATGTACCAGCGATCCCGACCAGCGATATGATGCTGTCAGGATCGCTGGTACATCGCTAATTGGTCGCTAGTGAGCTCCCACATAGGCAGATCTCACTAACGACATCGCTGGGGACGGGGGTCGCTACTTACCTGTCACACCAGGCGATCCTGCGTCCTCCCGCCCGGCTCCACGAGTCGCTCGTCGTCACAGCAGGAAGCGCCGCAGGAAGCAGACGACAAGAAACAGTCCAGGACGTTCTTGCGCGATCAGCGATAACCAGCGGGGGAGCGGGTTGTAGGTAAGTATCAGACATAGCGATATCGCTAGCAATATCGCTATAACGTCACTAGTTATAGCGATATTGCTAGCGATATCTCTTAGTGTGACATGCCCTTAAAAGTCCACACACTTTGAGATATTTGTCGTGAGACACTTAATACTCGAAATGATCTGTGGATGATTCAGATAATTGAATAAATGAATTTTTAGGATATGATAGATGTAAGCTATGCTGGGAGTTTCATTTAGAATAAAAAGGAACTCATTTTTATTAATAATGCCTGCTGATTTGCATCTTAAGGCTAGATCAGTAAGATTGGTTAAAAACATTTTAGTAGGATCAGTCTTAAGTTGTTTATATGTTTTCGTATCACTCAAGAGGCGAAGCGATTCTTCATGGTACATGAATTGGTCCATGATAACAATGCCTCACCCTTTGTCACCCGGGCGGATAATTAAATTCATGTTTTCTTGTAGTTTCACCATGGCTTGTCATTCCCTGTGATTCAAGTTGTGTGTACAGAACCTTGGATTTCTCTTTTTCTTTTTCGAATTTCCATTGTGACTGTATTTTCAAATATCAGAAAAGAATTTGAATATTCATCAGTGGGATTGAATTTAGATTTATTTGATAGTGATACGTGAATATACTGTGTGTTAGGTTCTTGTATTCTCTGGTTCCATTTGAAAAAGTACTTCTTGAGAGCCAAGTTTCGTAAATATTTCTTGCCCACTATAAATAAATTAAATGAGTTTGCGTTTTTTGCGTGGGTAATCTTGAGTCTTTTTTGGAGGAGTAATTCTTCCTCACTGGATAGTTTGTGAGAACTTAGATTGTAGATTTTTTGTAGCTGAGTAGGATTATTTGATTTCATTTTCTATTTTGTGAGTTTCCGCCCACGTGAACCTCTTTTGGTTTTTCTCTGGTGACCCTGAAAAAATCCAAGTCCATTCCAAGTTGTTGTGTAGTTAATTGATTTTTATTCTTTGTATTGTTTTTGGTGCTTTTATTTTTGGTTTTATCCTGTTTTTGTATGGATATTTGCTTGGGTTTAGGATTCAATTGGTTGATTGGACCCCTTTTTCTAGTTAGGCTGGTTTTAGGATTATTGGACAATAGTTGGTGGTTATTGATATTAGTGGATGGTTTTTCGGATTGTAAGAACCTTTGGATAATATGTTCAGTAGTATCTGTGATACAATGCTATGGAGGGGGCTGTGAGAACATTATATTGTGGAGGAATCACCGGGAGGCATGATACTGTGCTGAAGGTTGCTGTGGGGGCCTTATAACCTATTTGCAGATACTGTCAGGACATCATATTATGTGGAATACACTGTATGGCCATCATACTAAGTTGGGGCTGTATTGGCATGATATTATGTTGGGAGCACTGTGTGCTTAATCATACTGTGCATGTTGGGGTTACAATGAGGGAATTCTCTGTGGAGGTATCATGCTATGTGTGGGGGACATTTTTGCTGATATCAAACTCTATGGGGACCATGAAAATGGTTTCATAGTTGGCAAGAACACTAAAGGAGTTCAATAAGGGTAATAGTTCCGTTTAAATGCCACAAAACATGTCCCTTTCTTTAAAAGATAAGAGGTAGGCTGGCACTTGTGTGACTGCGACCAATTTGCATGACTCCGCTCACGCCACTAAATTTTTTTGCTTTGGGGGGAAGTTGAGGGGGTCCAATTAGGACATTTGCAACGGGGTGGCATGATTTCTATCCATGCACTGAATGCAACACTTTTCAATTTATTTCATGTTGGGTTGGTATTCACACACAAGATGAATGTTGCTGGCTATTCCTATATTCCAACTTTTACTTTGTAGACTGTCATGTATCGATGGATTTCAAATTCAAAATTGGACATCTCTTACTTTAATGACCTCCTTTAAATTCTTCAGATTTCTGTCTTGTGCGTATTCTAAAATCTCTTTCAATTTTTTAGCGTCTATATAATTCGTTATCCTTTTTGTATTGGGGAAGATAGTCTTATTCAATTTAATGTATAACCTTTTGTTCTTGATTTGTACTGTTTGTTCGAAAGGAACCGATATCTGTAAATTCCACAGGTGGTGCACAAGAATTTTTTTAACGGAGATAAAAGAGACTGTAGTATTGAAGGTTATATTCAATACAGTGCTTAATAGCAGCTCTAACTCTTCCAGATGTTCATACTTTACAATGAGTAAGATGACAACGTGATGTATGAATTCGTAGATATTTTTGTGTAACTCAAATTGCTTCCTTACTGGATTTCACAGAGTCTGACTGAATGGGAACCTGCTCCAAATTGACATATTGATATTGTCAACCAGTTAGGTAAAATTTATCAATAGAGATGAGTAACTTGATTTAAAGCAAATCTAAAACACTTTGAATTTCCCAAGGAGTTCTGAATGACCAGAATCCAATTTTTTGGGAATTCGATTTGCTCAAATTCAGCAGAAGAGCAGCCAGCCTGCCGCATTTTGCTAAACTTTTTTTTAGAGCCAGGAGAACTACGAATCAGCATCAGAAGACAGGAAGGTGCAAGTGGAGGACTCAATGGGAAACTGTGCTTAGGAGAGGGGTGAAGTTTGTATTATATTTTATTACTTTTTAACCTCTTCCTTGCTCTCTATGCTTTAGAGTCTGGAGACACTTCAGGGCGCAATAGACCTCTTTGAATGGCAATAAAATAATAATAAAATTTAATGTAGATTAAATTTCCAGGCCAAATTCAAATAAATATCAGAATCTGAATTTCGGGAGATTCATTCATCTCTATCTGCAAACATTTTCTATGATATCGGAATATGTACCATCAGATCAAAAATTAAATACATAACTACATTTAAAAAATTCTCATTTACCGTCATTTTTTGAAGAGAAATTAAACCATTGATAGATACTATTACTTGTATTAGAGCTTTTTATAAAGCCAGGGCAATATTCTTGATTCATGCATCATTTTTTGGCAGATTTTCATCATACTGGTCCAAAAAGCATTTCTTTTTAATAGTCTAGACAATCAATCATTCTTTCTTTTATCTATTTCTACATGTGCAAAAACTATCATCTTAAATTTTATTTTATTGATGTCATAGTCTTTGTTCAAATTGCCGTGATAAAGGAATGAGAACCTTCCCCTAATAGCTATCACATGTTGTAAAGACCTTACTTTAAAGTTTGAAATGTTCATTTCAATACAGCGATTATGAAATAAGCACTATAACAATCCCGGTAATTTCCATTTTCACTATAATTTCCTAGAACATGATTTATAAGGAAAATAGTATTTCCCATGCAGATGGGCTTAGTCGTTAAAAACTATGTTATAAGAAAAAAGAGAAATTAGAAAATAGAAATTACTTTAAGACAACGGTCATCTTTTCAATCAACCCCTTTCCTACATTAGACATACTATTCCGTCCATGTGACCAGGGACCTAAGTCCCAAGGACGGAATAGTACGTCTAGCGCGATCATCTGCGCTCACGGGGGGAGCGCAGCTGATCGCGGCCGGGTGTCAGCTGATTTTCACAGCTGACACCCGGCACTATGTGTCAGGGGTGGTCACAGACTGCCCCCGACACGCTAACCCCTGGCACACTGCGATCAAACACGCTGCTGCGGGGGTCTCCTTCCTTGCAAGTCCCTGAATCCAAAATGGCGGCGAGGACCTTCGGGGGCCTGCAGGGAGGCGGCTTCCTCATGCCTGCAAAGCGCCGGCGTGAGGAAGCCTACAGCACTGCATGTGACAGATCGCTGATCTGTCACAGCGATCTGTGATGTGACAGATCAGCGATCTGTCACATGACAGTTATGTCCCCCCTGGGACAATGTAATAAAGTTAAAAAAAAGTGTAAAAATAATTTATAAAAAATCGCTAAATAAATTAAAAAAATATATATATTCCCTAATAAATTCATTTTTTGAAAATAAAAAAAACAATAAAAGTACACATATTTGGTATTGTTGTGTCCGGAACGACCCACCCTATAAAACTGTTCCACTAGTTAACCCCTTTATTGAACCCCTTAAAAAATAAAAATAAAAAACGAAGCAAAAAATTAAGCTTTATCATCATACCACCGAACAAACAGTGCAATAACGCACGATCAAAAAGACGATATAAATAACCATGGTACAGCTGAAAACGATATCTTGTCCCGCAAAAAACGAGCTACCACACAGCATCATCAGTGAAAAAATAAAAAAGTTATAGCTCACAGAATATACCGATGCAAAAATAATTATTTTTTTTATATAAAATTGTTTTCATTGCACAAAAGCGCCAAAACATAAAAAAACATAAATGAGGTATCGCTGTAACCGTACTGACCCAAAGAATAAAACCGCTTTATCAATTTTACTGCACGTGGAACGATGTAAACGCACCCCCCAAAAGAAATTCATTAAATGCTGGTTTTTGTTCATTCTGCGTCCCAAAAATCGGAATAAAAAGCAATCAAAAAATGTCACGTGCCCAAAAATGGTACCAATAAAAACGTCAACTCGGTTGTACGTTATAAACTTCTGTGAAGCCCTTAGGGGTTCAAAGTGCTCACCACATATCTAGATAAGTTCCTTGGGGGGTCTAGTTTCCAAAATAGGGTCACTTTTGGGGGTTTCCACTGTTTGGGCACATCGGGGGCTCGTCAAATGCAGCATGGCGTCCAATCTCATTTCCAGCCAATTTTAGGTTGAAAAAGTCAAACGGCGCTGCTTCACTTCCGAGCCCTGCCGTGCGCCCAAACAGTAGTCCCCCCACATATAGGGTATCAGCGTACTCAGGACAAATTGGAAAACAACTTTTGTGGTCCAATTTCTCCTGTTACCTGGAGAAAATAAAAAAATTGTTGCTAACAGATCATGTTTGTGACTAAAAAGTTAAATGTTAATTTTTTCCTTCCATGTTGCTTCTGCTCCTGTGAAGCACTTGAAGGGTTAATAATCTTCTTGAATGTAGTTTTGAGTAGCTTGAGGGGTGTAGTTTTTAGAATGGTGTCACTTTTGGGTATTTTCTGTCATATATACCCCTCAAAGTGACTTTAAATGTGAGGTGGTCCCTAAAAAAATGGTTTCGTTAATTTTGCTGTAAAAATGAGAAATCGCTGGTCAACTTTTAACCCTTATAACTTTCTAACAAAAAAAATTTTGTTTCCAAAAATTGTGCTCATGTAAAGTAGACATGTGGGAAATGTTATTTAATAACCATTTTGGGTCACATAACTCTCTGGTTTAAGGGAATAAAAATTCAAAGTTTGAAAATTGCAAAATGTTCAAAATTTTTGCCATATTTCCGTTTTTTTTTTACAAATAAACGCAAGTTATAGTGAAGAAATTTTACCACTAAAGTGAAGTAAAATATGTCACGAGAAAACCACCTCAGAATCGCCTAGATCCGTTGAAGCGTTTCTGAGTTATTACCTCATAAAGGGACAGTGGTCAGAATTGAAAAAATTGGCCCGGGAGTTAACGTGCAAACCACCCTTGGTGGTAAAGGGGTTAATGGTGATGATAGGCAACTAAACATCAGATAGTAATAACGGTACTATAATAACTACAGCTGATTTAAATATTACTAAATAATATAGTATATAGTTCATTGGGCTATAGACAACATATCTTTTGCTTCTTTCCTATCAGATTTCTGGTATATCTTTGTGTTCTTATTTAGCTTACAAATGAAAGAACTGGATTCTCCTAAAGAAGATACGGCCATTCATAAGCCTCTTGGAAAGTAGGCATCATAGCTCTCTTGCAGAAGGGAGAAACCTATCTCTTCAGCACATCCTACACATAGCAATTGGCCAAGGGTGACATCCGTGCCCTTCCACGTTACCAGAAAATGGGGATCCTGGCTGTGTGTGTGTGCTTTTACCTTAGCGATATGCCACTGCAGGCCACATGCTGCCAATTTACATCGCATGAGAAGACCCAATGATTTAGCAATGAATGAGGGAAACCAGAGTCCAAAAATAAACCTTTCTTTACTGAGCAAGCTCATGAGAAGACTATACATCAGATAGCAGGGATAATAGTTAAAGAAAGAATTTTCTTCACAATCCAGATGCAGGAACTTCACAAGGTTACACATGGCAGTACATTGCTTTTGTTGCATATTGCACTAGAACAGCAAATCACTATGGGCACCTCCGTCTTCACTTCATGTGAGGACCTTACTGGCTGAGGTGCTCAAAGTCCATTTAATATGAACCACATGCTCATTGGTCTGCCACTGCATCTTCAATTTTTCGTAACAGAACACGTATCCCAGCCTGGCCTCATCTATTATAACCCTCAGATCTGGCTACACTTCACTTCTTATTTAGCATAGGTAAAATTTGCTGTAGACCTCCCACTTGCCTGAGGTAAGGAATTTTTCTGCCTCCTAATCCTTGTTTACTTTAGAACATGCTATCTGAGCAAAAGCACCCTTTATAATGCAGGTCTGCTCACATTAAGACCATAGGTCCTTCTCTCTTAAGTACTCTTCCCTATCTGCCTAACAACAGGAAACTAAGTTTCCTATGCCCACTTAACTCCTCTATTCATGAACTGGCCACAATAATTAACTATATTCTCTAATTAGCTAAGTACCAGTTCATGAAATAGATAAAACAACATATAAAACAGCACAATGCATTATATAACCAGATTATCTTCAATGGGGGGTTTCAATAGCTTCTCCACTCATTTACATAACATGCACCTTATTTATTAAGGGGGTACATGTTTCTTAATAAACTAGGCACATTTGTATGCTATCTGTATGCCAGAAAATCCAATCTACACCAGATTTGCACTATACCCTTTCTCTTTAGTACCACTTTTCAGATTTAAATTGTAATAAATTTGTTGTTCCGCATGTACCCCTATACAGCAGTCTTCTATTAAGCTCAGACTACATTTTAGAAAGACTAGCAAGAGGTGAAAAAATAAGAATTTTCAAATTATGAACTAAATATCACATCACTTTAGAATGCAGCTCGTTGGAATGTGTTCAAACTCCTAGCAAGAAGAGATATTTTCTCACATTTATTGATGACTACTCCAGATATACAGTCACCTACCTGCTTTGCAGTAAGGATGAAGTTCCACAGAAACTTGAAGAATATCTTGCTATAGTGTTTAACATACTTAGAAGGATACCAAAACCAAAAGCCTTGCGTGCAGATAATGGAACCGAATATACAAGTGGTAAGGTGCAAACCATTTTGAAAAAGGAGGGAATCATGTTCCAGACTACCATTCCATAAAACCCAGAACAAAATGACATTGCAGAAAGAAAGAACCATACTCTCTGTAAAAGTGGAAGAAGTATGTTGTTTGATGCAAATCTACCTATAGCGTATTGGGGAGAAGCCATCATGACAGTTTGCTATCTTCAAAACAGGGTGGCAGGTAAAGCCACAAATAAAACTCCAAATGAGCTACGGAACTACGAGAAGGCTAACCTGCAGCACCTCAGGATATTTGGAAGCAAAATGTTTATGTATGTTCCCAAAGAAAAACGTTCCGAGTGGGAATCACATGCAAAGCAAGGAATCCTGGTGGGCTATAGTGAAACTCAAAAGGGATACCGAATCCTGCACCCAGAGACCAACATAAAAACAATCAGCAGAGATGTAGTGATTGATGAAAACTTTGTATCGCTCAAATTCCATGAAGTTACACCAGTTATTCAACCTAAGAAGCAAGAACAAGAATCTCAATCACCAAACCCAGGTGCCAAAAAGGAAAACATTGAAGTGTGGATAAGCTCTGAAGCCACTAAGGAAGGCACAGAAGAACCAAGTCAACCTCCAGTCAGGAGATCAGAAAGGCCAAACAAAGGTGTCCCAGCTAGATGCCTTTCTTATATGGTCGGAACACGTCCTGAACCAGAGCCACAATCATTGCAATTGATGCAAAAGCTGCCTGTTCACGAGAAGCAGAAGTGGATAAATGCAGCTAATGAGGAGATGGAGTCCCTTCGCCAACTCCAGATATGGGAGCTTACTCAGCTACCACAAGGAAAAAGAGCTTTCAGATGTAAGTGGGTCTTCAAAAACAAATATGACTCAGAAGGTAAAGTTCACCGGTTTAAGGCAAGATTGTTCACAAATGGGTATTTGCAAAAGTATGGTGAAGATTATGATGCTACATTCTCTCCAGTTGCGAAGCAAACCATATTCAGAACTTTAATGTCCATAGCTGCAGTTCAACAGATGACAGTGAGACATTTTGACATCAAAACAGCCTTCCTACATGGTGACATTGAAGAAGAGTTGTACATGAGCCAAACCAAGGGATATATTAAAAAGGGTGAAGAGCACCTTGTTTGTAAAATGCAAAAATCTCTCTATGGACTTTAGCAGTCGGCAAGAGCTTGGAACTTGAAAATGAACAAAGTTTTATGGATGAAGGATTTGAAAGGTATCCATCTGATCCGTTTGTATACAAAGAATGTAGCGAAGGAGTGGATGTATGTTCTCCTATATGTAGACAATGTAATCATGTGTCATCAAGATGAAAGGGAAATTGCAAAGCTAGGTAAAATTCTCAACCAGCACTTTGAGACTAAGGACCTTGGAAAAGTGACATATTATTTGGGAATCCAAGTCCAGAGAGAGGAAGAGATGGGAGTTTTCTTCTCAACCAAAGTTCTAAAATTTCCACCATCCTAAACCAGTGTGGAATGTCAGAAGCCAAAGGTGCGTGAACACCAATGGATCCATCCTACTTAAAGTTGGAAGGAGAAGAAAATCTGCTACCCAGCAATGAGAGTTACAGACAAGCAGTGGGGGCACTTCTGTACATAGCAACCACAACTCATCCGGATATCACAGGCACAGTTGAAATTCTCTGCCAATGTGTAAGCAAGCCTCGCCAAAGAGACTGGAAAGCAATTAAGAGAATTCTTCAATATCTTAAAGAAACTCAAAGGCAAAGGGTCCCGTTACACTAAATGACGCACCAGCGATCCAGACAACAATACAACCTGGTCAGGATCGCTGGTGCGCGCGCGGCGCTTAGTTACCCGCTGTTTACCTTGGATACCAGCTCCCAGCGCGAGCACGCTGGTATGCAGGATAAACAGCGGGTAACTAAGCGATGTGCGCGCTTAGTTACCCGCTATTTACTCTGGATACCAGCTCCCAGTGTCTGCTTACAGCGCTGGGAGCTTGCTGATCGTTTGTGTCCCGCCGCCACACACAATGATGCGTGCTCGCCAGCGGGAGACCAACGATCATAAAATGGCCCATGACAATCCTGCACGATCAGCATTACCCAGCGGGGGGCGGTCACTGATGGATGCCACACACAGCGAGATCGCTGGTGAGATTGCTGATGTGGCACAAAATCGGTGACACATCAGCAATCTCGCTAGCGATCTCTGTTATGAATGAGTCACCGTAGGAGGCAAAAACAGAAATACTAGCTAAGTCCAGAAAACCAGAGAAGTTGGCAGCTATCGGATTGCAGACCCCTGAACCTATCAACAACAACTAGCAGTAGCCGTGGGGTTTCCTACGGTGCCCTAGACCCCTCGATCACAGCTGGAGAACTAAATAGCCTAAAGACAGAAAGGGAAATCTAAACTGCCCCAGAGCAGACCCCAAAGCAATAGGCAGCCCCCAACATATAATGACGGTGAAGCAAGATGAAAAAACACTCACACAGATAGAAAGATAGGCTGAGCAAATGATGGGGCCAAAGCTAACTAAATAGGACAGGATAGAAAAGCTGCTGTCTGCAATCTGCCAAAAACCCTATCAAAACAAGAGCCAACAGACTGATAGGGAAAAAAGCCCTGAAGACGCTAGGCTTCAAAAAGACTATATCAGTACTCAGGTATTTTCTGAGGTATTTTCTGAAGACAGAGCAAAAAGGAATTCAGCTCACCCAGCAGGGAATGGCAGAAATCCAGAAAAACAAGGCAAAACAAAACCAAAACACAAATGCAAAAAGCAGAGCAGAAAACTTAGCTTTTGAGGAGCAGGAATCAGACTGGTCTCCTAGAATCCCACCAGAGAAATAACCAGCAAGGCAGAAGGGCATCGGCTGCCTTATATCCAGTCAGAAATTCCAGTCACCCAGTCATCATCATTCTGCTCAGGTGCTTGGTAATCAGCCTCACTACCTTCCTTCACCAGAAGAGGGAGTTCATCAGACCTCAATGGTGAAGGGGAAAATGAACTCACAACAGTACCTCCCCCTTGAGGAGGGGTCACCGAACCCTCATCCACGCCACCAGGGCGATCAGGGTGAGCCCGATGAAAGGCACGCACCAATCTTTTGGCATGAATATCAGAGGCAGAGACCCAGGAATTATCCTCCTGACCATAACCCTTCCACTTAACCAAATACTGGAGTCTCCGTCTAGCCAGACGGGAATCCAGTATCTTCTCTACCTCATATTCCATGTTACCTTCAACCAATACAGGGTCCGGAGGTGCCACCCCAGGAACAACTGGTTCAACAAACCTCTTCAACAAGGACTTATGAAACACATTATGGATTTTAAATGTGACAGGAAGAGCCAAACAAAAAGAGACCGGATTAATAATCTCCAAAATCTTGTGAGGTCCAATAAATCTAGGCTTAAACTTAGGAGAAGCCACCTTCATAGCGATATTTTTTGATGATAACCAAACCATATCACCAACCTTAAACTGGGGACCAATGGTCCTATGTCGGTTGGAAAACCGCTGGGCCTTTTCCTGGGAGAGAGATAACTTATCCACTACTTGGTCCCAGATCTGGTGCATTCTCTCCACTACAGTGTCAACACCTGGGCAGGCAGAAGGCTCCACCTGCCCTGAAGAAAATCGAGGATGAAACCCAAAGTTACAAAAAAAAAGGTGACATCAAAATGGCAGAACTAGCTCTATTATTTAAAGCAAATTTGGCCAAGGGCAAAAATGAAACCCAATTATCCTGATCAGCGGAAATAAAACATCTCAAATACGACTCCAAGGTCTGGTTTGTTCTCTCCGTCTGCCCATTGGTCTGAGGGTGAAAAGCAGAGGAGAAGGACAACTGAATTCCCAGCTTGGAACAGAAAGTCCTCCAAAATCTAGACACAAACTGAACTCCTCTGTCAGATACAATGTTCTCAGGACTCCCGTGCAAGCGAACCACCTGTTGCAAAAACAGGGGCACCAACTCAGAGGAAGATGGCAACTTAGGGAGTGGTACAAGATGAACCATCTTAGAGAACCTATCACAAATCACCCAAATAACAGTCATTCTCTGACAGACAGGCATATCAGAGATGAAATCCATTGAAATATGGGTCCATGGCCTCCTGGGGACCGGCAAAGGCATCAACAACCCACTAGAGCGAGAACAAGGTTTAGACCGGGAGCAAGTCCCACAGGACTGCACAAAATTCCTGACATCACGAGACAAGGCGGGCCACCAAAAAGACCGACTCACCAGATCTCTAGTACCAAAAATACCTGGATGACCAGCCAATGCAGAGCAATGAACTTCAGACATCACTCTCTTCTTCCACTGGTCAGGAACATACAACTTTCCACTGGGACAACGCTCAGGTTTGTCCTCCTGGAACTCTTCCAGAGCATGTCTCAAATCGGGCGAGATGGCAGAAAGAACTACCCCTTCGCCTAAGATGGTAGCAGGCTTGGTCACCACAGGAGAATCAGCAAAGAAGCTCCTAGTGAGGGCGTCTGCCTTAACATTCTTAGTGCCAGGAAGAAAAGAGACCACAAAATCAAAACGTGTAAAAAACAAGGCCCACCTATCCTGTCTAGGGTTCAAGCGTTTGGCCGACTCCAGGTAAATCAAATTCTTGTGGTCAGTGAGGACCACGACTTGATGTTTAGCTCCCTCCAACCAATGTCTCCACTCCTCAAATGCCCATTTCATGGCTAACAGTTCCCGATTCCCCACATCATAGTTACGTTCAGATGGAGAGAACTTTCGGGAAAAGAAAGCACAGGGATTCATTTTGGATGTTACAGGATCCTTTTGGGACAAAACAGCTCCTGCACCAATCTCAGAAGCGTCCACCTCTACCTGGAACGGGAGTGAGACATCAGTTTGCCGCAAAACCGGGGCAGAAGTGAATCTTCGCTTCAGCTCCTGAAAGGAAGAAACAGCCTCTGGAGACCAATTCAACACATCAGCACCCTTCTTAGTCAGATCAATCAATGGCTTGGCAATACTAGAAAATTTTGCTATAAATTTCCGATAAAAATTAGCAAAACCCAAAAACTTCTGGAGGGCCTTCAAAGAAGTGGGCTGAACCCAATCATAAATGGCCTGTACCTTGGCCGGGTCCATTTCAATAGTTGACGGAGACAAAATAAATCCAAAAAATGAAATCCTCTGTACCCCAAAAAGGCATTTCGATCCTTTGACATACAGGGAATTCTCCCTGAAGATCCGGAACACAGTCCGAACATGTTCCACATGAGAATCCCAATCCTTGGAGAAGATCAAAATATCATCCAGATAGATAATCAAAACTTTATCCACAAAGTCTCGGAAAATGTCGTTCATGAAGCACTGGAAGACAGAAGGGGCATTAGTGAGCCCAAAAGGCATCACCAGGTATTCAAAATGTCCCTCCGGAGTATTAAACGCCGTCTTCCATTCATCCCCATGCTTAATGCGGATAAGATTATACGCCCCCCTGAGGTCAAGCTTGGTAAACCAGCAAGCACCTTTAACTCTGGAGAATAGATCCGAAATCAGGGGTAACGGATACTGATATTTAATAGTAATTTTGTTGAGGGCACGATAATCAAAACAAGGCCTTAATGAACCATCCTTTTTGGCCACGAAAAAAAAAACGGCACCAAAGGGTGAAGAGGATGGTCTAATATGACCCTTCTCCAACGCCTCCTTAATATAGGATCGCATAGCCTCATGCTCGGGTACAGATAAATTGAAGAGCCGACCCTTGGGAAATTTACACCCCGGGCTCAGTTCAATTGCACAGTCATAACTCCTATGAGGAGGCAAAGACGCAGACTCATTCTCATGAAATACATCATAAAAGTCCGCCAAATAGTCAGGAACATCATGCGACTGAGGAGAGGTGGAAAAAAACGGAGCCTCACTAAGGGCACACCGACAACCCCAACTCACCACAGACACAGATTTCCAATCCAAAACTGGATTATGAATTTGCAACCAGGGAAACCCCAGAACAATGGTATCATGCAAATTATGCAACACCAAAAATCTGCAATTTTCTTGATGGTCTGGGGCGACCCGCATTACCACCTGGGTCCAAAACTGAGGTTTATTTTTCGCCAAAGGAGTAGCATCAATCCCCCTCAAAGGGATAGGCGTCCGCAGAGGTGTCATAGGAAAGCCACAACGTTTAGCAAAATCCAAGTCCATTAGGTTCAGGGCTGCTCCCGAATCCACAAAAGCCTTGGCGGAAAATGTGGACAGGGAGCAGATCAGAGTAATTACCAGAAGAAACTTAGGTTGAACACCACCCACAGAAAACATGTGTGCAAAACGTTTCTCTCGTTTAGGACAGACAGAAATAATATGCAAGGCATCTCCACAAAAAAAACACAGCTTATTACGCCTTCTGAACTCCTGACGTTGCTCCCTGGACAAAACTCTATCACATTGCATAGGTTCAGGCACTTGTTCAACAGGTGGCAACACCTCTCGTGCAGTCCTGCGTTCACGTAAATGCCGATCAACCTGAATGGCTAATGACAGAATCATCAAGACCAGAGGGAACAGGAAATCCCACCATAGTATCTTTTATGGCTTCTGACAAACCCTTCCGAAAGAGAGCTGCCAAGGCATTATCATTCCAGGTAGTTAGGACCGCCCACTTTCGGAATTTTTGACAGTACAGTTCTGCAGAATCTCGACCCTGGCTCAATGCCAGCAGGGTCTTTTCAGCCTGATCAATAGCATTAGGTTTGTCATACAACAACCCCAAGTCTTGAAAAAATGTGTTCACATTAGTCAGAATAGGATCATCTGGTTTCAAAGAAAACGCCCAATCCTGGGGATCGCCACGCAGCAAAGAGATGACAATTTTAACCTGCTGCGCGGAGCTCCCTGACGAGTTAGGCTTCAAAGCAAAAAATAATTTACAATTATTTTTGAAATTCAAAAATTTAGACCGATCCCCAAAAAACACATCAGGAGTAGGGATCTTTGGTTCAGCAGCATGTGAATGAGCAAGGTAGGCGGAAATTCCTCGCATTTCCGCTGCGAGCTGCTCCACACGATCAGACAATTGCTTTATCTCCATTGAGAGAAAAAAAAATTCCCCTTACAGCCTCAGAGATATAGAGGAAAACATATACACACTTTTTTTTTTTTTACAATTCTTTCCTGCTATTGAGTACCCTACGATCTGCAGTATGGTGGGTGATTCTGTTATGAATGAGTCACCGTAGGAGGCAAAAGCAGAAATACTAGCTAAGTCCAGAAAACCAGAGAAGTTGGCAGCTATTGGATTGCAGACCCCTGAACCTATCAACAACAACTAGCAGTAGCCGTGGGGGGTTCCTACGGTGCCCTAGACCCCTCGATCACAGCCGGAGAACTAAATAGCCTAAAGACAGAAAGGGAAATCTAAACTGCCCCAGAGTAGACCCCAAAGCAATAGACAGCCCCCAACATATAATGACGTTGAAGCAAGATGAAAAAACACTCACACAGAAAGAAAGATAGGCTGAGCAAATGATGGGGCCAAAGCTAACTAAATAGGACAGGATAGAAAAGCTGTTGTCTGCAATCTGCCAAAAACCCTATCAAAACAAGAGCCAACAGACTGATAGGGAAAAAAGCCCTGAAGACGCTAGGCTTCAAAAAGACTATATCAGTACTCAGGTATTTTCTGAAGACAGAGCAAAAAGGAATTCAGCTCACCCAGCAGGGAATGGCAGAAATCCAGAAAAACAAGGCAAAACAAAACCAAAACACAAATGCAAAAAGCAGAGCAGAAAACTTAGCTTTTGAGGAGCAGGAATCAGACTGGTCTCCTAGAATCCCTCAGAGAAATCACCAGCAAGGCAGAAGGGCATCGGCTGCCTTATATCCAGTCAGCAATTCCAGTCACCCAGTCATCATCATTCTGCTCAGGTGCTTGGTAATCAGCCTCACTACCTTCCTTCACCAGAAGAGGGAGTTCATCAGACCTCAATGGTGAAGGGGAAAATGAACTCACAACAGATCTCGCTTAGTGTGAAGTACCTCTTAATCTTAAGATATCTGCATCAGGAGATCTCACTCTCAGAGGTTATGTGGATGCAGATTCGGCTGGAGATTCAAGTGATCGGATATCAACAAGTGGTTATTTGTTCAAGTTAGGAGAAAATTCAATTTCTTGGCACAGCAGAAAGCAAGTGTCAATCGCATTATCTTCTACAGAAGCAGAATATATGTCTGCTGCTTATGCAAGTCAAGAAGGAATTTGGTTGAAACAACTTTTGGAAGATTTTGGCAAGCCATTAGCTCAACCAACAGTTATCTATGAGGACAACCAAGGATGCATTAAACTTGCCAGCAGTGAGAAGATTACTGCAAGGACGAAGCACATTGATGTAAAACATCACCACTTACGTGACTTAGTGGAACGTGGTGTACTCGACTTTGTTTATTGCGAGTCTGATAAGATGATAGCTGATGGTATGACAAAGCCATTATCAAGAGCCAAGTTTGTGGACTTCAGAACTGCAATGGGACTAACAGGATAAGTAGTTGTTGAGTGTGGGTGTTGGAATATGTTTGGTGCAACAACTCCATTCCTGTCTATTAATGTTAAGTTGCTAGATTGTTATGCTGTTCTCAGAGTTAGAACACAAAAAAGCTCCCAGAGGCTCACACAGGGAGAGCATGTGACTGTATTTCCTGTTATTCCTGTGTCTGTGTATGGGAGAAGCAGCCTGCTGTAGATCTGCACAGATAGAGAGACACAAATGATTTATTCCTGATGTAGTAAGCTTATCATATATTGTTCCTGTTTGTTGCTGAATAAGGAAGCTCTATTGTCACATGCTTGGAGAGTATCCTGAATAATCCGCTTCCAACACAGCTCCATAGACTTACATTGAGAATACTGTATAACATCTGGTCCATATGTGATCTGGCGAGTCTGATTTTAAGTCCTAGTGATTAAGGGTGTGCAGACACCTGAAATACATTGATGCGGATCATGTGTATTTGTATCAATGACTGTGTGTGTCCTCCAAATTGCTTATGTGAATAAAGAATCACAGTTCGTGGAGCTAGAGTTTCTTCATTTTGCATGTAATTTTTTTAACTACTACAGTAAATGCTCTGTTCTTTTGAGTCTGGTATTGTTTTTTTTTTGTTACTGTGCCTCTTCAATAATGACATATGGCCACCTCGATTCTCTATCAAAAACTAGCCTTTTTTATTGTGGTCCTAAAGTAAACTCCCATAATGAAAATTTGAGGACCACGCCCACTTGGATAAAAAGATAGTATACTATATACATACTGGGATATTGAGGACATATTTTAGGAGTTGAGAACCACAAGAGAAACACAAACTACGCTAGATTTAGGAGAACAGCACCTTTACAGAAGATCATCGTCAATTAGTATCACCTACAAAACCCAAGAAAAAAAAACAAATGAGCATATACCCTGTAGTAAGTAAATAGTAATAGTACATGTTAATAACATTGGCAGCTTAATTAACACTATTTTGATCAAGAAAGCAAAAATAAAAGAAATCCCACCACGACAAGGTGAACCCAGTCGGGAAGGTCCTAGTATATTACCTTACAAAGCCTAGTGTGTCTAAAAGAGGACTTGTCAGTTCTTTTTAAATTGTCTGTTTTAGTAGATAGTTGTATATTCCTTCAGACATAACAATTGTAAAATTGTTCACCAGAGCCTCTCATATGAGCCATTGCTTTTGCTTCATCCCAAATGTCAAGGTCCTGAGTTTCATCCAGAATTTCCTCCAAAGTCAGTGGATGTGTGTCACCATGTTGATGTCTTGTCTTCATGTAGTGGACAATTTTGGCAAGAACGCCAAATTTATAGGTAGAAGACCCGGAAAGGCTCTTGAGGTTAAATGATCCATTACTTCCATCTGAGCTGTGCTTTGAGCTGGATGTCCCACTAATTTCAACCTTGGCTTTTTTCTTCTTCGATGACTCAGAGGCAGAAAAGCGTTTTTCCACTGCAGGAGTGTTCAAAGCTCTCTTCTCAATAGAGCAGGATCCACGGTGAGTTCCACCCCTGTGATCAGAAACTCGCTACAAAGTAGCGCACTCGGAGCGGCCGATCAGCCCGTAGCCTCCCTCTCGCCTCCACGACGTCAGTGATATTGTAGATGGTAAATATGCATTCAAGCCCAAGTACAACTTAAATAACAATTGTAATGCATTTTTTCATCGATATCTACAATATCCCGTTCCTCTGTTTTTAATAGTAAAAATGTATGAATAAATTAACAACCTTGAAGAAACCCGTTGGTAGGGGGTCTTATCTCTTCACACTTTAAAACCATAGAATCAGTGCTGACAGTATCATACTGTGTAGGGAAATACCTCTTTGAAAAGGGAATGTTAACCCCAGGTCTCAATTTATTCATAGTCTTCTAGGAAGAATAGCAGAGGAACGGAACAATGTTGTTATACAAAAAGATGCTAAAGATGCTAAATTGTTATTTCATTAGGATTGCACGAATTTACTATGATAGACAAGAAAGGGCAGCTGAAAGATTGTCTCTTTAACTGGATAATTAATATTGAACCTAGCTTATCATAGCAGTATCATAGGAATACAGTGACATTTCCAAATCTAATTCTAAAAAATCCAGGACTGTCCCTGGAGATCAAGAAAAGTTGACTATATGATGTTGATATATGCACATATATGTGTTATGATTAGGTAACGAGCAGTTAAAAAGTACGTAAATCTATGATCATACAAGTACCAGATTATTCTCCTTTTTATTATAAATTAAACTTATTTAATGTTCCATTTACCGTGAATGAGACCATGGACAGCATTGATCAAAACCAGTGTAGCATATCCTACAGATAAACTTTCATTCCTAATGAGAGCTGAGACATTTTGAAAAATGGTTAAAGATCCAAAACATGACGCTTCCATCAATACATCAATACATCATGGTCTTTTCAAATGCTGAGGTTACAAGACCATGACAAATTATAGTTCAATCTCTATTCTTTCAAGAGTGTTGGGATATGGGGTTGACTTTGAAGAAAAGATGCATAATTAAAGTTAAATGTTAATTCCCAAAATGGATCACTAGGTATTGTAGTTCTATCTTGGTCTTCATCTTTGCCGATTTTTCCCTTACCATCCAAATATAATCTGCAGAAATTCTTTCGTTTCTTATGAACAATTGAAATAAAAGAACAAGCTGATATAAAAGGTAAAAACCAAAATCATTTATTAACACCAAGAAGCAAAATACTTGTGAAATTTACAATCAGAAAATGGCTTAAAAGTGTAAGATAATAATAATAATAATAATAATAATAATAATAATAATAATAAATAGCAAATATTTCCAGTTAGAATTCTAATATAGTTCTAGATAACAAAGCTACTGCAATTCCCGGTAAGAAACATAGATAATCAGAAGAACTATACTAGAATTGTAATTGGCGGTATTTGCTATTATTATTATTATTATTATTAATATTATTATTATTATTCCTACTACATAAAGGATCTTGGGGATGGGAAAACCCATTTAATGTTTAATTAAAGTTTGCATGTATATTATTTTGAAAATTCACAAATGGTTTTTAATGTAGTTTTTCATACCTCTATCTATGTAAAAAAAAAACAATCCTTGAAATTCCCAATTTATACAATGGACACTAAGCGTAATATTAGACTCATACTTCTTCTGTGCAGACGTTTTTTCTGCAGTCTCATTATTATCACTAACAAGACTAAAAAGACAATTATCAGAATTCACTGTAGGTGATGGTCACAGTTCATCTCCTTTCCTCTAACACCCCAGCTACTGAAAAGTAAACCTCTAAATGCTGTTAACGAAAGCTCAGGTAAGAAGGCGTCCCACCATAATATTGTAAAGTCAATATAGAATCACTGCACACGTAAATTATGCTAAAGTGAGCTTTTTATTATTTAATTGACGCTGATGAAGCGACAGCTGACGTTTCGGCCTAACAACGGCCTTTATCACATAGTCGCCCTTTTGAAGTAGAGTTTTGGTAGTCACCGGTTGATAGTTTATCACTGCTAGGCAATATTTAAAAAAAATGCGGATTATCCAATATAGCCAATAGTTCAGGTGCTAGAGGAGCAGAGATCCTGTTGGTATGGCAAAAAAACATTGGTGGCGCAGTGGGGGATGCAGGCACCGCCGTGCCTCAGCATCTTCCATATCCACCATAATATTGGACAGTAAATAAAACATTTTTTTAAGTATATATTAAAATAGCAGGTTTTATCTATTACAAAATACTATAGATGATACATTGTCTTTTAAATGTTTGTTCAGCAGTTTAAATAAATTAAAAAAACTCAGAATTCTGTAAAATGATTGAAATAAGTACCATTATACTTTCCTAAAAAACTGAGCAGGCGCCTAGTTTTTTTTTTTTGCTTTTTTTTGGACTATAACCTTTGAATGTAGAGGGTGTTCCCTCAGTATTATAACATGGGGAGGGGTAGGCACTGGGCCCATTGCCCTGGGCATATCATTTTTAGGACACCAGAGTAAAAAAATATAAAAGTAGCTTGCTAGTAGGTTGCTAGTGAAATCTGGGGCCATGCACATTCCCCAAACTTCTGGCTGGGTACAGTTGGATCCTATGTTGAGCAACACCTTTAGCTGTATTGGTATCAACATCATACTAGTACACTTGGATCCTGTGGTACAGCACGGTAGAAGAAGAGCTAGGATGCCTGCCCCACATAGGCTTCCAGGCTGCCCATTTAGTCTCTATCCTGTAAGCCTATGACCTACAGGATGTCTGCATCCCAACCCAGTCAGTGCAATGATGCCAAAGATGTGCTCATCCTATAACAGCTAACTCAATGTGCAGGGGAGAAGAGGATGAGATAGCTCAGATTAGGTGAGTATAAACTTTATGTTTTTGTGGAGTATGATGTAAAGGTGGCCTTCGAATTATGACTATCATAATTATTTTTAAGGGGCACTAGGGTGGCATTCATATTCTCTAAAAGGAACCTACATGCCACTGGATGGTCCTGCTCATGGTTTGACAGCCAATCCTGTGTGAGAGAAAATGCATAAATAGCTGTGAATCAAACTGAAGGCTTCCTTTTATAGTTCATACATTTCTTGTTAATTTAAAAAGAATAGACTAAACACAAGTCTTTAAGGTACTAGTCAAAAAGGATAGCTTCGAGTAATTGAAATAAACAAAGACACTGCACTCTCCAAATTTATACCAAACGATGGGTATCCTTTACTGTGTGTAAAGTGCCTTTCCAAGTTCCCTCTTCTTTCTCCTTCTAACTGCTTTGGAAAAAAACCCAGGTATGGTCAAAAGTCAACTGTGGAGACATGAGTTAGTGGGTGTTCTTGTCCACTTGCCTGGCTGTCCTTAGATAGCCACATGGACCAGGGCTCATCCCACTGAATGTGGGCATAATGCTACTCAGACAACATAGGATGAGGGTAACACAATGGGGTGCTTCTTTATTGGATTGCCAACAATCAATAGTATGTAATAGAGTCCCAGAAAGTACATATGATGGTGCAATAGACAGAGTCTCACCCATCCGCTGGCTCACAGGGAATTAGAGCATCTGCAAATTTGGGCATTCCAGGGCCAACTACCCCAACCAGTGGCACCCAGTTTTTGACAGGGCACCCACAGAGAGGAGGTAGTGGCAAGCTTAGGAAGTTGATAGAGTCCATTGAGGTATGTGACCAGGTGACCTGATTGTTCCAACCTGGGATCTCTAAACATCTCCATGGGTTCAGTTATGGACAGTGAATCAGATCTCTATTCCTCCAGTTGGTGCCACAGTTCCCTGGCTGCTGTTCTGTAAAGACTGCCTGGAAACCGAGACAGATCCCTTTTATAGTTCACAGCTCTTATTTGGGCACTTTTACAAAGGATTGGAGGAAAGTAGGAGGAGTTCATCTCTCATTGTTCAAGTGTGCAAATAATCTGCATAGTTTATCCTTCAATATTTGCAGAGCAAGAACATGCTTGTACTGATACACTGGGTATTCAACATGTTAACAAACATAAATTGTTCAATTATCTTCTGCCTTTGTCCTTCAAGGATAGCAGAACAATAAGTTGCAAGGACTGATACAATAGGTAATCAGCAACAATTCAAAAAAATCAACAAACATCAATTCAACCTATAATAAGACTTAATGTTCAGACTCAGATTAACAACAGCTCATGTCCCTGGGCCTAGTAAAGCAAAATCTGGCATAATTAAGAATAAACATTGTGTTGCCACATCATGCTTGTTGCGGGTATTTAATTTTACTCTTATACTCTTACTGTTATATTGAATCTTTCTGCAAAATTACATATTAATCTGAAGAGCTCTTCCTGATCTATAAGTGTAATAAACTGTAAAATTTTCTATATAAAGATGGGCTTTGGGTACAAAGAAAGGACCAATAGTAGACCCATCATATGTGAGCACACTAATAGTAGCTCCAACAAAAAATAGCTTCAGCCATGGTGATTGTTCCATTTGTGCTTATGGCCCATCTAAACTTGATGAGCTTTGAAGAATCCTCTGGAAACTGTAATAGCCAGTTCTAATCTTAAGAATGTAGCAACAAAAAAAAACATATTTAAAAAACTCCAGACAAAAAGCATTAAAATAAAAAAAGCTAAACTTCTAACTTGGAAGCTGATTCCTTTCAGCAACGTGATGTGTTGTAAACTGATGGCAAATGAAAAAGAATAGTAAATCCACAGTCATCCTGCAAAAACCTTATGGATTAGCAAGTATTCATAACCCTTTGATACAAAAGGTTAGCACTGAAAAATCTTGCCAGAGTGAAAATAACATTTGTTCGGTGGAGAGACGTGTTGGGAAATGCTTGTGATGTGTTTTTCATGTGAATGTACTTCTGTTGGAAATGTTATTGTTGAAGCTCATAAACTTAATGGACTTTACTTGGTTGTCTGAGCACCGTACTGCGGAATCAAAGGGAGCTGTTATGCCTTTGCATTATAGTCTCTGTGCTATGCTGAAAAAAAAAAAACATTTCATTCTAAATAATATACTGTATTTAACAAAAATCAGTAATGAAAGACTCGACATATGGTGTTGACATTTTCATGTGTTTTTAAGGTCGATTTGGGATGATCAGCAGCAATTTTCAGTCCAAGTAACTCAAGATTAACAGCAATTCTTAACAAATACCTGCCAGTTCTTCCATCTAGTCACAGTTTTTAAAACTCTGTACTGTGCTGTTCCTCTAGCATTCCTCCAGGAAATTTATGAATAAATTGACAAATGGGTGTAACCAGTTGAGGGGGTGTCTCTACGCTGCCTACGATTGTCCAATCAGTGCTGACAGCTATCAGATAATATAGGAACAAACTCTTTTTGACAATTAAAATGATGATGCGCAGATGTAAATGTATACATTTATTTTGAGGAGGAATAATAGCAACAGCTGCAGCAGCTAATCAAAACCATATAATTTACTGCTTTTTATAAAGTTTAAAAATCATGTGCTCCTGTTATTCAGCTCTTATATTTTGATCAACAGCTCTATATACACGTAGCCCATATGCAGAAAGATACAGCCCATTGCATGTATTACGTATATATTATATCCACAAAGCCCTTCATCCAGAAAGAAGTCACCATATACTTATAATAATAATTTTATGAGCCTGAACGTTGACTCTTGAATTAATGTTTGTTGCAGCTTACTATGTTGCTATCCTTGGAGGATTGGGAGGCAGGGTAATTGTGCAATCGATGTTTGATAATATGCTGATTACCCATTTTATCAGTCTATGCGTCTTGTTTACCAGCCAACATTGAAGGACAAACTATGTAGATTGATTAAAATCTCGAACAATGAGAGATCACCTCATCCCTCCTTCCCCGTGACCTATGGATGATGGCCGGAAAGACAGTTGTGAACTATAAAAGGGGATTTGCCTCTGTTCCCAGAGAGACTCTACATGACAGTATCCAAGATACCAAAATAAATAGTCAAGGGAGGTGTAAACTGACATTATTTAAAAAAAATGTATACTTTTTGTCATTTTTTTTACAAAACTAAAACTAGCAATCTATAATCAAGAGGCATGCATCCAAGTGGAGGAAGAGGTGGATGTGGCAGTATAGGTAAAAAGGCGGAGGAGGAGATACCCAACACAGTTGTTTATGCTTTTTCATTTGGGGAGGAGGCACACAAATGAAACAAATGGCAAATAGAGTTGAATACTGGCTGTGTGCAGCTGGTATATTTGTCTAGTCATCCAAAGGTACGGACAAGTCCTGTGGGATCCACGCCTGGTTCATTTTAAGGAATACTAGATTTCCCATGATGGATGTGGACAGGCAGATGCGCCTGTCTGTGATTACACCCCCCGGCCTTTGCTAAACACACATTCCGATAAGACACTTGCCGCAGGGCAGGCCAGCACCTCCAAGGCATAAAGGGCAAGCTCAGGCCATGTGTCCAATTTGGAGACCTAGAAGTTAAATGGGGCAGACCTATCTGTTAGTACGCGGTGACATGTGGACACATACTCTTCCACCATATTGTTGTAATGCTGGCTCCTGCTAATACAGACTCTATTACATGATTTTGCTATATGTTGTGGCATTCTCATAAAGTTTTGCCACATTTCGGCCATGCTAACTCTACCTTCCGAGTTGCTGGTGGTACCCCAGCTGTGCTGGCGACTTCCTCCTTCGCCTCTGCCTTGTTCTTCAACTGAGCCCACATAGTCAGTTGGGAAAGCCATCAGTTGTTTCTGTGCTAGCAAGTGCTTGTATTCAAGCATTTGGCACTCCCATATCAGTGAAGGAATTAATGAAGATACGTTGTCCTTGCAGCATGGATCCAGCAGGGTGGCCACCCAGTAGTCTACACTGGTAGCAATACGGGCAACTCGGTGGTTGTTGTGCAGGCACTACAACATGTATTGGCTCATGTGTGCCAGGCTGCCCAGAGGCAATGACAAGCTGCCCTCAGTGGGAGACATATCATCTGGGTATTCTATATGCCCCCAGCCACGATCCAATGATGCCCGTGAAATGGTCTGAATGTCACCATGCTCTGAACACAGTTGTTCCTCCTCCTCCTCATCATCATCCTCCTTAACTGTCCCCTGATTGTACAATTGGGTACCTTTCCACTGTTGGGACAGTAACCCACCTCCGAGCCATGTATGAACGACAGACCTGATAATGGTGTGAATTGGCCATGCTCATCCTGCTCCTCTTCCTCCAGTGCCACCACCTCATATATCATGGCCTGAATTGTTTTTCAACAGGCATATAAGTGGCATAATAGTGCTGATGAAGGTGTCATCAGCACTAACCACATTGATGGAATATTCAAAGCAGCGCAAGACATCACACTTGTCCTGCATGGAGTATACCTTGTTGGTACGTTGTAGATCAGCGGGTTAGCGGGAAGGCATAAAAAAATCTGCAAAAACTATTTCTTTGACCTATAAATATCAGCAAGATGACTGATGCCAATTATTTATTACCCACACTACTATAAAGCACACACCTATTTAGAAAAAATATTTATTTGGCCTAGAAATGGCAATGCGATAGGTAATGTCAATTATTGACTTGCTAAACTACTAGAAAACACACAGCAGATTAGAAAATTATTTCTCTGGCCTATAAATGGAAATGAGACAGCTGATGCCAATTATTTATTTCCCAGACTGCTAAAAAAGAAAAAAATGGTCCAGGAAAAATATTTATTTGTACTAGAAATGACAACAAGACGGCTAATGGCAATTATTTTTTTCTAAGAATACTAGAAAACATGCTGCGGCCTAAAGGCACAGTACTCCCATAGATGGTGGAGCAGAGTACACACAGATGCTTAAAGGCACAGTACTCCCACAGGCAGAGGGTGTAGAGTACACACAGCAGTCTAAAGGGACAATACTCCCACAGGCGGGGGCAGCAGATTACACACAGCATTTTAATGGCAAAGTACTCCACAGACGGAGGCAGCAGACTACACACATCAGCTTAAAGGCACAGTACTCCCACAGGCAAAGGTTGCAGAGTACACACAGTGGCTTAAAGGCACAGTGCTACCATAGGCGTGGGGGCAGATTACAAGTAGTGACTTTTTGACAAAGTACTCCCACAGGCAGTGGGTTGGAGAGTGCACACAGTGGCTTTTTTAGCACAGTACTCTTACAGATATGGGTTGCAGAGTACAAACAGTGGACTTTATGCGCAGTACTACCACAAATATGGATTGCAAAGTACACACAGGGGCTTTTTCGCAGACTGCACAGTCAGAATCACTCCAGCTACATCTTATCCTTACACTAAGGTGAGCATAGTGGCTGCAGCACTCATGATCCGGCCTTTATACAGGCCAGGTCGCATGCTGCTCTGGCCAATCACAGCTATGCCAATACTTGGCATGGATGTGATAGCTCCGGAACTTCTGGATAGCTGCTGTTATGATAGCTCTGATAGCTATCCACTATCAACCTCTGACACCAGCATTTAAGAGTCAAGGTGCCAGGATGTTTTTACTGCACATTGAAGACAAAAGCAAAAAAAAGTCAAAAGTCTGATTTTGCTTCCACTATTAAATCTCATTTAGAATTGTTTTCCTTGTTTTTCAGCACCTGTGTGTAGGTCCTTCAGTAGGTGTTCAGTAGCTGTGTGGCTACAATGAGTTTTTGGAGAGTTTTTTATGCTTCGTATTTTTGTTGTTTCTGCAAAGTGGATGGGATTTATAGAAATCTCATACCCGCTGTGCTTTTTTTGTTACGCAATGTAAACTTACCAGTGATGTGTGTTTGAAATCTGCGATATCTCAATTTTTCCTTGAGTTTTATGTTCACATTTTTTCCAATAGACTTGTATTATATTGTCAAATACCAGGAAATATCAAAACAGAAGCTTATTAAAAACATGACAGACCAACAAGAAACAAAAACAACATAAAAAACGCAATAAAAATGCATGTTAAAAAAATGCACAAAAAAAGAAATGAAAAAAATACCAAATGTACCTAATAGCATCCGCATGAAATGCAAGTATATGGGAAAAAAATCTGCAAATAAAACTCAGCGTACCTGCAAGAGAAATTGACATGTTGCATATTTGAAACACGCACCGCAGATCAGTTTACACAGCGTAAAAAAGAAGCTCAGTGTGCATGAGATTTCAATAAATCCAATTCTGGAACTGTAAGATGTTGCGTTTTTGAAGCAGCAAAAATGTGCAACATCAAAAACTCACCAAAAACTGTTTGTGGGCAAACAAACTACCGTAAATTGTAAGTGAATGATGTGATTCAAAACTACAACTCAGTCAGCAAAAACACAAGCCTTACTTTGCTAAGAAAAATAGATATGTAGAAAATATAAAGAATCATTAAACTTAATCACAGGATAAATTGAGACAAAAAAATAAATCTATGGAAAAATATGACGTTCATCTTCTTTGTGGGTCATATGGAAAGCGCACCAGAGATAAAAACACTATGAGCCGTGCAGTTTTAATATTCAGTAGCAATAATTCAGCAGACATGAACATGCAGAATGGGTCTGAATTACATCAAAGGCTGACAGATATAGACAGATACATGGGCTTCAGTGAACTCCGAGTCACAGGGTTAAATTCCAGCTTAGGCCAAGACATACTGAAAGTCATTATCATCCAACAGCTGCTTACAGTCCTGAGCTTAGCAACTTGATGGTCTAGTTCTCACTTGGCAGGTGTCCACATAGCAATCGCATTTCCAGCTAAAAGAACTTTATTGGCAATCCTAAAAAAAGAAAAAAAAATCATTTTTCTTTTTTTTAGGCTTAGATACAAATCTGTTATATATTTACATACATCCATTATTGATTCCATGTTGTCAACGCAATCATACTAATACACGATACCATGTGCTTCTATGTAATGGAAAGACCTTCAATGCGTATCCTTATATTACAAAGTCTTTAAAATACCAGGGTCAAGCCCAGATCCCATATGCATCATGTGCTGGAATTGTACAGAAGCCAACAGGATTATAAAAAGTGTTATCAAGAACGAGTAGAAGACCAAAAGACTCTAACATCAATAATACTTAAGAAGCTCTTTCCGTGTTGCTGCCTTCTTCACAGCTATGTTAGATAAATGGCACGCCAAGCATATAACAAGGGGCTTAAAGGTTAACACCGTCCAAAAACCAAAATCACATGATCCTGACAGGTTCCACTGAACCCACGTTAAGGGTGAGCTTTACTATTAAAATGCTACCTTAGCTTTTATTTATTGCATTTTATGTATTTTTACAACCACATTTAAAATGGCCAGTTCATGGCTTGTAACTCTCTTGGCACTGATGACATTTTTTTCCAGATAATTTATGTTTTCCTTTCTTCTTAGTTGGATATAATTGATATATATTGCAAAGATCCATAAAGTGGTGTCAAAGATTGTGTATTGTCCACCTTGTACCACCATGTGCCTTTGCTCTTATATAGAGGGACAAGGGGGTGAATTATAGATTAATAAATAACTTCTAAAATAGAGGCACCATATGGTTAGACAGGAAATGTCTATGAGTCTACATGTGCCAATACTTGCCAATTTTCCTGAAGCATCTCGGAGGCTCCCAGAAAGAAGAGAGACCTCCAAGAATTCTGGAAGTTGGCAAATTTCTCGAGAAGTAGCAATAATATTTCTGGAAAGTTTCTATTGCGTTATGTGGGGATGGTCCATTATCAAATGGAGCCCCAATGTCAAATTGCACAATTGAGGGGTAAACAAAGCATTTAGGTGGGCGGAAAGGTGGAACCTGGTCGAAAAGTGTGTGGTTCTGGACAAAAATATCCACACTGGTACCTCTCTAGCAACCTGGAATCACACCTCTAGTTCTAGTGCTTTTTAGCTTAACATATAATTGAATTAAAAAAAAGAAGGAAAAGTATTAAGGAAAGACTTATATGTCTACTTTGTATCTTCTCCTGTGTATAGTACAAAGAAAATACACAAAAAATACACAAAAAAATTATTAAAAACACATATTGAATCATACGAGCAACCTTTAAAGCTATGTTATAAAATAGTTTTTAAATCTATCAAAGAAATGGATCCACAAAGAAGGAGAAGCAGACATTGAACACAGCTATTTTAGTTTCCTATGGGATCTTTTAGACCTTTCAACAACTCTGCAGCGGTGTGCGGTTTGTCACCTAAGCAGATTAGCTTCAGAAGAGCTTGTTGTCACTTTGTTGAAGTAGTGAAGATTTTCAAGTTTGAAAGGTTTCCCCTGTATCTAGGTTAGTGCCTAACTTCTTGATTGATGTGAGTTCAACCACTGGGACCTAACCAATCCCGAGAGCTGGTGCTTCAGCACCCCCATAAGAACGAATGGTGCGTTTGTGCGGATGATCAACCTCCACTCCGTTCACACATAGCTCTTCAGACCTCTGATTTTCATGATCGGTGGCGGCCCAGCAGTCAGACCCCCAGCGATTGCAAATGTATTCTCTATCCAATGGATATAGTATAGCTTTCAAACTTCCCATTAAAGTGGTATGTTTTTTGGGACCCCTGCTATCCACATGTTTAAAATATGAAGCTCTAATGGGAACGACTTTGATATCACAGTGATGTAGATGAAAAAAGACAAATGTCCTTCATGGAGAAGAGAAAATGTGGATGAAGGGAGGTAGAAGGCTTAGACTAACAATTAAAACTGCTTTACTAGAAATGTATTATCCACCTTATCGGGTGGTCAGCAGTATTGAAAGGCACCCATCGCACATCAAGGACAGATGACATCATTCATTGTATGGTTAGCGATTTATTCAATATTTTTTCTTAGAAATTTCTTAGTAAATGTTTTTAGCTAGCCAATGAGAATAATACAGTAAGAAATTTCTAACTTTGCTGATGGTCCCTGTAGGGGAGCCACAGGGAACTTCAAATTCCCAGTGGCTTTTCCGCAAGCCTCATCCCCAGAATATAAGCCCAGTTTCCAGGCAACTCCAGCTTTCTTCGTAATTACATTTTTTCCTTGAGAGTTAGGTGTTATAATATCACAAGTTTCATATAGAACTTAATAACTTTTCTGAAACTTCTCAGTTACTGTGTTTCTGCTAATTGTTGCATATAAACTGTCCCCGTGTCTGCACTATGCTTTAAATAATGTTCGCTGCACACCGTTTCTGCAACATACCATTTACGTGCCATTCAGAAGCAGCGAGCCAAGCTTACAAAAATACTTTCTGTCACTCTGGGGTAATTTAAATGTTTGTATTCTGTGTGATCTTTCAACGCCCAGCGATGCCAGTTGGGCAGAGTTTAAAGAAAAATGTGAAATTTAGGCTCTTGGCTCAGACATCGTGTTTCCATATCCAACCCAGCAGTGTGTTTTCTGGAGAGACTGGAGGCTTTGAGTGTCACATTACACCTGCTGGTTTTCGGCATTCAAATTTAACAAAATCACAGTTTAGCACAATGCTGCCTACCCGAACAGCTGTACTGGGTAGTTCACTCATGCAAGTGACATCAAGTTCCATTTCAATGAATGAATGAGTGCAAATGAAACATGATGAGACTGTCTGCAATATACAGCTGGCAGAGAAAAAAAACTGTAGAAAAAACAGTTTCATACCCATTAGCAGGCAAATATGCCAAAAATAATTAATCATTTATATTAACAGTTTTCATTGACTAGATACAAAGAGAAATGCCAAATTAGAGACAAAAAGGAATTGTGATTTTGCTTTCATTGATACTTGTGGTGTCATTTTCTGGTAAGAGTTTAAATTAAAAAAAAATTGCATAGTACTGTGCCTGTTCAGTTTGCTCCCTTCTAGCAGTAGTCCAGTTGCGTAGTCTGGACCGTCCCCTTTAAATGCTAGTCTAAGGAGTAAAATGTCTCCTTGTGGAGAGTGACATGCCTGACATGCCAGAGTAAAGAGACTTATAAGCCATGCAATGCTCCTGAGAAATAAAATATGGAAATTGCCTCTTTAGAGAGGAAGAGCACTTGAACCCTAGTGCTACCTATTGGAAGTAGTAATTAGTGAAGGGCGAGTAGCATTGTTGCTCGGGTCTCCCCAAGCGTGCTTGGATGATCTCCGAGTATCAGAGATTAAGTTTTTGTCGTCTCAGCTGCATGATTTGCAGCCACTAGACAAGCTGAATTCATGCGGGAATTCCATAACAAACAGGCATTCCACACATGTAATCAGACTGTCCAGCAGCCGCAAATCATGCAGCTGCGTCGACAGAAACTAAATCTCCAAGCACGCCAAAATATAGGATGCAACGAGTATACTCGCTCATCACTAGCAAAATATTCAGAATTGAGAGTCCTCAGTGGTTGATACCTTTTAATGGCTAACTGAAAAGATGGTAACACATTGCAAGCTTTTGAGACTACTCAGGTCTCTTCATCAGGCTAGAATAATACAAAATCTGAAGAATCACATATTTATGCACAACACAGCACAGAAAAAAATGCAATAGATAAGATAAGTGACGTGAAGCAGAGCTATCATTATGGGAGAGGGATAAGCATAAATATTGGACCAGTTCATAAATAAGGAGTGAAAGTTTTATTGTCCTCTGATTGGGGTCAGGTAATGTGTTGTGATGCCCTCACAAGGTCTTAGGAGCAAATTCCTTAATTGATGTAGTCATGACTAAGGGTGCTGTGACACCTGAAACGCGTTGATAAAGCAACTTTTTGCCCGTACTATGCAGAATTTTATCCTCTATTTTTGCAAAAATCTGAGTGAATAAAGAATTGTGTTTTCACTTCATCGTTGAGCTGGATTTCCTCTTCATTGGAATTCTTTTTGAGCTACACAGTTGAAACTAAAAGTTTATATACACTATATAAAAAGACACATATGCATGTTTTTCTCAATATCTGACAAGAAATCAGAATAAACCTTTCCCATTTTAGGTCAATTAGGATTAAAATAATTATTAATATTTGCCAAATGCCAGAATAACGAGAGAGAATATTTTAAGGCATTTTTATTACTTATTTTACTGCAAAGTCAAACATTTACATACATTTCTTTAGTATTTGGTACCATTGCCCTTAAACTGGATAATTTAAACATTTTGGATATACTTCCACAAGTTTGTCACAACAGTTGGTCTGAATTTGGGCCCATTCCTCCTAACAAAACTAGTGTAACTGATCCAAGTTTTTAGGTCGTCTTGCCTTTTCAGCTTTGCCCATAAATTTTCAATAGGATTGAGATCATGGCATTGTGATGGCCACTCCAAAGCATTGACCTGGCTATCCTTAAGCCACTTTGTTACCATTTTGGTAGTATGCTTCTGGTCATAGTCCATTTGGTTGACCCATTGCCGCCTAAGCTTTTAATTTCCTGGCTGATGTCTTGAGATGTTGCTTCAGTATTGCCACATTATCTTCTTTTCTCATGATGCCATCTATTTTGTGAAGTGCACCAGTCCCTACTGCAGCAAAACAACCCCACAACATGATACTGCCACCCCTGTGTTTCACAGCTGGGATTTTGTTCTTTAGGCTTCAAAGCTTCTCTCTTTTTCCTCCAAATGTAACGAAGGTCATTATGCCCAAAAAGTTCAATTTTAGCTTCATCAGACCACAGGACATGTCTCCAAAAATCAAGGTCTTTGCTCCTGTGTGCATTTGCAACCATTAATCTGGCATTTTATGTTTCTTTTGAAGTAATGACTTCTTCCTGGCAGAGTGGCCTTTCAGCCCATGTTGATGCAGTACTGGTTTCACTGTGGATATTGACACAATCTTACCAGGTTCCGCCATCATCTTCACAAGGACTTTTGCTTTTGTCCTTGGGTTGATATGCACATGTCGGATCAAAGCACGTTCATCTCTGGAAAACAGAACCCGTCTCCTTCCTGAGTGGTATGATAGCTGGACATTCCGATCTTGTTTGTACTTGCGTATAATTGTTTGCACAAATGAAGAAACACCTTCAGGTATCTTAAAATTGTGCCCAAGGATGAGCCAGACTTGTGCAGTCCACAATTCTCTTCCTAATATCTTGGCTGATTTCTTTAGACTTTCCCCATGATGCTACACAATGAAGCAGTGTGTTTCAGGTGTGCATTAAAATACATCCACAGGTGTCTCTCTAATTAACTCAGATGTTGCCAAAATAACAGAAGCTTTCAAACACATGACACCATCATATGGGCAGTCCAGAATTGTTTAAAGGCATAGTAATCTTAGTGTATGTAAACTTTTGACTTTGCAATAAGTAATAAAAATGCCTTAAAACATTCTGTCTCTCTCTCATTATTCTGGCATTTGTCAACTATTAATAAATATTGTAATCCTAATTGACCTAAAGTGGGAATGGTTTATTTATTCTGATTTCATGTCAGATATTGAGAAAAACATGCATATGTGTCTTTTTATATAGTGTGTGTAAACTTCTAGTTTCAACTGTATGTAAGGGACTATAGTGCAGAAGAGTTTGTCTGTTTTTTGAGAGCATCAATAATGGTTACCTACCATTTAGAAGTCTTGTTCATGCTTGGAATATAAAACATACACTAGATTTTATTTTTTAATACATGTACCCACTAACATTTATTTTGGTTGCACATCAAAACAACCCGATGGCATATTTTGTCCTAAGCTAGAGGTATGATGCCCTTAGTCCAAATTGTGGACTCCACAGGAGATTCATATAAAATATTAAAATAAAAGTGCCAATAAACTGAAATACTGTGTCAGCCACTTAGCAGAGATTATTAAATAGTTCCTATCACATTGCAGTAGTCACAGAATAGTTGTGGCTACTATGTAAGGTTCGTCCAGAGCGGTAGTCGTGGCTGAGGTGAACGGTGCAGGCATGCCCTGGTCTTCCCTCACATACACATCACAGTTCTCTGTCAGCATACCTATTGCTCCATTCTTCTCACCTCCAGGGCTTTCCCTAGGTGGCTGTATACTTTTTCCATACATTTTGGTACAAAAGGAGTCACAGTACAATTCCAACTTTAAAGCAGGAAAGATATATATCTTTGTACCGTGTTAGCCAGTTTATAGAAAAATACAGTGCTTTGCGAAAATATTCGGCCCCCTGGAACTTTTCAACCTTTTCCCACATATCATGCTTCAAACATAAAGATAACAAATGTAAATTTTTGGTGAAGAATCAACAACAATTGGACACAATTATGAAGTTGAATGAAATGTATTGGTTATTTCACATTTTTGTGGAAAGTCAAAAACTGAAAAGTGGTGCGTGCAATATTATTTGGCCCCTTTAACTTAATACTTTGTTGTGCCACCTTTTGCTACGATTACTGCTACAAGTCGCTAGGGGTATGTCTCTATCAGTTTTGTACATCGAGAGACTGAAATTCTTGCCCATTCTTCCTTGGAAAACAGCTTGCGCTCAGTGAGGTTGGATGGAGATCGTTTGTGAACAGCAGTTTTCAGCTCTTTCCACAGATTCTTGATTGGATTCAGGTCTGGACTTTGACTTGGCCATTCTAACACATGGATATGTTTATTTGTGAACCATTCCGTTGTAGATTTTGCTTTATTTGGTATCATTGTCTTGTTGGAAGACAAATCTCCGTTCCAGTCTCAGGTCTTTTGCAGACTCCAACAGGTTTTATTCAAAAATTGTCCTGTATTTGGCACCATCCATTTTCCCATCAATTTTAACCATCTTCCCTGTCTCTGCTGAAGAAAAGCAGGACCAAACCATGATGTTGCCACCACCATGTTTGACAGTGGGGATGGTGTGTTCAGGGTGATGAGCTGTGTTGCCTTTACGCCAAACATATAGTTTGGCATTGTTGCCAAAAAGTTTGATTTTGGTTTCATCTGACTAGAGCTCCTTCTTCCATATGTTTGGTGTGTCTCTCAGGTGGCTTGTTGCAAACTTTAAACAACATGTTTTATGGATATCTTTGAGAACTTTCTTTCTTCTTGCCATTCTTCCATAAAGGCAAGATTTGCGCAGGGTACGACTGATTGTTGTCCAATGGACAGACTGTCCCACCTCAACTGTAGATCTCTGCAGTTCATCCAGAGTGATCATGGGCCTCTTGGCTGCATCTCTGATCAGTCTTCTCCTTGTTTGAGATGAAAGTTTAGAGGGACGGCCGGGTCTTGGTAGATTTGCAGTGGTATGATACTCCTTCAATTTCAATATGATCGCTTGCACAGTGCTCCTTGGGATGTTTAAAGTTTTGGAAATCATTTTGTATCCAAATCCGGCTTTAAATGTCTCCACAACAGTATCACGGACCTGCCTGTTGTGTTCCTTGGTCTTCATGATGCTCTCTGTGCTTCAAACAGAACCCTGAGACTATCACAGAGCATGTGCATTTATACGGAGGCTAACACACAGGTGGATTATATTTATCATCACTAGTCATTTAGGACAACATTGGATCATTCAGAGATCCACAATGAACTTCTGGAGTGAGTTTGCTGCACTGAAAGTAAAGGGGCTGAATAATATTGCACACCCCACTTTTTAGTTTTTGACTTTCCACAAAAATTTAAAATAACCAATAAATTTCGTTCAACTTCACAATTGTGTTCCACTTGTTGTTGATTCTTCACCAAAAATTTACATTTGGTATCTTTATGTTTGAAGAATGATATGTGGGAAAAGATTGAAAAGTTCCAGGGGGCCAAATACTTTCGCAAGGCACTGTATTTAGAATTGAGAGTCCTCAGTGGTCTCATGTCTCTGAGGAAGAACCTGGTGTAAGGTTCGAAACGCGTCAGGCGTGGGGGTCTGTTTTCCCCTTTATGGTTTTATCATGAAATTATGTGAATAAAACTTATCGTGGATTTTATCAAGTCTCCAGTGCCGGATCTTCCTTCTCTCTTCATGTTTGCAACACATGGTGGTCAGCCATTTGATCCCTAGGCACGACCGGCTTATAGGACTATTTTGGTGAGCACAAATTTCCCTTTCCCCTTCCTAATTTTCTCAGTGGTTGATACCTTTTAGTGGCTAACTGAAAAGATGGTAACTAGTGATGATCGAGTATACTCGTTGCTTGGGTTTTCCTGAGCATGCTTGGGTGTCCTCCGAGTATTTTGGTGTGCTCGGAGATTTAGTTTTTGTCGCCTCAGCTTCATGATTTGCGGCTGCTGGACAGCCTGAATACATGTAGAGATTCCCTAACAAACAGGCATTCCTCACATGTATTCAGGCTGTCCAGAAGCCACAAATCATACAGCTGCATCAACAGAAACTAAATCTCCGAGCACACCAAAATGCTCGAAGAACACCCGAGCATGCACGGAAAAACCCGAGCAACGAGTATACTCGCTCATCACTAATGGTAACAAATTGCAAGCTTTCGAGACAAAAAGAGAGAGGACCCCGTTTACCATAAGAACTTACACAAGAGATATAGGAAAGAAAGAGGACCCCATGTGTTTTATTTTGTGAATTGAATCTAAGACCTTTAAAGTTGGCGTGCAATCCCAAATTTTACAAAATTTTACTCAAACTTCATTGTGCATGGACTAATACACTCATCTCTAGTGTTTGATATTAAACACTAAATCAGAGCTACAATTATCTCTAAAATTGCTGTGATATTAATATCAGCAGGCATGCCCCGCATGCAGTAACAGAGCCATGCGACTTTATAGTGCCAGTAGATTCAGGAATTTTAACTTCTTGCAACTTTTCATCTCCGCTGCCCCAGTCCGGCTGGAAGCTGTTCACCAACAGTTTATTATCTGCTATCTAGCAGTGTCCTATACTTTGGTGAAATGTGCTGTCGCCAAGGCTAAATAGAAATAAAGTGGAAAAAATACACGAACACTTAAAGCCTTTGGCATTGTTGTATTACATATACAAATCAGTGGCGAATTATAATGAGGTCAATATGGGCGGTAGCCCAGGGCCCAGTGGTGTGGGGGGGCCCACCAGCCCAGGGTAAATTGCCCCATTATAATCTGCCACCGGCCACCGCAGCCCCTCACTGATAAATCCCTGCTCTGTGCGCACAGGACCTGATATGAGGTCACAGGAGGGGAGGATTCAGGGGTCACATGATCAGGCATCTCAGTCGTAAACCCCTGATCATGTAACTCCTGACTCCTCCCCTCCTGTGACCTCATCACAGGTCCTGTGCGCACGCACAGCCCTCAATGTATGTAACTATGCAGGACTCTGCTGTGCTGGTTGTCATCGTGCTGAATCAGTCAAGTATGTGTGGGGTCAGGAGGGGTTTACAGGGTGGATGTAGCTGCATGTGTGTACGAGGTGTACGGAGCGGAGCCGCGTGTGTACGAGGTGGACGGAGCGAAGCCGCGAGTGTACAAGGTGTACGGAGAGGAGCTGCGTGTCTAGGATGTGTACGGAGCAGAGTCACGTGTGTACGAGATGTGCGGAGCGTAGCCGCATTTGTACGAGGTGTACGGAGCATAGCCGCGTGTGTACGAGGTGTGCGGAGCGCAGACGTGTATACGAGGTGTACGGAGTGGAGCCGTATGTGTACTGAGTGGAGCCGTATGTGACAGAGCGGAGCCGTATGTGTACGAGGTGTACAGAGCAGAGCCGTATGTGTACGGAGCAGCGCCGTATGTGTACGAGGTGTACGGATCGGAGCCGCGTGTCTAGGACGTGTACGGAGCAGAGTCGCGTGTGTACGAGATGTGCGGAGTGTAGCCGCATTTGTACGAGGTGTACGGAGCGTAGCCGCGTGTGTACGAGGTGTGCAGAGCGCAGACGTGTGTGTACGAGGTGTACGGAGTGGAGCCGTATGTGACAGAGCGGAGCCGTATGTGTACGAGGTGTACAGAGCAGAGCCGTATGTGTACGGAGCAGAGCCGTATGTGTACGAGGTGTACGGAGCGGAGTCGCGCATTTATGAGGTGTACGGAGAGGAGCTGGATGTGTGTATGAGGTATACGGAGCGGAGCCGTGTGTGTACAAAGTGTATGGAGCTGAGCCGTGTGTTTACGAATTGGAGCGAAGCCGCGTGTGTACAAGGTGTATGGAGCAGAGCCGCATGTGTACGAGGTTTAACGAGGTTTACGGAGCAGAGCCATGTGTGTACTGAGTGGAGCCGTGTGTGTGAGGTGTACGGAGCGGAGCCGCGTGTGTACGAGGTCTACAGAGCAGAGCCATGTGTGTACTGAGTGGAGCCGTGTGTGTACGAGGCATACAAAGCGGAACCGTGTGCGTATGAGGTGTGCGGAGCCATTCATGTACAAGGTGTATGATGGGGAGCATTCATACCTCCCAACCATTCCAGATTTTGAGAGTCTGCACCACTGCCCCGACCGGGAGCTGACTTTTCCCGCGGACACAGGAGTACACGGCGGAGCTTCGAGGAGAACTTGAAAACTCGCACGTGACGTTCCATCGGAAGTGACGTGCTGGAAGCTGACCGTAAATGAGGTAATTTCGGAGGAGATTGTGACAGTACCATGGCACTTCAGGGAATGCTTCAGATCCATCACCATGTCCTCCTCCGACAGCGCGGACAGTGGGATCGCCTTGGACTTGGGGATGTCAGCCATGTGAGTGGATCATGATATGTTCTGCACCAGGAGGCTCAGGTGGGCACTGCAATGTGAGCCAGACAGGTATGGTATCTTTATAGAATTTTTCTTTCTTTCTCTCTCTGTTTCTTTCTCTCTCTCTCTGTTCTTTCTTTCTCTTTCTCTCTGTTCTTTCTTTCGCTCTGTTCTTTTTCTCTTTCTTTCCCCTCTTTCTTTCTCTCTCTAATCTTTCTTTCTCTCTCTCTCTGTTCTTCCTTTCTTGCGCTCTGTTCTTTCTTTCTTTCTTTCCCCTTTCTTTCTTTCTTTCTTTCTTTCTCTCTATTCTTTATTTCCCCCTCTTTCTTTCTCTCTCCCTCTGTTCTTTCCCCTTTCTTTTTCTTTCTCTCTTTGTTCTTTTTTTCTGTCCCCTCTTTCTTTCCCCCTCTGTTCTTTCTTTTTTCCCCCCTTTCTTTCTCTCTGTTCTTTTGTTTTCTCTCTGTTTCTCTCTTTCTTTCTTCTTTCTTTCTCTCTCTCCTTTCTTTCTCTCTCCTTTCTTTCTCTCTCTCTGTTTTCTTTTTTCTCTCTCTCTCTGTTCTTTCTTTTCTTCAGTACCAGCCACTGTGCCCACAGTACCAGCCACTGTGCCCACAATGCCCAGCCACTGTGCCCTCAGTACCAGTCAGTGTGATCAGAAGTGCTAAATGGGTGTGGTTGTGGCGTGGACATGGGTGTGACTAGTTGTGAAATGGGCGTGGTCGGGCAGCAGGTAACCAATCATCATAGTGGAAGTCATCTGTTTCCATCAGCTTTGTTATATGTGGGCAGTGGGCAGTGGGCACCTCTAGTAAGGTGGGCACGAGATGGCAGGTCTTGTCACCTCTGCCTCACACATAAGTTACTATGAGGTGTACTTTATTCCTGCCATATTTCTTTCTTGACCTACTGAGAGAAATGTTTTGACCAGTTGACAGTTATGCAACCTGATGATTGTGCATGTGTGCGCTGCCCGCATGTAGTAATATGTGTGTGTGTGTGTGTATATATATATATTTATTTACTTACTCGGACCCCTATATAAACCCTGCCACTCCGACCGCCGTCCACTTTCCCATGCTCCTGTTCCAATCCTGGGGTCTTTTTTGTCCCCCTTGGTCCTCCACATGCTGAACATCTGGGACATGACTAATATTGCGCAATGTGCGCTTGTTCGTCGGCAGATGCAGCGTTGTGTCCAGTGTGTGAGGAGACGGTGACTTGTCTGTGGTGTTAACCCCTCTGCTGCCATGTTGGGCACAGCCTGTGACGAGGAGCATCTCTTCCTTTGTATCCGGCCACAGGCTGCACACCGGAGGCTCCTTCTTCTATCTGGGGAAGTTCATGAAGCAGAAGCCTCTGTGTGACTCATGTGAAGTAACTTGTCTGACAGGTCATGGGTCCAGGTCAGCAGGTGATTGCAGACTATTAGCTGGTTTCGATGTTAGGTGCAGGTGAGTCAGGACTAGATGTTGGGTGGAAGCCTTCCAGTATTTATAAGGCCTCATGCACATGCTGAGTATTTGGTGAGTTTTTACCTCAGTATTTATAAGGCCTTGTGCCCACGCTGAGTATTTGGTGAGTTTTTACCTCAGTACTTATAAGGCCTCGTGCACACGCTGAGTATTTGGTGAGTTTTTCCCTCAGTATTTGTAAGACCTCATGGACACAGTGGAGTATTTGGTGTTTTTTACCTCAGTATTTGTGAGGCCTCATGGACACGCTGAGTATTTGGTGTTTTTTACCTCAGTATTTGTGAGGCCTCATGCACACGTGTATTTTCTGAGTTTTTTACCTCAGTATTTAACCCCTTCCAGCTCCTTGACGCACAGTATGCGTCATGAAAACTAGCGACTTCTCGACCCCGTCACATGACCCTGTCACATGACCGGGGGGTCCACAGAGTCTGAACAGCCCGGGGCCCTGGCTACCCTTAATCCACCCCTGATACAAATGCATTATTAATATGGGAATTGAGGGTAAATGTGCCCCGGTCAGTATAAGAGTTAGAATGTGCTTGCTGTATAGAGCATGTTTTCTAATCAGTGAAATGCATTTACTGGCATGATACAATTATTTCCAATTGAGAAAAGTGCATCTTTCATACGACTGTGAAGATTTGATGAGGTACACATGGATTTATCCTGTAAATTTCGTGCTTTGTCATTGAATGTCAGTAGCATTGTTAATAAGCCTATACACTGTAGATATAGTCATTCTAGTAAATGTGACTAATATACTGTAAATGCGAGCAGTCCTGTAGGAATGAAGCTGAGGAAAGTATCCTGGTACTCATTAACCTTCCACAGTTTCCTCTGTTTATGTGAAGCTCTTTTGCTTAGCATCCTGAAAAGTCTGTTCTGCTATAATGAGACCTTATACAGATGATACGGACTATAAATAGGAATTTAGATGATTGCTGGGAATGTCATTAAAGTGAAACTTTGCCTGTCCTCTTTATATTCCTCCACTCACATCCTCCATTCTGGTAATGACTTATTTAGCTTGTCCTTTGTTATTAAAGGTGTTGTCAGAGTCTTTTTGTTGGAAGCGGATTACTCACGATACTCTCCAAGCGTGTGACAGCAGAGCTTCTTTATTCAGGAACAAACAGGAACAATATATGATAAGCTTAATCGATCAGGAATAAATCATTTGTGTGTCTCTATCTGTGCAGCATCTACAGCAGGCTGCTTCTCTCATACACAGACACAGGGGTTGTAGCACCAAACATGTTCCAACACTTTTACATTGATTTGCTCTAACATCCGCCCACCATAAACAAGATTTCTCTAGTGCTGTACTTACATTCTCAAATGCTTTTTCTCTCTCAAAACTACCATGTGACTTCTAACTTTTGGGGTGTTTTTTGTTGTTTTTTTTAGAGTGGTTTCATAAATTATTAGTACCCGTGAATGACTGAAAAAAAAACCTTGACCTATATCTTATCAGTGACCCTGGACTGACCATTCATTCTCAAAATCCTCCTTTCAGTGGGTACAAACTTTCTCGTTACTAGGAGATGATACAGTGGGGAAAAAAAGGATTTAGTGAGCCACCAATTGTGAAAGTTCTCTCACTTAGGTTGGTTTTACATCTGCATAGGGCAGAGCTGCGGAGGACCGCATAGTTCCTCCATTAAGCCCTGCCCACTGCCACACCTCTTCCTTCAGCTCCACCTCATTTTGACGCTGCGCCGAACGCAACGTGTTGCATTTTGTTGCTGTCGGCGGGCGCGTCAAAACGACGCATGCGGATGCGTCAGCATACATCCGCATGGCCTGTGTACCCAATATTAAAGAAGGAGGCAGGTTGCCATCCGCAGCCCTGCCGAACGCTAGTGTGAAGCTAACCTTAAAAAGATGAAGGGACCTGTAATTAACATCAAGGTAGACCACAACTATGAGAGTCAAAATAAGAAAACAAATCTAGAATGTTACCTTGTCTGATTTGGTAAGTGGGGGAACTTGCACAATTGGTGACCCAACTGTATCTAATTAGAAAGCAAGGCACAGAGAAACAAACCACACAGTAGCTGAATATACTGTATGTCTGGCAGAGGTCTGAGAGAAACAGCTCAGTTAAGTAGCCTGGCAATCACCTGCAACAATGAACAACTGGAGACAGCCAGCGCCTCCCAGTATCGGATTATGCTACGGAGCTATTAATCAACACACTGACAAACTCAGCACGCCCCTGCACCAGATTGGATTACTGAGCTGTCAATCTAAGCACTGACAGCTTCAGAAAGCCCCTGTACCAGATTGGATGGCTGAGCTGTCAGTAATTGCATCCCAGACACACTGATGGTTGGAACCGTGACAATCTTCCTTCCCACCCCTTTATAGAATTTTAAAATCACCAACTGTCATCTCCTATTTCATTAATAGGAAAGTACAGAGTACAGAGTTTCCCCATGAATTGAGGATGAAAGAGCACTCCAAAAGGAGAAAAAGCAAATTGCTTTGATAAGATAAACTACAAAGTTGCTTATTTTTATGTGTATTATATATTTATGAAATAAAAATTAAAAATGACGGTTACTCTTTAGAACACTGCTGAAGTAAATGTCAGTCAACATGAATGTTTTATTAATTATATATAAGTACCTAAGAGGTAAATAATATTCATATTTTTACAAACTATATAGTAATTTTTTATTTTTAATGTTGTTATTAATTTTGCTAAAATGAACATGAAGAAAACTTTAGATCCCCGACACCCCTCATTATTGCTTTTACTGTCATACCTCCCCAATCTCCTGGCTTCCTTCTGTAGGAAGTGGCCATAAGGTGACTGCAGCAGCCAAACAAGAGCCGCTGATTGACTGGAGAGGCCATAAGCCCTTCCATGCTGGAAGGAGACTGTTCCTTCTGGCTCAGGTAGGTAAGTATTTAGGTTTTTTTATACTATGACAACACTTGTGCCCATTTTAAAACTAAATAAAAGTAGTGGACATCCCCTTGGTTGATAATGAGGTGACTCTGCAATCTGTCCCATCATATAGAGTAAAGTTGAGAAGTTTGTTTAAAAAAATGTAAGAGTCAAGCCTCATGTCTGCTCCAATCTCCAGTGTGAAAACTAGAATATCTCAAGATTTTTTTCTTAAGATGTGATTATTGGCAGATGCTGATATTCTCAGTGCATCATAGTAGTTTCTTGGTTTTTTTTCTAAATGGTATACATAGAAAGTCAATATTGCTTCCCTGTCAGAAATGTCCTATTATACAAATGTTACATTACATAAAATAGTTAAACAAAGAGAAAAAGAATAACTTTTTTGGAAGAACTGAATATTTAGAAAGCTGTAAAAATGAGAGTTAATTAGAAGTACAGTAGGGATATGATTCCAGTCGACTCAGCAGGAGTAAACATATATTGTAGTGAAATGACATTTAGACTGATAAGACAATGGAACATTTAGCTTCTAGAGATTTGGTCCCAGGTGTTTTTGTCTATTCCTTTTGCTTGCAATGCAAACGACTAGTAGCCACTAAGGATTTTAAATGTAAAAATGTAACTGGAGAAAAAGAAAACTTTCTGCCTATTCAAAGTTTAACATTCTCTGGAGGAAAATAAGGCAGGTTTAATCGAAAAGCCTAGATGTAGCATTTACATTGATGCGTACAATGACAAATATAACAAAGATGTAGTGGAGAAAACAATAGAAAATACATCAGAGAACACATCTAAAGAGAAATCCACCATGTAATTCAATACTAAAGTCATATAATTAAAAAAGAAAGCATAAAAAATGAGTAATGGGATTTCCATTACCCATTATTCCTAAACTGAAGTCTTTTACGTAAATTCAATACTTTACTATTCTACAGTTATGTGAAAAGTATTGGCCCCCTTCCTGATCTCCTCTTCTTTTCCATGCTTGTCACACTTAAGTGTTTCAAATCACTAAACAAATTTAGATATTAGACAAAGATAACACAAGTAATCACAAAATGCAGTTTTGACGAAGGATCTACCGAAACGCGCGTCGGGGCGTGCGTCCGCACCTCTCCCTGGACCACTATTACATTCAGGTAACCCCTTCCATGCTGCATACTTCCAGATATATCTTGATATATTTTTTACTGATGTTAGCTATTTTTCACCCCATGCCCTTTGGCCATATTAACTTGGTGAAGACTTTGTGATATAGGATCATTATTATTTGTCTTTGGGTCATTTCACTTATATTTATTCTTAATTATTCACTTTCTGTTTAATATTAATTTTTATATTATATATATATATATATATATATATACACACCATAATTATTATTATTATTTTTACTTTTAGTCTTTATGGCTCATCAGTATATATCATAGCTTTTATTCTGGTTAAATTAATAACATCATTCAGCATGTATTTATTTATATATGTTTTTTTATCTAAGGTTACATAATCTATTTATTTATTATTATCTGTATTTATATATAATTTTGCACCTTAGATATAATATTGATTTTTTAATATTGGTCCCGGTTTCATTTTATCAATTTTCTTGTGTTTCATGTAGATTTTATGCCATATGTGTCATGCACCTTTTTATAGCACTTTTTTTGCCAATACTTCTAATAAAGGCATTTTTTAATTAATCAGATTTCGCTGTCTGTATATTCATCTATTCATTTATTTATTTATAGATACATTTTATTTCCCAGTTTTTTCTTAAACCATCACCCAGTTTTTAGTTATTACATCTGTAGTATCATTCCTATTATTCTTTCCTAGAAACGTACCAATAAATTAATAACTAGTTGTTGCCCCGCCCCTAATAAATGGGACGTGTCACTACGCACTCTGAAACTGGCCAATCAGTGAGGTTATTGAAAGCCTGTGCAGGAAATTATTCACGTTTGATTCCTTAGCGTTGCATAAATCTTAGTGTTTAACAAGATATTTGTTGTATTTAAGTTTTTTCTATTGTTATTTTAGTTTTAAGCTAAAGAAGACCTTTCACCAAATTTTTCATGTTGAATTGTACAGACAAGGTAATAGTGTCTGCAAAGTAGAATAAAACTCTTTTTTTGCCTCTCTGTTGCCAAGATATTAAGAATCAAAATATTTGCCACCTAATGAGTTAACATATTTTAAGTCTAAATGGGTGACAATTTTCACTGGAGGTGTGTACTTCTTCCCCCTGTATGATGTTGTTGACCAATCATTATTATTATTATTATTATTTATTGTTATAGCGCCATTTATTCCATGGCGCTTTACATGTGAGGGGGGTATACATAAAAACAAGTACAATAATCTTAAACAATACAAGTCATAACTGGTACAGGAGGAGAGAGGACCCTGCCCGCGAGGGCTCACAATCTTCAAGGGATGGGTGATAATACAGTAGGCGAGGGTAGAGCTGGTCGTGCAGCGGTTTGGTCGATCGGTGGTTACTGCAGGTTATAGGCTTGTCGGAAGAGGTGGGTCTTCAGGCTCTTTTTGAAGGTTTCGATGGTAGGTGAGAGTCTGATATGTTGTGGTAGAGAGTTCCAGAGTAGGGGTGATGCGCGAGAGAAATCTTGTATGCGATTGTGGGAAGAGGAGATAAGAGGGGAGTAGAGAAGGAGATCTTGTGAGGATCGGAGGTTGCGTGCAGGAAAGTACCGGGAGACGAGGTCACAGATGTATGGAGGAGACAAGTTGTGGATGGCTTTGTATGTCATGGTTAGGGTTTTGTAATGGAGTCTCTGGGCAATTGGGAGCCAGTGAAGGGATTGACAGAGGGGAGAAGCTGGGGAATAGCGGGGGGACAGGTGGATTAGTCGGGCAGCAGAGTTTAGAATAGATTGGAGGGGTGCGAGAGTGTTTGAGGGGAGGCCGCAGAGCATGAGGTTGCAGTAGTCAAGGCGAGAGATGATGAGGGCATGGACTAGGGTTTTTGCAGATTCTTGGGTGAGGAATGAACGGATGCGTGAAATATTTTTGAGTTGAAGTCGGCAGGAAGTGGAAAGGGTTTGGATATGTGGTTTGAAGGAGAGATCAGCATCAAGGATTACTCCGAGGCAGCGAGCTTGTGGGACTGGGGAGAGTGGGCAGTCATTTACTGTAATTGATAGGTTCGTAGGGGGGGTCACGTGAGATGGGGGAAAGATGATGAATTCTGTTTTGTCCATGTTGAGTTTCAGATATCTAGTGGAGAAGAAGGATGAAATAGTGGACAGACATTGAGGGATTCTGGTTAGTAGGGAGGTGATATCTGGTCCAGAGATGTAGATCTGTGTGTCATCAGCATAAAGATGATACTGAAAGCCATGAGATTCTATGAGCTGTCCCAGGCCAAAGGTGTAAATAGAGAACAGCAGGGGCCCTAGGACTGAACCTTGTGGGACTCCGACAGATAGGGGGCGAGGTGAGGAGGTGGTGTGTGAGTGGGAGACGCTGAATGTCCGGTCTGTTAGGTATGATGAGATCCAGGAGAGGGCCAAGTCTGTGATGCCGAGGGATGAGAGGGTCTGTAATAATAGGGAATGGTCCACTGTGTCAAAGGCAGCCGACAGGTCCAGGAGGAGGAGGACAGAGTAGTGTCGCTTGCTCTTGGCAGTTAAGAGGTCATTGGTGACCTTAGTAAGGGCAGTTTCAGTGGAGTGGTGTGACCGGAAGCCAGATTGTAAGCGGTCGAAGAGGGAGCAAGAAGAGAGATGGGAGGACAGTTCAAGGTAGACGTGTTGTTCCAGTAGCTTGGAGGCGTATGGGAGAAGTGATATAGGGCGATAGCTAGATACAGAGGATGGGTCAAGAGAGGGCTTTTTGAGGATAGGTGTGATGGAGGCATGTTTAAAGCTTGAGGGGAAAACACCAGTTGTTAGTGATAGGTTGAAGAGATGGGTTAGGGTTGGGATGAAGACTGTGGTGAGGTTTGGGATGAAGTGGGATGGGATCGGGTCGAGTGCACAGGTGGTGAGATGTGATCATACTCAGATATCAACAGTCAAAGAAAAGAAGAACATGCCTGCACCATAGCTTAGAGCAGGTTTCTTACTGTGTGAGATGTATAATGTCAGACAGCCTTGATCTTCTAGTGTAACCTCCTGCATGAGTCAATGCAGCAGAATGGGTCAGTGGTTAGCACTGCAGCCTTGCAGCTCTGGGTTCAAATCACATTATGGACAACATTTGCAAGGAGTTTGCATGTTCTCCTCATGTTTGTGTAGGTTTCTTCCCACATTCCAAAGACATACAGATAAGGAATCTTGATTGTGAGCCCCAATGGGGACAGTGCCAATAATGCCTGTAAAGTGTTGTGGAATTAATGGTGCTATCTAAGTGAGTAAAATATATAGATAAAATGTGGTGGGGGGGCAGTGCAGCTGAGTATAGCTGTGTCACATTACAAACCCTTCCATCGGCTCTTCTGACTACTGAGTATAATTACATTTATATTTACTCTGCTCAAGCAATTTGCAATCACTGTGCAATGAGATCAGAGATGTCATTACATCTCACACAGGAGCAGTCTGCCTTTTCTGCATTAGATTAAAAGTTGAGCTTTGAGTTCAAAAGACATAAGTATGATTTTGACACTTTGATCCTCATCGCCGAACAAGAAAGGTGGGGTGAAGTACAGCAAAGCTATCAATGCTAGGAGAGGAGGAAAGCTGGTTGAAGGATTTTTCAATGTGACACAGCTAAACTCAGCTACATTGCCCCTCCTCCCACACTGACTCATGCAGGAAGTTAGATTAGGAGATCAGGGCTGTATCATTACATCTCACACACTGAGAAACCTCCTCTAATTTATGGTGTGGGGTGTTCTTCCCTCCTTTGGCTGTTGCTGGCTGCGTATGATTGGTCAGCATCATGCAGGAAGAAGTACCCACCCCACTGAAAACTGTCCAACATCTCTTTACTGCAAGAGATAAAAAAGAAGCATAGAGGGACCTGTAGAAGCGTACAGCTGCCATCATCCTGACATTCTGTCCACATTGTTCCCTTCTGCCTCTGCTATTTTATGTGACTGCAGAAAAAAGGATTGCTTTTAAAGGGACGGTGAATGCTGCCACTTTTCTGACTACATATCAGAAGCATAGTGCCTCATTGAGCAATTCACTTAATATGAGATGGACATATAGGTGTATTAATGTGGGAGGCACTCACCTCCTGGGGTTGTGCAAATGCAAGCACAACACTGGTAGAGTATGCCTTTGGAATGTGGGAGGAAACCGGAGTACCCAGAGGAAACCCACGCAGAACATACAAACTCCTTGCAGATGTTGTCCTTGGTGGGATTTGAACCAAGGACCCCAGCACTGTTAAGGGCCTGTCACACTAAGCGATATCGCTAGCAATATCGCTATAACTTGTGACGTTATAGCGATATTGCTAGCAATATCGCTGTGTCTGATACTTACCTACAACCCGCTCCCCTGCTGGTTATCGCTGATCGCGCAAGAACAGGCTGGACTGTTTCTCGTCGTCAGCTTCCTGCGGCGCTTCCTGCTGTGACGACGAGCGACGCGTGGACGCGGGCGGGAGGACGCAGGATCGCCTGGTGTGACAGGTAAGTAGCGACCCCCATCCCCAGCAATGTCACTGGTGAGATCTGCCTGTGTGGCAGCTCACTAGGGACCACTTAGCGATGTACCAGCAATCCTGACTGCGTCATATCGCTGGTCGGGATCGCTGGTACATCGCTAAGTGTGACAGTACCTTAAGGCTGCAGTGCTAACTGCTGAGCCACTGTGTTCATTAGAACAAATTCTGAAAAATAACAGCTCAGCAGCTGATCTAGCAATCTGGAAGCCTCTGACGTTGCCAAGATGTGATTGGCAGCACTTGGGAGGGAGGGATAAAAAGTGCACCCCCCCAGAGAAAACTCTGAAGAAACATCCAATTGCACTACAAGCAGAGATTTCACTTACTTTAAAAGCAACGAATGTGAATATTTCTGTAATGTGGAGTGATGCAGTGCAAGAGGGAAAAAAGCAGCATAATCAAAGGAGGTCAGTAAGGTATTTAACTCAATTTTTTAAAGATAGAGACAGGTCTTCTTTAAGGAATGAGCTACCCAGTAATTATGGCCACCTCACAGGACTGAAATCAATGCGAGCAGGGGACAATGTTGAGAGTTGTATTCAGCCCCCCGCTGTTTACATCAAGTGTAGAATTAAGAATAAAATTAAAAAACACAATATTCTCACCTTTACCCCTAATCCCGTGAAGTCATTGTCCCCTGTAAAAAAAAACTAAAATAGAAAACAACAATATCATCACCTGTCCAAAGTTGAAAGAATATATAGTGTCCCATGCCGTAATCCATCTGTGCGAGATTTGCTCATTAGCATGAGCAGTGGCCTGAATCGACTGCTCATGCTGAAGAGCAGGGGAAAATGACTCACTGCAGCAAGAGTGGGCCCATGAACTGAGCTGATGTCAGTGAGATAATCACAGTTCACCATGCAAATGTTGCACAGATGTGTCATGGCTTGGGACACTATGAATTCTTTCAACTTCAGACAAGCAAGGGATATTGTTTTTTATTTTTTGTTTTTTTACAGGGGACACTGGCTTCATGTGATTAGTTGTTAACGTAAGTATAATGTGTTTTTTTTACTTTATTCTTCATTGCACACGCGATGTTGACAGCGGGGGCAGAATACAACTCTCAACATTGTCCCCTGCTCGCGCTGATCTCAGTGCAAGCAGGAGACATTGATGAGAGCTGCCTCCAGCAGCCGGCATCGATGATCAGCACGAACAGGTGCTGGTACGTGCAGGGGTGGGATTCAGCTGGTTCTACCAGGTTAGGTGGAACCAGTTGTTAAAAAAGCAGCCGGTTCCCCGAACCGGGGAGATTCACTGCCGTGATCCGGAACTGTGTGCGGCCGTGCCCTCTGTTCTGTGACGCGGTTGTCAGCAAATACAGCCACCCGCATCACAGTGTATCGGGCAGGGAGCTGTGCATGGCCGTATCATTGACAGCTGCTCTGCTCCGGCTCCCTCTACTTCCAGGTCAGGTGTCGGGCCTGCGCGATGATGTCATCGCGCAGACACCGACATGTACCTGGACGCTGGCTGCAGAGAGACGCTGCTGGGGGGCGGCTGTGAGGTAAGTATGGGAAACTTTTTTTTTAAATGAATTCAGTGGGTGAGGGGGCAGCACATGATGGAGGGGGGTGAATGGGGCAGCTGTACATGATGGAGGGGGGTGAATATGGCTGCACATGAAGTGGGGGGTGAATGGGGCTGCATATGATGGAGGGGGGTGAATGGGGCTGCACATGATGGAGGGGGGTGCTGGGGCTGTACATGATAGAGGGGGGTGAATGGGGCTGTACATGATGGAGGGGGTGAATGGGGCTGCATATGATGGAGGGGGGTGTGGGGGCTGTACATGATGGAGGGGGGTGAATGGGGTTTAAAGGAGAGCTTTAAACTAGAACAACATGGGAAGGGAAGCAAAAGACCAGAAAAAGCCATACACCTGACAAATGCTATTGAGAACTCTGCTATTAGAAGTGAAAAGGAAGAACAAAGACAAAAGAATCTAATTAATAAAAATATTGGAGAAAGAGAAACCAATCACAAACTAAAATGTTTCTATACTAATGCACAAAGCATGGGCAACAAACAAGGAGAATTGGAACTACTAACACAGGAAAAGAAATATGATGTCATTGGAATCACTGAAACTTGGTGGGACGATACACATGATTGGAATACAAGACTAGAAGGATACAACTTATTTGCAAGAAACAGACTTGATAAACGAGGAGGAGGTGTCGCACTGTATGTTAGAAACGCGTATATCTGCACAGAGATTGAAGCTTCAGAGACTGGGAGTTCTGTGGAAACAGTTTGGGTAAGAATACAAGGACAGAACAATGGAAAGGACACCATTGTAGGCATTTACTACAGGCCGCCTGTGCAAGCTGAAGATATGAATGAACTCTTTATGCATCAAATGGCCAAGTTCTCCAAAAAATATGACATAGTTGTCATGGGAGATTTCAACTATCCAGACATTTGTTGGGAATCTCTCTCAGGCAAAACTAACAGGTCAAGGAAATTCTTATCCTCTCTTGCTGACAACTTTATCTTCCAGAAGGTAGGGGAGAAAACAAGGGGAACTGCTACCTTGGATCTAATCCTTATAAACAGGGAGGAAATGGTTGAGGAGGTAAAAGTGGCTGGGACCCTAGGAGGTAGCGACCATGCTATTTTAGAATTTTGGATAACTAGAGGCGCAAGACCTGTGAAGACTCAGACGTGAAGGTTAGATTTCAGAAAGGCAGATTTTAAGGGATTCAGAAAGAGAATTGGAGGGATCCAATGGCTGGATATCCTTAAAGACAAAAATGTCCAGGAAGGATGGGAAATCTTGAAAAATGAAATTCTCAAAGCACAGTTGTTAACAATTCCGAAAAGAGGGAAGAATAGGAAGCATTTAAGGAAACCAGGATGGATGAACACAGAACTTAAGCACATGCTAAAAAGGAAGAAAAAAATGTTTATAAAATGGAAAGAGGGAGGCATATCTAAAGAAGAATATAATGCTGTCTGCAGAACCTGCAGGGCACAAATCAGATTATCTAAAGCTGAAAATGAACTGAGGCTTGCAAGAAATGTCAAAAGCAATAATAAAGGATTTTGGGGATATGTCAAAAGTAAAAGAAAAGTCAAAGATGCTATAGGATTTTTACAGGATGAAAATGATGAAATGGTAAGACAGGATGTTGAGAAGGCTGAACTTTTAAATTCCTATTTTGCATCTGTTTTCTCTCAGAAAGGAAATGTAACATCAACTGTTCTTCACTGTCCTATTAAGGGAATAGAAGAATCCAGGATATCTATAAACAGAAAGATAGTGAGGAAACACTTAGCTAACCTAAATGAATTCAAGTCTCCAGGTCCAGATGAATTACACCCCAGAGTACTGAAGGAGATAGCAGAAGAAATTTTTGAACCCCTCTCCATAATCTTTGAAAATTCTTGGAGAACAGGAGAAGTGCCAGAAGACTGGAGAAGAGCAAATGTTGTTCCTATCTTCAAAAAGGGGAAGAAGGTGGACCCAGGCAACTATAGGCCGGTGAGTCTGACTTCTATACCAGGAAAAATCTTTGAACAAATTATTAAACAACATGTATGTCAGTACCTGGATAAGAATGAAGTGATTAAACAGAGTCAGCATGGGTTTGTAACTAATAAGTCATGTCAGACTAACTTAATATCCTTCTATGACGGAATCACTGATTGGGTGGATCAAGGAAATGCTGTAGATATAGTATATCTTGACTTCAGCAAAGCATTTGACAAAGTCTCTCATACAATCCTTATTGAAAAAATGACTAAGTATGGAATGGACAAGGCAACTGTTAGGTGGATTCATAACTGGCTTAGTGATTGGACCCAAAGAGTGGTCGTAAATGGCTGCACATCCAGTTGGAAGAATGTCTCAAGTGGGGTACCACAGGGCTCTGTCCTGGGCCCTGTATTGTTCAACATCTTTATCAACGATTTAGATGAAGGAATTGAGGGTAAACTGATTAAATTTACTGATGACACAAAGCTAGGAGGGATAGCTAATACTAGAGAAGAGAGAGAGAGGATTCAAAAAGATATAAATAAACTGGAGAAGTGGGCAGCAACTAACAGAATGGTTTTTAACAGGAAGAAATGCAAAGTACTACATCTGGGCAATAAAAATGAAAAAAGCATATACAGAATGGGAGGAATAGGGCTAAGTGACAGCACATGTGAAAAAGACTTGGGTATACTAATAGATCACAGACTGAATATGAGTCAACAGTGTGATGCAGCAGCAAAAAAGGCAAATGCAATTCTAGGATGTATTAACAGAAGCATACAGTCTAGATCACGTGAAGTCATTATTTCCCTCTACTCCTCTTTGGTCAGACCTCATCTGGAATATTGTGTCCAGTTTTGGGCACCACATTTTAAAAAAGACATCAACAAACTGGAGCAAGTTCAGAAAAGAGCGACCAGAATGGTGACCCGTCTGCAACCCCTGTCTTATGAGGAAAGGTTGCAGGATTTGGGAATGTTTAGTTTGCAAAAGAAAAGACTGAGAGGAGACTTAATAGCTGTCTACAAATATCTAAAGGGCTGTCACATTGTAGAAGGATCAACTTTATTCTCATTTGCACAAGGAAAGACTAGAAGCAATGGGATGAAACTGAAAGGGAGGAGACACAGATTAGATATTAGAAAAAACTTTTTGACAGTTAGAGTGATCAATGAGTGGAACAGGCTGCCACGAGAAGTGGTGAGTTCTCCTTCAATGGAGTCTTCAAACAGAGGCTGGACAGATATCTGACTGGGATGATTTAGCGAATCCTGCTTTGAGCAGGGGGTTGGACCAGATGGCCCAGGAGGTCCCTTCCAACTCTACGATTCTATGATTCTATGATTCTATGATCATGGAGGGGGTGCGGGGGCTGTACATAATGGAGGGGGGTGTTTGCGGCTGCACATGATGGAGGGGGGTGAATATGGCTGCATATGATGGAGGGGGGGTGAATGGGGCTGCATATGATGGCGGGGGTGCGGGGGCTGTACATGATGGAGGAGGTTGAATGGGGCTGCACATGATGGAGGGGGGTGCGGGGGCTGTACATGATGGAGGAGGGTGAATGGGGCTGCACATGATGGAGGGGGGTGAATGGGGCTGCACATGATGGAGGGGGTGAATGGGGCTGCACATGATGGAGGGGGTGTGGGGGCTGTACATGATGGAGGGGGGTGAGTGGGGCTGCACATGATGGAGTGGGGGAGTGAGGCTGTACATGATGGAGTGGGGCTGTACATGATGGAGTGGGGGGAGTGGGGCTGCACATGATAAAGGGGGAGTGGGGCTGTACATGATGGAGTGGGGTGAGTGGGGCTGCACATGATGAAAGGGGAGTGGGGCTGTACACGATGGAGTGGGGCTGTACATGATGGAGTGGGGGGAGTGGGACTGCACATGATGAAGGGGGAGTGGGGCTGTACATGTTGGAGTGGGGCTGTACATGATGGAGTGGGGCTGTACATGATGGAGTGGGGCTGTACACGATGGAGTGGGGGAGTGGGGCTGCAGATGATGGAGTTGGGTTAGTGGGGCTGTACATGATGGAGAGGGAGGAGTGGGGGAGTGGGAGGAGTGGGGCTGTACATGATGGAGTGGGGCTGTACATGATGGAGTGGGGAGAGTGGGGCTGTACATGATGGAGTTGGGTTAGTGGGGCTGTGGAGTTGGGCTAGTGGGGCTGCACATGATGAAGGGGGAGTAGGGCTGTACATGATGGAGTGGGGCTGTACATGAAGGAGTGGGGCTGTACATGATGGAGTGGGACTGTACATGATGGAGTGGGGCTGTACATGATGGAGTGGGGGAATGGGGCTGCACATGATGGAGTTGGGTTAGTGGGGCTGTACTTGTTGAGGGGGTAAGGGGGATTGCACATGTTGAAGGGCGACTGCACATGATGAAGTGAGGGGTAAGGGGGACTACACAGGATGAAGTAGGGGGTAAGGGGGACTGCACAGGATGAATTGGGGGGTAAGAGTGACTGCACATGATGGGGGAGTGGGGCTGCACATGATGAAGTGGGGGGTAAGGGAGACTGCACATGATGAAGTTGGGGGGGTAAAGGGGACTGCACATGATGAAATGGAAGGGGGAAAGGGGGCTGGAAATGATGAAGGGGCACTGCAGGTGAAGTGAGGGGTGACAGGGGACTGCAACGGATGAAGTAAGGGGACTTCAAATTAAAGTGGGGGGACTGCAAATGATGATGTGGGGGAGAGGACGGGGGACTGCAAATGATGATGTGGGGGAGAGGACGGGGGACTGCAAATGATGAATTCAGTGTGAGTGACGGGGCACAGCAATTTAATTGAAGGTGGGGGGTGAGGAGAGCAAATGATGAATTGAAGGTGGGGGGTGAGGAGAGCAAATGATCTATCTGGAGAACAAATAGAGAATTTGGAGTGTGGGGGAGTAAGTGATGTATTGAATGTGGGGTAGAGCAGTTGATAATGAATAGAGGGTGGGAGAGAAAGACATGACAATGAATTGAGGTGGGAGGGGCATGTAAATATAATGAATCGGGGTTAGGGTTAGAGAAGGAGGTACATAGTGGGGGGCGTTGAGGTTGAAGTGCCTGATAATGAATTGAGGGAAAGAGTACAGGTGCTAATTTATATATTAAATGGGGAAAGTGGCATTTATAGTTAGTGGGTGCACAGTGGTGGATTATAATTCATATTTGGAATGGTGGGTTGCATAATAAGTAATCATGTATTAATGGTGGGTGCACGTCTGTATTCAGATGTGTAGTGTAGAAGAAAGGGAAAAAGTGGGGAATGTGCTATGGAAGCCGTGCTCTAGGTAACTGTTATTTCATGCAGAGACGAGTCCTGGCTGGAAGAAGTGATGGCGGTCTGTGCTGGATGAAAAAGAAAAGCAAAGATGAAAGACTTCAGCTAGAGACGTCACTGGTGAGTCAGTGTGTTACCTGTACACTGACAGTAAATACAGAGTTCCTGTATACAATTGCACTTAGTATTGTGTTTTTAATTAATGATCAGTATTGTAGTATTCAGTCACTATGTGGTGGTAAGATGTGGTCTGGCCATGGTGTGGCGGTATTTGTTCCTTGTATGTGGTATTATTTGGTCACTATGTGGTGGTAATATGTGGTCTGGCCATGGTGTGGCGGTATTTGCTCCTTGTATGTGGTATTATTCAGTCACTATGTGGTGGTAATATGTGGTCTGGCCATGGTGCCGCATTATTTGTTCCTTGTATGTGGTATTATTCGGTGACTATGTGGTGGTAATATGAGGTCTGGTCATGGTGTGACGATATTTGTCCCTTGTATGTGGTATTAATGGTTGTTTAAAAAAAATATAAATGTATGTGTGACTCATTCCCTTAAATAAAAATACATAAATATATATTTATTTTTAATAGTTTAGAGTAGAGTAGGGCCCGGCCGAAAGAGTCTCCCGTGTCGTGGTATCAGCTTAAAAATTATTTTGGCCAGAACAAAAGCTGCTGGTTATATGTGTGATCTGGTGTTTGATGGGAACTGTTAATATCAGAATGTAGTGCACAGCCTGGCCAGCCGGTCAGTCAAATGAAACAGTTGCATAGAAATATATGCAGCTGTCACACTCGGGTCAGGAGAGCCGCTGGCCAGAATGTTCACTGTTCTGATCTCATTCCAATTTATTTTTTTTCAACTGTTTGACTGTGCCCCTACTTGCATATGTTTGAAGAAAAGGTGTGTGTAAATGGGTGTGGCTTAAAATGGGTGTGGCTTAAAAATGGGCGTGGTTTTACTACACATAAACACAGAACCTGTTGTTAAAAATTTGAATCCCACCCCTGGGTACGTGTCACACTGATGACACTCGGATGTCATCCATGTGTCAGTGTGCATGCGCTCGGGACATTTGCAACCCGTACTGCTGACAAAAAAAGGACATGTCAACATGTTTTGCCCATGGATACACGGTCTGTGGAAACACACTGACATGTACGCAGACCCATGCACTTGAATAAGTCTATGTGTAAGTGTCTCCGCTACGTGTGAAAACTGTCTCCACACGTACCAGAAACATGAACGTGTGAAGGGGGCCTAAAGCTGATAGTCCTGTCAGAACATTTGTCTGTTTGTGACCTAGTCTTTGCTAGTATACACTCCCGTATTTGGCCACAGATTTATGGACGTTGCTCATAAGATGATTCAGTTACTTCAAAGGAGCACTTGTCAGACCTCTACAATGCCTAAGAAAGCTGCAGAGATCAATTACAGGAGTGAATTGCATGCAAACAGTGCTAAAACACCCCAGTCCTGGAAAGTCCAACTCAAGCAGCCGCTGCCAAAAAAGCTTCTAAACAAATCAGTGGTGATTGCTGGAGTTTATACCATAATCAGGCTTCAAAAAATAATCATTCTTTAATGCAATTGAAAACATATTCTGTCTGTTATTTTAAACTCTTATTTTTCCTTTATGAAGAGAAGAAAATAAAACATAAAAGCTACAAGTTAAAATTGCTGCAGTGCGAGAGGTGGTAAAATGTGTTCAGCAATCTGAATGTCATTAAGCTGCGGGTTCATGGTGGCCCTCGTCTAATGCATGGGTTGTTCATTAACCCTTTGTTACTCCTAGACTGAATAAAACCCTTTAAGGATGGCTCAAACTGATTCTGCTCCAAAAACAACATCAAAGACAATTCATGTAATCTGCAAAAAAGTTTTCTTTTAAATTTGATGGGAAAGCACACCTACAGTATAAGGCAGGAGTCACGCTAGAGAGGAATACGGATGAGTGCTATGTGAGAAAAAATCGCATAGCACCCACACCAATTAGTTAATCTATGGGGCAGCTCCCATCACCGGCCATATTATACGTGCGAGTGAAATTGCAGCATGTTGCAATTTGCTCCGTCTATCAGCCGAGACTCGCCAATGAAAGTCTATGGATGCGAGAAAAAAATCGGACAGCACTCACACCATGCAAGTGCTGTCAGATTCTTACGCACTGTTGTCCTTTGAAAAACCAGCAATTCATGTCCAGCTACTGTAAAATCACACTGATAGGTTACAGTAGAAAAGATAGATTACATACATACACATAGAATAGATGCATATATATATATATATATATTTGGACATGTCAGTGACACACACATACACATATATATATATATATATATATATATATATATACTGTATGTCTTTATATTTTATGCAGAGAGACATAGAAGAATAGCCATTAATTCATTTGTCGGCTTCTGTAAAATCTATACAGGAGCTGACAGGATTGGAGACATGGTTCACATACAGTAAATCTATGCAGAATAGTTATATAGAAGTGTGTGATCAATACAATTAGTATAGTGTGTGTGCAAATTAGGGGGCACGTATGTATTTAATTAATTAAAGATTCTTTTGGGGGGAAAAATGGAGTGGGCTTCTGCGCAATTTTCTGCATCAGAGAGGGAAAGCCAGCAATTGGGGCAGATATTCATAGCCTAGGAAGGGACCATGGTTATTGCCGCCCCACCCCTCAGCTACAAACATCTGCCCCCAGCCGCCCCAGAAATGGCGCATCTCTATTATGCACCATTTCTGGCACTTAGCCTCTCTTTTCCCACTGGCCTGTAGTGGGTGGCATATGGAGTAATAGTTGGGGGTTGATGCCACCTTTGTATTGTAAGGTGACATCAGGCCCGGCTTAGTAATGGAGAGGAGTCAATAAGACACCCATCCATTTCTAATCCTATAGTTGTGATAGTAGTCCTGATCTTGTTTTTTTTCTTTAGACATATAGAGATATATACAATATTGAGTTGCTTACAAGCATAAGCACAAGCATAAGGTCAAGTTAGTTCTTTTAATCACTTTATGACTTTAGAAGCATGAAGCAGTTAAAAGAAGCTTTAAAGATTGAACATCTATAAAAGTAGTTTTCTACATTGCAATGCATATTTTCATTTGTTTTAGCATTGTTGAAGAGTTTTTTAAGGGGTTTTTGGAATGGAACCACCTGATAAAGATGTTGTGTGCACATATCCTAAAGAGAACGAATGTATTAAATGGCCACTTTGTAACTCTAGCTAAGGCATCTTTCACACGTCCATTTATTTCCAGTACCGGAAAAAACTGCACTGCAGATATTCGTGTCCGTGTGTGTAATACTTGGAGCACACGTGTGGCAACCGTGTGCCGCCTGTGTGCTGCATCAGTACCACACGGATAGCCGCCGGGGAAGAAGTGCTACAGCAAGCGTTGCTCCCCAGCGGCGGGTGCTGAAGACGGCTCTCATCATTCTCCTCTGCTCTGCCGGTGATCGGCATGAGCAGGGGAGAATAATGATAGCTATATTAAAATCAGAATGATGATGGCAGGTGGGAGCTTTTGGGTCTATTACTCCCATCAACGTACACCTGCTGGGCTAAGAAAAGTGACAGCAGGAGCAGATGACGAGGGTATTCCTCACCCGCCGCCTGAGCAATAACTAAATAAATGAATGAAAAACCCGGCGTGGGTTCCCCCTTTTTTCTATAACCAGCCTGGCAAAACTCACAGATGGGGGCTGCAACCCTCAGCTGTCAGCTTCAGCAAGGTTGGTTATCAAGAATAGAGGGGTCCCCACGGTGTTTTTTTAATTATTTAAATAAATAATTTAAAAAATGGCTGGGGTCCCCCCCCCATTTTTGACAACCAGCTTTGCTAAAGCTCACAGCTGGGGGCTGATATTCTCAGGTGGTAAGGGGCCATTGATATAGGCTCCCCAGCCTAAAAATCGCAGCCCGCAGCTGTTACATATGCCAATTCTGGTGCTTTGCCCGGCTCTTCCCACTTGCCCTGTAGCAGTGGCAAGTGGAATGATAGTTGGGGGGTTGATGTCACCTTTGTATTGTCTGGTGACATCAAGCCCCGAGGTTAGTAATGGAGAGGCATCAATAAGATGCCCCATTACTAACCCCATAGTCACATTGTAAAAAAACAGACACCCAGGATAAAGTCCTTTAATTGAAAAAATGACACAGACTCCTTTAATAATCTCAATTAAACCATATGACCTTGCCTAATTCCACCGAGGCGCTCATTCTCCTGTTAAAAAATTAAAATAAGAAAATAACAATATACCATACCTGACTCATTCTGTCCCACACCATAATCCATGTCTGGGGGAGAATTAGTTTTCAACCTGGACGGTGCAAAGATGTGACTGTCCAGGCTGAGAACCACTGGTGAATGAGATGCAGCAAGCACAGCCTCAGTGACATAACTGAGCTGCCCAGCTGGGCTGAACTGCGATGGCCTCAGGACCGTGGAAAAATGCCATTGATGAGGTCACCGCAGTTCAAGCTCAGTGTCTTCACAACAGATCACCATGAAAAATAGTCCCAAAAGCCCCCACCTGCTGTCATCGTTCTGACTTTAATATAGCTCTCATCATTCTCCCCTGCATGCGCCGATCGCCGACAGAACAGGGGAGAATGATGAGAGCATCTTCAGCACCTGCTGCTGGGGAATAGCGCTTACTGTAGCGCTTCTTCCCCGGTGCCGATACGTGTCACACGGATGACATCAATGTGTGTTCTCCGTGTGCAGGACGTTTTGCAGCCCTTGCTGACGGTAAAAAACGGACATGTCTGCGTGTTTTGCCCACGGGCACACGGTCCTTGGAAACACACTGACATGTGTACAGACCCATTCATTGAATGGGTCTACGTGTGTCAGTGTCTCTGGTACGTGTGAAAACTGTCACCACACGTACCGGAGACACGGATGTGTGAAAGAGGCCTAACTCTAGCTCTAGGTATATTCACACATGGCAGATTTCTTGGAAAATTACACAGACTAATAATCTGGATTATCGGAATGTGATTGTTCTTCAGCCCAAACATGGATTTTCCCCATTGATATGAATTCACGTACACAAGAGAAAAAATGGTAATTACTAGATGTTTGATGAAACTCATCTTTCTGGGTTAAGTGTAAAACATAACACCCCACACATAACAATGGAACAAACATACAGCATGTTCTGGAGACAAACTGTTCAGTTTGGTTAAAACACCAATTTTTACTTGACAGAGGGGACAGTTAATCCCCAAAATGAGTTGTATGTTTATTATCTGTAATAAAGAAGTGTTCTCATGACCAACATCAGATATTTTCTTCAATGGACACACTGACGATCAGGCGATACCTGTTTTCCTTCCCCTACCCATTGTTCCGGAGAAATAAATGGGAAAGTGCTTAGTACAAATTTACTGAACGTCGATATACCCCTCTGGCTACTTCACATCATAATGGAACATCTCTGTTTACCTAGGCTGACCATGGGTTTCCTGACCCAAATGAATGCATGCATATGCTGAACGTGTATGCTTGTTCATCAGGTGTCATGATCTGCTTAGTTTGTGGGATTGGGTAGTTCAGAGGGTAATCTGGACGGCCTCACTCTGAGATTCTGGTAGGCTTTTTATAGCCTCATTGTGGGCTCATTCCTCGTCGCTTATATTCAGACCTTTGGCCGAGTGTGTGTGACCCTGGTGTGCTTTGTGCCTGTAATACTCTATGCTTGTTTGGTTTTGACCCGCTTCTGTCCCTGTTACGAGCGCTGCCTGTCCCTCCTGCACTACGCTGTCCTCTCCGTGTATGACTCATTGCCTATGTCCTGACTATTCTCTGATTGCACCTCTTGTACTGTGCTGCTATCTCCGTGTATGGCTCATTGCTTACGTTCTGACTATTCTCTGCTCGCCCTTCTGGTACTGCGCCACCCTCTCCGTGTATGACCCCCCATTTGTCTGACCTGAGTTCCCCTCGCCTCTACTCCAGGATTCCTGTAGTAGAATCCTACAATCCTCTCCAACAGTAGGATCCTAAGCCCCTCCCCCTGTGGTCACAAGATCGTAGGTCCTTGTGCTTCTTACTACCTTCTTCAGCGTTACAGGTCCCGTCTGACTGAACTTTACCTGCAGTATCTGACCCCGGGCTCTCCCGCAGTGTGGGTGAGTCACCCTGCTCGGCCGTGGCAGTTCGCCGATGCTGACAGGATCCTGATATCAGGTGACAGCATTATTACAGCTGACATAAAATGCGTTAGTGGCAGCATATTGCCCTAGTAAACAGCTAATACACTGCCAATAACATATTACTCTATATACGGACAGAATTATCTCCATCACGGCTTGCAGCATGTGTAAATGGGCCAGCAAATGACCAACAATCATCTGGATACAGTCAATCGGTGATTATTTAATGGCCAGATATTGGCAGTATAAATACTCTAAATGCTTCTATGTGATGGCACAATACCTTAGCATTTGGGGCCCCACTTTAAATTTCATCCAAGGTCACACTTTGCCTAAAACTTGCACCTCCATACAGTGTCCATGCGATTCTTTATTGCAACCTAATAAGCCTTTTCTATTTTGTACTCAGTGTCTGCACATGCTAATAGCAATGCTGTGTGCATGATGTGTATTCACACGCTGCAGATTTTTTACAGAAATATCCAAATAGGTCCCACTCGTGTCAAGCACATGGATTTCTGTGAGCTTTATTCAGAGGAATTGCAGAACTTTCTACAACAAATTTGCCTTCTGTGAATCCACTCTAAATGGAAAATCCTGGGCCATACAGTTTCTGGTGATTTAAGACACACATGCACTGAAAATTCAGACAAAACTAACAATAAGACATCTGGGATGGCTGACCAGCAACATGAAAACCACACATCGCTCATCTGGTTTATACACTTTGCACATGTCTTCACTAAATAAAAAGCAAGTGGACAGAATCCATCAACACCTCTACGCTTGGCAAAGTAAAGTCAGTGAACTATACTTGTTGGTATACAAATTTTTAGCATTCAATAATACACAGAAGAGTTTCATTTAGTAGAAAAATAACTGAATAAAAGTACGTAAAAAATGTATCAAGCTGTAAAAATTACCGAAATTATACCAAAATATTTTGGGCCTATAGTAAAGATCATCGGGCAAAATTAAAATTTTATATTAAGAAATACCAACCAAGATGTTACAGACAAAATTTGACAATAAACCACTTCAATTTGAATTTCAATAGGAAAATTAAAAGCAGTGATCTGATTGAGAACACCAACTTCAGCTCCTTTCAGCATCGAAAGGCCGCACCTTTCAGCTTCGAGGACGCACATTCAGCTAAAATGCATTGCCTCGCAGAGACCCGCCAGGTCCCTGCACCAGAATACACGCTGCCGTCAATTCAGAGGCAGGCAGCTGACATCACCGTGCCAGTCACTGGCTGCACATGGCAGTGACATCATGCGCTGCAAATCGCTTGCACATTGGAGTCAGCTGCCAGCTACAAAAGAGGATACCATGTGACCTGGAAGCGGAGGAAGGCGAGTAGAATTTTTTTTAACGTTTTAAAGAACAGCGGCAGAATCGGGGACATATGTACCAGGATGGGGACATGTATATCAGGATGGAGGACATATTTACCAGGATCGGGTACACGTATATTGGGATGGGAGACATATATACTAGAATGTGCCCAGGATGGGAGTCATATATACCAGAAAAAGGCCCAGAATGGGAGACATATATGCCAGGAAGGGGCCCAGGATGGAAGACATATATACCAAGAAGGGGCCCAGGATAGGGGACATTTATATCAGGATGTGGAACATATACACCAGGATGGGCCCAGGAAATGGACATATATAACAGGATGGAGGACTTATACAAGGATGAGGTTCATGTATACCAGGATACCAGGATGGAGGACATATATACCAGGATGGGGGACATATATAAAAGGAAGAGGCCCATGATGCTACATAATGGGAAGGGGGGTAACAAGCATGACCTTATAGGATTTAGAATGCTACAAAGGCCCATAAATCTTCAAATTTTGCACCAGGGCACATCAGACTCTAGTTACACAACTGCTGATTGTGTTTTGTCATTGGGGAAACCTTCTAACAAAAAGTTGACAACTTCTTTTAGAATTATTATTGGTAACTAGCTATTATTGCTACAATCATAGCTTTTAATAAAATCAGACAAAGATGTCCAATTTGGATCGATTTGTTACAATTTCTGATGTCTGTAGATATACTCAGTGATCTCATATTGAATAAATATCCAACTACCTATGTTATAGGCAATAAATCTTTATTCTATGTGAGTAATTAGAAAAATCAGGCATATTCCATAAATATATGAACAAGTGGCGACATAAAGGTAACATTCTTTTTTTGATAAAAGAAAGATTTAAACCCATAACATGTACCATGTATATAAATGCATGTAGTCCTTCTCTTAATGTTAAGTATAAATGTCATGTGTCATAGGTCAGGGAGTAAAATGCATTATACTGCAACTAACCATGTGGCAAAATAAATTGAAACCGCTCACAGTATAAGGATGATTAATGATGTAAACTGCTGAACCATAGTTGCAGAGTTCGACATGCTGGTGTTTGTAATTCTTCATCTCTCATTTCCTTCTTTTCATAGAAAATCAATTGATCTTCCCTCTGGGGAATCATGTTCAACATCAGCTTAGCAAAAAGGCCTCTCATTAGATAGACTTCACATGGGAGAGTCCTGCTTGTCACAAAACAGTGACTTGTAGGCCAGCATATAAATATGATCCAGGAGATTAGCTAAGTATTGAACACATCACCAATTTTCAATATATTCATAAAGGTGCTATTGGCATAGAATTATGATATTCTCATCAGATGTCGGTAACAACCCATCCAATCCACACAGGCAAAGAAATCAATCCATAGATTCCATAGATATCTTTAAATTAAGTTATGAGAAATCACACAGAGAAAAAGTATTGAACCCGCTTACTGAAATGTAGTTAATACTTTATGCAAAAGCCTCCGTTGGTGATGACAGCTGGAAGATGCCTTCTGTATAGAGAAACTAGTGGAACTTGATGGAGTTATGACTTTTTTTTTAACCTACTATCCATACATGGTGGCATTAAAAAGGAACAAGGTTCTTAGTAAGTCACTGTTTTTTCTCCACAGTTCCTTACCCCAAACTGTCAAATGTGGATAATCCACAATAGACAAATGGTCAAAAGAAATGAATATTGACATTTTCTGACATTTCAAAAACAGCCTCTTCTGACAAGATGGAATCAATATGTCAAAGCACTAAGAATGGTAAATGTTTCTTGTAAAGAAATACAGATAGAAACTAAAAGGGATAAGTTTCATACTGTAGATAGATAAAATTGGTATAATAAATTTATTGTGTATTTTATTCCAAAAAATACATCTGGTAATTAAAAGAGACTAAAGGAGAAAAACTTACTATAACTCAAAACATTTTATTTTTTTTACTAGAATACTAGTTTATTCCTTTTGTCCATTTTGATTGATGTATTCGAAACATTGTAATCCTAAATGGAAAATTGAAGCATTGAGCAATCCTCCCACCCCCTCAAAATACTTAACTTGCTCAGCATATGACCTTTACATGACAGAAGAAAAATGAAAACCTTGGACTTTAGGAATGTAAAGGTCTCTCACTGACCTGTAACAGTTCGGCAGAGGCTGCATGTTGGCATTTGATGTTTTTGTCTTACGTGTGATACTTGTTGAGATGTTTTCTAAAACTCTCTATTTTCCAGTCTTTGCACCTGATGAAATAGAAAGCTCTGATTTCTCTGAAGCTTTCATTAATGGGTTGATGGAAGCCATATTATGCAAACAACATGGAATGTTGAAAAAAGTTATCCAACAAGTCTGGTCTGGAAACTGTGACTATACTCTTCAAGGGTCTGTAGATTCAACCGGCCAGAGGTCAGATTTTGATGGAATTTTGAAAGCTTTAATAACTAAAAATGTCTGTCAGTTACTCTTGTTCCAACTTTTACAATTGTCATATTATGTGATACAGTGTTCAACTGGCTTGTGCATAGTGAAGGATGTATTTTCTCTTTGTCATAAAGCCATTGCCAAAGGAAAGCTCTATGAAAATGGCATACCTATTCTTTAGGTTCAACACTGGGTTTACATACTGTGAGATGGTACAGTAGACCATACAATACAGATGTCTCTACCCTTGCATTTTCTTGAATTTGATAAAAGGAGTTGTCTGGTAATCACATATTGATGACCTGTCCTATTTAGCAGTTAAATATGAAAGAGTTCTTTGCAGTTAGAGCAGTCACAGTGTGGTGCGCCCTACCACTAGAGGTCGTAATGGCAGACATTATAGCAACATTTCAAAAGAGCTAAATGCTTTTCTCACAACAAATGGCATTGTGGGTTATAAATAAGCTATCTATAGAGAATGTATAACTGGTGATGGAGAAAGGGAGAACTCGATGGATCTACTTCTTTTTTCAACTTACATAACTATGTAACTATGTAGTGCCTGATCAGAAACTTTTTGAAGAAAAATATGTTCAGTATTACAAGTGGTATTGGTATTAGGGGCTCAGGCAATTATTAGAAACAAAGTCAGTGAGGTGCCAACCACCCTGTACCTATCAGTCTCGACATGAGAGCTTCATAATGTAATGTATAAGATAAAACGCTACTTAACGCCTTCACCCCCATCCTGTTTTCACCTTCATGACCGAGCCAAATTTTACAATTCTGACCAGTGTCACTTTATGAGGTAATAACTCTGGAACGGTTCAACGGATCCCACTGATTCTGAGAGTGGTTTTTCATAACATATTGTACTTTATGAAAGTGGTAAAATTTCTTCGATATGATGAGTTTATTTGTGAAAAAAATGAAATTTCATGAAAATTTAGCAATTTTCAAACTATTATATAGTTATATCACACAAAATAGTTAATAAATGACATTTCTCACATGTGTGTTTTACATCAGCACAATTTTTGAAACATAATTTTTTTTAGGAAATTATAAGTGTTAAAAGTTGACCAACAATTTATCATTTTTCCAACAAAATTTACAAAACCATTATTTTTAGAGTCCATATTACATTTGAAGTGACTTTGAGGGGCCTATATGACAGAAAATACCCAAAAGTGACACCATTCTAAAAATTGCACCCCTCAAGGTACCCAAAAACACATTTATTAACCCTTTAGGTGCTTTACAGGAACTTTTTTAATGTGGAAAGAGGAAAAAATTAACATTGCCTAACAAAAAACTTTACTTTAGACCCTTTTTTTAATTTTTTTTCAAGGGTAACAGGAAAAAATGGACCCCAAAATTAGTTGTGCAATTTCTCCTGAGCATGCTCATACCCTATATGTGGTGAAAAACCACTGTTTGGGCACAAGGCAGGGCCTCGGAAGGGAAGGAGTACCATTTGACTTTTTGAATGTAAAATTTGCTGGAATAATTAGTGCATGCCATGTTGTTTTTGGAGAGTCCCTGACGTTCCTAAAGAGTGGAAACCACCCACAAGTGACACCATTTTATAAACTATACCCCTCAGGGAACTTATCCAGATGTGTGGTGAGCGCTTTGAACACCAAGGTGCTTCACAGAAGTGTATAACGTTGAGCTGTGATAATAAAAAAATTGCATTTTCACCACAAAAATGTTTTTTACCCCTAAATTTTACATTTTCACAAGGGTAAAAGAAGAAATTGCACTATACAATTTGTTGTGCAATTTCTCTTGAGTATGCCAATATCCAAAATGTAGAGGAAAACTACTGTTTGGGTGCAGAGCAGGGCTTGGAAGGGAAGGAGCACCATTTGACATTTTGAATGCAAAATTTGCTAGAATAATTAGTGTACACCATGACGCAATTGGAGAGATCCTGGTGTGCCTAAACAGTGTAAACCCCCCACAAGTGACACCATTTAGGAAACTAGACCCCTCAGGGAAGTTATCCAGATGTGTGGTGAGCTGAGCACCTTAAACCCCCAGGAGCTTTACAGAAGTTTATAACATTGAGCTGTGAAAATAAAAAAAATCACATTTTTCCCACAAAAATATTATTTAGCTACATTTCTTTTTTATTTTTACAAGGATGGCAGGAGAAAATCAACCCCAAAATTTGTTATGCAAATTCTCCTGGGTACTCTGATATTCGATATGTGGTCAAAAACTACTTTTGAGTCACAGTGCAAAGCTCAGAAGGGAAGAAATGCCATATTGGAGTTCACATTTTGCTGGACTGGTTTGAGTCACATTGGTAGAGTGTCTGAGGTACCAGAACAGCAGAACCCCCATAAAAGATCCCATTTTACAAACTACACCTCTCAAAGAATATATCTAGGGGTACAGTGATCATGTTGACACCACAGGTGGGTAACATAGTTTTATTCCATTGGGCAATGGAGAAAAAAATATTCACTTTTTTACCACCAAAATTTTGTTTTAGATTTTACATTTTCACACTGGGAAATGGGTAAAAATGGCATCAATATTTGTCCCACAATTTCTACTGAATGTAGAAATACCCCATATGTGGCTGTATAGTACTGCTTACCCATACAGATTTGAGAGGGACGAAGTGCTATTGGCAAATTGCATTCGTCCCTCCCAAGTCTCGCCGTATGGCTAAGCAGTACTGTTATACAGGAGGCATCCTGGAGTGCAAAATATTCTATAATAGTTTGCAGACTCCATATAGAGTACCCCTAAGGGCTGGAAGAGCAGAATCCCCCTTCAAGTGACCCTATCTTGGAAATTATACGCTTTTTGGAATTTATCTATTAGGGGTTGTGACGATTTTGATGTGGTTGAGTGAAAATTGCAAACTGCCATTGTAGTGACCAGTACATTGTGCCCAGCTCATGCACCTGTAAATTAGGCGGGCTCTCATCACTACAGAAATTCCAAACATGTGAACACTAATGCCCCAGAAGAGAGGGGGGCATTTGGACTTTGGAGCACAGAATTTTCTGAATTTCTTTAAGAGGGCAAGGGCCATTTCGCTTTTCCAGAGCCTTTGTGCTACTATTAATGTGGAAGCCCCTATATTTCCATTAACAGGTGATGTACTTGAGTGGGGACTTGCTTTTTTTGTGGAATAAGTTGAAGCTTTAATTGGGAACATTTTATATAACACTTTGGTTCACATTTATCCGGCGCTCTACGTTGAGCACTTACATCGGAGTTTCCATCTAAATGACATAATTCACACGAAACCCCCGAGAGAGGCACTCAGTATAATGAGGCAGCACAGTTACTCTAGACTCCGTTTGGCCTCTTTGGTGTCCTTTTTTAAATAGGTGCACAAAACTATGGCCGAAACACTTCTAAAACAACGGACACCACCGGTCCCCAGATCACACGGTTAGACAGCATCCATAGTGCCTCCATCTGCCTCATTACAGGGGCTCTTCAACCAGGGTTCCATCTGAATCACGTATTTACGAGATTTACATGGAAACCACGATATAAGCGATCAGCACAAAGGACAGGATAAATGTGCGCCAAGCCTTTCTGCGATTTTTGGGAGGAATAATGAAAAAATCAACAGCAGGTGAAGAATTGGTTTTATTTATTTTTCATGCCGCTCCTCGTGCGGTATAAGTGATTAGATGACTTTATTCTTCAGGTCGGTGCGATTACAGCAATACCAGATTTATATTGGGTTTTTATGTTTGACTGCTGTCACACACTAAAAGACGCTTTGTTTTTTTTCAAAAATAAGTTTTTGCATCACCATATTTTGAGAGCTATAATTTGCAAATATTTCTGCTGACAAAGTCATGTTAGGGTTTGTATTTTGCGGAACGAGTTGATATTTTTATTGGTGCCACTTTCGGGGTCATTAGTGTTTTTATCACTTTCTATTCCGATTTTTGGGAGGCAGAATAATTACAAAAACCAACAATGCAGGAATTGTTTTTTGTTTTTTTATGCTTTTCCGTATGTGATAAAATTGATACGGCAGCTTTTTTCTTCAGGTCAGTATGATTACATCAATACCCCATTTTTTTTTTTTATGTTTTTATGCTTTTGCACAATTAAAACTATTTTATAGAAAAAATTGTTATTTTTGCATTGCTTTATCCTGAGAGCCATAACTTTTTCATTTTTCAGCTGATTGAGCTGTATGGCGGCTTGTTTTTTGCGGAACAAGATGATGTTTTCAGCTATATCATTTTTATTTACATTCGTCTTTTTGATCACATTTTCTTCCACTTTTTTGTTCGGCAATATGATGATAAAACATCTTTTTTTTTTGCTTTGTTTTTTATTTATTTGTTTTACAGTATTCACTAAATGGGCTAACTAGTGGGACAGTTTTATATGTTGGGAATCGGATGTTCCAGACGTGGCTATACAAAATATGTGCACTTTTATTGTTTATTTAAATTTTAGTTCAATAATAATATTTCTTTATAGGTACAAATTTTTTTTAATATTTTGTGATTTTTTTTTTTTTAAATATTTTTAGAACTTTTTTTACTTATTACAACTATGATACTTTCACTTTCTGCAGTCTGATTGCAGTGATAATGCAGGAGCTTTGCTATGCCTTACTGCCTGTCAGCGCTCTAGACTCAAGTTAGTCAGGTCATGCACTGCGCATAATCTAACTAGCTTGCTAGTGCCTGGTGACCCAGATGTCATCATGACAATGCCGGGTCACCATGGCAATGATCAGCAACCCGCAATGACGTTTCGAGATCGCTGATCCAATGGCACAGGGGCTTTCTTCTGTCTTCCTGCTCGCTCAATGCTTGATTGCAGCATTTAGGGAGGTAATGTGCCCGGAGCGGTGCGGGCATCGCTCCTGGCATTGAGAGACAGGTATCAGGTGTCAGACTGAGCTGACACCAGGCGGCCCCCACAGGGCCTTAGGTTACTCGGTACCTGGCCAGTCAGGTTCTTTAAAGGGGGATGTGTCACGGTGGCAGCGACCCGGTCCGTGGCCCTGGGCATCCAGTAAAGATGGATGTTCAATGGGGGGGTGAGATGATAGAAAAATGGTAGGAAAAGGGGAATAGTGACACCACCCGTGGTATTCGACAATGATAGCCAACGCTGCAATGCAGATCCTCTGGGACGGTGTTAGGGCAGCAGAGATGGCGAAGCTCTCCACGGGCAGAGCTGTGTCCCAGGGTAGTTGAGCCAGTGACGGTGATGGTGTATGCGGTGTATGGCAGGCAAGATACTAATCAAATGAAGGACACAGTTGGGTGCAGTTTCAGGGTTTTTATTCACAATTCCTGTGTACGGTAGCCCACTTGGCACTGTGTCCTCTGGGGGGAGGGGTCCAGTAAACTCCCAGGTAGATTGGTGACACCTTTTCAGGACTCCTCTTTATGTTGTCCTTTCTAGGCCACATCTCTGCGCTTGTCATGTCTGCCATGTCTGTCATGCCTGTCATGTCCGTCATGCCCGCCATGTCTGTTATGCTGCATGACCCCTGGAGCAGTGTGCACGTGCACCGAACTATCATGCCCGCCATGTCTGGTATGCTGCATGACTCCTGGAGCGGTGTGCACGTGTGCTGAATTCTCATGCCCGTTATGTCTCGTGCTGCAAGATGCCTGGAGCGGTGTGCACATGCGCCTTACCTCATGGCTGCATGTCATTGCTAGGTAACCATCCGTTTCTGCTCTGATTCTGCAATCCTCTGTATTCCTGGACCCCCTGATCATGTGACCTTTCCTATGTTCCAACACTGTCTAATTCTGCAATCCTCTATGTATTCCTGGAGCCCTGATCATGTGACCTTCTCTATGTTCTGCCCAGTCTGATCTAACAACGCTATGATCCTGGAGGATCTGAACCGGAAGTCCTTCCCTGATCCTGACCCGGAACTGCAGGTGCTATGGTGCTATATCAGACCTCCCCTTACTATGGTCAGGGTATGAGTATTGTGCTGCTTCCCTGCACGGCTGCTTGGTCTGCTCGGTCGCTCCCTGTATTCTGTGCCCCTGCACTCTGCCCTGTCGTGCGTCTCTGCACACGCTCTGTGCTTGTACTCTGCCTCTTGTCTCATGCCATGTCTTGTGTTGTCTCTCGTTCCATGTTTGTCCTTGCCTTGCTTTGCCTTGTAGTACTTCCGCTGTTCTCTGCCTTAGCCTGTTTTGCCATGTCTCGTCTTTGCTATTCTGAGCCTTGTAGTACTTCTCATGTTTCTTGTCTCTGCCTGGTTTTCCGTACTCTGCCCTATGGTGCTCTCTTGCACGTTTCCATGTCTAGTCTCAAGGTTCTCCCTTTACCCGGCTCTGGGCTTCGGTCTACGCTCCGCTGCTAGACTCTGTTCTATTGTGCTCTCTTGCACATTTCCACGCTAGTCTCATGGTGCTCCCTTGACCTGGCTCTGGTCTTCGGCCTACGCTCCGCTGCTAGCTCTGTTCTCGCTCTGACCTGGCTCTGTTTCTGCCTATGTTCCGCTCCGTGTTCCATACCCTGTCTGGCCTTGTTTCTCACCTAGCCTTGCCTTGTTTCTTGCTTTGCCTTGCCTTGTTTCTTCGTGTTCCCTTTGCATGCGCCTGGCTTTCCTAGCCTCCTGCTTATGCCTCAGCCGTCCCCACCCTAGCCGTGCCCGCCTGCTTGTGCCTCAGCCGTGCTTGTCGGTCAGTGACAGCTGTGTCGCCTGCTATGCCCCAGTCGGGTTCGCTGGAGTCTTACCCGCCTGTTTGTGCTGTAGCCCGTCCAGCTAGCTCGTGCCCAGACGTGCTCTCTGTGCTCCCTTGCACCTACGCTGTCTCTGCACTGTGCTCTCCGTGCTTCTCTTAGCACGCGCAGGCCCTCGCCTGCCCTGTGGCATACCTCCCCGTGCTTCTGTAAAAGTACGCGCAGGTCTTGCCATGTACCCTGTTGTGCCCTCTCGCACGCACAGGTCCCAGCCTGTACTCTGTCCCTGGCGTGCCCTCTGCACACGCAGGACTCTGCTTTTAACCCTGACCCTGGCGTGCCCTCTGCACGCGCAGGACTCTGCCTTGAACCCTGACCCTGGCGTGTTTCTCTGCACGCGCAGGACTCTGCCTTGAACCCTGACCCTGGCGTGCCCCTCTGCACGCACAGGACTCTACCTTAAACCTGACCCTGGTGTGCCCCTCTGCACACGCAGGACTCTGCCTTGAACTATGACCCTGGCGTGCCCTCTGCACGTGCAGGACTCTGCCTTGTCCCTTGTGCCATGGCGTGTCTCTATACACGCATCCAGTCTTATATGTTGAACTTTGAACCCTGGCGTGTCCCCTACACATGCACCGTGTTTCGCATTTTGAACCTGGTGTGTCCCCTACACACGCACCTTACCTTGCACCTTGCCCTGGACCCTGGTGTGCCTCTAGCACGCACCCTGCCTGGAATCTTGCCATGGACCTCGGTGTGTTCCCTAACATGCACCATGCCTGGAGATCCGTCGTGCCTCCTTGCTTGTACCCTGGTTTGCCTGCTGGATTCCCGGAGCCTGCCATCCCTGCCAGAGATCGTAAGCATGAAGTCTACAGCCTGATGCCCTGATCCCTGCCAGCTGTCCGGAGTCCGATGTCATCGTGTCCTTGCCGGTAACCGGGCTTGCCTTCTAGCATGTACTATTCCATGGACCTTGGCGTGCCACGCATGCACCTTGCCGTGTTTGCTTGCTATCACGTTTTGCACTGAATGTTATCTGAATTTGTCTTAATGAAGATACCTTGAACTTACGTCTTGTCCTGTCTTGTTTCCTGCATGTCCTTGTCGTCAGACACTCGTACCTAGTGTCTACCTGAGCCGGCCGTGTGGTGCCAGCAGTCATGGTGGCTCACCTCCTTAGTCTTGCCCCTGACACTCCCTGTATAGGGGGTGGTTCCTCACAAGGTCAGCTCACCCTAGGTGGGTGGATGCCACGACCCAGTGGGTCCACTCTAAAGAAAAAATCGACTCAGCGTAAGCTGACCTCATCACAGTGCCGACCTCGCCTTTCTTTCCCACCCTGTGCCTTCACAAGCAGTGTCCCTGAGCCGGCAGCCGCGGACCCTGTCAGGCAACGTTCTCAAAGTCCCCTTGCTCCTATCTTGGCTGCCTTTTTAGGGAATATTTTTGGCTTCGGCTAAGGCATCTGAAATTACCTCAGTCTCCGGCTTGCTAGCTGAGCCTTTTTTTATATTCTCCACTAGGCTTAGGGGCCGGCTCCCCCACTGTGGCCTGGTCCTTCCTCTTCTGGATACGGGCCCCACGGGTGGCTTATCACACTACCCGTGCCCCTAGGCCCCTTCTCTTCTCCAAGGAGCTTCTTTCCTTCTAGATGTTTCTCTCTGACCCTTACTCTCCCCACGTCAGTCCTGCTCTCTCACTGGTCCGTCCCTGACTGGATCTTTCCAGAACAATCTTTCTACCTCACACTAACTCCTCCCACCAACTGTCACCTCACTGTCACTGATTGGATGTCCTCAATCACCTCACTTCCTAAGCTCCTCCCCTTCTACCTTCCTTCCCCACTAACTCCCCAACACCCTTTCCTGGCCACCCTGGTGTGTGTTGGGTGCAAGCATACAGTCTAGATCACGTGAAGTCATTATTTCCCTCTACTCCTCTTTGGTCAGACCTCATCTTGAATATTGTGTCCAGTTTTGGGCACCACATTTTAAAAAAGACATCAACAAACTGGAGCAACTTCAGAAAAGAGCAACCAGAATGGTGACCGGTCGGCAAACCCTGTCTTATGAGGAAAGGTTGCAGGATTTGGGATTGTTTAGTTTGCAAAAGCGAAGACTGAGAGGAGACTTAATAGCTGTCTACAAATGTCTAAAGGGCTGTCACATTGTAGAAGGATCAACTTTATTCTCATTTGCACAAGGAAAGACTAGAAGCAATGGGATGAAACTGAATGGGAGGAGAGACAGATTAGATATTAGAAAAAACTTTTTGACAGTTAGAGTGATCAATGAGTGGAACAAGCTGCCACGAGAAGTGGTGAGTTCTCCTTCAATGGAAGTCTTCAAACAGAGGCTGGACAGACATCTGACTGGGATGATTTAGCGAATCCTGCTTTGAGCAGGGGGTTGGACCAGATGGCCCAGGAGGTCCCTTCCAACTCTACGATTCTATGATTCTAAGTGTTAGGAGTCCTGGGTGGTGCTCCCTCCTTATTTGAGGGTGGGATACCACACCTCTGGATGAGGTGAAGTACCTCTGTGGCAACTGGACCCTCAGGGGCGCCACACAGGCAATCGTCATGACGTATATATACTGCAATGGTCAGGAAGTCATTCCCAACCATGATGTATATAGTATATATATTTCAAATGTGGGGAAGGGGTTAAAAGGAATTTGTTAGTAGGTTTTTACTACCTCATCTGAGAGCTATATGATATAGGTAAAGAGACCCTGAATCCACTTAGTTTACTGGGTGCAGTATTTCTGACACAATCAGTGTTTTTAGATGTAACATTAAGCAGAGCTGAGAAAGCTAACCACGCCCACACCAGACTCTTTGCGTGCATAGACTATTCACAGTGAGCTGCTTATCACAGGAGAGGACTGAATTGGACTAGCAAGCACATACTAGCTAGTCACAGCAATGATAATGTCCTAGTGATAAAATTTTCACTGTAAGTAAACAACAGCACAGTCTGATAAGTGTGAATTCAGTGTTTTAACCCTGACCTCATTCTGTCCTCAGATTACATAGCAAAAACATGCTGACAGATTTCTTATAACATGTAATGATGTACAAATCTTGTTCCCAACATGGTGACCTTCATTTTACATAAGAGAAAATGCACAGAAGTCAATGAGTATTCTATTCTGCCTTTTACATAGACCCATTAAATAAAAGGCTTGAGATTAAGAGGTTGAATCAAGGCCACATTATATAGTAAAGGAATCTCAGGTGGCGACCATGTGTATCCAATCAGGTACCAAATGAAGATTAATGGACAATTTCGAATTCAGGGAGCTTTTGCCATTTAAGGCCCAGATATTTTGGTTGAAGGCACCGATATTATTCAGGAGCTGTGATTTCTGGTATGCAAACAAATTGAACAATCCATTTAAAGAGAATTTATCTATAAAGCAGTTTTCATTTTCTGATTGCGGATTTTTTTATTCTTCATTCTGTACATGATTATGGAGGCAATCAGTGTGCCTAAACTGCTATTCAGGTGTGCACTTTACATTAGCTACATTGAACATAGACAGTAGAGGGAAAAGTGTTGTGGGCATGATCTTTGTAGAAGTCACTTGGCAGAAAGCAGGAGGAGGTGAGCTGTTTTAGCTTCATAAAGACGCTATCTTTCAATGTAATTCTGTCTGTGATTATAATAAGAGGTCTGCAGAGAACTGATCCCTACAGAACAGGAAATGCCAGCCTATGGAGCAACTTAGTAGCCAGAGGAAAAATGCAATATTTCATGTTTTTTTAAATATAGGAAGTGATATGTAAAATGAAAAAATAATATTAATATCTTAAACATAAAAGCCCAGCTTCATCAAAGCTTTTAAAACAGAAAAGTGGTGTAAAAAGCTTTGAAAGGTCACAAAATTTTTGCTCAACTTGGAGTTGTGCAAATATTTAGTAACTTTTGGCGTTATCACGCCAGTTTTTCCCAGCTGGTGCGTCCTGGAGGTGGGGAGGTCAGTGAACTGATGACACATGGTCATATTTAGTATTTCAGCTCGCAGCTGGGTTTTGGGTTCATCCAGTAGGCCGGGACCTGCCACCGTGTATTTGTCAATGTCAGATCCTTGAGACACGGGTCCACTCTTCAAGTGTGGGCCCATGTGCGCTTCATCAAAGAAGATGGGCCATGGAGGTGATATGTGGTGACGGTGACCCTGATTCCACAGAAAGATCCTCAGGCAGTGCAGCTGGAAGAGGTGACCCTCCAGGTGGCCACTAAACCACAGCACGAGCTTTGGGAAGAAAAGGCTCGTACACCTCCAAGCCCTACACTGTCAGAACCAGTGGTGCATTCCCGCAGAACCAGCAGGGACACGGCATCCAGCCATGCTTCTTCCATGCGCAGCACCAAGGCCTCCATCCTATCCATGGCAACAGGTGCTGCAACGGCAGTGTATGTCATGTCAGCCAAGGGTCCCACTCTACAATATAGGTGGAAAAATCAGGTGCCAAGGAGATATGGGTCTTAGGACGGCCATTATTTTCAATTGTGGTCACAGAGATCAGATAAGCTGTTACTGATTTCAGCAATGCTCATTGCACGTGAAAAGGATGGAACTGTTCTACGTTCCCATGGGCAAGAGGCCCAGCACTGACCAGGAACCCCAGTTGTTAGTCAGAATGGTCAAATTTTTTGTGTTTCCCCCCTCTTTGTTTGTTTTGCACACGTTTGCACACCACTCTGCTGAATTAAGGGACTGTGAACTGTTAAGGGGTCCCAAACCCTTTTCTGTTCCTATGAACTGTGCAAATTGCCCTATGTAATCTATCCAATTTTCCTGAAGTTTGCCCCATGAACTTTTCTCCAAGGGACTGCGAGCCTGACATGGGGACAGCATTGTACAATTGAAGGGACTGTTGTTCACAAAAGGGGGAAGAAACTGACGACCCGATGTTCGAGCCAGGTCAGGACTTTATGGACTGTGCTCCTGTATTGCTGGAGTTATTTATGTGTTGGTCCATGGGCCTCTAGTTACAAGAACTTGGGCACTTCATGTTGGGGTCCCAAATCAGTGAGACCAGGATCATGCATACCAGTGAGAAAAATGGATGACTCAATGTCTCAACTAGGTTGAAGAAACTGGGCTGTGCCCATGGACTGTTCGGTAGCTGTTGCGCATCGGGTTCCTGCAGCTGCACAGCGGGAATCCAGAGCCTTGCATTCAGCGGTCTCCCATTCTCCACCGACCGCTCAGGAGCCTGCACAGCAATCCCGGCGTCTCAGACGCTCTGCTCAGACGAGCAGTGTGGGTCTCGCTGTTGCTGCCACCTTTGGGCCAGCAATGGCAGAGCAGGCTGCTCAGCAACGAGCCACTCCAGAGGCTAAGTCCTCCAGTTGCTCTACTGCGCTAGTATAGTCTCTAGTTGCCTACTGTGTGAATGATGATGGATGCATTAACCTGCGAATGACTCATTAAGATCCCCTCCCTCTGATATTACGAGTGTGTACAGGGACTTAGGCTTAGAGTCAGCGCCAGCCAGTGGCAAGCCACAAGCCACAGCAGCATCATCAACAGTGCTAGCATCCGACAGTGCACCTGCTACTGGGAATTGTCGATTAGCGGCAGTGTCTGTTGCTGCGCTGCGGTCTGCAGCTCCCCTTGGCGTCCGCAGTAGCGACGCCGCATGCACGGTAGGTCTAGACGGACGCTGACCCTCTGCCTAGTGTTCAGCTGCTGTGACCAGATACGGTGCGTGCACTTTTCTGAGACCTGTGGCGTTAACAGGCTCAGCCTTTTGTGTTTAACACATAGGCGTCTCTGAGAATTAACAGAGATCGCTCAGCGCACCCGGGTGACGTTCAACCCGCGTGCGTCATACCGCCATATTGTAGGTCCGCCATTATCTAGCAGCAGTGTTTACACCTTCTGCACGGTGGACCCCGGGCGGCGAACACACTTTACGTTATTTTGTATTTAGTGCGTTCCGCCGTCCCTAACATTATACTAGTGCCAGGGTCTGGCTAGTAATGGCGGACCTGCAGCAGCTATGGCAGTACATTCGGCCGCTGGAGGGCAGGTTGGCGCTATTGAGAGCTCCACCTCAACTGCGAATGCTACAGGGGCTGCTGTTCAGGCAGTCGCAGAGGCTGTCTCGCGTGTGCCAACATTCACACCTGTGCTGACATTGTCCCACCTCCCGTTGCCCGATAAATTTTCTGGTGACAACACCTCCTGCAGGGGTTTCATGAGCCAGTGCACTTTCCAGCTTGAGTTACTGGCCGAGCAATTCCCTACAGAGTGTGCTAAGGTGGGGTTTATCGTCTCCCTCTTGTCAGGCAGGGCATTAGAATGGGCCATGCCGCTGTGGGAGCGTGGTGACCCCGTGGTTCTGAGTGCTGCTCAGTCTCTAACCTCTCTAAAGCAGGTCTTTTTGGGACCACGGGTCACTCACGACACCTCACTCCAGCTATTAGCGCTAACACAGGGATCCCGCTCGGTCGGCCATTATGCCGTTCATTTTCGGACACTGGCTTCTGAGTTTGAGTGGCCTGATAAGGCACTCATCCCTGTGTTCTGGAGGGGTTTGGCAGAGCATGTCAAAGATGCTTTAGCTACCAGGGAGGTTCCCGTATCTCTGGAGGAGCTGATTGCTATCTCTACCCGCATTGATCTCCGTTATACTGAGCACGGGTTGGAGCGAGCTCAATCCAGACAGAAGGTTAGGTTGGCCCATACCTTCTCTGTACCTCGTGAACCCACGGAAGTGTCACGCACCGGTTCCAAGTCGAGTCCGGCGCGAAGATTCGCATGCTGTTGCCACTGTCGACAGTTTGGTCACCCTGCTAACAGGTGCCCGCGGCGCTCGAAAAAACGAGCACGTACCATGGTAGTAGATGGGGGTCTACCTGATATGAAACCCTTTTCCCCAAACCAGTATTTCGGGGGACGTTAGATAGCGGCACTTCCACCTGGGAGGTAGAGGTCAATGTGGATTCCGGGGCAGAAGGAAATTTCATATCCTCTTCCTTCGCCCAAAAGCATGCTATTCCACTAATGCTACTGCCTCATCCCTTGACCATCAGGGTGATTAATGGTGTGCCTTTACCATATCAGGTTACCCACCAGACAGCACCTCTTGGGCTCTCAATCTCACCATCTCACCACGAGACTTTGTCCCTGTTCATTTTGCAAGATGGCATCGACCAGGTACTTCTCGGAGTTCCGTGGCTCCGTTGTCATTCCCCTCATATAGATTGGTCTTCAGGGAATATACTGGGTTGGAGCAAGGACTGTGAGGGAAGGTGCATGAGGGGCAGTGTGCAAGTAGCCTCCACAGAGGGGCCCACGGATCTTTCCGCGCTCCCTAGTCACTACCGGCAGTACGTGGACATCTTCTCCAAGAAGTCAGCGGAGACGCTTCCGTCACACCATCCTTACGATTGTCTGATAGACCTATTGCCAGGCGCGGAACCTCCTAGTGGTCGCATGTATCCTCTATCTCTCCCGGAGACAGAGGCTATGTCGCAATATATCCGGGAGAACCTGGCAAGAGGGTTTATCAGAAAATCGGTGTCGCCGGCTGGTGCAGGGTTCTTCTTCGTGCAGAAGAAGAGTGGAGAGTTGCGCCCCTGCATTAACTACAGAGGTCTTAATGCCATTACAGTAAAAAACAAATACCCTCTTCCTTTGATATCTGAGTTGTTTGACAGGTTGCGAGGGGCCCGGATCTTTACTAAATTAGATCTACGGGGGCGTACAACCTGATCTGCATACGCGAAGGAGAAGAGTGGAAGACAGCCTTTAATACCAGGGATGGCAACTATGAGTATCTGGTCATGCCCTTCGGCCTCTGTAACACGCTTGCTGTCTTCCAGGACTTTGTAAATTACGTCTTTCGCGATATGCTCTCTACCTCGGTGGTGGTCTATCTGGATGACATCCTCATCTTTTCTCCAGATTTGACCTCTCACCGGAGAGACGTCTGCAAGGTCTTCGACCGTTTGCGGGCGAATTCTCTCTTCGCCAAGCTGGAGAAGTGCCAGTTTGAGCAGGAGTCCTTGCCGTTCCTGGGCTATATCATCTCGGCCCAGGGGTTGGCTATGGATCCTGCCAAATTGCAAGCGGTAATGGACTGGCAGGAGCCCCATTCTCTAAAAGCGGTGCTTTTTGGGGTTCGTTAACTATTACCATCAGTTCATTCTGCACTTTTCCACACTGGTAGCTTCTTTGGTCGCTCTCACCAAGAAAGGAGCCAATCCTAAGGTTTGGTCAGAGCAGGTCTCCATGGCCTTCTCATCTCTGAAGACCCATTTTGCTGGCGCTCCTATCCTCCACCGTCCCGATGTGGATAAACCCTTTATCCTATAGGTAGACGCCTCATCCGTCAGTGCAGGAGCAGTCCTTTTCCAGGATGCTCAAGGTCGGAAGCATCCCTGCTTCTTCTTCTCTAAGACCTTCTCACTGGCGGAGAAAAACTACTCCATCGGGAACAGGGAGTTGCTGGCCATGAAATTGGCTTTTTCCGAGTAGAGACATCTCCTGGAGGGAGCCCGCTTTCCCTTTCAGGTGTACACTGACCATAAAAACCTGGTCTATTTACAAACAGCCCAGCTCTTGAACTCTCTTCAAGCTAGGTGGGCGCTCTTCTTCTCCCGCTTTCACTTCACCTTGCACTATCTGTCTGGAGAGAAGAACGTTCGTGCGGATGCTCTCTCTCGCTCAGTGGTCTCAGCGGAGGAAGAGGAGACTGAGCCTTGGCTAATTGTCCCCACTGAGAGCCTGAGGACCGTGGGCCCGGATGCTCTTGAGGGCAAAACTTTTGTCCCTCCTCACCTGCGACCAGAGGTCTTTGCGTGGGCACAGGCGTCCAGGGTGGGTGGTCACTTTGGCAATAAGCAGACCACAGAACTCCTGGCAAGGTCCTATTGGTGGCCGCACATGGCTCGGGACACAAAAGAGTACATTCAGGCATGCGTCTCTTGTGCTCGGAACAGGTCCTCTAGACAGAGGCCGGATGGGTTACTGTATCCCTTGCCGGTGGCAGATAGACCCTGGGAGATGGTCGGCATGGATTTTGTGGTCGGCCTGCCATAATCTGGTGGCAGCACGGTCATCTGGGTGGTCACCAATCATTTTTCTAAAATGGTGCATCTGGTGCCACTCGCGCGGCTGCCTTCCGCTCTTGGTCTCGCCGCACTGTTCATAAAGCACGTATTTCGTTTGCGCGGTATGCCAGACAAAATAGTCAGTGACCGAGGTCCCCAATTTGCATGTCGATTTGAGAGGGAGCTCTGCAGTCTACTCAGTATCGAGCTCAATTTGTCCTCCGCACATCATCCCGAGACGAACGGGTTGGTTGAGAGAGCCAATCAAACTCTGGTCACGTACCTGCGACATTTTGTCTCTGCCAGGCAGGATGACTGGGCATCCTTACTACCGCGGGCTGAATTTGCACCGAATAACGCAGTGGCTGATTCCACTGGTCAGATTCCGTTCCTTCTCAATTACAGTCAGCATCCGCGCGTTCCCGTCCCGATGCCAGTGTCTTCCATTGATTCCAATGTGGCAGACTGGGCAGTGGAGGCTCACGACATTTGGGATCGTACCCAGGATGCCATTCGAGCCTCTAAGGAGAGAATGAGGGCGTCCGCTGATACACATCGGCGCCCCGCTCCAACTTTTGCCCCGGGCGACTTGGTCTGGCTTTCTGCCCGAAATATTAAGCTGCAGGCCGAGTCCTCCAAGTTCGCGCCGCAATACATTGGTCCCTTCAAGGTCCTTGAGCGGATCAGCTCAGTGGTCTACCCTCTGGCTCTGCCACCACACTTGGCCATCTCTGACGTCTTCCACGTGTCTCTTCTCAAGCCTGTTCACATGTCCCGGTTTTCCGAGTCATCTGCCGGGACATCAGACTTGTCTTCGGACGAGGTTGAGGTCAACGTCACTGTGGGATGCAGGGTTGTGTGTGGCAAAAAATTTTATTTGGTGGACTGGAAGGGTCACAGTCCTGAGGCCCGGACCTGGGAACCAGTGGAGAACATCCACGCCCCACAGCATTTGAGAGTCGCGAGGCTCAGAGGGGAGGGGGCCCTAGGGGGGTAATGTTAGGCATCAGGTTCCTGCAGCTGCACAGCGGGAATCCAGAGCCTTGCATTCAGCAGTCTCCCATTCTCCACCGACTGCTCAGGAGCCTGCACAGCAATCCCGGCGTCTCAGATGCTCTGCTCAGACCAGCTCTGTGGGTCTTCCTGTTGCTGCCACCTCTGGGCCAGCAATGGCAGAGCAGGCTGCTCAGCAACGAGCCACTCCAGAGTCTAAGTCCTCCAGTTGCTCTACTGGGCATGCTCATGAGACGATCTCCCATTGGAGATCGGGAGTCACATGCCCAGGTCCTTCTCATGATCTGATTGGTCCATCTCAGGGATCTGGAAGCTTCTGGAAGGTCCCGGCTATAAAAGGTTCACATGGCCGCTCAGCCATGCGCTAGTATAGTCTCTAGTTGCCTACTGTGTGAATGATGATGGATGCATTAACCTGCGAATGACTCATTAAGATCCCCTCCCTCTGATATTACGAGTGTGTACAGGGACTTAGCCTTAGAGTCAGCGCCAGCCCACAGCAGGATCATCAACAGTGCTAGCTTCTGACAGTGCACCTGCTACTGGGAATTGTCGATTAGCGCAGTGTCTGTTGCCGCACTGCAATCTGCAGCTCCCCTTGGCGTCCGCAGTAGCGATGCCGCATGCACAGTAGGTCTAGACGGACGCTGACCCTCTGCCTAGGGTTCAGCTCCGGTGACCAGATACCGTGCGTGCACTTCTCTGAGACCTGTGGCGTTAACAGGCTCAGCCTTTTGTGTTTAACACATAGGCGTCTCTGTGAATTAACAGAGATTGCTCAGCGCACCCGGGTGACGTTCAACCCGCATGCGTCATACCGCCATATTGTATGTCTGCCATTATCTAGCAGCAGTGTTTACACCTTCTGCACGGTGGGCGGTGAACGCACTTTACGTTATTTTATATTTAGTGCGTTCCGCCGTCCCTAACAGTTGTTATGTGGGCCTGAGGGCCATTGTTTTAAAAGAATTTCCAATGGTAGATCAGATAGAGATGGAGAGTTTGTTTGCTAAATGACAAGGTAAAGTTCAAGGTGCAGTGGGCTGATAGCAGAAGCAAGTACAAAGTGTTCTGGGTGATATGAGGCTTTACAAGACTCCCTGCGGCCATTCCTTCAATGTCCAGAGCCTACGACTTGATACAGGTGCTATGGAGAGCACCTTAACCCCTTCCATACAGAGGAGGATGAACTTGGAACCACATGAGAGAAAGGATCTCAGATATACTGCGGGACTGAACATGAAATCCCTGGGACTCACAGGATTGGTGGATAGTTCAGGAAGAGCAGAAGGTAAAGAAGCAAAAGTACTGTAATACTGAAGCAAGAAACGGAGGGTGCTATACCCAATACAATTTGATGTACTTGAACTGTCGTGTAAACTTATGTGTTGACATGAATGGGGTGTCCACTGAGTTGTGTGCAGCTGTTTCTGAATATGGAGAATTAAAGACAGAGGAGGCATGTGGCCTGCAAGTAAGTGTAGTGCACCCTATACAAGACAGCACACTGGGACTGGGACACAATTTTCCTGTAAGTGCCAGGGCAGTGTGGAGCATCAGCGCAACCAACGCTACCATCCTCTGGCACCTTACAGTGCTTTAGTCCTTCTAATTCATAACAAGCCATAGCATACCTTACTCCAGTCCCTGACTGAAGTAAGATAAATGCCGAGAAGCCACTTTTCAGATGCACCTGAATCATTAAGAGGTGTACACCTCTTCATGAATCAAGAGCATTGGGGCCAAAGTCTTGAGTGAAATATGTTCAAGCAATATCTGCACTGGCTCTCGTAAGGCTCGAGTGACATTGTAATGTCACACAATCCTTGCAGCCAATCAGTGCTGACTTCACTTTTCTCTCTTATGGACGTGAGTGACATCTGGAGGAAGTTACTGGGCAACAGCAGCTCACAGTCCTCTGGATTTCTTGATCTGTCCATAGGAGGGGAGAGTGAAGCCTGCGCTGATTGGCTGCAAGGATCGCATGACATAAAGTCACGCAAGCCCCGGGAGAGCCAGTGCCAACACCACTGGAAAACCCGAGGTTACTATCTGTTGTTATCTTAATGGAGGGAAATATAGGGATTCCAAGGGGTTTTCCAAGTAATGGACTACCCCATTAATAAAGTATTAAAAACATACAATACCTTAGACTCCGAAGACTAGCCCAAAGTAAATTAGAAAATATTCAGTGGGTCAGCTAAATTATGACAAAGCCGAACCAATTTGTTGCTTTCTTTCTGCTTCTGCCTTACATTAAACTACATCAGGAGAATGTTAAACACTGGAAAATGGAAAGTTTAATTTTCTTAGAGGAACTTTAGCTATTAATTGTATTTTTAACTTTGCTTGAACTTAGTTTTGACCTTTAATGTCACTCATGCTTGCCGGAAAACTGTTCCTTTGTATAGAAATTACTTATTTCTATCCCGTGATCATTAAATTGAATACCGTGCGCATTAGTCGTAAAGAAAGAATTATTCACTGAAACATTTTAATAACACCTCTAATTACTCTGATAGATCTCACCTATTAATTCTTCTGGGCTTCTCTTTCTCTTTGCTGTGATAACAAGACCAATTCTTGTCAGTCCCAAAGTTAATTTCATTCCTTCAACACCAATTCTAGTTTTTATCTTTTTTTTATCTTCAAATTTGCCTGCCAGCAATGTATATACAGTTTTTCTGCTTCCAAAGTGGAGTGGTGAAAGATCTTCTTGTGACAAGTGAAAATTAATTCATAAGAAACTGACAGTCAACATATTGAGACTGTGTCATATAGGAAATGTTACTGGATTTACAGTATAGAGAATACAATGAGCTTCAAACTGGGTGGTGGATAAAATTATGAAGGTGCGTGTTTTGCATCTTTTCTATCTTTAATCATATGGGTTGATTATTTTTCAATGGAGTTGATGCAAAACAGTCAAAAAAGTGTAATATATTAAATCTTGGTTCTTATTAAAAACAAACATTGGATCCCAAATCTGAAGTACAAAGTTATAGACATTCAGAGTTTAAGAAATTCAAAAGCAGCGATTTTTTCAAATGCAAACCATTCCAGGAAACCCTTTTTTTGGTGAAGTGTTTGGAGTCTTTCTTTTGGAAAAACGGTTCCTGATGGAATTTTGAAGAGTTCATGATATTTTCATTATTTCCTTCTAGGGCATCTTAAGTTGAAATAAGGAAGACCCACTGGTAGCTGACTATCAACATCAAAAGAAAAGGTATTTTTTTGTGTCTCCATTGCCTCAATGTACGAATATTACCAAAGGTGACACCTTCCCCCATCCTAGGTCTGGCAAAAGCTTTCCCATTACATTTTCTTATCCCTGTGACTCTTCATATGTAGTCTGCTTAATCAAATGTCCATGCGGTCTCAGATATCTTGAAGACATATGTTAATATTCAAGTTCATGATATGTTGTCTTCAACAGATATGTTGAAGACAACATATCTAAAACTGCATCTTCCAGAATAAATCTTCCATAAGGTGCAAAAAGACCATGCTACCTATTCCATCCCATTTTGTATCTGCCAGACATAATGCTGCCAAACTCTGGCAAATCTTAGAAACAGTTCCAATGACGAGATGAGGGGGGCAATAGAATTCACAAACTAAAAGAGAGAGAAGCCTATTGGATTTATACATTACAAACTTTAGAACCCCAAGGTTTGAATAAACATAGACATTTGTTGGGAATTGGTCTGCACTTGTTATACTTCCTCCTTTTATATAACTCAATTAATATATTTTGGTTTAAGGTTTCCTAGGTGTCCTCCAGGTATTGGAGTTTGTCTTCTCCTGCTCTTTTATATTTTTCCCTTTTCTTTAATCTTTTCCTCTCCTTCCCATATTTTGGTTTAAGGTTTCCTAGGTGTCCTCCAGGTATTGGAGTTTGTCTTCTCCTGCTCTTTTATATCTTTCCCTTTTCTTTAATCTTTTCCTCTCCTTCCCATTTTTCCTTTTGGTTTCCCTTCTTACATCACTTCTGCCCCCCCCCCCCTTTTCTGCACCTTATTCTACTCTGCACATTTACTTGATGTCCCTCTTTTTCCTTTGTTCAATCAGTCTCCTTTCTGCTCTTGTCCCCCTTTCATTCTCAGCTTATTTCAGCAATCTCTAGCCATCCGTATCACTGCGTATGCGCACTCATGAACGCGAATGTCACCAATTTCCATCAGACACCGGGAGTTTGCATCATCGTCTCCGTCCACCTCTTCCTCTGAAGTTGACACTCCTGTTCCAGGGCTATACGCATCAGCATGCTAGGACACGCCACTCTCACTGCACAAGCATTTGCAAACAAGCACCGACAGACGCATGGAAAGGTAACTGCATAGGTTTTGATGGATTTTCTTGTGATGGATCTTGCTTGTGATAAGATCACTTTTAAACATAATATGTAGAATGCACTTGTTTAGATTTCACTCCTAGAATACCAGTGGTCCCCTTACCTGATTGCCCATCAATTATAAGGCTGTTTTATCAGCTTTTTCCTACATTGCAGACTCTCATTCATTTGATTGAAGCAACAACAGCTTGAAAAACCTATCAATTCATGTATGTACTGAACAGCCCTGATAATATGATCTATTATGATTTATTTTTGTATTTAAATTAAACCTACTTGGTGTCACAGGTTCACCGTGAGAGAGGAGTCAGAAGACAACAGTGTGTAATTTCTCCTACTCCTGCACTGATTAGAAGCACTTCACATTCTTATTAAATAGTGTAAATTTATTTTGACAGTGCAGGTGTTAACCTGCTCTGTTGAGAGCTCCTGGAGTGTTTAGGCTCTCCGCTGTGCACTGTTAGCCTCTCCCATCTCCTTTACAATTTGGGTCCTGGCTAGCAGTCATTGTCAGAGCTAGCTTATGCTGCATGGCTGGAGGTTGTTAGTGGTTATTATTGGAGAAAGGATTTGGTGGATTTATCTGTGACTGTTGCTAGGTTTTCAGTGTGTAATAGTTGCCTTTCTTCTCCTACTTTGGTTTAACCCCATCCTCCACTCTCTATTGCATTCCTCTATTACATGTGTGAGTATATTTGTATGTTTGGCATTTTTCACTAACCCTGTTCATACTACCATGTTAGTCTGGTTGGTTAACTATGGTATACTACTGCTCGCCTCTTCCCTGGGTAAGGAAGGGTACAGACTGGGGGCGGATTCAGAAGCTAAGGCAACGGACGTGGCCTCAACATCTTCACCATCAGAAGTAATACGGAGAGCAGGGCGAGCTAGGGTGCCCAAGAGCATTAGGGACAGGGAAGGAGTCCCGGTCCCAGGACACCCGAAAACAGAGTCGTGACACCTGGTGAATTTTGATTGCAGACCATTGTGTCACTATTCCCTTGTTTTGGATATTTGTTCCCTTTTTGTATTTTTATGCAGATAACTTTGATAAAGGCCAAACAGGCTGAATCAGTAGCATTATATCTGTCTTCACTAGTTTGTCCAAAAAAAGTAAGATTAAACCAGCCACTGATTGGCTGCAGGGATCCCGTGACATAACAATGTCAAGCAAGCCCAAAGAGAGCAAAGGCTGACAATATTGAAAGTGTGCCTGCATGAGAGGGGAGGATAGCTGTTATTAATTTGCATGGGAGAAATATGATTGAGATATTAGGATTCTGCCCATCATATACAGTGGGGAAAAAAAGTATTTAGTCAGTCAGCAATAGTGCAAGTTCCACCACTTAAAAAGATGAGAGGCGTCTGTAATTTACATCATAGGTAGACCTCAACTATGGGAGACAAACTGATAAAAAAAAATCCAGAAAATCACATTGTCTGTTTTTTTTTCATTTTATTTGCATATTATGGTGGAAAATAAGTATTTGGTCAGAAACAAAATTTCATCTCAATACCTTGTGATATATCCTTTGTTGGCAATGACAGAGGTCAAACGTTTTCTGTAAGTCTTCACAAGGTTGCCACACACTGTTGTTGGTATGTTGGCCCATTCCTCCATGCAGATCTCCTCTAGAGCAGTGATGTTTTTGGCTTTTCGCTTGGCAACACAGACTTTCAACTCCCTCCAAAGGTTTTCTATAGGGTTGAGATCTGGAGACTGGCTAGGCCACTCCAGGACCTTGAAATGCTTCTTACGAAGCCACTCCTTCATTGCCCTGGCAGTGTGCTTTGGATCATTGTCATGTTGAAAGACCCAGCCACATTTCATCTTCAATGCCCTTGCTGATGGAAGGAGGTTTGCACTCAAAATCTCATGATACATGGGCCCATTCATTCTTTCATGTACCCGGATCAGTCGTCCTGGCCCCTTTGCAGAGAAACAGCCCCAAAGCATGATGTTTCCACCACCATGCTTTACAGTAGGTATGGTGTTTGATGGATGCAACTCAGTATTCTTTTTCCTCCAAACACGACAAGTTGTGTTTCTACCAAACAGTTCCAGTTTGGTTTCATCAGACCATAGGACATTCTCCCAAAACTCCTCTGGATCATCCAAATGCTCTCTAGCAAACTTCAGACGGGCCGGACATGTACAGGCTTAAGCAGTGGGACACGTCTGGCACTGCAGGATCTGAGTCCATGGTGGCGTAGTGTGTTACTTATGGTAGGCCTTGTTACATTGGTCCCAGCTCTCTGCAGTTCATTCACTAGGTCCCCCCGCGTGGTTCTGGGATTTTTGCTCACCGTTCTTGTGATCATTCTGACCCCACGGGGTGGGATTTTGCGTGGAGCACCAGATCGAGGGAGATTATCAGTGGTCTTGTATGTCTTCCATTTTCTAATTATTGCTCCCACAGTTGATTTCTTCACTCCAAGCTGGTTGGCTATTGCAGATTCAGTCTTCCCAGCCTGGTGCAGGGCTACAATTTTGTTTCGGGTGTCCTTTGACAGCTCTTTGGTCTTCACCATAGTGGAGTTTGGAGTCAGACTGTTTGAGGGTGTGCACAGGTGTCTTTTTATACTGATAACAAGTTTAAACAGGTGCCATTACTACAGGTAATGAGTGGAGGAAAGAGGAGACTCTTAAAGAAGAAGTTACAGGTCTGTGAGAGCCAGAAATCTTGATTGCTTGTTTCTGACCAAATACTTATTTTCCACCATAATATGCAAATAAAATGAAAAAAAACAGACAATGTGATTTTCTGGATTTTTTTTTCTCAGTTTGTCTCCCATAGTTGAGGTCTACCTATGATGTAAATTACAGACGCCTCTCATCTTTTTAAGTGGTGGAACTTGCACTATTGCTGACTGACTAAATACTTTTTTTCCCCACTGTATATGAGATGGTTAGCTAAACATTTCTTTGGCCAATCTATGGCCGGCAGCCATCTCAACCTACTCTCCCATACCCAGAAGTGCTCATTCAGATGAGAGCTACCATGTTCTCTATGAGAATGTCTCCACCAGATGCGACAGTTTGTCACTGGGAGAAAAATGCAATTCAACATTGAACACACTGGATCCATAACTTCCCCATCAATCAGTTGCTCGGGGTCCACATACACATTAGATAGTCATTGGAACCTATGGATATCAGCCGCTTCTGCCAACATTAGTTCTTTTAGTATAGGGAGGTCTTTATACTAGATGAATCAAATCCATCTCATGATTGCTAAATTTGACAGTTCTTGAAACATTTGCTCCTAAAAAACTTTTCATGATTGGCTTACTTTAGTTTACTTTAGATCAATTTTTTTACACCAAAATTTTGGAGCAGTGTTACACATCTTAAACAATTCCCATTTCTATTGGCTACATCCTATTAAAATATAAACCAGGCCCCATTGACACAGTACGTAAAACATTTCTATCCTTCCTATTAAACTATGTGACAGAAAAGTGGTCTCCAATCTGTGGCTCCCCTGCAAAGTCCTTGCTTCAAGTTGTAGTTCCTCATAACTAAAGGGCATGTCACACTAAGAGATATCGCTAGCAATATCGCTATAACTAGTGACGTTATAGCGATATTGCTAGCGATATCTCTGTGTCTGATACTTACCTACGACCGGCTCCCCCGCTGGTTATCGCTGATCGCGCGAGAACGTTCAGGACTGTTTCTCGTCGTCAGCTTCCTGTGGCGCTTCCTGCTGTGACGACGAGCGACGCGTGGAGCCGGGCGGGAGGACGCAGGATCGCCTGGTGTGACAGGTAAGTAGCGATCCCCGTCCCCAGCGATGTCGCTGGTGAGATCTGCCTGTGTGGCAGCTCACTAGCGACCACTTAGCGATGCACCAGCGATCCTGACCGCGTCATATCGCTGGTTGGGATCGCTGGTACATCGCTAAGTGTGACAGTACCTTAAAGAGCCATGGATTGGCTTCCTGCTGTACAGACATGACAGTAAAGACATTACACCTTATCAGGTGAAAGGATCCTTTTACTTACGTTTTTAATCTTTGTTTAACATTTCTACTTAAACCACAACAGACGAATGTCAGATGAATATACAAAGAACAGTCGTTGAGGTGTAAGCACTTTGTTCCCACACCCAGAGACTCAGAGAAAACATTCCAGGGATTTCCGTTGTAGCATTCATGGTATGTCTGACATATTGTCATAAAGAAAAATTCACATACAAAAATCTGTCAATAAAATATTTTTAATAAGACACTGAAACTTCTCGCTTCTTTTCTACAGATTTCATAAACATTACGACGCCTAGTAACGCAACCAAACAAGAGCATACCCTGCACCCTATTACTAAATCATACACAGTGGGGGCAGGTAGACATAATATATTATGTAATTTCAAATAGGGAGTATTCCAAGGATTGCCCAAGACCACCGTCGCTCTTGGAGATACACTGGAGCAAATTTATCAACACTATCTAAGGGAACCGTTACACTAAGCGACACACCAGCGATCCTGACAGCGATATGACCTGGTAAGGGTCCCTGGTACATTGTTAAATGGTCACTAGTAAGCTGTCAAACAGACAGCTCTTCTCAATGATGCAGCAACGATCTGGCGATCCGTATAACGACCTCGGCGGTCATTGAGGCCTTGTCACACAGCAGCTATTCTCACGACTCCCACCTGCGTCCCTGAGTTCTGCGTCGCCAACGAGGTCGCTCTTCGGCATCAAACACAGCGATGCATGCTGGCCAGCGGGATGCCAATGATCAAAAAATGGCCCAGGACATTCGAGCACGATCAGTGACATCGCAGCGGGGGGGCCAGTCGCCGCTATGTGTCACACGTAGTGAGATCGCTGGCGAGGTCGCTGTTGCGTCACAAAATCTGTGACGTTTTAGCGATCTCGCTGACAAACTCTCTATGTGAGATGGGGCCTTTATTCTTAGATAGTGCAAACTTAAACTAGATGGTCAAATCTGGCACTTTTTCAATTATCTAGTCTAAGTTGACACCACCTAATAGTTGGCTTACTTTGTGCCAGAAATTTAGCAAATTTTTTGGACCATGTCCTCTTCTTCTCTGCGCTAAGTCCCTCTTGAAAGAAACTATGTCCCCTTGTTGGACGAGCACAAAAAGTGACTAAAACACATAATAATTCAGTGCATGTCAATAAAGATTGCAACAGAACTCTGGAGCATTTAGCTTAATAAATCTCCTGCCTTGCATATTTGTATATAATGATAATAAATAATACATTTACAAATACATAACAAATGGCATTATAACTAACTTTATCAATTCTGTACCTTTGATTGTCAATGGAACGTTTTAGTCTTGATAAACTGAGCCTTTAGTTTTCTTTGTGAAAAAAGTTGAAAACTTGGCGCACATCTGTTTCGCTTCCAAAAAAAAGTGACTTATTTTTTACTTTTCTGCCACTGATAGCATTGTTCTGAAATGTTAGCAGAGCATATCGTAAGGGGGGAATCTTCCCGCTTCCTAAAAATGTACTATGAATTATTCCCCCCCAAAAAAGTGGCTAGTGTAGATTTGACTTTCTGGCCACCAAAGAGGCAAGAGATGCAATGAATTGTTGCATTTACTCCAGCAAGCTCTGGCTTAGGATGGCCGTATAAAACATCACTTAAAGTCAATTGTAACTATGAACTGTGCCAACTTGGCTCCATCTGACAAACTCAGATCTGATATCTCATCTGCCTTAAAATAAATACGTGATAGTCAATTATATCAGTCCCTCAATACTAAATGACCTGGTGACCCTTAGTTGCACAGGATGGGAATCATACCAGGATTTGAAAACCTAAATATACTAGTTTACATATGCTTCATGATAACAATACCACTTTGTGACAGCTCGTTAGCAGCCTTCTGGTACTATGTTAACATAAATCTGACTATGTCTCGGTTAATAATAAAACATGGGCTTAGAAGCAAGGACTGGAGTATAATGTGGCATCTGTGAGTTACTAAATACTCTGATAAATATTTATCTTGAGTCATATTACCTTAGGTAGACGGCTATACATGCCTACAAGCGAGGCCTGATCCCTGCTTGACATTCTGATTATACACTGATAAAACGGCTTGTGTTACCTATGTCAAACTTGTTACTTTATACATAAATAAATCATGACTTAATCACTGGCAGCGAACACATTGCTGAACACGTGTTAATGCCAATCACTGACCACAGTCAGAGTTCTGTATAGTAAGATGTCATCATGTCCCTAATGAGGATGTTGGCCACTGTCACATTCACATGAACCACAGGAGAAGAAACCGGCGTCAGAAATTTACTTTATCTCCTAAGTGGAAGATTATAATCATTTAAGTAGTTTTTCATATAAAATTGTCGGCTGAAAATATATTTTCTTATGTAGAATATAGATAGATAGATAGATAGATAGATAGATGACAGATAGATAATAAATAGATAGATAGTTTGTTTTAATTTTGTGTGTGCATTTTGTATCTTCCAGGCATGTAGCTAGATAAATGTCTAGTTGCCTTCCACTATATATTCTCCTAGAGAGAGAGACTGCAGCATCATCCCCCTCCTCCCTCATCTCTCCTCTGTATATTCTGTTACTGTAGTACTAATTAAACCAACATGAGAACAAAAAGGAGTGCAAATTAAGGTCTCATAAAATACACATTTTTTAATATAACTTTAAAATTGAATAAATATCAGAAAAAAATATAAAAAAAAAACAGAATGTTCCTGCAAGGTGGGGCCAGAGCACATATGCCATATATACCATGTATAATGATTAGAAAGGTGCAAAAAGGTAAATACACTACCCTAAATACCCTTAGTCAAAAAGCACGGTGCTTTGTCTAATCTTACTAAGAAAATACAATTGAATGAATACTTACATAGAGATGGTATGTCAAAACAGAGGGGGTTGAGTATATGTGCTCTGGCCCACAAAGCCCCAATGCACGTTTCACCCAAGGCTTCGTCAGGGCGCCTCTGGCACCACCTTGCAGGAACATTCTGTTTTTTTTATATTTTTCTATATTTATTTAGTTTTAAAGTTACAGTATATTAATAAAATATGTATTTTATGAGATCTTTATTTGCACTCCTTTTTGTTCTCATGTTGGTTTAATTATCTTTTCATAGAGTAGGTCTCTTGAATGTCCTCTCATTTCTGCTCAGTCTTTGTTGGGATTTATTACTGTAGTACTAACCAGACTTTTAGTGACCAAGGAGGGGATGCTTTCTCTCAATATATTTCATAAAATGTATATAATGCGGCATTATAGGGGTGGTCTGAAACTAGTATTGAAATACTTGATATCAATCTATTGTAAAAATCTAATCACTTTTCTATTATATTTTAATTAAAAAGTCTCTACTATTCCCTCTCTAATCTATCTAACAGATTTTACATTTTTTTTACCTACTTCCATCTTGATAACATCTGCTTCGGAGGTGGTGGTGGTCTCTGCTTTCCCTGCTTTGCTTGCCGCGCTTTCTCCTTAAAATGCGCACTGACAGTGCACTCTTTTGCCAGTTCATCACATCTTTGTAGACCTGGTGAGGGATTGCATTGTCACTGTGCACTAAAAAGAATATTGCACATTGACAAGGGAGCTCATAATGCGCAAACATCAGAATTGACAAACGAGTAGCCCAACCCTTGGAATGAACAACACTGATGATGCTTTTTAATTAGAAAAGCTATTATATTACTACATTAATAGAAATACATTTAAGATAAAAATAAATATTACTTTTGGACCACCACCTTTAAAGAAATAGTAAACCTAAAAATGAACATTAACAGCAAAGAGGAATTAACTTGCCAGTGTTGCAGGAGCATTTTTTTTTAAACTGTTGAATGGCATTAATTTCTTTCTTATTTCTTCTATTTTCAGTTGACAGACTAGTGACGGAAATAATGCGCCCACCAGGGCCGTGGGGTACCCAGAATCGGACAGTTCTGCGCCACCTTGACCTCAAAATGCAATCCAAGAGGTCTAATATCACACTAATACATGTCGCCCAAAACAACCCCACTTAAGAAAGGGTGCTCTATCCATGTAATAGCAATATGGAAAATCCCACCGACTAGAGGGAGAGATAGTGATCGTTACGATGAGGACGGACAGCCTATCTGTTGCAGCTGCACCAAGGCAGGACACATAGCAAGATTCTGTTATTTAAACAAGCAACCCCTGGGACAAAGGGCCAACCCTCCGGAGTAAGACGACCAGGTCCACCAACTTGGCGAGACAAGTACGTAGGAGGACGGCCAGTCCTGCCTGTCGTGATTGATGGCTTCCTGATGAACGCTTTACTGGACACCGGCTCCCAAGTGACAACAATGCCATATATCCTCTTTAAGCGGTACTGGGCTAATTCAGACATTACTTATAGCCCAGATGAACACCTTGCCATCTTTGCCAGCAATGGTCAGCCATTGCCTCAGATGGGGTAAAAAGAGGTGACCATCAAGATTGGCCGAGTAGAATTGCAGTCGCAAGGTTTGATTATAGTTGATATTGGCAAACGAGAATTCCATCCTATGATCACTTTAGGCACTAATGTAATTGAAAATTGTCTTGGAGAAATTATTGTTTTGTTACAACAGGTAGCCGAGACCGCCAGCTCCAGTCAGCAGCGAGTCCTGCAAAAGCAGATCAGAGCCCTGATGCAGAGACAACAGGTAGAGCTGTCTGGTGGAGAAGTCGGCAGTGTCAGAGTAAGTGATCCTTTCCCCACTGCAGTACCTCCAAATGACAGAGTCTCACCCTTCCACTGGCTCGCCAGGGATTAGAACCTTTACTACTTTAGGGCATCTAGAGCTAACAACCCCAACCAGTAGCATACTGGCTTTTGGTGGTCACCCACAGAGAGGAGGTAGCGGCAAGCTTAGGAAGCTGAGGTATGTGGCCAGGTGACCTGATTGTCCCAACCTGGGTTCTCTAAACGTCTTTATGGGTTCAGTGATGGGCAGTTGAGCAGATCTGTATTCCACCAGCTGGATCCGTGGTTCCTTGGGCTGATATTCTGTAGAGCCCCTCTTGTCACAGAGATAGGCTTCTGTTTTAAATCCCACAACTCTCATTTTGGGCATTGCTCTACAGGATTGGAGAGAAGGTGGAGGGTGTTAGTCCCCCATTGTTCGATTGCTCAATAAGTCTCCATATTTTTCTTCCAAGTTGTGCTGACTAGTAAACTGCAATGAGCTTATGCAATACATAATCAACAGGAATTCCACATATCAACATGCAACAAAGGTCAGCAGACAGAATCTCATGAAGCAATTTCTCATGTCCCTTGACCTACTGAACAAAGGAACAATACGTCTGGCATAATTAAGAATGATTCACCAATGCATGAATGGCCAGATTGACGCTGTGTCGTCACACTTTGTTTTACAGTAGCAGCAATATAAATGAGATTTAAAATCTTATTCAGGGAATATTCACACAGTATCTTTTACACCCTTAATCCGCCTGAAAAGGGGCAACAAAAGTGCCTCATAAAATGACTATAGTGCACAGTAATGTAAAACAAAATCACTGTGCACTTGTTCCATCTTATGTTACTTCTTTTAGCCATTTCAGGGTTGAGAAACCGATTAAAAATGTTCATTCTTCAGACGACTTCTGCTTAGAAACTGCCTGCCCTCTATAATTATAGTATAGAGGGAAAAACTCCAGCAGTACAAGAATTAAGGCAAATCCATTGGCGAAGCCATCTCAGGAAAACGACTGCAGTACTGTCCTAAATTGGACAGATCGAAAACTTTAGGCTGTGCCGGTCGTCTAAATGGCACTGCGTGCAGATACCCTCACACTATTTTATTTCCTTGAATTTATGGATTTACAGTATTTTTAAAACCACAGTATTCAATTCTTTCAGTGTTTTTTTGTTGTTTTTTTAAGCACTAAAATACATTGTCCCAGCCCCATATGTAGTGGTGCTGACTTTCAGAATAATCCTGTCTATGATGATAATGAGATGAAGCAATATCCACACAATAGGATGTTTCAGCCTATTTTCAGGGCTCAGGAACCATAGTGAAAACTGCATGTCTTCTGGAGGTTTTTAAAACATAGATAAATGACATAGAAAGTAAGAAAAAATATATCACTAAATATGATTAAAACAAAAATGAATTTTCAATTATTGTTGAAGATTTAATAAATAGTGCCTGATGGTACATTCTCTATAAGGAAATGAAAAACTTCACTAAATTTGTATACTGTAAATAGAATTGATGTGAACAATGGGCCATTTTCTTCAGTACATGGGGTATTGATCTACTGGTCTAGTGATGTCTTCAAAGCTTAACAATGGAATCTGCTTCCTGGATCCCCACGGCTTAATATCTAAGCAGCTTTTGCAAGTAATTACTGTGTTTTATAGCGTTAATAACTTTGGATGGAAAGAATGTAATTGGAATTAAAATTCAATTAATTAATTTAACAAAGTAAAAAAGGGTTGTGAGAGGCTACGTGTCTGCTGACCACAGGACTCAGCTGCTTATGGTAGCCTTGCCAGTAAACTCTTTAAACGCTTTTAAGTTCTTAATGAATCACACCCTAAATAAGGCTAATATTGGGCTAAACATTTTCAAAAAAGCCATAAAAACATATTGCTGTGGCAGAGAACATTGGACCAAGTTAACAGATACATGACATAGGCACAAGGAGAACCTCTATCAGCTAAAATGTAAATACTATAACTTTAGCCAGAATTATTCTGAACTTTTTAAGTTTCTCAATATATAAGGAGAAGCAATAATACAATAATCTTCCCCCTGGGGTGTCAGTTAATAGCACTAAAAAGAAATTTATTCCCCATTTGTCCTTTTTCAGACCAGTTTGCTCCTGCTCCTCTACTGACATAATCCACTCTTATGCATTGACCCCATAGTAGATACTGGGATATATCTCCTTCTCTATAAGGACTTGTACACACAACTTATCTCAGATGAATGCTATCCGTGTTTTTCACGAGTAGCACTTGCACCCACGATATTTTATTGGGCTGTGCACATTCTGATTAGAATAATTGGACTGTTTTTCTCAAATGGAGAGGAAACGGTCTTGTGAAAATAACCTAATTCATAGGTGTCTGGGAACTGTATAATAAATTACTGTGCATTGAGTGTGCAGCATAGTATAAGATATTGGTTTAGGAGGTAGTTTGATGTATTTGTGCTTAAGATGGAATATTTGGCTTATAAATACTTATTAAGCATCTACTGGGCACAACTTGTAACATTATCACTATCACGAGAACATCCAGTTTTTCTGTGAACTCTTTCAATGAATTAAACTTGTGGCCTAACTTTCTGAAAGGTTTTTAAAAAAGAAAAGATGTGATAAAATAATAAAAGAAGATATACTGTCTGGTCAAGTCTCCCATTTCTCCAACACAGTGTTAGGCGCCGAGGTTCTCGCACTGCACAGGGGGGAATCTCAAGCCATGTTCTCTGCGGTCTCCCATTCCTCTACAGCCGCAGAGGTTCCTGCTCAGCAGAGACGTCGGTCCCAGCGTCTTGCCCAGGCTAATGTTAGGTGTCTGGTTGCTACTCCAGGCTCAGCTATTGTACCATGCATGATTCAGCGGCGAACAGACGCTCCTGTGACTAAGTCCTGCTTTTCTCCTACTGAGCATGCCCGTGGTACGACCTCTCATTGGAGGTTGGAGATCACATGCTCAGGTCCTATTGCAGCTCAGATTGGGCCACCAGGAAGGTCCCGGAAGGTTGTGTCTATAAAATGATTGCACAACCGCACGGCCGTGCGCTAATATAGAAAAAGATTAGACCATATGAAGTGAGTGTTGTATGCATGTATGAATGTCTCTGGTGAATGCCTCATTATGAAACCCCTACCCTTGGTACGCATGTGTTGTGTAGCCTAGCCTGCTAGCGCCCAGACTGAGGTCCAGGTAGAGGCAGAGTCAGAGACTGGCATCAGCATCCACCGGTGGCTTTGTCTGTACACCACGGTGCACATAGTCTGAACTCTTCGGTGGTCAGCGTTCATTAGAGGCTTTAGCAGTTGCGATGCCGCACGCTCAGTAGGTCTAGAGAGACTCAGACCTCGTGTCCTTGGGGCTGAGTTCTGTGGCCATTTACTGAGCGCTCTCTTGCCGAGTGCTGTGTGTTTTAACAGGCTCCGGCATTTATGTTCCACGGTACTGCGGCTCTGTGACGTAACAGAGTCCGCTCCTGTTCACACCGGGTGACGTTAACCCACGTGTGACCTTTTGTATACCGCTATATACATCTGCCATTACTAAGCAGCAGTTTACCACCTCTGCACGGTGGACCCCGGGCTGCGAACGCACCTTACTATCATTCTATAATTTGGTGTGTTCCGCCAGCCCTAACACACAGCCCCTTCAGTGATGTCATACTGGGACAGGAAGAGGTAATTTCCCGCTCTTCGGTGACTTGACCTCTGAGGCCTGCAATTGGCTTCACTGGTTAAGTGACTGGAAGAAGACGCTATTGAAAGCATTTTGGATGATGTCCCATTCCAATCATCTAACCAATGCAACCAATCACAGGCATCAGTGATCAGGTAACCAAATAACCAGATGCAGCCTTCTGTCACAGGAGAGTCCACTGGAGCAACCTGCCCTACCGTGGTGGAAGCTACCGATAGTGAGTAAAGCTTCTTTTATAATTTCATCACATGCCCTGCCTTTTCAAATTTTGAGCGGGAAGTCAGTCAACTCCTTTACCTATCACAGCATCCAGAGCTTTTCTTAGGTCACGTTCACATGTTCAGAATTTGGTCAGTATTTTACATCAGTATTTGTAATACAAAATCAGGATTGGGTGAATAATGCAGAAGTGGTGACGTGTTTCTATTATAGTTTTCCACGGATTTTTTTCCACTCCTGATTCTGGCTTACAAAATACTGATGTAATACTGATGTAAATTACTGACTAAATACTGAACGTGTGAACTTGGCCTGAATCTCACAGCTCTTATAGTACAGAACCCACGTCTATGAAGAGGTAGAAAACAACCTTCATTAAACTCTTTGCACATGTTACAGTTTGTGTGCATGTATCTGGAGCAGGCTCAGGAGCTGTGCTCATGTACGCCTGCGCAGAAGTGAGACTGGAGAACACATCATCCACGTGAAACAGGGAAGGTGGACAGCATTTGCGACCACAGAAGAGGTGCCGGATCAAGACCAGAGGCACCCATTGGACTGAACCGTGCCTTATGGAGGCAAATATATTTTTGGGATTATACAGAAGGGGTGGAGACTCATATACATCTTCCTAGAATACTGTAAAACAGGCGGTAAGGGAGGTGGCCTTACTTTATATTGGTAACACCTGGTGACAGGTTTCCTTTAATGTATAATATATATCAAGATTTGAGTAATTTATATAATGAATTGCTAAAATATAACATTATATGTGTGAGATTGACCCAATTTTAGTAGGCAAAAAGCGACAGCTCCACCAACAGATAACAGTAGGAGTGCCATCAGACATTAGGAGACAGTAGGAGCTCCATCAGACATCAGCGAACAGTAAGACAACATCCAATATTACATTTCTTTCTGCTTTACCTCAATCACCCCACAAAGTGAGATCCGTCTGTTCTAGAATCCTCCTCCTTTCATATTATTCACTCTTCAGGACTTTTAATACCAGCCTTAGGCAGGCTGTGACTTTGCACATTTGATCACCATTTGTAACAGTATACCCCCTTTTTTTCTGCCTTTATTTCATATTTCCCTAAATGATTATAGCCTGGGACATTTACCTTAACAAGAGCACAAATTCGTCTCTATTCAAACACATAGGAATGGCTTTTGTTTGCGCTCCTTGTGACCTATTCCTTACTTCGGCATAGTATAAAACTATGTAATAAGGTAAATAGCCTGAACAAATCAGGCCTTTGAAGTAAAATACACAGCACTTTGTGATTTTCCTCCATGAAAAAAGCATTAAAAAGGAATGATAACATTTGAAAACGGATGAGGTTTAAGGCTTGAAAAGCAACGATGTAAAGATATATCTTAGAATACAATGTAGGGACTATATTTGCCTTGCAAACTGAACTGGAAAATATCACAGTTCAAAGTTTTCCCACAGAACCAAGATCATGCATATTGTTGTGTGTCCCCATGCAAAAATTGTGTCTCAAATGCTCTGGAGGTGAATGAAACTTCTAAACTTTTTATAGTGAAAACTTTTAGATTATTATAAGAGGGAAACTTATGGATATATTTTATGCTTATCTACAGTCATGACCGAAAGTGTTGGGGACCCTTGAAATTGTTCCTGAAAATGAAGTTTTTCTCCCTGAATATTTTTGCAATTACTCATGTTTTGTAATACACATGTTTACGTCCTTTGTGTGTATTGGAACAACACAAAAAATAGGGAAAAAATGGCAAATTGGACATAATTTCAGAGAAAACCCCAAAAATGGTCTAGCTAAAATTGTTGGTACCCTCAACATAATATTTGGTTGAATACCCTTTGGAATAAATAACTTCAATCACTGCAAATATGCAGCGTGAAACCCGCAGCAGTTTCTTATCCTGGGCACACACCTTAAAATGTTTTGTTGCAAATAGTCAAAACTGATGCAAAAAACATGCTGAGAAGAAAACCCGCACATTAACTGCAAAAGATTTGAGAAGAATCAAACGTGATGCATTCAGGAAGCCATTATTCTCCTGTTCTGTCAGATTCCAGAACTGTGACCTCCCCTGAGTGCCTACAAGTACAAAGTGTTCAGAGCTTAGAGACATGTCCGAGGTGAGGAGGATGAAACCTGACCACCACTGAACAAGACACAGAAGTGGAAATGTCGAGACTGGGCCAAGAAATATCTATAGACAAATTTATCAAAGGTTTTATGGACTGATGAGTTGAAAATGACTCCCCTTGACAAACCAGACAGATGGGCACGTAGCCAGATCAGTAACAGCACAGACCTCCATTTCAACTCAGACACAAGCAAGGGGGAGGTGCTGTACTGCTAGGGGCTGGTATTCTTAAAGATGACCTATTTGGACATTTTGAGGTTGATGATAGACCCAAATTCAACTCCCAGTACAGTACAGACTGTGGTTGGTACTGCCAAAAAAGTTGATCTGTAGTAGATTAAGAACTTGCTGACAGACTTCATGGATGGAAGGCTTATGAGTGTTATTGAAAAGAAAGGGGGCTATATTGGTCACTGATATATGTATTGTAAGGTGACAGATGGACAGGTCGTGGATGGTGGATGGGAAGTATGTGTCCCCGAGATGCCAAGTCTCAGAGAGGCAGGGTCCAGCACACTAAGTGCTGAGAGGTGTTTTTTTTTATGAGCCCGGAATATGGGCCCAGGCTGTACGAGCAGCTGAAAGAGCTGGATGGGATCGGTTGCTCACTGACCTCCAGTCCGGGTCTTGGATGGTCTGATTTAGGGCAGCTGGGGCTGTCTCACTTTGTCTGTGTGTTGTTTGGGCTGCTCAGAGCCTGCTGGAGTCTGAGAGGAAAAGACTCAGATTTAAACAGCTGAACCCGTGTGTTATGGACTTGTTATTTTCCATTTTGCTCTGTGATACCTCTGTTTATCTGGAAGAGGCTGCTATATTTTGTAAGCCTGACAGTTTATGAACTTTTTTAATGAACTGTCTGTTTGTTTTGAACCAATGAACTAAGTCCCGTGTGTGAACCAGCGTCTATTGCAGATCCGATCCCTCACAATATATATATTTATGTGTACATTTTGAGTTCTTTAGTTATTATTCTCACTTTCACAGATGAAAATAAACAATTGAGATGGGCATATTTACATTTTCATTTAGTTGTATAATAACTCTGCACACTAATAGTTGCCCAAAAATTATCCACAAGTAGATATTCTCCTAAGAAAGACCAAACCTCACTTTCAGTTTCCTAAACATAAGAAAAGGCATGTTTATTCATGTCTATTAACCTTTTTAGATTGACCAACAGCAATGTACATGTTCAATAATAAAATAAATTATCAAAAATACAAATTGCCTGATAATTGTGCACAGTGTATACTGCTGTGTCAGCTCTGCCTAGCACTACTAACAGACCCAGCTCTGCTACCTTGCTGGGTAAGGCCTCTTTCACACTTCAGTCTTTTGGCGTCAGTCAAAATCAGCCCTTTTGAGAAAAAAACGGATCCACCTTTTTTCTGTCGGAATCAGTTTTTTTTCCCATAGATTTGCATTAGTGGCGGATTGTGACGGATGGTGGTCCGTTGGATCCGCCATTTGACGGATCCGTCAGAATCTTGGCATCCGCTGTCTTGATACAACGGACCTAGGAATGTTTTTTGTGTGCATTGTAAAAGCGGATGGTGACAGATCCGTCGCAGTCCGTCCTCTGCTAAAATGGACATCTATGGGCGGCGGATCCGTCGCCGTCCGCCACATGACGGAATCCAGTGACGGATTCCGCTTTTTTCATCTGAGCATGCCCAGAAGAATATCCTTTCATAAAATTTAACCCCAAAACCCGTTCTGGCACAAGAAAAAAAAAATCTCTCTCTCTCTACTCTATTGCTGTGCTAGCTCTGCTTTGGTCTCTGTAACAAACACAGCACTGCTACATCAATGTGTAACTCTGCTTTACAACTGTCAGCTCTGGATTGCACTCTCAGCTCCATTATTTTTGACACTCTGCTGGTTAACTCTGGCATATCGCTGCCTGTTTTGCAGTCAATTCAGTGACCAACTCAGTAATATTGTGGTATAACTCATCTCGACTTCACCAGTTCTTCATCGCTGAATCTACTCTGTTTCCTTCTGGAGTACAACTCTGTATCATCTATCGCCATCATCTCAACTCTTGTTCCTCATATCCTGTGATTCCCATTTGCTCCTCATGTTGCCTTTCTGCCACAACTGTTTCCATTCTTCCACCTGGATGTTTCTGCTACAACAACATCACCTGTCCGTGCTGCAAAACATCTGCGTAGCTTTTGAAAATACGCCTAACCAGGTAGACATACAGTCAGGGCTGGACTGGGACAAAAAAGCAGCCCTGCCATACAAACCCCATCAGCCCACAAACTATAACACTCCTCACCCCGATCAGTGAATTTTGCTATACTTTGTCATGCCCCTCACTCTCCTAAAAGGAGATATTTGAAGAGCCACATGTGAATGGCGCCACAGTGCGTATGATCGACCACAGCTGCATTTACATGGTGCTCTACAGAGCTCTGATTTTCAGGATCATGGAAGTCCCAGCAGTCGGATCTCCAGCAATTGGAAAGTTATCCCCTGTCCAGAGGAGAGGGGATTACTTGAGATAATCCATTTAAACAGCTTTTCCAATATTTTATTTTTATTTGGCCATAGTAATATTGAAAATACTAAACCAACATTGACCCTTCCAAAGTCCAATGTCGCCTCTTCGACAACAGGACAGGAGAAGTGGTATTGTGCAGTGTATACAGGGCCGGCTCCAGATTTCTGTGGGCCCCGGGTGAAAGTCTCAGTGGGCCTCTTTAACACGTACCACAATTCATAATGCACAGATACAGCAAAGAAATATAGGTATACAATGCCAAAGATTTCACTTCTTACATTACATGAGTGATAACTATTGTACATTCTACAATAGGTCATAAATCAGACAGTATAGTCCTCCATACAGTATTCTGGGCACCACATAACCCCCCATACAGAATAATGAACCCCATATATTGCTCCATACAGTATAATGAGCCCCATATATTGCTTCATACTGAATAATGAGCCCCATAGGTTGCTCCATACAGTATTATAGGCACCACATAGCCCTCCACACATTATAATGAAACCCATATATTGCTCCATACAGTATAATGAGCCCCATATATTGCTCCATACAGAATAGCTCCATATATTGCTCCATACAGTATTATGGGCACCACATAGTCATCCATACAGTATTGTTGGCACCACATAGCCCCAACACATTATAATGAGCCACATATATTGCTCCATACAGTATAATGAGCCCCATATATTTCTCCATACAGTATAATGAGCCCCATATATTGCCACATACAGAATAATAAGCCCCATATATTGCTCCATACAATATTATGGGCACCAAATAGTCATCCATACAGTATTGTGGGCACCACATAGCCCCCACACATTATAATGAACCCCATATATTGCTCCATACAGTATAATGAGCCCCATATATTGCTCCATACAGAATAATAAGCCACATATATTGCTCCATACAGTATTATGGGCACCACATAGTGCTCCATACAGAACATGCCCAATATATTGCTACATACAGAATAATGAGCCCCATATATTGCCCCATACAGTATAATGAGCCCCATATATTTCTCCATACAGTATTATGGGTACCACATAGCCCTCCAAACAGAATAATGAGCTCCATATATTTCTCCATACAGAATAATAAGCCCAATACATTGCTCCATACAGTATTATGGGCACCACATAGTCCTCCATACAGTATTGTGGGCACCACATAGCGCTCCATACAGAATAACATGCCCCATATATTGCTCCACACAGTATTTTGGGTACCGTATAGTGCTCCATAAAGTATAATGAGCCCCATACATTGCTCCATGAGCCCCATATATTGCTCCATATAGTATAATGAGCACCATATAATGCTCCATATTGAATAATGATCCTCATATATTGCTCCATGCAGTATAATGAGCCCCATATAATGCTCCAAACAGTATAATGAGCCCCATATAATGCTCCAAACAGTATAATGTGCCCCATATAATACCCAATACAGTTAAACTGAGCCCTATATATTGCTCCAAACAGAATGAGCCCTATATTAGTCTCCATATGAGGCTCCATATATACTGGGCCCCATATTATGCTCCATATATACTGGGCCCCATATGATGCTCCATATATACTGGACCCATATGATGCTCCAGTATATAATGGGCCCCATATGATGCTCCAGGGTATGATGGGCCCCATATATTGCTCAAAACATTAAAAACAAAAACAAAAGCTGAAATCCTCACCTCTCTTTGCTGGCCGCTGCTCTGCACTGAACTCCTAAACTTCGGCATCTTCCGGCTCTCTGCACTGTGACTGTTCAGGCAGAGGGAGCACAGACGTGACGTCACTGTACCCTCTGACCTGAAACGTCACAGTTAGAAGACGCCGCAGCGGAGGAGCGGGAAGAGGTAAGTATCGCAAGTGTCGGGGCCCTGAGCAAGCGGGGAGGGGTGGACTCTTTATTAGCCCATGTGGCAACATTTCAGTTCCACAGCAGAGAAAGGTTATGTTATGGATCTGAAACGTTGCCACATGGGTTAATAAAGAGTCCGCCACTTTTTTCAAAACTTATCGGAGGATAGAAGAAGTATATACAGCTCGACAATATATACTGTGTTAAGGAATATTGAGTGGAGCTGTGTATATAATATATAGTGTAGAGATGTGCCAGTGTATATAGTGTGGATTCCACACTATATACTATATACACAGCAACATACTATATAAACATCTGTACATTCGATACTATATACTCGTATATACACACAACTCCAAATTATACACTATATTAAGACAGCATTATACTATATACTATATTATAGTATATATAGTTCAGGATATTTGTGTTTTTTGCTTTTTGTTTTCTCTGGTTAATGGTCATGTGTTAACATGCACTTACATTGTGCATACACATTAACTTACTTTTCTCAGTTCAGATTCGTTTTTTATTCATTTCATTGTGCATTCAGTGCATATATGGGTGTGACCGCCCTCTTTCTGAGCTGGGAAAGCCATCCAGTCTGGCCTAAACTGTTACTAGTGGTTCAGCCGCTCGACCCTTATTCACATTCACGCCACTTGGCAAGTGAAAAGGTTTTAAATACTAGAGTAGGGACTGTGCCACAAGGGTTGCCGTCACGTGGCGGGATGGCTTGTACATTATTTTGATCAAAACTATGTTTACTAAACACCCTTATTATTATTATTACCTTTATGCATTATTTGCAGTATATTTTTTACTTTTTAGTTCAGGATATTTGTGTTTTTTGCTTTTTGTTTTCTCTGGTTAATGGTCATGTGTTAACATGCACTTACATTGTGCATACACATTAACTTACTTTTCTCAGTTCAGATTCGTTTTTTATTCATTTCATTGTGCATTCAGTGCATATATGGGTGTGACCGCCCTCTTTCTGAGCTGGGAAAGCCATCCAGTCTGGCCTAAACTGTTACTAGTGGTTCAGCCGCTCGACCCTTATTCACATTCACGCCACTTGGCAAGTGAAAAGGTTTTAAATACTAGAGTAGGGACTGTCCCACAAGGGTTGCCGTGACGTGGCGGGATGGCTTGTACATTATTTTGATCAAAACTATGTTTACTAAATACTATTATTATTATTATTATTATTATTACCTTTATGCATTATTTGCAGTATATTTTTTACTTTTTAGTTCAGGATATTTGTGTTTTTTGCTTTTTGTTTTATATACTATATTATGTTGCATATATCATATAGGTGCGTGCTGTATATACATCATATAGGTGATACTGTGACTGGTGTGTATAGGTGCAGTATCACCTATGGAACATATCTACAGCAGTATCACCCATATATTGTATTTATAAGTCACAGTATCCCCTATATAATGTATATAGACTGCTGTATATACATTATATAGGTGATACTGTGAGTATACACAGATTTAGCAGCCAGTATCACCTATATAATGTATATACAGTATACAGGTGATAGTACAAGTGCTGTACATACATAAAACAAAGTTTCCATATTGGGACTCACCCAGGTCCCTGAGATGGGGAGGATGAACAGCTGAGGTGCGTCCATCGTTGGGCGTGCACAGGAGCGGGTCTCTGGCTTGGACAGTAAGTAGAGCAGGAAAAAAAAAAAGGGGGATATACAGCACTGGCGGGGACAGGCATCGCCGGGGAGGCACATAGATCACTGGGGAGACACAGAAATCACAGGAGGGCACATAGCTGGAGGGCACAGAGATCACGGAGGGGCACATAGCTGGAGGGGACAGAGATCACAGGGGCACAATGATCACAAGGGAGCACAAATATCACAGGGGGGCATATAGGGGGCACAGGAATCACAGGGGTGCACATAGCTAGGGCCACAGATCACAGGGGGTCACATAGCTAGGGCCACAGAGATCACACGGGGGCACATAGCTGGGGACACAGAGACCACGGGGGCACATAGCTGGGGACACAGAGACCACGGGGGCACATAGCTGGGGCCAGAGAGATCACGGGGGGTACATAGCTGGTGCCATAGAGGTCACGGGGGGCACATAGCTGGAGCCACAGAGATCACGAGGGGGCACATAGCTGGCACCAGAGAGATCATGGGGGGCACATAGCTGGGGGGCACAGGGATCATAGGGGGACATATAGCTATGGGGCACAGATCACAAGGGGCACATAGCTGGGGCCACAGAGATCACAGGGTGGCACATAGCTGAGGCCAGAGAGATCACAGGGGGGCACATAGCTAGGGCCACAGAAATCACGGGGGCACACAGCTGGAGCCAGAGATATCACAGAGGGGCACATAGCTGGAGCCACAGAGATCACAGGGGGGCATGTAGCAGGAGACAGAGAGATCACAGGGGGGCATGTAACTGGGGCCACAGAGAGATCACAGGGGGCATGTAGCTGGGGCCACAGAGATCACAGGGGGGCACATAGCTGGAGCCACAGAGATCACAAGGGGGGCACATAGCTGGAGCCAGAGAGATCACAGAGGGGCACATGGAAATTATCGTGTGTGGTACCAGTTTCGAAGAAACCTTATCCGAAAGACCTTAATGACTATAGACCTGTAGCATTGACATCACACCTGATGAAGGTACTAGAGAGATTGGTTCTCACACGTCTCCGTCCTCTAGTGAGCTCGGATATGGACCCTCTCCAGTTTGCCTACAGGCCGGGCATTGGTGTGGATGATGCCATTATCCACCTTCTAGATAGGACTCTCTCTCACCTGGAGAAACCTGGGAACACTGTGAGAATAATGTTCTTCGATTTCTCTAGTGCTTTTAATACCATACAGCCAGGTTTACTGAGAGACAAGCTGGGCCTTGTTGGCGTGGACCTCCAACTCTCCACCTGGATCCTTAACTACCTCACGAACCGACCTCAGTTTGTAAAGATTCGGGACAGTGTGTCAGACACGGTGATCTGCAATACAGGGGCACCTCAAGGTACAGTTCTTGCCCCTTTTCTCTTCACACTGTACACTGCGGATTTTAAGTGCAACTCATCTAGCTGCTACTTGCAGAAGTATTATGATGACTCTGCAATAGTAGGCCTCATCACAGGAGGAGATGAAAGAGAGTACAGAGATACTAACCAAGCTTTTGTGGAGTGGTGTCAGAGGAACCACCTTAGGATTAATTCCGGGAAGACCAAGGAATTGGTGGTGGATTTTCGCAAGGGAAAAAATCCACCAGTAGTGGTGAACATTCAGGGAAATGACATTGAGATAGTTGACACCTATAAGTACCTTGGTGTGATCCTTAATAATAAGTTTGACTGGGCCCATCACTTGGATGCAGTGTACAGGAAGGGCCACAGTAGGCTTTATCTGCTCAGAAGGCTGAGAGCCTTCGGCATTAGGGGGGCACTCCTTGCATCCTTCTTCAACTCTGTTGTGGCATCAGTCATCTTCTTTGGTGTGGCGTGCTGGGGTAGTGGCATATCAACCAGGGACAGGAATAGGCTGGACAAACTGAATAGAAGGGCCAGCTCTGTCCTGGGATGCCCCCTTGATCCAGTTCAGGAAGGAGGCGACAGGAGGATACTGGCCAAGGTGAGCTACATGGTGCAGAATGATTCCGATCCCATGCATGAGACCGTGACAAAGATGTGCAGTACTGTCAGTGACCGGCTTCACCCTAAAAGTGAGAGGGAGCGCTATCGAAAGTCCTTCCTTCCTGCTGCAGTTAGGCTGTATAACCAGCACTGTCCAAAACGGAGAACGACCCAAACAGTGAACTGATAGATCCAAAGTTGTGATAGTCCGGTTATTTTTTTTTTTTTTCTTCGTATATGTACCTACCTACTGTCAATGTAATGCCCTTATGCATCTCTATCTGTACTTGTTCCTGCCTTGCTGCTGTAATGCTCTGAATTTCCCCATGGTGGGACGATTAAAGGATTATCTTATCTTATCTTATAGCTGGAGCCACAGAGATCACAGGGGGCATGTAGCTGGAGACAGAGAGATCACAGGGGGCATGTAACTGGGGCCACAGAGATCATGGGGGGCACATAGCTGGAGCCAGAGAGATCACAGAGGGGCATGTAGCTGGGGCCAGAGAGATCACAGGGGGTGGGGGCACATGGCTGGAACCACAGAGATCACGGGGGGCACATAGCTGGAGCCACAGAGATCACAGGGGGCACATAGCTGGAGCCACAGAGATCACAGGGGGTCACATAGCTGGGGTCACAGAGATCACAGGGGGTCACATAGCTGGGGTCACAGAGATCACAGTGGGTCACATAGCTGGGGTCACAGAGATCACAGGGGGGCACATAGCTGGGGCCATAGAGGTCACAGGGGGCACATAGCTGGAGCCACAGAGATCACAGGGGGCACATAGTTGGAGCCACAGAGATCACAGGGGGTCACATAGCTGGGGTCACAGAGATCACAGGGGGTCACATAGCTGGGGCCAGAGAGATCACAGGGAGGGCACATAGCTGGTGCCAGAGAGATCACATGGGGGGCACATAACTGGAGGGCACAGAAATCACAGGGGGAGCAGAGATCATGGGGGGACATATAGCTATGGGGCACAGATTACAGGGGGGCTCATAGCTGGGGCCACAGAGATTACAGGGGGGTCACATAGCTGGGGCCATAGAGATCATGGGGGGCACATAGCTGGGAGGCACATAGTTGGGGGGGCCACAGAGATCACAGGGGAACATATATTTCACAGGGGGGCACTTAGCTGAGGGGCACAGATCTCCAGCAGACAGTCACAGAGCTGCCGGCACAGAGATCTCTCTGGCAGCAGCAGCTCCTCTAGTTCCGGGACAGTAGCAACTAGAATGGGGTTGATTGTATGAGGTAATGATGTCACTTGAAGGGATCGGGACTTGTGCTGTCTAGATTGGAGTGGCTAAAATGACGAGGATCACAAAAAATCAACTCCAATCTAGACGGCGCTAGTCCCGCCCCTTCCGATGACATCATTACCTCATACAATCAACTCCATTCTAGTTGCAACCCTCGTGCCCGCAGATATAAAGGGCCGGCGGACAGAAAAACGGCCGGTAGTCAGATCAGCGGGCATCACCGGTCCGCGGCCCACTACGATGGAAAACATTGCAGCCCAGCAGGAAAATGCCCGGTAGATTACATTACCAATCCGGGCCTGCATACAGTAACAGCAAAAACTGAGCTTCCAGAGCACTAGGAAGGAAGTGTTGTCATGGGGAAATACTTACATCACATGTATGTACAAAACACACTATGTAGAAAGGTTACATTTTTACACCAAAAGCATTTAGAATAGACCATCAGCTAGTTCACCTACTACCTACATGACACAGACTCTATCGTTGCTTTAGTCTGTACTGTACAGATACTTAGGACTCATTAAATGGTGCCGTCATTTCGGGAAAGACAGAAGTATCAACAGAAAAATGAGGAACCAAACACTATAAAAATCTTTGAACTCGGAAGGGATCAAAGGGAAAATGACAAGTCTAAATTGCAAAAACCTGTCCAACCATGTCACCTACACATTAATGCTCTTCCTAACAATGAAAAGCTATTGAGATCCTTTAACCTAATATATATAATTTCCAAGAACACAGGAGCAGGGACACAGTTTGGTAACAAAGGCATTTCTCCAGACTGACAAGAGACAAGACTTGTGGGTGCACTCATTCACTTTTTTACTAAATGGACGTGGCCTATACAGTGGGTTTTATTGTTTGGGAACAATATGAAATAAAATTCTCATTCAGGCTTTTAATCTTTCCCTTCAAGCAGTTTGTAAAAAGTGTGACACCCATCATAATGTGTCACTCAGGCAGAAAGTGACCTTAACATGAAGACAGTAAAATACCCTTATTCTTTCACTCTAGAGCTATATCACAGCTTCTCTGACAGAATACACAGTACAATATGCCAACACCAAAAATCATGGAGTCTGAAGGTGCAACTGTGCCATCCATCAAGTAGGCAGTAGACATGTAGCTTGCCATTTTGTCTTCTGACAAGAAATTCCACTTTTCTGGAGTCCATAGAATAACATTTGGCTACATCGGCCTTACCATACAACCTGTATAGTCTTGAAGACCTGAAACTACTTTGCGCTAGTGATTAATGGTGGTCATGACACTTGTATCTTACCAATCAGACATTGATGTCCTATCCTAGCGACATGCTATCAATGCTTATGCTGAGACAAAACTTGGCATGGTGCTTTTTAAGAAGTAATAACTGTATCTTTGGCCAAAATTACAGAGGCTGGATGGATCATTGACTTCATAAAGGTATATTCACATTGCACTTGAAATGTAGGTTTGGCACCCAAGCCAGGAGAGATCCAACACCAAATACATCTATAGGGTAACATTCATCAGACAGATGCGAAAAGACTATTCATTTGTCATCCATTGGGCTGGCTGGTATACATTGTTACTCACGATGTTATTTTATATGGAGTCATCCAGTAAAAATACAGAATATACTTAGCAGAATGCATTTATTAGCATAGAAGGCAATGGGCAACATATGCCACCATATGCCAAATCAGTGGATACATAGGATTTCCTTGAAAAGGTATTTTGGAGTAAACAAGCCACATATGCACATAAGTATTGGGACAAAACCTTACTCATTGAACTCAGGTTTTTCATTCAGTGCCATTGATAGAAGTATATAAAATCAACCACCTCGCCATGCAGTCTGAGCTGGGTCGCCATGTGCTACGGCATATAAAAGTCCCAACGCTTTCCTGACTCATACACTGTAGAGTCCAAACCTCCTCTGGTATTAACATCAACACAGAGGAAAACAGAATGCTGAGTTCACACGCTGGTAATTTGATATGAGAACCAGAGATTAGTTCAGTGGGTGCCATTCCTACCGGTGAAGTGCCGCCTATATCCAATGAAAACTTTGAGGAAAAAACGGCACATCCAACCTAAAAGGGTTCACTCATCTCTAGAATGAAGCAACTATGTTCAAAGTGAGGAAGAGAGGTTTTTCAATCCAGCAAAGTGAATTCAAAGCAAGAATTCTTTCTTGTAATTCATTAAAACAGTAGCGGGGAATAAGAAATACCTGAGGCGTTTCGAGTCTTGCAGACTCCTAATAATAGATATGAGCATGGTTATAAAAAATATCTGATTCGTTTTGCATCTGTCTGACTCAATATCATAGATATAACTGACTCTACGATTAAAAGACAACCAGGCTCAAAACGCGTCAGTACTTTTTATGTCCATCCTACTATTTAAAATGAAGTCACAATAAAGAATTGGTGCTTTTAATTCACTTTGCTGGATGGAAAAACATCTTTTCATCACATTGTTGGAGAAGCCCTCTTTTCCCAAATTGATGGCTGACCTCACAAATGCTCTGGATGAATGAACAAAACTTCCCATAGACTCACTCCAAAATCTTGTAGAAAGCCTTCTCGGAAAGGTGGAAGCTGTTATAGCTGCAAAGGGACTAAGTCCAAATTAATGCCTACGGCTTTAGATTGGGAGGTCAGAAGGGCTCGTTTAGGTGTAATGTGGAGTTGTCTCAATGTTTTTTTTCGGCATAGCATAAATCTCTAATTTGCAATGCAAATGCAGTATGTATAGATGCTAAATAACATGCAATATTTCTCTTGGTACAAAAAAAATATGAAGCGATTATAAATGTTGCTAAAAATATAAACTACACTATTATTCCAACATTAGTTTCTATGGGATATGATGTCATCCATTTCCGTAAGTGGCAAAGCTCTCACCATTCGTGTTGTCGCGCCCCGGACTGTAGGTGGAATAGTATACAGCACCAAATATAATGGAACGAGCACTGAGTATTTTTCTTTAATGACGTAAACTGAATACAAGATTAAACATGATCCGTCTAAGCCTTTCTGCCGTCTTTCTTTTGGAATTATACAGATCTTTACAAAGCGGTCGTCAAAATACCATACCAATGACAGAGAATACCACACCGCCTTATTCACAGCCATGGACATACCACATGCGAGTTTGTGCAGTTTGCACAGGCGTGTTCACTGCTTTAGATTGCCTAAAAAAAAACAACTCACACACAATATGATCACGTATTTATGTTTTATTGTGGCAACAGATTTATGTTCTCCTTCCTTCACAACAGGGAAAGAAATAGCAATTATTTCAGGAAGGTAATGAGCAGCTAATGTCAAATTACTTAGAGCAACATTTGCTTGGCCCCCAGCCGGTAAACTTTACCTGAACTTGAACCCTTCCCAGGATCTACAAGGAGATATATCTGTGACAGTATTGTCATTATTGCCTAAAAATTATTGATATAATTATTTTTTAGGCCACGTTCACATGTTCAGTATTTGGTCAGTATTTTATGTCAGTATTTGTGTTTCAATAATTTTATAACATTTACAAGAAAATATAGGAAAGGGAGAAGGGAAAAGGAAAAGGGTAAATTGTTTTGTAATGAAGGGAATGAGGGATGAAGTATGAGAGGAGATGAAGGAGAGGAAAGGGGGACAACTTCCAAACGTAGCTCTTACATTGGTACCATGACAAAATGCGTAGATCACATTGGTCAAAAATCAATTGAAAAAGAAAATTACATTGACTAAGCAGAAATAACAAGAAACACAATAATATTCCTAAAATAGTTAATGGTATCCCAAAATCAAATACAGTACTGTTTTTGACCACTACATATTATAGAAAACTGTTGTTCCACAATTCCAATTTTTAGGGTGTCTTAGAATAGTGTCATTCGCTAAGGCATGTGAATATTAATAGGATCTGTGAATCGTAATTTTCTGGATAATGTCTGAAACTTTGGAGACATTTGGTTTCTTCCAGAATGATGCAATGGAGTTCTTAACTGCCAAAACTAGATGTATTAAAATTGGTTTGTGCTAAGGGTCAATGGCCTCCATATCCAATGACAAAATGGCCATTTGACAGGGGGTGAAAGGTAAATCTTTGTTTAATAATTGACTAACGAAAAGAGTAAATTCTTACTAGAGTTGAGCGAATTTTTCAATATTAGGTTCAGATCACGTTCACCAGCGAATATGGTTTTTGAAATATTCACGGAACATAGTGGAACGTCATTGGGGTCAATGGGAGTAGAAACGAGCAAATATGTTCGGAAACGATCATCAAACATAAATTCGGCATGAGTGTTTGCTCAAGTCTACTTCTTACCCGAATTTTCTTAATTTGGGACATTTCAAGAAAATGTGTAAATGATCACTGTCCTACCCACAGTTCCTCCAGCATTTGGAAGAGGAGTTTGACAGTGCTTTAGCTAATCTTACCAGAGAGAAATACAATTTGGTAAGAGATTTATAGTATGACTCATGAAGTGACATGCATATGTTAGAGGATTAGGTACGTTTTATACTTTCCTGTCATTATTCTGGCAAGAATTGTTTGCTAAAGTCTTTTTCCCACTTTAACATGCCAGGGTTTTTACCAAAGGAAATATCATTATTAAAACTATCATAGATATTACAAGTTTTATAAAAATGTTGTTATTTGTTTTGTATATCACTATTTGTAAGCCAAAATCAGTGGAGTGGAACAATCAGAGGAAAAGTATAATAGAAACACGTCACCACTTCTGGATTTCTCACCCACTGCTGATTTTGGCTTATAAATACTGATGTAAAATACTGACCAAATACTGAACGTGGGAACCCTCAAATTCTAACTTAAAAAGGGAGTTCTCATCAATATAAATAGGTAAAATTGCAAAAGTGCACATAAAAAAATAAGCTAATGTGGTGTACTTAATTATTTGTACTAAATGTCCAACAGGGGGTCTGTATGTGGGGGAGATAGGGCAAAAGCTTAGAACAAGGATGAATGCTCATCGTCACACAATAAGAGAAAAAAGAATGGATCTACCTGTGGCAAAACATTTTTGTACGCCTGATCACAGCAACATGGATATGAAATTACTGGTATTGAAAGGTAACTTCACATCTCAGAGAGAGAGAAGAGTCTGTGAGTGTAAATTTTTGACGACCTTTGACACTCTCAATTGTTATGAATGAGTCACCGTAGGAGGCAAAAACAGAAATACTAGCTAAGTCCAGAAAACCAGAGAAGTTGGCAGCTATCGGATTGCAGACCCCTGAACCTATCAACAACAACTAGCAGTAGCCGTGGGGTTTCCTACGGTGCCCTAGACCCCTCAATCACAGCCGGAGAACTAAATAGCCTAAAGACAGAAAGGGAAATCTAAACTGCCCCAGAGCAGACCCCAAAGCAATAGGCAGCCCCCAACATATAATGACGGTGAAGCAAGATGAAAAAACACTCATACAGATAGAAAGATAGGCTGAGCAAATGATGGGGCCCAAGCTAAGTCAATAGGACAGGATAGAAAAGCTGCTGTCTGCAATCCGCCAAAACCCTATCAAAACAAGAGCCAACAGACTGATAGGGAAAAAAGCCCTGAAGACGCTAGGCTTCAAAAAGACTATATCAGTACTCAGGTATTTTCTGAAGACAGAGCAAAAAGGAATTCAGCTCACCCCAGCAGGGAATGGCAGAAATCCAGAAAAACAAGGCAAAACAAAACCAAAACACAAATGCAAAAAGCAGAGCAGAAAACTTAGCTTTTGAGGAGCAGGAATCAGACTGGTCTCCTAGAATCCCTCTGAGAAATCACCAGCAAGGCAGCAGGGCCTCGGCTGCCTTATATCCAGTCAGCAATTCCAGTCACCCAGTCATCATCATCCTGCTCAGGTGCTTGGTAATCAGCCTCACTACCTTCCTTCACCAGAAGAGGGAGTTCATCAGACCTCAATGGTGAAGGGGAAAATGAACTCACAACACTCAATGCTGGAATGAATGTGCCGCATGGATTTATGTCTTTTTACATCAATTAAGGAATTTGCTCCTAAGACCGTGTGGGGGCATCACAACACATTAGGAGACCCCAATCAGAGGACAATAAAACATCCGGACTCCTTATCTATGAACTGGAGCTATATTTATGTTTCTCCCTCTCCCATAATCATAATTCTGCTTCATGTCACTTGTCTCATCTATTGCATTTTTTCTGTGCTGTATTGTGCATAAATATGTGACTCTTCAGATTTTGTATTAGTCTATGCCTGATGAAGAGACCTGAGTAGTCTTGAAAGCTTGCAATGTGTTACCATCTTTTCAGTTAGCCATTAAAAGGTATCAACCACTGAGGACTCTCAATTCTGAATATTCTTCTATCTACTGGCTAACACGGTACAAAGATGTTATACATCTTTCCTGCATAAAAAATAAATAACTTTGCAATGTACAGTACCTCTTATTAACAATTCTCACTGTTCCCAAGAAGGATTATTTTTAGTTTATTTGTTTTAGTCTAGAGTTGCATAGTTTACCCACCACCATGGTAGTCTATTGGAGGTGCCCAGTTTCCTTGGCAAGTAGAGCACACTTATAGGTTTTTGCTATAAAGTTTCAACGAGATACTTTGAAATTGGATAGATCCATCCAGCCCCAGTTCTCCAGCACTCCTAAAAATGCAGAAAAGATAAAACTGCCTCTGCTTGCAGCATCAGAAAGTGCATGATTAGGACAGACACCCGTGCTGCTAATAAGCTCCACTCCTTGGCACACAGGAAGTCAGGAGGGTGTGGAGTGCTGAGCTCCAGAAGCGCTATCAAGAGAATAACCCTTCAAGACAGGGGTGTCAAACTCAAATACACAGAGGGCCAAAATTAAGCACTTGGACAAAGTCGAGGGCAAAACATGATATTTATTTTAAAAAAAAAGCTACAATCGTGGAAGTTTTGCCTTATCATTAGTGTTGAGCATTCCGATACCGCAAGTATCGGGTATCGGCCGATACTTGCTGTATCGGAATTCCGATACCGACTTCCGATATTTTTTCAATATCGGAAGTCGGCATCGGAATCGGAAGTTCAAAGTTGATTGACAGCCGAAATGACGTCATCATGATGCGCGGTGTGTGCGCATCATGATGCGCCGTCATTTCGGGCCTTCCGGGGGTCTCTGCCGGCCTGCCGGGGGGCTGTGTGGACTGCCCGGGGTCTGTACCGGCCTGCCGGGGGGCTGTGCCGGCCTGCCGGTGGTCTGTGCACCCTGTGGGGGTCTGTACCGGCCTGCCGGGGGGCTGTGCCGGCCTGCCGGTGGTCTGTGCACCCTGTGGGGGTCTGTACCGGCCTGCCGGGGGGCTGTGCTGATGTCCGGGGGTCTGTGCAAGCATCGTCCGATGGGACTATAAGTCCCATCTGGCGATGCCTGCTACCATGACAGTGATTGACACATTAGCCAATGATGGGACAGTAGTAGTCCCATCATCCGGCTAATGTGTTAAATGTTAAAAAAAAAAATACTACATACATACTACATACATACTACATGCATGCTACATACATACTACATGCTACATACATACTACATATATACTACATGCATGCTACATACATACTACATATATACTACATGCATGCTACATACATACTACATACATACTACATACATACCACATATATACTACATACATACTACATGCATGCTACATACATACTACATACATACTACATACATACTACATGCATGCTACATACATAACACATATATACTACATGCATGCTACATACATACTACATGCTACATACTACATGCTACATACATACTACATATATACTACATACATACTACATACATACTACATGCATGCTACATACATACTACATGCTACATACATACTACATATATAAAATTCCCACACAGCAATGGCATAAAGTGAGACTAGGGACTTTTTTTTTTTAAGTGGCGGAGGAATACAGTGCGGAAGGATACCTACCTTCCATCATTGGATTCCTGCAGCCCATAGAGAACGGCAGCATCAGCTGATGCTGCAGTTCTCTACCCAAGATCGTCGTGGGACACACTCGTGGACTGCTTCGGATCGTGGGTGAGTATTTTTGTGGTTTGTTATGTTAATATTTATTCCGTAAAAGACAATGGCTTCGGGGAACAATGTGACAAGTATTGGTAAGTATGTTACTCTATGTTATATGTACTGTATGTCTATGTATGTATTGTATGAATGTATTGTATGTAGTATGTATGTAGTATATATGTGGTATGTATGTAGCATGTAGTATGTATGTAGTATGTATGTAGCATGCATGTAGCATGCAGTATGTATGTAGCATGCATGTAGTATATATGTAGTATATATGTAGCATGTAGTATGTATGTAGTATGTATGTAGCATGTAGTATGTATGTAGCATGCATGTAGTATGTATGTAGTATATATGTAGTATTATGTAGCATATATGTAGTATGTATGTAGCATGTAGTATATATGTAGTATGCATGTTGCATGCATGTAGTATATATGTAGTATGTATGTTGCATGTAGTATATATGTAGTATGCATGTTGCATGTATGTAGTATGTAGTATGAATGTAGCATGTATGTAGTATGCATGTTGTATGTATGTAGCATGTATGTAGCATGTAATTTTTTTATTTTTATTTATTTTTTTTTACATTCAACACATTAGCCGGATGATGGGACTACTACTGTCCCATCATTAGCTAATGTGTCAATCACTGTCATGGTAGCAGGCATCGCCCGATGGGACTTGTAGTCCCATCGGACGATGCCTGCACAGACCCCCGAAGCCTGCACAGACCACCGGCAGGCCGGCACAGCCCCCCGGCAGGCCGGCACAGCCCACCGGAGCCTGCACAGACCACCGGCAGGCCGGCACAGCCCCCCGGCAGGCCGGCACAGCCCACCGGAGCCTGCACAGACCACCGGCAGGCCGGCACAGCCCCCCAAAAGGCCCGTACAGACCCCAGAGAGGCTGTACAAGGCAAAAACAGGGTTTTTCTTATTCCGATACCGGAAGTCCCATAGACTTGAATGGGACTTCCGGTATCGGAATCGGCGATACCTATACTTTTTTTTAAGATCGGCCGATCCATTCCGATCCGATACTTTGAAGTATCGGACGGTATCGCTCAACTCTACTTATCATCAAATATAATCGATCAACCTTTTCATATGGAAACAAACTTAAAAGGGTTATAACACGAACACAGTGAATTCTAATTAACATATTTTAGAATAAAGTGAACACTTAATCAAAAATGGGGCATACTGGAATAATATGTTATGTAAAAGCAGTAAAAGCATATGGCCAAATTTCCTAAATTAAATATGTAATAAGAAAGGATAAGAAAACCTTGAATTAAGAAATCATAGAGATAATAAAGTATGCTGCCAACAAAATTATTCCCCAAACACAGTATGATACTCCACATGGAATTCCTCCACAGTACCCTACACAAGTACAGTATGATGACCCTCCTGTACCCCCCAGCAATGTATGGTGATCCCAACACAGTATTATGCCCCATCTGTGATCATCACACAGCCCTCAACACACTATAATGGGCCCAACATAGTCCTCCATACCGTATAATGGGCTCCATATAGTTCTCCATATAGATTAATGAGCTCCACATAGTCCTTCATACAGAATAATAGCTTCACAAAGGCATTCATACAAAATAATGGGCCCACAAAGTCTTCCTTACAGTATAATGGCCTCACTTAGTCATTCAAACAGTATAATGGGCACCCCTGGTCAAAATTACTGTTATTGTGAACAGTTAAGCAAGTTGAAGATTAAATGATCTCTAAAAGGACTGAAGCTAAAGATGTCTCGTTTCCTTTGTATTTTAGGCAGAAAAAAAATATTTTCATTTTTAACATTTTACAAATTATATAAAGGAAAATGGGCAGATGCTAAATTTTGGGCATTCTGCATGGTTAGTACCTAGTCACAGATTTTCAATACAGTTCATATCATGGGACCGTATAATGGGCCCCATATAGTTCTCCCATTGTAAAATCTTCAGCTTGTGCATTTTGAGGTCGTCTATTGTGGATTTTGACATGTGTTTAGGATCATTCATTATCCATTTGTAGAAGCCAAAACGGCCCACAAAAATACATTGTCCGTATGGCCGTGAGGGCCGTATATACGGCAATGAAAAAATATCGAGCTTGCTCGATATTTTTCATGGCTCACGCACACGGCCTCCATTTAAATCAATGGTACCACAAAAACAACGTTACCTTCTTTTTGCGGTACACAGTATTTGCGGATCGCCATTTTTTTCCCTGCTATTTGTTATAACAGGGAAAAACTGCGATACGAAAAGGTTTTTTGCGTCCTGTTTTTGCGGGAGACCGCAAAAATCAAGGCAATACGGCCCGCAAAAACGGCCCGTAGAAACGGGCTGCAAAAAGCCGGGCATGTGTAAAAGTAGCCTTATGGCTCTAGCTATATACTACTACAACATTTTCTCTCATCCTCATTTCTCAAGAAGTAACTGCCATAGCTCAGAAAAAATATCACATCTTTTTAATATTTTTTAAGTTTTTTTTCTTTTACCTTTTTTATATAAGTTTTCTTTCATTGAGTGTCTATAAAAGTAGATGTTTCATTTTTTTTAACACTGTCCAAATTGTAAACCAGATCATGACTTTTTTTCCTGCGTCCTTTGTAATAACAGTCAAGAAACAAATCGGATTTTCCAGGAAATATTAGGTTACTTTTTTGTAATCAGTACTGAATATTAAGTAGGAAATGAACGACAGAAAATGCTGCAGCGCTCACCCGTCTCTGTCCTCTTCAACATAATCCCTCGTCCTCAAGAATCTGAATATTTATTGTTCCGGTCTCCATGGTGCAAGTTGGCGTATTTGTTTTGCCCTTCACACGGTGTTTTACGTAAATTGCTTCTTTATGTTTAGCCTATCCACACCTTTCTTTCCATACACGCACACCCAGCCGTACTGAATGACTCCCTTATTTCTCTTTTTCATTTCTTTTTCTCTCGGAGGCATCTTCTGTCTGATATTTTCACCAGGAAGTTTCAGAACTTCTGAACTTGAACTTGTAATTTTTTTCTTCTTTAGACGTTATTTATTCACTAGGATAGGACATGTGAACATTGCCTGCCCAGTGCGTAAGCATCCCAGCCCACCTGGCACATGAGGACATGACTTCATTGGCACAGATCGACCCTCGATCAGGATTGCCAACCGTCCACCGATTTCAGGACAGCCTGTAAAAACATGACACTTTTTTGCCCTGTCTGTAAAAAATAAATGAAGGCTTTTGTGATTTTTTTTCAAATTATATAGATTATTTTGATTTTAATTATGATAATTTTTACAGTTTAGCGTGAGTGCAGATAATGCGTTAATATTAGAATTATAGACGATCAAACATCGAATCGCACTCGGACCAATGTTAGTCTATGGGGCTGTGCACATGTCTGATTTTTTCCTTGAACAGAGTGTGTCCGAGGAAAAATCACAGCATGCCCAAGTTTGATCCAATATCCAGATTGAACTTGGCCTTGGATAAAAACAGACTGCGCTCGGATGACATTTCAGTGGAGTTCGATTTCCACAGTTGACAGAATGGAGACGATAGAGAATTATTTTCCTCCATCTTCCTATCCAAGAGAATCGGATCACACTCCGATCAGACTCTGATCAAATACTAGTCTGAGTTTGATCGTAGTGTGATTTACATAATTGACCCAATTCTCTTGGATGATAGAATATATGGTCATATGCACCTGCCCTCCTAATGATTTAGTGTGGTTTCCAATAATATATTGCTTAACCAAGATTTTTTGGTAGAAAAAAATAAGATCTCAAATTGACAACCATGGTCCTGATATGAAGTAGCTTTTCGGAGTGTAAAGTTGAAGTCCTGTGAGGTTTTCACAAAGTAACATAAAACATATTTGACTATAATAAGAAAGTAACTGTCACTTAAAAGGTTATGTCTAACATTATTACCAATCCTCCATCCCTCCATTCACTTCCATGGTTCTATGAGAGCAGTAGTGTGTATGCCTGACCACTGCTCGTAAACACAGCTAATGGGGCGGTGGTCAGGCATGCGCATTGCTGCTCCATTCAAGCAGAGGACATGGGACCCCTGAATTCACGATCGATTGGGGTTCCAGCAGCTCCGACATCAGCATTTTACAATTAACACCTTTTCAGTGAATAGTTGCTAAATGTTTTTCACAGAATGACCATACCATTTCCTAGTACCCCATCTAAACCGAAAGGGAGAAAAAATATTTCAACCATAGTACACAGACCACTTCTCTACAAATCTTTGAATACTTCTTAAAATTTGGGATTAAGTCCACAATATGTGAAATTAATATTTAATTAATCCTACAAGATGCTTCAAATCTAATAACTCTCATGTTTAAATCCCAAACCCAAAGGAAGGAACTTCTTCCTAATAAGGGTTCTGTAATCAGGAGTTTTAGGCCAGGGTCATCCGCGAGGATCGGGTCGATTACACTAATGACATTCCGATTCGGGTTTGCTCAGAGTGTCAACATAGTGTGATCCAAGTCTCTCAGATATGAGAATCGAAACATACTGTGAGTAAAAGAGGGAGAACAAAATTTGTCCATCTTCTCCATTCTGTCAGTGTGCTGAAATCTGACTCCACTCAGATGTCATCCGAGTGCAGTCTGATGTTTTCCACGCACCAACAGACGTGAACGGATGAGTAGCATCAGATTTCGTAATTAACAGATAGATTCAGTCACCGTATAAAACTCAGTCATCGGCATTGCCCCCATTGAATAACATTGGTTCTAGTGTAATCCGCTAAAACATCAAATCGCAGCCGTCCAATTAATACGCTTGTCTGACCTTCACCTTAGGCTGAAAATAAACACCTAGATAACATACAGTATAATCTCACAGGTCCAGAGTGCCTATGGCTTTGCTGTTTGCACAAAGACTTAGGGCCCCATTCATCTTTGTACAGTATTTCCACCAGTTTTTGGGCGTGAATACCTCTCAACCAGTGACTTCTTGATTTGCGACAAACTCATCTAATGATTTGCGCCTTTTATCATGCCTCTTGTGGTTTAGTTTGCTTTCAGATTTTTATGACAATGTGGCTTGTCTAGATGAGACTCATGAAATGCAACATATTCAAAAAGCATTAAATTTGACACAACTCTACTACGACCTTCTTCCCCCTACTTCCAAAGTGATGTTATGTATGCCAGTTATTTAGTTCATTTTTTTTGCAAAATGTGCAACTAACCGCTCTAAAAAGTCACAAAACCAGTTAGAAACAGAAAAAAAGACAATTTTAGCCTTTGTGCAAAATTCTTGAATCATGTCTGCCTTTTTGATGGGTTTCATGCTTTTGAGGTTTTTGAACTTCACCTAAAACCACATGTAAAAAGTGACTTAAAAAACCCCGCAAATGATAAATCATGCCCTTAGGGTCTATTTTTTTAGGGCCTATGCACAGATCACTGCGACATTTTCAGCCTCTGCATAGCAGCACAGAGATGGAGTGTGGGCCTATAAAGTCTTCAGCACTAAATGTGCCGCCATTTGATTCCTGCTGGTTTTTTCCATAGAAGAAATGTCCCCAGGATGAATAACTATGCCGATTGAATCAGTTCCTTTATAGATTTCATGGTGAACATTTGAGCAAAGTCATAGAGAGTTCTAGACGCAATATAAATAAAAATTATAAATAATTTTTTTTTCTAACCTATATTTATAATATTTTTTCAGGTACAAGCAAAAACAGCCGCAGACATCATTTCATTTACAAAAAAAGGTCATTTTAATGAATCAGCACACTAGTTTATTTGGTTTGTTTGGTTTGGTTTATATTCTGCTCTACAGCCTATAAATCAATACTTTATGACACTTTTTACAGACTTGTGCAACTTATAAAAGATGCCATCATCTGGCAAGAGAAATTTACATGATTCAACCAGAAAAACCCTTAGTTGATTGCAGCGGAGTTTTAGTAGAATAACCAAGAGATGTGACAGAGAGCGGGTGCGAATAAGATACCCATCGGCTAGTGATGAAATGTGATTCTGCAGGAAATTTGAAGTTCCTTCCCCGTATCCTGTGAATCCTCAAGATCAGTCTAGGTCTCTTGGTGAATTTCCATGGATGCAGTTGGCTCAGGGGCAGTTTGGTTGTACTTGGGTTACCTGGTGGTATGGAGGTTCCACAAAGCCTTGCCTTGACCCAGTTTATAAATACAACCTAGAGAAGCAATAGGAACCTTTGCAATCTCCATCATATGCAAATATTCTTCACATTGAACGTTGGACTGTTTTTCAGTAATTTCTTCCAGGCCCCAAAAGAAGAAATGGACTACAAATCAATCAAAAAGTCATATATACTCCTAAATAGTACTAATAATAATGACTATTCCACTGCAAAATAATCACTGCATTTACTTATATACTGTGTCATAGAAGTGCTGTATTAATTTTTAACACGACCATGGCTAGTGTGTGGGGCAGCAGGAATGCTAATCCTGCTCTATAATACAGACACAAAGGGAGACAGGCAAGGGTAAAGAAAGCAGCAATTTTCTCTACTTGTATTTATTGTTAAAAAAAAATGGCAAGGGGTCCCCCTTAATTTTCATAACAAGCAGAGGAAAAGCCTACAGCTGGGGGCTGGTGTTAATATTCTGGGAAGGGGGCAATAGCCATAAAAGTTCCCAACATATTAATAACAGCTCACATCTCTTTGCTTAGCTGGTTAATATAGGGGGAACCCCCCAAAAATTACATGGGGTCCCCCATATATTTACTAACCAGCAAAGGCTATACAGAGAGCTGCTGCCTTATATTAATAGGCTGGGATGGTGCCATGGATATTCGCCCTTTCCCAGACTAAGAAAATCAGTTCACAGCTTCCCCAGAAATGGAGCATCCAATAGATGCACTCATTCTGGCATTTAGTCTCTGCTCTTCCCACTTGTCCTGGTGCTGTGGCAAGTGGGGTAATAATTGTGGGGTTATTGTCAGCTGTTTTATGTCCGCTGACATCAAGCTCAGGGGTTAGTAATGGAAAGGCATCTATAAGACACCCCATTAATAACACCATAGTCAAATTTAATAAAAACAGACTAAAGTCCTTTAATTGAAATAAATACAGAGTAAAGTCTTTTAATTGAAATAAACACTCCCCGACCATCTTTTACCCATTTATTCACCAAAAAATAAAACTAAAAAGCAACGTTATACTTGCCTTTCCACCTATAATCCATTAATGCCCATGTCCCATGATGATCTGGATGGTTTTGTGAGTGGTCACATCACCATGCCAGCTGGAATATGCAGAGTGTGAGAATGCGACTACGTGTGACCAGCGATAATCTTAATGACATCACCGCCAGTAGGGAGATAAGGAGAAGGATAGCACTGAACAAACTTCCAAACAGCTTCTCTTTCCATGGCTCACAGCTCCCAAACCAACTCCAAGGTATAGCAAGCTATGAATGGCAACTACCCAAGCTAAAGGTAGTGTCACAATTAGTGATGTACCAGCGATCCCGACCAGCGATATGACGCGGTCAGGATCGCTGGTACATCGCTAAGTGGTCGCTAGTGAGCTGCCACACAGGCAGATCTCACCAGCGACATCGCAGGGGTCGGGGGTCACTACTTACCTGTCACACTAGGCGATCCTGACGTCCTCCCGCCCGCGTCCACGCTCGTCGCTCGTCTCTCCACAGGAAGCCCAGCAGGAATCTGACAACGAGAAACGGTCAGCGCGCGATCAGTGATAATCAGCGGAGGAGCGGGTCGGAGGTAAGTATCACACATAGCGATGTCGCTAGCAATATCGCTATAACGTCACAAAACCTGTGACGTTATAGCGATATTGCTAGCGATATCACTTAGTGTGACAGGCCCATAAGAGGTGAGCATTTCTACCAAAGGAGAGTGGAGAACTCAGAGCAGCCGAGAAAACTTAGGAAGGAGCGCTCTATGATACAACCTAAACTGTTTAGCTCTTGACAAAAAAGCAAGGGATATCTGCACAGCTTAACTGGAAGACAAATCAGATGCATCCAGTGCAGGTGCATGTGTATCCAGACATCATAATCTTCTGACCGCTCTCTGTCACCGTACCCCCGTGACATGGAGTTTTTCAAAGTGAATGAGGATCTGGAGAATTTCCATCCTAGCCAGAAGACCGTTTCTTCCGACTTATCAAGGACCTTTTGCATCCCTCTTGGCTCATTAAAAAAGTTTTTAAAAGTAGCAGACAATCCATTTAGACCTCTCAATATAGGATCATCTACACCTGTCATACACACGATATCATAAAGCTAAACACAAACTCTAACAAACATTGTTAAATCGGAAATTCCTCAAAAACATCACGCAAAATGATGTAAAAGCACAAAATTTGTGTATGTTGTAACAATGTATCCAGCTGGGAATCTAGGATCCATGATATTAAGCCGTCAGCCACTATGGAGCACATATTAGCAACTTCACAGCTGGTAAAAAAAATAAAACGGCTTTAACCGTAATCTACATTACTGCTTTCAAAGAACGTAGAGATTAACCAGGAAATAGCGATGCAGAGTACGTATACAATAGACTCTTGCCTCACTCTAAGTCAACAGCACAACAGAAAGCGGGAGAAGAAAAAGCAATGCGAAAGGTTTGTTTGAAATGGTAAATATTGGTTCTCGGGTCTTTGAGAGAAGACATCTCAAACATATATGCGTGCTGTGAATAACTTTACAGCTGGGGCGTTCGGAGTATTAGCTGGAAAGAAAAGCAAACACATACTTATCCGCCTAAGATGTTGGAATAACACAACAAATGATAGCTCCATGTGAGAACAAGAGGGGAAAAGCCAAAAGCAAACACAGCAATGTGCTACAGGTCCCTGAAGCATAAAATGGCTAACCCTCAGCTGTCATCACAGCGCCCCAACCAGGCTGAACTCTCATTTTATGCGGCGCTATGACAGTACTCTCAAGCACATTCATCATGGGGAAGCTACAGAGCAGAAAAGCAGCACATCTTTAAGAAACGATGTTTTCGTTTGCCAAACGAGCAAACTTTGAATAAATGAGCTTTTCTGCATAAATTTACACATATTAAGGGGTAATTTGTAAAAACAAACACTCTTTAAGGAGTACTTCACAAACATTTGCCAACTCAAGGAGGTGCGAGTTATAAAAAAGAGAATTCTTGATCTACAGAGGTAGCAGAGCTAAGTTTGGATGTTACTTAACTCATGGGTATAAGGTGCTTGCAATCTTCATTAGACCTATAGACTCCTATGGAACGTCACTCGAGTGAACACTGCTTTACTGTAACAGGGGACCTGTGGCCTAGTTCTGAGCCAAACCTCTCACAGATCTAGTTGTAATAACCAATCTAGTGCATAGGGGACAATGTTTCATTACCAGAATACCCCTTTATTGAGATTATCATTGTAAAATATGTAAGGGTCTAGATGGATTTAGCAGGTAAGACAGCCTCATATAGAAAGGATTTCAGGAAATCAGTAAACAGGTAGCACCCCACACAGCATCATAGACCCTACAGCCTCCACACAGTAAGATGGCTTCTTAGCATGATGCCCCACAGCCCCCGCTTGGTATGCTGGGCTCCAAAGTCCCCATATGATGGCCCTACCTGCCTCTCCATAGTATGATGTTCACTCATTATAATAGTCCCCACAGCCCTTTACTCACTATGTTGGTCTCAGAGCCCCCTATTCAGCATAAGGGTCCTCACAGCCCTAACTCAGTATTATGGCCCCAACAGCTCCTTATTCATCATAATGGCCCCCACAGCCCCCTCACTCAGTACGATGACCCACTACAGCCCCTTCGCTTTGTATGATGGCCTCCACAGCTTCTCATTCAGTATGATGGCCTCCACAGCTCCACACTCAGTATGATGGCCTCTACAGTCCCTCAGTCAGTTTCATAGCCTCCACAGCTCTTCACTCAGTTTGATGGCCCCCACACACCATCACTTAGTATTATGTCCCCTACGACCTCCCACTCAGTATGAAGGTCCCACAACCCCCGGCTCAGCATAATGGCCCCTACAGCCCACCCCTTAGCATGATGGCCCTAACAGTCACTCAATCAATATGTTGGCTAACACAGCCCCCCACTTAGTATGATTGAACCTCATAGCCCTCCACTCAGTAAAATGGTCTCTCATAGCCCCCACTCAGTATAATATCATCCACAGCTCCTCATTCAGTATGATGGTCTCCACAGCCCCTCACTTGGTTTGACGGATCCCACAGCCCTTCCCGCTTACTCGTAGATCCACCATTCATTTCATCCTGAGAATGCAGATGCAAAAATTGTGACGATGGGCAGAATGTCTGCCACTATGGATGGTATGCTCCTGCTTCTATCTATCTATCTATCTATCTATATCCTATATTGATCTATTGTCTACCACACACATATATATGGTTTTCTGAGCAGCATAAGAACATTAAGTCCATTTAGCAAATTATTTGGCTTTTGTCATTGCTGATCGCAAACCAAACAGAAGGAAACTTCCAATAATCCACAAGACGTTTTGAAAGGCTAACAATGAAGAAAACACACTAAGCTCTTCATTCCTAAAGGGCTATTTAAAGCCATATTCTTTTGCAGAGATCTGGTTTCACGTATTAAGTTACATTTAGCTGTCGCAGCCATCAGACACTTCAGGAATTCAGTTACCATCAGATAATCTCAGCCTCAAGGTCCAAACAGGAATTACCTGATAGAAACCAAACGAGTTCTCCAATTGCTTAGGGCATAAAGAGTTAACATGTGTAGAATATGGATAATGTTGTAATTAATGAATATGGAATTGATCTTGAATTAGAGAATGGAAGGTTTTCTGTATTTGTAGAGATCAGTGCACATTGGGTATATACATAGATGCCTATTCTGACATATATGTATAGAGTGGGGGGAAAAAAGTATTTAGTCAGCCACCAATTGTGCAAGTTCTCCCACTTAAAAAGATGAGAGAGGCCTGTAAAGGCCCCGTCACACTAAGCGACTTACCAGCGATCCCAACACCGATATCAAGGCGTCAGGATCGCTAGTAAGTCACTATGTGATCGCTGGTGAGCTGTCACACAGACAGCTTCACCAGCGATCAGCACAGCGATGCCGAGCGCCCGGCATCGCTGGCCATCGCTGTAAAGAATAGAATCAAAATAAAAAATATAGTTATTCTCACCTTCCGACGTCCCGTTCAGCCATCCTGCCTCTCTCCACGCTCCGGTCCCAGTAATCCTTTGCGAGAACGACCGCGAGATGTCACGGTCTCGAGGGATAACAAAGTCTCGCGGTCATTCGTGCAAAGGATCACTGGGACCGGAGCGTGGAGAGAGGCGGGATGGCTGAACGGGACGTCGGAAGGTGAGAATAACTATATTTTTTATTTTTTTTATTATTTTTTACACCTGATCGCTGGTCTCCCGCCTGTCACACGCAGCGATGCGTGCTGGCCAGCGGGAGACCAGCGACCAAAGAAATGTCCAGAGGTTTCTTCCAGCGATCAGCGATACTGGCAGGGGGGCCGCTCGCTGATCGCTGTCACACACAGCAATCTCGCTGGTGAGATCGCTTTTACGTCACAAAAGTTGCTTAGTGAGATGGGGCCTTAATAGATATCATAGCTAGACCACAACTATGAGAGTCAAAATGAGAAAACAAATCCAGAAAATCACCTTGTCTGATTTGTCAAGATTTATTTTTCAAATTATGGTGGAAAATAAGTATTTGGTCACCTAAAAACATGCAAGATTTCTGTCTCTCACAGACCTGTAACTTATTCTTTAACCCCTTCATGACCCAGCCTATTTTGACCTTAATGACCTGGCCATTTTTTGCAATTCTGACCAGTGTCCCTTTATGAGGTAATAACTCTGGAACGCTTCAACGCATCTTAGCGATTCTGAGATTGTTTTTTCGTGACATATTGGGCTTCATGTTAGTGGTAAACTTAGGTCGATAATTTTTGCGTTTATTTGTGAAAAAAAACAAATTTGGCGAAAATTTTGAAAATTTCGCAATTTTCAAATTTTGAATTTTTATTCTGTTAAACCAGAGGGTGATGTGACACAAAATAGTTACTAAATAACATTTCCCACATGTCTACTTTACATCAGCACAATTTTGGAAACAATTTTTTTTTGTTAGGAAGTTATAAGGGTTAAAAGTTGACCAGCGATTTCTCATTTTTACAACAATATTTACAAAACCATTTTTTTTAGGGACCACCTCACATTTGAAGTCACTTTGAGGGGTCTATATGGCAGAAAATACCCAAAAGCGACACCATTCTAAAAACTGCACCCCTCAAGCTACTCAAAACTATATTCTAGGAGATTATTAACCCTTCAGGTGCTTCACAGGAACTAAAGCAACGTGGAAGGAAAAAATGGACATTTTATTTTTTGCACCACAAATTTTCTTTTATCATTAATTTTTTTCATTTTCACATGGGCTACAGGATAAAATGGATCCTAAAATTTGTTGGGCAATTTCTCCTGAGTACACTGATACCTCATATGTGGTCATAAACCACTGTTTGGGCGCACGGCAGGGCTCGGAAGGGAAGGAGCACATTTGACTTTTTGAATGGAAAATATGCTTGAATATTTAGCGCTTGCCATGTCGCGTTTGGAGAGTCGCTGTGCGCCTAAGCACTGGAGATTCCCCCCAAGTGACCCCATTTTGGAAACTAGACCCCCAAGGAACTTATCTACATGCATAGTGATCACTTTGAACCCCCTAGGTGCTTCACAAATTGATCGGTAAAAAAAAAGTACTTTTTTTTCACAAATTTTCTTTTGGTCTCAGTTTTTTCATTTTCACATGGGCAACAGGATAAAATGGATCCTAAAATGTGTTGGGCAATTTCTCCTGAGTGTACAGATACCTTATATGTGGTCATAAACCACTCTTTGGGCGCACGGCAGCGTCCGTAAGTGAAGGAGCGCTATTTGACTTTTTGAATGGAAAATTCGCACCAATCATTATCGGACACCATGTCGCGTTTGGAGAGCCCCTGTGTACCTAAACATTGGAGCTCCCCCACAAGTGACACCATTTTGGAAACTAGACCCCTTAAGGAACTTATCTAGATGTGTAGGGAGCACTTTGAACCCCCAAGTGCTTCACAAAAGTTTATAACGTAGAGCAGTGAAAATAAAAAATCATTTTTTTTCCTCAAAAAAGATTTTTTAGCACGCTATTTTTTATTTTCACAAGGGTAACAGGAGAAATTGGACCACAAAAGTTGTTGTCCAGTTTGTCCTGAGTACGCTGGTACCCCATATGTGGGGGGGAACCACTGTTTGGGCGCACGGCAGGGCTCAGAAGGGAAGGAGTGCCATTTGCCTTTTTGAAATGAAAATTAGCTCCAATCGTTAGCGGACACCATGTCGTGTTTGGAGAGCCCCTGTGTGCCTAAACTTTGGAGCACCCCCACAAATGACCCCAGTATGGAAACTAGACCCCCTAAGGAACTTATCTAGATGCATAGTGAGCACTTTGAACCCCCAGGTGCTTCACAGAAGTTTATAACGCAGAGCCGTGAAAATAAAAAATATTTTTTTTTCTTAAAAAAAATATTTTTAGTCCGCAATTTTTTATTTTCACAGGGGTACCAGGATAAATTAGACCCCAAAAGTTGTTGTACAGTTAGTCCTGAGTACACTGGTACCCCATATGTGGGGGGGACCACTGTTTGGGCACACGTCGGGGCTCAGCAGGGAGGTAGTGACATTTTGAAATGCTGACTTTGATGGCATGGTCTGAGGGTGTCATGTTACATTTGCAGAGCCCCTGTGTGCCTAAACAGTAGAAACCCCCGGCATGTGACCTCATTTTGGAAACTAGACCCCCCAAGGAACTTATCTAGATGTGTGGTGAGCACCTTGAACCCCCAAGTGCTTCACAGAAGTTTATAACGCAGAGCCGTGAAAATAAAAAATCATTTTTTTTCCTCAAAAAAAAAAGATTTTTAGCCTGCAATTTTTTTTCACAACAGTAACAGGATGAATTGGACCCCAAAAGTTGTTGTACAATTTGTCCTGAGTACGCTGATACCCCATATGTGGGGGGGAACCACTGTTTGGGCACACGTCAGGGCTCGGAAGGGAAGTAGTGACATTTTGAAATGCTGACTTTGATGGCATGGTCTGCGGGCGTCATGTTACATTTGCAGAGCCCTTGATGTACCTAAACTGTTGAAACCCCCCACAAGTGACCCCATTTTGGAAACTATACCCCATAAGGAAGTTGCCTAGATGTGTAGTGAGCACACTGAACCCCCAAGTGCTTCACAGAAGATTATAACGCAGAGCCATGAAAATAAAAAAAAAAATTTTCCTCAAAAAAATTTTTTAGCTCGCAATTTTTTATTTTCACAAGGGTAACAGGAGAAATTGGACCCCAAAAGTTGTTGTCCAGTTTGTCCTGAGTATGTTGGTACCCCATATGTGGGGGGGAACCATTGTTTGGGCACACGTCAGGGCTCGGAATGGAAGTAGTGACGTTTTGAAATGCAGACTTTGATGGAATAGTCTGCGGTCGTAATTACGTTTGCAGAGCCCCTGATGTGCCTAAACAGTGGAAACCCCCCACAAGTGACCCCATTTTGGAAACTAGACCTTCCAAGGAACGTATGTAAGATGTGTTGTGAGCACTTTGAACCCCCAAGTGCTTCACAGAAGTTTATAATGCAGAGACGTGAAAATGAAAAAATAATTTTTTTCCACAAAAATAATTTTTTAGCCCCCAATTTTTTATTTTCCCAAGGGTAACATGGGAAATTAGTCCCCAAAAGTTGTTGTGCAATTTTTCCTGAGTACGCTGATACCCCATATGTTGGGGTAAACCACTGTTTGGGCACATGTCAGGGCTTGGAAGGGAGGGTGCACCGTTTGACTTTTTGAACGCAAAATTGGCTGGAATCAATGGTTGCACCATGTCGCGTTTGGAGACCCCCTAATGTGCCTAAACAGTGGAAACCCCTCAATTCTAACTCCAACCCTAACCCCAACACACCCCTAACCACAGCCCTAACCCCAACACACCCCTAACCACAGCCCTAACCCTAACACATCCCTAACCACAAGCCTAACCCTAATTCCAACGCTAACCCTAATTCTAACCCTAATTCCAACCCTAACCCTAACCCTAATTCCAACCCTAACCCTAATTCCAACCCTAACCCTCTTTCCAACCCTAACCCTCTTTCCAACCCTAACTCTCTTTCCAATCCTAACCCTAACCCTCTTTCCAACCCTAACCCTCTTTCCAACCCTAACCCTCTTTCCAACCCTAACCCTAACCCTCTTTCCAACCCTAACCCTCTTTCCAACCCTAACCCTAACCCTCCTTCCAACCCTAACCCTCTTTCCAACCCTAACCCTAACCCTCTTTTCAACCCTAACCCTAACCCTAATGGAAAAATAAAAATAAAAATATTTTCTTTATTTTATTAGTTCTGCCTACCTATGGGGGTGATAATCGGGGGGTTTATTTACTTTTTCTTTCATTTTGATCACTGTGAGAGTGATCAAAATGAAAGAATGGAATCTGCAGCCGGCAGATTCGGGCGTGCGCACTGCGCATGCGCCCGCCACTTTCAAGATGGCGGCGCCCATGAACCGGACCCGCCGGACACCGGGAGCGACAGGGGGACTTAGAAGGTGCCGGGGGGGGTGAGATGGGGTGAGGGGGTTATCGGAAGCTGGCGGGGAGCAGAGGGAATGGGAGGGGGGCAGATGATGACAGCGGCGGCAGATCGCCGCTGTCATTCAGTTGCGGGGGGGCGATCGCCGGTGGGGGGGTGGAATCGGTGTTTCCAGCCATGTCCGATGCTACAGCAGCATCGGCCATGGCTGGATTGTAATATTTCATCAATTTTCATTGATGAAATATTACTATCGCTCTGATTGGCTGTTTCACTTTTAACAGCCAATCAGAGCGATCGTAGCCACGTGGGGGCGAAGCCACGCCCCCCTGTGGTGAAGAACAAAGCCCCCTGTATCTGCGGGTCGGGTGACCTTTCAGTGACCCCGGTCACCCGACCCGCAGGGGGGCTTTAAAGTCATGACGCCACATAGGCGTCATGGGTCGTTCTGGCACGACTTTTCATGACGCCTACGTGGCGTCAAAGGTCGTGAAGGGGTTAAGAGGCTCCTCTGTCCTCCACTCATTACCTGTAGTAATGGCACCTGTTTGCACTTGTTATCAGTATAAAAGACACCTGTACACAATCTCAAACAGTCACACTCCAAACTCCACTATGGTGAAGACCAAAGAGCTGTCGGAGGACACCAGAAACAAAATTGTAACTCTGCACCAGGCTGGAAAGACTGAATCTGCAATAGGCAAGCAGCTTGGTGTGATGAAATCAACTGTGGGAGCAATAATAAGAAAATGGAAGACCTACAAGACCACTGATAATCTCCCTCGATCTGGGGCTCCACACAAGATTTCACCCCATGGGGTCAAAATGATCACAAGAACAGTGAGCAAAAATCCCAGAATCACACGGGGGGACCTAGTGAATGACCTGCATAAAGCTGGGACCACTGTAACAAAGGCTAGCATCAGTAACACACTACACCGCTAGGGCTCAGATCCTGCAGTGCCAGACGTGTCCCCTTGCTTAAGCCAGTACATGTCCGGGCCAGTCTGAAGTGTGCTAGAGAGCATTTGGATTATCCAGAAGAGTATTGGGAGAATGTCATATGGTCTGATGAAACCAAAGTAGAACTGTTTGGTAGAAACAAAACTCATCACGTTTGAAGGAGAGAGAATGGTGAGTTGCATCCAAAGAACACCATACCTACTGTGAAGCATGGGGGTGGCAACATCATGATTTGGGGCTGTTTCTCTGCAAAGGGACCAGGACGACTGATCCGTGTACATGAAAGAATGAATGGTGCAATGTATAGTGAGATTTTGAGTTCAAACCTCCTTGCATCAGCAAGGGCAATGAAGATGAAACGTGGATGTGTCTTTCAGCACGATAATGATCCCAAGCACACCGCCAGGGCAACGAAGGAGTGGCTTCGTAAGAAGCATATAAAGGTCCTGGAGTGGCCTAGCCAGTCTCCAGATCTCAACCCCATAGAAAACCTTTGGAGGGATTTGAAAGTCTGTGTTGCCCAGCAACCGGCCCAAAACATCACTGCTCTAGAGGAGATCTGCATGGAGGAATGGACCAACATACCACCAACAGTGTGTGCCAACCTTTTGAAGATTTACAGAAAATGTTTGACCTGTGTCATTGCCAACAAAGAGTATATAACAAAATATTGAGATCAACTTTTGTTAATGACCAAATACTTATTTTCCACCATAATTTGAAAAATAATCTTGCCAAATCAGCCAAGGTAATTTTCTGGATTTGTTTTCTCATTTTGACTCTCATAGTTGTGGTCTACCTATGATGTCAGTTACAGGCCTCTCTCATCTTTTTAAGTGGGAGAACTTGCACAATTGGTGGCTGACTAAATACTTTTTTTCCCCACTGTATACACATGCTATTACGCTATATGCATAGCAAAATTCCCTGGTGTAAAGCAAAACATATCAACATAACCCATTTTACATGTATGTGTGGCTCTGGGAACTTGTAGTTAGCATCCAGCGCTGTTCACCATGTTCTACCCAGCCGATTCCCCAAGGGTAGGGGGAAGTTATCTGTGATTGACAGTCACTACCCCATAGAAAGCTCTGATCCCAGCTTTTTAACCCTCATAATGCCTCAATCAATATAGATAACAGCTTCCCAAAAGAGGAGGCCTCTGTTGTTGATGATTGTCCCCATTGATCTGATGATTTTAATGGACAACCCTCAGGGTAACATAGGCCCCCAGGCTGTCCGCTGTGATCCCCAGAGGTATGTCCTAACAGCTTCCTATTCTTCTTCTAGAATATCAAGCATAGGCATTTTAAGTACTGAAAAACAATGTAAAAATATATATTCCCTGAAAAACAAACAGCTAGACCTTACACACGAACATCAGGGAGGCAGATGCAAAAGATAATGATCCCGGAATAGTTTAAAGGGTTGATATTGTTGACCCACCCATGGGTTAGGTCATCAATTATCAGATTGGTGGGGTCCAACACTCGACATCCACACTGATCAGCTGTTCTGGCAAGATGTAAGTATCTACAGAGCTGAACAACACAGCTCCATCATCCATTTAGTGACCACGGCAGGGTCCTGCAGATCCATATTCATATTCATTTACAGGAAGAGCAATTAATCTGTTAGAAGAGATATTCATTTGAATACAGAAAGACCTGCAGAAACCAGCAATGGTGACAAAACAGATAAAGGAGCAGTGCTGTTCAGCTTCAAGAACGTGTACATCTGGCCGATGGCAGAACTGATAAAAGCTGATCAGTGGAGGCGTTGAGTATCGGACCCCCAACAATCTGATATCGATGACCTACTCTATAGACGAGTCATCAATATCATTGTAGTGGACCGATCGCTTTAGATAAAAATATGAAAATATCCTGGAAAGAAATCTACAGAAAGAAAAAGTACAAAGTTTAATATGAAGACCTTAGTTCCGCAAATCAACAGTGCTAACCACTGAGCCACCCTGCCATCCTTCACAAATTATATATGTGATATTCTGCTATATAGTATGAGAATATTAGAAGTCACTATGCCCATATAAATATATGAGTGACTGTACATAGCGCATAGGACACCAAGGTGACTGAATATCCTGCATAATTTATAATAAGGGGTACTTTATTCCTTAAAATACATCTCTGATGCTGCAGAAGCTCTTCTTTATACAGAGGAGAAGCACTGCATTCAAGTCAATCAGTAGCTGGCCCCAGATGTCTAAATATTAGCTTTTGGGTCCCTCTTTCAATATCAGATTGGTATTGACAGCCAGTAAAGCAGCATGGTGGAGCCACAGAAGGAGTTGCACCAAGTGCCAAGATATAAAGAAGAGCAAAAATTGCGACCATAACCATGAGTTTGTCATTGGCTGCTACGCTCTGCGTAGGCAATGACCAAGATAACAAAGCTGAGCCGCTAATGAATGAAAACAGTATAGAATTACGTGCAGAGTATTGAGTAGATATGGGAGAATTTATTCAGGTAGAACTGAATTTTATATATTCTTAAGAATATGGATTTGTATTAATTCACTCCACACAAATTCAGCAAAATGGCGGCCAGTTAGCCACTATTTTGCTGAAATTTCAAAAAAAGGAAGTCAGACAATAAACAATAAAAGAAATTATAATAATACCTCACTGCTCACCTCTCCGGCTGCCTCACTCCTCACTGCCTGCCGTCCTGAGCGCACCTCTTCTTTCAGCTGACGCATACCGCATCTCTGGTGTCTTCACTCCAGAATGGTCTGCGCATCGTACAGTATGTTCGTGGAGCTCACTGCGCGTCATATGGTCACTGTGCATATTGTGACATCACGACGTGCAGGGACATCCCAGAATTGGTCACGGCCGGATGGTCCCATTCCAGAGTGAAAATAATGGAGATGTGGTACACAACTGCTGAAAAAAAAGAGACCCCAATGCCAAGTCGTGAAGAGTGGGGCAGGTGGAAAAGTGAATTGTGAGGCGAGTGTTAGCTTATTTTGCTTTTTGTCTTTTTTTACTTTTTATGTTTTCATTTATAATGCTCTGGAATCTGGAGACCCTAAAGCATAGTAAGGAACGTTCAATTCACAAAGAATAACTTCAATGCTAATCAAATTTCCCAGGAAAACCGGCCAATTTGGCAAATTCGAATTTGATCAGATCCTTTCATCTCTAGCATTGAATCAAGAGCTGCATTTATGTTTTTATACTTTTCTTATCCCCAGTTAGAGTTAGGAATAGCGTTAGGATTTTTGTAAGGATTTGGGGGCTGGTATTAGGACTAACCTTAGCATTAGGACTAGGCTTAGGGTTATAGTTAGGGTATGATCTGGTGTAACAAAATAGTTACATAAAAAAGTCAGAAAATTGTAATAAAAAAAGGAATAAAAAATATGTATCAATTTTATTTTAATTTTTTTCACATTGTATTTCTGATTTAAGGAAAAAATAGAGGGTCAAAATGAAAATTATAGTTACATCAGTATTTTCTTAAAAAAACAAGTGTTGGTAATAAGTAATTGAGTACTAGGCTGGTGAAAGGGAGTGCCAACGGCCTAAAAGCCAGAGGTCTCAAAACACTTGCCTTGACTTTAGCGCTGACAACCCCACCCTACGCCGCTCATACCATCCATGACGTGCCACATATGACGCTTGGGTTTTCTTATGTTGCAGAGAGGTTCTTCTGCAAGAAGCGAAAGTGTCTATGAAAAAGAAAACACAGAAATAGCTCACCTCGACACCCAAGGGAGCACATAGTAATGGGACCATTTATAGGTAGCTTCTTGTTTCCCTAGAGTAGTGCTTTTTTATCACCAACAAAATGAGATATTACATTAAAAATGATTTACAGAGCTGTCACGGGTAAACTTTCCATTGATGTGTATTTATATAATGTGTTTGTCAAGTGATACTTTGCCCAGTTGCTGCTCACTCCACGCTCATTGTGCTGCCATATTCTTATACACTAGTCTCAGACTACCCTCCAGTGTTCATGTGAACATATAGTACTCCGAGAGCTTCAGAAGTCCTACAACCTCTGCAAAGTGACTTAAGAAGCGTTTGATATTTATGATGTTATATATATATATATATATATATATATATATATATATATCTATATGAGAATGTTTAGATTGTGCTCTACACCTGTCTATTCCGCCTGATATAGGAAATGTATTTTTTGCTGAGCTGGTATGTTACTTATTATGAAGACAAGGTGATTTTTCATTGAAATTCATACATACTTTATAAAATCTGTCACCACTCTATTTTCTGCTTTAATTAGATGAAGCATTTACAAAGATTGATCTTGCATAAAAATACATATTGTATAGCGTTTGACCTGTTAACCTCCAATATCACAACCCCAGCTCTTATCGCCTGTCACTGAGACATATCTCTTTAATATTGCTACAGATAATTTATGGCGATGTCTATAAAATGCTTGCATACATAAAATCATAGTGAAAATCTATCTGTATGACATCCCCTGCCATATATTACAGCTATGCTCCTATGCATGGGCTGTGTATACCTGCCAGATAAATAATAGTTTAATACCCCATGTTAATAAAAATTGACTCTTAGATGTGTTTTTTTTTTTTATATATATATATAAAAAGGAAAACCACAAATAGTAACAAATGTATTCTTAATGATGGAAAGATGGTCACACAGAGATATTGGACATTTAAAAAGAAATTTCACATAACACAAATCCCCTTCCCATTGTTATCGTTATAAAACTACCAAACGAAGAATAGCATGGTAGGCAACAAGAACGACATTGTAGAATGAGACTACACACAGTTTATTAGGAGTTTGTGTGTGTAGTCTAGACCATGTGTTTGTAGTCTAGACTGTGTGTGTAGTTTAGACTGTATGCTTTGTAGTCTAGACCATGTGCGTGTGTGGTCTATGCTGTGTGTATAGTCTAGATCATGTGTGTGTAGTCTAGATCATGTGTGTGTAGTCTTGACTGTGTGTGTATTCTAGACCATGTGTGTAGTCTAGACTGTGTGTAGTCTAGACTGTGTGTGTAGTCTAGACTGTGCGTGTAGTCTAGAGGTGTGTAGTCTAGACTGTGAATGTAGTGTAGACTGTGTGTGTGCAGTCTAGACCATGTGTGTATTCTAGACTGTGTGTGTAGTCTAGACTGTGTGTGTAATCTAGAGTGTGTGTAGTCTAGACGTGCGTGTATAGTCTAGACTGTGTGTGTAGTCTAGACCATGTGTGTAGTCTAGACTGTGTGTGGGTAGTCTAGATGGTGTGTGCGTAGTCTAGACTGTGTGTGCATGTAGTCTAGCCTGTGTGTGTGTAACCTAGACTCTGTGTGTGTGTGTGTGTGTGTGTATAGTATAGACTACACTACACACAGTTGTTTTGGAATTTATATGTGTGTGGTCTAGACTGTATGTATGTAGTCTAGATTGTATGTGTGCAGTCTAGATGTTGTGTGTGTAGTCTAGACTATGTGTGCGTGTAGTCTAGCCTGTGTGTGTGTGTAACCTAGACTCTGTGTGTGTGTGAGTGTGTGTGTGTATAGTATAGACTACACTACACACAGTTGTTTTGGAATTTATATGTGTGTGGTCTAGACTGTATGTATGTAGTCTAGATTGTATGTGTGCAGTCTAGATGATGTGTGTGTAGTCTAGACTGTGTGCGAGTCTAGATGTTGTGTGTTTAACCTAGACTACACTACACACAGTTACTTTGGAATTTATGAATTTATGTGTGTGGGGGTCTAGACTGTATGTATGTAGTCTAGATTGTGTGTGTAGTCTTGACTGTATGTATGTAGTCTAGACTGTGTGTGTAGTCTAGACTGTATGTATGTAGTCTAGATTGTGTGTGTAGTCTAGACTGTATGTATGTAGTCTGGATTTTGTATGTAGTCTAGACTGTGTTTGTGTAGTCTAGATGTTGTGTGTGCAACCTAGACTAAACTACACACAGTTACTTTGGAATTTATGAATTTATGTGTGTGGGGGTCTAGACTGTATGTATGTAGTCTAGATTGTGTGTGTAGTCTTGACTGTATGTATGTAGTCTAGACTGTGTGTGTAGTCTAGACTGTATGTATGTAGTCTAGATTGTGTGTGTAGTCTAGACTGTATGTATGTAGTCTGGATTGTGTATGTAGTCTAGACTGTATGTATGTAGTCTAGATTGTGTGTGTAATCTAGACTGTATGTATGTAGTCTGGATTGTGTATGTAGTCTAGACTGTATGTATGTAGTCTAGATTGTGTGTGTAGTCTAGACTGTATGTATGTAGTCTGGATTGTGTGTGTAGTCTAGACTGTATGTATGTAGTCTAGACTGTGTATGTAGTCTAGACTGTATGTATGTAGTCTAGATTGTGTGTAGTCTAGACTGTATGTATGTAGTCTGGATTGTGTGTGTAGTCCAGACTGTATGTATGTAGTCTAGATTGTGTGTATAGTCTAGACTGAATGTATGTAGTCTGGATTGTGTGTGTAGTCTAGACTGTATGTATGTAGTCTGGATTGTGTGTGCAGTCTAGACTGAATGTATGTAGTCTGGATTGTGTATGTAGTCTAGATTGTGTGTGTAATCTAGACTGTATGTATGTAGTCTGGATTGTGTATGTAGTCTAGACTGTATGTATGTAGTCTAGACTGAATGTATGTAGTCTGGATTGTGTGTGTAGTCTAGACTGTATGTATGAAGTCTAGATTGTGTGTGTAGTCTAGACTGTATGTATGTAGTCTGGATTGTGTATGTAGTCTAGACTGTATGTATGTAGTCTAGATTGTGTGTGTAATCTAGACTGTATGTATGTAGTCTGGATTGTGTATGTAGTCTAGACTGTATGTATGTAGTCTAGATTGTGTGTGTAGTCTAGACTGTATGTATGTAGTCTGGATTGTGTGTGTAGTCTAGACTGTATGTATGTAGTCTAGACTGTGTATGTAGTCTAGACTGTATGTGTGTAGTCTAGATTGTGTGTAGTCTAGACTGTATGTATGTAGTCTGGATTGTGTGTGTAGTCCAGACTGTATGTATGTAGTCTAGATTGTGTGTATAGTCTAGACTGAATGTATGTAGTCTGGATTGTGTGTGTAGTCTAGACTGTATGTATGTAGTCTGGATTGTGTGTGCAGTCTAGACTGAATGTATGTAGTCTGGATTGTGTATGTAGTCTAGACTGTATGTATGTAGTCTAGATTGTGTGTGTAATCTAGACTGTATGTATGTAGTCTGGATTGTGTATGTAGTCTAGACTGTATGTATGTAGTCTAGACTGAATGTATGTAGTCTGGATTGTGTGTGTAGTCTAGACTGTATGTATGTAGTCTAGATTGTGTGTGTAGTCTAGACTGTATGAATGTAGTCTGGATTGTGTGTGTAGTCCAGACTGTATGTATGTAGTCTAGATTGTGTGTGTAGTCTAGACTGAATGTATGTAGTCTGGATTGTGTGTGTAGTCTAGACTGTATGTATGTAGTCTGGATTGTGTGTGCAGTCTAGACTGAATGTATGTAGTCTGGATTGTGTATGTAGTCTAGACTGTATGTATGTAGTCTAGATTGTGTGTGTAATCTAGACTGTATGTATGTAGTCTGGATTGTGTATGTAGTCTAGACTGTATGTATGTAGTCTAGACTGAATGTATGTAGTCTGGATTGTGTGTGTAGTCTAGACTGTATGTATGTAGTCTAGAATGTGTGTGTAGTCTAGACTGAATGTATGTAGTCTATATTGTGTGTGTAGTCTAGACTGTATGTATGTAGCCTAGACTGTGTGTGTAGTCTAGACTGTATGTATGTAGTCTAGATTGTGTGTGTAGTTAAGACTGTATGTATGTAGTCTGGATTGTGTGTGTAGTCTAGACTGTATGTATGTAGTCTAGATTGTGTGTGCAGTCTAGACTGAATGTATGTAGTCTGGATTGTGTGTGTAGTCTAGGCTATATGTATGTAGTCTAGACTGTGTGTAGTCTAGATTGTATGTATGTAGTCTAGAATGTGTGTGCAGTCTAGACTGTATGTATGTAGTCTAGATTGTGTGTGTAGTCTAGACTGTATGTATGTAGTCTAGATTGTGTGTGTAGTCTAGACTGAATGTATGTAGTCTGGATTGTGTGTGTAGTCTAGACTGTATGTATGTAGTCTAGACTGTGTGTGTAGTCTAGATTTTATGTATGTAGTCTAGAATGTGTGTGTAGTCTAGAATGTATGTATGTAGTCTAGACTGTGTGTGTAGTCTAGACTGTATGTATGTAGTCTAGATTGTGTGTGTAGTCTAGACTGTATGTATGTAGTCTAGACTGTGTGTGTAGTCTAGACTGTATGTATGTAGTCTAGATTGTGTGTGTAGTCTAGACTGTATGTATGTAGTCTGGATTGTGTGTGTAGTCTAGACTGTATGCATGTAGTCTAGATTGTGTGTGTGTAGTCTAGACTGAATGCATGCAGTCTAGATTGTGTGTGTAGTCTAGACTGTATGTATGTAGTCTAGACTGTGTGTGTAGTCTAGACTGTATGTAGTCTAGATTGTGTGTGTAGTCTAGACTGTATGTATGTAGTCTGGATTGTGTGTGTAGTCTAGACTGTATGTATGTAGTCTAGATTGTGTGTGTAGTCTAGACTGAATGTATGTAGTCTGGATTGTGTGTGCAGTCTAGACTGAATGTATGTAGTCTGGATTGTGTATGTAGTCTAGACTGTATGTATGTAGTCTAGATTGTGTGTGTAATCTAGACTGTATGTATGTAGTCTGGATTGTGTATGTAGTCTAGACTGTATGTATGTAGTCTAGACTGAATGTATGTAGTCTGGATTGTGTGTGTAGTCTAGACTGTATGTATGTAGTCTGGATTGTGTGTGTAGTCTAGACTGTATGTATGTAGTCTAGACTGTGTGTGTAGTCTAGACTGTATGTAGTCTAGATTGTGTGTGTAGTCTAGACTGTATGTATGTAGTCTGGATTGTGTGTGTAGTCTAGACTGTATGTATGTAGTCTAGATTGTGTGTGTAGTCTAGACTGTATGTATGTAGTCTGGATTGTGTGTGTAGTCTAGACTGTATGTATGTAGTCTAGATTGTGTGTGTAGTCTAGACTGTATGTATGTAGTCTAGACTGTGTGTGTAGTCTAGATTGTATGTATGCAGTCTAGAATGTGTGTGTAGTCTAGACTGTATGTATGTAGTCTGGATTGTGTGTGTAGTCTAGACTGTATCTATGTAGTCTAGATTGTGTGTGTAGTCTAGACTGAATCTATGTAGTCTGGATTGTGTGTGTAGTCTAGACTGTATGTATGTAGTCTAGACTGTGTGTGTAGTCTAGATTGTATATATGTAGCCTAGAATGTGTGTGTAGTCTAGACTGAATGCATGTAGTCTGGATTGTGTGTGTAGTCTAGACAGTATGTATGTAGTCTAGATTGTGTGTAGTCTAGACTACACCCAGTTTATTTAGAGTTTGTGTAGTATGGTGACAATGCACGGGAATTGACAGCAAATGCTCAGTTCTCCTGCAGCGCCACCAAAGGAGAAAAGAAGCATGACACAATTGTTAATAAAGGTAAATCAGCTATTTTTCTAAATCACTGAAATGCTCTGTCTTCTCCAGAGTGAGAAAAACGCTCCTTGTATCTGCTCTGCTAAAGCTCATAAAGAGGGGGGAGCTGAAAGAGTGACCCCCCCACCTATATTATCTTTCAATTAATAGCATCTTGGTTTTCCATGCCAGACAATCTCATTCATTAGTTATGTTTTTCTTTATTCTATTTCTTTATTCGTTCTGGAATAACTTTTAGATTTAAAATTTAAACCAAAAATTTTGTTCTATTTAATTTAACATATTTTATTTTTTCAGAAATGCTGTTGCTCATCGTCAGTCCTTGAGAAGATGTTTGTGCAGTGAGGCTGTTTATAGGGCTTGGCTTTACACTTCACAACACAATCACACCTGCAGGTTAGGCAAGGAGAATGGCTTAGACGGTAAGAAGGGTGTAGTCCTTTCTTCAATACAATATAAAAGGAGGAAGATCGCGTATATGTTATGGACTAACAGCTCGGTCTAAACTTGTCAAGTGCAGTCACTTTGTCTCAAAACAAAAAAAGCTTCTTTAATCCGGCTTTACTTTATGAGATTAATGCTTTTCTCACTGGGTAAATTAACACTTCTTTGCATGGAATGGGCAGAAATACGCACAGTAGTGTTGAGAATGGCAATACCCAACAAGCTTTGTGCTGAAAACTGACTTAATCATGCTGCTTTATACAATGCATGTCGCTAATAAAATCAGCAATTATTTACATTAGAATGACTTTTTTTACATTTTAGATTGTTCTAATTTATTCATAGATATGAGAAATAGATGTGAGATAGATGCAGGGGAAGACACACCTTGGACGCAACTTGTGCAGCTGCACAGGGTTCTGATAGGTTAGGGGGCCCATGGTCATCGTAAAAGCACTTTCCTACTATCAACTAGATCACTCATAAGCAGAGGCAGACATAGACAGAACTGGGCTCCTATGTAAGAGCAGCCCAATAGTTGGTCATAAGGCGCCCCTCTTCTGTTACAGAAGTTGTTGTGGTTTCCTCAGTAGACGTGCTCTCTGTTTTACCTCTTGGGCCTCTGTATGGCTGCACAGATTGCACCAATGGTGGGTCTGCTTCTATTTGTAAGAGCATAAGCTAATAAACTTCATAGCTTACATTTGCTGGTGTTTGGTAGAAGTGACTAGGCATATTATGATGAGCTATACAGTGGATGGATGGACTGAAGGATTGGTGGATGGATGGACTGATGGATTGGTGGATGGACAGATGGATGGAAGGATAAATGGATAGGTGGGTGGACTGATGGACAGAAAGACAAATTGGTGTATTATGATAAGCTATAGTTTTAAGAGGGGTGCCCTATACAGCTCTTGAACAGGGGCACTCTAATGTCTGGGTATACTCCTGGATGGATGGATGGTTCGATGGATGGATGGGTGATGGATGCATGGATGCATGGAAGGATGGATGCATGGAAGGATGGATGGATGGATGGATGCATGGATGAATGGACGGATGTGTGATGGATGGATGGATGCATGGATGAATGGACGGATGTGTGATGGATGGATGGATTGGTGGATGGATGGCTTGTTGATCGGATGGATCAGTCAGTGGATGGATGGCCAGAATCACAGGTGCATTATGGTGTGCTATGGAAAAAGGTGACCTATACAGCTCTTGAACAGAGGCCCTTTATTGTCTTTGTCGGCAGATGGATGGATGGATGGAGGGGTATATTGGTGGATGGACAGATGCGTAGATAGACAGATAGATACATAGTATTTCTTATTACAATATTTTGTACTCAGAAAATCTCAATTTCCCCCAAAAAATGATTAATTACCTATTTGATTTTATGACACTATTATAATAATGTAATGAAGATAAATATATATTTGCACATTTTTGTATATATAAACCTGCATGAATGATATTTTGTATATTACAATATTACATACCTGAAAACATAAACAAAATGTAATAATTTAAATCATTTAAATCATTTATATGTAACATTGGCCTTTAATTCCAATTTTTATTAGTATAATTATTCACCTTCATATTTTGTTTTTATTATGTATACCCCTTTTCACATGTAAAGTGCCATTGAATAAATGGCACTATAGTAATAAATAATAGTAACAATAATATGCAGTTCACATATGTACATATATTTATATATGTATACACACACACACACATACACACACATTCATGCACATGTACACGCTCCGAGGCAGTACGGAGTGATCTCGGACTATTGTGTAAGTGCTGCCGACTACCTTAATCGTTTTTCTTTAGGCTTAGGTTAACTTTAGAAATCCCCTCTCATTTGAAAATGTGTCACTACTTGTTGCGGGAATGATCAAGCGCTTTGAAGCCGGGATCCGATTACGTATTTGGCATCCCCTTGTATTCTCTTGATTGCAGTTTATTTTCAGTTTCACATCACATTTCTCCGGCCTTCCCACGCCACTGCCTGAAAACAATTTGAACATATAAACTCATGTCAGACTTTGGATTAATACCGGGCTACAGGAAAATCAGAATGCGCCATTCTAACGAGTTGTCAGGTGGTCTATGATTATGATGAATTTCATTCTCCGGTTGACACATTTTCAAATGTTAATGTTCTCTGGAGGAATAAACTGTGGTCTAATGATTGAAATAATGGATTAGGAGGTGAGAATTCAGCTTATTATAGTTTCAGACCTTGGCACTCGCTGGATGTAGGTGCGAGGTTACGCTCTCTCCGGATAGATATAATTATGATCACATAATGAAGAGAGGTTGGAGGATACGGGATTATGAAGAGGGTTTGAATCAGAAGGAATAGAAACTCCTTCATCAATGCGAAACAATGGTTAATCAAATGCTTCATATAGCGGCGGTCACAAATTACTCCGAGACCGCAATTCTTTGTGAAATATAATATGAGGCTTATCATGAATGCTTAACTTAAGCGAACTACGACTTGAACTCTGCGCTCCTCCCTGAAGCTATTTTCCTAAAGAAATAAAGAGGATGAACAAGAGGAACTGGTCGAGTCAAAGCAACATGTCATACAAGTTAAACAGAAAAAAAAAAAAAAACAAGGAGATTTGCTCTTATAAACCACAAGGTACTAATAAGGATTTTCTTTTCTTTTTTTTTTCCCCTTCAGTTGAGAGAAGACAGATAAATTCCGATGACGTGGCCGGGAGGAAATGTCCATTTATCGTCCGACTCGTATGAAAGTGATTAGCTTTTTAATTCAACGTATAACAAATGTTTGGCCAAATATGTCCGACTTTTGACGTTTCTGTTCAAATAGGACAAGAGGAAGCGGCTAAAAAATAAATTGCGGGTGAACGGCGCGGATATGGCCGGGTTACTGTTATCTGATTCCATTTATCAGATTAAATATTTATTTACATAAAAATCGCACACATTTTAAAGGGTTTTTTTTTATCTAAACCAAAACATTTAGTAAAAAAAAAGCAGCTGTATAAATATTAACCCCTTCGCAACCATGTAATGTAAATACATATTGGTGCAGAGGGAATATAGAGCAGGCTCAGTAGCTGAGCCTACACCCTACATGGCAGGCACCGGCTCTGTTGTTTAGCCTGTAGCTGCCTCTGACAGCAGCAGACAGAGCTAATCCTATCGCTTCTGCTTAATCTCTCAACCTAATCCATTACTGACCTGACTTTTTTTGGTTCGTTTTATCTCTTTCGATTTTTTTTCTCTTTCATCTAAGAGCTATATATGGGCACTTTTTTGTGGAATAAGTTGTAGTTTACAATGATTATATTCATTTTACCAAACAATGCACTGGAAAACAGGAAAAAAAATTCCAAGTACAGTGAAAGTGCAAAAAAAAAATCCAATTCCACCAGTGATTTTTCATTTCAATAGATATTTATTTATTTTTCCAAACAAAAAAATAACAACAATCCACCATTGATTTTTGAGTTTTGTCTTTACGGCATGCTAAACATGACTTTGCAGCATAATTCACCTGGTCAGTACAATTACGGCAATACCAAACGTGTCCTTTTTTATTAATTTAGTGGTGAACAAAAGTTCTGTAATTTGCAAATAAAAAATGTGCCGCCATTTACTGAAACTCATAACTTTTTATTTTTCAATTAATAATAAGGACATGTTTTTTGTGCCATGAGTTGATGATTTTATTGATATTATTTGGGGGTACATATCCCCTTTCGACCTCTTCTACTTGTATTTTTTGGGGGTGGAAGTGCGGTGACTGAAAAATATCAGTTCTGCTGTCCTTATTTATTTTTCTTTCTGTGCTTAACATATGGTTCAAATACTTTGGATTTTGTTAGATTCAACTTTTGTCGGATAGTATGATACCAAATATGATTATTTTAAAAATATTTTAATTCATTGTTGATGGGACAAAATGAGTGTGATTTATACTTTTATCTATTTTTTTATGACCTGTTTTTGTCTCCCTTTTATTTTGTAAATCGCGTATACTATATACTACAACACTTTAATATTATAGTTTATAGTAAAGTCTTGGTTCACCTGTGAAGCTTAGGGTCCCCTTTTCACATAGCGACGCACCAGCGATCCCGACAACGATACGACCAGGTAAGGATCGCTGGTGCGTCGCTAAATGATCGCTAGTAAGATGTCAAACAGGCAGATCTCTTTAACGACGCACCAGCAATCCCGACAACGATACGACCTGGTAAGGATCGCTGGTGCGTTGTCACACAGCAGCTATTCTGAACGATTCCAGCCTGCGTCCCTGAGTTCTGCTTCGCCAAAGAGGTTGCTCATCGACGTCAAACACAGCGATGCATGCTGGTCAGCGGGATGCCGACGATGAAAAAATGGCCCAGGACATTCGAGCACGATCAGCAATATCCAGTGGGGGGGCCGGTCACTGCTATGAGTCACATGTAGCGAAATCGCAGGCGAGATTGCTGTTGCGTCACAAAATCGGTGACGTATTAGCGATCTAGCTATGTGCGACGGGGCCTTTAGTCTGTGGCTGAGCTTCACAGAAAGACCACCATAGTGCTTGTGGGGGCCTTCACCATGTCCACAGCAGCCATTGTAACCCATTAGTTCCTTGTGATCGCTGGCAGGAGCGGTGTGTGCAATTGTGTCCTTTGAATGCCGCTGTCTGAGATTGACAGTAGAGTAAAAAAAATTAAACTGCAGAAATTGGAGCAAACTCCTGTTGCTGCAGTTACCGGTAGATGCTGGCTACGTATTACAGCCACATATGATGCAGGCTCAGGTCCAGAGCCGGATTTATACTTTCATTAGCAAACTATGATGAAAATGTAGGTTATAGATTGTTAATAAGCTAAATGCTGCTCTCAATCTCTGACAGCAGCATTTTATTGGTGCAAAAGTGTGACTGTTTTTGCTTCTCAACAACACAAACCAGGGGTACCGATAGTTTGATGCGCAAAGGACTGGAGGACCCATTGTCGCCACCTTAGTGCTCCTGTGAAGCCCCAACGCGGGTCATTATTTCCACTGTATACTGTAATACTGAAATACATAAAGCATCAAATGAATGTACGTTTAAGTCCCCTAGGGCAGGGGTCCCCAACCACCGGTCTGCGGCCCAGGACCGGGCCGTTGGGGTTCTTTTGCCGGTCCGCGGTGCTGCCGCAGACCAGCAGTAAATACTGACAGCGTGCTCTGCGGCGGCTGTTCATTATCGCTGGGGTGAGTCGCACATACAGGCGGGAACACGCTGACATTGTTATGTGTCAGCGCTGTCTGTGGGCAGGGAACAAGCACTCTGCTTTCCCGCCCATGGTCATAGTAACCCTGCAGCCGTGGCCCGACTGAAGCAGCAGGGAATGAAGAGAGGAAGAGAGGTTTTTTTTTGTATATATGTATATGTGTGTGTGTGTTTACAGTTGTGGCCAAAAGTATTGACACCCCTGCAATTCTGTCAGATAATACTCAGTTTCTTCCTGAAAATGACTGCAAACACAAATTCTTTGGTATTATTATCTTCATTTAATTTGTCTTAAATGAAAAAACACAAAAAGAATTGTCCTAAAGCCAAATTGGATATAATTCCACACCAAACATAAAAAAGAGGGACAAAAGTATTGGCACTGTTCGAAAAATCATGTGATGCTTCTCTAATTTGTGTAATTAACAGCACCTGTAACTTACCTGTAGCACCTAACAGGTGTTGGCAATAACTAAATCACACTTGCAGCCAGTTGACATGGATTAAAATTGACTCAACCTCTGTCCTTAATTTGTCTTAAATGAAAAAACACAAAAGAGAATGAAGCAAAAAGCAAAACATTGATCATTTCACACAAAACTCCAAAAATGGGTCAGACAAAAGTATTGGCACCCTCAGCCTAATACTTGGTTGCACAACCTTTAGCCAAAATAACTGCGACCAACCGCTTCTGGTAACCATCAATGAGTTTCTTACAATGCTCTGCTGGAATTTTAGACCATTCTTCTTTGGCAAACTGCTCCAGGTCCCTGATATTAGAAGGGTGCCTTCTCCAAACTGCCATTTTTAGATCTCTCCACAGGTGTTCTATGGGATTCAGGTCTGGACTCATTGCTAGCCACCTTAGAAGTCTCCAGTGCTTTCTCTCAAACCATTTTCTAGTGCTTTTTGAAGTGTGTTTTGGATCATTGTCCTGCTGCAAGACCCATGACCTCTGAGGGAGACCCAGCTTTCTCACACTGGGCCCTACATTATGCTGCAAAATTTGTTGGTAGTCTTCAGACTTCATAATGCCATGCACATGGTCAAGCAGTCCAGTGCCAGAGGCAGCAAAGCAACCCCAAAACATCAGGGACCCTCCGCCATGTTTGACTGTAGGGACCGTGTTCTTTTCTTTGAATGCCTCTTTTTTTCTCCTGTAAACTCTATGAACTCTATGTTGAGGCCTTTGCCCAAAAAGCTCTACTTTTGTCTCATCTGACCAGAGAACATTCTTCCAAAACGTTTTAGGCTTTTTCAGGTAATTTTTGGCAAACTCCAGCCTGGCTTTTTTATGTCTCAGGGTAAGAAGTGGGGTCTTCCTGGGTCTCCTACCTTACAGTCCCTTTTCATTCAGACGCCGACGGATAGTACGGGTTGACCCTGTTGTACCCTCGGACTGCAGGGCAACTTGAACTTGTTTGGATGTTAGTCGAGGTTCTTTATCCAACATCCGCACAATCTTGCGTTGAAATCTCTTGTCAATTTTTATTTTCCGTCCACATCTAGGGAGGTTAGCCACAGTGCCATGGGCTTTAAACTTCTTGATGACACTGCGCACGGTAGACACAGGAGCATTCAGGTCTTTGGAGATGGACTTGTAGCCTTGAGATTGCTCTTGTTTCCTCACAATTTGGTTTCTCAAGTCCTCAGACAGTTCTTTGGTCTTCTTTCTTTTCTCCATGCTCAATGTGGTACACACAAAGACACAGGACAGAGGTTGAGTCAACTTTAATCCATGTCAACTGGCTGCAAGTGTGATTTAGTTATTGGCAACACCTGTTAGGTGCCACAGGTAAGTTACAGGTGCTGTTAATTACACAAATTAGAGAAGCATCACATGATTTTTCGAACAGTGCCAATACTTTTGTCCACCCTCTTTTTTATGTTTGGTGTGGAATTATGTCCAATTTGGGTTTAGGACAATTCTTTTTGTGTTTTTTCATTTAAGACAAATTAAATGAAGGTAATAATACCAAAGAATTTGTGTTTGCAATCATTTTCAGGAAGAAACTGAGTATTATCTGACAGAATTGCAGGGGTGTCAATACTTTTGGTCACAGCTGTATGTATGTGTGTATCTATATGTGTGTATCTGTGTGTATGTATGTGTGTATGTTTGTATCTGTGTATGTATGTGTTTTTATTTGTGTGTGTATCTGTGCATGTATGTGTATGTATATGTGTATCTGTGTGTGTATACTGTATGCGTGTATGTATGTGTGTATCTATGTGTATCTATGTATGTATGTGTGTATCTATGTGTATCTATGTATGTGTGTATGTATGTGTGTTTATCTGTGTATGTGTGTGTGTATGTATGTGTGTTTATCTGTGTATGTGTGTTTATCTGTATGTGTATGTATGTGTGTGTTTATCTGTGTATGTGTATCTGTGTGTGTATATATGTGTATGTATATATATATAGTCCCCTCCGCCCCACCTTCACCCCGCAGGGCCATGGAAGAATGGTCTTGCTGGAAGCCGGTCCCTGGTGCAAAAAAGGTTGGGGACCACTGCCCTGGGGGAACTAAAAAAATAAAGTCAAAATTAACTAAAAAAAAAGATTTAAAACTTAAAAACCATAAAAAATTAATTGGCTCTTTTCCCAATTCAAAAGTAAGGAAGTAAAGCAAATAAACATATTTATTGTTCAATCCATAAAGGTTCAATATATGAAAATATAAAATTAATTAGCCCATACAGTAAACACTGTAAAGGGAAAATAAATTAAAATATCAGAATTTAATTTTTTTGGTAACCACTCCTTAAAAAATGCAATATACGGTAAAGCTATCAAAATATCATACATAGCCCAAATTAGCATCAATAAACACAAAAGCTTGACAGAAACCTATTTTATATTTTTTTTTTTAGCTATGATTTTCTTTATCCACTAAAGTATTAAAAAAAAGATAAAACTTTGGCATTGCTGTTATTATACTGGCTTGATGAAAGTGCAAAAAAATGAAAAATGGTTTGGCCATGAAGGCATTAAGAGTAAGTATTGCTGTCGCAGAATTTCCGCACCATGTGCCGCCTTATGGGGCCTCCATAACACTATAATGACACCGTTTTATCTTGATGGATTAATTATGGATCTGTAAGAAAAAAAAAACTTGGTATGAAATCATAGTTACAATATGGGCCGCTAAATTTGTACATTTAAAAAATTCCTACTGTCCAAATTACATTTTTATGTTACTTAAGTTTTTCTTTAAAATATTTTGGGTATATTTATTTTTATTTTTCAATTCACAATCTGTATTAAAAGAAAAAAATTAAAAATTTTGCAATTTTCACACTGGCCACTAGGAGTATTCTAGAGTCACACTTCCTGTCCTTTCAGGAAATCCACATGTACTGCACATTAACAGCAATAGGCCAGTGAGAAAATTACAATATTTCAATTTTTCTTAATGTTGATTGTGATTTGAAAATAGAAACATTGAAAAAATGATTTAAAAATGCATATATCACAAAATTTTGATAAAAATAGGTCATTTTCTGGTGACGCTAAAGGAGGAGAGCCCAATTAGTGCAGAGGGGCCTTTTACGCTTAGTGTCACCTTATGGGTAACATGCATGGAATGTCGTGTATATAAGGCTACTGTCTATCGCATAAGTCATTGCATTTTCTTGGCAACTGCACTGAACATAAAGCTTAAAGGGGGGTCTGTTTGCACAGAATGTCTGTTCAAATCAAGTACTGGGCCTCTGGGCACCATTGGCGTGGCCAAACATTTAAGTACACCTTGGCAACTACCTGTTTTCCCTCCCACCCCTGTCTTCTTTGATTGACAGCCCTGGATTTATAGAGCTAGCAAAAGGCAGAGATAGATGGAAAACAAGTAGGTGGTTTGGGCAGCATGAATAGAGTGACAGATTTCCTTTAAGTCTAAGGGGTAATATTTCTCCATGTGTAGAGCCACATGCCTGGCATACCAGTGTAAGGAGACTTTTAGGACATGCAATCCTCCTCTGTGAAATTGTCTTGTCCTTGAGGAAGAGGACTTGAACTCTTGTGCCACCTATTGGAAGTAGCAATCATTAAAAGTCAATATTAACCCTTTAGCTAGTCAGGCATGTCACTCTCTACATGGATAAAAGTTACCCCTTAGGCACCAGTCAAAGGCTTCTAACACAGCCAAATCAGATCTCATGCTTTGCACTGATGAGGGGTAGTACCCCGAAACACGTGTCTGTAAATTAAAACTCTGATTTGGCTTTTATCCTAAGTCATATAGCAAGGTGGCGCTAAAGTTCATATCCTCTTCCTCTCTGAAGAGACAATTTGCATATCTAAGTTCCCTTTACACAAGATGTGAATAGTCTTACAGATGTGTACCATATGGAGCTATAATATGGGAGACATTAATCAAAAGTTCTGACCTTCGGCACTGGTGTATACTTTCACTATCATAATAACAATGTCATGTTTATGAGACGTCAGAGTCCGGTGAGGGTTTTACGATGAATGTGATATTATCCATGTCATAACTGAGCTTGTAAATGAAATTGGAGAGTGGTACGCTGTTCTACAAAACATGTTCTCAACTTACCCTGACCATGAAATCCACTGTACTGCCTCCATATACAGCACTGAAAAGTAGCAGCGTTCACGGGCAGTCAGTCTACCCGCAGACTTACAACAAATCACACAATATCTATGGGTTCTATTATAAATTGTATGTGCCTGAATGACTGGGTAAGAAACATATGGTCCCAAATATGGACCCAGAAATGATGGAATCTGTAGGTTGTTGAATGTATAAAAGAGGATAACATAAGTTATTATATTGTACAACAATCAGGTTATTCCTCACTCTGTACCCAAAGTCTGGTCCTTACCTGCCTAGTACACAGCATAGCTGACAAGCTTGACAAAGAACGAGTGTTCGAAACGCGTCGCTCGCTGACCATCCTGTCCTTGATTTTTTTAAACTTTGATGGAATAAAGACAAGTTTTGATATTTTACCAGAAGCTAGAACTCCCTTCTTCTTTTCTACTAGCTATTAGAACACTACATGTCCTATTTTCATAAGGACTATATTCCCTACAGGGCTGCATGCTTAGTTTATACTGGCAGTATGGGTTTGGGTGAGGGTCCCATAGTATGCATCAGTATCTATCAGATATGTAGGACATATATTGAATATAAAAGTGTCACTTAAGGGGGTTTTACACTGAGCGATATCGCTAGCAATATCGCTAAAACGTCACTGGTTTTGTGACGTTATAGCGATATTGCTAGCGATATCGCTATGTGTGATACTTACCAGCGACCGGCTCCCCCGCTGTCCATCGCTGATCGCGCAAGAATGTCCGGCTCCATTTCTCGTTGGGCGCTTCCTGCTGAGACTTCCTGCTGTGACGACGAGCGACGCTGGACGCGGGCGGGAGGACGCAGGATCGCTGTGTGTGAATGGTAAGTATCGTGCGCTGCGTCGCTGCTGCATCGCTGTGAGATCTTTCTGTATGAAAGCTCACTAGCGATCATTTAGCGATGCACCAGCGATCCTGGCCGGGTCGGATCGCTGGTTGGATCGCTGGTGCATCGCTAAATGTAAAAGGGCCTTTATGTAAGAAGCAGAAAGAACAACCCAATTGTTATCGAAACAATCTTTTGGCAACAAATGATACCATGTTCATAGCCAATTTTTTTTTTTTATCATAAGGAGACAAGCTCATGGAACTAATGTATTATGAAGGAACGATTACAATATCTATTTCAGCCAATTTGGGGAATATCCTTCGGCAATTTATGTCACAAGTAAAATTAAATATACTAAACAAGAACAAGGTCAGCGAAAACAGCGACCACAAAGCCAGCAAATCTCCAAACAAAAGGGCAATGTCAAAGCTTCTCTACGAATGTTACTAATTAACTAACTGTAATAAAGGGAAAGTCGGGAGGGCACTCGTTGTTTTGTGGCTCTGGGATGTTTCATCTCCTGGTATTTATTGCTTTTTAAGAAGCTTACGACTCATCTTTTCTTTAAAAAGTTATTTTAAGGAGCCGGACTGTTTCTGGGCAAAACAAACTCTCCGAATAAAACACTCTGTGAAATCCCATCTCTTGTAAAATCTTACTGCTTTGTAAAATTTCTCTGGTAAACAATGTAAAAACGGAGGGTTGTCCCGATGCCCATTTCTCTGAGTATATTCTGCTTATCTTGATTTGCACGAGCGATCACATGCCCCTGTGTGCACGGAAGGTACAATCCCTATTTATATTTGTAGATTACTAGAAAGATAATAGTATTTATGTTTTTTTTAATTACATTGACTATTTAGTATCATAGCATCGCACTCACCATAGAAATCTATAATGGGAGAAAGCCCATTAACAACCAGTGTGTCTTGGTCTTAAATGGGTAGAGACTTTTTAATAATTTTGTTCACATGGCAGTAAAAAAAATTCCTTTTTTCATTATTTCAATTTTTTTAAGTTCTAATATTTTCCATTTTTTTTACACCATAAATTTAAGCGCGTGGGTTTTTCATGTTGTTTTGTGTTTTAATATATAAACCGTATATTTGTACTAAGTCTCAGGAGATTGTGGTGGCATTGGTGGTTTTTGGATTCTTTTTCTACTTGTCCTCCATGTTGTCATAAAAAATCTGTAGGAACATTTAGAGGGATTGTGTGATCAGAAAATGACCTATTGTTTGAATCAGGTTTTTGTGTTAAATGCATTGTTAAAAATAATAGACATTTTGTTTCCATATCACAATCTGTATTTTAAAGAAAATTTAAATATTGCAGTTTTCACACTGGCCGTTAAGGCTTTTTTGCACTTACCTTTTTGCATTCTTCCTGTTGTTTTAGGAAATCTAAATGGACATTAGCACCAACAGACTAACTCAGACCCCATCTTTTGTATCGCAGCATCAAATGTACAAGTGCAAAAGTCTTTATTAAGGGAGGATGTGAAAAGTATTGAAGATATAATTTCATGCCAATCCTTTATATACTATGTGGCATGGGACTATAAGACCCCTTCAGTGTTCAGCTAACTCAGCTGGGGCGTCAAGCCTTAAAGGCTATGAGTGATAGATCTCATACCTTGAGTCACCTCAGAGCAGAAGAAAAGGATTGCTTGCCTTGTGGTTCGTAACCATGAGGTCTAACTGCTTTGTTGAGTCAGCTATGATTTCATAAGGAGAATATGGACTTACTGTATGTCCTGGCCACACCGGTTATATTTCCGAAATCCTCAGAACATGGCGGATGCCCGACCGGGTTTTGACCCATTCTAGCACCCAGGGGTATGGATATACATAGAACAGACAGTAGAAACCAGATAGAAAAGCTGTGTTTGGTAATAACATGTAGTAATGGCCCAGCTGGATCTGATGGCACCAGAACCGCTGCCCTAGAACCGTCCAGAAAGGATTTAAGATCTTTTAGGTTTTGGAGTTTGCAGCTGCAGAAGCAAGGTGAAGAGATTTAGATTCAGCTCACAGGGAAGGAGGGGAGTGACCCAAAGGGAATAAAGGCCACGTAGTCGCCCTCTCTGTGTTGCATGCAGTCCACTTTAGAAGTGGAGGCCGCGTTGAGTAGCGTGCTGAGAAGGGACCAAGTAGACAGCTGGCAGCCCATGCCCCCTGTGGCCCAGTGCACCCATGATCTAACATCACAAGATAATTAACACACATTTTGCTTATATCTTTTCTCCTACCACTATCTGTATTTGCATATCTGACCGTTGTATATGTGTAACCATCATGAAAATAGTGTATATAGTGTTGTCTAGTGTGCCCTTAAGGTGATTAAATATATAATTTCACCTTGGGCTGCTCTTTTCTCTCGATCCCCGAACCCATAAGTCTGTTTCTCGGTTTAAGTTCCCAGGCTGGTTTCTAGCTCGATATAATCCTGAGAATGGACCGGGCTTATATCTAACGAGGAAATGGTTGCAGTCCTACCAGGTTGGCAAAGTTCTGTTTCACTGGTGCTAGTGAAAAAGGCCTCTCAACCTGTCAGGGTTGTGAGCGAGTGTGGTGCCACATCAGTGACTGCATGGGCCAGATCCTCTCACTCTCCATGCCTCCCTGGACTTGTGTGGACAGGGGATGTGTGTAAAACTGCACCAAGCTGATCTTACGTGTCCCCAGGGGGTGCGGAACATCACATTGGTGCAACTGAGGAGATCATACCACATGATCTCGCTGATGTAATAGTGACATCAGGTAGGGTGGTGAGGTGCGAGTTTGTAATGAGTGGTGGCAGCGGTGGCATTCTGCGTAATCTCTCTGGTGTCATCCTTCAACAGAGGGGAAGCAAGGTGAGCTATTGTGCCTATTGTGTTAACACAAGAGCAAATGTTCCAAGGTTGTATATCCAAACACCTCTCATGTGAGAAAGCATCTTCTAAAACTCCCTTCTCTATTGGATCTATTAACTTTTTCGATACTGAAAACTTTAAAAGGATGATAGTTGTCATTGATGGAGATTGGTGGACCCTGTGTAATCAGCTGTGTATAGAAGTGTTACCTGTATTTGTAATCCTGCCTGTGATGGTAGAGAGACTGCTGAAAACTCTAGTCTAAAGAAAACCTCTGATGGACAGAGGGAAAATGACAAGAATAATATTTTTTGTCTTTTCATATAGATCATAATATGAAAGAAAAAAATTATCAAAAATATTTAAAACATATGTAATGCAGAAACCTTATTTAAACAATAGGTTATTTTTTGATGATAAATTAATTTTATTTTTTTCCTTATAATATTGTTTCATACTATGATTGAAGAATCATTAGGAGCCACAGTTATAGAAGAAGACACCCCTTGTGGTAAGATTACCTCTGCCTTGCCTTGCAAAGAGACCCATTATTTTAGGAATGAGTGGGAGTCCACACGCATTAGTATCAGTAGTATGGTGCTACACAAGCTAAAAGCCTCTATGGGGGAAGATGATCATTGCAAGAAAATTCCTTTTTATTAAAAGGGTCCCTTAAAAAAAACTCATTGCATGTTGGACTGTTGACCCTTATAAATCTGCTATAACCTACATAGGAACCAGAGAGTGAGTGTTCAGTTCCTCTGCAGCATCACCACTGGGGAAAAGAACACTCTACCCTCTAAAATCAAGATATGCCAGATCCTCCAGAGTAAGTCATGGAGGACATGAATGAGAAATGCTCTATATTAAATCAGAAATTCCTAATATTGTATCTGAAAAAAATGTTTTTGAACCCAAATGGACACCTTCCAAAAGAAAATAGTGTGAAAGTAAATACAGTTTCCTCACCTAGTATGCAACTTGTCTCTTCAGAGAGGAAAAGGAGCTATACTCTAAGATCACCATTTGGAAGCAGCTTCCAATAGGTGGCACTAAAGTTCAAGGCCTCTTTGAACTTTAGCGCCACCTATTGGAAGCTGCTTCCAATTGGTGACCTTAAAGTATAACTCATTTTCCTCTCTGAAGAGACAATTTGCATATTTAATTTCCCAGAGGAGCATGCATGGCATATAAGTCTCCTCACTCTGACATGCCAGGCTTGGCATGTCACTTTCCACAAGGAGAAACGATATCCCATAGACCTCTCTCAGTAGAATTCCCATCCTCATATATGCAGTACATGAAGAATATACAAATGGCAATATATTTAAGGAAGAAAACTACACCATTGCATTAAAGTCCACTTTTACGACAGTCTGACAATCAATTGAAATCTCTTAGCCTAATGTAGTGGTGTATTTTCATTGAAGAATCATTTTCAGGGCACTGTAATGAATAGAGTATATTTAATGGGCTATATCATTGACGCTTTTTAAATCCAGCAATAAAGTTGTGTATTGATTTCCGTAAGCAATAAACTGTTTATTTGTGTGGAAATTTGCAGCAGCTTCAGGGTATTTGTTTTGTGTTTTGATGCATTTTATATTAATCATTTTTGTGTTTCCTCCAGCAAAGCAAAATCCACTAATCCAATCAATGTTGCTTGATGTATACATAGATTCTATTACATGGCCTCAAAGGCATCGGTCCTACAGAATGCCCGTGATTCTCAATTATAAGAAGGTTCTTTGGACCTGTTTTGAGGCAACTATCATGCTGGGTTTACATGTTTGTACCTCAGCCGTTAAGCAATCGACCAATCAGCTACATGTAAGCAAATCTCGATTGTTTAATAAACTGTATGACCGGTCGATGAGAATTCTATGACCCCAAACCACCGCAAATGCGAACATTCTGTGCCTTTAGAATATCACGTTATCGGCAGCACATCGCTCGTTAGTTCACACAGGACAATGTGCTGCCGAGAACAATGGTTTTTAAGTTGTCATAAAATAATCTCACCCAAGAAATTAGCATTTTGCTAGTTTAGCGATTACTGGCATTTTTAGGTGGCTTGATATTTGGGAAGTGTTATTGGTCCATCTAAAAGCAGAATAATGGTATGTTCACAAAGATTGCTAAGGATTTGATCACACAAAGTTTTTGGGAGTGAGTTTGCTACAAAAATGCTAATGTTACGTGTACACAGCATCTTTTACAATATGATTCTAAAGGTACTGTCACACTAAGCGATATCGTAGCAATATCGCTATAACTTGTGACGTTATAGCGATATTGCTAGCGATATCGCTGTGTCTGATACTTACCTCCGACCGCTCCCCCGCAGGTTATCGCTGATCGCGTGAGAACGTTCAGGACCGCTTCTCGTCGTCAGCTTCCTACGGCGCTTCCTGTGGAGAGACGAGCGACGAGCGTGGAGCCGGGCGGGAGGACGCAGGATCGCCTAGTGTGACAGGTAAGTAGCGACCCCTGTCCCCAGCGATGTCGCTGGTGAGATCTGCCTGTGTGGCAGCTCACTAGCGACCACTTAGCGATGTACCAGCGATCCTGACCACGTCATGTCGCTGGTCGGGATCGCTGGTACATCGCTAAGTGTGACAGTACCTTAAGGGACATTTCTGCTGCAGGCACTTATTTGAGGATCACCACCGCTGAACAGCAACAGTCATTGTAAAGCAAGATGACCACCATCTTTGTGCTAAGGTTTAACCTTTAATTATTTATGCTGATTCTGACTTAATGCAGAAAATACAGTTAACATGTTTACTGCCAGGCTATATTGATATGACAGTTGTTAACTGCTGTTATATATGTTTCAATAAAGTTATTTTTTGAAATACCAAACATGATGTCACAACTCTGTTGTTGGGTGTCCCAGGACCAGGGTTCCTTCCCCGTCCCTTACAATAGGGGCGCCCTACCTTGAGGAAAATCTGTGTAAAAAACTACAAAAAAAGATTAAAAAGATCAAGTTTTTACCAAACTGAGCCAGAAAAAACCCGTTTTCTAAAACAGTTTTTAGTGCGGATAGTACAGCATTGCAACTTTTTCTAGTTTTTTGCATAGAAAATACTGCAGAAAACACTTAAAAACACGCAATAGAATGAAAATGTTCTGGCTTTTGAGCTGTTTTTAAACTCCTCAGGCTTTTGAAAGACACCAAGCATTTAAAAGACATAACATGTACACATTCTTCAAGCGTTTTACACTAGAAAGAAGCTCTTTCAGACGTCAGTGTGTCCGGTATGTGTGGTGACAGTTTTCACACGTAACAGAGACACTTACACACGTAGACACACTTAAGTGAATGGGTCTGCGCACATGTCAGTGTGTTTTCACAAACCGTGTGTCCGTGGGCAAAATATGCTGACATGTCCATTTTTTAACAGCAGCACGGGTCAGAAAACATCCCGCACATGTGCACACTGACAAGTTCCGGCATCTGTGAAGCAGCGGTACTGTTAGCGCTGTTCCCCAGCGCCTCATTCTCCCCTGCTTGCACTGAGATCAGCGTGAGCAGGGGAAAATGTTGAGAGTTATATTAAACTGATAACAGCAAGAGCAAGCGGGAGATGATGGGATTTCTACTCCCATCACCCTACACCTGCTGCCGCTAATTACAGCGAGATCAGGCAGCGGTTGATGGGAGTATTCATTAGCTGCCACCTGTACTATAAATAAATAAAATGACTGGGGTTCCCCTGTATTTTTGATAACCAATCAGGCAAAAGTGACAGCTGGGGGCTGCGACCCTCATTTGTCAGCTTCAGCAAGGCTGGTTATCAAGAATAGAGTTCCCACTCCCCACTCTGTTTTTTAAAATTATTTTAAAAAATAATTTAAAAAAATGGCATGGGCCCCACCCCAATTTTTGACAACCAGCCTTGCTAAATCAGACAACTGGGGGCTGGTATTCTCTGGCTGGTAAGGGGCCATGGATATTGACCCCCTGCCGCCTAAACAAGCAGCCCGCAGCCACCCAAATGTGCCAATTTTGGTGCTTTGCCAGGCTCTTCCCACTGGCCCTGTAGCGGTGGCAAGTGGGGTTCAAATTTGTGGGGTTGATGTCACCTTTGTATTGTCTGGTGACATCAAGCCCATGGGTTAGTAATGGAGAGGCATCAATAAGACACCTATCCATTACTAATCCTATAGTTGTATTGTAAATAAAGACACAGCCAGAATAAAGTCCTTTATTTGAAATAAAAACAAAACACACTTTTCCATTTTTTTAAATAACAAAGACAGTTATACTCACCTAGCACCCATGGTATTGAAGCCAACATCTCCTGTAATAAAACAAAAATAAAAAAGCAAAAATATCCCTCACCTGTCCAACATTCTGTCCCACGCTGTAATCCATGTCTGGGAATAAATAGCTTTTAACCTGGACCGTGCCAAGATGCGACCACCCAGGCTGAGAACCACTGGTTAATGAGCTGCTGCAAGCATAGTATCAATGACTAGCGGTGACCTCTTCGAGGTTACCACAGTTCACTGAAGCTGCGCTCCCATCCAGGTTGAACTGCATTGACTTTAGCACCGTGAGAAAAATTCACAGAGTTCACCACAGTTCAATTCAGTGAGTACAAGGCAGATTTCCTTGAGAAATGTGCGTAGTTCGGGAACGCAGCCACAGTAAGCCGCGGTAATCTCGATGATGTCACCACTAGTCACTGATGCTGCGCTAGCAGCAGCTCATTCATCAGTGGTTCTCAGCCTTGATGAACGCATCTTGGCACTGTCCAGGTTGAAAATTTTTTATCCTTCACTGTCTCGCTCTTGTTATCTGCACCTCAAAAACATTTCTAGAATTCGACCTTTTCTTACTTTTGACTCTGCAAAAACTCTGACTGTTTCTCTTATTCATTCTCGTCTTGACTATTGTAACTCCCTTCTAATTGGTCTCCCTCTTACCAAACTCTTCCCCCCTCCAATCTGTCTTGAATGCTGCTGCCAGGATCATATTCCTCTCCAATCGTTACACCGATGCCTTTACCTTGTGCCTGTCATTATACTGGCTACCCATCCACTCCAGAATCCAGTACAAACTTATTACCCTCACCCACAAAGCTCTTCATGGCTCAGCACCACCCTACATCTCCTCCCTTGTTTCAGTATACCATTCTACCCGTGCCCTCCATTCTGCTGATGACCTGAGGTTAGCATCCTCAATAATCAGAACCTCCCACTCCTGTCTTCAAGATTATACACGTGCTGCGCCAATTCTTTGGAATGCACTTCCCAGGTCAATATGATTAGTCCCCAATCCCCACAATTTTAAACGTGCCCTGAAAACTCATTTATTCAGACTGGCCTACCGCCTCAACACATTAACCTAATCTATCCCTATGTGGCACAGCCAAAAGTTTTTTACCATAACCAGGTTCCCCGCATCATGTTCCCACATGCTTTATGCATCCATTAGCCCTCTGCATCTGTACTGTTACACACTTAACATTATGGCTGGTCCATACAATTAGGGCAACTGTTACCACCCACCTTTCGCGTCTCCCCTTTTTTCCTCATAGATTGTAAGCTTGCGAGCAGGGCCCTCATTCCTCTTGGTATCTGTTATGATCTATGTGATTATTGTTATGCTGTAATGTATATTGTCTGTACAAGTCCCCTCTGAAATGTAAAGTGCTGTGGAATATGTCGGCGCTATAGAAATAAAATGTAATATTATTATTATTATCCTTCAGCGCCCAGCACCTTGGAACAGCGCAAACTGTACTACTGCTTCCCAGGCACCAGTACATGTCGTACTGATACGGCACATGGGGAGCACATGGTTGCCACACAAATAACATTTTTCCCCTCTGCTTGGTCTAAAAAAGTAACCATTACTGACTACCACATTTTTTGTTCTTGATTTCTTTTAGTGTTTCTTAAAGCCAGAAAGTTGCCATTTGAAATGTCTTTAGTTTTGTGCCATGTCTGTGATATGCTTTTTTTCTACAAAATTAAACAACTGAATGAACATCCTCCAAGGCCGGTGATTCCATAATTTTTGCCAGGGGTTGTATAATGTGCCCCATAGTCCTCCATATAGTATAATACACTCCCAATAGTCCTCCATATATTAAAATACACTCAGTCCTACATATAGTATAATACACTTCTCATAGTCCTCCATATATTAAAATACACTGCTCTGTCCTCCATATAGTATAATACACTCCTCAATCCTCCATATAGTATAATACACTCCTCAGTCCTCCATATAGTATAATACACTCCTCAGTCCTCCATATGTGAATTACCTATACGATGGACTACTTGCTAGAGATGGGGTGCACCTTACGAAGACTGGAAAACATGTATTTGGAAGTCGCCTTGCTACACTCATCAGGAGAGCTTTAAACTAGAGCAATGTGGGAATGGAAGCAAAAGGCCAGAAAAAGCCATACACCTGACAAATGCTATTGAGAACTCTGCTATTAGAAGTGGAAAGGAAGAACAAAGACAAAAGAATCTAAATAATAAAAATATTGGAGAAAGAGAAACCAATCACAAACTAAAATGTTTATATACTAATGCACAAAGCATGGGCAACAAACAAGGAGAATTGGAACTACTAACGCCGGAAAAGAAATATGATGTAATTGGAATCACTGAAACTTGGTGGGGCGATACACATGATTGGAATACAAGGATAGAAGGATACAACTTATTTGCTAGAAACAGACTTGATAAACGAGGCGGTGTCGCATTGTATGTTAGAAACGCGTATATCTGCACAGAGATTGAAGCTTCAGAGACTGGGAGTTCTGTGGAAACTGTTTGGGTAAGAATACAAGGACAGAACAATGGAAAGGACACCATTACAGGCATTTACTACAGGCCGCCTGTGCAAGCTGAAGATATGGATGAACTCTTTATGCATCAAATGGCCAAGTTCTCAAAAAAATATGACATAGTTGCCATGGGAGATTTCAACTATCCTGACATTTGTTGGGAATCTCTCTCAGGCAAAACTAACAGGTCAAGGAAATTCTTGTCCTCTCTTGCTGACAACTTTATCTTCCAAAAGGTAGGGGAGAAAACAAGGGGAACTGCTACCTTGGAATCTAAACCTTATGAACAGAGAGGAAATGGTTGAAGAGGTAAAAGTGGCTGGGACCCTAGGAGGAAGCGACCATGCTATTTTAGAATTTTGGATAACTAGAGGAGGAAGACCTGTGAAGACTCAGACGTCAAGGTTAGATTTCAGAAAGGCAGATTTTAAGGGATTCAGAAAGAGAATTGGAGGGATCCAATGGCTGGATATGCTTAAGGACAAAAATGTCCAGGACGGATGGGAAATCTTGAAAAATGAAATTCTCAAAGCACAATCGTTAACAATTCCGAAAAGAGGGAATAATAGGAAGCGTTTAAGGAAACCAGGATGGATGAACACAGAACTTAAGCACATGCTAAAAAGGAAGAAAGAAATGTTTATAAAATGGAAAGAGGGAGGCATATCTAAAGAAGAATATAATGCTGTCTGCAGAAATTGCAGGGCACAAATCAGATTACTAAAGCTGACAATGAATTGAGGCTTGCATGAGATGTCAAAAGCAATAATAAAGGATTTTGGGGATATGTCAAAAGTAAAAGAAAAGTCAAAGATGCTATAGGATTTTTACAGGATGAAAATGATGAAATGGTAAGACAGGATGTTGAGAAGGCCGAACTTTTAAATTCCTATTTTGCATCTGTTTTCTCTCAGAAAGGAAATGTAACCTCAACTGTTCTTCACTGTTCTATTAAGGGAATAGAATAATCCAGGATATCTATAAACAGAAAGTTAGTGAGGAAACACTTAGCTAACCTAAATGAATTCAAGTCTCCAGGTCCAGATGAATTACACCCCAGAGTTCAGAAGGAGATAGCAGAAGAAATTTTTGAACCCCTCTCCATAATCTTTGAAAATTCTTGGAGAACAAGAGAAGTCCCAGAAGACTGGAGAAGAGCAAATCTTGTTCCTATCTTCAAAAAGGGGAAGAAGGTGGACCCAGGCAACTATAGGCCGGTGAGTCTGACTTCTATACCAGGAAAGATCTTTGAACAAATTATTAAACAACATGTATGTCAGTACCTGGATAAGAATGAAGTGATTAAACAGAGTCAGCATGGGTTTGTAATTAATAAGTCATGTCAGACTAACTTAATTTCCTTCTATGACAGAATCACTGATTGGGTGGATCAGGGAAATGCTGTAGATATACTGTAGTATATCTTGACTTCAGCAAAGCATTTGACAAAGTATCTCACACAATCCTTATTGAAAAAATGGCTAAGTATGGAATGGACAAGGCAACTGTTAGGTGGATTCATAACTGGCTTAGTGATCGGACCCAAAGAGTGGTTGTAAATGGCTGCACATCCAGTTGGAAGAATGTCTCAAGTGGGGTACCACAGGGCTCTGTCCTGGGCCCTGTATTGTTCAACATCTTTATCAATGATTTAGATGAAGGAATTGAGGGTAAACTGATTAAATTTGCTGATAATACAAAGCTAGGAGGGATAGCTAATACTAGAGAAGAGAGAGAGGATTCAAAAAGATATAAATAACTGGAGCAGTGGGCAGCAACTAACAGAATGGTTTTTAACAGGGAAAAATGCAAAGTACTACATCTTGGCAATGAAAATGAAAAAAGCATATACAAAATGGGAGGAATAGGGCTAAGCAACAGCACATGTGAAAAAGACTTGGGTATACTAATTGAACACAGACTGAATATGAGTCAACAGTGTTATGCAGCAGCAAAAAAGGCAAATGCAATTCTAGGATGTATAAACAGAAGCATACAGTCTAGATCACGTGAAGTCATTATTGCCCTCTACTCCTCTTTGGTCAGACCTCATCTGGAATACTGTGTCCAGTTTTGGGTGCCACATTTTAAAAAAGACATCAACAAACTGGAGCAAGTTCAGAAAAGAGCAACCAGAATGGTGACCGGTCTGCAAACCCTGTCTTATGAGGAAAGGTTGCAGGAATTGGGAATGTTTAGCTTGCAGAAGAGAAGACTGAGAGGAGACTTAATAGCTGTCTACAAATATCTCAAGGGCTGTCACATTGTAGAAGGATCATCTTTATTCTCATTTGCACAAGGAAAGACTAGAAGCAATGGGATGAAACTGAATGGGAGGAGACACAGATTAGATATTAGAAAAAACGTTTTGACAGTTAGAGTGACCAATGAGTGGAACAGGCTGCCACGAGAGGTGGTGAGTTCTCCTTCAATAGAAGTCTTCAAACAGAGGCTGGACAGACATCTGTCTGGGATGATTTAGCGAATCCTGCATTGAGCAGGAGGTTGGACCAGGTGGCCCAGGAGGTCCCTTCCAACTCTACGATTCTATGATTCTATGATATATTAAAATATACTGCTCTGTCCTCCATATAGTATAAGACACTCCTTATAGTATAATACACCGCCAGTCATCCATGTAGTACAATTCACTTCCCATAGTATAATGTACCCCATAGTTCTTCATATAGTATAATGTATTCCCCATAGTCCTCGATACAGTATAATGCAGCCCACATATAGTATAATGCAGCCACCCCTTAGAACATAATGCAGCCACCCAACAGAGAATAATGGAGTCCCCCCACAGAGTATAATGCAGCCACTCCACAGAATATAATGTAACCCCCCCACAGAATATAATGCAGCCCCCCTCATATAGTATAATGCATCCCCTCCATAGTATATATGGCAGCTTCCTCATAGAGTATAATGCAGCCCCCCATAGAATATAATGCAGCCTGTCCATAGAATATAATGCAGCCCCTTATAAAGTATAATGTAGCCCCTCCATAGAGTACAACGTAGCCCTTCTCATATGGTATAATACAGCCCCATAGAATATAATGTAGCCCCCTCATAAAGTATAATGAAGCTCCCTTACAATATAATCTAGTCCCCCATAGAATATAATGCAGCCCCTCATAGAATACAATGTAGTCTCCTCATATAGCATAATGTAGCCCCTCATAGAGTATGATACAATCACCCCTCATAGAATATAATAAATATAATACAGCCCCCCATAGAATATAATGTAGCCCCAAATAGAATATAATACAGCCCACCTCCCCATAGAATGCAATGTAGCCCCCATATTATATAATACAGCCTCCCCCATAGAATATAATGTATAATGTACCCCCCATAGTATATAACACAGCCACAAAGTATATAACACAGCCCACATAGTATATAACAGCACCACATAGTATATAACACAGCCACATAGTATATAGCACAGCCACATAGTATATAACACAGCCCCCATAGTATATAACACAGCCCACATAGTATATAACACAGCCATAGTATATAACACAGCCCACATAGTATATAACACAACCACGTAGTATATAACACAGCCCACATAGTATATAACAGAACCACATAGTATATGACACAGCCCACATAGTATATAACAGAACGACATAGTATATAGCACTGCCACATAGTATGTAACACAGCCCGCATAGTATATAACACAGTCACATAGTATATAACAGAGCCACATAGTATATAGCACAGCCACATAGTATATAACAGAGCCACATAGTATATAGCACAGCCACATGGTATATAGCACAGCCACATCGTATAAAGTATAGCACAACCACACAGTATATAGCACAGCAACATAGTATATAACACAACCCACATAGTATATAACACAGTCATAGTATATAACACAGCCACATAGTATATAACACAGCCACATACTATATACCACAGCTCACATAGTATATAACACAGCCACATAGTATATAACACAGCCCACATAGTATATAATGCAGCCACATAGTATATAACACATCCCACATAGTATATGACACAGCCCACATAGTATATAACACAGCCACATAGTATATAACACAGTCCACATAGGATATAACATAGCCACATAGTATATAACACAGCCCACATAGTATATAACACAGCTCACATAGTATATAACACATCCCACATAGTATATAGCACAGCCACATAGTATATAGCACAGCCACATAGCAAATAACATCCCCCGACAATGGCCTCACAGTCCAATACTCCCTGATATATATATATAAACACATTCCTCACCTCTCCTTGTGCACGCGCTGATCCCAGCTCCTGTCTCAGCGGCTGTACTGCCTGGCACACAGTGAGTGCATGATGATGTGGGGAATGATGGGAGAGGGAGCGTCAGCTGACGCTCTCTCCTCCATCATTGCTTTGAACTATAGTATAGTTCAATGCGGCTGCGGGGGGAGTCGGCGCTTGAGGCAGGTGGGCCCCCCTGCCTCACGGGCCCCATAGCAGCTGTGTGAGGTGCCGCTAGCTTGGGGCCCCTGGGTGAGCGAGGGCCCTAATCAGATGCCTGGTCTGCCTGCCGCTAACGCCTGCCCTGTCTGCGCATGCCGGACTCCCACCCATTTGGTGGTGGCACACTTCTCTGATGTATTCAATCACTGATTCTTAGCCAAGTAGGTTTCATTTTTATGTCCCCAAATAATTTTGTATATGTTTTATTACATCAGTAAACATCATATCTGCGAGAGAAAATGATGTTTCATCATTAATCATCGACCCAGCCCCTTCTTCATCTTTTTATGGACTTGGGAATACTTAGAGCACGGTCCACATGTTCCTCCAGTAAACTGCTCACTGTTTGTTAATGAGAAGTTCTATGTCAATTAGCTATAATGTAACAAATGCAACAATTGGGGAACTTTGGTCGGAAGAATGCAGAGTGGCTTATTAATGTTACACATGACAAGATGGGGGTCTAGTGTGTTTCACATAGGCTGCTTTTATGTCAAACAATCTTCCAGGTATTTTTATCCAATCCCCCTGGTAGTATCGTAGGACCAACAAATCAAGCTGCGAGGTTTTGCAAACATGAAAATGTCAACAGCTTCACAGCAGATTTCGCAGCGTCTCTGCGTCTCTTAGAGGAACGCGGCATAACGAGACAGTAACTTCACAGCTTCCTGTCACTTCCTTCCAATTATTGTATTTGGAAGGATAATTTCTTTGTAGCTCGATTGTCCAATTATAACAAGATGGAATAAATAAGAATGCTTGAGAATTAGTATAACTACTCTCACTCTCACTCTCTCTCTCTCTCTCTCTATATATATATATATATATATATATATATATACTATATGGTGGCCCGATTCTATCGCATCGGGTATTCTAGAGTCTCTGTTATAATAAAAAATAGTTATATGCTCACCTTCCGACGGCCCCCGGACTCTGTCCCTCCTCTCACCACGCGCCCGGCATCTTCCGGTCCCTGTAATGCTCTGTGCAAAACACCACTGACGACGTCACGCTCTCGCGAGAGTGACGTCATATTCAGCCCTTCTCGCTAAGCATTACTGGAACCGGAAGATGCCGGGTGCGTGGTGAGAGGAGGGACAGAGTCCGGGGGCCGTCGAAAGGTGAGTATATAACTATTTTTTATTTTACAGAGACTCTAAAATACCCGATGTGATAGAATTGGGCCACCATCTAGTGTATTATACTCCTGTTACACCTGGAGCTGCAGTCACTGTTCTGCTGTTACCTAATGTATTGTACTCCAGTTACACCCAGATCTGCAGTCACTGTTCTGCTGTTACCTAATGTACTCCTGTTACACCCAGAGCTGCAGTCACTGTTCTGCTGTTACCTAATGTAGTGTACTCCAGTTACACCCAGATCTGCAGTCACTGTTCTGCTGTTACCTAATGTATTATACTCCAGTTACACCCAGATCTGCAGTCACTGTTCTGCTGTTACCTAATGTACTCCTGTTACACCCAGAGCTGCACTCTCTGTTCTGCTGTTACCTAATGTAGTGTACTCCAGTTACTCCCAGAGCTGCAGTCACTGTTCTGCTTTTACCTAATGTATTATACTCCTGTTACAGCCAGAGCTGCAGTCACTGTTAAGATCTTACCTAATGTATTATACTCCTGTTACAGCCAGAGCTGCAGTCACTGTTTGGATCGTAACTAATGTATTGTACTCAAGTTACACCCAGAGCTGCAGTCACTGTTCTCCTCTTACCTAATGTATTGTACACAAGTTACACCCAGAGCTGCAGTCACTGTTCTACTGTTACCTAATGTATTGTACTCCTGTAACATCCAGATCTGCAGTCACTGTTCTGCTGTTACCTAATGTACTCCCGTTACACCCAGAGCTGCAGTCACTGTTCTGCTCTTACCTAATGTATTATACTCCTGTTACAGCCAGAGCTGCAGTCACTGTTCTGCTCTTACCTAATGTACTCCTGTTACACCCAGAGCTGCAGTCACTGTTCTGCTGGTACCTAATGTAGTGTACTCCAGTTACACCCAGATCTGCAGTCACTGTTCTGCTGTTACCTAATGTATTGTACACCTGTTACTCCCAGATCTGCAGTCACTGTTCTGCTCTTACCTAATATATTGTATATGTACAGGACTGTGCCTGTGTAATGAGCGACGCAGCAGTGATGCCTTTAACGGCTGTAATGTGCCTGTACAATAAGCGATGCGGCCGTGTTGCCGTGACGACTAAGCGACTGTCGCTGATTGTTCACGGCCTAACTGCCACAACCAATCAGCGACGCAGGATTTCGGTTACAGACAGACATGATAAGAGGATTATATATATATATATTTATAAATATACTGTATATGTATAGAAATACCATAATACCAAAATAAGGTATCGGTGGTGATATTAAAAAGTGGAAGGGTTTAAGAATTGTGGTAACTTGGCCACGAGGTGGTGACCACGTTTGGTTCCAAAGTGGTGTCCCCAAATGCTGATGTGTATAAAGGCAGCAGCAATCTGCTGGCCTCATAATTGTGGAGCGCCAAACCCCTACTGGTATCACCACAAAAACTGTGCATTGTGAACTTCATGACAGCTGCATGCAAGCCTTACATTACCAAGTATAATTACATGTGTCAGATGGAGTGGAGTAAAGCACGCAGCCACTAGACTATGAAGTAATGGAACTGTGTACTATACAGTGATGAATCATGTTTTTCCATCTAGTCTGACAGATGAGTCTGGATTTGGTGAATGACGAGAAAGTTACCTGCCTGACTGCATTGTACCAACTGTAAAGGTTGGTGAAGGAGGTACAATGCTATGGAGTTGTCTTTTGGGCAATGGCCTATGCTCCTTATTGGCAGTGAAGAGTAATCTTAAAGGGTTGTCCAGGCTTTGGGCAAAAGTCTGCAGTCACTCAGTCTGACCGTAGACTTATGAATCCACAGTGCACGCTGTTAGGATTCTCTGGTGCCAGTACCAGTAGTGAATGGTCATGCAATTTACATATTTCAGGCCACATTACGACTAGACATGTCCGGCCTCGCACAATTCACTTGTATTGAGCAAGACTGCGCACATATGAAAATCACATTATTGCAATCAGAGACCCGGTCTCACACCTGCACCCGGCAATAGCAAATCCTGACAATGAGCAATGCGCGTGGTGTCAGGATTCACAAGTCTGCAGTCACATATAGTGACTGCAGACTTGACCTCCAAGCCTGGACAAACTTTTAATGCTTCAGCATCCCAAGATATTTTTGAACAATTGTATGATTCCAACTTTATGGGAACAGTTTGGAGATGGCTCTTTTCTGTTCCCCATATTTGTGTCCCCTGCACAAAGCCAAGTCCATAAAGGCATGGTTGGGCAAGTTGGTGTAGAAGAACATGGTCACCTGCACAGAGCCCGGACCTTAATCCCATCAAACACCTTTGTGATGAATCAGAATGGAGACTGTGAGCCTGGCCGTATCCTCCAATATCAGTGCCTGACCTCACAAATGTTCTTGTGGATGTATCTTGCAGAAAGTCTGTGAAAAGTGGGAGATGTTTTAGTTGTAAAGGGGGAAAAATCCCATATTAATTCCTATGGATTTAGACTGGATGATTATACAGTAAAAGCTCCTGTAGGGGTAACATGTAGGTGTCCAAACAGTTTTTGATATATATCTTGTACAACCAAGTACAGAAATATCAATATGCATTTAGTAGACTACATGAGATATCCTATATGAACTGAGACTATGATTAAGACCTCACGGTCTAAACGATTCGGTCACTAGCCATCCTGGGCTTTCAAGTGTATCCACTACATGTCCTTTAAATGTTTCTACAATAAACATGAAGTTTTATTTCTGGACCACGCTGGAGAACCTTTTTCACATATGAACTGTGTTCTCCTCTCTAGTTGTTGGGTTTTGTACTACCACATCACCATCAATAACGCACTAGTACGCCACTAAGATGGCATAGACAACACTGAGGGCCCAAACGCTCAAGATTGGAAATATATGAAGTTTTCAGCAAGACACAAAAAAGTGATAAGGTTGGCATAGTAGACTTCTCGTCTAACCTCAGCACAGCATAGCTCCCGCTTAGCATTGTGGACATTAATGATGCATCAAAATGTTATATATTTGTCACCTCCGAAAATAAACATGTCCCTGAATATATTAGGTTATTGATAAAGCTTGTTTTTTTGCCGGGTATCTTAAAATTCCAAGTACGTCAAAACAGCTGTCTGAAGATATGTGCTTACATTTCCCTTGGTACATTTTTCTGCTTAAGAAACACTAATAGCTAAGTCAAATTTAGGTAGGATATGGCGGCAGAAGACTTGGTATGTAGATATAATGTAAATATAATGCTAATTAACCTAAAATAATTCAGATTATTATTCAGGTTGGAGAACGTGATAAATAAACATTTATCATTTGCATTTCGAGATGCCAAGACTCTAAATATCTGAATTTTTTTTTTTCCTCCCTCGTTCTGTCAGCTCACAGCACAAATAAAAGAAAAATTACATCCGTAGCTAAGTAATAAAATGTAGAAAGAACTCCCTTCTCTCCTCAAGGTGTAAATATCTTTACCGGCCTGAATTTAAAGTCCAACTAATGATATTTATCTTTTATGTGTTATCTTTCCAAGTTTACTAGACCTCATAAACTTCCTTGGAACCATCCATAACCCAGTTGCTAACGTAATGGAAATTTCATTCTTTTATTTATTTTTTTTTAGAATTTATTTTGACTTTTTTACATATATATATATATATATATATATTTATTTATTTTTTATTTTACTACCGAAATAATAATAATAATAATAAATAAGAAAAACTACGAGAAAAATCCAGCATGGTTTTTTTTTTTACTACCCTGTTAAAAACACTGTAAATCACTTTGGAATAATTATGCACAGTGATTTGCAGCTTTCGGAGTGGTTTTATAGCAAATTTTGTGATGCCGGTGGTTTGGTACATGACATGTTAAAGTCAGACTCACTCGTATAAAACAAACTGGAAATGTGATACAATTATTGTGTTGACATGAAAATTGGCCACAGGTGTTGTCATTGAGAGTCTCGTCTAATGAATCTTGAAGAGACATGCAAACGTTTGTAGCAGAGAGAGATCTCAAGGTAAGGGAAGAAAAAAACTAAAACGCTTCGAGGCAAAGGTGATGTGTTCCGGACAGGTTGGCGATGAGCGTTCATGAGAAGTGAAAAAGGCCATTGTGAAAAAATTACTGGAGTTTCGAAATTTCACGTCAACATCTCGTTTCTACAGAAAAGGATGTCAGAGAATCTTTAAGGATGAGTGACGTCTGTTTATTTGGATCGGACAGGTCTATCATTTAAAATATTCCAGTTCTTTACAAAAAGTTAATGCCGGTAGTAAGACGACACAACAGGTTTTCTTTCTTTTACATGACACCTTGTACACATGGACGTGACACATGAACTGAGGAACTCAACATTGATCCATCTTCCAATATCTTTTACAAAAAATGATTACAAATAAATTTTGCCTTTTTTTTATTTTTTTATTTTTTTTTGCCATCCATGCAAATCGTTTGAATTCTCCTTGGCTCACGGATTTCAGGAAGTTCGAATCAAATTCGACAGGCAGCGGATCGATTAGTTACACCAAAGCATATTTATTAACCCATACATATTATGACCACAGTTTTGCATCTGATAACCTGAAACTAACAGCATCACAGTGATCCTCGTTACACCAGGCTATAAGGCTGAAATTCCCACGATGAGCTTTTGGTGCCTTTTTGGTGTTGCGGATTTTATGCGTCATTTCCGCTTCTATTAATTAAATTAGGTTAATTGCGTTTTTATTGCATTTTCGCAGTTACAGTCTGAGGGGTTTTTACATATTTCTAAAAATAAAAAATGAGACTGTTGTGTGCCTTTATTCATGCAGCCTCGGTGGTGATTTATGCACGATGATCACGATGATACAAGTCAGTAAACACCGGCAGGTAAATCACGTCAGTAGGAATACATTGCAGTGATGTTTCCAAACCCAATGATGATTTTTTTTTTTTATTACATTTCTGTTACGTATCTGTTTGTCTTTGGGCAATAACAGATGTATACTTTATGCCGTACAATGATTTTATAGATCCACTTGAAAATGTTTGTTAACTTTCATTTAAACTTTATAGAAAGACACTGCTGTGTATATAATGTATATAAGGATCCATGATTTAATAGAGGACATTAATTGTACACTAATATATATATATATATATTTTTTAGGGTGCCAAGGAAAAATGTAATTTGCAAATTGGTAAGTCTTACCTCTCAAATTTGTTCCTTTTGGCATAAGGATTCACCATGAAAAATATGTTGACATTAAATTTAGATCTACCACTTGCTCAAGTATATATTATATATATATATATATATATATATATATATATATATATATATTTATACACACATTTGGTATCGCCGCGTTCAGAAATGCCCGATTAAAATATAAAATCAATCTGATCGGTAAACGGCATAACACACCATACATAACGCGGGATATGCATGACGATAAATACTAAACAAACATTTAAGATTGCAATATGATGTGCCATTGAGCAACCAATAAATGCTACCTAATCTTAAAAAAAGAAAATTATAAAATATCTATGACCAAAAAGCAACAAAAGACCTTCAAAAACTTGCTACTTAATTGTTACCATGCATTTCCTTGGCACCCTAATATATATATATATATACATACTGTATATTATCTATCTATCTATATGTATATATATATATATATATATATATATATATATATATACATAGCGATGGGGTTCCGGGTTCAAAAATCCCATCATGGACAACATCTGCAAGGAGTTTGTATGTTCTCCCCATGTTTGCGTGGGTTTCGTCCCACACTCCATAGACATACTGATAGGGAACTTAGACTTTTTTTTACTACAACTTTGTGTGGTTATTCTATAAAAAGGTTTTAATAAATGTCATTATTTTTCCAATACCTGCTTATTCCTTTCTTTATCATTTACACTTACACATAATAGTACATAGTAAACCTATAGTGTTATCTTAAATTATTACTATACTCCTACTATGAATCACCACAAAAAATTATAAAACAAAAATAGATACCAGCCATATTTATATGTGTGTTTGATCATTTGGTCACCCAGTGCTGCACCTAAAATCTTTATTATAATTTTCTTTTAATTATATATTTTATCATTATTTTTTATATTTTATCATTTTATTTTTTAATACATGTCTTATTCTAAAGCTTCATTTTGTTTTTATGCACTAAGCTGGAAACACATAAAAAATATTGGTGAAAATCTTGCTATTTATTATAGTCTACTCATCGTTATATACTTCAATGCTGCTAAAGTTTTACAATTGTGATTTAGTTAAAGAGAACCTGTCACCATTTTTGCCAATACAAGTTACAGCCGCTGCCTTTCAGGGCTTATCTACAGCATTCTATAATGCTGTAGATAAGCCCCCGATCCGACCTGCAAGATAAGAAAAATAAGTTTTATACTCACCCAGGGGACAGTCCGGTCTGATGGGTGTCGCAGGTCCGGTCCGGCGCCTCCTATCTTCTTGCGATGACGCCCTCCTGCTTGCTTTATTGCTCCCCGGCATCACACTCTTGTGTAGGCATATACCTGCACAGGAAAGCGATGCCAGGGAGCGATGACGAAGGAGGGCAACATTGCAAGAAGATGGGAGGCCCCGGACCCAGACCTGCGACACCCATCAGACCGGACCGCACCGGACCTTCCCCCCCGAGTGAGTATAAAACGTATTTTTCTTATCTTTCAGGTCGGACCGGGGGCTTATCGACAGCATTATAGAATGCTGTAGATAAGCCCTGAAAGGCAGTAGCCGTATCTTATAGTGCCCAAAACAGGTGACAGGTTCACTTTAAGAAAAAATCACCTGCAATATTTTGGAAAAGTTACATAACAATCTGTGATTTCTGTACATGGGTTTCAAGAGCATTCTTTGCATGAAAGCAGTACATATTTTTCTACACAATGACATTGATACAGATAGTACTGTCTCCACCTATAAATAATGTAGGCTCAAACAGCTCTGCATCCCTATTTCTTCCCGGAAATAATGCGGGCACAGATAGTACTACAGCCATGTCTCTCCCTTTAAATAATTTAGGCATATATAGCACTGCATCCTCTATTTCTTCCTGGAAATAATGTGGGCACAGATAGTAGTGTCTCCGTGATTCTATTAATAAATAATGTAGCACTGCATTGCTATCTCTTCCTGAACAACATGTGGCGCAGATAGTACTGTACCTTATGTTGGTCTCTGTAAATAATATAGGCACAGATAGCACTGCATACCTATATCTACCTGTACAGACAGCACTTTTCCATTGCCAATTTATGTAAATGATGGAGACACATTTAATACTGGCTGTCTCTCCCAGTGAATGTTATATACATATAGCACTGCTTTCCATCTCTTTCTGTAAATGATGTAGGCACAGCTAGTATTGTCTTATCACCTCTCCCTATAAACTATCTTTTACTATGTAGACTAAAGGCCCCGTCACACACAGCGAGATCGCTAGCGAGATCACTGATTTTGTGACGCATCAGCGATCTCACCAGCGATATCTCTGTGTGTGACATGCATGAGCGACCGGCCCCCCCGCGGGGTATCGCTGATCGTGCAGGAGTGTCCTGGGCCATTTTTTGATCGTTGATCTCCCGCTGGCCAGCACACATTGCTGCGTGTGGCAGCGGGAGACCAACGATCAGCGAGCTCCCAGCGCTGTAAGCAGATGCTGGAAGCTGGTATCCAAGGTCAATATCGGCTAATTGAGCACGCGTGTCACTTAGTTACCCACCTTGTACCTTGGATACCAGCTCCCAGAGCGAGCACGCAGGTATCCAAGGTACACAGTGGGTAACTAAGCCACGCGCGCTCTTAGTTACCCGATATTTACCTTGGATACCAGCGTCCTCGCTGGTCCTGATCACTAGTGAGATCTGCCTGTTTGACAGCTCACCAGCGATCATGTAGCGAGGCACCAGCGATCATGACAAGGTTGTATCGTTGTCGGGATCGCTGGTGCATCGTTTAGTGTAACGGGACCCTAACTCTTTGAGGAGACCACCTTTGTCTTTCTCTATAAGTAATGTAGACATAGATACTACTGCCTCATTGTCTCTAACTAGTAAAGGTACTGTCACACTTAGCGATGCACCAGCGATCCTGACCAGCGATATGACGCGGTCAGGATCGCTGGTGCATCGCTAAGTGGTCACTAGTGAGCTGCCACACAGGCAGATCTCACCAGCGACATAGCAGGGGTCGGGGGTCGTTACTTACCTGTCAGACGAGGCGATCCTGACGTCCTCCCTCCCGCATCCACGCGTCGCTCGTCTCCACAGCAGGGAGCCTAGCAGGAAGCTGACGACGAGAAACGGTCCAGGACATTCTCGCGCGATCAGCGATAACCAACGGGGGAGCCGTCGGAGGTAAGTATCAGACATAGCGATATCGCTAGCAATATCGCTGCTACGTCACAAAAACCAGTGAAGTTATAGCGATATTGCTAGCGATATCGCTTTGTGTGACAGCCCCTTAAGTGATGAGGAAGCAGGTAGTACTGCTGTCTGGCTTCTTGTCTGTGTAGACACAGTTAATACTGCTTCCTTGTCTCTGCCTGTAGATGATGTTGACACACAGGGGCGGACATATCATCGGTGCAACCTGAGCAGCTGCACAAGGGCCCATAGGTAAGGATCCCGTTTCCATGTTCAAAAGAGGTGGAATTATGCATTATAATAAGTTATTGGGCTGCAAAGGGCCCATATATTGTTACTGCAGGGCCCTCTTCTGTCTGTGTCCACTCCTGTTGACACAGATAGTATTGCCTTCTTGTCTCTCTCTATAAGTGATTTTGCATGCATCCAACTGTCCCAAATTTGTCAAGTTTATTCCAATTTTTCAAAAACGGTTCCTTTCGCACAAAAGGGAGTATCTGGATGAGTTTGAGGCAGGATCAGGGTTAAAATGAGTAATCAAAATACATGTTGGTAATTATGATGTAGGCACAGATAGTTTTGTGTCCTGGTCTCCAATGCAAAAAAAACACTTTCTCTCATTACTTCTCCCCACCAATGAAATAGGAAACTTCTGCTGGTCTCAAACTGATTTTACTATAAGTAAAAATAGAGAATTGCATACTGACATAGAACTACTGATTTGACTGGAAGAATTTTAGGCGAAACTGTACCTTACTCCCCAGCCACATGCCCTCTGTCTTGGGGTCATACTTGATTCAGATCTTTCATTCACCCCCCACATCCGATCACTGGCTCGCTCTTGTTATCTACACCTCAAAAACATTTCTGGAATTCGACCTTTTCTTACTTTCGACTCTCCAAAAACTCTTACTGTTGCTCTTATTCATTCTCGTCTGGACTTGTAACTCTCTACTAATTGTTGGCACTGCAGCCTTTCAGAGCTGGTGTCCTGGGTTCATATCCCAACAAGTACAACATCTGCAAGGAGTTTGTATGTTCTCCCCGTGTTTGCGTGGGTTTCCTCTGGGTTCTCTGGTTTCCTCCCACATTCCAAAGACATACTGATAGGGAATCCAGATTGTGAGCTCCATCGGGGAGCTCAATAATCAGAACCTCCCACTCCCGTCTCCATGACTTCTCACGTGCTGCGCCAATTATTTGGAATGCACTACCCATGATAATTCGATTAATCCCCAATCCCCACAGTTTTAAGTGTGCCCTAAAAATGCATTTCTTCAGACTGTCCTACCACCTCAACACATTTATCTATCCCTGTGTTACCCATTCAAAATTTTCTTCACAGCAAGGACACTTGTATCTTGTTCTTACACGCTTTATGCATTTAATAGCCCTCTGTGTCTGTACATTTACACATTCTGGATGGTAACTGGTTCCTGCAGCATTACAGGAACACCCTATTTATTGCATTATGGCTGGACCGTACAATGAAAGCAATTGTTACCTTCCACCTTTCGTGTCTCCCCTTTTTCCTCATAGAGAGTAAGCTTGCAAGCAGGGCCCTCATTCTTCTTGGTATCTGTTGATTTATGTGATTATTGTTATTCTTTAATGTCTTTTATTGTCTGTACAAATTCCCTCTAAATTGTAAAGTGCTGTGGAATATGTTGGCGCTATAGAAATAAAATTATTATTATTCTCTGTATTGCCAAGCACAGTATACATTTAGCTCCAGTTGCCCTGTAATTCTGTACCTGCAAAATGTTTGTAATTATCAACAACTCTGCACTAGCCATCAGAATTAATATACAAGCTTAAACCAATAAGGTGCTCATACCATTACCTGGCACGGCACCGTATACCAATGCTAGTAAGAATTAGGCGAATCACCATTTTATTCAAGCATTATCATATATCTGTTATTATCTACTGATAATGACTAGGGCCTGAGTAGAAATATTCTAGATAAGTGTCTCTGGTATGAAAGCCAAAGGCATTACACACATTTCCTATGAGGCGCATAACTTTAATAGGGTACTCATAGTGGCATTTAGGATTCTCTGGACCCCTGCCAGTTCAACGGCGTGTTGGAAAGTTTCAACCAGAATAAATACAATGGAAGAAGGAGAGAGGAAGCGACAGAGGTAGAACAAGCGAGAGGGAGCAAGCAAGAAAGCAAGCGCTGCCCTAAAAAAAAAAAAAAGAAAAAACACTCAGTCGAGCCTCTAAGCCAATGAAGTACTAAAAGTTTCCAACTTTCAGATACTGGTTTGTTGTACCTTCTTTATTGCAGTAGGAAGATACACAAAGAAATTTGTTTTTTTATTTTAATGTCATCCTCAGTAAATTTCTTATTATTCCTTTTTTTCACCGACTTAGATAAAAGTGCTCGCACGTAAAATGCAGTTCAAACAAGCAGAGTTTACAAGCCACATTAGCTACAATAACCAAAGCCTTGTAAAGATGTTAAAAGCAGCCCCGGTATCTATGGCTACATAAGATAGCCCGGTTTATACGCCCAGGGAACACTCCCTCCGTTTTGTTTATTTTCTCCTACTGTTTTGGCAAGTTTTACAAAAGTTCCATTTCTTATGGGACTTTGCTGCCACCGTGTGGTCAATATATGTAGTTGTCGTCCAAAAAAGGCCATCACTTTAAGTATTTCTCTGCTATGAAAACCAAAAAAAGCAAGATTTAGGCCACATTCATATGTTGTTCAGTATTTTACAAATCACCATTTCTGCATTTTTCACCCATTCCTGGATTTGGCTTACAAATACTGTTGTAAAATACTGGTCAAATACGTAACGTGCGAACTTAGCCTTACATTCCATAAAAATCAGTTGTTATCCGAGTGCGGTCGGATTTTTTCATGGAGCCATAGACTTGCGTTGCTCATTTTGATCCGATCCCAGGATCATAATCGGAAATGTATCCGATATTTTCCGTGGACCACTCAGTTCAAGAAAAAAGTGGGACATATGCAAAGCCCCATAGAATATCATAGGTGAAAGCCACAGATAGGACTCCAGGAAAACTGACTGACATGTGAACGTGCCCTTAGTATGACCTTAACTTTTTTCCTTATATTCTTTATTCAGTTCTAAAATCATTTATTTAAATTTATAGACAAGTCTTAGAAATTAAAAAATGGTTTCACCATTGCAGATAACATATTAGACATTCTGCCTTTGCATTTTCTCAGCTGCAATTTTACCCACCTACAATCAAAGCAGATAGAAATATATATATTTCAATGCATTTATTCAGGGTTGAGAATAAGTTTTTGCAAATTCATTGCACCATTTGGCTTTGTTTCCTTTAACATTCAGCTTTGTTGTGGTCTGTGATCATAAGTCAGCTGGGAGGAGCTCAGAAAAAGGCTTCCACGCTCTGCAGTATGGTCATCAGTGCCTGTTCAACGCTGAAATATCAAATATTGTGAATTTTTCTGGAATATTCTGTATGCTGTCCGTAATGCAATACAGGCATTAGAGAAGACGACAAGAGCAAATGGTTTCATGAAAACTGATGGAAAGTTAATTTTTACCCCAAAATACATGCATTTAAATAAGAAAAAAAAATGTGAGCAACCCCTTTATACAAACAGATAACCACTGTAGCTAATTAGGGCCCCGTCACACATAGCGAGATCGCTGCTGAGTCACAAGTTTTGTGACACAACAGCGATCTCACCAGCGAGATCGCTGTGTGTGACAGTGATCAGCGACCGGCCCCGCTGCCGGTATCGCTGATCGCTGTAGGAAAGCCCAGGACTTTTCTTTGGTCGCTGGTCTCCCGCTGGCCAGCACGCATCGCTGCGTGTGACAGGCGGGAGACCAGCGATCAGCTGGTAACTAACATACACATCGGGTATCCAAGGGATGCACGTCCCTTAGATACCCGATGTGTATGTTAGTTACCAGCTCCTTGCATCAGCGCGTTGGTAACTAACGAACAAAGTGACGCCGGGCGCTCGGCGTCGCTGTGCTGATCGCTGGTGAAGCTGTCTGTGTGACAGCTCACCAGCGATCACATAGCGACTCACCAGCGATCCTGACACGTTGATATCATTGTCGGGATCGCTGGTGAGTCGTTATGTGTGACGGGGCCTTTAGTGTCTGCAACGATCACATACCAGAAAAAGCAAGGCGACCGGTAGGGGTCCCTATAACTGCCAGGAGAGGAATGGAGGGAGATCCCTAGGCTTTTTTTCATCATATTTGGCTGCTATTTAACATAAAACAGGAGTGGAGAACTCCAGTATTAGAGTACTGGATTATCAAAGATTCTAGATGATTCTGGACGATTTTGGATAATTGAAAATGTATTATGTAAGAGTTGGAAGTCTTAAAGGCCATAGAAAAAAGATCCATGAGAACTGGGCCCCAGCACCAATGAGAACATGTTAAAACATAACTTCTACTGTCCAATTAAAAACATGATGAGAAAAGTCAAAAAGATTACGGCTCAACAAGCTGACGCGTTTTGGGTTAGAAACCCTTATTCATAGCTGGACCTTTCTTCCAAATCAGTAGTGCAAGAGCGCGTATGCTACACAAGTACTAATGAGTCGCTCGCTATCACTTTGTTTCTATATATATATATACTGTATGTTTTGAGGGTTTTATACCCTCCATTATGGTAATATGAAAGCACATTGCAACGTTCCAGCTCCATACGAGGATATTGGTTGTCTGCTGTACTAAGCAAATACAACACACTTTCTTTAATATATTAAAACGGACAGACAAAAGAGAATAGAAACATCACATCATGCATGGTACGGGCTGACATGTGTAAACAGAGCTCAAGTAAATGAGGTTTAATATGATTATGAGTGTATGTTATTATCTTCCTGTACAAGACAGAGAAAATAAGATCATTTGCACGTAGTACCTCTAGAAAAGGGCAATAGTAATTAATGTCAATTACTTGCTTTAAAATGCTTATATTGTAATGTGTACTGTAAATATTAATGAATACATGCAAAGTATACTGATAGAGGCGTATCTAGTGGGGGGCAGCCGGAGCATGTGCCTCGGATGCAGCCAGCAGGGTTGCGCAGACGGGCCACCTAATGCGGTGATCCAAAGTGCCTCCCCCAGAGCCGGCTCCCAAAGTCCAGTGATCAGTTGTACTCGCGTTTTTCAGACGTGAGTACAATTGAAGCTCTGCCGTCAGAACGACACCAGCAGTGTGATCAGGTCATGTGATCACGCTGCTGTCGTCACTCGCCGGCGCCCAGAAGTGCCAAGAGCATTGGTGGTAAGTGCTCCACATTGGAGCTGAAGACACTGAAGATTAAATGTTACGGGGAGAAAGGGGAGATTTTCTGTGTGTGGGGGGTATATACTCTGTGTGTGGGGGTATGTATTCTGCATGGATGGGGTAATTAATCTGTGTGTGGGGGTATATGCTCTGTGTATGGGGGAATATACTTTGTGTTTGGGGTTAAATACTCTGTGTGGGGGTATATACTCTGTGTGTGGGGGGTATAACCTCTGTGTGTGGGGGTATATACTCTGTGTGTGGGGTATATACTCTGTGCGTGGGGGGTATATACTCTGTGTGTGGGGTTATATACTCTGTGTGTGGGGGTATATACTCTGTGTGGGGGGTATATACTCTGTGTGGGGGGTATATACTCTGTGTGTGGGGGTATATACTCTGTGAGTATGGGTATTTACTTTGTGTGGAGGGGTATTTACTGTCTGTGGGGGTTATATACTCTGGGAGTTATATACTCTGTGTGGGGGTATATACTCTATGTGTGTGGGGAAATATACTCTGTGTGGGGGTATATACTAAGTGTGTGGGGGTATCTTCTCTGTGCAGTGGTATATACAGTGTGTGGAGAGTATTTACTGTGTGTGGGGGTATATACTGTGTAGGGGTCATTTACTGTATGGGATATTTACTGCAAGGGGATATTTAGGATAACGAGGCTGGGGGAGATTTACTGTATTTGGGGGTATTTCCTTTGTTGGGGGAATTTAATGTAACAGGGCTAGAAGAAATTTAGAAATTTAGTGTGTGGGGGAGATTTAATGTATCGGGCTGGGGGGGTATTTCCTGTGTGGGGGTATTTACTGTACATATTTAGTGTAATACTTAGTGGCATATTTAATGTAATGAGACTGGGGAGATTTACTGTGTGGGGGGAGATTTAGTGTAATGGGGAAGATTTGAGGGCACAAGTTTGGTTAGCAAGAAGACACAGTAGGTGCAGACACAGTATGGTGAATGAGGGATGGGTGTGGACACAGTATGAGGAGCGAGGTTGATGAGATGGGTGCGGACATAGTATGGGGAGTCATTGGTTGTGTGAGGAGGCAGTTTGGAAAGTGAGAAGGTAAATGTACTAGGAGGGAGGGGGAAACATGTGAGGATACTATTGAGGGGAATAGTGCAAGGAAACAGCTGGGGGAAGAAAGTGTGAGTGATAACAGAATAAAGACTGAGTAGTATGTGTGTGGGAAGTAGCATGGGGGGGACACTGGAAGGGCACAGCCAGGAAGGGATAGCAAGTCAAGGAGGGGGAGTGTGATGAGGGGGCACAGTATAGAGACAGTATAGAGACTGGGCCCTATAGGGTAGAGTTGATCGAATATTTGCGGAATCGGTTGATGAATGAATTTGCCACATTCATGCCATATTGTTACACTATTTGTGCCGAATTTAAGTGTGATGATCGATTCCGAACAAATTCGGTAATTTCTCTTCCCAGTGACTCCAATGACGTGCCACTGTGTTTGGTGAATATTGTAAATACAATATTCACTGCTGATCGTAATCTCCCAGAGACCCAAGAAACTCAGGTAGCATGCTGAGGTGATCTCCGAGTATTTTGGGCATGCTCGGAGATTTTGTTTTTGTCGTGTCAGCTGCATGATTTGCAGCTGCTAGACAAGCTGAATATGTGTGGGAATTCCCTAGCAAATAGGCATTCCTCACATGTAGGCCTTGTTCACAAGTAACGTTTTTTTCGCGTTTCCACGGCGGTATTTTCCGCGCGTTTTTGTCTCAGAAACGTGAAAAATAAGCATCCCATGCATTCCTGTGGGATACCGCAATGCTGTGCTAATGCTGCGGTTTTTACCGCGGCGGAATCACTTCGTGGTAAAAAACGCAGCATGCTCATTAATTTCACGGAATCGCGGCGATCCCGCACCCATAGGAATGCATTATTCTGCTTACTTTCCGCATGTGGCTGTGCACACCATGCGAAAAGTAAGCAGAACATTTGCGGATGGTATCCACGGTCTGGAGGAGAGGAGACTGTCCTCCGGGCTTTGGGTACCATATCCCTGTAAAAAATAGAATTTAAAATAAAAAATATTGTTATTCTCACCTTCCGACGTCCCGCGCAGCCTTCCTGCCTCTCTCCACGCTCCCGGTCCCAGTAAGCCTTTGCGAGCGATGACGTCCATTCTCGCGGGATCGCGAAGTCTCGCGGTCATTCGCTCGACGTCATCGCGAATGACCGCGAGACGTCGCGATCCCGCGAGAACAGACGTCATCGCGGTAATTGTCGCAAAGGATTACTGGGCCCGGGAGCGTGGAGAGAGGCGGGAAGGCTGCGCGGGACGTCGGAAGGTGAGAATAACAATATTTTTTTTTTTATTATTATTTTTTACATTCTATCTTTTACTATTGATGCCGCATAGGCGGCCTCAATAGTAAAAAGTTGGTCACACTCGTCAAACACTATGTTTGACGAGTGTGACCAACCTGTCAATCAGTTCTCCAAACGATGCTACAGATCGCTTGGAAAACGCTAGCAATTCTGCAAGCTAATTACACTTGCAAAATGCTAGTTTTTCCACGGGAAAATCGCTGGAATTTAAAATGCGATTTTCCCGCGGAATGGAATTCCGGAATTCTCACTGTAATTTCCGTGAGAGTTAGGCTACATGTGAACCCAGCCTTACTCAGCCTGTCTAGTATTCGCAAATCATGCAGCTGAGATTACGAAAACTAAATCTCCGAGCACACGAAAATATTCGGAGATCACCAGAGCATGCTCGCGGAAACCCGAGCAACGAGTATACAGAGATAGAGTAGACAGACAACTATATATCCCCAGGAGACAGTACTTCATTCCTGACAAAACAATCTAGTATAAAACAACAAATTCTAGATCAAAGATAATCTTTCAGCAGGATTTATACCCCAAACTATTTATATGTGCATGTAGCTCTTCCAAATAAAAGTCCAGGAATACCATTACATGGTCGGAAATCAGAGTTTGAATTGATATGCAATTAAGTCTGAAAGACTATGGTAGATCTGAAGCCTTTGCCACTCCAGCTCTATTCCCTGCCCAGTGCCACCTCCTCATGCTTGACTGACAGCCTTTATGCTATGTGACTTCAGGCAAAGGAGCCATTAGTCAAGCAGGAGGATGTGGCACTGGGTGGAGGATGTGGCACTGGGTGGAGAATAGAGCTGGTGTAACAGAGGCCTAATTTGCATCTCATTTACACATCATTTCAAACCCTGATTTCTCAGTAGCGGAGAAACGGACCAGCCATGTACAGGTATTGCTGGACTTAAAAGCTTCACAAAACACAGGTCAAATTATGCAATTATTTGAAGATGCAATATAACATCTTCCTTGTGTCTCACTGAGGTATCTCACGAACAAGGCCCCACAAGTGGAATTGGAGAGACACATGCGCAGCTCTTTCCATTCTTTGGGAATTCTGTATAATGCTGAGCAGGAGATTTTCAGAACTTTCATACAAATGAATGGAGACGGTACCTTTTAAATACCAAGGGTGCAAATTGGGGCCCTATTTTTGTAAGAAATATGCAGGCTCTGCCAGCGTGACACTCTTCAATAGGACATTTATGGCATGTCCTGTGGAAATATCATAAATATCTCACATAGGACATTTGGGATTTAACCCATTTTTAGATTTAACCCATGAATAACCCTACAAGGAATGCTTTATTTGGGGGGAAGAAAGATTTTGGATACTCAACTTCACAGCAACTAAACTAATCAGCAGCAACTAAACTAATCAGACTAATCAAAAAGTGGAAAAACTTGGTGTAGACGGGGTAGAAAATATAAAGTAAATTTGCCACAGTCGAAAGTTTCTGCTCATCCTTAAAATATAGGACACCAAGTTCAGAATTGGGAGTAGAGAAGGTGGAACAGAAATGTGAGAATTCAATTACATATCTACATATGACTAATTCATATTTACACGTACACACTGCTTGGCAGAGACGAGATGCAAAATAACATGGCAGTCGGCCATATAATAATAGCCAGTGGGTCTTATTTATTATTTTAAGAGCAGTCCCTTGTTTAAGAAATTAGGGTGCCAGCCAAATAATTGCTCTGAAATAACCTTTCATTCCCCACGTTCTACCCAACTGTTGAACTTTCATTAACCTTGCCCCAAGACAGGTCGCAACCTGGAGGCTGATGCAAAATGCTGCCTAAAATAAATGTAACATTGGGGATCGAAAATAAATAAAATATACTGAAGTTTTGAAAGACTGGATGGTAATGCAAGGCAAACTATAAAATATGGATTTAGAATTGAATCCATGTAGCAATGGAAGAATCAAGTCTTCGTTTTTACAATTTCATAGAGTAAATACTCGATCGGCAGCTTGGAGAACCTATAAAAGATGTAAAAATCAAACTACCGTATTATACAGAAGTCAGTACAATGACAACCAATGCAGCCTGAATGCATCCTGAATGAGATCTCCTATGTGATGGGTAATGAGGTGTAACTTGCACTTTTGGAACCCCATGCTAAAACTGTACTGAGGATTTTCTCTTACAGCATTGCCTAATTCTGCACATAAGGGGAAGAACTCCAAATTATGGAGATGTTTTAATAAGTAGTCCATTAGATCAAATTTGGCTACTTTCACTAATTTTGAAGTGAGACAATGGTGTATGGTTATGGGAAAGTTTGGGAGTGGTAGCTGTTGGCATAAAAGTATTCGACCAACAGCTATCTCTTCTGCTGTATAGCCAAATTAATACAACTCATTCTTGAATGCAGTTTTAGAGAAGGCTTAGATCGTACAGGAAGAGCCTGAAATTGATGTCAACTCCAATGGTCCATAATATCCATCATTCTGGTGTACGATGAGAGTTAAACTCCATGTTTGCAAGAGTTTACACTAGGTTCTCCTGTTTTCTCCTATACTCCAAAGACATAGTGATGGAGTATGGGAAAAAACCTGAGAACCTGGTGGAAACTCTTGCAAACATGAGCTTTGACTCTCATCGCACACCAGAATGATGGATATTATGGACCATTGGAGTGGACCTCAAATTCAGGATAACTAGTTTACTTGAATGGGATGAGCTGCAGCACTAGGCTGATGCATTTACATAGACAATAAAATAATTAAAACAATGTAGCACTTGAGAGGTGATCCACCCACTAGATCAGATCCTCACCCGTTACATTAATGGAAAAGGCTATGTACACCTTTGAATTCAATTTAACTGTTCTGAAATGTAAAATTAAGTATCTTTCTAAATGGTCTTCAAAAAAAGTTGTCCTATCATTTAGCTGCTGCAGTGTTCTTCACCTATCTAAGGGCGCTTTCACACTGCTTTAAGCCTATGGTCAACAGAACGCAGGAGTAGGACTTCAAAGTCCCGGGGCTGTGACGTCATTGTGCCACACTAGGATTCTGATGTTCTGCACGTGGATCGTCACTATGACAGTACATTGGTCTGCCCAAGCCTCGCCGGTGAAGTCGTCAGGATCCTGGATTAGTTGAGAATATTTGAATTAAAACTTGTGAGGCATTGTAAACAATGGCAGACCCTGAAACAGTAGGGGCCCTGATACATTATTGGGACTACTGAGAGGGCCCTTATAAAGTGTGGGACCCATTATACAGTGAAGGAGCTAAATTTGGGGCCATTATAAAGTTTGGGGGCTAATGTGAGGCTCATTATACAGTATAGGTGCTAATCTGGGGCCCATTATATAGTATAATAGCTAATGTGGGGCCTATTATACTGTATATGAGCTAATGTGGGGCTCATTATATAGTGTGAGAGCTAAAGAGGGGGCCATTATATAGCATGGGAGCTAGCATGGGGCCTATTATACAGTGTGGCAGCTAATGTGGGGGCCATTATACAGTTTGGGGCTTACTGGGTGCCATTATACAGAGTAGGAGCTAATGCAAGGGCCATTACACAGTTTGATGGCTTATTTGAGGATTACTGTGGAGGCCATTATGCAGTGCAATGGCTTCTGTGGGAGTCATTGTAATGTGTTTTTGGGGACATCATACTGTGTATTAAGGAGCTGTGGGCCCACAGTACTTTGTATAGAGAAGCTGTACATTGGGGACTCAGTGGACATTATTAAATGTTAAGTGGGCACTTAAGAATATTCAACACCATGGGTCTGCTCCAGACGTAGTCGGCTCCATCAATGTCAAAATCCTTATTTCAAAGTATTGAATTCTAAGTACTCTGAATTAGACTAGAATTCTAGAATGCATTTGGCCACTCATGACTCCTACACAGGGCCGGTTTTAGGCAAAGTGGGGCCCTAGGCAAAGTTTAAATTGGGGCCCCAAATGATAACATATAGCACATCACAGAAGCATTTCGATTGTATTTACATGTGCTGAGTTCAGTCCGCTAAATGAGTGTGATTGACAATACTAAAGAAGTCATTCAACACTTGTTTCCCGGCCTCTTTCCACCGTCTGAGAAAGAATGATGGGAACAGAACGATCACTAATGGATCACTAAGGGTGTGTGCACACGTTGCGGTTTTTGCTGCGGATCCGCAGCGGATTTGGTCCTGCAGATCCGCAGCAGTTTCCATGCGGTTTACAGTACCATGTAAACCTATGGAAAACCAAATTCGCCATGCACATGCTGCGGAAAATTCCACACAGATTTGCTGCGGTTTATTTTCCACAGCATGTTACTTCTTTTTTGCGGAACCGCAGCTGCAGTGTATGTTCCGGGACATACAAATCAATCTCTCTCTCTCATCCGCACTGCCAAACCGCACTAGAACCTGCATCAAATCCACTGTACACATGCTAGGAATCCGCAGGAAAAATGCATGTGTTTTACCCTGCGGTTTCGGCCAAGATATATGGATTCTCTGCAGAAAAAGTCACAGACTAATCCGCAACGTGTGCACACACCCTAAGGGTATGTGCACACGCTGCGGATTCTGCTGCGGATTTGACCCTGCGGATCCGCAGCAGTTCCGCAGACAGCGTACATTACAGTGCAAGTCAATGGGTTTTCCAAATCGCAGTGCCCACGGTGCAGATTTTTCCATCTGGATTTGCTGCGGTTTTAAAACCGCAGCATGTCAATTCTTTCTGCGGATTCCGCAGCGGTTTGTCACCTGTTCCATTGTCCAGGTGTCAAACCGCAGGGGAAAACCGCAAGCAAATTTGCAGATAAACCACAGGTCACTTTACCAGCGGTTTTATCTGCGAATCCGCGCGGAAAAATCCGCAGGTGAATCCGCAGCGTGTGCACATAGCCTTACAGATCACCATACAGTATCATGTTATCAGCAGCACATCTACAGTTTACACCCCATAGTCCTCCATATAATATAATCTGCCCCATAGTCCTCCATATAGTATAATACACTCCTCAGTCCTCTATATAGTATAATAAACTTTTCATAGCCCTCCATATATTAAAATACACTGCTCAGTCCTCCATATAGTATAATACACTCGGCATAGTTCTCCATATAATATAATGCACCGCCATAGTCACCCATAGTTCTTCATATAATGTATTCCCCATAGTCCTCAATACAGTATAACGCAGCCCACATATAGTATAATGCAGCCACCCCATAGAGCATAATGCAGCCACCCCACAGAGTATAATGCAGCCCCGCCATAAAATATAATGTAACCCCCATAGAATATAATGCAGCCCACCTCTTATAGTATAATGCAGCCACCCCTTAGAGAATAATGCAGCTACCCCAGAGTATAATGCAGCCATTCCACAGAATATAATGTAACCCCCATAGAAAATAATGCAGCCCCACCCCCATATAGTATAATGCAGCCCCTCCACAGAATATATGGCAACCCCCTCATAGGATATAATGCAGCCCCTTATATAGTATAATGTAGCCCCTCCATAGAATACAATGTAGCCCTCCTCATATAGTATAATGCAGCCTCCATCGAATATAATATAATACAGCCCCCCATAGAATATAATGTAGCCCCAAATAGAATATAATACAGCCCACATCCCCATAGAATATAATGTAGCCCCCCCATATTATATAACACAGCCTCCCCCTATAGAATATAATGTAAAATGTACCCCATGGTATATAACACAGCCACATAGTATATAGCCCAGCACCACATGCTATACAGCCCAGCCCACCATGGTATACAGCACAGCCCACCATGGTATACAGCCCACCATGGTATAATACAGCCCAGCATGGTATATAGCCCCCCAGAATGGAATAATACAGCCCAGTAGTATAATACAGCCCAGCATGGTGTATATCCCCCCAGCATGGTATAATATAGCCCAGCATGGTATATAGCCCCCTCAGAATGGTATAATACAGCCCAGTATGGTATATAGTCCCCCAGAATAGTATAATACAGCCCAACATGGTAGAATACAGCCAAGCATGGTATATAGCCCCCCAGAATGGTATAATACAGCCCAGCACGGTATAATACAGCCCAGCATGGTATATAGCCCCCCAGAATGGTATAATACAGCCCAGCATGGTATAATACAGCACAGCATGGTATATAGTCCCCCCAGAATGGTATAATACAGCCCAGCATGGTATATAGCCCCCCTAGAATGGTATAATACAGCCCAGCAAGGTATAATACAGCTCAGCATGGTATATAGCCCCCCAGAATGGTATAATACAGCCCAGCACGGTATAATACAGCCCAGCATGGTATATAGCCCCCCAGAATGGTGTAATACAGCCCAGCATGGTATAATACCGCCCAGCATGGTATATAGCGCCCCAGAATGGTGTAATACATTTCAGCTTGGTATAATACGGCCCAGCATGGTATATAGCCCCCCCAGCATGGTATAATACAGCCCAGCATGGTTTATAGCCCCCCCAGAATGGTGTAATACAGCCCAGCATGATATAATACAGCCCAGCATGGTATATAGCGCCCCAGAATGGTGTAATACATCCCAGCTTGGTATAATACGGCCCAGCATGGTATATAGCCCCCCCAGCATGGTATGATACAGCCCAGCATGGTTTATAGCCCCCCCAGAATGGTGTAATACAGCCCAGCATGGTATATAGCGCCCCAGAATGGTGTAATACATCCCAGCTTGGTATAATACGGCCCAGCATGGTATATAGCCCCCCCAGCATGGTATGATACAGCCCAGCATGGTATATGGCCCCCCCAGCATGGTATGATACAGCTGAGCATGGTATATAGCCCCCCCAGAGTGGCCCCACAGTCCAACACTCACACTGATTTAAAAAAAAAAAAAAAAAAAACACTCCTCACCTTCTCCTCGTGCCGGCGCTGCTGGCTGCTCCTGTCTCTTCCTGCTCTGTCTGGCACACAGTGAGAGCGCAATGACGTCATTGCGCCCCCGCTGTGTCAGAGGCAGAGCGGGGAATGATGGGAGAGGGAGCGTCAGCTGACGCTCTCTCCTCCATCACTGCCTCCTTCAATGCGGCGGCGGCGGCGGGAGTCGGCGCTGGGGGCAGGCAGGCCCCCCTGCCTCACAGGGGCCCCATAGCGGCTGTGTGATGTGCCGCTGGCTGGGGGCCCCTGGAGGAGCAGGGGCCCTAGGCAGCTGCCTGGTCTGCCTGCCCCTAACGCCGGCCCTGCTCCTACAGTATTGTCATCATCACCATCTGACCGAGATGTTCTTCTGTTCCCACAGGTATGCATTGCTGAATTTCCACCACTTTCTCATGCTCCTGAATGCCCCATGTGAACTGCATTGTATTTTATATGGTATGCATTGCTGAATTTCCACCACTTTCTCATGCTCCTGAATGCCCCATGTGAACTGCATTGTATTTTATATGGTATGCATTGCTGAATTTTCACCACTTTCTCATGCTCCTGAATGCCCCATGTGAACTGCATTGTATTTTATATGGCATGCATAGCTTACCCATCTTCTTGTATCCATAATTGTACTCCATCTTGTTATCTTTGCCACACATCTAAGTGGTCTGTATAACCCCTTCCCCCTTTTATGACCTCTGCTTAAAGCCCCCATTACACACTGTGATATCGCTAGCAATATCGCTGTAAAGTCACCGATTTTGTGACGTTGCAGCGATATTGCTAGCGATATCGCTGCATGTGATACTTACCTCCGACCGGCTCCCCCGCTGGTTATCGCTGATCGCGCGAGAAGCTGCTGGATCATTTCTCGTCGTCAGCTTCCTGCTGTGACGACGAGTGACACGTGGACACGGGCAGGAGGACGCAGGATCGCCGCGTCTGACAGGTAAGTAGCGATCCCCGTCCCCAGCAATGTCGCTGGTGAGATCTGCCTGAGTGGCAGCTCACTAGCGACCACTTAGCGATGTACCAGCGATCCTGACCGCGTCATATCGCTAGTCGGGATCGCTGGTGCATCGCTAGGTGTAACGGTACCCTATCTCATTGCATTTGGCCTAGGCAGTCACACCCCACTTTCCCTCACACTTGATTGTCTTTAGCTGCACATATATTCAGCACCATGGGTCTGCTCCAGACGTAGTCGGCTCCATCAATTTCAAAATCCTTATTTCAAAGTACTGATTTCCAAGTACTCTGAATTAGACTAGAATTGGACTGGAATTTGACTGCAAGGTAATAGCCTATAACGCCACAACAATGTTTCGCCTTCTTTTTACTATCACCCCCATACTACTCTATTTCTCCCTAACTCCTGCAATCCTCCCTCCTAGTAAGGAACTATTCATCTCCCCCTCCATTCTCCCCAGTCACCTAACCTTCTCCTCACAACTGTTCCTCCACATACAATCCTTTTTCTCCAGACATACACGGCCACATCATGTCCTATCCTGCTCCCACCTTCTAATGCTCTGTCTACTACTCCTTATTGCTGGCGACGTATCCCCAAATCCTGGCCCTCCTCAACACATCCCTACACTCACTTCTACCACCCTGCCACGATCCTCTACACATCCTCACAACCATGATAACCTCATACCCATTCATCCAGTCCCCACTCCCTCAACCCCCTTACCTAGAACCCTATGGAACGCACGCTCTGTCTGCAACAAGCTATCATTTATCCATGACCTCTTTATCACCAACAAACTCTCCTTCCTCGCCATCACTGAAACCTGACTCACTCCCTCTGACACAGCCTCTCCAGCTATGCTTTCCTATGGTGGATTCCATCTCTCTCACACCCCTCGCCCCAGCAACAAACGTGGTGGAGGAGTTGGCTTGCTCCTGTCTGATACCTGCTCCTTTACCCCAATTCCTCTGCCACCTCCGCTACTCTTCTCTCATTCGAGGTGCACTCCATCCGCATCTATTCCCCCTCCAACCTCCAATTGGCTGTCATCTACCGTCCCCCAGAGCTAGCCATCTCCACCTTTCTCGACCACTTCACCAACTGGCTACTCCATTTCCTTTCTGCTGACATCCCCACCATCATCATGGGCGACTTCAACATCCCCATTGACACTTCCACCCCAGCTGCCTCAAAACTTCTATCGCTCATGGCTTCCCTCTACCTCACTCAATGGTTCTCTGCGGCCACTCACAAAGATGGTCACACACTGGACCTTATCTTCACTCGTCTCTGTTCCCTCACTAATCTCAATAACTCACCCCTCCCCCTGTTTGACCACAACCTACTGACATTCTCTTCTCTCTCCTCTCCTACTGCGCAACCCCCACTCCATAAACTCGCTCACCCTCGCAGGAATCTCAAACACCTCAATTTACTATCACTCTCTGAGTTCCTTCTCCCTCTTACAGACATAGCTTCCCTTCATGACACAGATGCTGCTGCCACTTTTTATAACACCACAATAACAGCAACACTCGATTCGGCTGCCCCCCTCATGCAGAGCAAAACTCGAACAATCAACAGGCATCCCTGGCTGACCAGCCTGACCAAAGAACTGAGACGGGTTTCCAGGGCCGCTGAGCGGAGATGGAAGAGAACCCATTCTACTGAGCACTTCAACGCATACAAGCAGTCCCTTGTCAGCTTTAAGTCCACGCTCTCTGCCGCAAAACAAACTTACTTCGCATGTCTCATATCCTCCCTGTCTCACAAACCTAAACAGCTCTTCAACACTTTCAATTCTCTACTCCGTCCCACACCTCCTCCCCCTCCTCTCATTTCTGCTGAAGACTTTGCCTCCTTCTTTAAACAGAAGATCGACACGATCAGACAAAACTTTGGCCCGCAGCCCCCAATGCCCCTCTTAGCAGCTCAGCCCTGTTCTGCAAAAGCCAGCTTCTCTACCATGACAGAAGATCAGCTCTCCACCCTTCTGTCAAGATCACACCTCACCACTTGTGCCCTCGACCCACTCCCGTCTCACCTCATCCCTAACTTGGCCACAGTCCTCATCCCATCTCTATCACACCTTTTCAACCTTTCACTTACAAATGCTGTCTTTCCCTCTTCAAACATGCCTCAATCACACCCATCCTCAAAAAGCCCTCCCTTGACCAATCCTCTGTGTCTAACTATCGCCCAATATCTCTTCTCCCTTACGCCTCAAAACTACTGGAACAGCATGTATATCTTGAACTGTCCTCCCACCTCTCCTGCTGTTCCCTCTTTGACCGGTTACAATCTGGCTTCCGACCGCATCACTCAACTGAAACTGCCCTAACTAAAGTCACTAACGAATTACTAAACGCCAAGAGCAAGCGACACTACTCTGTCCTCCTTCTCCTGGACCTGTCCTCTGCCTTTGACACCGTAGACCATTCCCTCCTGCTACAGACTCTCTCATCCCTTGGCATCACAGACCTGGCCCTATCCTGGATCTCATCATACCTAACAGACCGAACATTTAGTGTCTCCCTCTCACACACCACCTCCTCACCTCGCCCCCTGTCTGTCAGTGTTCCCCAAGGCTCTGTCCTAAGACCCCTACTATTCTCCATCTATACTTTCGGCTTGGGACAGCTCATAGAATCCCACGGTTTGCAGTATCACCTCTATGCCAATGATATGCAGATCTACCTATCTGGACCCGACCTCGCCTCCTTACTGACTGAAATCCCACAATGTCTGTCTGCTATCTCAGCCTTCTTCTCTGCTCGCTTTCTCAAACTGAACATGGACAAATCAGAATTCATCATCTTTCCCCCATCTCACTCTACCCCTCCACCAGACCTATCCATCAATGTCAACGGCTGCTCTCTTTCCCCAGTCCCACACGCTCGGTGCCTTGGGGTGATCCTTGACTCTGCGCTCTCTTTCAAACCACATATCCAAGCCCTCGCCTCCTCCTGCTGCCTCAAACTCAAAAATATTTCCCGGATCCACTCATTCCTCAACCACGAAACCACAAAAACACTAGTGCATGCTCTTATCAACTCCCGCCTCGACTACTGCAACCTCCTACTCTCTGGCCTCCACCTCTAGCAGTCTGGCTCCGCTCCAGTCCATCCTACACTCTGCTGCCCGACTAATCCATCTGTCTCCCCGCTATTCCCCAGTCTCCCCCCTATGCCAGGCCCTTCACTGGCTTCCTATTGCCCAGAGGCTACAATTCAAAACCCTAATCATGACATACAAAGCCATCCACAACCTGTCTCCTCCATACATCTGTGACATGGTCTCTAGGTACCTACCCGCATGCAACCTTTGATCATCTCAAGATCTCCTTCTCTACTCCCCCCTTATCTCTTCTTCCCACAACCGCATACAAGACTTCTCCTGTGCTTCCCCCATACTCTGGAACTCCCTGACGCAACACATCAGACTCTCACCATCAACGGAAACCTTCAAGAAGAACCTGAAGACCCACCTGTTCCGACAAATCTACAGCCTGCAATGATCCTCGGTCTACTGAACCACAGCAAGACCTGCTCTACCCTCTCCTACTGTATCCTCACCCATACCCTGTAGACTGTGAGCCCTCGCCGCAGGGCCCCCTCTCCTTATGTACTTGAGCGTCCCTTGTCTTACACATGTTTATTATACTTGTCTATATTTCCCCTTTTCACATGTAAAGCGCCATGGAATAAATGGCGCTATATAAATGCATAATAATAATAATAAAAGAATCATTATTGTTATAGGGGCACTCAGGGTATTGTGACCATCAAAGATGCATCAAGGGGGAATTATTGCTTTCTAGGTGGCAAAATGTGGGCACTGTTTTCTAGGGCACTTGCACTGGGCATTCATTTTTTTTACGGGGAAATTTTACCATCTGGAGGACACAAAGGAGGCATTATTACTATGTAAGGAGCACAGTGGTGGGCATTATGTGGGGCACTAAGAAAAGTGCTGTTATTGTGCCAAATAGCAGGTGCAGTAATATTTACACATATGGGAGAAGTGGCTCAGTATTGGGGTATCAACAGGCTGGAAATGTGAGAAGTCAAATGCATCTTTGTTGTAATCTCTGCAGACTAGTCGTGGCTGGAGAAGTTGTCATGTTTGTCTGGGCCAAATGGAAAAGACGAGAAAAACAAATGATTCCATCAGAAAGAACGTCATCTGTAAGTTGCTAAATATACAGTGGCATGCAAAAGTTTGGGCATCCCTTGTCAAAATTACTGTTATTGTGACAGTTAAGCAAGACAAAAAGGAAATTTTGCTTATGTAAAAATGAGGGCTCCCTGTATGGTTAGTGCCTAGTATCACCTCATTTTTCAACGATCACAGCTGTTAAACGCTTTTTGTAACCAGCCAAGAGTCTGTAAATTCTTGTTTGAAGGATTTTCATCCATTCTTCCTTGGAAAATTCTTCCAGTTCTGTGAGATTCCTGGGTCGTCTTGCATGCACTGGTCTTTTGAGGTCTAACCACAGATTTTTAATGTTGTTCAGATCAGGGGACTGGCAGGGCCATTGTAAAACCTTCAGCTTGCGCATTTTGAGGTAGTCTATTGAGGATTTTGACACGTGTTTAGGATCATTATCCATTAGTAGAATCAATCCTCTTTTCACCTTCAGCTTTTTTACAGATGGTGTTATGTTTTCATCAAAAATTTGCTGTTTCATTGAATCCATTCTTCCCTCTACTTGTGAAATGTTCCCTGTGCCATTGGCTGCAGCACAACCTCAAAGCATGTTTGATCCACCCCCCATGCTTGATGGTTGGTGAGATGGTCTTTTCCTGAAATTCTGTGCCCTTTTTCTCCACACATACCTTTGATCATTGTGACCAAAGGGTTCTATTTTAACATCATCGGTCCACAGTACTTGTTTTCAAAATGTATCAGGCTTGTTTAGAATTTTTTAAATACTTCTGATGCTGAATTTTATGGTGAGGACGCAGGAGAGGTTTTCTTCTGATGACTCTTCCATGGAGGCCATATTTGTGCAGGTGTCTCTAAACATTAGAACAATGTGCCACAACTCCAGAGTCTGCTGAATTTTTCTGAAGGTCTTTTGCAGTCAAGTGGGGGTTCTGATTTGCCTCTCTGGCGATCCTAAGAGCAGTTCTCAATGAAATTTTGGTTCGTCTTCCAGACCTTATCTTGATTTCCACTGTTCCTGTTAACTGCCATTTCTTAATTATATTTCCCACTGAGGAAAGGGCAACTTGAAAATTATTTGCTGTCTTCTTATAACCTTCTCCTGCTTCGCAAGACTCCAACATTTTCATTTTTGAGTGCTAGGCAGCTGCTTAGAAGAACCCATGGCTGCTGTTTTCTGGCACAAGGTTAGAGGAGGCTGGGTTTTGATAAAGCTGGGAAATTTGCATCACCTTGCCTTTCCTAACAATGATAGCGTAAAAGCCATAACCGTAACAGACTAATTAAGGTCTGAAACCTTGGTCACAGTTATCTGAGCACATAAATCTCCATGGGTGCCCAAACGTTTGCCTCAGTCCATTTTCCTTTTTGGCAATTTTTAAAATGTAAAAAATTACAATATACTGAATTTTTGGGGGGTCTAAAATGTGAAATAAATGTGTCATCTCTAATTTTAGCCCTTTTGTGGATCATTTAATTTTTAGCTTGCTTAACTGTTTACAATAACAGTAATTTTGACCAGCAGTACCCAATCTTTTACATGCCACTGTAACTGTACTGTAATCACTTATATGTTCTGCAGGGCTGGTATCTACCACTATATGTTACCATATGATGATAATATCAGTATGCCACCATAGTTGTAATCAGGGTTACCAGTTAGGGGCCCACTCAGGTGTTTCTCACCCCTGAGCTGAACCCCATAGCTATGCCTCGGTGTGCTGATATATATGAGCTAGTGCAGGCAACATCCTTGACTCAAAGACTGCACATGATGTGTGTATAAATTGATAGCACACATGAACAAGCAAAAAGACTGAGATTAGAATTGGGAACTACAATTTTTAAGCAAATAATAAAAAGCGAACCGGAGTAAGGATATCAACTAGAACTGAAAAAAACTCCACATATATGTATATACATATTTACCTTTTGTCTAGCTTGCCCTTCCTAGGTCTTATTACTATTGGAACTGTGCCCGCCGGCTGTGCTCCCTTGTACTAAATACTGTATGCATAAACTGAGAGATCTCATCCTTTATCCTGATAAACTATATTAATTGGATTTTTGCTAGAAAACGTGGATGAAAGATGTTGTAGGACAGCAAAAAGCCAACAAATAGTTATGCCCCACTTTGCCATATTTGTTTCCTATATGCCAATAGTACCTGCTTAACTGCTAATAATGCAACTTTTGGAATCAGAATTGTATTCTTGTGCAATGTTCTAGAAATATATTGGAACATTTGGTCTCAAAAACTATTTAATCAGAGGACAGGCTATGAATTAGACCTATAAGTTGGCATAGAGAATGAGTCTCTGGCTTATACCCATATCCTCCCTTTAGAAGTGTTGAAAATCATCCATATTCCACATGCATCAGACAGAGAAAAGTGAAGAGGAAAACATCTTCTAGTGAAGAGGAGGCTGTCGTAAAAGCAGTATTTCATGTCTGAAATTTATGGACACCCAGTGTGACAGACCTGGAGCATTTATGTGCGACTGCAATTTATTTAAGACTTGCTTTGCAATCTGAAACCATATACATCTGCTTCTGAGACAATCTGAAATCAACCCAAGCGTCTATACACGAATACCACAAATTGGCTGGATGAGAAATTCACATGTCTAAAACATTATGGACAGGTTCTCCTATTTGACGTAACAACTGTTTGCAATGCCCCTGTTGCTAGGTTGGATGCGGAAGGGACCCCTCATTAAGGTTTCTCACCTGGAGTGTGGAAACGTGCCAAAATTGAACAAGAAAATGGGAACCTAGTTCAGCGCAGGAGGCAGAAATAGAGTGAAGAAGAAGGTTGCTGAAAAGATTTGCTTCTGGTCAAATTCAAATGAGGAGAAGAGAACTGCTGCCATACTCCCATCATATATAATAGAACTATTTAGAGCTAGTGATGCCTTACGTTGTTGACAGGTAACTAACAGCCATATATTACTTTGTGATATTCCAAACATATGCTATCCATGTCCTTAGAGGTAAAGTACCCACTTAACTGCCAAGGTCAATAATGCAATAAAGTTCCATTCTTGTGTAATGTTCTAGCAATACATAGGACACTAGATTCCAAAAATGTTTAACCAGAGGACAGGATATGTATTAGACCTTTAAGTTGGTGTAGCGCCCGCATCCAGCGTACTCACCGCTGAGGCTCCCGTCCTGCTCCTTCTACGTCTGCTGCTGCCGCCCGGGGTGTGTGCACTCCTAGCAGGTCTCCAGGCACTGAGCTTAGGGCGCACGCACACTTCCTCTTTCTTAAAGAGGCCGCACACATTCCTCTAAAGTGTCGCCAGCCAATAACTGGAGGTCACTTACTATTTAAACAGCCTCCTCCAACATAGAGGTGCCTTTGCAATGTTGTGAATTTGTTCCTATCACGCTTGTCAGTTCTCAGGTGCCAGTACTTGTATCCTAGTCTGCTGCACCCGCAAGTGCTCACCTCAACGGCAGCCAAGCGAGCTGCACCCGCCAGTGCTCATCTCTTCATCAGACTGTCCTGTCTGCACCTGCAACTTGTGATCTTTCGTGATGAAGAAGTCTTTTGTACTATGAAACGCGTAGAATAAACCACTATTCATTTGACAATCTGGGATATAAGTCTCATGATTGATCAACAAGCGCAGAAATCATCCACAAACCTCTCCTTTCCAGGGTGGTTACAGTGAGTAGAATTGTAGCTCTAATGCTGACTTATGCAGGGAAAAGATACTTACAGTTTCTTCATAGAGCTTAGAATAAACAAGCTACTATAAAATTGTAAAGTAATTAAAAGTAACCTGCTGAAACCTGAGATTGGACAAGGAAACTGTTGGGTAAAAATAAACCAAAAAGATAGAGTCACCGTGTCCTAAAGAATAGTTAAGTCCGTCTTGCAATATAGTGGGTCTCCTGCCAATAGTTGTGACTTGCGGCTTATCATAGAAAATAAATTTTGGCGAGTCCCAAAATAGATAAAATCCTCAATTTATTTCAAATAATTAAAAGATCATACAGGTTGGGGATACATCTCAACGCATTTCTGGCAAAAGCCCTGGAATAAAAGCAAATGGTAACCAACCATTGATCAATGAACACATATGTTAAAATCAATCACATTTGAGAATAATTTGCATAATTACCAAGCTAAATCGCCCCCCATCATAATCAAACCACTGAAATTTAATATAAATAAAAGGTATCGTTTCTATAGTTCATACCATTAGGGCATTTAGTATCAAGTTTAATGATCAAAAATAGTTCTCTTAGGAGGAGTTTTTTCTTCCAGTCACTTCCTCTAATAGGATTATCCACTCTTTCTATCCCATAGAATGAAAAATTATTTAATTCACCATTATGTCTCTCTACAAAATGTTTGCATGCTCCTGAATAGGATGCATTTTTATTTTTGATGTTAGTAACATGTTCTGCCATCCTTTTCTTTAATTTACGCATTGTGCAGCCAATGTATTTCATTTTACATTCTTTGCAAAATATGCAATATACAACATAGTTTGTATTGCCATTAATGAATCTTTTAAAATATACCATGTGTCAATATACACTGCAAACTCAAAAGATTGATGCAGACAATGATATTAAAAGATTCATTAATTGCAATACAAACTATGTTGTATATTGCAGATTTTGCAAAGACTGTAAAATGAAATACCGTACATTGGCTGCACAATACGTAAATTAAAGAAAAGGATGGCAGAACATGTTACTAACATCAAGAATAAAAATGCATCCTATTCAGGAGCATGCAAACATTTTGTAGACAGACATAATGGTCAATTACCGTATTTTTCGGACCATAAGATGCACTTTTTTCCCAAAGAAATTTTTTGGGGAAAGGGGGTGCGTCTTATGGTGGCAATATACTTACACTCCTGCGGCTGGTGCGGGTTTAGTGGGGTTCTGTGGTGTGGTGGTGGCTGTGCTCCGGTCCAGTGGCAGCGGCTCTCTGTGCTCCGTGGGGGGCTCCTCAAAGCTCGGAGCATATGGCAGCAACGGATGTGCGGGGGCCTCCGGGCTTTGATGAAATGCCGGCGGAGCCACCGCCCCTGCAACGGAGCACAGCCCTTGCACCAGAGCCGCTGCCCCTGCACTGGAGCACAGCCCCTGCACAGGAACACAGCCCCTGCACTGGAGCACAGCCCCTGCACCAGAGCACAGTGCCCCTGCCCCAGCACAGCCCCCATGCCCCAGCACAGTGCCCCAGCACAGCCCCTGCACCAGAACACAGAGCCCCAGCACAGCCCCCATGCCCCAGCACAGCGCCCCAGCACAGCCCTCCTGTCCCAGCACAGTGCCCCAGCACAGCCCCCCTGCCCCAGCACATAGCCACAGCACAGAAACCCCTGTCCCAGCACAGTGCCACCACCCCTGCCCCAGCACAGAGCCACCGCCACCGCACCAGCTTGGGGTGGGATTTCCTGGAGGCCACCGTACCAGCCTGGACCACCGAACGACCCCTGTGACCACTCCTCCACCTGTGCCGATGACTTCCCTGGTAAGCTGAATTCAGACTGTAAGACAAACCCCCTTTTGACACATTAATATTTTTTTCCCTATTTTCCTTCTGAAAATTTGATGTGTGTCTTATGGTCCGGAGCGTTCTATAGTCCGAAAAATACGGTAAATAATTTTTCATTCTATGGGATAGAAGAGTGGATAATCCTATTAGAGGAAGTGACTGGAAGAAAAAACTCCTCCTAAGAGAACTATTTTTGATCATTAAACGTGATACTAAATGCCCTAATGGTATGAACTATAGAAACGATACTTTTTATTTATATTAACTTTCAGTGGTTTCATTATGATAGCTTTTAGGGGGAATTTAGAGCTTGGTAATTATGCAAATTATTCTCAAATGTGATTGATTGTAACATTTGTGTTCACTGATCAATGGTTGGTTATCATTTGCTTTTATACCATGTATCATAAGGAATCTGTATCTCAGAGAATAAGGGCTTTTGCTAGAAACGCATTGAAATGTATCCCCCACCTGTATGATCTTTTAATTATTTAAAATAAATTGAGGATTTTATCTATCTTGTGACTCGCCAAAATGTATTTTCTAAGGAAACTGTTGATCTATTCTGTGGCAAAGACAAAGAACACTTTTAACATTTAAAACATTACTTGTACATTTGTTAGCAGTTACCTACCTTTAGTTAATAAAATTGCACTGCATATCAGTCTGCAATCTTCATTTCTTCATTGCTTTTCAGACCTGCTGATATACATTTTTCAGCCTGATTTTAGTTTCAGATTTTTCTTTTGGTGGAGTGACCCTTTCTGTAATACATGCTGGATGTGAACACTTTGTTTATCAACTCAACCTCTATCCAGGACTTATATTCTCTGCATGTACTTTCCAACTTGCCTATAGACTATTTATTGGTTCTCCATAAAATTTTACATACTTTCACACTTTGCATTGCAGACCTGTATAATCTGCATCCCTCCCTCCTTCTATCTCTAACACTAATAAAAGTAGTAAGGAGCAGGAGCTCTGATGGACTTTTATCAGTTTTGCAAAGGCACTCAGCTAAATAAAGGACTTACAGATACTACGCAGCAGCAAAATGGTAGATACTATTTTTTAAGGATGACTATTCAGAAAGTGGTTTAACTTTGCATTTAGGAAGCAAATGAGCAGCAAAAATAAATTGTATGCAGAGGGGTACATAGCCTTCTTTCTTAGTGTGGCTTCATTATATGAATTTTGTATATTAAGCCAACCCCTTAGTCTTAGGGAAAACAAGATTTTGGCATTTTGACTTTTATCCTGTCAATCCTTTGTTGCACTAGGAGATTAGCGTTACCAGAGGTGACAAGCATCCCCTTATCCTCAATTTCTTGTAGTATATATGAATTTTTTATTTTGGGGGGAGAACTGTAGACAAGAGAAGCATTAGGCCACATATCCTCCTTTCTCGCTTGCTGAGATATTCCTGGTTTTCACAGAATGGGAAGAGATACATGAAAATATAGATATGAAACCATTAGCTGAAATAATATATAGTCAATTTTAATTATACCATTAAATCAGAAAATGTTAATTCATTGTGACAGGCCCACTTCAGTCATTATCCGCCGTTACAAATAACACTTAATTTCTCTTTAGCATCATTAATTAATTCATGCCGTCCAACGAAGAACACATTTTTACTTTATTATACCAGTTATTGCCTGACTAACCCTTTTGCCTTCAATCTTGGTTGAAGCACTTTGCTGATTAATCTGCAGGTCAAACGGGCCAATGAAGAGAATCAAACAATTGTCTGACGGCATTTCTTAGGTCAGCTGGGTAATGTAGAAATGTTATTACAGGCAAATCAAATGTCATTTTCACCATCCATCTAGATTTCTCTGTTCACACTTGCCCTTTCTGATAACTTTCTTACAACGTATGAGCACTTTTGGAAACATAGATCTTATTTACTACAGTCCCATCACAAAGCAGGTCTTTATCTAATCGCTAAAAAAGCACCTTTCAGAGTGATTTTCTAGTTTCAAAACCCATTTCAAATAATTATAATTTTGAGTCTATTGACAGAGAACCCCTAAACAGCACCCTTACATATTAGTCAGACATCAACTTCAAAGAACATCTCCTTTTCTGGAGGGCCTGGTAAGTCCATGCATTGATTTCAATAGGCACTGTGTAATTATGCATTTTTCTTCTGGTGGTAACACTGTATAGCTGTCTCATAAATTACAGCTGATAATATTGGGCCTTTATGACCAAGTTTTTCTCAGAGAACTCATTTAACAAAATGTAATTGTCCAAAATGGTCAAGCCCTTTAAGCCAAGTTATAGCAAAATGCAGGCTTCCAAATCACAAATCGAACATTAGATCTGAATGTCAAAAACTTTAACGTGCCAAGTGCTGTTTTTATAGTTTAATGCGCAAAATGCTTTAAAGGTTTAGTCTCAATATGTGTCTTCAGGAACACACATCTGGGCAGCCTCCTAACTCACTTATTGGTCTGGTGGGGGCACTCCTCTTTGAGAGACACTTATGGTTTAGCAGCATTGTTCCTGGCTTCCTAGTGTAATATTTCAACTGCTTATGTTTAAAGACTATGGAAAAACAACTACATTCAGCACAAACTTTGATTTTATGACCACAGGCCAGAAAAAATTTGTATTTATTGTGTCAAAAAAGAACATTATTATATTTTCGTTCATGCGGTCTGATAAAAAAAATCAACACTTTCATGGTAAATAGACAGACAGTCAAAAATCACTCAAAAAGGTTCAGATGTGATTAGTTTTTCTAGATTTGCGAGTGTACTGCAAATCGATTTCTCGAAGAAGCCCCCAAATGTAGTCCCCCATCATGTTTTCGTTATACTGTCCTTGGTAACAATGTTCAAAGTCCAATATATCTTGATGAAAGCGCTCGACTTGCTCCTCTGAGTAAGCTCCCATGTTCTCCTTGAACTTGCCAAGATGAGCATCAAGGATATGGACTTTGAAAGACATTCTGCATCCTATTATGAAATAATTCTTTATGAGAGTCTGAACAAACTGTACATAGTTTTCAGCCTTGTGATTACCCAGGAAGCCATGAACCACTGCAACGAAACTGTTCCAAGCCGCTTTCTCCGTCCTGTTCAGCAGCTTGGCGAATTCGTCACATTCTATGATATTCCTGATCTGTGGTCCGACGAAGATACCAGCCTTGACCTTTGCCTTGGACGGCTTTGGAAAGAGATCTTGGAGGTACGTGAAAGCTGCTGACTTCTTGTCAAGAGCCGTGACAAATTGCTTGATGAGGCCTAACTTGATATGCAGTGGTGGCATCAGCACTTTCAGAGGTTCTATCAGTGGCTCCCAGTCGGTGTTGCTCTTCCCCACAGAGAACTTGGTTCACTGTGGCCAGTCCTTTCTGTGATAGTGCATCTTAGTGTCATGGCTGTCCCAGAGGCAAAGGAAACAAGAAAATTTTGTGAAACCGCCTTGAAGGCCCATGAGGACTGACACCATTTTGAAGTCTCCCATGACCTCCCATCCATAGTCGTCATACTTCAAGGCACTCAGCAACATCTTGACACATCTTGATACACAGAGTGAGCCATAGGGAGAGACAGGAAGTTGTTTCCGTTGTGAAGCAGCACAGCTTTGAGGCTCCAGGATGAACTGTCTATGAATAGGCGCCATTCACTCGGGTTTGTTAGGCGTCAGGTTTCTGCGTCTGCTCTGCAGGAATCCAGAGCCTCACATTCTGCGGTCTCCTGCTGTCTTTCTACTGTAGAGGAGATTACTTTGCAGCAGACCACTCCAGAGACTAAGTCCCTCTGTGCTCCTACTGGGCATGCTCACGAGTTGATCTCCCATTGGAGATCGGGAGTCATGTGCCCAGGTCCTGTTCCAGATCTCGTTGGTCCATCTTGGAGATCTGGAAGGCCCCGCACGGCTATAAAAAGTGCGCATGACCGTTCCGCCATGCGCTAGTATAGACTATACTTGCTGTGTGTGAATGGTGACGGATGTATGATTCTGGTGACTGACTCATTATAAATCCCCTTCCCTCTGATATTACGTATGTGGATAGGGAATTAGTTTAGCAGTCAGCGCCAGTCAGTGGCAAGCCTTAGGCCACTGTGCACACCGCACCTCTACTCTGCGTCCGACATTGCGCGTGCTTTCTAGCTTTGTCGTCGAGCGGCAGTGTCCTACGCCGTGCTGCAGTTGCAGCCCTTCTTGGCGCTCGTAGCAGCGATGCCGCACACACGGTAGGTCTAGATGGACGCAGCTCCTGTGTCTTAGGTCCTGCTCCTGTGACCAGATACCGTGTGTACATTTTCCTGAGGCCTGTGACACTAACAGGCTCAGCATTTTTGTATGTTTATGTTATGGCGCCTCTGTGTGTGAACAGAGCCCGTTCTGTGCACTTCGAGTGAAGTTGAACCCGTACGCATTATACCGCCATATTGCTCCTCTGTCATTACCTAGCAGCGGTGTAACATCTACTGCACAGTGGACCCCGAGCGGCGAACGCACTTTATTATTTATTTTTATTTAGTGCGTTCTGCCGTTCCTAACATTATACTAGCGCCAGGGTCTGGCTAGTAATGGCAGATCAGCAGCAACTCCTACAGTGCATTCGCCAGCTAGAGGGCCGGTTGGCTACTCTTGAGAGTGTTATCTCAGCGGCGAAGTCTTCGGAGGCTGCTGTACAGGCGATCGCCGAGGCGGTTTCACGTATGTCCTCGTCCTCCCACGCGCCGACAGTTACGCGCCTCCCGTTGCCCGATAAATTTTCTGACGATGGCGCCTCCTGTAGGGGTTTCGTCAGCCAGTGCTCTATCCAGCTGGAATTACTGGCTGCGCGATTCCCTATGGAATGGGCCAAGGTGGGGTTTATTGTTTCCCTTCTGTCGGGCAAGGCGTTGGAGTGGGCTACGCCACTATGGGAGCGTGGTGACCCAGAGGTTCGGACCGCTGCCCAGTTTTTAACACCTATTAAGCAGGTCTTTCTGGGACCACGGGTCACGCACGACACCTCTCTACAGCTACTTGCTTTGACTCAGGGATCCCTCTCAGTTAGTCAGTATGCCGTTCGTTTTCGGACACTAGCTTCCGAGCTGGAGTGGTCTGACAAAGCCCTCACCCCTGTGTTTTGAAGAGGTTTAGCTGAGCATGTTAAGGATGCTCTTTCTACCAGAAAGGTTCCTGCAAGTCTGGAGGAGCTGATTGCCATTGCCACCCGTATTGATCTCCGTTTTTCGGAGCGGCGGCTGGAGCGTGCTTAATCCAGATGGAAGGTTACTCCGGCTCCCAACCTCTTTGAACCTCTGGAATCACCCGAGCCAGAATGTTCACTCCCAGAGCCCATGGAGGTGTCTTGCGCCAGTCTCGAGGCGCGTCTGGCACTAAGCTCCACTTGCGGCTGCCACTGTCAGCACTCTGTTTACCAGGATAACGGGGCCCCGCAATGGCCAAACTCTGTGTCGCCGGGCAAGACCTTTGTCCCCCCTCGCCTTCGGCCGAAGGTTCTCGCGTGGGCACACACATCCAGGGCGGGTGGTCACTGTGGCTATATGCAGACCACAAAAGTCCTGGCAGGGTCATATTGGTGGCTGCACAGGGCTCGGGACATTAAAAAATATATTCAGACATGCATCTCGTGTGCTCGGGTAAGCTTCCTTAAACAGAGAGTGGAGACATCCGCCGACACACCGCGGCGTCCCACTTCAACTAATGCTCCGGGCGGTTTTTCCGCTCCTGTGGTCTCCCACGTGTCCCTTCTTAAACTTGGTGATCTTGCCGCCTCTGATACCTTCCACGTGTCCCGGTTTTCTGTGTCACCTACCGGGACACCAGACTTGCCTTCGGACGAGTCTGAGCCCTATGCCTCTGATGGGCACAGGGTGGTGGATTGGAAGGCTCAGAGAGGAAGGGGCCCTAGGTGGGGGGGTAATGTTAGCATCAGGTTTCTGCGTCTGCTCTGCAGGAATCCAGAGTCTCACATTCTGCGGTCTTCTGCTGTCTTTCTACTGCAGAGGAGATTACTTTGCAGCAGACCGCTCCAGAGACTAAGTCCCTCTGTGCTCCTACTAGGCATGCTCACGAGTCGATCTCCCATTGGAGATCAGGAGTCATGTGCCCAGATCCTGCTCCAGATCTCACTGGTCCATCTCGGAGATCTGGAAGGTCCTGCACAGCTATAAAAAGTGCGCATGGCCGTTCTGCCATGCGCTAGTATAGACTATACTTGCTATGTGTGAATGGTGAGGGAGGTATGATTCTGGTGACTGACTCATTATAAAACCCCTTCCCTCTGATATTACGTATGTGGATAGGGAATTAGTTTAGCAGTCAGCGCCAGTCAGTGGCAAGCCTTAGGTCACTGTGCACACCGCACCTCTACGCTAGCGTCCGACATTGCGCATGCTTTCTAGCTTTGTCGTTGAGCGGCAGTGTCCTACGCTGCTCTGCAGTTGCAGCCCTTCTTGGCGCTCGCAGCAGCGACGCCGCACACACGGTAGGTCTAGATGGACGCAGCTCCTCTGTCTTAGGTCCTGCTCCTGTGACCAGATACCGCATGTGCATTTTCCTGAGACCTGTGACACTAACAGGCTCAGCGTTTTTGTATGTTTATGTTGCGGCTCCTCTGTGTGTGAACAGAGCCCGCTCTGTGCAGTTCAGGTGAAGTTGAACCCGTGCGCATTATACCGCCATATTGCTCCTCTGTCATTACCTAGCAGCGGTGTAACACCTACTGCACGGTGGACCCTTAGCGGTGAACGCACTTTATTATTTATTTTATTTAGTGCGTTCCGCCGTTCCTAACAGGGATAAAGGTAGCTATCAGTGTGCTTGTTCTAAAGTCTGCACTGTTATCTATGCATTAACATATAGAGATAACAGTGCCTTTGAGTAAACCACTTGAGAAAAGTGAGCAGTGATTAACTGCCAAAGCAGCCAATAGATGGGGCCACAGATTTGTGATTTTGCAGGACTGATAACAGCAGGTCCTGGTCAGGAGCTTACACAGAAGTTGGGGTGAGGAGCACTGTCAAACTGCTCTATATAAAATAGAGTACTCATAAACACAATCAGACCAGGAGGACATATTCCTGGCATAATAAATTACACCTAGATGCCTCCTCTGTTGTGTAAGACCTAAATATAGATCCGTCGCTAAAGACAACTATGAAAAGGGGGGGAGTGGAAAACCACTAATGAACGACTACAGATCCGATATAAAAAATATATATATATCTTTATTAGGACACATAAACAGATCCCGGACAAAACAGTGCTCGATAGTGCATTAAAATAATCCACGCACCATGGGAAACATAGCAGACCTCCCTAAGAGACTTGGATAATATAGTCCAAAAGGACACTGAAATCTCCTCACATAGATAGGCATACAAAATTGACATTATATCATAATATCTTGAATATTCATTTACGAATCTACCAGCCCTACTCACATTATTGCTCTCCCCTAAGACTAATAGTCAGAGAGCCGCTATAATAATAGAGAGAAGGTGTCACTATATATCTGCACCACCAAATGGTTAAACAAATGCCTCAGTGGTTGGTGCTCACTAACAAGCAAACACACATACAGCAAAAAAGCGGTAATAATTACCAGCAACGGGCGGTAGTGAGGAGTCCCAGGGGCACACGCGCAGACCCCCCTGGGACTCCTCACTACCGCCCGTTGCTGGTAATTATTACCGCTTTTTTGCTGTATGTGTGTTTGCTTGTTAGTGAGCACCAACCACTGAGGCATTTGTTTAACCATTTGGTGGTGCAGATATATAGTGACACCTTCTCTCTATTATTATAGCGGCTCTGACTATTAGTCTTCGGGGAGAGCAATAATGTGAGTAGGGCTGGTAGGTTCGTAAATGAATATTCAAGATATTATGATATAATGTCAATTTTGTATGCCTATCTATGTGAGGAGATTTCAGTGTCCTTTTGGACTATATTATCCAAGTCTCTTAGGGAGGTCTGCTATGTTTCCCATGGTGCATGGATTATTTTAATGCACTATCGAGCACTGTTTTGTCCGGGATCTGTTTATGTGTCCTAATAAAGATATATATATTTTTTTATATCGGATCTGTAGTCGTTCATTAGTGGTTTTCCACTCCCTCCCTTTTCAAACTGCTCTATAGCATAGAATCATAGAACCGTAGCAAATAATTGGCTGGAGGGAGGAAACTGGGATCTCAGGAGTTAACTGTCAGATCTTAGTCTTGAATGTAGCTTCTGTGCATGTCCTCTCTTGGTTGGTTCCCTTTGCATTGAGCTATAAACAATGCAAGACAAAAACTTTCATAGCCGGAGAATGAATGGATAAAAAAGTCAGTTACAAACTTATTTTAAAGCTATATGCCCACAGTAGCGTTTTTAAACGCTCAGGAAACTGGTCTCCTTCCGAGAAAACGCGCATTTTTTTCCGCACGTTTTTTTCCGCGTGTTTTTTTCCGCGATTTTTTAGCAAAAAACGTGCGTTTTTGATGCACTTTTTTCCGCGCATCTTTTGGACTATAGGAAATAGCCAAAAACGCGGACCTAAGCGGAAATTAATGAACATGCTGCATTTTTTACCGCTAAGCGTTTCCTTAGCGGTAAAAAAAGCATCCATTGGCACAAAAAGGCCAAATGCATTAAAATGAATGGGATGCTTCTTTTAAGCGTTTTTGATGCGGTTTGACCCCAAAAAACGCATCAAAAATGCTTAAAAAAAACGCAACGTGGGCACACAGCCTAAAAGGAATCTGTTAGCAGGTTTTTGCTACCTCATCTGAGAGCAGCATGATGTAGGCAAAGAGACCCTGAATTCAACATTGTTGTCATGCTCCATTTGTGTTGTGTTCTGTGGCCAGCTTCTCTTTCTGCCAAGCCACAGGAGACACACCATTTCTCTATGTGTTTGGGTTCTGCTTTTCTGGCTGCAGTCTGCTTAGCTTAACACAAGTGTTTTAATTTCTAAAGGTTTTCACTTTGCTGTTTCTTTGCTATACTTTGCACCTATCTCCTGTTTAGCATTAGGAACTAGACAGTATATTTGTTAATAGTATTCACTTTATTCTTTGGTATTTCGTCATTTACTTCACTCACATTGGTATCTTTCCTTTGTTCAGCACACTTTGCTTTTTGTAGGTAATTCACACTCTGCTCTGCCCTCTGGTTTTTTTAGGAGGAAGGTGAAGCAACTCTTTGGCCTTTTAAGCAGTTTAGGACAGAATTGCCATCTCCTAGTCAGTGGTTAGGGTTATCTCTGTACCCACATGTACCCCTAGGGACTGTGGAGTCAGGATGTCTAGTCTGTCCAGGAACTGTCAAGGACAGTTGCAGTTTTTAGTGTATAACCTATTTTGCTATTGAGTTGCTACACAGGCATAGATTTACTAGGAGCATTCAGGGTGAGCAACCATCTAGTAAGCTTTTAGCAGCAGCAGAGCTGAGAAAGCTGCCCCCGCCCATGCCAGGCTTCCTGTATAAATAGCTATAGAAAGTGAACTGCATATCACAGAAGGGGCTGGAGTCGTACTAGGGCTCACATGCTTCTGTAGTCTGGACAATGATAATCACAAGGTGATAAAACCTTCAATCTAAATAAAGAAAACCACACAGTCACATCCTTGAATTCTGTATTTTAACCCCTACCTCATGCGGTCATCAGATTACATAGCAAAAACCTACTGACAGATTGCCTTTAATGATATCTATCTTAAGCCCCCATTACAAACAGCGAGATCGCTAGCAATATCGCTGAAACGTCACTGGTTTTGTGACGCAGCAGTGATATCGCTATGTCTGATACTTACCTGTGACCGTCTCCCCCGCAGGTTATCGCTGATCGCAGGAGAAGGTCCTGGACCATTTCTCGTCGGGCGCTTCCTGCTGGGCATCCTGTGGCGCCGACGAGCGACGCGTGGACTCGGACGGGAGGACGTCAGGATCGCCTCATCTGAAAGGTAAGTAGCGACCCCCGACCGCTGCTATGTCGCTGGTGAGATCTGCCTGTGTGGCCGCTCACTAGCGACCACTTAGCGATGCACCAGCGATCCATATCATTGTCGGGATCGCTAGTGCATCGCTTAGTGTACCCTAACTGTACTAATTTGATAACATGAGAATACGCCTTTTATGAGTGATGAATGATATGTTTTGTCCATTCACTTAAAAAGTAAATAGTAAATTAAGTAATTAATATGGCATTGAAGAGGAACTTTAACTGGATGTTTTAATCTATACTGAGCATCTAAGTAAGGCCGGCGTAACACTAGCGAGAAAAACGGACGAGTGCTATGTGATAAAAAATTGCATAGCACTTGGACCAATGTTAATCTATGGGGCAGCTCCCATCAGCCGATTTTTTTCTTGCCCGTTTTAAACGGGCTGAGAAAATCTCAGCATGCTGCGACTGTCAGCGGTTCTCGGCCAAGACTCGCCAATGCATGTCTATGGGTGCGAGAAAAAAACGGATTACACTTGGACCACAAGTGTGATTTGTGAGAAATACGCACCGGTGTCCTTTAACAAAAGCCGGCAATTCAGTGCGCGATACAGTAAAATCACACTGACATGTTTAATAAAGAATGGAAAGAATAGATATGTACACATAGAATACATTATATATATATATATATATATATATATATATATATATATATATATATATATATATACACACACATACAGTGCCTTGCAAAAGTATTCGGCCCCCTGGAACTTTTCAACCTTGTCCCACATATCATGCTTCAAACATAAAGATACCAAATGTAAATTTTTGGTGAAGATGAATCAACAAGTGGAACACAATTATGAAGTTGAACAAAATTTATTGGTTATTTTAAATTTTTGTGGAAATACAAAAACTGAAAAGTGGGGCGTGCAATATTATTCGGCCCCTTTAACTTAATACTTTGTTGTGCCACCTTTTGCTGCGATTACAGCTGCAAGTCGCTTGGGGTATGTCTCTATCAGTTTTGTACATCGAGAGACTGAAATTCTTGCCCATTCTTCCTTGGCAAACAGCTTGAGCTCAGTGAGGTTTGATGGAGATCGTTTGTGAACAGCAGTTTTCAGCTCTTTCCACAGATTCTCGGTTAGATTCAGGTCTGGACTTTGACTTGGCCATTCTAACACCTGGATACATTTATTTGTGAACCATTCCATTGTAGATTTTGCTTTATGTTTGGAATCATTGTCTTGTTGGAAGACAAATCTCCGTCCCAGTCTCTGGTCTTTTGCAGACTCCAACAGGTTTTCTTCAAGAATGGTCTTGTATTTGGCTCCAACCATCTTCCCATCAATTTTAACCATCTTCCCTGTCCCTGCTAAAGAAAAGCAGGCCCAAACCATGATGCTGCCACCACCATGCTTGACAGTGGGGATGGTGTGTTCAGGGTGATGAGCTGTGTTGACTTTACGCCAAACATATCGTTTAGCATTGTTGCCAAAAAGTTCAATTTTGGTTTCATCTGACCAGAGCACCTTCTTCCACATGTTTGGTGTGTCTCCCAGGTGGCTTGTTAAAACTTTAAACAACACTTTTTATGGATATCTTTGAGAAATGGCTTTCTTCTTGCCACTCTTCCATAAAGGCCAGATTTGTGCAGTATACGACTGATGGTTGTCCTATGGACCGACTGTCCCACCTCAACTGTAGATCTCTGCAGTTCATCCAGAGTGATCATGGGCCTCTTGGCTGCATCTCTGATCAGTCTTCTTGTTTGAGATGAAAGTTTAGAGGGACGGCCAGGTCTTGGTAGATTTGCAGTTTTATGATACTCCTTCCATTTCAATATGATCGCTTGCACAGTGCTCCTTGGGATGTTTAAAATTTTGGAAATCATTTTGTATCCAAATCCGGCTTTAAACTTCTCCACAACAGTATCACGGACCTGCCTGTTGTGTTCCTTGGTCTTCATGATGCTCTCTGTACATCAAACAGAACCCTGAGACTATCACAGAGCAGGTGCATTTATACGGAGACTTGATTACACAGGTGGATCATATTTATCATCATTAGTCATTTTGGACAACATTGGATCACTCAGAGATCCACAATGAACTTCTGGAGTGAGTTTTCTGTACTGAAAGTAAAGGGGCCGAATAATATTGCACGCCCTACTTTTCAGTTTTTGAATTTCCACAAAAATTTAAAATAACTAATAAATTTCGTTCAACTTCACAATTGTGTTCCACTTGTTGATTCTTCACCAAAAATTTACATTTGGTATCTTTATGTTTGAAGCATGACATGTGGGACAAGGTTGAAAAGTTCCAGGGAGCCGAATACTTTTGCAAGGCACTGTATGTGTCCCAATGACATGTGTGTATATATATATATATATATATATATATATATATATTGGGGATAGATAGCTCAGCTGGGATCTTTGCTTTGGCACAAGCGTGTGGCTATGAAGTCACTTCAGCAGACTAGCAATATGGACACGGCATATTTATTGTGCACACTTGTTATCCAATGTTACACATGCCAAACATGAAATAAAACGTCTAAGGCCGTCTGGCCACTAACTAACAATAGCAGGCTAACTACAAAATAAACCTATATAACAGCAAACAAGTCCATGTTATCTTACTGTGTCAGCTCCCAGCTCAGCAGACGATAGACTGAGAGATTCCAGCTCCTCCTGATTATATCAGCTGGACCAGTCAGGAAACCAAAACCTGGATTGAATTAGTGAAGGGGGAACTACCAGTCCTTTCCATGCTGATCACTAAGGAAACCAGGACTGGATTACAGTGAAATAAACTGGCTTCATCATCAGTACAGGGAGACATATGAAATGAAACGGGGAGAAACATACCTGTTTTCTAGTACCTCTCCCCTTGGCACCTCACACACCCCCCTCCTCTGTTCGGGCCCGTGGGGTCGGACACGACGAGTCACCAAGCAGTGCGTTCTAGACAACGCATCTGCATTTCTGTGCGCTGTGCCCGCCCTGTGCTCAACGGAAAATTTAAACCCTTGTAATGCTAAGAACCAGCGTGTCACCCGTGCATTGCCTTCTTTTGCCCGGGACATCCACGTTAGGGGCGAATGGTCCGTCACTAGCCTAAACTGGCGACCTAGTAAATAATAGCGCAAGGTGCACAGGGCCCATTTCACAGCCAGGGCTTCCCGCTCAACTACACTGTAGTTCTTTTCTGCTCTCGTAAGCTTTCTGCTTAGATAGGCCACTGGGTGTTCTTCGCCATTTACTTCTTGAGACAAAACCGCGCCGAGGCCCACCCCAGAGGCGTCTGTTTGGACAATAAACTCCCGTTTAAAGTCTGGTGCAACCAACACTGGTTGGTCACAGAGGACTGTTTTCAATCGCTGAAAGGCCTCCTCTGCTTCTGCATTCCACTTTATTGTGACAGATTTCGACCCCTTAGTAAGATCTGTGAGAGGAGCTGCGATGGTCGCAAAATGTTTGATGAACCGCCTATAATAACCAACGATCCCTAAAAAAGCTCCAACCTGTTTTTTGGTTACCGGTCGTGGCCAATTTTGAATAGCATCCACTTTATTGGCTTGAGGCTTCACGACGCCTCTCCCTATGCTATATCCCAGATAGCGAGCCTCTTCCAATCCCAACGTACATTTCTTGGGATTGGCAGTCAACCCAGCTGTTTTTAGGGAGTCTAAGACGGCTTGTACTTTTGACAAATGCGTGTCCCAGTCATTGCTAAAGATAATAATGTCGTCCAAGTACGCAGATGCATACTGGCCATGGGGTTTTAGGACAATATCCATTAGACGTTGGAAGGTGGCTGCGGCACCATGCAACCCAAATGGCATATCTCGGTACTGGAATAATCCCTGGGGCGTAACAAAGGCAGTTTTCTCTTTGGCTGATTCCGTGAGGGGAATCTGCCAATAACCTTTTGTTAAGTCAATAGTGGATATGTACCTAGCCGAACCCAGTCTCTCTATCAGTTCATCGACTCGGCATCGAATTTCGATACTTCGTTTACTTTCCGAAAATCATTACAAAATCGGATAGTCCCATCGGGTTTGGGCACCAGTACGATAGGGCTAGCCCAATCACTCCGGGACTCCTCAATGACCCCGAGCTCTAACATCTTCTTCACTTCCTGGGCAATGGCTTGTCTCCGAGCCTCCGGAATTCGATATGGTTTAAGCCGTACCCGCGCCTGTGGATCAGTAATAATGTCATGTTTAATCAGGTGAGTCCGGCCAGGAAGTTCCGAGAAAATATCTGCGTTCCTCTGTATGAACTCCCTGGTCTCTCGTTTTTGGCTTTCGGACAGCGTGTCTGCAATACCCACTTCTGGCGGAGCTACCTGGGGGTCCTTTACCTTAGAAGGTGGTGCCCCTCGAGGCCCATCCTCAAGGGCAGCTCCTGCCACCAGACTCTCCCTGTCCCGCCAGGCCTTAAGCAAGTTTATGTGGTATATTTGTTCGGGCTTTCTCTTGTCTGGTTGGTGTATCTTATAATTTACTTCACCTACTCGTTCCAGCACCTCGTATGGTCCCTGCCATTTTGCAAGAAATTTATTCTCTATGGTAGGCACCAATACCAACACCCTGTCTCCGGGTTGAAAGACTCGTGTTTTTGCCGCTCGGTTGTATACCGTGCTTTGGGCATGTTGTGCGCGCTCTAAACACTCTTTAACTATTGGCATAACTGCTGCAATTCGGTCCTGCATAAGTGTTATGTGTTCAATTACACTGCGATAAGGAGTCACCTCTTGTTCCCAAGTCTCCTTGGCAATATCTAACAGGCCTCTAGGACACCGCCCATAAACCAACTCAAAAGGTGAAAAGCCTGTGGAGGATTGGGGTACCTCACATATAGCGAACAGGAGGTATGGTAGTAGGGCATCCCAATCTCTCCCGTCCTTATCCACCACCCTTTTCAACATTCCCTTTAGGGTTTTGTTAAAGCGCTCCACCAAACCATCAGTCTGAGGGTGATATACTGAGGTACGCAAATGGGAGATTTTTAGCAGTTTACATAAATCCTTAAGTATACGAGACATAAAGGGGGTCCCTTGATCCGTAAGTATCTCTTTCGGAATGCCGGTGCGGGAAAACATATTAACCAGCTCCTTTGAAATTGATTTCGCATTGGCATTCCGCAAGGGTACTGCTTCGGGATAACGCGTGGCGTAATCCAATACTACCAAAATGTACTGATGACCCCTGGCAGATTTAACTAATGGACCGACTATATCCATTGCTATCCTCTCGAAGGGCACCTCTATTATTGGTAAGGGCACTAAGGGGCTTCTAAAATGTGACATAGGCGCAGTCAATTGACACGTAGGACATGACCGACAGTACTGGGTCACGTCTCCCACTAGACCCGGCCAAAAGAAGCGTTGCAGAATACGGTGTTTTGTCTTTTCTACTGCCAGGTGACCTCCCAAGGGATATTTATGTGCCAACTCCAAAACTACCTGGCGAAAGGACTTAGGTACCACTAGTTGTTCTACCACCACCCCTCGCACCTTGTCTATGTGATACAACATATCCTGCTGCACTGCCACGTGTGGGAACTCGTTTTGAGCCCCTGGGTACAATGGTCTTCCCTCGGAGACCTTTATGTTTTCCCACGCCCTTGCTAGAGTAGGATCCTGGTGCTGAGCGGTCCCGAACTTACCACGGGCCACCTCAAGGTCAGGCATTTCTAAAACATCCTCTAGCTGGTCTGCCTCGCCTGCATACACAGCCAGAGGAGAGTCCACAGATTCTAGTACTTCCTCTGAGATGAGTTCTCCGTCGTCTTGCTGCAATGGTTCAGGGGCTAGCTCCGGAGCACCGTCTTCAACTAGAGGGTTCATGCCACTTTTGAAGTTCCACAAGTCCCAAAATAAGGGAAAGTCTCTCCCCAGGATTACACTGTGTCCCATAGACTTTATGACTGCCGCCTGATGTCTTTTGGTCCCTACTGGCGTGGCAAGAGTAACCCAGGCAGTGGGGTAGTTCTTAGTATCCCCATGGATGCAACTAATGCCCACGGTTAAGTTCGTTAGGGCGCTAGAGTCCACCAAACTGGCATGTACCAAAGTTACTTGACTGCCGGAATCCAAGACGGCATTCACACTATAACCGTCAACCTCGACATGGCACACGTGTTGTTCATTTCCCGTGAGGGTCTCCGCCACACAGATTGACTGCACATATAATGAAAGACGCCTCATAGCATTACAGTCCATTGGCTCTGTAGTCATTGGGCAGTTAGCTGCTACATGGCCAAGCCCGCGACATCGCCAACATTGTATAGGCCCTTGTCTCCTCGATGGAGATCCCAGACGAGGTCTGCTGGCTTGATGTGAGCCCGTACCACCTCCATAGTCCTGTGTAGGTCTGCTACCCTTCATTGTGACGTTCTCTTCTTTTGAAGATGGAGTAGGTTTCGCAGGACTCTCCAGCGATTTCTTGGGGGGCCAGTGGGGTGCTAACGTCCCTTGGAGTAGGCTTTCAGAAGCATTGTAGCGTTCGACCATATTCACCAACTGGTCAGCGGTAGTTGGGTCACCCTGTCCAACCCACCTCTGGATCTTAGCGGGTAAGGACCGCAGGTACTTGTCTAGAACAACACGCTCCACTATCTGTGCAGACGTCAAAGCCTCCGGTTGCAGCCATTTTTTTACTAGATGGATGAGATCATGCATTTGTGAGCGGGCTGGCTGATGCTCCACAAAATTCCATAAATGCACCCTCTGTGCACGTACATACATGCTTACTCCCAGCCTTGCCAGGATTTCGCCTTTGAGTTTGATATAGTCCATAGCATCCGCTCCACTCAGATCGTAATAGGCTTTTTGTGGATCTCCGCTCAGAAATGGAGCCACTACCTCAGCCCATCTGTCCAGTGGTAAGTGCTCACATTCTGCAATACGTTCAAACACGGTGAGGTATGCTTCCACATCATCGTCTGCGGTCATTTTAAGCAAAGTCTTCTGTACGGCTTTCTGCGCACTAGCAGCGCTTTGTGCACGGTCTCCCTCATCTCGGGGTTGCCGAACCAAGGCCTGTTTTATTGCCTCCAAATGCTCTTGCTGCATCTGGTGTTGCTGCTCCAGAGCAAGTATTAGTCTGCTGTTGTTGCACATTTGCTTGCAATAACTGCTTCACTAGTTCCTCCATATTACTGGACTCTTGGCTCTTCAAAACCGCAGAAGCTTTCAGCCAGGACATACACAGCGCTTTCTCTGCAGTCACAGTCCAGCAGCCACAAGTGCCCGCATTCGAAACACCATTTGTGGGGATAGATAGCTCAGCTGGGATCTTTGCTTTGGCACAAGCGTGTGGCTATGAAGTCACTTCAGCAGACTAGCAATATGGACACGGCATATTTATTGTGCACACTTGTTATCCAATGTTACACATGCCAAACATGAAATAAAACGTCTAAGGCCGTCTGGCCACTAACTAACAATAGCAGGCTAACTACAAAATAAACCTATATAACAGCAAACAAGTCCATGTTATCTTACTGTGTCAGCTCCCAGCTCAGCAGACGAGATAGACTGAGAGATCCCAGCTCCTCCTGATTATATCAGCTGGACCAGTCAGGAAACCAAAACCAGGATTGAATAAGTGGAGGGGGAACTACCAGTCCTTTCCATGCTGATCACTAAGGAAACCAGGACTGGATTACAGTGAAATAAACTGGCTTCATCATCAGTACAGGGAGACATATGAAATGAAACGGGGAGAAACATACCTGTTTTCTAGTACCTCTCCCCTTGGCACCTCACAATATATATATATATTCTATGTGTATATATCTATTCTTTTGTTTGTGTTTTAACCTGTCATTGGGATCTATTATATGTCCATTTTGCAAGCCGGCGAGAAAATCTCGTCATACGGATGCCATACGGATGCACACGGAAGCTTAGATGCGAGAAAATCGCATCCTCGAATGACAATCGGAGGACATACGGATCACTGTTCATGAAACATTTGTGCGATTATGGTCCGTGAAAAACGGACCGATTTTTTTATATGTTGTGTGTGACTCCAGCCTAACAGTTTTTCTTTTACTCCTGTGCCCTTCCAATTCCAAACTTATACCCCCCCAGTAATAAAGATGCATAATTTCCCTTCAACCAACAGAGAATGTGTGACAGAACTTTTCTGTGGGTGACATCATGTTTTTATTGGCCAGCGCCAGAGGAGAAAAATAGAACGCTCACAGAGAAGATCTGTGATATATGCCCAGTTCATTCAAGGGAAAAATTGCATTATCATTACCAGGGGGCATATATTTGTAATGGTTGGGGAACAAAATGAAAAAATCTATTTTTGAATCAGTGGAGCAGTGGAAATAGGAGATTGTACTGAATTTACATGATAAAATCCAGTGAAAGGTATTCTCTAAGTAATTTACATGAATGGGAATAATTATTGGAATTCCGACTTGCAGCATTAGTACCTCAGAACCATTATCTGTATAGTTTTACCAAAAACTGACATTATAGGCTTTAACATTATGTGTATGACTGAGTGCAAATGAAGCAGAAAATTTCTATTCCAAGGATCAGTGACTAGCTATGTAGAGATATAGTTGCATATAAAGATAATACCCCTCATTTTAATGTTACTCTCAAGGTGCCTAAACACCTTCAATAGCTCTTGACTTAAAGAGAATATTTCACCAGGTTTTGCTGTCCCGTGTGAGCGCAGCATGATGTAGTGGCTGTTAGGAGTGGCGGAAGGCACTAAAAAAAAAAAAAATAATTAAAGTGCCTTCGCCACTCGGGGTCCACCGTGCGGTGGATGACAAAACCGCTGCTGAGAGAGGCAGAGCACTACAGCGGAAATATGCACAGGGTTCTAACTCACCCAGGTGCAAAAAGGCAAGCTCTGTTAAATGACACAGAGCTGCAGGGAAAAATAATACAAAATTATCGCTGAGCCTTTTAACAGCACAGGATCTCAGCGGCACACGTGCGGTAGCTGGAAACCGGAGTAGTTAAATGCAGTCACTACAACCGAGCGGACTTACCGTGTATACGTGTTCTCGGCGTCGCAACTGCGCATGCCTGGACAGGCTGCAACCGCAAATATCGCAAGCGCGATGCAGGACGCTAAGCTACTGGAAGGATGGAGCTTGTGCGCGCTGGAGCTAGCGCAGGTGCTGACAGAATACCACTCACTCACACAGACGTAATAACCAAGGGAAGGGGTTTCTTAATGAGTCAGTCACCAGTCCAAGCATCCGTCACCATACACACAGCAGCAGTATAAAAATCCTAGCGCATGGCAGAACGGCCATGTGCACTTTTTAGAGCGTACAAGACCTGCCGGAAATCTACAGAGCCCTGAGCCAAGCCAATGAAATCAGGAGCAGGACCTGAGCACCTGACTCCTGGACTCCAATGGGAGCTCGTCCCGTGGGCATGCTCAGAAGCTGGAAAAAAGGTCTTGGCCTCTGGAGACAAATGTGTGAATCTGGATTCCCGCATAGGCATTATAGAACCCAGATTCCTAACAGTGGCAGAAACCCTGTTTCCAGCAATATGTCACTCACTGGGCTTCTTACTGTACATATGATAAAATCAGTGCTTTATCTGCTGCAGATTTACTAGTTCTGAGCTTTGTGTAGCACCGCCTGCATCACTGATTGACATCGCTCTACACAGAAACTGTGTGCGCTGTGCATAACCAGAAATATGTCATTCAGTGGTGTTGGTAAGGATAGCAGCAGGTCATGAACATTGAGGCCTACATTGCTGTAGGTTTGCTAGTACTCTCAGTAATAATCTCTTACTGAAAACAGTATCTTAATAAAACTACAGCAAGCAGCCCAACTAGTGACACATCACTGGAATCAGGGTCTCTGACACTACATTATGCTGCTTTCATAGAAGGTAGCAAAAACCTGGCAAAAAAACGATTAACAGTTGTGTGACCAAGAGCTATTCCTCCACACCTGCTCATTCACATTTTAAAGTCATGAAGCCCCCATACACCTATAGGGAAGCTGGATGACTATACTTTAATGCAGGGTTCCCCAACTCCGGTCCTCAAGGCCCACCAACAGATCATGTTTTCAGGATTTCCTTTGTATTGCACAGGTGATGCAATTATCACCTGAGCAATACTAAGGAAATCCTGAAAACATGATCTGCTGGTGGGCCTTGAGGACCGGAGTTGGGGAACCCTGCATTAATGGATATAGAGTATAAATGATCGCTTCTAAAAACCCTGGTCAATGGTCCAGGTCAGTGCTCTCTGGCCATCGACTGGAGTTGCGCAAATTTACTTACCGTGGAGGATTCCAAGCTCGACTGACAAGATTTCACTGTACGACACACAGATGACTTCACACCAGGCCGGTGAATCAAACACTGCACCAGGGAACCCAGAAGCTCTAAAAATTAGGGCAGGTCCTGTCCACGGCCACAGAACACTGAGCTGTACCGTGGAGAAGGGTTGCATAAAGCGATCAACTCTTCTCTAATATAACACATCAGTCCCCAAAGTAAGCCAACATCTTCATACTATGAGTGATTGCAACCTTGGATTGTAGGGTGGAGCTCAAAACATAATTTTAGTATGTAATATAGGGGGGAAAATCCAGTCCATTTGGCTCGTGTCAGTGTGTGATCTTATTTCTATTAATATGTGCATTTCAGACCTTTATCTACATAGGCTTCATTGGTTTTATCTTTATGCCATAACTACAACTGCCGTATTTCCACAAAGTATAATGAGAAATGAGCCATCAGACTCTTCTACTAGACTACAAGTCTTGTCTTGTGACTTCTTGACCTTTTCACCAACAAGAGTTCGTATCTCCTCTCAAATACTTTCCTTGTCCTATTCGTTCTCAACGGTGTCAGTCATAGACAGTTTCATGTGAAAACCTCGTGAAGAAATGATCAATGATTATTATGGGTGTCGCCATAGTCTTCTTTCTGTCATGACTAGAGGAGAATGATGACTAGGAGCTGATGTAAAGTGGAAGTGAGATCAAGTATTCCTTCAAGTGTAAATCATTTAAAAAAAAGAAAACTTCTGACACGAAATAGAAAAATGTTAGAAGATTTAATCAATGGGTATCCATGGGATGAAACCCCAAGAATCCAACCCCAAGACCATTAAAACAGGTAAACGCTCCTTCACCACTAAAGATGGAATCCAAAGACTTTCCATTGAGCTTACTTCTTTGTTGGAATGAGAGCATCCTAGCTGCTAGGAACTACTTGCACCTCTTTCAATATGAACTTGGCCTCAGAAAGGATAAAAAGACAGAAAGACACTATATCTAAAAGGGTTTTCCAAGCTTGTAAAGTCCCTATCCCTGGCTGCAGCTCATTTTAAAAACAAACTATTCTTTACTCATCCTCTTTGAGCCCAGCTCTGCGTCTTCCCCGCTGATCCTGATATCTGCTATTGTCAGCAGCGTTTGTGTCATTTTGACAGAGCTGAAGCCAATCACTGAGTTCAGCAGCACTGATGGCGCTCAGTGATTGGCTTCGGTGGTGAAGGCCCTAACATAAGAAGCATGACTAAGACAACATATAAATGCAAAAGTAAACAACTTTATTGATAAATAAATATATATATATAAAAAATACCGTACAGGGAATCAATACAAGGTTCAGAACCAGACAGAAGGAAACACAGGCAGGACAGTTATAGGTCCCATGGGATGGCACAATGCAGATGGGAATGCATGAAAGAATGATGAGTAAAGGTACTGTCACACTTAGCGATGCACCAGCGATCCCGACCAGCGATATGATGCGGTCAGGATCGCTGGTGCATCGCTAAGTGGTCGCTAGTGAGCTGCCACACAGGCAGATCTCACCAGCGACATAGCAGGGGTCGGGGGTCGTTACTTACCTGTCAGACGAGGCGATCCTGACGTTCTCCCACCTGCGTCCACGCGTTGCTCGTCTCCACAGCAGGAAGCCCCAGCAGGAAGCTGACGACGAGAAATGGCCCAGGCCATTCTCGCGCGATCAGCGATAACCAGCGGGGGAGCCATCGGTGGTAAGTATCAGACACAGCGATATCACTAGCAATATCGCTATAACGTCACAAAAACCAGTGACATTATAGCGATATTGCTAACAATATCGCTTAGTGTGACAGGCCCTTAAGTAAATGAAGTGTATATAAAAAAAAAAATTAGGTGCAATAGTCAAATGTGAGTGATACCAGTAATAATAATAAGGTACAAGAACATACATGCATATAGTGGTGCCAACTACTGTATAAACCATAAGCATGAATGAAGATAATAATGCTCAACATCCAACATATATAAAGTGGTGGCTGAAATCACACAAAGCACAGAACAGAACTCAAAATCAAGAAAAAAAAATATTGAATAAATTGCTCACCTTGCAATGAATTATGAAATCTGTCCTTTATGTGAAATGGGTGCCCATTAAAATAGTGCAGAAAATATATCAAAAAAAAATAAATTGAATGAATATATTCTTGTATGGACGATATCTTGTTTCTATGGATGGGCTGCATATCGGACTTCGTTAAATATCTTAACAAACACAGCATTAATCTGTGATTCCCAAGTACTGCTCCTGGTGTTCAAACTACATTTTTGGATTTTGCTTTAACAAGCAGCTCTACATCCAAAAAGGTAGAATGCTCCATTTTCAGAAAACCTGCCAGTGAAAAAACAACTTTACAGCCTGACAGTTGCCACCTCTCACAAGTCATTATCTTTGACTAAGGACACACACACTGCCAGAAACGCGTCAGAGTGTTTTTGCTATCACCAACATGTGGATTTTAATTGTTTGACATATATGGAATAAAATTTTAAGATTTTATCTATTTTTTGGGATATGCCGATCCATTTTATTTTTGTTGGACACCAAAAATATAATTGAGCTTAAACAATGTTACAGCCTGGTGAAATGCAAGATAGCACTCCTAGTGCCTGGCCAAACTGATGTGTGTTTCATGCAGCATGCTTCATCAGGGGTAAGTATATATAATGAATGCATGCCCTTTTATACTTGGTTAGACCTATAGGATTAAAACTTATATCATGTGTCCAAGATGGCGCTGGATGCTAGGAGTGCTATCATTGCAATGTAACAACAGCACTGCAGACAATAACAGAGACCGGGAGCAGCGGTGTAGACTCAGCACTGGATCTGGGGAGGATGAATAAAGCATAGTTTGTTTTTTCTAAAGCAAACTACAGGCGGGAACAGGGGTTCTCCAAGAGCAGATAACCTCTATAAAGCAGGTTCAGACTGACCAGTCCAAGTACAATGTACAAAAAAAGTTGCACTCAATTGTGCTAAAGCATGTCAAAATGAAATATATGAAATATGACTAGCTATATGGCTTCTGAATACTAGAAAAAAAATGAGTCGCCTTGCACACAATTTGGCCAAGTTATGTCTGCCCATCAACCATTGTCAAGGTGGTCTCAGAACAAACTGATGGGTCCCTGTCCATGAGAACACCTCTCTTAGGCCGGGGTCACACATGCGAGAAACTCGGACGAGTCTCGCACGTCAATACCCGGCACTGCCGCCGGCACTCGGGAGCGGAGTGTGCGGCTGCATAGAAATACATGCAGCTGCACGCTCTGATCCGGAGTGTCTGCGGCAGTGCCGGGTATTGACGTGCAAGACTCATTGAGTTTTTCGCATGTGTGACCCCGGCCTTAGGCTGATGTCTGAATTCCTGGGTGAACGTGGACACCTCTGTCAGCAATGCCTGGAATTATGGTTAGAAAGGAACCAGCTATAATTAAAATCACCACATGGTGAATGGAAGATTGCTTGGTCATTTTTTGCTTATTGTACATGGAGGTAGCTGCTCCTAAGTTAGCACCTATTCACGCTAGCTTGGATGTGCCAGTCAGTTTCTTGCTATTTCTATGTTCGCTTTCTGACCCGATCAGTAGAGAGACACAAAATCCTTCAGAAAATGTTGATAGCAGCAGAATAGCTCTTGTTTAAGGGCAAAATGGTAGGCAGGTCTGGTCAGTTCTCTTTCAGATTAGAACTCATCCTTTCTGTTCTTAAATTCTGTCTCATTCATGTGGTGGGATTTCTTAACAGGAAGGGCGCAGAGTTCTTTGGCAGGTAAGGCGTGGAGCTTTGATGTCTCTTCTGACATCACTAAGTACAGGTGTGGCTACAATGAAAACTCATGCAAATGATCTCATTGTAGTGAAATCTAATACAAACTACTAAATTTTAATACGTCTGTGGATGTGCCACCCAGCCAGTCATCTTAAAAACCCAGGGAATAAAAACAAACACATGCCAAGATTTATAAATTAATTCCCTAAGAAAGTGCAAGGATGATGAACCTAGTGCCACCTAGAAAACCAAGCCATGGAGGATTAGCCAGTGGTAATGGAAGCACAAGTATCGAACTAATAGGAGATTGCCTACTACATAAAAAAAAAATCTAATCCATATGACACAAATGAATATAAATAACCGAAGAGGCCATTATAACCAAATATCTGGTCATTTTAAGGATGGTTTTCTGTACCTTGAAAATGTTTTGGTGCAAATAAAATGCCACCGGTTACAAGAAGACCCTTTACTTTATGTTCTTTTCGATAGCCTTTGGTGTGTCTTGTCGATAGCCTTTGGTGTCCACAGCATTTTGACAGCTACTGCCAATCTCTGATGACAGGTCCTTTATAATGACGTCACCATTACAGCGAATAATTGAGTTCATAGTCACGTGGTTCTAGATATGACTATGCAATCATGTCTATTTTAGAACTTAGGACTAGTAGCCATTTTCTCCAACCAAATACAGGAGTAAATATGCTTGTGATCAGTAATGTAAGGTAACTGTAATACAGAGGTGGGGAATCTTTCTGCTGCCATCGGCCATTTGGATATTTATACCATCCTTCGGGGGCCGTACAAACTCCGTGGTGTCAGGACGTAATCTTTCATTGTATGATCTTCAGTGTTCAGTAGTGAACACTGTGTTAGTGTGCTAACAGAGCAAGAAGAAATTAATGAGCTGGTTGCAATCAAAATACAGCTCCCTGCCCAAGAATGCGGTCCCTGAGAATCAACTCAGGGGCCTGATAAAAGGTCATCGAGGGCCGTAAATGGCCCTGAGGCCTGAGGTTCCCCACCCCTGCTGTAATACAAACATGGAGATGCTTCTCTTTAAAGGGGAATTCCCATATTAAGCATCTATAACATCTCCGCAAACTACAGATGCCTAACTATGGGACTGTCAGCAGAACCGGAGTCTTCTGACCTCATTCATTCATTCCCAACCGGCAACCACTAAAACTCACCATTAGGTAAAATGTGCCCATGGAACTCTATGTGAGACACAATAATTACAAAACAAACAGTGCCACTGATATGTATGGAGAGTGTGGTGCTAGCAATCAGAAAAGGGCACCCCTGAATTTCTGTAATCCCGCGATAGGCCATGTCAGTATTTGGTCAGTATTTTACATCAATATTTGTAAGTCAAAATCATGAGTAGAACAATCAGAGGAAAAGTAAAATTGAAACACGTCACCACTTCTGTATTTATCACCCCCTCCTGGTTTTGGCTTACAAATGCCGATGTAAAATACTGACCAAATACTGAACGTGTGAATGTAACCTAAGGAATAATATCAATAGGGCTCCTTTTGATGCTATTCATCTCTCATGTTTATAGGGTTTATCTCAAATTCCCCCAAAAATCGTGATAGAAATCAAAATACTGTAGCCTATCACATTCACCCTATTGTATGAGTAGGTTTAGAAATAATAAAATAGATTATGAACCACATTGGAGACAATGCTATATATGAATATTAACATCTGTGAACAGCACAGAGGCAAACAAAGATATTAGAATGACAAGAAAAACATTTAGATCTTTAGGCAGAAAAAATTCTGACATACACTAAAGTGTAGTAGGCGACTCACTGTTAGAGTTTCTGCCTTCCATGCTACAGGCCATGAGTTTGAAACCAGTCGAAGACCAGCTACAAAAAAAAGCATATAATTATGAAACAGTTCTGTGGAGCATGTTGGTGTTATAGAGATATTAGGAAATAAATCACTTAGATCGTTCAGCCCTTGTTCTTGGGAATTTCGATTCCTGTTTCTACAGCATGATGTGCTGCCGAGAATAAAGATATTTTGAAGAAAAAAAAGCAAAAAGATAATTTTATCCCACAAACAAGCATTTTATTCATTTGTCCGGTGATTGTCAGCCTGTTCAGACAGCGCAATTTTCATGAAACGAACATTCGTGGAAATACTCGTTCACTGTCACAAAACAATGATTCTTGCCATTAATTGGGCAACTAATTACTAAAACTTTAATTATTCTAGAATAATCTTGTATATTAGTATTACCATAAGTTATTTTGGAATTTTGCCGCATCCGGTATAAACTAGCATGTATTCAAAGTCTGGTCTAAAGGGGCAGAATCAGTGCAGGATTATATTATAATCTGATTATTATTCTTATGCTTGTTTTAATAAATATGAAATGATGAAAAATGAAATATTAATGATAACAAATGTATTCACAGATAAAGGGGAATGAAAGGTCATGCCTGTTATAAATTGAGGTAAGTCTGTCATCTTAACTTCTAATGTATTCTGAGTAATGTATGTGCGTATTATCCCTCATTGATCTAAATGATATCAAGAAAACAGTAATAATAGAATTTACTATATGTGTTATATGAACTGCAATTTCCTCCACTTGGAAGTTATCGAATAATGTAAATAAAGTAACAGAGAATCATTCTCTTTAGTAAGGGATTACTAGGAAACAATAAATCTCACATTTCCAGAATTTGTTTTTTTTATGTAGAGCTGAAAATCCATTAAATATATTTTTAATTATGAAAAGACATTAAAACAGCAGGGACGTCGCTCAGAAGGGGGTATTACACTTTATTGCATGTCCAATATACCTTGCAAAGCAAGAATTCATCTTTACAGCAACATTCCACAACCCCCATGGGAACCGGAACGCACTGCAAAATACAGCTCCACTGATTAAAGAAAGTAGGCATTGTGAAGTTATACACAGTCCTGGGCGCGCGGGCGTAACTCTTATCCAGAAACACTCTGCTAGTACTATAAATAGGAGCCGAAAAATCTAGAGGTCTCATCTGACTGATGTGAAAACTGAAAGAAAATAAAGAAAATGGAAAATCAGAATTTAAATAATTGACGCATATAGAAAAAGGAGGCCTCCACAATGAAATATATATGTACTGTATATATGTATGTAATATATAATGAGTGTATATATATTATGAGGCAGTGAGGGGGATAATATACGAAGGTCGTTATGCGTCCCCCAGAATGTGCATATAAGCATACTAAACCCGCTGGAGAGTATTGTAATTACAGCCTCAGCTGTGATTACAATGCAAAATAAAAGACAGTGTGGATTTGGTCAAACTATTTGACCAATTCAGATTTAAGAAAATCTAACAAGGGCTTTTATTTTTGGAGAGATCTGGAGGATGGTAGTGGGACGGATCTCTCACTCATCTCTGGGTCTTGGGAGTGGCCCATGTCCACGATTCCCATTTAAACTCAGTTAAGGTTTGAGTAAGGCTACTTTCACATTAGCGTCGTGCGACGGCCGTCGCCCTGCGTCGGGGCAACGTACCGTCGCACGCTGTGAAAGGCGTGCACAATGGCGGATGCGGTTTACAACGCATTCGCTGCCCCATTGTCACGTCCAGGGAGGAGGGGGCGGAGTTTCGGCCGCGCATGCGCGGTCGAAAATGGCGGAGACGACGCACAAAAAAACGTTACATGTAAATTTTTTGCGCGTCGCGGCCACCAAAACACGACGCATCCGTCGCAAGACGGATGCGACGTGTGACTATGCGTCGCAATGCGTCACTAATGTAAATCAATGGAGAAAAAACGCATCCTGCGGGCAACTTTGCAGGATGCGTTTTTTCCCCAAAACGACGCATTGCGACATGCGTCGCACAACGCTAATGTGAAACAGTTTTGGTTTGGAAGCATGAGAGCAGGAGGCTCTGTGAAGGTCATGCCTGTGTGAGACTGAGCACAGGTCAGAGCCAGATTAAGCAAAACCATTGACACATGCACAAGTGATACGGTGGTGCAGTCACCTATGGCAACAGATTTGATACGGACTGTTTCGGAATGGATTATGTTTGTAAATTGCCAAAATAAAGACGTTCATGTTGAACTAAAAAAGGTCACTGCCTCATTACTGCACTGTTGTGAAAGCCGCTGCCGGCAAATATATACAGTATATGAAAATAATATACACTGCTGATTTTGCAAGTTTTCCCACCTACAAACAATGGAGAGATCAGTATTTTTTTTCATAGGTACACTTCAACTGTAAGAGACAAGATCTTAGAAAAAATCCAGAAAATCGCATTGTATGATTTTTACATAATTACCGTATATACTCGTGTATAAGCCGACCCGTGTATAAGCCGACTCCCCTAATTTTGCCACAAAAAACTGGGAAAACGTATTGACTAGTGTATAAGCCGAGGGTTTACTTCTTAGACTATGCCCCCATAAGCTGCTCCATAGTTTATGCCCCCATATGCTGCTCCATAGAATATGCCCCCATATGCTGCTCCATAGATTATGCCCCCATATGCTGCCCCATAGACTATGCCCCCATATACTGCTCCATAGACTATGCCCCCATATGCTGCTCCATAGAATATGCCCCCATATGCTGCTCCATAGAATATGCCCCCATATGCTGCTCCATAGATTATGCCCCCATATGCTGCCCCATAGACTATGCCCCCATAGACTATGCCCCCATATGCTGCCCCATAGACTATGCCCCCATATACTGCTCCATAGACTATGCCCCATATGCTGCTCCATAGACTATGCACCCATATGCTGCCCCATAGACTATGCCCCTATATGCTGCCCCATAGACTATGCCCCCATATGCTGCTCCATAGACTATGCCCCCATATGCTGCCCCATAGACTATGCCCCCATAGACTATGCCCCCATATACTCCTCCATAGACTATGCCCCATATGCTGCTCCATAGACTATGCACCCATATGCTGCCCCATAGACTATGCCCCATATGCTGCCCCATAGACTATGCCCCCATATGCTGCCCCATAGACTATGCCCCCATAGACTATGCCCCCATATACTCCTCCATAGACTATGCCCCATATGCTGCTCCATAGACTATGCACCCGTATGCTGCCCCATAGACTATGCCCCCATATGCTGCCCCATAGACTATGCCCCCATATGCTGCCCCATAGACTATGCCCCCATATGCTGCTCCATAGACTATGCCCCCATATGTTGCCCCATAGAATATGCCCCATATGCTGCTCCATAGACTATGCCCCCATATGCTGCTCCATAGAATATGCCCCCATATGCTGCAAAAAAAAAGCCATACTCACCTCTCCTGGGTCCATCGCCGCTGTCTGCCGCTTCTTGTGTCAGTGACTGTTCAGCCAGCAGAGGGGCGGCACACACTAATCACGTCACTGCGCCCCCTGCTGCCTAAACGTCACTGACACAGGATGCAGCAGAGACAGCGGTGAGCAGCGATGGACCGGGGCACAGGTGAATATCGCTATACTCACCCATCCTGCCGCGGTCTCTGCATCCTCGTTTGCTTCTCCACTGTCTCCCTTCCTGTCTTCAGCGAGAGGGGGACTTTCAGCCCAAAAAAGTGGGCTGAAAATCTCGGCTTATACACGAATATAAACAGTAAATTTAATTTTATTGCATGAAATAAGTATTTGATCACCTACCAACCAGCCAGAATTCTGGCTCTCACAGACCAGTTTTTTTTTTTAAAGAAGCCCTCCTATTCTGCACTCATTACCTGTAATAATTTTACTTGTTTTAATTCATTACTTGTATAAAATACATCTGTCCGCACAATCAATCACATTCCAACCTCTCCACCATGCCCAACATCAAAGAGCCGACTAAGGACACCAGGGACAAAATTGTAGACCTACACAAGGCTACAGGACAAAAGGCAAGTAGCTTGGTGAAAACGCAACTATTGGTGCAATTATTAGAAAATGAAAGAAACACAACATGAATCTCAATCTTCCTCGGTCTGTGGCTCCATGCAAGGTTTCACCTCATGGTGTAAGAATGATTCTAAGAAAGGTCATAATCTGCCCAGAACTACATGGGAGAGAGCTGGGACCGCAGTCTAAAACATTACCATTCATAACACACTAAGCCGTCATGGATTAAAATCCTGCAGGGCACGCAAGAACCCCCTGCTCACACCAGCACATGTCCAGGCCCATTTGAAATTTGCCAATGACCATCTGTATGATCCAGAGGAGGCATGGGAGATGGTCATGTGGTCAGATGAGACCAAAATAGAACCTTTTGATATCAACTCCAATCACAGTGTTTGGAGGAAGAAAGAGGATGAGTACAACCCCAAGAACACTTTCAAAACCGTGAAACATGGTGGGGGAAACATCTTACTTTGGGGGCCAGGACGACTGAACCATATTGAAGGGAGGATGGATTGGGGTCCCGAATCTCAAGATTTTGGCTAACAACCTCCTTCCTTCAGTAAGAGCATTAAAGATGGATCATGGCTGGGTCTTCTAGCATGACAATGACCCAAAACACACAGCCAGGGCAACTAAGGAGTGGCTCCATAGAAGTATTTCAAGGTCCTGGAGGGACCTAGCCAGTCCCCAGACTTGAACCAAGTAGAAAATCTTTTGAGGGAGCACAAACTCAATGTTGCCCAGTGAGAGCACCGAAACTTTGAAGATCTGGAGAAGATTTGTATGGAGGAGTGGGCCAAAATCCCTCCTGCAGTGTGTGCAAACTTGGTCAACCACTACAGGAAACATCTGACCTCTTTAATTGCAAACAAAGGTTTCTGTACCAAATATTAAGTTCTGTTTTTCTATTGTATCAAATGCTTATTTAATGCAATAAAATGCTAATTAATTATTTAAAAATCATACAATGTGATTTTCTGGATTTTTTTTAACATTCTGTCTCTCACAATTGAAGTGTGCCTACGATAAAAATTACAGACCTCTCCTTGCAAAATCAGCAGTGTATCAAATACTTATTTTCCCCAATACATATACAGTGGGTGTGGAAAGTATTCAGATCTTTTTACATTTTTCACTCTTTGTTTCATTGCAGCCATTTGGTAAATTCAAAAAAGTTCATTTTTTTCCACATTAAAGTGCACTCTGCACCCCATCTTGACTGAAAAAAACAGAAATGTAGAAATTAATTAAATTTATTAAAAAAGAAAAACTGAAATATCTCATGGTCATAAGTATTCAGACCCTTTGCTCAGACACTCATATTTAAGTTACATGCTGTCCATTTCCTTGTGATCCTCCTTGAGATGGTTCTACTTCTTTGGAGTCCAGCTGTGTTTAATTAAACTGATAGGACTTGATTTGTAAAGGCACACACCTGTCTATATAAGACCTCACAACTCACAGTCCATGTCAGACCAAATGAGAATCATGAGGTCAAAGGAACTCTCCAAGGAGCTCAGAGACAGAATTGTGGCAAGGCACAGATCTGGCCAAGGTTACAAAAGAATTTCTGCAGTACTCAAAGTTCCTAAGAGCACAGTGGCCTTCATAATCCTTAAATGAAGAAGTTTGGGACCACCAGAAGTCCTCCTAGACCTGGCCGTCCAGCCAAACTGAGCAATCATGGGAGAAGAGCTTTGGTGAGAGAGGTAAGCTGAGCTCCACAGAGAAAGAGAAAGTTCCACAAAGTCAGGGACAGGATGACTGGTTGCAATTGAAGGAAACATGAATGCAGCCAAGTACAGAGATATCCTGGATGGAAACCTCTTCCATAGTGCTCTGGACCTCAGATTTGGCTGAAGGTTCAACTTCCAACAAGACAATGACCCTAAGCACACAGATAAAATAACAAAGGAGTGGCTTCAGAACAACTCTGTGACCATTCTTGACTGGCCCAGCCAGAGCCCTGACCTAAGCCCAATTAAGCATCTCTGGAGAGACCTGAAAATGGCTGTCCACCAACGTTCACCATCCAACCTGACAAAACTGGAGAGGATCTGCAAGGAAGAATGGCAGAGAATCCCCAAATCCAGGTGCATTATTTCCAAGAAGACTCATGGCTGTTCTAGCTCAAAAGGATGCTTCTACTCAATACTGAGCAAATGGTGTCTGAACACTTATGACCATGTGATATTTCAGTTTTTCCTTTTTAATACATTTTCCAAAATTTCGACATTTCTGTTTTTTTCAGTCAAGATGGTATGCAGAGTGTACATTAATAAGGAAAAAAAAAGATTTTTTTTAAATTTGACAAATGGCTGCAATGAAACAAAGAGCCAATCAATATGTGGTGTGAATGTGCTTTGCTGTAATACAGCATTACAGCATCAATTCTTCTTGGTACACTTGCACATAGTTTATGAAAGAGCTCAGGAGGGAGATTGTTCCAAACATCTTGGAGAATAAACCACAGATCTTCTGTGGATGTTGCTTGTGCAAATCCTTTTGTTTTTTTCAGTAATCACAGACAGACTCAGTGATATTGAGATCAGGGATCCTCTTACTGTACAGTTTCAGAGAAATTTATTTTTAATTCTTATTCAAATTAGTAGGCTTGGTGCACCCTTGGTGTGGCCAAGAATTTGGTGTACAGCAATGCCTCCTCAATTGTATGTTGTTGCCCTTCCATAACTTCTGATTGGCAGTGAATATGTTTTCCTTACTGACTCCTTTGTTTCGAAGAAAGGAAATAGGGAGGAGAATGCAGTCAGACACTGCGTGCACGCACTTCCGCACACATGCCAGCAGCATTCAGACATTGCTTGTTCGGGAAAACGAGTACTTTCAATCAGAAGGAAAGGGCACCAATAAGCAAATAATGGTGCACCAAACTCTTGGCCACGCGAAAGGTGCATCGAAGCCTCTTTATTTGAATATGAATTAAAAGTTATTTTCTCAAGCACTGTACCAGTAGTACAGGAGTAGTATAGTTGATATAGGGGTTAAGTCCCTTACAACACTGTGTAGACCATTTAAAATGCATTTTGTGGGTGTCGGACGCCTTTTAAACCTTGCCAAATTTATTTATTTATTTTTACTCATTTATTTAGCACCATTAATTCCACAGAGTTGTACAGACATCTTCATCTCTGTCCTCGATGGGACTCACAATTTAAATTTCCTTTCAGTATGTCTTTGCAATGTGGGAGGAAACCAGAGAACTCAGAGGAAACAAAATTCCCATCTTCATTTGCCAGTAACCTCCACCATGCTTCACTGTTGCCTGCAGACACTCATTATCATACCACTCTCCAGCTCTACTGTTCCAGCCAAATATTTTATATTTTACATTTCGTCTACTCAGTCCATAACACCTACTGTCATTTTTCAGCACCCCAGTTCCCATGTTTCATGCAAAGTTGATGCACTTGGTAATTGTCTGCAATTCTTCCATTAAGGCCAGATTTCTCTGAAAATTAAATGGTTGGAGCTGGGGCCTCCTGAGTTGAGTGCATCGATGTAATCTCATACACTGCATAAGGCCAAGACTACATGGAAATATGTGTCACACAAGAGGAATTCTCTAAAAAGTCACGTGACAAAAAGATTTGTGCAACTTGTCTGAGGTTTCCTGTCATGCGACTATTTTAGAGCTCTGATTTTGCTGGAAACAAAATGGCCCAGTTGCAGATAAATTTCACACATGTCCCATGTTGTATGGAACTTGCCTTAAGGCGCATTGCAAGTGTGTTGTGTGCGACTTGCAACAAGCAGCTGAATATACAACATATTTGGAAACAGTTCCAACTCAATGTCTCTGTATGTCGCAATTCGCAACATGGCGGCCTCGCAAGTCATTAAATCCAGTACTGCAATGTGTTGCGCGACACGAGCTGCCATGTAGCCTCAGCCTAAAACTTACTTTTTGAAAAAAAAAGCTCCTTTTGCTTCATCATGGAAATTGATATAGGGGTCTGGCAGTACTTTTGTTACAGGTTCTGGTTTCCAGTGGGTCACCAACAACCTACTCTGTCTTGGGCTGGGTATTTAGATAGAAGTCTAGGTTCAAAAACTGAATAATTGCCCCAAGTAAAGAAAACCTAACTATGACCATGAAATCAGTAATCCCATAGCAATGGCAGATCAACTCTGAACGGGTGAAAATTTGGTAGAAGTTATATTAGCAAACTACTAAAAACGCATATATATTATAAAAAGACTTACGGTACTTAAAAAACAAGACTGTAGTCTTCATTATGAAAGATCATGAATAAATTCTGCTTTCAGTCCTGGAGAATATACTATAGGTCCCCTTATCATACTATAAGAGCATACTATAGCTGTATATTACTACAATATTTCCGGTATGATGCGCCCAGTGATCTAGCCTCTCTTGTGATTTCCTACTTTATGTGCTGGGTAAGTGTGTATATATTCAGTCACAGCATGGCACTAGAAATTTCATTTTCTGTTTATAGAAATCCTCTCCACTAAAGGAAGCACTCAATCCCAGGAATGATTGATTTAATCCGCCGTCTTACAGAAAGCACACATGAAGTTTACTGGCTAAAAGCACATCAAACGGAAAAACCAAGCCAAGCACTGACAGGTTAATCTTCAAAAACAACTAGTCGTGTTCCTGACATTATGAGCAACTTCATACGTGTGAAGGTATTAAAACTCCAGCTGGGGACCTGACATGGGATTTTGGTCAACTTAGATAATGCACAATTACGTATCCCACTGCATCCCACAGACCGATGTAGAGTTTGAAAATTGGCAAATATATTATTGCGATAAAAATAGAAGGAAGGGGGGGCGTTTAAAACAAAATCGTCCGTGAAAAACTGGTAGTGAAGTGTTGTCCTGTTCCAACATAGGTTTGAATTTTGCCAAAATAATATGTGGTTAAACTATAACTGAAGTTCTGTAGTTTTGTTTGTTTTACTTATTGAGAAATGGCCTTTCTGGTACTGTTCTGGCAGCCATTTTGATTGTAACTTTTTGATAAGTTTCTTAGAAACCACTACCTTTCTGAATTATTAATGGTTTCTGAGTAAGTAATTAAAAATGACAAAACGACATTGTTGATTAAATAAAACATATTTACTAAAGTTTGGCTAATTCTGATTTTTTATTATATAAAAAATGTTAAAAGTGTCCACTTTTTCTTAAATTTAACAAATATGTTGGGAACATAATGTTGTGGCGATTAGTAATATTTAAGTATTATAGGTAACATCTGCAAGGATTTTGTATGTTCTCCTGTGTTCACATGGGTTTCCTCGGGGTACTCCGGTTTCCTCCCACATTCCAAAGACATACTGATAGTGATGATAATGTGTGCAAACTGTAAAGCTCTGCTGAATATGTGAATATGTTGGCGCTATATAGATAGAGATTATTTATTATTATTATTATTATTATTATTATAGGTTCTCCTCCCTCTTGCTAGTGCCGCCTATCCAATATATGACTCCATGCAAATAAAAAACAACATGTACTCACCTCCGAATCTGAAGCCAATCAAGCAATGTTGGCACTAGCTTTGCTGGGGCTCATATGACATTGTTATATCATGTGAGCCCTGAAGCCAGAATTCAACATGTTGACTTGGCCTTCAAATTCTTGAGCTTTCAATTTGATAGAGCATGTGTTGGAAAAACAAGCCCAATCCTGGAGGCCGCACCTTATGATTTAAAGGACTTAAAGGATCAGCTGATAACTTCTTGGTGCCAAATATCCCAAGACACCTCCAAGGTCTTGGAAAGTCTATGCCACAATAGGTTAGAGCTGTTTGTCGAAATGAAGAGGACTTGCACACTAATAGAGTTGCTGGTCTTTATATTATAGCTAAGGTACAAATATCCCTTTTCCAAACTGAAGATCAACCCTACGTCCATGGCTGCTAACATCACTATGGAAGCAAGCGCCAACACAACTACTGCTACCAGTCCCATGGAAACTACTGTACCACCTCCGCTCTACTCTACTAGAAAAGGTTAAGAAGTTAGAAAGTTTTAACAGAATCCAAATAAACAGAAAGATTTCCCCAGATAGAGTTGAAAGGTTAGAATATGTAAGATAAAATACTGAAGACTTTTAACTACTTAAGTGACTAAAACTTGCCTAAGGGACAAACAACTTTTTGCAGCACAGGGAAACAAGTGTTGCAATTAGATCAAGAAGTTAAGTGAAAGGAGACAACAAGTTCAAACTTGTAGAGAATAAAAGAAGAGTCTGTTCAGGTTTTAAAAGCCATTTAATACATGTTTTACCCAGAGAACAAATGTTTTCTTTCAAAAAAAGTAATTCGCTCTTTTTCCATAGTTAACTTCCAGCTGTTTGGAAACTGATCTGCATCACGCTGTTTCTCTATATATCTATTTATTACATTTCTCCAGTCATATCAGCATGAAATTAGGGGGCCACGTTTTTCACTGGTATTTTAACTGCAGTGTAACATAAGCTCTAAATGAGCCCAAACTAGATGTGTGACACCTTTCGAAAAGTTGAATCATTAAATTAAATTTCTATGACCGTACTTTCCAGGCAGACAGTGATAGAAAAGTAAAGATGAAATGATAACATCTCAGTAAGACAGAGGTAACTGCGTGCATGGAGTCTTGCAGGAACCCATATAGCTTTATAGTATGTGGGCCCCCATATAATGCTTCCATACTGCTTCTCTTTACCAAGCTAAAGTGCTTTGGGCAAATATATCAGAACAAAGAAAGCACCCAAATTTTTGTAATTTGTCTTATTTCTTCATATATAGATTACACACCCAACATCCTGAAAATCATGACCACTGCACTTGAACTGCACCCCTCCTTTATACTCTAGCACCCAACAGAACAAATATCAGCGCCAGCAGAGGGCAGTCGACGGAGCAGAAGAGAAGGAGAAAGGACACTAGAGGGTGCCAGAGCGAGAGCCAGAGCCAAGAAAGGAGAGCAACGACTGGAGAGACTAAAGGGGGACTTACCACAGACAGAAGGGAGATGGCACTGAGCCGTCCAGCAGAGAGACACTGACCGTCCGTCCGCACTTCTAGCGTCCGCCACCGCCCGACTCCATCCCGCGGCTGCCACCGCCTGACTCCAGCCGCCACCGCCTGACTCCAGCCCACGGCTGCGGCCTGTCTGCTGTCACCTGTGGCCGTCGCCGCTCCACTCCAGCTCACATCTGCGGCCTGTCCGCTGCTGCCCACGGCTGCCACCGCCCAACTCCAGCCCGCGGCTGCGGCCTGTCCGCTTCCAAACGGCCATCACTGCTTCACTCCAGCCCGCGGCTGCGGCCTGTCTGCTGCAGTCCGCGGCCCCCCGCTGCTCGGCTCCGGCCCGTGGCCTGTTCGCCGCCACCTTCAGCAGTCGCTGCCCTTCCCATCTTGTGGCTGCAGCCTACACAGTCTGGTCCCCGGGCAACGCCGTACCGCCTCCGCCGGGAGGCACAACGCAGAGGAACTCTTCAGGGGCCTGCTGTGCCCCCACTTCGCCTGGGCATAGGAACGCCCGAAGTCTCCGCCAGATCCTCTTTGGCTGGGCCCAGCGGCTGATACGCCGAAGCATCATCGACCATCGCTCTGCCATACGTCAGAGAGGATAAGTGACATGTTGCAGTTTATACCCAGGACCCGTAGTCGGCCATACCGCGGCCCTATAGTGACCGGTCTATGCCGGGTTAGTCGTGTTCGTGTTACCAGTGTATTCTTGTCTTGATCCCTGCGAGGATAACTATTGTTAGCGTGTTTGGTTGCTCAAGATAGCCCCTATAGCCATCTATATATAAAAGTTACATCTTAAAGTTCATCCCGTCTCTCGCCTCGTCACTGCATCCCGCGTACCTGCGATTACTACAAATGGATCACCTATAGCTGTACATCACGCTTGTAGTCCAGTGTTATGCAAATGTCTTCTAATGGTTTATGTAGACACTGTTTGACACTTTAGGATTTGCATGTGATGTCTAACTTTCACTTGCAGTACAATATCCAGCATCCGGTACTGCAATTCTTATCATTAGATTAGAAGAATGCAGGACATATTGATCCATCAGTATGCACTCCATTATCTTAATCAGATGATCTGTCCATACAGAGGTTCACCCCTGTGCACCTCTCACTGTCATTCTAGTTTGTCGTTGTCCTCCCAACCACTCGGACACACAACATTGAACAGTTCTGACATGTCACCTTGCGCGCTTTTCAATCTCCTGGAGTGATAAACCAAGGCCTCTCAGTTCAGGGATTCTGCCCCTCTCAGTTTATGACAAGTGGAGATAACTTACACATCAACAAACAGGAGACATCACACAATCATCCAGAAGAAAAAAGTGCTCCAGCATAAGATAAAAATGTTTTCAGCCTTTACACTGACGAGCAAAAGGGTAAAGTTTTGAACATTTGATTTCAGGCTCCATATCTCACCATCTACTATTGCTTCGAACTTCAGACTACCATCATTTATAGACAATAATTTTGACTATGTCATATGTAAATTTGACCTGCAACTATTTTGCATATGATTAGTTAGGCAGATTCTTGTCAACATTGTTACTGTTTTTCTCCTACAAATCTAAATTTTAATTTGTATTATTTTGTAAATCAGCCTTTGGCTTTCAACACAGCCTGAATCCTCATGGGCATGCTCTCCATCAGATTCACTGACATCTGATCCCAGGTATCTTCTACACATTTCCAAGGTTGGTGCATACTGGTCGACTCACTTGGGTATGTATGAAGCTTGTTCTTAGGGAATGTAAGAATAGATTGTAATTGGCAGCCCACAGAAAGAAAAAGATTTTTACTACCACCAAGAGCAAAACAGTAACAATACAGTGAAATTACTCTACATAAGCAAAATGGGCTGAACAAAATTGTTGTCATTGTTGTCACCTTTCTAATACTGTGAGTAAATAACTTTGTTTCAAGCATGTGATGCTCCTTCAATCTCACCTGTGGCAAGTAACAGGTGTGGACAATATGAAAATCACGCATGAAACCAGATAAAAAGGGAAGAATTGTTAAAGTTAATACAATAAAAAAACACATGTTTAAAATAAAAGAAACAGATGGTGAGCATGTGGTTATATCAGTTTAGTGTAATAGTATAGCTCTTTGAATATATTGTTAAATACAAGGATCAGTATCATAATGCCAATTGGTGACAGATTAATGACAGAAAATGCAGCATTCTACCACACTTGAGGGTGTGGTAAGAGATAAACAAGGAGAGAAGAGATGAAAAAGCACAGGAGAGAAAACAAATGCAGGAAAAACGCAGGAGAGAAAAAAGTGGCAAAGGGGCCTCGATTAAATTAATTATAGTTATATTTTTTAATTAAATTCTACATTATGTATAGGTTAAGGCTGGTTTCACACTTGCATTGTGTAGCGCTGCAGATGGCAGCCTACTTACTCCTTTTGTACTCAGTTAAACTCCGCCCACTGCAGCTCCACTTCCTTCAGCTCCGCCTACGTCTGCATGCGTCCTGCATACCTATTTTTAACATTGCGTACGCAGGCCATGCGAATGTATGCTGACGCATCCACATGAGTCATTTTGACACTGCTCCAATCTGCGCCATACTCAACATGTTGCATTTTGTTATGGTCGGCGGGTGCAGCAAAACGACGCATGTGGATGCATCAGCATACATCCGCATGGCCTGTGTACCCAATGTTAAAGATAGGTATTCAGGATGCATGCAGACGAAAGTGGAGCTGAAGGAAGAGGTGTGGCAGTGGGTGGGGCTTAACGGAGGAAGAAAGGAGGAAGTAGGCTGCCATCCGCAGCGTTACACAATGCAAGTGTGAGACTAGCCTTAGAGAGAGCTCAGTAGTGTAGTACAATGTCTTTTTTTCTGTTGAGACCAATGGATTCGCTTGAGAATTTTTCAATGGCTGTAATGGAAAAACCTGTATTTTTCGCTTTATGAATATTTCTGTAAAATATTCTGATACTGCAAAAATGATGTGACTCTGACTTCCTATATCCAATAGCTGTTTGCAAATTCTGATTTTTTTTTTGCCCTTTGTATAACCGTAGCTCGGAATGGGGCAGTAGCCGCAGGCAAGGCATTCGTCTTCACCTTTTACGCCCTGGCACACAACATGAAAGCTTGTGTCCTGGCTGGGTGTTTACTGAACGTTACCTTAGTAAGGGTTATGTACAAGGGGTAGTGGGTACAAAGCTTTATGGACGTTTATTTCACAATTAGTGTTGAGCGATACCGTTCGATACCCAAAAATATCGTATCGGATGGTATCGCCTGATACGAAAAAAATATCGGGTATCGCCGATTCCGATACCGGAAGTCCCATTCAAGTCAATGGGACTTCCGCTATCAGAATTAAAAAAAGCCCTTTATTTCCTTGTTGGCTAATTCTACATAATTGAAAACAAATAAGAATCATGTAGAATGTATTGTGGGAGGTGGAGGAGACATTAAAAGCATAGTGGTTTATTCAAATCACATGGCATAGCATTAATTCCATTTTTTTTTTTTCAATACGTTCGGAGTTAAAAAGATATTGACTATGTTAACCTTTTTTATATTTTGTCAGATATGTATGTTTCACAACTTCCATGCTCTTCACCTTCTTTTGTACTTCTCCCACACTTTATCCTTCATGATCCGCAGCAGTAGCATTTTTTTCATCAACTTTTTCTTCACCTTATTCATCTTCTTCTTCTTCTTCTTCTTCATCTTCTCCCCATTAATTTTTTTTCCATTCTTCATATTCTTCTTATTCAGCTATTATTAATTTTAATATGCTATTTCTTCATCTTCTTCCTATTCTTCTTTGTCTTCATTTTCTTATGGTGACAGGCATTCCTGTAGTACTTATCTATAAAAGTTATAAGATTACACCTTACGTTCTGCCTGTCACAAAAGATTTACAACAGGATTTGTCCGCGTTCAGTTTGGCCTGCAGCAGCAGGCATTTTCCAGGGGCACCACGAGGAGGAACGGACTCACCCCCATTTACTGCTTAGTCTTCTTCTGCTTATAATTTTGATTTCTTCTATGCTGATTTTTAGTCTTATGCTTAATGTTTTTCTGCTTTCTGTTCTTCTGCTTTTGCTTCTTCTGCTTCTTGTTCTTCTGTCTTTTGTTCTGTATCTTGGCGGTTGTCTTCTGTTCTGTATCTTAGTGGTTGTCTTCATGTTCTTTGTCCTCTTGGTCTTATTATTTAGGGTCATATTTCTGGTCTTCTTTGGTGTGGTCTTCAGGGTCGTCATCATCAGGGTCGTCGTCATGGAGATCAATAAGGATTACCAAAGACAATTTCAAAAAACTTGATCTTGGAAATGTAGCAGAAGGTACAAGAAGGCTGAGAAACTGGCGAGAACCAGCAGACAGTGCTGGCACCCGGATGGGTAGCAGAAGGAACAAGAGCCAATGGCACTACCGAGGACCAACTGACGGTGCTGGACCACGGTTACTAAGCAGAAGGTACCTGTGCTAAAAAGCACTACCAAGGACCAGCTGACGGTGCTGGACCTCGGATACCTAGATGGAGGCACCTAGGCCAAAGGCTGTGGCGAGAACCAGCGGACAGTGCTGGCACCCGGATGGGTAGCAGAAGGAACAAGAGCCAATGGCACTACCGAGGACCAACTGACGGTGCTGGACCACGGTTACTAAGCAGAAGGTACCTGTGCTAAAAAGCACTAGCAAGGACCAGCTGACGGTGCTGGACCTCGGATACCGAGATGGAGGCACCTAGGCCAAAGGCTGTGGCAAGAACCAGCAGACAGTGCTGGCACCGGGATGGGTAGCAGAAGGAACAAGAGCCAATGGCACTACCGAGGACCAACTGACGGTGCTGGACCACGGTTACTAAGCAGAAGGTACCTGTGCTAAAAAGCACTACCAAGGACCAGCTGACGGGTGCTGGACTTCGGATACCGAGATGGAGGCACCTAGGCCAAAGGCTCTGGCGAGAAACAGCAGACAGTGCTGGAACCCGGGTGGGTAGCAGAAGGTACCCATTCAAAGCAAAGTAGCCAGGCCGCAAGCCGGCCGCAGTTACCGAAACCCACAGTCCTACAGGGGGTCCATGTCCCATTGGCACTACGGATCCAGCCTTCAGTGCCAGTTCCCGCAGCCCACATAGGAGTCACCTAAACTGCAGGCACCGTAGAGTCGGCTAACCCGGCCGCAAGATGACAGGACAACGGATTGGTGGCATAGTGACCTTGACACTACCCGGAAACAGCAGGCGTGCTGAAAACAGGCTGGGCAACAGGGAGTACCCGTGCCAAAGACACTGCCGAGAACCAGCTGACGGTGCTGGAACCCAGATGGGTAGCAAAAGCTACAAGAGCCAATGGCACTACCGAGGACCAACTGACGGTGCTGGACCACGGTTACTAAGCAGAAGGTACCTGTGCTAAAAAGCACTACCAAGGACCAGCTGACGGTGCTGGACTTCGGATACCGAGATGGAGGCACCTAGGCCAAAGGCTCTGGCGAGAACCAGCAGGCAGTGCTGGAACCTGGGTGGGTAGCAGAAGGTACCCATTCAAAGCAAAGTAGCCAGGCCGCAAGCCGGCCGCAGTTACCGAAACCCACAGTCCTACAGGGGGTCCATGTCCCATTGGCACTACGGATCCAGCCTTCAGTGCAAGTTCCCGCAGCCCACATAGGAGTCACCTAAACTGCAGGCACCGTAGAGTCGGCTAACCCGGCCGCAAGACGACAGGACAACGGATTGGTGGCATAGTGACCTTGACACTACCCGGAAACAGCAGGCGTGCTGCAACCAGGCTGGGCAACAGGGAGTCCCCGTGCCAAAGACACTGTTGAGCACCAACTGGCGTTGTTGGAGCCCAGGGACAATCATGGTGTAGGCCGAGGCCTACTTGGTGGTAGTTTTAGATTGTTTGTAGGCTACAACAGACTGTCAACGTGCTCCAATTAGGCATCTGTCTCCACTCTGTTTTCAGGATTTCACGTGACCACCAACACCGCCAGTTTATGCGTACAGTAGCCGTCTGCCCAATCCACACGTGTTCCTGTGTTACTGGTGTTCTGTAATGTCAGCAGATCCCCTGATGTTTGTCTGCCAATGTCTCCTGCTCTGTCCACATTCCCACCACTTGCAGTGGGAAGGTGGACAGCGCAGGAGACAGTGCCGGACACACATTGGGGGATCAGCTCACGATACAGAACACCAGGAACACAGGAACAAGTGTGGAATGCGTGGACAGCAACTGTGAGCAGGAACTGGCGGTGTTGGAGGTCAGGGGAAATACTAGAGACAGAGTGGAGACAGAGGCCAAATCAGAGAATGTTTAAATCTGAAGTAGTTACAATTTGGAGTCAGCAGCAGTTTGCCCTCCACACAGCAGGGGATCAGCTGACGTTACCGAACCCCACTTTCACATGAACGTGTGTGTTTTTCTGTGTGGACAGCACTTCCGAGCACCAACTGGCGTTGTTGGAGCCCAGGGACAATCATGGTGCAGGCCGAGGCCTACTAGGAGCCAGGTGTAAAGCTGAGATATTTTGACTTTGGAGGGAGCAGGACACTTTGCCATACACACAGCAGGGGATCAGCCGACGTTACCGACCCCCACTTTCACATGAACAAGTGTTTTTTTCTGTGTGGACAGCACTTCCGAGCAACAACTGACGATGTTGGAGCCCAGGGATAGTCATTTTGTAGGCTGAGGCCTACTTGGAGGCAGTTTAAGATCAGACGTTGTTTGAATTTGGAGTCAGCAGCAGTTTGCCCTCCACACAGCAGGGGATCAGCTGACGTTACTGACCCCACTTTCACATGAACAAGTGTTTTTTTCTGTGTGGACAGCACTTCCGAGCAACAACTGACGATGTTGGAGCCCAGGGATAGTCATTTTGTAGGCTGAGGCCTACTTGGAGGCAGTTTAAGATAAGACGTTGTTTGACTTTGGAGGGAGCAGGACACTTTGCCCTCCACACAGCAGGGGATCAGCTGACGTTACTGACCCCCACTTTCACATGAACGAGTGTGTTTTACTGTGTGGACAGCACTTCCGAGCACCAACTAGCGTTGTTGGAACCCAGGGACAATCAGGGTGCAGGCTGAGGCCTACTAGGAGCCAGGTGTAAAGCTGAGGTATTTTGACTTTGGAGGGAGCAGGACACTTTGCCCTCCACACAGCAGGGGATCAGCCGACGTTACCGACCCCCACTTTCACATGAACAAGTGTGTTTTTCTGTGTGGACAGCACTTCCGAGCACCAACTAGCGTTGTTGGAGCCCAGGGAGAATTATGGTGTAGGCCGAGGCCTACTTGGTGGCAGTTTTAGATTGTTTGTAGGCTACAACAGACTGTCAACGTGCTCCAATTAGGCATCTGTCTCCACTCTGTTTCCAGGATTTCACGTGACCAACACCGCCAGTTTATGCGTACAGCAGCCATCTGCCCAATCCACACGTGTTCCTGTGTTACTGGGGTTCTGTAATGTCAGCAGATCCCCTGATGTGTGTCTGCCACTGTCTCCTGCTCTGTCCACATTCCCACCGCTTGCAGTGGGAAGGTGGACAGCGCAGGAGACAGTGGCGGACACATATTGGGGGATCTGCTGACGTTACAGAACCCCAGTAACACAGAAACACGTGTGGAATGCGTGGACGGCAACTGTGAGCAGGAACTGGCGGTGTTGGAGGTCAGGGGAAATACTAGAGACAGAGTGGAGACAGAGGCCAAATCAGAGAATGTTTAAATCTGAAGTAGTTACAATTTGGAGTCAGCAGCAGTTTGCCCTCCACACAGCAGGGGATCAGCTGACGTTACCGACCCCCACTTTCACATGAACGAGTGTGTTTTTCTGTGTGGACAGCACTTCCGAGCAACAACTGACGATGTTTGAGCCCAGGGATAGTCATTTTGTAGGCTGAGGCCTACTTGGAGGCAGTTTAAGATAAGACGTTGTTTGACTTTGGAGGGAGCAGGACACTTTGCCCTCCACACAGCAGGGGATCAGCTGACGTTACTGACCCCCACTTTCACATGAACAAGTGTGTTTTTCTGTGTGGACAGCACTTCCGAGCACCAACTAGCGTTGTTGGAGCCCAGGGACAATCAGGGTGCAGGCCGAGGCCTACTAGGAGCCAGGTGTAAAGCTGAGGTATTTTGACTTTGGAGGGAGCAGGACACTTTGCCCTCCACACAGCAGGGGATCAGCCGACGTTACCGACCCCCACTTTCACATGAACGAGTGTGTTTTTCTGTGTGGACAGCACTTCCGAGCAACAACTGACGATGTTGGAGCCCAGGGATAGTCATTTTGTAGGCTGAGGCCAACTTGGAGGCAGTTTAAGATAAGTCGTTGTTTGAATTTGGAGGCAGCAGCAGTTTGCCGTACACACAGCAGGGGATCAGCTGACGTTACCGAACCCCACTTACACATGAGCGAGTGTTTTGTCTGTGCGGACAGCACTTCTGAGCCCAACTGGCGGTGTCGGAGCCCAGGGAAAATCAGGTAGTAGGCCGAGGCCTACTTGGTGGCAGTTTGCGATTGTTTCTAGACTACTACTAACTGTCAACGTACTCCAATTAGGCCTCTGTCTTCACTCTGTTTCGAGTATTTCCTCTGGCTTCCAACCACGCCAGTTGCTGCTCTGAAATGCCGTCTGCACAACCCACACTTGTTCCTGTGTTACTGGGGTTCTGTAACAGCAGCTTCTCCCTAGAGGTGAGTCAGGCAATGTCTCCTGCTCTGTCCACATTACCACTACAAGTAGTGGGAATGTAGACAAAGCAGGAGACATTGCCGTGCTCACCTCTGGAGATGAGCAGATGTTACAGGACCCAGGTAACACAGGAACAAGTGTGGATTGTGCAGACGGCACTTGAGAGCAGAAACAGGCGGTGTTGTAGGCCGGAGGAAATACTCAAAACAGAGTGGAGACAGAGGGCAAATCAGAGAACATATTAAATCAGAGGTAGTCAGAAGTTGTAGGCAGCAGGAGAGTTTGCCGTACACACAGCAGGGGATCAGTTGACGTTACCGAACCCCACTTACACATGAGCGAGTGTTTTGTCTGTGCGCACAGCACTTCTGAGCACCAACTGGCGGTGTCGGAGCCCAGGGAAAATCAGGTAGTAGGCCGAGGCCTACTTGGAGCCAGGTGTAAATCTGAGGTTGTTTGACTGTGGAGGGAGCAGGACACTTTGCCATACACACAGCAGGGGATCAGCTGACGTTACCGAACACCACTTACACATGAGCGAGTGTTTTGTCTGTGCGGACAGCACTTCTGAGCAACAACGGGCGTTGCTGTAGCCCAGGAAATAAAGTTCAGGTCATAGAAACATGAACACAACTGGAGACCTGGATCCTGTTGCCAGCCAATTATTTATTCTGGAAGAGGACTGGCAAATTCAGGTGAGATCCAGGCCTTGTTCATTTTCACAAAAGTAAGCCGGTCAACATTATCGGCGGATAGTCGCGTGCGATGGTCTGTTACCACACCACCTGCAGCACTAAAGACACGTTCCGATAATACACTGGCAGCAGGGCAAGCCAGCACCTCCAATGCATACTGGCTAAGCTCTGGCCATGTATCCAGCTTAGAGACCCAATACTTGAACGGGGAAGAGCCGTCTGGGAGAACACTAACAGGGCACGACAAGTAGTCTGTCACCATCTGACGGAAACGTTGCCTCCTGCTGACTGGAGCCGTCTGTGATGATGTAGCCGTTTGTGGCGGTCCCACAAAACTTTTCCACATTTGGGCCATACTGGCCTTGCCTTGTCCTGCGGCACTGCCTCTGCTACCTCTTTGTGCAGAGCTTCCTCCACTGCCTCTACCCACATGGCTGCTTTGAAAAGCACTACCAGCAACACTTGCGGGGGGAATGGAGAACATGATGGCCTGCACAAGTGTTTCTTGGTACTCCCGCATTTTTCGCTCCCGGTTCAACTGTGGTATGAGGCTTTGTAAGTTGTCCCGGTAGCGAGGATCTGGGAGGGTGTACACCCAATAATCAGTGGAGAATGTTGGCGATGCGGCGGTCATTTAACAAGCACTGCAGCATGAAATCAACCATGTGCTGCAGACTGCCAACTGGACCGGAAACGCTGTCCCCAGCTTGAGGCAGCATCTCTGCCTGCTCAGCATCACCCCACCCTCGCTGTACACACTGACTACTAGAGCCTTGTGTACCTCCCTCCTCTGGAGAGATGTGTTCCTCCTCCTCCATTGACTTCTCGTCATCCTCCTCACTAAGTGTCCCCTCCCTGGGCCTTTGTGTGGAAGCACGTTGCGCAGATTTGCCAGAAGCAGATGGCATTTCTGACTGCTCATCCTCGACCTCTTCAAAAACCTCCTCACTTAGTGCTTGTAAGGTTTTTTGAAGCAGACAGATGAGGGGGACAGTCATGCTGATTAGTGCATCATCTGCACTGACCATCCGCGTGGAGTCATCGAAGGCACGCAAAACTTGGCAGATGTCCCTCATAGTGGCCCACTCAGTGGTGGTGAAGTGTGTCCGGCGCACAGTGCGACTTGTTTGCGCCTGATGCAGCTGGTACTCCATTACTGCTGCCTGCTGCTCACACAACCGCTCCAACATATGTAACGTTGAATTCCACCTGGTGGGGAGGTCACATATGATGCGATGTTCTGGCAGGCGGAATCGTCGTTGCAGAGATGCAATGCGCGATCTTGCCATGCTGGAACGCCGCAAGTGAGCACACTCTAGGCGAACCTTGTGCAGCAGTGCATCAAGATCTGGATAGTCCCTCAGAAAGCTCTGCACGACCAAACTGAGCACGTGTGCCAGACATGGTATGTGAGTGAGGTTGCCTAGGCCCAGAGCTGCCACTAGATTTCGGCCATTGTCACTCACTACCAAACCTGACTGGAGATTTGCTGGCACAAACCACACATCGCTCTCCTGCTTGATGGCATTCCAGAGCTCCTGTGCTGTGTGGCTCCGATTCCCCAAAGAAATTAATTTAAGGACAGCCTGTTGACGTTTGGCCACACCTGTGCTCATATCTGGCCTAACAGGCTCACGCAGTGCTGATTCCGAGGAACTAGAGTAGGAGGAGGACTCAATATGTACAGACTGCATTCCTGCAATCCTTGGAGTTGGCAGAATACGTACAGAGCCACTCTCCAGATCTGTACCCGGCTCCACAACATTGACCCAATGGGCAGTGATGGAAAGGTATCGTCCCTGTCCATGGCTACTGGTCCACGCATCGGTGGTCAGGTGGACCTTGCTACTGACGGCATTTAGTAGCGCATTTTTAATTTTTCCCTCCACATGCTTTTGCAGGGCAGGGACGGCTTGCCTGCTGAAATAAAAGCGGCTGGGCACATTGTATTGTGGAACTGCCAATGACATAAAGTTCCGGAAGGTGTCAGTCTCCACCAGCCTGAATGACAGCATCTCAAGGGCCAGTAGTTTGGCAATGCCGGCATTCAGAGCCAGTGCTCGGGGATGGTTTTCCGAGTATGGCCGCTTTTTCTCCCATGCCTGTGCTACCGATTGCTGGTGAGTGGCCTGGGAGTGTGCTGATGACTGCGAACGTGGTTCAGTGGGTGGAATTTCACTGGGTCTCTGGACAACAGTGGCAGTGGTTCTTCGATGGCGTTCCAGTGAGGAAGCCGAACCAGCTGTGTGTGAGCTGGAGGAAGAGGCCCCGACACGAGCTGAAGAGGTGGTAGGTGCTGCTGAAGGTTGGCCTACATCTTCAGTGTGTCTGTGTAACTCCACCTCGTGCTTGGTACGCACATGTTTCCACATATTTGTGGTATTGAGGTTGCTCACATTTTTCCCTCGTTTCACTTTCTGATGACACAGCTTGCATTTGACAAAGCAAATGTCATCTGCAACTGTGTCAAAAAAAGACCACGCACTGCAAGTCCTGGGAGCGCCCGTTTTGTGTTTTGGAAGAGGATTGCTCCTCACGGGTGCTAAAGTGGAGGCTACAGGCAACCAAGTCTGCCCCCGCCCTCTCCCTCCTCTTTTGGCCGTTCGGGGAATCTCTTCCTCAGAGCTGCTCCCACCACCTTCCTGTGGCTGACGCCATGATGGGTCAAGGACCTCATCATCTACACTCCCCTCTTCAAGCACCGGCTGGTCCTGGGTTGTCTCGCCAGCACCGTACGCACCAGAAATTGGCAACTGAGTCTCATCATCATCAGATGAGCACTGAGGTGTGCTGACAATAGGCACTGGCCCACCCGCCTCTTCAGATTCAGAGGGACAAAGCAGTTGCGCATCACTGCATACTCCCTCTTCTTCACGCTCTAGAATGCTGCTTGGCTGGCCACCTCTTTCCAAGCCAACAGATTCTGAGAACAGAAGTAAAGATTGAGATGGCTCCTGTCCAGGGCTCTCAGACTGCCTGGGCAATTTGGCAGGTGGTGAAGAGACAGATGGTTGCTCTTCAGTGCTCTGGCCTTGGGAGGATGCGGAAGTCATTGAAGTGGATGCGTTAGCTGCCATCCATCCGACAACGGCTTCAATTTGTTCGTCACGCAGCAGTGGGGTACGGCGAGGTCCTACAAAGCTGCGCATGAAGGACTGTTGCCTGGTAAAAGTGGGGGATGCCGGGTCACTGGTGGCCGCAGCAGACACCGAATCCCCACGTCCTCTCCCTGCTGAATCCCCCCGTCCTCTCCCTGCTGAAACTCCACGGCCACGACCACGTGCCTTACTCCCTGCCTTCTTCATCTTGGTAGACTGATAAAGATAGGCAGAAAAGTAAAAAAGGGGTGGCTTAGTGTTCTTATTCCTGAACACCTGCTAACCAGTATAAGAAACACTAATTTGGCTAAGAGTGTGTGTACTACACTTTAATATGATCTAATGTGGCCTAGACAACTGTAAAGTGGAGTGTTTGGTGAACTTTATTTCCTTTTTTTTGGGGGGGGGAAGAAAAGGATGTGACCAAAGTTTGAAAGCTATAGTATCACAAACTTTTTGGAGCGATTACAATGCAGGAAGCTAACCTACAATGCAATTGATGAGGCTCCAAAAAATAGGGTGAAACTAGTCTGGCTGGCCCTGAAGGGCACAAGCCAGCAAAAAGGCTCCTCTATCTAATCCTATATAGTGTTTGCAACCAACCAATGACAATGGATGCGGTTGGAAGCACACTAATATAGGAGCAAAAATCTGGCTAAATTAACTGCAAAAAAAGGACTATGTATGAGGCAGTGACGCACGCTGAGCGGACTACAGCTAGCGGTGGCTGTAGAACACACTGCAACGTGAGCTGCACTCACACACAGAGAGACCTATCAGACAGCCAAAAACAGTGCAGAGAAATGGGCTATAGCACTGAAAGGCTGCTGAAAGGCTCCGCTGTCCACTCCTTTAGTGTATGCAACCAACGTATATGGATACGTATGGAAGCACACTATACAGGAGAAAAAAAAAGCAGCAATAAAAGAAAAATGTGTATGAGGCAGAGACACACGCTGGGCGGCCTACAAGCAGACGTGCCTGCAGGACACACTACACAGCGTGGGTCTGCACTCACACAGCCCTTGCAGACAGCTGTGAACACTGCTGCTAGGCAAAAGAAAGCTACAGTGGTGGTTTATGTAGCCTGGATAAAGCACAATATTGTTTTTAGAATCGCTATTTCTAACTGTCCCTCACAGTCTTCAACAGCAGCCTGTCCCTAACTGAATTCACAGCAGAGTGACCAGAAATGGCGGCTGCAGCGGTTTTTATAGTGCATCATGACATCATTTCAGCAGCCAATCACAGCCATGCCAGTAGTTAACATGCCTACATGCCTAACAGGATGTGCCCACACTTCTGTGGATCCCCATTGGCTGAATCAAATCGAGCGGGCTCCTAGCATTATGGGAACTTCCGATTCCGGTATTCGATATGAAAAAAGTATCGGAACTAAGTATCGGAATTCCGATACAGCTAATATCGGCCGATACCCGATACTTGCGGTATCGGAATGCTCAATACTATTCACAATATAAAGCATTTTCACGCATACACACAGTATCCTTCCAATGTACTACATACAATAATCCCATATATGCAAAAATTCTTTTGGGCAATAAGAAGAGATTCCAAAGTACAAAAACACTGTACTTTATTAGTTAATAATAAAAAATAATAAAAACCTATAAAAAGCAAAATACTGTCCAAGGGACACCGAGCGGAACCAATAACTACAAGGTAATAGTATCTATTAAATGCAAAAAATGCATATGTACAAGACATTAGAGAAGAAACATGAAGCCATATACAGAAACTATTATTAAGGTACTGAAACTGTAAAAATACATATCATGGGCATAGGAAAACAGGCCAAATAGATATCCTATGTGCATATCCTGAATAAAAAATAATCCCAAACATCACCCTTCATTATATAGATTAATGTGATGCAGCAAAATAGCCTTAGTAGTATGGAGCATAACAAAATATCCCCATGATACAGGTGTCAATTCCTAATTCATACCAACATACCCAGCCACAGTCTGAAACCACAATAGGATGAAAGGTGCCTCATGAAAGAATATACATATTTACCTATTAGGAGTAGTGCGACTGCTCGGCCTCTCCTCACCCCGACGCACGTTTCGCCAACTATGTCTTCTGGTGCAGCCACTGCCCACCACCCTTATATAAACAACATATTGTCTGTGACATAGGATGCATGAGATCAGATATATTATAAAAGATGTATTACAATTAATATATTGTTGTATTGTGTCAACTGTTGCATTGGAGAGTTAAATGTGGTAGCATTGGACATTACTGGACAGCATGTACAGATTTTATGGCCACATTTACAGCATATAATCCTTTTACTTGCAGCCAGTTTTGTGCCTCGGAGCTTTTGCTATGGAAAAGGCTAGGAAATAGCATATTGCCTAATGTGAGCGCTCTTCGTGATATACACCTAAAACCATTGTTTTGCTTTGTCCATTGAGCATACCCCAAACTAGATGCCCGTTTCTCACTCTCAATCATATATTCACATTTGCTGTAGGAATTACGTTGACCTGTATTTACTTGCCAATTAGGCATATTCTTAATGACATAAGGTGGATTACAGGACGTAGCATGAAGTATTATATTGCCTGCCATAGGTTTATGGAAAGGGACTGAATTAATTTAGCTAATTTCACTACACAATTTAAGATCCCTCCAAAAAATTGTGACTGGTTCAATGGAAAAGTGAATTTTTAGACCCAAGGTGTGGAAATAGGAAACTATCTCTAACATGATCGCTTCATTCCACTCCCCTCCAAATGATGATGAGATGATCAATGAAACAACCATACCAGATAATGTTGGATGAAATGGGGTTATTATCATTGCACAAATAACTTTTTTTCCCCACTATGCCATAAAAATATTAGCAATTGAAGGGGAGAGTTTGTCACTCAAGGAAGCTCCAGATACTTGGAGATAAAATTGAGAGTCAAATGTGAAAAAATTATGTTTAAGTAAAAAGTAAACCAAGGAAATCAATAATTATTGCAGATATCCGGTGTAATCAGTATATTGATTGAGAAAACATTTGAGTGATAGAATTGCCAAATCATATGGAATGACTGTATATGGGGAATAACATCCGTTGAAGTCCAGTTGTGACCACTCTCCACTCCAAGTTATCCATAATACGGAGTACTTTTGTTGAATCCTGCAGATAACCAGTAGTCTGTACAGCCAGGTACACAAATTCTTGTTCAAAGAGCCTATCCCTGCAACCATAGGATGAAAGCTTGGAGGAAAACCACTTTTATGTATTCTAGGAAAGACATGAAAGAGTTGCGACCGGATGATCACTTAAAATGGATTCCCCCTTTTTTGGTGAGGACTACCACAGCCTCACCCTTCTCCACTATTTTAATTAAGAAATTCTGAAAGGTTTTAGTGTCCCTTGTCTGCCTTTCAGATGACAATATTTTGCATATATTTGAGCTCCATAAGAGCCCTATTTTGTTCTTTTGCAAAATTAGTCACAATTTATCAGATTTAGTATGTTCATGCAGACGCACTAGCTTCTCTTTAATAATTTCTTGAAATCGGTTCAAACAAGTTGGACAAAAATTAATGGGATAAAAATCCCAATTTTTAGTAATAAAAGAACTGGAAGAGCTAATGCTGCCTGCACTGCAATATCTCACATAATCAGCCCACAAAACTTAATCTGATTGCTGAGGTTTCATTGGGCTAAAAAAAATTGCTTTGAATCTGCTTTTATGCGCCAGATTGGAGCTACGTAGGTGCTTGAAATTTGATGATTTGCAGATCAAATCTCTTAATCAAATTATTCAGATTTTTTTTATTCACCCCCTACATCCGTTCACTCGCTCGCTCGCTCATGTCACAACCTCAAAAACATCTCTAGAATTTGATCTTTTCTTACCTTTGACTCTGCAAAAACTCTTAGGCTGCATTCACACGTTGCTTTTTTTGCGGCGGTTTTAAACACGCGATTTTGCCACGAAAACGGGAAAAATAAGCATCCCATGCAATCCTATGGGATTCCACAAATGCTGTGCTAATGCTGCGGTTTTTTCCACAGCGGAATCGCTTTGCGGTAAAAAACGCAGCATGCTCATTAATTTAGTGGAATCGTGGCGATTCCGCCCGCATAGAAATGCATTGTTCTGCTTACTTTCCGCATGTGGCTGTGCCCACCATGCGAAAAGTAAGCAGAACATTTGCGGATGGTACCCACGGTCCGGAGGAGAGGAGACTGTCCTCCGGGCTCTGGGTACCATATCCCTGTAAAAAATAGAATTAAAATAAAAAATATTGTTATTCTCACCTTCCGGCGTCCCGCGCAGCCTTCCCGCCTCTCTCTCCACGCTCCTTGCATCTTCCGGTCCCAGTAATCCTTTGTGAGAATGACCGCGATGACGTCGCGGGAGCGCGACGTCTCGCGTTCATTCGCGCAAAGGATTACTGGGATCGGAAGATGCCGTGAGCATATTTTTGTTATTATTTTTTACATCCTATCTTTTACTACTGATGCTGCTTAGGCAGCATCAGTACTAAAAAGTTGGTCACACTCGTCAAACACTATGTGTGACCAACCTGTCAATCTGTTCTCCAAGCGATGCTCCAGATCGCTTGGCAAATGCTAGCATTCTGCAAGCTAATTACGCTTGCAAATCGCTAGTTTTTCCACGGGAAAATAGCAGGAATTTAAAATGCGATTTTCCCGCGGAATGGAATTCCGGAATTCTCACGGTAACTTCCGCGAGAGTTCAGCTACGTGTGCACATAGCCTAACTGTTGCTCTTATACTTCCTCATCTGGACTATTGCTACTCTCTACTAATCGGTCTCCCTCTCAATAAACTCTGGCCTCTCCAATCCGTTCTGAATCCAGCAGCCAGGGTCATATTTCTTTCCAACTGCTACACAGATGCCATGATCCTGTGTCAGTCATTGCACTGGTTGCCCATCTGCTACAATGCACAATATAAACTTATTACTTCCACCCGCAAAGTGCTCCACAGTTCAGCACTGCCCTACATGTCCTCCCTTGTCTCATTATATTAACCTACATTCTGCTAATAACCTAAGACTAAACATCCTCAATAATCTGAACCTCCCACTCCCGTCTCAAAAATGTCTGTCATGTGTGCCAATTCTTTGAAATGCATTATCCAGGACAATTCGATTAAATCCCAGTACGCACAGTTTTAAGTGTGGCCTAGAACCACATGTTTTATACTGGCCTATCACCTCACCTCACTTATCTAACTATCCCTGTTTTGCCCATACACAATTTTCTTAAAAATCAGGACCCTCATAGCATCTGTTCACACCCCCCCATGAACTTAATAGCCTTCTACAGTGTCGGACTCGCCCACCGGAGAACCGGAGGATTCTCCGGTGGGCCCTGGCATCCAGTGGGCCCTGGCACCTGCTGGCATACAGGGCCAGCAGTTGCCTAGGGCCCCCGCTGCTCCAGTGGCCCCCAGCCAGTGGTGTGTTGCACACCACACAGCTGCTATGGGGGCCCATGACAGCGGAGCAGCAGCGGGTGACAGGAGGCAGGAGCCCCTGTCCCCGCTGCTAAAGAGAAATGAATATTCACTGCTTCCCACGCCCATGTGGGCGTGGGAAGCAGTGAATATCATTTCACGGTCTCCACTCCCCGGGGCCCCACCCCCCAGCCCAGTAAGCCGCTATGCGGCAGTAAATCAGGGCCGGCGCCGCCATCAATTGTAATGGGAGACAGTCACTTCATCGCGCTCCCGCTGTGTGTCTGGCAGACGGGACAGCTCCTGACACTGAAGCAGGAATCAGCGTGGAAGCGAGGAGGAGAGGTGAGTATTGTGTTTATCTCTATCTCTATATCTATCTCTATCTATCTATCTCTCTCTATATATCTATCTATTTCTATATCTATCGACTCTATATCTATCTATCTCTCTACCTCTATATCTATCACTCTATCTCTATATATCTATCTGTATCCCTATCTATTATCTATATCTATCTCTTTATCATCTATATCTATCTTTCTATCTATAGCTATTTATCTCTATATCTATCTCTATCTGTATCTCTATCTATCTCTCTCTAGCTGTCTCTATTATCTATATATCTGTCTATCTCTATATCTATCTATTATCTATCTATCTATCGATCTATCTCTATATCTATCTTTCTATCTATAGCTAGCTATCTCTATATCTCTCTAACTCTATCTCTCTATTATCCATCTCTCTATCTATCTCTCTCTATCATCTATCTATAGATCTACTGTATCTCTATATCTATCTATTTATCCATTATCTATCTTCTATCTATCTATCCCATATCTATCTAACTCTATATCTATCGCATTATACCCTATGAGGGGGCAGCATTATACCCTATGAGGGGGCAGCATTATACCCTATGAGGGGGGCAGCATTATACCCCATGAGGGGGCAGCATTATACCCTATGAGGGGGCAGCATTATACCCTATTAGGGGGTGCATTATACCCTATGAGGGGGAAGAATTATACCCTATGAGGGGGTGCATTATACCCTATGAGGGGGAAGCATTATACCCTATGAGGGGGTGCATTATACCCTATGAGGGGGGCAGCATTATACCCCATGAGGGGGCAGCATTATACCCTATTAGGGGGTGCATTATACCCCATGAGGGGGCAGCATTATACCCTATTAGGGGGTGCATTATATCCTATGAGGGGGAAGCATTATACGCTATGAGGGGGTGCATTATACCCTATGAGGGGGAAGCATTATACCCTATGAGGGGGTGCATTATACCCTATGAGGGGGGCAGCATTATACCCCATGAGGGGGCAGCATTATACCCTATTAGGGGGTGCATTATACCCCATGAGGGGGCAGCATTATACCCTATTAGGGGGTGCATTATATCCTATGAGGGGGAAGCATTATACCCTATGAGGGGGTGCATTATACCCTATGAGGGGGAAGCAGCATACCCTATGAGGGGGTGCATTATACCCTATGAGGGGGAAGCATTATACCCTATGAGGGGGAAGCATTATACCCTATGAGGGGGTGCATTATACCATTTGAGGGGGTGCATTATTCCCTATGAGAGGGTGCATTATACCCTATGAGGGGGACAGCATTATACCCTATGAGAGGGCTATTCTATGAGAAGGCTGCATTATATTCTATGAGGTGGTTACATTATATTCTATGATGAGGCTGCGTTATACTATATGAGAGGGCTGCTTTATATTCCATGAGGGAGGCTACCCCAACTCCTGCTACAAAATTAAGATTTTTACTACCTTATATTATACCTGGATATTAGCGCGTTTTACCACACAATTGGTGGTCTTGTATTTATTTCTATGTAGCTACATAGTGGGCCCCAAGAATGATTATCTCTGGTGGGCCCAAGGTGTTCCAGTCCGACGCTGGCCTTCTATGTCTGTATTTGCAGACATTCTGGCTGGCTACTGGGTCATGCAGCGTGATGTGAACATCCTATTATTATATTGACGGTGGGACCGTACACTACAAGCACTTTTTACCTTTCGTGTCTCCCCTATTTCCTCGTTGATTGTAAGCTTGCGAGCAGCATGGCCCTCACTCCTTTTGGTATCTGTTGAGTTATGGTTATTCTGTAATGCCTTTATTGTCTGTACAAATCCCCCTAAAATATAAAGTGCTGACGAATATGTTGGCGCTGTAGAAATAACAAAAAATATTTTTATTAGTGACACCTGCTCTTTCCTCAATTAGCCTAACCTAACAGCTTGTCCTTCTTGGTGTTGTGCTTTCAATGTTGAGGAGTGTATTTTTTTTTTTTTTAAATGCTTTTTGTTTTTTATCTTATGTATTAATCCTCTTAAAGGACTTCTATCCTGCGACCACTTGTTTGATTGCTTGGTCTACATAATGCAACACAACTGTATTTAACTATATAGACCAAATCACATTCTCCTATTAATATATTCACACACTGGGCACCACAAGAGGACAAAGATGGCAGCCAAGGAGGTCTTTAGTGAGCCCGTAATACTATGATAACACTTTGATAAGTATAAGTATTAACACAGATCTTCTTTGCCCGGCTCCTTTCCCCACTGGTCACTGGAAAGCTACACATGTCCTATGTCTGCCCTTATTGATCACGTACAGGGTCTATGGGGGGAGAAACACTAGGACCTTCTGCGCCACAGCTTGATGTTTATTTGATGATTTCTTCAGTGATAATAATGTAAAATGTGGAGATATTTTCATTACGATATCATAACTTACTGTAAATATAAAGAATTTGCATTTAGAACATGAAATTTCCATCACGTTATTTGCATTTGACTGTACAGAACTAAATCTTATAAAATACATTCTGATAAATAGGAAGCAGCAGAGGACAATTTAGTGTTTATATCAGCAATTGCATATATTACAGGCCATTCAGCTTAATGTAGCCTATTTTAAGTGTTATGTTACAATGATGATGATGAAGATTGCTATTTCAATAACCTGGATTCATCCCACAGCTGGGACACTAGGAGATGCATCCACTAAGTAATTAGTATAACAGTAATTCCTAATGGTGCTATCCAGTTAGAGTTATATACATATAATTATACCTAAAGCAAATTAACATACAAAACAAATGTGTTCATAGAAATCACGCAACTGGTATGTGTCAAAAAATGTCAGATGGGTTACAGAATGTAAAACAACGCTTTATCAGATACAGAGGCATCAGTGGCGTAAATACAGTCAGAGCAGCTGCCTTAGCGCCTGGGTTTCCTGGCATTACTTACAACTGAATCTGGTCAACCATTCACTTTGTGATCCCATGCAATGATTTCAACCAACATCACTAAGGCTGGTTTCACATTAGCGTTTTTTAGCGCAGCACATCGTGCGCGTCCATGCGCATGCGCCCCTATATTTAACATTGGGGCGCATGGTCTAGCGTTTGCACGCATTTGTATGAGTTTTCATGTGCATGCGTTTTTTTTGTAGTGTGTGCCTAGGCGCAACCTGTTGCATTTTTAGTCCATCCAACCTGTGTCAAAAAAACGCATGCGCACGTAATGCGCCAAAATAACACATTACAGTCTATGGGAACACAGGCGTGCACATGTCCATGCGCACACCTGCGTTTAAAATCGCATGCGTTTTAAGAGTTAAGATGGCTAGAAATGCATGCTCCTAAAAAAGCAAACGCATGCAAAATGCATGATGCGTTTTTTGCATGCGTTTCTATTGCGTAAAAAGCGCAGCGCTAAAAACCGCTAATGTGAAAGTGGCCTTAGTCTGCATGCACAACGCAGCTAACTGTATGGGCCAGAAGAGGCCTCCTAAATGATGTTTCATTCATTGCGGAAAAAGGGCCAAAGGTTCAACATACCCCCTGGGTGGGCCACTAGTGATGCATCATACTGTGTGGGGAAACTTAAGGTTGCACCATACTGTGTGGGGACACATAGGGTGCATCATATAGTGTGGGGAACAATGATGTCCTTGAAAATTAAGGCGACATAATACTGTGTGGGAGAACTAAGGGAGGCATCATACTGTGTGGGGGAACTATGTGGGCATCATATTCTGTGGGAGAACTGTTGTGAGTTCATTTTCCCCTTCACCATTGAGGTCTGATGAACTCCCTCTTCTGGTGAAGGAAGGTAGTGAGGCTGATTACCAAACAGCTGAGCAGAATGTTGATGACTGGGTGATTGGAATTGCTCACTGGATATAAGGCAGCCGACGCCCTGCTGCCTTGCGGATGATTTCTCTGAGGGATTCTTGGAGACCAGTCTGGTTCCTGCTCCTCAAAAGCTAAGTTTTCTGCTCTGCTTTTTGCATTTTTGTTTTGGTTTTGTTTTGCCTTGTTTTGCTGGATTTCTGCCATTCCCTGCTGGGGTGAGCTGAATTCCTTTTAGCTCTGTCTTCAGAAAATACCTGGGTACTGATATAGTCTTTTTGAAGCCTAGCGTCTTCAGGGCTTTTTTCCCTATCAGTCTGTTGGCTCTTGTTTTGATAGGGTTTTGGCGGATTGCAGACAGCAGCTTTTCTGTCCTGTCCTATTTAGTTAGCTTGGGCCCCATCATTTGCTCAACCTATCTTTCTGTGTGTTTTTTCATCTTGCTTCACCGTCATTATATGTTGGGGGCTGCCTATTGCTTTGGGGTCTGCTCTGGGGCAGTTTAGATTTCCCTTTCTGTCTTTAGGCTATGTAGTTCTCCGGCTGTGATCGAGGGGTCTAGGGCACCGTAGGAACCCCCCACGACTACTGCTAGTTGTTGTTGATAGGTTCAGGGGTCTGCAATCTGATAGCTGCCAACTTCTCTGGTTTTCTGGACTTAGCTAGTATTTCTGTTTTTGCCTCCTACGGTGACTCATTCATAACAGAGAACTAAGTGGGAATCATACTATACAGGGCAATAAAGGGACATTATAATATATAGAGGCACTAAGTGGATATCATTACTGTAAGGGAGGCACTAAGGAAGAATCCTTACAGTGTGAAGGGCAATAAAGTGGCATTCTTCCAATGAGAGAGGCATCACTGTATTAGGGGCTCTATTACTGTGTGCAACACAAAGAGGGCCTCCCAATGGTAAGCATTGTGAGCATCTGTGCACTCCTGGTATATGGCTGTTCTATGGTCACAGTATATTGATATTATTTCTAGTGATAGTCGATCGAGTATCGCGGGTGCTCAGGTGCCATGCTCGAGTCCCTGCCCTGCATGTTTAGCTGCTGTTAGACAGCCAATAAATATGCAAAGATTGCCTGCCATACATGGTAATGCTGCAGCTATGTTGTCTACTGACATTACTGTGACTGGATGGCTGCATCGCGTCATCGGGTCATATATAAGACCCGGTGGCAGGATGCTGGGCACATTCTCTTCTGGAAGCAGTTCACGGAGAGCTGATATAAGAGTGAATACTTAGATTAGAGCAGGCATATAGGCAGTGTTTAATTGATATTGCAGTACTTGTATACTGCTACTGCACTGTTAAAATAAATGTCTTTTCAGGGCTACATACTGTCCTTTTTCTAGTAAAAACACTGTTACCTGCATGCAGTGTAGGGATATCTGGTGGAGGAGGGATAGTTTTGGATTAGAGGCTATATGCAAGGGTTTATTGTCTTACAGTCCTTATATTGATATACTGCTGCTGCAACCTAAGAACAAAAATCCTTTTCAGGGATAAAAATTTTCTTTTCCTTATTAATACCAGAAAGTTTGCAGGCATATATTATGCACCTAATTTAAAATGTGCAAGGCGTGCAACAAGGGACAGGAAGTGGACGTGCTGTTCATAGTGAACACAGAGGCTGAGGCCAGGTGAAACTATGCCTGCTGCAGAAGAAAAACAAACATGCTCGTCTACAAGACCTAGCTCCTTGTCCCATTTTGCAGGGAGTACAGACACCACTCTTCAAGCCAAAACAGTATGAATAGGTGGTCTGTTGGGTGGCATATAATGCTTCCAATATGTTTCCCAGCACCACCCTGTCTTTCACTTGGTGCAGTCTCACCAGTGAAGAGTCTGAATCACATAATATTTATTCTGATCCTCCTTCCTCCAACCATGGTGAGTCCCACGAGACAAGTGATCTCACACTTGAACACTCTTGGGAGCCTCAGTCTGAAGAGGATGGCGTTGAGAACGGCAATGAGTGGTTCAAGAGATAGAAGATGATGAGAGACAGTTGGAAACAAACAAATGTTGTTAAGTCAACAAGTCAAGAGGACCAGTGTGCAGAAATGAAAGACGGGGTGGTGGACAATGAAGTCCCTGACCCAAACTGGGAAGGTGCCATGCAGAGCAAGGACAGCAGCACAGAGGGAGAGACAAGAAGAGACAGTGTGGAGGCCAGAGGGAGAAGGCAGGCAACTGTTCCTCAGAGCATCCATACATGGCAAGTTCCCATGACAAGGGTAAGGTGTTCCCCACTCTGGTGCTTCTTTTAAAGAAAACGAGGACAATAAAAGAATGGTCATTTCAAACCTGTGCTGTGCCAAGATCAGCAGGGGTCTGACCACCACCAGCCTGACCATCCTCAGCGTGATCAGGCACATGTCATCAAAGCACCCGACTAGGTGGGCTAAACACGAATCAGTGTCTGCAGGTCACACCACTGCCTCTTCCCCTGTGCTACGTGCATGCCAACCCCTGCCATGATGCAGGCATGGATGCCTCACACCATGCACCTGTCATTGCACATTCACAAGTACCACCTGCAACCATGTCTAATTCTTTGTCCCAGTGATGTGTTCAGCTGTCCCTACCCCAGGCCTTGGTACACAAGCAGAAATATCCAGCCACCCACTCACAGGCACAAACACTAAATGGGCACATTTCCGGACTGCTTGTCATGGAAATATTACTGTTTATGCTTGTGAACACTGAGGCTTTCTACAACCTCATGGCTGTGGCCATCCCTCAGTACTCGGTCCCCAGCCACCACTATTTCTTTCGGTGTGAAGTCCCTGCCTTACACCAGCACGTGTCCCATAACAATACCCATGCCCTGACGACCCAGTAACTGTGAAGGTCCACTTAATGATCGACATGTGGATGAGTGTTTGAGGCCGTAGACTCTACATTTTTCCCTGATGGCACACTGGATGAACCTTATGGAAGTCGGGACAGCACACATGCTACCAACGCTGAGGATTGCGGTCCTTCGTTCCGTCAGGGTTTCCTCCACCAGTTCCTGTACTCCATCCTCATCCTCCATCTTTGAATTGTCATCTCGGAGCATGTCGTCCATATCAGTCACAAGCTGGAAACACTGCAGCACTTTCTCAGTGAAACGACAACAGGCTCTGCTGAAACTAATTTGTTTAGGTGATAAACAGCAAGCCGCAGAGTTTTGAAAGGAAAAACAAAGCAGACAAATCTGTGGTTCTCGCCGCTGATCCTACAACCAGGCATGGTCATGTGTGACAATGGCTGTTACCTGGTGGCCGCTCTGAAGCTTGGAAAGCTACCTGCCTGGCCCACGTGCTCAACTTAGTGGTTCAACAATTTCTGAAAACCTACCCAGACTTGCCTGAGCTACTTCTGAAGGTGTGCCACGAGTGTGCCCATTTCTGCAAGTCAGCTACAGCTCCTGCCCGTTTGGCAGTGGTGCAGCAGAAAATTTTAAAAAAGTAGCAAAAATAGCAACGTGTGTGATAAAACTGCAAATTATCTCCATACCTGCAGCTTTACAACATTTTGTTACATGACAGGTTTCCTTTAATGCAAGATGAAAAACAGTCTAATCTGAAGTCTGATAGTTTAGGGGCCAGGCTGGGATCTGATAATTTAGGGATCTTGGGTCTGAATGAATAATGAGTAATGCAAATTGCTAACATTATAGTGCAGACTGTTAGTAACATTATTCTTTAGGCTACTTTCACACATCAGTTTTTGTGCATCAGGCGCGATGCGGCGAAAAGTGTGAAAACCGGATCCGGCGCCTGTTGCCACCGGATCCGTTTTTTTCCCCATAGAGTTTCATTATTGCCGCATTGCGCCGGATGCCTATGCGGCGTATCCGGTTTTTGCTGGATCCGGCAAAAACAGCCGGTCCGGCGTCTGGAAAAAACGTTACATGTAACGTTTTTTGTCTGCGGTAAAAAACCGGGAGATGCCGGATCCGGCGACATACGTTTTTTTTTATAATGGTAGTCTATGTTCGCCGGATCCGGCGGCATCCGGTTTTTGCCTGATTCCGGCGCCGGATCCGGTTTTTGCACTGAGCATGCTCCAAAAAGTATCAAATTTGGGGAAAAACACCTGCCAATCTCCACCCACCCTATAGGAAAGGTAGAGAGAGGGCATTAATCACCCTTAATACAGAGGAGAAAGAGCTACTGGAGACACACACAGCCACTGGATTCTGCCACATATACACCAGCCAGACAGACATCCAGCAACCAACTGGATTTTTGACAGCCATCCACTATTGGACCTCCAGCGAGCAGGAGTTTGAGTGTGAGTATAAAAATTTTCTTGCAAGCATAGGTTTTCGTTTTGTCTGTGTGACTGCCGATACCTGCGCACCCATCCCCGTCACAGCCAGCGACTGTCTTGCCGCCTTCCCAGATAAACTTGTCACCACCATGACCCCCACAACCGCCACTTGAACCCTCTGCCGCAGAACCCCCATCACTGCTGTCACTGCTAGCCACCACGCTGGAGTCCCATGCTGTACCTGCTGCTGCCTGCCCAGCATGTATATATACACACACACACATGTATGTTGTTCATACATTGTACTATTGTTTTTAAAACGTTTCAGGTGTGGTCATCAGTGTGGGGGGGATTCTAATTATGAAGGACAGTGTGAAGTAGTTTGCGTGGGTGGGTGTGTGAATTTATGTGTAAATACTGTAGGGGGAGGTACTGTATATACTCGTGTATATGCCAAGATGTTAGGCCCATTTTTGGTGCTAAAAGTCCCCCTCTTGGCTTATACACGGGTCATCTCCCTGTGGGTCAGAGGGGGAGCAGGGGTGTCACAGATCATCCTGCTGTCATATCTGTAGCCTTGCTTGCTTCTCCACTGTCTCCCTTCCTGTCTTCAGTGGTAACGTTACCATTCCTGAATCTGTGCGTTGCAAGCATAGTGATATCCACCTTTCCTGGGTCCATTGCTGCTCACTGCGGTCTCTGCTGCATCCTCAGTGGGTGCGTTGATGTGAGAAGTGCGTGTCCCCCTCTGCTGGATGAACAGTCACTGACACAAGAAGTGGCAGACAGGGGCGATGGACCCACAATAGGTTTTTTTTTTTTTTTTTGGCATATGGGGGCATATTCTATGGAACAGCATATGGGGCCATAGTGTATGGGTTACACACTGGGCTTATGTGTTCCCAATTTTTGGGCCGGTGCGGCTTATACATGAGTATATACATAGTAATTTTGCGATGGTTTGTTGTCCAAGCTGCATTTTATAGCATGGTGAGAGTGGAATTCAAAAAATCTTATTTTTTACTATTTTTGTTGTTTTGTTTGATTGTAAAAATAAATGTTGCACACAGCACAAATCTAAACTACATCGTGCTTTTTTCATGCAGGAACTTGCCCAGGACACTACTGCAAAATCCTAATTTGCAACCCATATTGTAAGTATACAGGCCTGAAAGCTTTGAATATGGTTAGTGTTGTAGGTAACAATTGTTTTCATTACAGAATTTCAGCCAGACATGTCTTCTTCTGGGAGCCCTCCCTCACATCGCCAGCGAAATGAGGTATTTTTTTTTTTTTTTATTATTGCCAGAACATTCTTGGTACACATAACCCTATATATGCATTCTTGTTTAATAGGAAGCTGAACCAGAGGGTCTCTCAGAAGGAGACGGGCGTAGCGGAGAAATGCCTGGAGTGGGCTCCCCGCATGTAAGTATCTTTGCATTAATTGCACTAAAACATGTTCTTACACATCACTGGACCTAAAAACAAGATCAACATAACAGCATTTAATTTTCCTTTTCTTCTTTTTTTTTTTCATTATAGGCTTCTGAATCTGTGGCTCGTCCGAGAGTTCCTCAAAGTGCCTCCCAGAGTCGTCGGCAACCACGCCGGGGCGGTCGCCATAGAGTAAGGCTAGTTTCACACTTGCTTTTTTTTGCAGCGCGTTTTTCCCGCAAAAAAACGCATTGAAAAAACGCATACAAAAGCATACAACTGCTGCGTTTTTTTCAAGCATTTTTATGAGCATGCATGAAAAAAACGCAGCGTTTTTATGCGTTTGTAAGCGTTTTTAGTGCGTTTTTACCGCGTTTGCGTTTTTTCCAAACATTAGGTGGCCCCTCACACTAACCCAAACCATGACTTTACTAACCCTAACCCTAACCCTTAACCAAACCATACCCTAACCCTAACCCTGACCCTAACCCAAACCCTAACCCTTAACCAAACCATACCCTAACCCTAACCCTTAACCAAACCATACCCTAACCCTGACCCTAACCCTGACCCTAACCCTTAACCAAACCATACCCTAACCCTAACCCTGACCCTAACCCTAACCCTTAACCAAACCATACCCTAACCCTGACCCTAACCCTAAACCAAACCATACCCTGATCCTAACCCTAACCCTGACCCTGACCCTAACCCTAACCCTTAACCAAACCATACCCTGATCCTAACCCTAACCCTGACCCTAACCCTAACCCTAAACCCCTTAACTAACCCTAACTCTAACCCAAACCCCTAAATTCCATTGTCTAAACTAATGTTAAAAAAAAAAACGCATGTGCAAAAAAACGCTTACATAAGCATGCCAATGCGCACGTATGCGCATCCATAGGCTATAATGGCCATTTTTAGTGCAAAACGTGCGCATATGTGCGCATGCGCTTTTTTGCAGTGCCAAAAAATGCAACATGCTGCGTCTGGAAAATACAAACGCACACCCCAAAAAAACGCAGCGCATGAAAATCGCATACGTGCGCATGCCAGCGCGCAGGTATGCGCACCCATGTTAAATATAGGGGAAAAAACGCATGCGCAGGTATGCGTTTTTTTCCAGCGCAAAAAAACGCAAATGTGAAACCAGCCTAAGGTTTTTTTTTTTAGGACTTTTATAAGGTTTGTACATAATGCTGTGATTGTTATGTTTACCTTTTTTGTCTTTAAACAGGCTTCACAGCGTGCTCACGATTCCGACAGTGAGGATGTGGCTATTGATGTGGACCTCTTGATTGATATGGTGAGAGATCGTGAGCCGCTCTGGAATATGGCGGACCGCTTCCATGCAGATGCTTGTGTTACTAGACGACTCTGGGAGGAAGTGTGCCAGGCTGTGCTATCTAACTGGGAGGAACTCCATTCTCGGGCACAGAAAGAACAGCGTAAGTATTCACATTTCAGTAATGTTTCCGGATGTATTGTGCTTGATCCTAATCATTTTGTGTTTTCAATTTTCAGGGGAAAGAGTTCAGTTGCGGTGGCGGTCAATGCGGGATCGCTTCAAGAAGGAGTTCAACAAAGAGATGCAGGCTCCCAGCGGATCAAGAGGACGCAGGAGCCGCTATAAGTATTCTGAGGCCCTGTCATTCCTGAAATCAACTATGGTGACAAGAAGGTAAACATTCCTACCAGAAGTGACTAAATAAAAAATGGTCAAATGTGTAATCTTTTTTTTGGCAGCCAGGGCTAATGAATATCATGATATTAATGTCTATTTTTTTCTACTTTTTTCAACAGCACCTTCAGCAGCACGCGGGAGCCTGCATTGAACCCTTCTGGAGCGATCCCCCAGGAGGCCGCCACCATGGACCACAACATACCCAACCCCTCTGCACCCTCCTTGCCTTCCCTTGTGTGTGATCCCTCAGCCCCATCCACCTCTGCTGGAGCATCTGTGCAGGCTTCATTACATGAAGCTGCTGTTGACGAGGTAGGCTTTCCTTTACCTCACCCCTCTGACACAGCTGCCCTCTATAGAACACCTTTGAGTTCTGGGCGGCTGCGTCAGCGGGGTCAGGAAAAGCAGTTGGCTGCAGAGTTTATGAATCTACATGCATCCTTTCAAAACACTATGAAAGTCATGACCCAGCAAATGTCTGCTGGGTTCAATCTTGTTACTAGAGAGGTGCTTGATTTAGGCACGCGTGTTGAAAGGATGCATCTAGATGCAAATAAAGCGCCGCATCATTCTTTTTTCAAAGCTGTGATTGAGCGGCTGGACAACCTAACTCCTGAACAGCAGCTACATGTAATGCAAGCCTGCCAGGTGGCCTTAGCACAGGTGACATCAGCAGCCCCTCCAACAGGCCCAGTAGTTGCTCCAGGCCCGGTCCTTCCTACCCCTCCTGTACCATACCATTTTACCCAGTACCAACCTCCTGCCCCTTTCCAGTCTGCTTCCCCGTACCAGTTCCCAACTGCATCCGTGCCTACACTCCCTTCCCAACCTACACTCCCTTCCCAACCTACACTCCCTTCCCAATACATCCAGTCTCCTTCCACATCCCAAATTCAAGCGTCCTTCACCCACAGTTTAGTTTCCCCCCCGTCTATTGTTTTCTCCACCCCTTCATCAGCTTTATCCACCCCTTCACCTTCTCCATTCCTATACCTTGTCCTTTGCTATCTGACCCCTCACAAACTACATCCTCCCACAACACCCCTGTTGAAGTGGTCCAAACTGAGAGCCCCTCCAATACTATTTCCGCTACACATTACACCAATCTTTAATGTGTTTTGTTGTTACCAATAAAAAAGTTTTATTACAAAAATATAAAAGAAAAAATTCCAGCTAAAGCTGATAAAAATAAAAAAAAAATTTCAGTCTGTCAAATGTTTTTGTTTGTTTTACTGTTTATATAACATGTCGATGTATAAAACTCAATGAGTGTGTGTGTGTGAGTGATTGTGCGAGAGTAGGTGTGTGTGAGTATGTGAATGTATGGGAGTGTGTGTACAAGAACATGTATGAGTAACGTACGTGTGTGGCGGTGGGGGGAGGCCTGCTGGTGGGCAGTACTGTGGAAGGTCCTTGGATACCGCTTTATAGCCCCTATATTATTTTCTACACACCACACTACATGATTTAGTAGAAAGTTTTTAACTAAATGATAATTTTTGTTCAATTTTAAAAGAGCTTTGTCAGGAATTTAAAAAATGGGAATATTTTGGTACAAAAAATAGGTAGTAAAACAATATAGAATACTGATACAAAGGTACTAATACTTTACCAAAATTGAAGGGTACAGTAACTTAAACCACAGAAATGGTTTGGTACAACAAGGTTAAAAATTGGTTTTAACATCTCAAACCATGTCATCCTGCCATTCAACTCTACCTTCAGGTGACATAAAGTACTCGGCAAATGTGTCCCTCATTCTGGACACTGCTAGAGTACTTCGCACATTAACACTGCGATAATCATGCAATGTGGTTTCAACATCATTGTCTTCGATGGCAATCTGTTCCTTACTAATAACCAAATTGTGTAGCACAACACATGCTTTTACCACCTCATCCACATTTTCTGTTTTCAAGTTAATTGCGGTCAACAGTACTCTCCATTTAGCGGTAAGAATTCCAAACGAACACTCCACCATCCGCCGTGCTCGTGTCAGGCGATAGTTGAACACTCTTTTTGTTGGTGTCAAGTCTCTGCTTGCGTACGGCTTCAGCAGGTGTTCTGACAGCTGAAACGCTTCATCACCTACGCAGACAAATGGCAGTGGTGGCCCAGAAGTTTGAGGAAGCGGTCTTGGAGGTGGGAATTGGAATGTGTTTCCGTACAAATTACGTCCCATTGCTGAAATTTTAAAAACTTGTGAGTCATTGGAGCGTCCATAGGCCCCAATATCCACCGCAATGAATTTGTACTTGGCGTCTGCAATCGCCATCAGGACTATTGAGAAATATTTTTTATAATTAAAAAACTCAGATCCCGATCCTGCTGGTTTAGTGATCCTGATGTGCTTGCCATCAACTGCACCCAGGCAATTCGGAAACTGACAGATGCTGTAAAATTGGTCAGATATTTCGAGCCACCTCTCTGTTGTGGGCTGTGGGATAAACTCTTCATGTAGACTGTCCCACAATGCGCGGCATGTATACTTGATGATACCTGATAATGTTGAAATCCCAATCCTATACTGGTACTGTAGCGACGAAAGCGATTCGCCTGTTGCAAGGAATCTGTAGGAAAAGTTAAAAAAATAATTAATGCAAAATAACTGCAACAACAGGAGGAGACACATTTCCAGTATACTGAAGTCTGCTTTGAAGGACAAAGAATAACAATTGCTTACCGGAGAGTGACCATCAAACGCTCCGGTGGTGAGATGGAGAAGCGGCAGTAGGTGTCACGTCTCCGGATCAGTTCTCCAACCCTGTCCAGCAAAAAATCAAAAGTTTCCACTTTCATCCTCGTATACTGAACAAACTTCTCTGGATTTCCTCGCAACGACAGATATAACGTTGCAAACACTCCCAGTGTCAGCCTCTGTGCAGTTATAGGGTGAATCCAGAAACGACGTCGGCGCAGACGCATGATACGCTGCCTTTGTCGCTCCTTCGCCATGACAATTGCTGCCAAAGAATTGGCCTCAAAAGTGAAATCAATGTAAGCCTGAGCGATGTTCCCAATAATGGCTTCCATCTTGCTCCAAAACAACAACCTCTCAACAGGGTGTATACCAAGGTATATATAGGATTTTCTGTAAATGCCAGTAGTCAATGGTGGCTTTTGGGCGTTTTTTTAAAAACCGGATCCGGCAAAAAAACGGACAAAACGGATGGAAAAACTGATAAAAACTGATGCACCGGTTCCGGTTTTTTGCCGGATCCGGCATAATCCGTTGACCGGATCCGGTAAAAAACCGGAACCGGTGCATCAGTTTTTTCACATGTTATGCCGGATCCGGCAATGCAGCACGGCGCCGCATCGCGCCTGATGCACAAAAACTGATGTGTGAAAGTAGCCTAAGCCTGTAAAGGTAACCACACACATGGTGACCTCGATGTACTTTTTAATTGCCTTGGCAATAAATTATGTCATCTCCTTAGTTTCTCATTGAGTTGGTAAAGGTTGATGCTCAGGGGGGCATTCACAACTTTGCTAAGGGACCCAACCCTTTCGAGTTTTTACACCTTTGGCGACATATAAACAGTGGGTATTTCAAAGATGCCCTTATTTGTGCAGCAGGTGCTGGTGCTCTCAGAAAATTATCCCAAATCTGCGTCTAGTTGACAATAACACTATACGGCTAGAATCACATGTGCAGTTTCTGTGATGATTTTAATACAGGATTTTGAACCAAAGTAGTGGGCTTAATATGGAGTAGTATATAGGAAAGACAAAAACGTCTCTCATTTGCAACTACCTTGTGTTTCGCTTAAAAAAAAACTTCATGATAAATCTTAATGCAAACACCCACTATAAAAAAAAAAGAAAAATAGCTACTGTTGATGCAATCCAAATTTTTATTTATTGCAGCTCTGTACAATAAGCAATGCGTTTTTTCTATTTGTGACACCATAGTGTCATTCAAACTTAAGAAATAGTGTGCAGACTTGTAAGTATATTGGAGTCCGACATAAGGTGTAATGTTTATTTTGTTGTCTGATTTTAAATTAAATCCTATTAAAAATTCTTTCCGGACCTAATAAAATAGTTTCATGCAAAGAAAATAAAGGGGCCCTGAATATGTGATCAATATTGTTAACGAGGCTGACCGGAACTTTAACATTGATGGCCTACCCGTAGAATAGGTCATCAAAGTCTGATCAGTGAGGGTGCGACACCTGGCACCTCTGCCAATCAGCTGTTCCTGGTGTCAGCGCCAGGCAGAACTACCTAGTTGCAGGGCTGCACAGCTCCAACAACTATATAGTGGTCTCCGCCGGGTACTGCACACCTATTCAAATCAATAGGGGGTGGAAATGCAGTACCTGGGCACTGCCATTATTCCATCAACAGAGCCGTGCAGCTCCGCAACTGATCAGTTATAGCCACTGCTGACACCAAAAACTAATGATCGGCTAGGGTGCCACATGTCGCTCCCCCACCAATCAGACATTGATGACCTATCCTAAGGATACGCCATCAATGTTAATGTCCCGGACAATCCCTTTAAGATTTCAGCACATAATGGTGGCCGCAATGTACGTTTTTATGTACCTTGGCAGGAAATTTTGCCCTCTCTATAGTTTCATATTAAGCTGGTAAATGTTCATGCTCAGGGAGGAATTCAGAACTTACTATTGGACACAGCCCTTTCTAGTTACACCTTTGGGGGCATATAAACAACAGGTATTCTAAAGACGCCCTTATTTGTGTTCTCAGAAAAATATCCCCAGCGCTTTTAGGTGACAATCGCTCTGTAAGGGTATTTGCACACAAAACAATTTGAGGCTTTTGCAGCAGATCTGCCCCAAAAAGGCCTGAAAATAGCTCTAAAAAATGACGGAAAGCCTCTTGCTATTCATTTCTATTGCAAAGACTTGTTTCTAGGTTCAGGTTTGAGTGTTTTCCTTTCCAATTTTGAAAAAGGCTTTGTGGGTGTAAAGCATGTGCATGTTACGTCTTGGTAGCATCTCTTGATGAAAAACTCTCCAAACGCACAGCCCATAATCTTTACTAAAGGTGCTACATGCTGGTATAGGCAAAACAACATCCAATAAGCAAAAGCTATACTACAAACCTGTGCCCACAAGTAATTACCCAAACATACTTATTTTTACTAAAAAGGACCTGTCACTTGCTTCAAAAATTGAATTGAATGACTTGTAAAAAATCCCTGAGCTCCCCTGATTCTGCCATTTTTTTCTGTTTTGCGATGTGTCATTCCGTTGCAGAGAGAGTTGTTGTTGGAGCGCAATATGTGAAATCTCTGTTTGCAGTTTAACTGGGTGTTTCTCCAGAGTCTTCTTGGCAGTGTCTGAGAATGCAAAACTACTAGTGCAATGCTTGGCAGATTATGGAGAGGAAGGGTGAAAGTCCACACCCCCAGAGAAGACTCTGGAGAAATGCACTACAAAGATTTCATATACAGCACTTTAAAAAGCAATAAATCAATACAAAACGCAATAAAGCTTCTTTTTAACATTTATTAATGACCTTGTAGGGGGCATAGAGAGCAGAATTTCAATATTTGCAGATGACACTAACCTCTGCAGGGTAATTGTGGCGCCCCCAGGAGTATGGCTGCCACAGTGGCTTTGCCTTCCTCCAGGGGAGGGTAATGCCAGGCTTGGAGGCAATGATGGGTCTCTCTCGCAGTCAATCCATACATGCAACACAGTTCCACTCCAGGCCAGCAGGGGGAACTCCGAACCAGGATTAAGGGGAGGGGTGCCCTCTGAGGGCCAAGAGGAAGGAGTGGTCAGTGAGTCTGCGGAGGGTGAAGTGTGCAGACATGTGGAACGAAGCTGGAGGTTGAGCTAGGAAGGAGAGCTCCCTCAGCTTGAGAACGCACGAACTGGAGCCTGGTCTCCACGGCTGTACGGATACTAAAGGTCCTACAGCAGATACCATAGGAGTAGGAGGCTGTAAATGCCCTACTCCCATCTAAGACTTGAGGCACAACACCAGCTTGGATAAAGAGCCAGGACTCCGAGTGAGAGGAGTCCCCGAGAGAGGCTACAGCTGTCTGCCGTGCAAGTACGGTTCCTGGGAACATCTGACGGGAGGAACTTCAGAGTAACTTAGTACTGGAGTGCTTCATTCAAACAAGTGTTAGGAAGGAGACTGCACAGCCCGTCTGCTGAGAGCGAACACCTGAGTTGCTTCCAGGCTAGCCTGCTCCAATACCATCTGTAATCAGGACCCTGGACTGCAGTTATCAAGTAAAGGTACAGAAATTGCACCCCACTGTGTCTTGTCTGCTTCCTACCTTTCCGGCACTGCTACATCCCCGTGCCATCCACATCTACACTGCCCTGGGACTATAGCTTCACCTGTAGGGAGCTATTACATTTTTGCTGCACCATACCATCAGTCCCAGCAGATCTGTCTGTAGCGTCGGCTTAACATCTCCCTTGCCGAGCACCACAGGTGGCGTCACAAACTATTCCATTCCATTAACTACATTTCCCCATTACTCGGGAGCCCAGGGCCACGGACCGGGTCACTGCTGCTGTGACACATCCCACTGACACCGGCCCGGTACCGAGTACCCCACAGCCCTGGGAGGGCGACCCATAATCAATACAGAGGAGGACAATTTTATATTACAGGAGGATTTATGTAAACTAGAAGCTTGGGCTGACAAATGGCAAATGAGCTTTAATGGGGATAAATGTAAGGTCATGCACTTGGGTAGAACGAACAAGATGTATAATTATGTGCTTAATTGTAAAACACTGGGCAAAACTGTCACTGAAAAAGACCTGGGTGTATGGGTGGACGACAAACTCACATTTAGCGGCCAGTGTCAGGCAGGTGCTGCAAAGGCAAATAAAATAATGGGATGCATTAAAAGAGGCATAGATGCTCATGAGGAGAACATAATTTTACCTCTATATAAGTCACTAGTGCGACCACACTTAGAATACTGTGTACAGTTCTTTTCTCCAGTGTATAAGAAAGACATAGCTGAACTGGAGCGGGTGTAGAGAAGAGCGACCAAGGTTATTAGGGAACTGGGGGGGCTGCAATACCAAGACAGGTTATTACACCTGGGGTTATTTAGTTTGGAAAATCGAAGGCTTAGGGATGATCTTATTACAATGTATAAATATATGCGGGGACAGTACAAAGACCTTTCCAATGATCTTTTTACTCTTAGACCTGTGACGGGGACAAGGGGGCATCCTCTACATCTGGAGGAAAGAAGGTTTAGGGTATGTGCACATGGTGCGGATTCTGCTGCGGATCCGCAGCGTTTCTGCAGCTGCGGGTCCGCAGTAGATTTAGGTGCATTGTACAGTACCATTGTTTTCAATGGTAAACTGGAAAACGCTGTGCACATGCTGCGGTTTTTCCGCGCGGATTTGCTGCGGTTTACAAACCGCAGCATGTCAATTGTTTGGTGCAGAAACTCTGCAGTTTTACACCTTATCCATTATGAACAAAAACCAGCAAATAATTCCAGCGGATGCTTCCTACTTGGCCATAAAATCCATTTTATTTTTATCTTTTAAAATAGTTCCATGTGGCAGAAACCCAAATATATACAGGGGGTCAGAAGAAAAAAAGGGCACACTGCTGCTTTATGCGTGCAGACTACGCGTTTCGACCTTACTAGGTCTTCTTCTAGGTCTTGAAGAAGAAGACCTAGTAAGGTCGAAACGCGTAGTCTGCACGCATAAAGCAGCAGTGTGCCCTTTTTTTCTTCCGACCTCCTGTATATATTTGGGTTTCTGACACATGGAACTATTTTAAAAGATAAAAATAAAATGGATTTTATGGCCAAGTAGGAAGCATCCGCTGGAATTATTTGCTGGTTTTTGTTCATAATGGATAAGGTGTAAAACTGCAGCGTTTCTGCACCAAACAATTGACATGCTGCGGTTTGTAAACCGCAGCAAATCCGCGCGGAAAAACCGCAGCATGTGCACAGCTTTTTTTTATTTCCATAGGAAATAAAGGTACTGTACAACGCAGCAGAATCCGCACCGTGTGCACATACCCTAAAACCACGGGCAAAACCGCAGATAAATTTATCTGCAGTTTTTACTACAAAATCCAGAGATCCAAAAAACTCTGTGTGCACATACCCTTATATTAGCCTGATATCAGCCTGATGAAGGGACATAAGCAGTCCCGAAAGTTTGCTTTGTAACAACATTCACTATTATTTGTTAGCCATTAAAAGGTATCATACCCACAAGATTCCTATTTTGTTTCTCTCACTGAGAGCACTTTATATATTTTTTTCTACTGGCTAACACGGTACCAAACCACTTTTTTCGTTTCACATACCCTTAAGCATACTCACAGATGCGGATTCTTTACTGTAAGAGCAGTGAGACTATGGAACTCTCTGCCATATGATGTTGTAATGAGTGATTCCCTACTAAAATTTAAGAAGGGACTGGATGCCTTTCTTGAAAAGTATAATATTACAGGGTATATACACTAGTTTCCTTAATATTGCGTTGATCCAGGGAGCTAGTCTGATTGCCGTATGTGGAGTCGGGAAGGAATTTTTTTCCCCAATGTGAAGCTTACTGTTTGCCACATTGGTTTTTTTTGCCTTCCTCTGGATCAACATGTTAGGGCAAGTTAGGATAGGATATGGGTTGAACTAGATGGACTTAAAGTCTTCCTTCAACCTTAATAACTATGTTACTATGTATCTTTGCAATGGAGCGATATAGCACAAAAACAAAAAAAGTTGAAGAATCAGAGGAGCTCAGGGATTTTTACAAGGTGTTTAACTATTTTTTTTTAAAGAAAGTGACAGGTCCTCTTTAACCCTTTCTGACATATGTCGTAATAATACGTCCCTGTGTCCTGGGCCTATTTGGCCAAAGATGGATTATTACGTCATCATGATCGCCCGCGTACGGGGCAATGGATGGGCGATCGCTGATTCTGACAGCTGACAGCCGGCACTAAGTCCCAAGAGCGATCACGCACAGCTCCCAGCACTTTAACCTCTTAAATGCTGCTCAACCTTCTAAACTTCTGTGAAGCCCTTGGGGGTTTAAGGTGCTCACCACACATCTAAATACATTCCTTGACTAGTCTATTTTCCAAAATGGGGTCACTTGTGGTGGGTTTCCACTGTTTAGGCACATCAGGGGCTCTCCAATTGGGACATAACGTCAGATAATGAGTCCAGGAAATTTTACATTCAAAAAGTCAAATGACGCGCCTTCCCTTCCGAGTCCTGCCGTATGCTCAAACAGTAGTTTTCTCCCTCATATGGGGTATCAGCGTACTCAGAAGAAATTGCACAACAATCGTGCAATATTTTGGGCGAAAAACATACATACTGATAGGGAATTTAGATTGTGAGCCCCATCGGGGACAGTGATGATAATGTGTGCAAACTGTAAAGCGCTGCGGAATATCTTAGCGCTATATAAAAATAAAGATGATTATTATTATTATTATTAATTAGGCACTGTCAAATCTAAAGTCAGCAAAAACTACTTGAGGGGATGTGCACATAACATCTTTTTAAGGCGTAATTTAGCTGGAAAAGAAAAGCACCGAAAAAGCTCTGCATAAAATGAACATAGTGCACACCAAAGTGAAAATAACATTGCTGTGCACATATTCTCACTTACGTCATTTCTTTTAACCGCTTCAGGGTCTGGAAATCCTGAAACGGTTGAGAGACCATACTCTGCAGGGAGTATAGGCTGAAATCAAAGCCGCTGCGAAAATGAGGGCAAAACTGTTGGCGAAGTTGCTTCAGAAAAATGACTGTTGATTTCTTACTGAAGTAGCTTTACTTGGGAACACTTGGCGGCTGGGTCAGCATCTAAAATGTGCCATGTACACATAGCCACTGAGCAGAAACTCTTTAAATCTTCTTCAAAAATGCAAAACTCCTCACATACTTGGAGTTTCTGCTCAGTTTCTGCTTCAAAAACTTCGCAAAAATGCTCAATTTGCAAGTACCCTTAGGGTATGTGCACACGTTGCAGATTTGGCTGTGGATTTTTCCGCACAGATTTTGCTGAATCCGCAGGTAAAATGACCTGAATTTTACCTGCGGATTTTAGTGCAGTTTTCCTGCGGATTTTCTGCAGATTTTGTGTGGATTTCGCCCGCGTTTTTACACCTGTGGATTTTTACAATGGAAGAGGTGTAAAAACGCTGCGGATTCTGCATAAAGAATTGACATGCTGCAGAAAAATCTGCGTGGAATTTTCCGCAGCATATGCACAGCGAATTTGGTTTTCCATAGGTTTACATGGTACTGTATACCACATGGAAAACTGCTGCGGATCCGCAGGGCCAAATCTGCAATGTGTACACACACTTAGTCTATGTGCACACAGCATGTTTTAGATGCCAGACCAGAAGATGAGTTTTCTCAGGTGAAGCAGCTTCAGGAAAATGCTGGTGGTCATTTTCCTGAGGTGGATTCACCAGCAGCTGTCAGTGACTTTCATAGAGATCAGGCAGCTTCCAAAGTATGAGTATTTATTTATTTTACTCACTTATACAGCACCATTAATTCCACAGCGCTTTAGGCTATGTGCACACGTAGCGGAACTCTCGCGGAAGTTACCGCGAGAATTCCGGAATTCCATTCTGCTGAAAAATCCCATTTTAAATTCCTGCGATTTTCCCGCAGAAAAACTAGCGATTTGCAAGTGTAATTAGCTTGCAGAATGCTAGCGTTCTCCAAGAGATCTGTAGCATCACTTGGAGAACTGATTGACAGGTTGGTCATACTCGTCAAACAGTGTTTGACGAGTGTGGCCAACTTTTTACTAAAGTATTGAGGCCGCCTATGCGGCATCAATAGTAAAAGATGTGTTAAAAATAATTTAAAAAAAATAAAAAATGGTGTTATATTCACCTTCCGGCATCAGCGATGCTTCCGTTCCCAGTAATGCCTTGTGAGACCTTTGATGAGGTCGCGGTCTCGCGAAAATGTAGCGGTCTCGCGAGGAATAGGGACCGCTACATTATCGCGAGACCGCGACGTCGTAAATGGTCTCACAAGGCATTACTGGGAACGGAAGCTTCGCTGAGGCCCAGGAAGGCTGCGCGGGACGCCGGAAGGTGAATATAACACCATTTTTTATTTTATTTTTTATTTTTGCAGGGATATGATATATGGTACCCACAGCCCGGAGGACAGTCTCCTCTCCTCCGGACCGTGGGTACCATCCGCAAATGTTCTGCTTACTTTTCGCATGGTGTGCACAGCCGCATGCGGGAAGTAAGTGGAACAATGCAATCCTATGGGTGTGAGATCGCCTTGATTCCGCAAAATAATGAGCATGCTGCGTATTTTTCTGCGATGAAATTCCGCCGCTGGAAAATCCGCAGCATTAGCACAGCATTGCGGAATCCCATAGTATTGCATGGGATGCTGGTTTTTTGCATTTTCGCGGAAAAATCGCGCGTTAAACGCCGCGAAAACGCAAAAAAAGTGACGCGTTAACGCAGCCTTACAGTCATTATCATCACTGTCCCTGATGGGACTCACAATCTAGATTCCATATCAGTATGTCTTTGGCGTGTGGGAAGAAACCACAAGAAACCCACGCCAAAAAATCTAATCCTACCAAGCTATAGAAAGAGCTTGTAAGCGCTGCACATATTCGGCCACTTCTACTCTTCCCAGCAGTGGTGATCGGGCTCCTAGACGACGAGCTGCATACAAAAGAATAGAAAGTGTTAATATCTCAATAACACTTTCTATGAATATGGGAATAACATTAACGTGTGCGGTGCAGATTTCTAGGAAAGTTGGGTGACAGACAACGCATGTGCACTCTCAATATACAGTAGTTACCATTTTAATTTGTATATGCAAAAAAAACTTAAACAGTGATTTCACCTTTTCACCAGTCTATGAGTTACCCAATCGAGAAATGTTCAAAATGCAACCAATTTTGACTTTCAGCACTGCCACCAATAATGACTGTAAAATACGGAAAAAAAAGTCACCGGGGAAATACATATATATGTAGTTAAATGTACAAATGCCCCCAAAGTCTATTATGACCTTATAGTGGGGTGGCAGAAATAAATTAACTATTGGAAAAAAAAAGATGCTGCCAGTCTGAATTACTGTTTCTAGCCCCAACCCCATGAAAAAAGAAATGTTGTGTCCAATAAATAAAATCTAAAATTAATTCTAGAGGTCCTCCATAAAAAAAATATGAAAAAAAGACATAAAATTCTTTTTTATTATCAACGTTCCCAATAATGCAAAAAAAAAAAAAAATAATAATAATATTTACGGTAATTAAATTACCTAAAAATTAGGCCCCACACTTAATGAAAAAAGATGCTAAGATTATTTGAAGAGATGAATTAGAAAACAAAAATTGTGCCTGGAATGGGGGAAAATGGTCTGGTCTTAAACTGGTTAATGAAGAGGACTCCAGATAGGAACGATTGTGGTTAGTTTCTTAGTAATAATTAGTGATGAGCGAGCACTAAAATGCTCAGCTGCTCGTTACTGATAACAAGCTTTCCGTGATGCTCGGGTGCGTGTCTCGACTAACGAGTATAATGGAAGTCAATGGGAAACTCGAGCATGTTTCCGCTGGACCCTCCCACGTCTGGGAGTTTTAAAATTGCTGAAATGGATGGAAAAAGTGCTCGAATGGAATGGGAACGGCATGGAGAAGATGCTTGTACACTTCTCTGACTCCTAGGTTGCTTCCGGGAACAATGTTGTCAGAGTATTACGTCACTTTTTCCAACTGGCAATAAAACAGACAAACCCGAAGCAAATATGGATTTTACAGGAAAAAATGTTCTGAAACATTACTTGTATAATGACAGAAAAAAGACTTCTTGCGACTATGTTCACATATAGCATTTTTGCTGCGTTTCTGCAGCTTTTTGGCATTTTCTCATTGCTTTAAATGGTGAAAAACCCCGTTCCCGGTAGATGTAATTTTAACATTTTACAACCTTATCTGGGCATGTGGTGTGGGCGTCATGGTGAGACACGTCCTGTTTAATTTATGAAGGAAGGACAGTGATACACCAACAAGCGCATGCAGACAATGCAAGAACTGACAAAAATTAGAAGAGGGACCACGATACACACTGTATTAGACATAAAGGAGGGCCTCGTACACATTCTGTTAAAATTCTTAGGTACTGTGACTCCTACACTAATAAAGCCAATGCATTATGTGCAATGGAAATCAAAAATTAGAAGGAAGCTCTCCGATACACCCTGCAAGACAAGCAGGTGAGGGCCTCAGACACATAGACGCGTAAAGGAGGGACTCTGATTCAATTCTGGAACTATTTTAGGCCTGTTTCACACTTCCGTTTGTCACCATCAGTCAAAATCCATCGTTTTTGGAAAAAAACGGATCCGCCATTTTTTTTGGCGGATCCGTTTTTTTCCCCATTGACTTGCATTACCGGCGGATCTTGATGGATGGCCATCCGTTTTTTTGGCGTCCGCTGAGATGCCTGGATGGACTATGTAAGGTTTTTTGTAGTGCAGGATCTGCATTTTTATACAGCGCATGCCCGGAGGAATGAAGTCAGGAGGAAATTTAACCCTGAAATCATTTCTGGCGGCCAGAGGAAAAAAATTCTCATTCTCTCTCTCTCTCTCCCGGGCAGCGGTTCCTTTAAAATTCTTCATCCGGCGGATCCATCAAAAAAACGGATTCAGTGGCATCCGTTCACATCAGTTAGGAACAGATCCGCTTTTCCGCCTTTTTGACGGATTTTAACTGACACAAAAAACTGAAGTGTGAAACAGGCCTTAAAGAGATTCTGACTCAGAAATTGCAAAGGCTGCGAGGCCTAGCTAAACTAACAAGGAGGCATTACAATACAGCCAACAACTCACGTAGAAGGGGGAATCTGAATAAATTTTTAGACAATTTTAAAAAGATTATGAATTGGATTGGATGAAGGATACATTTTTGGACAATTTTAAAAAGATTGAGACTCCGAGACTGGTTAATATCTGCCATACACCAAATGCACTATGTGCCAGACCTGGCAAAAATTAGAAGGATAGACAGCAATAGGTCCTGGAAGAGATGGAGAGGAGGATCTCAGATTCACTTTTGGTACAATATCAAAAAGATCCTGACTCCAAAGCTGGGAAAGTCAATGCGAGACCTAGTTACAATTACAATGACTCAGGAGGAGGCATTGTAATAAAACCACCAGCAGACGTAGAGGTGGGGCCTCAAATTAAATTTTTGTGACGATTTGAAAAAGATGGTGAATTGGATTGCATTCTTTCGGGTATTTCTGTCTACACATGACCATAAAGAGACAGAATTTGACAATGATTGCATGGAAAAAAGGTCTCATGCTGTGGACTGTGGAAAAGTCCAAAACAAAGAAGGTGGTAGGACTTGCCTGTAAAAGAACTTTTTCTCAAGTCAGGAAACTGACCTCTTCCATTACTAAATCCATAAGCAAATGTTCAAATAAAAAGTCACCTGGAGTTAATGAGAACAACTACCCGATCAGAAAAAGAAGCAAATAATTTGCCTCTGCTATAACAAGTAAAGGTGCTGATAACACTTTAGGATTTCTGATGTCAAAATAAACAAAAATTTAGCAAAAAGCCCATGTAACAGATTCTTTAAAATCCTTACAAGACTGTAAACTAATGGCGGCGCCACCCGTGATCCGGCGGTTAAGTTTGACCTCCCAAAATTAAGAGTGAGAATTTTAAAAACAGAGGGACTCCTACACTGCTAAAGCCTATGAACTTAGTGCAAGTACTAGTAAATATATAAAGGAGGTATTGCAGTACACCATAGAAGATATGTAGAGGAGGGCCTCAGAAAAAATCTTTTGGAAAGAAGTGGGACTCCTAGATTTGTAGAGCAATACAAACAAGTCCTGACAAAAATTAGACGAAAGCACTGCAATGCACCCTAAAAGGCACTTGCCTTTGAAAAATTATTTTTACCATTTGGAAGCAGTGGAACTCTTACACTGGTAAAGCCAATGCACTATGTGCAAGGGATGCCAAAAAAATATGTATATGTGAGATGATTTTACAGGTATGCCTAAAAATTATATAGTGGGGCATTAGACACACCCTTGAAAAATTAAGAGCAAGTGTTGGATCATAACCATGTAGATATGGTAAAGGAGGAGGACAGTCAAAATTATAAAACAAGAAATGTATATCCTTGTTTGGGTGGGTGGGAAGGGGTGTATGGGAATACACCCTTAAAAAGGAACATATTATTTGACTTTATGTTCTGCTGCTCTCATCCAGTGGGGTTGCAAAGTCTTAGCCAATCCAGGCTTTGTTCATTTTGATCAGAGTCAAGCTGTCACCATTTTCAGTTGACAGGCAGGTTCACCTCAGAGTTATTATGCCCCAGGCAGCACTAAAAACCCACTGTGACAAAAGTCCAGTGGCAGGGCAGGCTAGCACCTAAAAGGCACAGAGTGATAGTTCATGCCATGTGTCCAGCTTGGATATCCAATATTTGCACAGCACAGAGGAATCACGAAGGATGTTGGTACAGTGGGCCAGGTACTCCTTCACAATATTCATTAACTTTTCCCTCCTTGCCAGATTACCCTGCACATCAAGGCCTGGGAGCTGGGATGGTCTAATGAAACTGTCTGTTGGACCTTGATGTGTGTCTCCTTCTTCTCTACTCCTTGGTTGTCCAAAGAATTCTGACCTCTGCTGCCAGCATAGTCAGATGGGAATTTTTTGACCAATTCTTCTACTAAGAACTTCTGGTATTGTACCGTTTTAGTAGCCTTCTCCTCCACAGGAAGGAGAAATAAAAGTTCTTCTTCTTGTAGCATTGGTCGAGAAGGGTAAACAACCAGTAATAAGTGGTGCCCAAAATTCGTATATCGCAAGGGTCACGTGAAAGGCAGCAGGACAAAAAGTCTGCCATGTGTGCCAGACTTCCAACGGTTAAAAGTTCACTGTCCTCAGCAGGAGGATGACTTTCCATCTTTTTCTCTTCACTCTCCTCGTCTTCAGGCCATCCATGCTGAACAGATCAGAAGCTTGTGATGGTAGTACCCTCAGTAGCACAGGTAGCCATCTCCTGTTCCTCCTCCTCCTCATTATCGCCCAATCTGCACTGAGGCTGAGAAAATATGATAAGGCAGGGCTGAGGAGTATCATCTTGTCTACTTTCTTCCTCCATCGCCACCTGGTCTGCATTCATAGGTTCATCTTTCATTGTGAGCAGCGAGCATTTGAGTAGTCACAAAAGTGAGATGGTCACGCTAATGATATCATCATCTTCGCTCACCATCTTGGTTGATTCCTCAAAGTTCAAAGTTTTGAACTTTACATCCATGACCACTCATCAGTTGTTATGTGCGGAGGCTGAGCAGGATACTGATGGGCCCTCTGCTGCTCACAAAGGCTTGCCAACATATGCAATGTTGAGTTCCAGAGTGTGAGCAGGTCACAAACCAGTCGATAAGGTGGCAGTTGCAAGCACTGCTGCAGCACTGACGGATGGTAGCTGTAGCTGACTTGTGGAAATAGGTGCACAATCGGCGTGCCTTGAAAAGTGGCCTATGTAGGTTTTTAAAAAGTACTAAACCACTATGATGAGCACGTGGGCCAGTAATGGTATGTGTATGATGTTACCAAGCTATTTCTTATACGCGATAGCAATAAACTCATCGCAATCAAACCTGCTGAAATGCCTCCAACACGCTACTCTCCTCTAACCCTAAATTATTTTTGGACATGAGTGGTAGTGTTAGAGAATATAGTTCATTTGAATTAACCTGGAAATCCCTGTTAGTTTAACCTATCAACACTTCAATCAAGCTTGTTCTAATTGCACCTAATACACTCTTCGTACTACAGCAGCCAATCCTCCCTAAAGTGCAGCTAACTACAGCATTGTAGAATACAATCTATTTGCATTATCTCTAAAAAAAAAAGGGCTATTGGTTTAATATTGCACTATCAGGTACTGTAGATAACCACTGTCCAGCACACTGTCACTTTTCCTGCAGCTCTCCATACGCTATTTCCAGGTACAATGTGAGGAAAATGGCAGCAAAGCGTCTTATATTGACTTGATGACGCTATGTGGCCGGTCAATCACAGTAATACCAGTAGCCAACATGGCTTCTGCATTATTGTGATTGGCAGGCAATCCCTGCAGGTTAAGTTTCTCAAAATCAGGCGGCAAACATGTAGGGCGGGAAATTGAGCATGGCGAGCAAGTACCTGGATACTTGAAAGAGTGCCGAACTCATCAAGCAGCCAGATGCTCGAAAGAACCTCGAGCAGTGCCGAGCACACTCTCCCATCACTAGTAATAATAGACTAGTAAGTAATCCCAATTCAAAAAGTGCAAACCACCAGTGAACAAAGTATATATTAAATGGTAACATTTCGGGAGAAGAACTCTATGTCATGCATAGGGTAAATGGTGAAGAAAACAGGGTATGTGCACTTAGCGTATTTTAGACGTCTACGTTCCCGCCGAGTTTTTCAAGTAGAAGACAGTTCTGGAAAAGGCTAGGGGTATTTTACCCAAAATGTCTTTGAATCTTCTCTGTCATTTCTTCTAGTGGCTTTCCACTTTGGATTTCTGCTCTTGCTCGGATCTCTATTTCTCTACAATCCAGCAGCGTTTTTATTTAATAAAGGCATGGATTCTCTTGTGTTCCTATAGCCTTCACACAAAGTTATCTTAGTCTGGTGACTGGTCACCTGGTGCATCGTTTGTATTGTCTTCCACCTTCCTCTTCTCTTCTATCAAATCAGCCCCTTTTTGGACTCTGGAAGGAAAGTGACAAGGCACATACTTGTCTCAGGGAGAACTGTGCAGGGACAGTATACTGCACCATCCCCTCCTGAGTATGGAGCAGTTAAAGTGTATCTGTTATTTCAGGTACCTTTTCGGAATGACACTGTTTCTGACAATTATATACATTTTGCTTGAGTTTTCTCCTCTGCAAGCTCTGTTTCAAGTCTTTAGTTGTCTTTGAGCTGGTGGATGAAGACTGTCTATTGTGTTCTGGAAAGTATCACAGAAGATAGAGAAAGATGGATCCCTGTTCTTTCTTGGTAGCACACATACAAAAGCAGCAGCATGAAATACATTATAGTGTAGTACTGAGCAGTGTAGCTGTGATTCCAGCTTGAGTGGGAAAAAAATAGCTAAAACCTATAGCAAAATTAGAGAATTAGCTTGCCTCTTATATGTCTGGTCTCTCACTGTGTTGAGGGCTCCTCACTCCTCCTGCCCACTTCCTTCTCCATACAGTGCCACCTCACTGGGCTGGGAGTCAGTTTTGCTTTGACCAAGATGGTTTTGACCAGTGCTCTTCATAATGAATGGTGAATTAGCTATATAAAAGGGTGGAAAGAAGTGTCTTATAAGTGGACAAATAAGCATTTTTTTCAAATATATTATAAAGATTCTTATATCCGTTTGTACTATTAAATTATGCAAAGTTGGTTGGAACAACAATGACCGTTTAGGATACATGGTTGTGGTCAAAAGTAGTTGCCGACTCCTCTAAATATATAAATAGCCAAACGTTAAAATGATAAAATATTTTAGTTGTCTTTTTAAAAAAAAAAATAGCGATTTCTGTCAGAAGTGTCCCTTTAAAAAAAACAACAAAAAATAAAGTTAAAAAGAAAATCCATGCAGCTTTCCATGATTTTTTTTTTTTTTAAGAAAGCAACTAGTAAATTAGCAACTAGCAATTAGTGAAGTCTGATCGTCTTCATACTATCTTTTAATCCTCTGAACAACAATCATCAATGATCCTATGCTGCAAAGAACAACAAATTGATCCCAGTAAGAAAATTACAATGCCGTACGGCCTGGAGCATCTCTCATTCATTTACACAATATGGATATTCACAGATGTGAACTGAGCATTTGCCCGAAGAGATTTACTAATTACAACTATCATTTAGTTTAATACATATTTTATAGCATGTAATTAGACTTGGGAAAATGTTATAGGTGGATTTTACTCACATACACCCCCCAAAGCACAATGCTTTTATTTCGGCACTCTGTTTACAAATGACTTACTTTTACAACACAGCAGTAGCTCTTGGGAGGATTAAAAGGTAATAGAAGCAGCGAGTATCTCTTATTTATATCACGCTATCACGTCTCTATAAATATTAGAGATGCAAATGTCTTGAAAATGCTGTATGAGGTTAGGAAAAAAAGAATCTGTTCTTTTTTCCCCAAACAGAATCGCTTGCTGGTGGGTTCTGGTAATGCAATTCAACAATCTATTCTATTATTTCTAAACACTGGTTTTTCAGTGATCACTTTGTATCTCCGTTCATACTGCACCCACACACACAAATGATACACCATTTGAAAGGTAAACTTGCCCCCTTCAGCAAGAAAATAGCCAGACAAACCACACATCCACGATTTGATCACAAAATACAGTTTAAACATTAATTTTCATAAACTTGCAGCAAGGAAAAATGACCTGCAGGTAGCACCACACTACCCCAAAGCACACTACCACAAAGCTGCTTACAGACATCACAAACAAATCCAAACATTGGCCTTGAGGGCTTTCCAGCTTGCCGAACTGCTTGCCCAGCCTACTTCAGCCAAATTGGAGGATTGCACACTTTAGTACAGGTGAGTCACATATGCAAACATATTTGTAAACATGCACTGCCTATTGAATTGCACACTTGCTCCGTTCATACTCCACCCACACAAACAAATGATACACCATTTGAAAGGACAAATTTCCTGCAGGTGGTAGCACACCACCCCAAAGCACACTACCACAAAGCTGCTTACCGACATCACAAACCAATCCAAACATTTGCCTTGGGGTCTTTCCAACTTGCCAAACTGCTTGCCCAGCCTATTTCAGGCACATTGGAGGATTGCACACTTCACTGCAGGTGAGTCACATATGCAAACACATTTGTAAACATGCACTGCTTTTTCGGTGATTACTTCACCCCACACACACAAATGGTGAGTCACATATGCAAACATATTTGTAAACATGCACTGCCTTTTCACTGATTACTTCGCCCCACACACACAAATGATACACCACTTGAAAGGTAAACTTGCCCCCTTCAGCAAGAAAAGAGCCAAACAAACCACACATTTATGATTTTATCACTAAATACAGTTTAAACATTCATTTTCATAAACCTGCAGAAAGAAACAATGACCTGCAGGTGGCACCTCAACCGGAAGACATTTTTTGGCCGCTACTTATCAAACTAATTTATTGTATTACCAATCTCTCTCTCTCTCTATATATATATATATATATATATATATACACACATATATATATATATATATATACACTCACTGGCCACTTTATTAGGTACACCTGTCCAACTGTGTGTTAAGACTTAATTTCTAATCAGCCAATCACATGGCGGCAACTCAGTGCATTTAGGCATGTAGACATGGTCAAGACAATCTCCTGCAGTTCAAACCGAGCATCAGTATGGGGAAGAAAGGTGATTTGAGTGCCTTTGAACGTGGCATGATTGTTGGTGCCAGAAGGGCTGGTCTGAGTATTTCAGAAACTGCTGATCTACTGGGATTTTCACGCACAACCATCTCTAGGGTTTACAGAGAATGGTCCGAAAAAGAAAAAAAATCCAGTGAGCGGCAGTTCTGTGGCCGGAAATGCCTTGTTGATGCCAGAGGTCAGAGGAGAATGGGCATACTGGTTCGAGCTGATAGAAAGGCAACAGTGACTCAAATTGCCACCCGTTACAACCAAGGTAGGCAGAAGAGCATCTCTGAACGCACAGTGCGTCGAACTTTGAGGCAGATGGGCTACAGCAGCAGAAGACCACACTGGGTACCACTCCTCTCAGCTAAGAACAGGAAACTGAGGCTACAATTTGCACAAGCTCATCGAAATTGGACAGTAGAAGATTGGAAAAACGTTGCCTGGTCTGATGAGTCTCGATTTCTGCTGCGACATTCGGATGGTAGGGTCAGAATTTGGCGTAAACAACATGAAAGCATGGATCCATCCAGCCTTGTATCAACGGTTCAGGCTGGTGGTGGTGGTGTCATGGTGTGGGGAATTTTTTCTTGGCACTCTTTGGGCCCCTTGGTACCAATTGAGCATCGTTGCAACGCCACAGCCTACCTGAGTATTGTTGCTGACCATGTCCATCCCTTTATGACCACAATGTACCCAACATCTGATGGCTACTTTCAGCAGGATAATGCGCCATGTCATAAAGCTCGAATCATCTCAGATTGGTTTCTTGAACATGACAATGAGTTCACTGTACTCAAATGGCCTCCTCAGTCACCAGATCTCAATCCAATAGAGCATCTTTGGGATGTGGTGGAACGGGAGATTCGCATCAGGGATGTGCAGCCGACAAATCTGCGCCAACTGTGTGATGCCATCATGTCAATATGGTCCAAAATCTCTGAGGAATGCTTCCAGCACCTTGTTGAATCTCTGCCACGAAGAATTGAGGCAGTTCTGAAGGCAAAAGGGGGTCCAACCCGTTACTAGCATGGTGTACCTAATAAAGTGGCCAGTGAGTGTATATATATATATATCTGTCTGTGTTCATCATCTCATGAAATACATTTACATTTCACCAGTTTGCTTTTTCTGAAAATGCCTGCGCCGCCGACGACCAATGTGCGAAAATTTTGCATGGGCCAAGGTAGTGTACTTGAAATTAGAATTTAGAGAGAATCTGTAAGTGGGATCAACCCTCTTAATTCACCCTCTTAAGCCCTGTTATATGGGCATGTAGATCATAGGAAGCTGAATAAAATGATACCTTGAGATCTGTGATCCGATGTCTTATTCTGGAGAAAGCCACTTTTTATGCACTTAATATGCAAATGAGCTGTTAAGATCTATGGGCCGAACACGGATTTCCTTGGCAAACTGCCTCCAGAGCTTATTTTTAATGAAACGTGCATTAATAGTGTGAACCAAGTAATGGCCAACATTCTGCTCTCGTAACCACACACAGCTCTGCAATAAGATCACAACTAACAGAGTACAGCAGAAGTGAACCTTGTGTCATTACAAACACATTTGCATTTGCAGTTACCCTCTCAAAGTGTTGTCAGTTCTGCTGTGCTCATTTTGCCTCCCCACACTGGCAGCCAGTGAGATGAAAGCTTAAGCATTATGAGAGGGCAATTGAAGCGGAAAATGTGTTTGTAATGAGACAAAGTTCAACAAGAGAGCTCAGGCAGGTCACAGACTGACTTCTTGCACAGGTTCCATCATTCCAGGGGGCAGCACATGCACAAATGAATACTGCTGCAGCTGTCACAACATCATCAGGATGTTAGTGCGTATGTGCTGCACCCCGAACGACAGCACGAGTGAAATGTTGGCCCGGAGAGTAGGTCACTGTAAACAGTGACCTTGCAATCAGTCTCAGGAGGCCAGTGGTGAGAGGAAAAAGAGGCTAGAGAAGCCAGAGAGCTGTAATCGCAGGCCAAGCCCCTGCACTTGCCAGCTCATTTGCATAAAAATTCTCCCGATTAATTACAATACAACAGAGACATGGACCTATAATATAAAGGTGTGGAAATAATCATTATATATGTATGTTACTGTGTTGACATTTCTTTGATGTCTATAAACCCACTGAGAGGTTGCCTTTAAATCTGTCTGTAGGATTTACTCTTCTAAGCCATCCATATTGGCATGTAGATCATAGGAAGCTGAAGAAAAGGATACCTTGATATCTGCAATCCGATCTCTTATTCCAGAAAAATCCATGTTTTTCTTACATGTAAATGAGCTACTCAGGGCTATGGGCCGGACATAGATCTCTCTGTTACCAGTGTGATGTGTGACAGCCGCTCTCTGCTCTCCAGATCTCGCTGCAGAGCTGTGTGTGATTATATCTGACACATCTGCAGGTTCCTCCCAGCTTCAGCTTCCAGCTCACAGGCAGACAGTAATACAATATTGTTATAATTCAGCAGAGCTTAGAGAGCTGCAAAAAGTGTGTTTGCAAGAAGGAACAGTTCAGTTCTACTTTTCATGGTTAGTTACTTGTCTCACTCTGGTAACATCCCTTTTATTAAAAATGAATGTGCAATAGGGATCCTATAGAAGACAGTGTAAAATGTTTAATGAAACTCAATTGCAAAATGTATTTTTTATTTTATGCAACATGTGGTCAAAAGAGGTGTTTCTAGAAATAAATACTTTTAATTCTAATTTGATATACCACACCTGTATCCCCTGTAAATTTCTAACATATAGAAAGTAGCATAATCAATTCAGAGAAGGAGTCTGGCAAAAGAAGAGTAATATTTTTTTTAAGTAAAAGAGAATGTGACAATAACAGTGTAAACAGATAGCACATTAAGGGAATCTCTCACTAACTTTTACCACCTAATCTGAGAGCAGCATAACAAAGAAACGGAGACCCTGATTCCAGAGATGTGTCACTTACTGCACTGTTTGCGGTGTTTGTTGCAGCGGTTTTGCACTTTCTCAATGTTTGTATGAGTGCATGAGTGAAACAGATGACACTTTCAGGGGCAGGGCTGGTCTATGCTTGCAGCATTCTCTCTTTACATTGTGCACTGACAGTGTGCTCTGTTGCCGGCTCGCCACTTCTAAACAGAGCCTGCGAGCAAGCGCATTGCCACTGTGCATTGAAAATAAAACTGCACAGTGACAGGGGAGCTTGTACTGAGTGTACATCGGAATTGACAACCAACACATGCTCAGTAGAGTAGGGACTGGCCCAACCCCTCTCTGAAACGGATGTCACTGATGATGCTTTGTTTTAGGGTGGGGATAGAAGCTCTGGCAGTGACCGCGGCCTCTGCCCACTCATGATGTCTCGTTTGAGTATGTCAGCAGGCACTGGAGATTCTCAAATAAAATGTCATTAAACAGAAGTTGACGCAAAAATAAATCTAATATATAAAGCTCAGTGTGGGTGTGTATGTATGTATTGGCATCTGCACCGTCGCAGCTACAGCCACAAAATTTGGCAGTCACACGTCTGGACCTTGAGAGCGTCATGGGCTATGTTGTGAGGCGAAATTTTAACCCTGCGCGTTCCAATTCACCAAACAATTTTTCCCCTATCTACATAATGGGGAAAAAGTGAAAGGAAAAGTGTTGGAGGCAAATTGACAGCTGCCAGATGTAAACAAGGGGGACCTAAAGAATGAGAGCGATGACACCAAACAGTATATACCGTACAGTTGCTAAGGTGGGGTCCTGACATGGGATACTCACCACACACGGGGATATGAACACACACAAAATGCGCCACACACTACCACGTGCTTCACCACATATACCACCCTCAGCACACATTTCACCACACATACACCAACCTCACCACATGAAAGTCGAAACACAAAAGTCGCCACTCAAAACTCGCCACGCTGTCCCAGAGCTGTTTAAAAGATGAAGCATGAGCTGTGATTGGTTGCTATCAGCAACAGTTTTCTTTGTAGACAGTTGTGGTAACTGAGGCCTATTATTCTTATCATTTCTATGGTGTCCTCGTCCTTCTGTAAAGCTGGAAATAACACAATTTATTACCATGCCAACACAGACCACCCTCTGACACAGACTGCAGGGGGAGCCCAGTATCACACAGGATAGGATTAGATACACAGCTCAGCAGTCAGTATCACACAGGATAGGATTAGATACACGGCTCAGCAGTCAGTATCACACAGGATAGGATTAGTTACACAGCTCAGCAGTCAGTATCACACAGGATAGGGTTAGATACACGGCTCAGCAGACGGTATCACACGATAGGATTAGATACACAGCTCAGCAGTATCACACAGGATAGGGTTAGATACACGGCTCAGCAGACGGTATCACACAGGATAGGAATAGATACACTGCTCAGCAGTCAGTATCACACAGGATAGGATTAGATACACAGTTCAGCAGTCAGTATCACAGGATAGGATTAGATACACGGCTCAGCAGTCAGTAACACACAATAGGATTAGATACACAGCTCAGCAGAAAGTATCACAGGAGAGGATTAGGTACACAGCTCAGCAGACATTATCACACAGGATAGGGTTAGACACACGTTGTTTATCAAAAGGCTCTTGAATGAGTTGAAAATAAAATGCTATCAATACTTGGGTAATTGTTTAGTTAATTTGTGTTGCAAATCTGTAGTGTTGAATATATGATGTGAAATGTTTTTATGTGCAATATAATCATTATAATTTGTTATAACTAACCACAGTTGGTTACTATGCCCAGGCAACGCGGGCTCTTCAGCTAGTAAATTAATACAGCAGATTGAGAGAAGAGAGGGAATGGTAGAGACTTTTTAATACAAGTATATTAAAAAAAGAAATTAGAATATTCTAAATAGACATTTGGGATGAAGAGCAATATTAGTTTTGGACCAACCTTTTTAACTCTTCACTTTAATTTTTTGTTTTTGCACTTTTGTACTTTTGTCTCTTTCCCTCACCTTCTTCCAAGAGCTAAAAAAATTTTTTCTCTCACTGACATAAAGCTTGTTTTTTGTGGAACGAGTTATAATTTTAAATGACACCATTCATTTTACCATGCAATGTGCAGAAAAATGAGAAAAATTCCAAGGAGGATGAAATAGCAACAAAAATGCAAACCCACCATGGTGTTTTCGGGTTTGTTCTTATGCATTGTGTAAGAGTATACCCATTGCACACCTGTCAGTATAGCTTGCAATGTCACTTTAAGTCTGTTCAATAACCAGGAAAGAACAGTCTATGGTAGCAATCAGCAAAAAATAGGGAAACTGAAAATATGAACAAGAAAAAAAGGTTGAAAATACCGGCGCTCCCCACTGGTTACTAGGGGTATTGTGCACTGTACACATTGCGGATTGGGCTCAGGAATATCCAGAGTGGATTCTGCATCTCATGGCAGAATCCGCAGGTAAAAATCCACTTTTTTCCGGATTTTGTGCAGATTCTTGGCAGATCGGCATGTGTTTTTAGCCCTGCGGATTTCATTAATGAAATTGGTGTAAGAATGCATGCATATCCGCAAAAAGGATTGACATGCTGCGGAAAATAAACCGCTGCAGATTCCGTGCGGAATTTTCCGCATGTACACAGCTTTTTTTTCCTACATCAGTTGGTCACACACATGCGGATCTGCCACGCGGAAAATCAGCTGCGCATCCACAGCAAATCCGCAACGTGTGCACATACCCTTATATAGCAACTTTATTGGGGTAACATGCGGGATGTAGACCTGGAGAAGACAGACAAAACAGCTGTTTTGCATGGAATACGCTTCTTCTGGGTCATCAACTTTTTTCACAACATATTTTTTATTTTTTAGTTCCTTGAACCTAGGGAGCCTTTGATCCTTATACTGGCGTACTGCAGTGTATAATGTAAATAATGGTGTCCTATAAGACCAGCATAAAGGAGTGCCAAGATGTCAGCACAGGGGGCCTTCAGCCGAAACAGCCATGGTAAACCATTGGGAGGAGATTGTAACAATTATATGGGTACTACGGAATCTGATTGCGTGGGTTAGGGACACTGAGACCAAAGTTGATGCAAATAAGTATATTTATCAAGTGTAACAAAACTAACAGGGCACTTCCTGCAATTGTAACGAAAACAGCACAATATGGAAAGCATGCAAGTAAAGCAAAACTAACAGAGAACTTCCTGCAATTGTAAAAAAAACACAGCACAATATAGAAAGGTCCAGAGTAACTGAAGAGCGGGGCGCGACTGCTAATATAACCAGTCCGACAGTAATATAAGGCAGGTGTGTGTGTACAAGGCACTAAATGTAGGAGTCCAGCAGAAGGTATGTAAGCATACCACATTTAATGAGGCAGTCCAGTGATATTAAGAATGAGCACGCACACAGCACTAAAGTGTAGAAATCCAGCAATCAGAAGGGTGGAAATGCACACGGCACTTAAACGTAGAAGTCCAGCATTATCTAGAAGTGGCATTAACCAGGTCACTAAGTGCACCTTTTGGGCTGAAGGTCCTGCACAGCAGCCCACACCAACACAGACCGAAAGGAGATGTCAGGATTCCTTACAGGATAAAACTGAGGAGAGAAAGAGCGCAATAGGGTCTTATCTGGGTAACAGATGAAATAAATTCAGGGAATCTACTCACCTTTTCCAAGATAGTTTAAAGCATGTAGATCAATGTCAGCCTGCTGCACGCTCGAGGTTCACGTCCGTGACCACAGATAAAGATCCTTTTGGATAAATTATTAGGCTTATTGTGCGCTGCTGAGACCAAGATAAAGTCACCACATGAGAAACTTTTTAACTCTTTATTCCCAACGCGTTTCAAAGTGGAATATCACTTCTTCAGGGGATGACATAGTGATATTCCACTTTGAAACGCGTTGGGAATAAAGAGTTAAAAAGTTTCTCATGTGGTGACTTTATCTTGGTCTCAGCAGCGCACAATAAGCCTAATAATTTATCCAAAAGGATTCCTTACAGGTCACAGCAGTTCCAGGGGCAAATAGCTCCAACTAGAAGTCCAGACAGTAGATAAGCACAGACAGCATCAGGGAGACACCCAGAGGACTGTACGCAGCAGAACGAGGCGAGGCTGAGCACCGAGTAATGAGCAGCAGCAGCAGGGAGTCCACCAGCAGACAGGCAGGAGCTCAGGAGGCAGCAGCAACAAAATACTCAGGCAAAGAGGAGCACACAACCTGGAGGCAAAGAGGAGCACACAACCTGGACTTAAATAATCAGGACAGACAGGAAGTTCCATGACAGGGCGAGATACAAGACTTCATCTTGGATCAGGGAAAACAGCCACAAAGGAAATTCCGGAATCCTTACAGAGATGATGGTAGCCAATTGCTGTTTAAATGTCATGGTCATTGATTGACAGCTGCATCTAAATTGTTAAACAGCAGTAACCTGTGATCGCTCCGGTTGCTGCTGAAACAAGCAGATGCCGGCTGTACACTACAGCTGGTATCTGCCCTCTATAAAGTGGGCTCAGCTCCTGCACATACTGAGCCCAGTGCCGATGTACATTTACGTCCACATGGATTTAAAATTCCAAATGCATCACACAGCATGACACACTATGATTAATCTGGTGATTTTAACACTGTCTAGTCTAAGTTGGACTAAGAATTAGTCAGTATTGATACATTTGCACCACTTTGTGTGCGCTGCTTTAATGCTCCTTCATCCATTATAAATATTTAGCAGAGCGAAATGAGGCAGATCTCACAAAGAAATCACTAATCCAAAAATCACACATTCTGCGTAATTGTCCACATTTACTAAACAGACAGAGACAAGTGATAGTAATGTTATTCGCTAATTATCTCCGGAGTAAATTTCCCTTTCAAATATTACCTTAGTAAAACCTGATCCTTAATAATGAATCCTATTTCCTTACATTAACTCATCCTGGCATGCAACCACAAAATCTTACACACCTGTTTTTATAATGGGTGTGTATCCATATTGGCAAAGATTATTACTCATCCGCACAAAATCCAGGCTGTGCTTCTTGCCATCATACGAGACGCATCTGCCATCCTTAAGTAGACGTCTCACATCTGACCTTCATGAACAATAGGGGCAGCCATATAAAGAGTAAACTTGGCTCTTACGTAATCCGCACACACAACAGGCCTTTCTCCTCCGCAGGGCACTGCTGTGAAAAAGTATTTGCACCCTTTTTGGACAACTTTATTACCATCAGCCTTAACAAGTTCTAAATTCAAAACATTTCCTACGAGGCTCAGCTCTCGTACAGACGTCAGTATTGTTCACGTACCTATTTTGATCACAGTTTCATCAGGGTGTGGTCCATGTGCCAGTTTTTCACTTGTGGGGAGAGAAAGAAAAATAAGGTTCCGTACCTTCTTGTTTCTGATAGTCCTTGAAAATCGGACCGCATTCAGATGGCATCCAAGTGCGGTCAGATTTTTTCACATGGCGGATATCTGTGTTGGATCAAAAAAGGATGGAAAAGATACATTTGGGGTTTTTTTTACAATATTTTTTGTCCCTTTGTTTGTTCTTTAACCAGACAATGGTTTTGGGGGTATGCTCAGACCTTCGCTAAGGATTACAAACGCGTAGAGAAAATCTGAAGCAATAGCACAGAAGAGATATAACCAGAAGAATGTGGATTTTTCTGCTGAATTTATGTTCCCTGCCAAATTACCTTTTAGTTGTGCATGAGTTCAAAAAGTGACAAGAGTGGCGTAAAATCATAAGAGTTATTAGTCATTGCATAAAAACAATTCGACAATACTTTAACTTTTTGACATCAGACAACTGGCAAAAATGATCGTTGTTATTTTTTTTAATCACAACACAACCAGTAGCATCTTTTGTGTTACAGTAGCTGGTCTGTGAAATTTTTCCACAACAGGTTTTTTTTTGCCCCCCGACACGTATAAATGGGTGTTGGATGCCCATGACCTCACTTCATCAGCAATTCCCCAGTTGTCCTTATATTTGAACAATTTGCCAGAAGTTTATGCGCCCGATTCATCAATGCTTTTACTCCAGAATTCTGGTCTAAAAGCTTTGATAAAAAAAAAAAAAAAAAAAACACAGAAAATTTTATGGCAACCCTGAGCTGCACCTAAATTTTGTGACTTCTGGCATCTTCATGGCAGTTTCTCTCAGCTCCACCAAAATAGAAGAAGCTGGGGTGTTGCAGCTGCTGTTCAGCAAATTTATGAAGAGCGGTGGAGTTCGCTACGCCGCAAAGCATGGCCTGGAGTATGACTTGTGTTGAGGCGCACACAGAGGTGCAGGCCACTCATCCAACGCTCCTGATTTATGAAGATGTGAATTCCTCTTCATGCACCAGAATTGTGACTCTAGTACGCCATCGGGCCTACGTTCTCTCTGAACACCAACCCATTATCCATCAATCATGGCATCTGCCATCGATTGCTGTACCTTTTTATGGATCGGCAGTACGTGGTCCTTCATATATATGCCCCTTAAACAGCTAACAATCTATTTTAGTCTAAAAATTTCAAATGATCTATGACATCTAAGAAACCACTTGGTCGTCCACTTGGACTACTGTAGCCGTTAGGCCATGTGCACACGTTAAGTATTCGGTGCGTACAACATTTCTGCAGCCCTTCGCAGGAAAAACGCAGACGCAAAAACAAGGGTTTTTGCCTTTTCTGGTGCAGCAAAAAAGATTGGGTGAAATCTGCAGCAAAAACGCTTAAACATCTGACACGCAGCAAACTTAATTCTGCACCAAATCTGCAAGTCACAAATAAGCAACGTGTGCACGAGACTTTAGGATTATCACTCACTTTACTGGCACCAGGAAATCCGTGAAAAAATGCAACAAAAAGCAACGTGTGCACACAGCCATGTAGTACTTGTCCAATATGGTAACTTTGCCTAAGTTGACACATAATAAAGTCCAAGTATGAACTCTCTCTCAATTAGGCAGTAGATCAGCGCGAAAGACGGAAGAACAGGCAACATTATTCAGGAAGGGCACACACAGAGACCTGTGACTGAGCAGTGTGTCACATCCCGTACACTTTACCTCCACTTCACTCATGTTGTAAGCCTTGTGGATCCCATCCTTTACAGATGCAGGAGATCCAGCCTGTAGTGTAGTGTAAAGAGTGAACTGTAATTCCCTGTGGCACAGTATAAAGTCTTAAAAAATTAAACTTAAAATCAGACTTTTTGTTTTTAACACAGACTTTAATAAAATACATGTTTAAGACAAAGAACAATAAAAAAAAAAGAAATTGAAAAAAAAAAAGTGAAACTCAAAGAAGTTTATTTCTGCTTTGCTTTAGGCTGTTTTTTGGCCGGAGTGTCTTCCTGGTCAGTGGGATCACACAGTGCATGCTTGATGAATCGCTGTGCCGCTCCCTTGTCCAGCCGGGCGGCTTTCTTACGATCTGTTATTTCTTTGACTCTGTTCATGTAACTTCGTATTCTTTCCTACAAAACAAAAAGGTAAAGATTAGATAAAATTTTAAAAAAAGTACATCAGTCACAGACGCACGGATCAAATCAGCTTTCCTACAACTAAGCACAATAGAAGAATCATCTCTGGCCGCCCGGGTCTCAAGTTCTTTGGTATTTTCTGCTAAAAAACAAATGGTTTGTCAGAATTTAGGTCAAGCTTAGAGGGCTCCATTCTCTTATATATAACTTGTTAACATTGTGCTTTACTTCACTACACATTTCCTAACTACAGTCCAGTATTCTCATCTGTTTATAAGAAGAGAATCTGGTGCCCATTACTGATTACAATATGTCGGACAATCACTTAATCGCTCTACCGAGCGAGCTTGGCCTCATGCTTCTTATATGCTGGCACTGTACAATACGTAATACGCCAAGTGTCAGGGCATTGTGCTGGCACCGCCTGCTGTATTACACAAATATTACATGGGTGAATTTGGCAAATGTAATATAGGTCTACAACATAAAATGTAGGGTCTTAAGGCCCTAAGCACTTTAAAGTAGACCAAACAAATCGGGACAGCCTCCCAACCCTCTACCAACTACGGTGTTTCCCAGAAAATAAGCTCTAGAATGATTTTACAGGCTTTTTGGAGTATACTTGAAATATGACCCCTACTCCAAAAATAAGCCCTAGTTACTGTTAAAACTGGCATTGGGGGAAGCAAACTGGTCTATTGCCCAGGGCCCCCAGCGTTTCTATTCCCAGGTTAAGACGGCTTAAAGACCTTTGGTTACATCAGTCATGTGACCATGAAGTCACCAAAGGTCCTTTAACTTTGGGAATCTAGAGAAACTGAAGAGGAGACAGGCTGCTATGTATCATATGTGTAATGTGTGCATAAACATTGCTACGCATAAGGTTATGGAACCACTGTGCCATGGTCTGGGAGAGCCTGAAGCGGTGAAACTAAGCGAACACCTGGTTTTACACTAGAGCCTGATTGTGTGGTTAGATCTGAACCCAGGTGGACGCCAGTTGTTGCTTCAGGACAGAGCCTGAAGCCGCGGCAGCTGACCCCCAGGGGGACAGGAAAGCAGGACCGGCCAGGAACTGGTTAGTAGGATGTATGTGGCTGGTAAAAAGATATGAGATCAGGCACAATCAGAATAGGCACAGAAACACGGGACAGCCACAAGTACGGCATCACAGGTGCAGGCTCAGACTGGATAGGATTTGGACTAGGCACAGGCAGGGCCGGTTTGGGTATAGGTGCAGCAGGGCGGACAGGATCAGGTGCGGACTGGGCCGACAGGGTCAGGTAAACGGGATGGACAGGGTGAGATACAGAGGAGAACTGGTATTGGGAACTTACAACTAGGTAGCAAGAAACTCACTAACGTTGCTAAGACACATTCCCTTTGGGGAAGGTACCTTAAATACCTAATATCACCCAGCATTGGCTGGGGACATTTTCATAAGCGTGCGTGGCCCCTTTAGGAAGCATGGAACGTGTGCACGTGCCCCCTAAACATTCTCCCAGGAGACCTCCATGCTGTCCACAGGCCATGGGGAGAGAGAAGCCGGGGTAGCATGGAAGGGTAAGTGAACACACCGGCATCCCTGCAAGGGGGAGAAAGAGGACACATGTAGGGGGCGCAGGCGCTGTTGTAACATGCATGTATTTGTAGTGTGTAGGTGTATATAATCGTGTAATGACATGATTATATTTAAGTAAATGTTGATTTTTTTTTTTTTTTTTTTTTTTTTTTTTTAAATTAATGTGAATAGTTCATGGAAAAAGAAAAAGACATCCCCCGAAAATCAGCCCTAACCCATGTTTAGGAGAAAAAAAATAATATAAGATCCAGTCTTATTTTTGGGGAAACACGGTAACTACCTTACATTTTCAATGTTACAGCTATAGTGGAGTTCACGTATTCATCAATCCCAGTGTGCCGACGCATTGTGTATGTATACATCAGATACAGTCATAGGAGCCTGCAAAATAATATAGCCTCTTATTTTTATACTTTGCTTCTTAAAATAGCACCAAAATAGCGACTGCACATTCACCAATGTAGACAAACATGGACGTTAAGAGACAAAAATATTTACCAGCTGGTCAACTGCTCAATACGATATCGGGATGGGGGGGGTGGTCACTCTGAGAACATTGTAACCAAGGGGCAATCTGCATATACTGTGACCAGTGAAGGGGCACTCTGGGGAAACTGTGACCGGGAAACGGAAGGGGGCTGGGGAGATGGCACTCTTCAGGGGACACTGATGGGAGAGTTGGGGAGTGGGACAGAACACTGAGGACACTAAACAGAGGGAGACGTTGGAACTCCAGAGACAGTGGATGAGGGACTATAACTCTGTGGTGACTAAATGGGGGGGGTAGGAAGTGAACGAGTCTGGGGACACATCCAACAGGAAGTGGGGGGGGGATGGGGGGGGTCTCTTCTCCAGGGATACTGTGAAGAGGAAGCAATATAGTGGGACTGTCCATGACTCCAAGGCTGCTATAAAATATTCAAACTGTCTCTTCAGAGAGGAAGAGGACTTGAACTCTATAGCACCACTTATTGTAAGAAGCAATCCTACAAGTCAATATAGACCCTTTAATGAGCCTTATCATATGACTTATGATACAAGCCAAACCAGAATCTCAATTTGCAGACACGGTGTTTCGGGGGATCGCTCCTTGTAAGTATAAAATATAAGATCCAAGTTGGCTAGGTGTGAGGCTAAGACTGGGATCTAAGGGGTAATATTTTTCCTTGTGGAGAGTGACAAGCCAGGCCTAGCATGCCAGCATGAGGAGACTTAAATGCCTTGCATGCTCCTCTGGGAAATTAAATCTCATACTTTGCACTGACAAGTGGCAATACCCAAAACACCGTGTCTGAAAATTGAGATTCTTGTTTGGCTTTTATCCGAAGTCATATTTAAAGGCTCATTAAAGGGTCGACATTGACTTGTAGGCTTGTTACTTCCAATAGGTGGCGCTAGAGTTCAAGTCCTCTTCCTCTCTGAAGAGACAATTTGCATGTTAAGTGTCCCAGAGAAGTATGCAAGGCATTTAAGTCTCCTCATACTAGCATGCCAGACCTGGCTTGTCACTCTCCACAAGGAGAAACCTTACCCCTTAGCCCCTGCTATACAAAGCATGGACACGCTATACTGCCAGCGCTGCCTTTTCTACCTCATTTTACTACAGTAATCGATTCCTGATGAAGGTCTGATTTCATAAGACCAAAATGTCATATGATTATTTATAGATTGTTATCACAATAAAATCTACCTTTACATTCTACGCAAGGTGTACCTAGTCCTTCATACTACTCAGCCCCTTCTATAGGTATGTGGTGAGGGTTAGATACATACAGTAGATGTTAACGCCTAATTCTAATGGAGGGCAGAAGGAGATACCTGATGGAAACCCATAATGGATTTATATATTTTTTTCACACACAAGAGACAAAGCTGTTGTCATCCCCCTACCTATCTTTCTGTACTTCTCTGGCTGGACTAATACCAGTGTGGACAATACCATATGGAGAAACCGGTCGGGCACTTATGATTGTGAGGAGAGCGAGCAGAATTTACACTGTCCCATACAATGCACCAATTTCGTATTTTGCTTGGCTCCGATTTTCTGGATTATAAATGTATATTGAGATCCATTATTATTCGTCTGTGACACGTCAAAATGGAACCAGTTCATTCCCATTTGTAATATTTCAGATTTGAAATAAGTGATTTGCTTTGATGTTCCCGGTTGGCAAGAAACCCTTGAAATACAGAGCGTATATATTCAATCCGTTCATTCAACTTAATGGAACAAAAAAAGACAAACCGAGGAGATTTATTCAACGTTGTAAATATGTCACTTCTACATGATTACTGGACAGTACACAGCCCTCCGATGCCAAAAAAGCTTTTAGCTTTGTTGTAGAACCAAATTCTTAACTGTTGAGAAAATGAATTAATGAGGGAATAGGATGAGGGCTGCGAGCGTGAATGGATGTGTGTGTGTGTAAAAAGCCTACTTCCATTGGGGGCTGCTCTCTCGTCTTGGCTAGTAAATCACCGCCTGCAATATTTATGGACTTAAACAGGAATGTAGAAAGCTGAGATACGACTTAAGCTTTTACACAAAGATCATCTTAATGTAACATTTTTGCATTAATATCTCTTGGGGAGAAATGGAGGAAATATATATTTATATCCTGAAACAACCCTCTGCGATGTGACACAATCTAAACCTTGCTTTGATACCGGGTGTAGGATTCAGACTTTTACCAACTAGGCTTGTGATGTGAAATGAAATCGTATTTGATCAGGAGTATAACCTATGCGGAATGGGAATCTGACTGTATATTAACCGTGTAAAATGTTTAGCGGAAGGGTGGCCTTCATCGTGGCAAAGCGGCCTTAATCATGGAAAAACGGCCTTCATTGTGACAAACAGCCTTCACCATGGCAAATAGCCTTCACCGCAACAAATGGCCTTCGTCGTGACAAAACGGCCTTCACCGTGGCAAATAGCCTTCGTCGTGGAAAAATAGCCTTCACTGTGGCAAACAGCCTTCACCGCAACAAAAGGCCTTCATCGTGGAAAAATGGCCTTTACTGTGGCAAACAGCCTTCACCGTGTCAAATACCCTTCATTGTGACAAAACGGCCTTCACCGTGGCAAAAGGGTCTTCACCAAAACGGCCTTCTGACTACAGTCAAGACAGGTAAGTCTAGGTTTCATTCAGAAAGTCCTACATCTTTACAACTCTTCCTACCAAGAGCCGATAAATGGCACAAAATGAGCTACAGATTTCCTGCTTAAGGTGACAAGGACGGTGTAGGGCAAGAGAGAAAAGATAGGCAAGTTGGCAATCTTGCAAGATGAACTGTGGCTGACCCACATATTTGCATTTCTCCAGCTGGGATATTTGTATGGGAATAGGAACAGTCTCCTCTCTTCTTCCCTTTTGCTCTTTTAACATATGAATGGCATAGAGAAGGTTCCCACGTTTTGGGCCACCTCTATTGGCCAGGTCAGATAACCTCTGTAAATGGAGGAAATACCTTAGCACATCTACTCTCTCGGTATCGACCGAAATGGCAGAGATCCTGACCACCTACCCTGCAGGGAACTAAAACATTGCCTTGCCTCTCTTGAAGAAAAAGGTTTTCCAGTTCCTTTAATAGTGAATGGCCTGGAAGTGCTGCTTTGCCAATATTGAAACTTTTATTTTTGCGACCAGTTTTTTCTTCATTTTCTCTCATTTCAGATTTTTTATTATATATTTGGTATAGGATTATGGAAGTAGCCATCCTGCCAGAGCTGTTAACACTAAAAGCATTCATGGATATGTTTTATATTAAACAACATGGACAATAGGACCAACACTAGACTGAAGATGTTCACTGACGTTTGTGCTCCAAGCAGAAGTCATTGTGTATGGAGGAGGAGAAGGTTGCACTCAATTGCATTAAGGCATATCAAATATGAAATATGTGAAATGTGAATAGCATAATGACTTTTGTAATCTAGAAAAATCACATGAGATGCTTAGCACAAAATTTGGCCAAAAGATGTGAGCCCATTCACCAACGTCAAGGTGATCTCATTGAACGGTAACTGCCTAGTGTGAACTGCTGGCTAATAACATGGTAAAGCCTATATTTATAGGAAGATAGGAACCAAAATGTGATTGGATGTAATTAAAATCACAGCCTGATGAAGGGCGGAGTGCTCAGTCATTTTGTGCTAAGTATCTCATATGTTTTTTCTAGATTACAAAAGCCATTATGCTATTCGTATTTCACATATTTCATACTTGATATGCATTGAGGCAATTGAGTGCATCCATTTCCTTATTTGATATGCAAGTTGTTTTTTTGGTATGCACCTATTCAGACTAGTTCTAGATGTGCCGTCAGTTTTTTCTGTCATTTGGAGGAGGAGAAGGTGAGCTGTGACCATGACCATCGCCTATTGCGATTGGTGTATCCTGTGGTTTCTATACATAGGTGTTGCCCAATATTGTAATCCTCACTGTGAAGATAATGAGATGACGGAGAAGAAGTGACCAGGAAGTATCAGTCTATTATGAGGCTCAGTGGCCTGTGTGGAAACCGCAAGATTTTAGGAAGTATTATAGGTACCGTAATAGTGATATGGAAAATAAAAAAACAGCAGAAATATAAATAAATTATAATCAAACTTGATTTAAATAGTTCACTTTCAGATAACTCCCTTTAACCCCTTCATAACTGGATATTTTTTTTCCGCTTATGAGTCTAGATTTTTTCCTCCCCCTCTTCGATGAGCCATAACTTTTTTTATTTTTCTAGTAATATATCTGTATGTGGTTTGTTTTTTTGTGGAATGAGTTTAGTAGCTAAAAAAGCTCAGAACTTTGTAAAAATAATAAAAATTAGATTTGTGTCACCATTTTCTGAGACCTGTACCTTTAATTTTTTTCTGCTCATGAAACTCTGTGAGGACTTGTTTTTTCCGTGGTGATCTTGGCATATTTATTCATAATAATTTGGGGGACATAAAATGTTTTGATCGCTTTTTATTGCATGTGTCGCATTTTGTTTTTGATGAATCAGGCACTGACAGACATGTCAATACGAAACAGGTTTTGTCTATTTTATACTTTTCTGATTTTTGAATTGAGAAAAGAGGGCAATTTAATGCTGTGGGTTTTTATTTTTTAGTATTTGTTAATTTTATATTTTAGTCCCCTTAGGGGACTTGAAGCTGCGATCGTTTGATCGCGTATACTATATACTGCAGTTAACAGAGAAGCCCACCTACTGACCAACATTTCAGCAATAAGCAGACCCCTGTGCCCTTTGGAGCCCTGCAATCAAGTTCCACTGTGGGGGTGAGATGGGAGCTGGCGCTTGAGTGCACCTACAACAAGGTTATTTACCGGAAATGTCGCTGTCAGTCATTGATAAGCAACTCGCCAAAAAGGACATAACATTCAAAAAACATCACAGAAAAAAGGCAGCCGTATATAAGAACACAGATCTGAAAACAAATGTACTACCTGATGCAGCAGACCCCCACGATAAAGAAGGAAGCAGCACAGGTGCCCCGTACTGATGAACGACCACTCCGCTCGCACACCTACTAACTCATGAAATAAGGACACTGATGATGGTAAATACGGCTGGCTTTTTTCCTATGATGTCAGTGGTGGCATTTAAATGGTTATAAATCAGTTATCGGACCAAGCTATGGTCACTGCCGTTGCAGGCAGATGCCGGCTGTGTACAACAGCCAGAATCTGCCCAATATGAAAAAGGCTCAGCTATGGAAAATCAGGGTACGTGACGGGGTTAAAGGTTTATTCTCACCATTCCATTGTGATGGGGCATATTGAAGCCCCATTCTTGGTATCTGTGAAGGTCTCACAGGTCAGACCCAAAACCGTCCAGTAAGTTATCCGAAATCCCGGGAAAAGGCGATAACTTTTAATATCAGGAACAGTCCACTACGTGCTAGGACATTTTAGCTTAGTTTCCACAGAAACCGCCATAGTAAAACAATAAGTTTATTCTTTTAAAAAAAAAAAAAAAAAGCGAAACTCTAGAAGAACGCGAGATGGGACACATGAATCACAGCGAAGTCTCCGCGCTTCACACAAGTTTATTATCTCCATGAAGAACTCCGCTCTCCTGATTTGCTTCCCGTAGATATACTCTGCCTCCTACACCGGTCGCCTACCATCATATATAATAATCACTTGGGGAAAAAAAAGTCATCTCACAGAAGGAAGCCACCAGCCAACGTGAGCTCGCTGCACCGGAGGAGATGGTCCTCCTGGCTCGCATCCCAATCTCTGCCTGTGTGCTAAACGTTGCTGCTCTCATTATTGTATTTGTCATGGCTTCGCTCTGTGGGTATGATGGATGGCGGCGCTGCCTGCACCTTCTCATTCCTGTAGAGTCTACAAGATATATACTGTTACAAGGCGCAGAGGATATAAGGTTACAGGCTGCAGCTGGAGGATGGACGCCGCAGCTGCAGGAGACCCTCGCTCTGCCTTACACCTGGAATGAATGGGTATACCAGTCAGAGGAAGGCAGAAAACACAGAAACGACTCCCAGATCTTCCTGAATTCCTGAATGGCCAATTTAAACCTTAGGGTACGCTCACATGTTGCATTTTTGCTGCATTTTTTTAATGACAATTTTAAGCAGCGTTTTACAGTGTCAGCAAAGTCTATGAGTTTCCAGAAATCTCATGCACATGCATTGGGTTATTTTTTCCTGACCGATTTGCAAACTGCAGCATGTCACTCCTTTCAGCGTTTTTGCTGCGTTTTTTCACCCATAGGATGGGTAAGTGCAAAATCCTAAGGCCGCTGCATCATGTGTTTTTGGGGGGGCACTGAACTTTATCAATATGCACAAGAGAAGAAAATACTCAGCAAAATCTGTTTTCTGTAAACAGCTTCTACTGCCAAGAGAACAGGTTTTACCTGCAGAAAAAAAAACTGCAGAAAAAAAACACAACGTGTGAACAGAGCCTTAGAGCATTTCTTAAAGCAGTAGCCCAGTACTGACTTTTTTATACAGTAGGTGCATTCATGGGTCCACATAGAAAATGTGTTGCAAACGGATCTCACGATGGAGTTTCGTCACATTTTGGTCTACACCAGACACCTACCCATACAACCGCTGGAATAGAGCACTGTGGATCTCATGAATACCTTAAAATCTAGTCTAGGGAATGCTGGGAGTTGTAGTTTCACAACAGCTGAAGTCCCGTGGTTGCTAACCCCTGATCCAGTCTAACAGGTATACGACTTCTAGAAGAGCCTCACCACCACCTAGATTACAAGAAACCTTCTTACGCCCCTGCCCCTCTCTTCTCTTTGGTCCCAAGTAAAACGGCTCCCCCTTAAAGGGAATCTGTCTCCTATTTTTTCGACTATCAGCTGCCAACACCGCCATCAGGGGCTTATCTACAGCATTCTGTAATGCTGTAGATAAGCCCCCAATGTAACCTGAAAGAGAAGAAAAACAAGTTATATTATACTTACCCAGGGGTGGTCCAGGTCCAGAGGGTGTCGCAGTCCGGTCCGGCGCCTCCCATCTTCTAACAATGACGTCCTCTTCTTTGCTTCCCGTCGCGGCTCCTGTGCAGACGTACTGCTCTGCGCAGGAGCCGGAGCAGGAGCCGCAGGAGGTCCGGCTCCTGCGCAGAGCAGTACGTCTGCACAGGAGCCGCGACGGGAAGCAAAGAAGAGGACATCATAGCTAGAAGATGGGAGGCGCCGGACCACAACACCCATCGGACCAAAACCGGACCCGACCGCCCCTGGGTGAGTATAATATAACTTGTTTTTCTTCTCTTTCAGTTTACATTGGGGGCTTATCTACAGCATTACAGAATGCTGTAGATAAACCCCTGATGGCGGTGTTGGCAGCTGATACTGGAAAAAAAATAGGTGACAGATTCCCTTTAACCCCATCATGGCTGGCAGTTTTCAGTTCTTGCATATTCGTTCCCATCTCTTTAAATGCTTGTTCTATATTCTGCAATACTACAGTGCTGTAGTAAGGAGGGAACTGATGGTTTCCTATGGGGGCTGGGCTTAACAGGAGGATCAACATGGCAGACATTAGGCCTTCAACAGACCCCCAGCTGCCACGGAGCGCCCAAAATGGCATGCGCCCAGATTGACTGCAGCTTTTAAGGTTTGCCAGTCTCTGACAGCAGCCTTTAAGGCGTGCAGAGCAGTCTCTGACAGCGGCCTTTAAGGCGTGCAGAGCAGTCTCTGACAGCGGCCTTTAAGGCGTGCAGAGCAGTCTCTGACAGCGGCCTTTAAGGCGTGCAGAGGAGTCTCTGACAGCGGCCTTTAAGGCGTGCAGAGGAGTCTCTGACAGCGGCCTTTAAGGCGTGCAGAGCAGTCTCTGACAGCAGCCTTTAAGGCGTGCAGAGCAGTCTCTGACAGCAGCCTTTAAGGCGTGCAGAGCAGTCTCTGACAGCGGCCTTTAAGGCGTGCAGAGCAGTCTCTGACAGCGGCCTTTAAGGCGTGCAGAGGAGTCTCTGACAGCGGCCTTTAAGGCGTGCAGAGGAGTCTCTGACAGCAGCCTTTAAGGCGTGCAGAGCAGTCTCTGACAGCAGCCTTTAAGGCGTGCAGAGCAGTCTCTGACAGCAGCCTTTAAGGCGTGCAGAGCAGTCTCTGACAGCAGCCTTTAAGGCGTGCAGAGCAGTCTCTGACAGCAGCCTTTAAGGCGTGCAGAGCAGTCTCTGACAGCAGCCTTTAAGGCGTGCAGAGCAGTCTCTGACAGCAGCCTTTAAGTTTAAGGCACGCAGAGCAGTTGCTGACAGCAGTCTTTAAGATGTGTCCATCTGGATGCATGCCATTTTGGGAGCCCCTCAGCTTCCCTGTAAAGGGTTCACCATGGCAAGAAGTTAAGGAGTTAAACAGCAGAACTTTGTGCAAGTCTTTTAACACAGGCTTAGCTCCTTAGGCCGCTCCATACACCTGCACCCTATATCCGACGTACCCATATGCCCTATGTTAGGATGGGGCTAAAGAGGAATTTAGTTTCTAAGAAGTTGTCAACGATCCACAGAATAGGTTATAACTTCCACATCGTGGAGGTTCAACTGCTGCGACCCCCACAATCTCTTGGGAAAACAAGAGAAAGCTGAACACTACACTTGGCCATCTCCTGTACTCCTATGGAAAATAAATGGAGGGAGAGGTCGAGCAAGCGCACTGCCACTCCACGGATACTGAGCAGTAGTGCCCTGTTCCGGTGATCGGTGTGGATCTCAGCGGTTGGAACCTCAACGATCTAGAAGCCATCACCTAAGTGGATTGGTTATATTGTCTTATCCAAAACACCACTTTGTAGGAATGGTTTTGTGCAGATTCATAAAGAAAAGGGTGAGGCCAAGTCAACTGAACAACGAGCCGATATAGTTTTCCATAAATAGCATGTTTGCCAATTAGGTCTGTGGAAAGCATGGTGACATTTTTTATTAACAGAACTAAACTTGTCACTTACAGGCCATTTCATGCTACTAATTGGACAACTCCTCTTCAAATGCAACAAAGCCCTAGGTAAACACTTTGTTCAGCACCATTCCAGAGATGTGCTTTCTGCTGGCACTAGCGTAACATTATGTCACGTGAGCCCTGCAGCCAATTAATGGCCCCAATGGGCTGCAGCACTCTCACTTTCCTTGGATAACACAGTTCTGGACTGACTTAAAGGGGCTGTCTCCTCAAAACAGAAAATCTGCAGTCACTCTTTGTGACTGCAGACATGAGTCCTCCCAGCGCGCAGTGTGGGGGATTCGCCGTTTTCATACTTCAGGCCAGTGGACGCGGCCCGCCACTGGCCGGGGTTATGTATAACTCATACACACCCCCCTGTCTCTGGTCTGAAACCAGCGAATCCCCGCAGCACACAGTGTGTGCACGGGGGGGGGAATCATAAGTCTGCAGTCACACGAAGTGTCTGCAGACTTATTTGTTTTTACCGGATAACCCCTTTAAGTCAAAACAGTGAGTGATGGCAGACACAGCGCCGACATCACTGGAATGGTGCAAGTTGGGAAGCATATGGTTTTTAAATTTTAAATGGGACCCTAACCATGTGTCTTCGGCGTGCTCAAATAATATGTTAGAGACCCCGTGGCTGCATGTCTCGCCGGCTGTTAAGACAGCCACAACACATGCAGGGATTGTTGGTTTGTTAGGCCACTCCTGCATGTGTTGCAGCTGTGTAACAGCCATGAGACATGCAACCACGGGGTCTTGAACATATTAATCAAGCATGCCCATGACACTAGTTAGCACCCGAGCACATTGTCTCATCACTACTCTTTAACACGCAATCTCACAAGATGCATATATAAGGTTATATTAATATATCATGGGAATTGGGCGTTTCATAGGATGTGGTGTGTGGCCGATTACTGGCCTCAGATATTACTAATCAGCAGCATCTGACTCGCTGCCACGATAACTAGGAGTTCACGCTCTCACTCTAGTCTGCATCCACACAGTAGAGAATTACAGGAATAAATCAGGGATCAAGAAGATGCCAAAGAAGCTGGTCACACCCTGGGCTTATCTCGTCTGTATCTAAAATATACAATAATTAGTAGGTAGCAGTCATCACGTAATCTCGGCAAAGTCTTAGTAAGTTGTAAAACAGCCTCCATGAGCCGAATCTGAAGAGAGCGCCATGACCCGAGGTAAAGAGCATGAATCAAAAATCAATGTGGAAATTGCCGAGGTTTATTAGATTGGCTTGTTAATTATGGGTTCTTGGTATCTTGCATATAGATGGTGAGTTTGCAACAACTAAATCTATAATGCAAGATTCCAAGAGCCCAGAATTAACGAGCCCATCTAATAAACCTCGGCAATTTCCACAGTGATTTTTGATTGAGGCCCTTTATATCGGGTCATGGTGCTCTCTTCAGACTCGACTAATGGTAAGTTACATAACACAGTGTCTGGGTCTAAGAATTTGCCCAGATTAAGTGATTAGTTTTACCCAATTACTTTATATTTTAGATTCAGAGGAAACAACAAGCACAGGGTGTCACTAATCTGATTTGGCCTAATGCATGTACAGTAGTGAAAATAATAGCAGGGTGTTCAAAAACATGAGTTATTCACAAAATCTTTATACCAGTTTTTATTTCCATGCATTGGGAACATTGTACACTGCTTTCTAAATTCAAAACATGGAGAAATATATACACTGCATGATGTTGGGCTGTGAGCACAACCCCCCATCTGTGGATGCCGGGCCCTCAGACCATTCTCATGGAGTCGGTTTCTAAGGCCCTGTGCACACGCTGCGCATTCTGCTGCGGATCTGCGGCAGAACTGCAGGTGATGTACAGTACCATTAAAGCATATGTTTAAAAAAAAAAAAAGAAAACCGCTGTGCACATGCTGCGTTTTTCCGGCGCAGTTTTTGTGCGGAAAAAAAAAAGCAGCAGTGACTTCTTTTGTGCGGTTTTGCTGCAGTTTTCCACCTGCTCCATTCTCCAAATCCACAGGTGGAAAACCGCAGTGGAAAACCACACAAAAACCGCAGTAAAACCGCAAAAAAAAGTAACAAATCCGCAGGAAAAATGCAGATCATTTGACCTGCGGATTTAGTAAAATCCGCGGAAGGATCCGCACTGTGTACACATATCCTAACTGTTTGTGCTCTGGCAGTGCTCCTCCTGTTTCTCCTTGCACAAAGGTGGAGGTAGCGGGCCTGCTGCTGGGTTGTTGCCCTCCTACGGCCTTCTCCTTGTGTACTGGCCTGTCTCCTGGTAGCGCCTCCAGCCTCTGGACACTACAATGACAGCTTCACATCTATGTTGCATAGAGTCACCTGTTATTCCAGCCCAGCATGCTTGGAAACATCCCACAATTTTTTGACATTTGTTGGCTTTACCTGAGAAAGAGCATTCTATCAGATTAAGGTCGGGGATTGGGTTGGTCACTCCAAAACCTCAATTTTGTTGGACTGGAACCAAGATTTTGCTGGTTTTCTGGTGTGTTTAGGGTTCATGTCTTCTTGAAACACCCATTTCAAGGGCATATCCTCTTCAGCGTTAGGCAACATGACCTCTTCAAGTATTACAGCATATGCAAACTGGTCCATGATCCCTGGTATGCGGTAAATAGGTCCGCTACCACAGTAAGAGAAACATGCCCATATCATGATGCTTGCACCACCATTCTTCACTGTCTTCAGAGTGTCCTGTGGCTTGAACGCAGAGTTTGGGGATCATCTGATGAACGGTCTGCAGCCCTTAGACCCAAAAAGAACAATTTTACTTTCATCGGTCCACAAAATGTTTCTCCATTTCTATTTCGGCCAGTTGACGTGTTCTTTGGCAAAAATGTATCCGCTTCAGTACATGTCTTTTTATTAACAGTGGGACTTTGCGGGGACTTCTTGCCAAAAGATTAGCATCACCCAGGAGTCTTTTAACTGTCACAGTACTCACAGGCAACTTGAGACTGTCTTTGATCTACTCCTCTTTGGTCAGACCTGATCTGGAATACGGTGTCCAGTTATGGGTGCCACATTTTAAAAGTGGAGCAAGTTCAGAAAAGAGCGACCAGAATGGTGACCGGTCTGCAAACCCTGTCTTATGAGGAAAGTGTTCACACCTACAAAGAATGGAGAGGTCTGTAATTTTTATCCTAGGTACACTGCAACTGTGAGAGACAGAATCTAAACATAAAAAAAACGAAAATTACATTGTATGATTTTTAAACATTTCATGCAATAAAATGTAATGTAATTAAGTATTTGATCACCTACCATCCATCAAGAATTCTGTCTCTCACAGACCCGTTAGTTTTTCTTTAAGAAGCCCTCCTACTCTGCACTCATTACTTGTATTAATTGCACCTGTTTGTAATAGTTACCTGTATAAAAGACACCAGTCCACACATAATCACACTCCAACCTCTACACCATGGCCAAGACCAAAGAGCTGTCTAAGAAAACGAGGGACAAAATTGTAGACCTGCACAAGGCTGGGATAGGCTACAGGGCAAGAGGCCAGTAGCTTGGTGAGAAGGCAACAACTGTTGGCACAATTATTAGAAAATGGAAGAAACACAAGATGACTGTCAATCTTCTTCGGTGAGGGGCTCCATGCAGTATCTCACCTCATGGGGAAAGGATGTTTCTGAGGAAGGTCAGAAATCAGCCCAGAACTACACAGGAGGACATGGTGAATGTCCTGAAGAGCGCTGGGACCAGTGTCTCAAACATTACCGTTAGTAACACACTACCTTGTCACGTATTAAAATCCTGCAGGGCAAATAAGGTCCTCCTGCTCACACCAGAGCATGTCCAGGCCCGTTTGAAGTTTGCAATGACCATCTGAATGATGAGGGATGGGAGTTACAGTATGTGATCAGATGAAACCAAAATAGAACTTTTTGGTACTAACTCCTCTTGCCGTGTGAGGATAAAGAAGTACAACCCCAAGAACATCGCCCCAACCATGAAGCATGGTGGGAGAACCATCAAACTTTTGGGGTGCTTTTCTGCAAAGAGGACAGGACTACAGCACGGTATTGAAAGAAAGATGGATGGGGGGGGGGGGGTCATGTATCGCAAAATTTTGGCCAATAGCCACCTTCCCTTAGAGCATTGAAAATGGGTCATGGCTGTGTCTTCCAGCATGACAATGACCCTAAAAACACAGGGCAACTAAGGAGTGGCTCCGTAAGAAACATTTCAAGGTCCTGGAGTGGCCTAGCCAGTCTCCAGACCTGAACCCAATGGAAAATTTTTGGACGGAGCTGAAACTCAATGTTGCCCAGCGACAGCCCCGAAACCTGAAAGATCTGGAGAAGATCTATATGGAGGAGTGGGCCAAAATCCCTGCTGCAGTGTGTGTAAACTTGGTCAAGAACTACAGGAAACATCTGACCTCTGTTATTGCAAACAAAGGTTTATGTACCAAAATATTAAGCTCTGTTTTTCTATTCTATCAAATACTTATTTTATGCAATAAAATGCAAAAAAATTACCGTATATACTCGTGTATAAGTCGACCCGAGTATAAGCCGAGGCACCTAATTTTGCCACGAAAAACTGGGAAAAAGTATATACAGCCAGGTATGCATTGTCCCTGCATCCCCATCCAGGTATGCACGGCCTCCTCATCCCCGTCCTTGTATGCATGGGCTATTCATCCCTGTCCTGGTATGCACGGGCTCCTCATCCTTATCCTTGTGAGCACTGCCCTTATCTCTGTCCTTGTCTGCATGGCTCCTCATCCCTATCCTTGTATGCATGACCCCCCAATGAGAAAAGCATATAAAAAAAAACCCTCCTACTTACCTTCCCTGTGCTCCCCCGCAGCATTTTGTTCCGGCTTCCAGCAGCTCCTGCGGCCGAGTGATTACGTGTCCCCACACAAAACCACGCAAACACTGGGTGAACATAAAAGCTTGATGCAGATGTTGTCCTTGAAACCTGGACCCCAGTACTGCAAGTCAACAGTGCTAACCACTGAGCCACTGTTCTGCCCTAATGCATCCATAATTGTGCTTCAAAAACACGGGTATTACATACCTGGTAATGTGTTTTTCCAGGGGACATGACGGCACCACGAGAGAGGGGATCCGCCCTACGAGGACAGGAAACCTTCAAGATAAAAGGGGGCGGCTCCTCTCTCCGCATCAGTTGTTTTACAGAGCACAAGAGGAACTCCGCCAGTTAGTGCACACATAAATAATACCTATTTTACACTGCTAAATTTCCCACACCAAGGGAGTGTATAATACTAACAAAAAACACCCAGCTAATGACGTGATCAAATAGGGCGGGAATATAAGGGTGCCGTCATGTCCCCTGGAAAAACACATTACCAGGTATGTAATACCCGTGTTTTCCCATGGTACATGACGGCACCACGAGAGAGTTACAGAGATTTGTATTCTCTTTTAGGGGGGGGATCACTGCCTGCAACACTCTTCTCCCAAATGTGAGATCAGAGGTAGCAGATAGGTCTAATCTGTAATGTCTGAAAATGGTAGATGGAGAGGACCAAGTGGCCGCCTTACATATTTGGTCGATGGAGGCGTCCGCTCTCTCCGCCCAGGATGTTGCCATGGCTCTCGTGGAGTGGGATTTAAGGCCCTCTGGAACAGCCCTGCCTGCACTACTATATGCTAGTATGATGGCCTCTCTCACCCATCTAGCTATAGTTTGCTTAGAGGCTTTAAGGCCTTTCCTTGCCCCCTGGTATGAGATAAACAAGGCCCTCTGTTTCCTCCATGGTTTTGTCACCTCTAAATACTGTAGGATACATCTCCTAACGTCTAGACAATGTAACCTCTCTTCCTTTTTGTTATCAGGGTTAGGACAGAAGGATGGCAAGATTATTTCCTGAGCTCTGTGGAATTTCGACACTACCTTAGGGAGGTATGCTGGATCTAATCTTAACAGGACTCTATCGTCCATAACCTGAGTGTATGGCGGGTCTGCTGATAGTGCGTGTAAGTCCCCAACCCTACGTGCCGATGTGAGTGCCACTAATAAGGCTGTTTTTAAGGTTAACACTTTGTCTGATGTTGCGTCTATTGGTTCAAATGGACTTTCCGTTAGGGATGATAGGACTAAATTTAGATCCCAGAGAGGAGGTTTAGGCGATGGGACAGAGTCAGCTCTAGTACAGGCCCAGATAAATCTGGCGACCCATCTATCGCTTGCCAGGTCATAGTTGAATAATGCTGCCAGGGCTGAAACGTGTACTTTCAGGGTGCTGACCGCTAAGCCCAAGTCTAAGCCCCTTTGCAGAAACTCTAGCACTGCCCTTACCGGTACTTCCCCTTCCTGTATTGGGCCTGAGGTGAACAAGAACTTCCTCCATATCCTCCCATATATTTTTGTAGTCACTGGTTTTCTGCTGCTGATTAAGGTGGAAATCAATCTCGCTGAAAACCCTTTCTTTTCTAATAGTGACCTTTCAAATTCCAGGCTGTCAAATGCAGCCTGGAATTCGGAGGATGATTGAAGGGACCCTGTGTTAGGAGGTCGTGATCCTCTGGGAGCACCCATGGGTCTGTCACTGACATCACTCTCAGCCAATAGAACCACGGCCTTTTTGGCCAAAAGGGAGCTATCATAATTACTCTGGCTTGGTCCTCCCTGATCTTTTTCAGGACTAATGGAATGAGGCATATCGGAGGGAATGCGTACAGGAGACATGATGTCCATTTTATTCTGAAGGCGTCTACCGCCAGTGGCATGTCTGCTGGTCTTAGGGAGCAGAATTTTTGAACTTTTCTATTGGTTTTTGAGGCGAAGAGATCTATTATGGGTTTTCCCCACCTCTGCACAATTTGCTGAAAAATGGACTCTTTTAGGCACAATTCTCCTTGCTTTAAGTGGTTCCTGCTCAGAAAGTCCGCCCTCAGGTTGTCCGCGCCTCGGATATGCAGGGCCGATAATGAAAGGAACTGATGTTCCGCCAGAGTCAGGATTCTTTTTGCTATTTCCATCAATGACCGAGAACGAGTGCCCCCTTGATGGTTCACGTATGCAACCGCTGTACGATTGTCTGATAGGACTTTCACATGATGTCCTCTCAGGTGTGTCAGTAATCCTTCCAGCGCTCTTTCGATGGCTAGCAGTTCCCACTCGTTTGAGGATAGATCTTTTTCCCCCTGAGCCCAAGTATCTTGGAGCCATAGGGTGTCTAGATGGGCTCCCCAGCCCCAGGGACTGTCATCTGTCGTGACTACTCTGGAGGCTGCATATGTCCAGGGTACTCCCCTCGGAGCGGCCTCTATCTGTAACCACCATTTTAGCGACTGGAGTACAGGATCCGGGATGGTGAGCTTCTGTTCTAACTGCCCCTGAAGCGTCAGATCGCTTTGTAACACACACCACTGAAGTTCCCTTGCGTGAAATTGTGCCCATTTTATCGCTGGTATGCAGGAGGTTAGGGACCCCAGCACTGACATGGCTTTCCTCAGAGTCATTGTTGTCTTTCCTAATGTTGTTCTGATTAGGTTTTTGATTTTCTCTTCTTTTTCCCCTGGGAGGCGACACTCCTGTATTACCGAGTCTATTGTTAGGCCCAAAAAATTCTGGACCATCGTTGGCTCCAACCTGGATTTTTTGAAGTTCAGTTGCCAACCCAGAGTCTGAAGAGTCTCTATCACTGTCTTGACTTGTTCCTGACAGTGAGCGAAATCTTTCCCCACTATCAAGAAGTCGTCCAGATATGGTATTACTAGAGCATCTTTTTCTCTGAGTTGTGCCGTGACCTCCGCAATTAACTTCGTAAAGACCCGGGGGGCTGTTGCTACCCCAAAGGGCAGAGCCTTGTATTGAAAATGATGCCACTGAGAGTTTATCTGGACTGCCACCCTGAGACATTTGCGGTCTTGCTGCCGAATCGGGACATGATAGTAAGCGTCCTTGAGATCCAGGACCGCCATGTAACACCGAGGGAAGAGGAGTTTTACTGTAGATCTTATTGTCTCCATCTTGAATGATGGGACTACTAGATACTTGTTGAGGCCTTTCAGATTTACAATCGTCCTCCAGGAATCGTCTGGTTTCTTTATCAGAAACAGGGGGGAGTAAAAGCCTTTCTTCTTTTCTTTTTCTGGAACTTCTTCCAGTAGAGTTTTTGTACAAGCGATAATACCTCCTCTTCCAAACTCTTTTGTCTTTCCTGAGATGATTGTACCGGAGTTTGAATGAATTTTTGTGGTGGCCAATGGTGGAATTTTAACTCCAGACCTGACCCTACTATCTGTCGGATCCAGGTGCTGGATGAGATCCTTTCCCAGGCTGGGAGGAAGTGAGAGAGCCTTCCCCCCACCTGAGAAGGACCGTCACTGGGTGGGTTTTTTGGCTTCTCTCGGGGGCTTACTGAAATAGAAGCCTCTCCCTCCTCTGTATCGTCTGTCGGAATTGCTCCTGTCACGATCTTTAAATTGTTGTCTCCTGAACTTTCGGCCCCTCTGAAAGGAGCGCCGAAAGGCCTGAAATGGTTGTTTCGGAAAATTCTTTTTGGTATCACTCGCTTTCTCCAGCACTTCATCCAATGCCGGGCCGAACAAGAAATTTCCTTCACATGGTAGAGAGCAAAGTTTCATTTTCGCCTGGGTGTCCCCCGGCCAGCATTTGAGCCATACCGCCCGCCGTCCTACATTGGTTAAGGCTGCTGATTTTGAGGCTAGTCTGGCCGAATCTGCTGATGCCTCTGCGAGAAAGTTCGCCGCTGCCCTAATAGCCGGCAATGATTCCAGAATCGTCTCTCTGGGAACCCCTTGTTCCAATTGATCCTCCAAGTTGTCTGTCCATATCTTTAAGGACCTAGCCACACAAGTGGCTGCGATGGCGGGTCTTAGTGCGCCAGCCGAGGTTTCCCAGGCTGCCTTAAGGCAACTATCCGCCTTTCGGTCCAGTGGCTCTTTTAGAAACCCCAAGTCCTCAAAGGGTAGGGAGGATTTTCTGGCGACCTTTGATATCGCCACATCAATTTTGGGGGCCCTATCCCAGGATGAGGATGCCTCTTCCTCAAATGGGTATCTCCTCTTCAGGGAATTTGTATTCTGGGACTTCCTTTCTGGTTTTTCCCACTCGCGATTTATGAGTGCTTTCAGTTGCTCATTAACAGGGAAGGTTCTACGTTTTCTCTTTTGCAGTCCACTAAACATGAGATCTTGGGCTGTCTTTTTTGTCCGCTCTTCTACTAGCCCCATGGTAGATCTAACTGCTTTAATGAGTTCATCCGTAGCTTCTACTGGAAACGTATCTTCCCCGTCCGAGCTACTTCCTGAATACTGCGACTTATTTGAGTCGTCTTCTGACCCTGTAGAGTCCTGTTGAGAGACCCCTGAGGGGCTTGATCTCCTAGCTTTTCTTTCTGTATCTACCGTTTGTAATGCTCTTACTGACTTGGAAACTTCTGTCTGAATTATGGCCCTCAAACTATCCGAAAATGAGGGTGTCTCCTCCGCTATGGTCTTGTTAATGCACTCCTGGCATAATTTTTTGTTCCAGGCTGTTTCTACGGGACTTTTACATAAAGCACATTCTTTATTTTTTGACTTTCCTCTATATTTCTTAGGGACCTCCTATACTCCACCCCGTCCATATATATAAGAGGAGGAGGAGAGGAAAAAGAGAGGCAAAAAAGAGAAAGAGAACAGACATTAGATTACTGGACTTTCTCGAGGTTCACTCACCACTCGGACGCTTCATAGAACGGGTACCGGATCTGGAGGTTGGCTGGTCCTCTCACTGTCTCCCAACGTGCCTATGGAGCCCTCTTTTTTGCGGTGACGATCCGCCCGTGCGCTGCCCGAGTGGCTCACACTACTGCTGCGGCGTGCTTTTGCTTTTTCGTTTGAGCACGACCGCCTCTCCTTCGCTTCCTGGCGCGGTCGTGTATGCTCTGGCGAAGGGCTATCCATTATGCTGCATATGGCTGCAAGCAGTCACCCCACTCAAAATTGGTGCTGTGACGCCCGCTCGCCTTTCCTGGCGATTTAAATAGTACTTTCTCTTTTTTTTTTTTTTTTCCTGGACCAGCTGGTCTCGCACCTGTGTGTGGACGCGCACGCGCCCCCGTGCGCGCCCGTGCTCCCCCCCGGGACCGCGCACTCTTCCTGTCTCTCCCAGGCCCCGCAGTGCTGTGCGCCCCCTCCACTTCCGGGTCGCACGCAACCGCTTCCGGTTCGGCGGCCATCATGCGCGCTCCGAGTGCGCGCTGCCCCCGGTGCGGCCAGACGACCTGCTGTGCGGGCCGGGTGAGCGCTTGGGCCCTGCCTATTTCGGGGCCCCCAGACACCCCTTACCCCCGATGGACCTGGACCACGGATCAGCTACACCTGCCGCACTCCGCTGATGTCATCCATGGTGGGCCTGGATTCCATGCTGCAGAGCACCTCCTGACTGCAGGTACGCTGCGGGGTCCGGTGTCTGGGCTTCGACAGGGAGGGTCACTGTCCGTGGCCTCCGAGGAGCTCTTCTGCCCGGGCACCGATGTGTCTCCTGGGCTGCATGGCCACTTGCATGTCAACAGGGAGGGAACACTACCAGTGGCCTCCCTGGACCTCTTTGCTGACATCTTGGAGGGTCCATCCGCCAAGGTACCCCGCTTCGCATGGGCATCTGCCCAGCTGTGGCCATGCTTTCGCTCAGGGGGGACATAGGCATATATGGCCCCCGAGGCGACTACCAGTACCTGGCGTCGGGTGTAGCAGACCCATGCCTGCCACTAATCACCCGACCCAGGCCCAGGCATCCTCTTCGGAATCTTCAAAGAGGCTTTCATCTTGAGGGTTCCCCGTCGAGGACAGGAAACCAACTGATGCGGAGAGAGGAGCCGCCCCCTTTTATCTTGAAGGTTTCCTGTCCTCGTAGGGCGGATCCCCTCTCGTGGTGCCATCATGTACCATGGGAAAAGGGAGTTTTCCACTCCTATCGTATAATAAATGTATGGCTCTAGTGTGAAATAGAAACAGCATACTCCCCCATGGATTCCCTCACTCTGACCCGCTGCCTGGCTCCCCAGCCTGTCTTCTCATTCTCTTCCAGTTTGGTGGCTGCTAGGACTACCGACTGGCTGCAGCAGTCATGCACGGACCAAGCCAAAAGAGAAAGAGGGGACACTGGCAGGAACTCCCAGCCAAGAGGCGTGTCAGGGATATCCACAGGTGAAACTTTACTAAACATTTCAGTGCTTTAATACATATAAAATGTAGCAATTTTGAAGCATTTTGTAGGTAGCAGTTATGCCTCTATGGTAACAGACTACAAGCAAATCCTGTGTGTAGTCAGATCCTGAAGACGTGTGCTGCTCTCTCTCTCTCCCGTTTATTGCTGATCTAGACAGAAGAACAGGTGGCAGACGGGAAGAGAGCACTGTAGCCCAACTACGGATACACAGGTCTGTGATGGAGAGGAACTGGCAAAAAGGTAAAATACTTTTAAAAGGGATGTCCAGTACTGGAAAACCACTTTTGAATATCCCCAAAGTGTTGAGTAAAAATAACAAAAAGCAAACTTACCTACTGGACCGGCGCCGCTCCTCCGCTCCGTTTCCTTAAAGGGAACCTGTCACCACCTCCAGGCGTTTTCCCTTGTGCAGCACTAATGCTGCATTCTGTCAAGGTGGCTCTTTTATTTAGCGTCCCTTCCACCGCAGAAATAATAGTTTTTAAAATTGGTCAGACATACCTGAAGTTTGTCAGGGGGGCAGGTCTTTCCCCCCTGGACACAGACGCCTCACATACGTCAGTCATGTCCTGCTTTTGAATTTGGCACCGCCTCCTCAGCATTCATTTTTTTTTCTCGCTCCTGAGCTCAGCAGAACAGTGGTGCAGAAAGACCTGTGATGATGTCAGCACCATGTGACCAGGAGGGGCGGAGCTCAGCATAGCAGTGGTGCAAAGACCTGTGATGACGTCAGCACCATGTGACCAGGAGGGGCGGAGCTCCGCATAGCAGTGGTGCAGAAAGACCTGTGATGATGTCAGCAGGCACGAGTAAAAAAAAAAAAAAAAAAAAAAAAAAAGAACCCTGAGGAGGCGGCACCAAATTCAAAAGCAGGACATGACTGACGTATGTGAGGCATCTGTGTCCGGGGGGAAAGACCTGCCCCCCTGACAAACTTCAGGTATGTCTGACCAATTTTATAAACGATTATTTCGGCAGTGGAAGGGACGCTAAATAAAAGAGCCACAGGGCAGGGCAGGTAAGTACAAGAGTCTATTGTTTTTTTCAGGAGGGGGGGCCCATCTACCTGGATGGAGGGGAGTCATCTACCAGGATGGAGGGGAGCCACCCATCTGCTGTGTTCTGAACAGACTGACACAGTGGATTCAGCACTGCGCGCGAGCGCAGGGCAGGTAAGTACAAGTGTCTATTGTTTTTTTCAGGAGGGGGGCCATCTACCAGGATGGAGGGGAGCCATCCACCGGTATGGTGGGTAGACATAACAGGATGGTGGGGCCATGTACCAGGAAGGGGGCATATACCAGGATGCACTACATAGAGCCATTATACTGTGGGGCGCTATATGAGACCATTATACTGTGGGGCGCTATATGAGACCATTATACTGTGGGGGACTATATGAGACCATTATTATACTGTGGGAAGCTATATGAGACCCTTATACTGTGGGGTGCTATATGAAACCATTAAACTGTGGGGTGCTATATGAAACCATTATACTGTGGGGCGCTTTATGAGACCATTATACTGTGGGAAGCTATAGGAGACCCTTATACTGTGGGAAGCTATAGTACACCCTTATACTGTGGGGTGCTATATGAAACCATTATACTGTGGGGCGCTATACGAGACCATTATACTGTGGGGAACCATACAAGGCCATTATACTGTGGGGCACCATACGAGGCCATATACAGTGAGGCACTATATGGGGCCACTATACAGTGAGGCACTATACGGGGCCATTATACAGTAAGGGACTATACTTATACAGTGAGGCACTATATAGGGCCATTATATTGTGGGGCACTATATGGGGCCATATTACAGTGATTCACAATATGGGGCCATTATACTGTTGGGCACTATATGGGGCCATTATACTGTGGGGCTCTATATGGGGCCATTATACTGTGGGGCACTATATGGGGCCATTATACTGCGGGGCATTATATGGGGCCATCATACCGTGAGGAACTATATGGGGCCATTATACCGTGAGGCACTATATGGGGCCATGATACCGTGAGGCACTATATGGGGCCATGATACCGTGAGGCACTATATGGGGCCAGGATACCGTGAGGCACTATATGGGGCCATTATACTGTGGGGCACTATATCGGGCCATTACACAGAGGACTTGGTGACTCTGAAGAACGGTGTACTTACTGACGTCACCTCTGTTCAGAGTCGCCGGGTCTCGTGGAGCGCAGTGGGACCCGCAGTGGCTACTGCAGCCTATGGAGCTTGGATCTCTGAACGAGGCACAATAGCCTTTGGACTTCGGATTTGGGGATCGCTGTAGGAACTTCATGGACATGAGTGGGAATGTTTTTGTTTTCTAATAAATTGGTGAACGAGGGACAGTGTCTTGTCTTTATTTCTCTTGTTTTTTTTTCAGGTTTCCATTTGCGGACTACGTCCGATTCCCAGGACTGCTGTGCACCTCCATGGGTTTTTGTTTTTTTTTTTAATAAATTGGTGAACCAGGGAACATGTCGGGGAGTGTTTTTTTATTTTTTAAATAAAAAAAAAACTTATTTTTCTGCCTCTGTTTTTCTTTCATTATTGGGCTAGTAATGGGTGTCTGATAGACTCCTCTCCATTACTAACCCCTGGCCCTGATGCCAGCCTGGATTTTTGACAAATTACAGCTGACATCAACCCCAACTACAATTACCCCTATTGCAGCTGCACCAGGGCAATCAGAAAGAGCGAATTCTAAGTGCCAGAATTGGTGCATTGAACATGATTGCCAATTCTGGGGTGGCTGTGGGCTGCTACAGATCCGTGTATCTAATCCCATCCTACATGATACGCCCCAGACGTGTGTATCTAATCCCATCATGTGAGATACACCCTAGACCAGTGTAAGTAATCCCATCATGGACATAGGTGATATGTCCCAGACCCGTGTATCTAATCCCATCATTGGCATCCAGTGATACACCCTAGACCGTGTATCTAATCCCATCATGTGAGTCAAAACACTGAGCCCTGTATCTAGATACATGGAGTGTAACACACAATGGAATTAATCACAGCACATGACATGCTCCGCGTATCTAACCCCAGCTTATGATACAACCAACAGCCCCAACTAACAGAATCAGCGCTGCCGTCCGTCCTCGGTGACAGTCTACCTGTCAGTATGACTGGCAGTCACCAACAAAATGGCTCCGGACTGTGATGATAAAATTCATCCTCTCTTATCCCTTAGCAAACACACAGAAAAGGAAGGAGAGGAGTGATGTCACACCCATGTGATAAAATATACAAAGAATGGTTGCACTCTATCATGCTAAGGCATGTCAATGTGGAATATATGTAATTAGAATTGCAATACAGCTTTAGAATTATAGAAAAAATATATGTCTCTTGTATGTTAGCTTACTGACCGAGCACTCCGCCCTCCACCAGGTGGTGATTTTAATTATAGCAGGTCCCTACTTACCCATAAATGCAGGCATTGCTGACAGAGGTGTCCACATTCACCCAGGAATTCAGACATCAGCCTTAGAGAGGTATTCACGCAGTGTAGGTACCCATCAGATTTCAGGCCGCCTTGACGTTGGCTGGTGGGCAGATAATATTTGGCCAAATTTTATGCTAAGAGTCTCATATATTTTTTCTATATTTCTAAAGCTGTATTGTAATTCTAATTACATATATTCCACATTGACGTGCCTTAGCATGATAGAGTGCAACCATTCTTTGTATATTGTATATGGGGGTAGCTCCTCTTGGTATGCACCTATTCACATTAGTTTGGATGTGCCAGTCAGTTTCTTGCCCCCCCCCCCACACCCATGTGATAAGACCCCACCCACATTTACTGCAGTTGTAATGTGAGCTAGTTGTACACTAGGTTTTCATGGCAAATTTCAGCAGCTGCTCCCTCTAGTGTTTAATATTTTGAAATTATTTTTTAAATTTTACTCCATTAATAACAAATGATATTTTTTTAGGACATTAATACTTTACATTTTCTCAATTGTTGAAAAAAAACTATGGCACCTTCCATTTAACAGCTTTTTTTCATTTATTTTTTTAAGGAACTACTGGAGTAGTACAAAATGGTTCCCTTTAAAGGGAACTGGTCATGTAAAATATTAATCTGCAGATATGGGGATAATCTGTAGGTCAATAGAGTTGACACCATGCAGCCGCTGCACTGACAGCCCTGCTGACGGGAGAAAATTAATTTTATTCCTCCCGGTAAGCTTGGCCTTTCACTCATAAGGGTGGCGCCGACGCGATTTCAGTTACCGCTTGGTATGTAGACAGCGGCGACTGTAGCCGCGCCCCCGGCACTGACTGACAGCAGCTCAGCATTAGTGTCAGCTTACAGTCAAGGTTGGGGACGCGGTTACAGCCTCCGCTCTTTATGCACTGAGTGGTGACTGAAACCATGCCAGTATCACACATACGGCTGAACGCTACCAGGGGGGATGAAGTGCATTTTCCGCCAGGCAGCGGAGCTCTGAGTGCAGCAGCCGCACGGTGTCAGAATGCAAATAACCTGCAGATTAACCCCATATCTGCAGGTTAGTACATGACAGCTTCCCTTTAAAGGCCATTCTCTGTGCCAAGAACAGTTGTGCACACTGATGGTTATAACTGTCACAACCAGTCCCCCTGGGGGTCTTGTAGTGATGACTTCACATCAGCCAATTGCTGATCTCAGCATTCACCTCTGATCGGCTTCAGCAATCACCCAGCTGATGGAGGGGACGTCATCAATACAGGTCCACAGTGGGGACTGGGGCGGTGGCTTTGGACCAGAGGGAGGGGAACTGAATAACCCTAACATTTTTTTTAGACGAGATGTCCCGGCATCATACATTGTGTATTCCGGGAGGCCACAAGACCCGATTACAGTTTATTGGTGAGGGTTCTGGTGTCGGCCCCCCATTGCTATGATATTCATAAGCTATCCTAAGAAAAGATGATCAATATCTTGGTTATGGTCCTACTTTTTTTATGGTGGTCTTCTCATAGAAGTGCAATTTGCGGATTTAATGAAAATCAATGACTCTTACCAGCTCGTCCTTCACTGCGTGCTCTTTAGGATTAATCCCTTGAGTAGTCAGATAGACTAAAGTAAAACATAAAAAAAAAAATACAAAATTAGGCACCTTTCCTCTTCATCCCCTCCATTTTCAGCATCACTGGCAGAGAAGTACTTACCCCAGAATAGAGAATTTAACGTGTATGCAGACACCAAATCTAATTTTGCTTGCTCCAGTGGGTCTATCTGCAATGAAAGAAAATAAATTACATAATGCATGAAATATACAACTTCATGAAAAAAAGGCTCTCAAGCCTGGGAATTCCCGTGCCAGGGAATTTGTGAAAAAAAAGTATTAATTTATAAGTTTTGTGACTGCCTCGCGCCTCTGCTGGATGGTTTCCTAAGACCAAGACTGTTACTATAACATCCCGTTGGTCTGATGTGGCTGAGAGCAAGACGTCAACACGGAGGAGGCAGGAGATGAGCCGACCACAAACGCTGGGGCTGGAACACACCGTCCACTGAAGCCGGTTGGGGGTGGGGAGGAACTGGCCCTTGGAGAGGACGTCGTCGATGAACCGAGAGGCATGACATGACCTTTCCAGGGGTAACGTGTGGCTGTGCCTCAGGAATTATGTGCGACACGTTGAGGCATGGCCTTCTACTGTACTCGGCTCAACAAAACAGTGAAATCACTGGCAGCACTGACAACTCCGCATGTAAGAAAGTCCATATGATCCAGTCAGCTGAGAGGGGTCACTAATTTAAAAGGGAGTCCAGTATCAGCATTAGCAAAAGCTGAAAAGACCACAGAAGGCTTTTCTTCCCCTCTCTTTGGCCACTAGCCTTTTAAAGTCAAACTATTTGTAAAAACCAGCAACTTTGCAATTTACTTTTAATTAAAAATCCTTTTTCATCCTCAAGAACGAAGGGATTTCTAATTGTGTGCTTTACAGCTCATTGCCAAGGTTACCAGCCACCAGTGCAGTCTACCAGAGGTGGCCGGTCTCCTAAGCAAGGAGTTTACAAGCGGGCTGCTCTATAACTTGCAAGCGCAGCTCTGCAGCCGATCTCTGGATCTAATTATTTTCCTCCAAGTCTGCAAAACAGACAAAAAGGCCTCTGACAGCAGCATGGGACAGCGATCATGTCCTAGGACCGAACTGTGAATGAGGAAAGAACCGACCCCCGAGAAGGAAGAGGGTCGTTTTTAAAGAAAAACGACAAGACAGCCCCCTGTACCCTTTGTACTGAAAGGGGATGCATCATCAGAAACTGACATCTAGGTGTGCTTTACCAAAAAACTCTATCTTGGTCTCATCTGTCCACAAGGCAGTTTGCCAGAATGAGTATGGCTTACTCATTTACTTTTCGGCAAACTGCAGTCTGGCTTTTTCATGTCTCTGTGTCAGAAGTGGGGTTCACCTGGTTTTCCTACCATAGTGTTTCATTCATTCAAATGTAGATGGATAGTTTGCACTGACACTTACGCACCATGCGCCTGCAGCACAGCTTGAATTTCTATGGAACGTGATTGGGGCTGCCTATCCACCATCCTGCGTTGTAACCTTTCATCAATTTTTGTCTGACGGTCATGTCCAGGGAGATTAGCTACAGTACCACGAGTTGTAAACTTCTTGATTATGTTGCACACCATGGACAAAGGAACATCAAGATCTCTGGACGCAGACCTGCAACCTTCAGATTGTTGATATTTTTCAAAAATTTTGATTCTCAAGTCCTCAGACAGATCTCTTCTCCTCTTTCTGTTCTCCATACTTAGTGTGGTACACACAGAGACATAATGCAAAGACTGAGTCAACTTCTCCCCTTTTTATCTTGTTTCAGGTGCGAGTTTCATATTGCCCACACCTGTTACTTGCCACAGGTGAGTTTGAACGAGCATCACATTTTTTAAATAAAGTTGTTTACCCACAATTTTGGAAAGGTGCCAACAATTTTGTCTGGCCCATTTTGAGGGTTTTGTTTGAAATGTCAAATCCTCTTTTTTTTTTCCACTTTTTTTGTGTTTGTCCAATGAACGCAAAGGAAATAAACACGTGTATAACACAACATGTGTAAATGAAATAATTTTCTGGGAGGAATACTTCAATTTCTGTAACAACTTCAAGGGCGCCAACACTTTCAGCTATGACTGTATGTTATAAAGGAGGTGTAACCATTGGTTTAAAGGGAACCAGTCAGCTTCTCCATGGCCCCCAAACTGCCCCTATGTTTTTATTCCACTCAGCATAGTTTCAAACAAGCTCTTGTTGGTGACTTTTTGCTTTGTATATTACCTTAAAATTATTTTTATAATCTGGGCAGTAATACTTTAATTAGAGGATGACGAGTCGTGTTGTATTTCCCCAGACCAATCGTCAGATTAATCACGTTAACATGCTCCTATAAGCGAGAGTGACATGACTTGCAAAATTAGCGTCAACGTCAGCCTCTGCCTCCCTGACAACGTGCAAAGAATATGGGTGTGCGGACCCTGGGTTCATCAGCGCATTGCGCAGGCCCAGGGAGGTGGCGGAGACACAGGACTCGGCCAGCCATTACTACAGGTGCATTGTCAGGGAGGCAGAGATCTGCAAAGAACCGGCAGAGACGCTGCTCTTACAATCAATTCAATCAACAAGAGCACGATAACATGATTGGTGGGACAATTGGGCCTGGAAAAAACAAACTATTTGTTCCAAACTATATAATCAGAGGAATAAAGGCATGGGGGCTATGGGGAAGCGGACAGGTTACTTTTAAAAAGTCAAGCAGCTCTCAAAGGCCTCTCACCGGGATCCAGCACAGGCCGCTCCGTGGTCTGCAGAGAAACAAGAAGTGATGAAGTCACTGCTCCACCACCAGTTGGACCACTGCGGTCTTTGACTGTCTGCAGTGGTCAGGTGACTTTAAGCAATGCATCATCATAAAATATCAGATGATTTGCTGCAGAAGTCACATGACCGCTGCAGACAATCATCGGCCGCAGCAGTCCTGCTGCTGGTAGAATGTTGAAATATCCTCTTCCGGTGTAAGGGCAAACCAAGGAGCGGCCTGTGCTGGATCCAGGAGGATGACTGAAGGTATCACTCAGTTTATTATTCTTTATGGCTCCAAGCCACCTGTAAACTTTTCATTTTGCCCAGACAATCCCTTTTATTGGACCAATCTGGCTTGATGATGTCCTAAGGTACATAAGCAGGGTAGACTTGCTGTGTTACCTACATGCTGGAATCTTCTTCAGACGAATTCCCAGATTCTGGAACAAGAATTTGTACAGCAACTAAGCCAGAGCCGGTACACCCTGCTTTACCCTAGCCCGACAAGCATGGAGCTAGAAGGCTGGACCACATGTGGGATGTTGGATGAAATACCCTTGCACATGTCAAAGCTTTCAGCCGACACCTTCTGAAAATGGCATGCTCAGCTCCTGAGACCGAGGCTGGTGCAATTATTTTTAAATTCCATATTAAAAAGGGCTGTATAATCCTGATATTACTATGAGCTTTTCAAGAGTCTGGCTGGAGGTGGACTCATGTAATTCTCATTTTAAAAATTAGGAAGGGAAACTTTCTCAGAAGCCATTCTAACATAGATTTTCAGTTTAACTACTCCGGCCTAATCGGGTAAATGGAATCATGTATGCATCTTGTTTTGTAAATTCTGCTGGCAGATTCTATAAGAGCTCTTTATAAATTTCTACTCGTCCTATTCCTTTAAGAAACTGCACTGCAGATTGAAGTGCGCTGAATGAATGTTTCTCATATCGCATTCCACTGATGATGACAGAGATTTGGCAAAAGGCCACGCAGTTTATTCACCGCAGAGCATTACTGACACCATCAGGTATAAACAATAAAAAAATATATCAAAGAAAATCCTTCCAACGGAAAACATAGGGTATTACCCTGCTTAGTGCTTAAAAAATTCCTAAAGTCTAATAAAGTGCCAACTCGCATAACTAGGTGTAACTTTCTAATCACTAAAGGAAAGATCAGTCCAAAGACGCAGTGGAAGTTTTGTTATATATTTTCCCAAAATAGTGTAGGCATCCATCACCCTCTCAGCAGCCTCAAAGGTGTTAGACTGTCAGCAGAACAATCTGCTGATCTCTATGAAATGTCAGTAGGCAGCTTAAAGTGTATCCATCACCAGATTTCACAATACAAAATGCATACACTATTAAAAAAATCTCCTGGACCCTATGAAGATGCTGTACTTACTTTGAAAATTCATGTCAGAATAGCTGTATAATGCTTTATGAAAGTTCAGCTTTATCTCTGCCCACCTAGCCTTACTGACTGTTCCTCAGTGTACCTCCTCCCTGCTAAATCTCTGTCCACCTAGCCTGACAGCTACTCAGTGTCCTGCCCAGGGCCAGCATCAGCACCCGGGCAAGTGCCTGGGCCCTGAACAGGCAGAGGGTACCCGAGGGTACCGTCGGGTACACCGGCTCACTGTGGGGGTCCACCCGCTTGCTCAGGGCCCTGGTACTTCCGATACTTACCTTTCCCAGTTCCTCCAATGCTGTGTCTTACGAGTCTCTTCTGACTCTGTGATGTCTCGGGTCAGCGGGTGCGATAACGCCACTACAGTGCACCCTCTTTCTAAATATCACAGAGAGCCGTAAGGTGGCGACACCGAGTAATTTCGACCTGAGGCCAGCAAGGAGAGGTGACTGTTTCATTTTTTTTTTCCATGTTTGGATAAATATATGGGGCATATTCTGTATGGAGCAGTATATGGGGCCCATTATGTATGGAGTATTTTATGGGATGCATTATGTATGGAGCATTATAAGGGAACCATTATGTATGGAACATTATATGGCGCTCATTATTCTGTATGGAGCATTATATGGGGTCCATTATACTGTGTGAAGCAATATATGGGCTCATTCTGTATGGAGAACTATGTGATGCCCATAATACTGTATCAAGCAATATATGGGCTCATTATTCTGTATGAAACACTATGTGGTGCCCATAATACTGTAAGGAGCAATATCTGGGGCTCACTCAGTATGGAGCACTGTGTGGTGCCATAATACTGTATGGAGGACTATACTGTCCAGTTTCGGATCTATTGTAGAATTTACAATAGATATCACTTATGTAATGTAAGAAGTGAAATCTTTGGCATTGTACTGTACGTATACTTCTCTGCAGTATCTGTGCATCATGAATCTTTGCATGTGTTACAGGGGCCAACTGATACTCTTTGCCCAGAGCCCACGAAAACCTGGAGCCGGCCCAGGTCCTGCCTCACTGCTGAATCTCCATCCACTTAGCCCGACAGCTCCTCAGTGTCCCGCCTCACTGCTTAGTCTCCACACACCTAGCCTCCTCAATGTACATCCTCCATGTTGAATCTCCACCCACCTAGTCTGACTGACAGCTCCTCAGTGTCCTTCCTCACTGCTTAATCACCATCCACCTATCCCGACTGTTCCTCGGTGTCCCTCCTCCCTGCTGAATCTCTGCCCACCTAGCCGGACAGCTCCTCAGTGTACCTCCTCTATGCTAAATCTTTGTACAAATCTGACAGATCCTGAGTTAATCTCCACTCTGCCTAATCTCTGCTTGCCTATCCTGACAGCTCCTCAGCATTCCTCTTCCCTGCTGCTACTTTCTCACATTAACAACATCAGAAAAGATGCGAGAAGCTAAATGCCATAAAAATAGGTAAATTTTATTGTGACACATAGGAAGTTAAAAGAAATCACAAAAAAAGAGATACACATCCAACAACTGCCAAACGGGCCTATATGCCCAAAATTAGCACCTAGTGTGCCCTATCCAAAAACTAAGATGTTAAAGCAAAATAAACTGCCCATTAGTGATGGAGTAAAAGAAAGTATCCACAACATATTAAAAAAAAAAAAAAAAAAAATCATAAAAAATGTTGATGTCTGAACAAAGTCCCATTTGTGCAATGAGTGGCCTGAATCCACATAAATTTAGGCAGTGTGCCCACGTTGCGTTTTTTAAGCATTTTTGCCGCTGCAAAAAACGCTTAAAAAACGCTAAGGCTGGTTTCACATTTGCGGTTTATCGCGCAGCGCATTGTGCGCTATCGGTCGCGCGCACATTTGTCCCGTATATTTAAAATGGCGTGCGCAGTGTCTAGCGATTGCACGCAGGCCTCAGCGTTTCAGTGCGCTGCGCATTTTCCATGTCTGCGATCAGACGCGCCGGACGCTACATGTTGCATTTTTTGGTCCGCCCAACGTCGTTAAAAATGCGCATGCGCGCATCAGCGCACACAATGCGCAAAAGAAGAGTATTACAGTCTATTTGCGTGCTGACGTGCGCTGTATAGTGCGCATGTCAGCGCTTAGGGTACCGTTACACTTAGCGATGCACCAGCGATCCTGACAACGATATGGATCGCTGGTGCATCGCTAAGTGGTCGCTAGTGAGCTGCCACACAGGCAGATCTCACCAGCGACATCGCTGGGGTTGGGGGTCGCTACTTACCTGTCAGACGCGGCGATCCTGACGTCCTCCCGCCCGCGTCCACACGTCGCTCGTCTCCACAGCAGGAAGCGCCCGACGAGAAATGATCCAGGACATTCTCGCGCGATCAGCGATAATCAGCGGGGGAGCCGGTCGGAGGCAAGTATCAGACATAGCGATATCGCTAGCAATATCGCTATAACGTCCAGGGCTGTGGAGTCGGTAAGCCAAACCTGCGACTCCGACTCCGACTCCTCAATTTCCCTTACACCGACTCCGACTCCAGCTCCGACTCCGACTCCACGACTCCGACTCCCACACATATTGCTTATATTTAAGTGAAAAATTTATTGTAGTACAATGTGAACCTCAGACATTTAATCATTTTTATGATCCAATAATCAAGATATTTAGATAGAACAGAATATATATTGGTGTACTACCCGGTTTTCATTCTTTTTGGTACAGATACGATATGGATAGACAGATATGGATAAATGGATATATAGATAGAGCAGATTTCTAATCTGCTTTTGCTATTGAAAACATTATCTATGAGCTCAAAAACCTTTCAGGTGATGCAGTTTTTTTAAAAAGATGATCAGATTGTGCAGCTGAAAAACGTATCCTCAAAAAACACAGGAAAAATGCTGTGTGTGAATGTAGCCTTAGATCAGGAATATAACAGCCATTTATAGGACATTTCATAACTTTCCCAAACTCCTATGAAAAAATATTCAGCACATCCTGCATTGAACTACTGTACCCAATTTATTATATATTTTAGGAGTCGGAGTCGGTCCATTTTATACCGACTCCAACTCCGACTCCGACTCCACCAAAATGAGCACCGACTCCGACTCCGACTCCACGACTCCGACTCCACAGCCCTGATAACGTCACAAAATCGGTGACGTTACAGCGATATTGCTAGCGATATCGCTATGTGTAACGGGGGCTTTAGCAAGCGTGTGCGATTTCAGAGTAAACAATGTCTAGACACTGTCTAAATCCAGCCCCTCGACAAGAAACATTGTTTGGGAGCATGGGAGATAAAATAAGGGCTTTGTCGTGCCACCTCATCACTCTCCAGACATACTGCAAGAAGAAAAGACACCCACCCAGCCAGAGATCATATTTGGGATCACAGCAGCTTAATGTGAGTATAATTTTTCTGTGAGCCTGTGCTTTCAAATATATAATGTGTACTAATGTTTTATTTTTTTCTTTTGCTAGAATGTCTTCTGGATCCGAATACTCACCAGCAGCGGAGGAATTGGCAGACGCAGAGCGTGAGGTGAGCAGTTTGCTGTCTTGTGAAGTATACCTGCCTGTCCAAATGTTTAATTATTTATTTTCTTTTACAGACCTCAGCATCGGACCAGCCAAGTGAGGGTGAGCAGCGTACACAAAGCACTGCGGGAAGGAGACGCACGGTAGAAAAGTTTTTTCCTAATTTTTTTAAAAAATTTTTGGATTCTGGTTTTTCTGTCCAGCTTTCCTCCCCTTTTTTTTTTTCTTCTGCATCACCACTCTCCATAAATGCAAATATTCTAAATGTATTTCTTTTCTAGGTTCCACAACGGGATGAGGACGTCTATCTAGACAATGAGCAACTCATCAGCCTTGTCCAGGAACGTTTCCCGTTGTGGGACAGCCGTGACCAGCAGTACAAGGACATTGTGGTGACCCGGCAGCTCTGGAATGAAGTGGCTGCAGCATTGATGGAGGGCTGGGACAGCGCCTCTGCAACTGTCAAAAAGGCGTTCAGTAAGTATTTCTCTGTTGTGTGATGCTGCATTGACTCTTGATCCTGATGATACAAGTGTGTTTACTGCAAGAGATCTGCTTGCAGTAAACACACGTGTTCTCAGGTTCAATAGTGTACGCATTGTGTATTGAATGCTGTGTCTTTTTTATGGTTCACTCTTGATCCTGATGATACATGTGTGTTTACTGCAAGAGATCTGCTTGCAGTAAACACACGTGTCCTCAGGCTCAATAGTGTACGCACTGTGTATTGAATGCTGTGTCTTTTTTATGGTTCACTCTTGATCCTGATGATACATGTGTGTTTACTGCAAGAGATCCGCTTGCAGTAAACACACGTGTCCTCAGGTTCAATAGTGTACGCATTGTGTATTGAATGCTGTGTCTTTTTTTTGGTTCACTCTTGATCCTGATGATACATGTGTGTTTACTGCAAGAGATCTGCTTGCAGTAAACACACGTGTCCTCAGGTTCAATAGTGAATGCATTTTTATTTGAATTATTGGTGATTCAGCATTGATGACAACTCAGGTGTGTGTGGTAATACAGATACCATCATTGTGTTGTCCAACCTAATTTTGTTTTTCTTTTCCATTGTTTCAACAGTGAACAAAGTCCGCACACGTTGGCGCTCGATGAAGGACTGTTTCAACACTGATGTTCGTGCTGAGGGACAGGTTCGCAGTGGCTCTTCTGCAAGGACAAGAACCAAGTATCGGTATCATCGCGCCTTGGAATTCTTACGACCAGTACTTGCCACCAGAGTGTAAGTATTACCCGTCCCAGCCATCCGACAGCCAGGAAGCAAGTTGCAGGTCAGCAACACAGACAGCTGGTGGCCAGGAAGCTGGTCAATCAGGTGTTCCCCTGTCCCAGGTCTCTGCCACTGGTTATGCGGGCACTACCCGCCAGCGGGCCTTGGACAGGCCTGTCTTGCCCGAGTTCATGTACTTGAGCAAGGCCTTTCATGCCAGTCTCAAGACGCTGTCCGAAAGAGTGGAAAGTGGATTTTCGCTAATGGAACGTGGTTTTAACTACATGGAACACCTCTTCCACTCTTCCGCACAGCGCCTTGACCGGCTGGAGGCCGACCTCAATAGACCAGCGCACCATTTCTTTAGTAAAATTGAACAGGGCATGACGGATCACCTTAGTTCTGAGCAACAGCTGACTGTCTTACACGCCTGCAACACTGCTTACTTGCAGGTTATGCAGCAGAATCAGTACGTGCAGCATTCAGTGTTCTCATTCCTACCTGTGCCACCACTGACTCGCTTCACCACAGTACCGACTTCTGCTGCATATCACTGCACAGCCATCTGCATTCCTAGCTGGGCACCACTACACCACACCAATGTCGAGTGCTGCTTGACACTCCACCCCCGCCGCCACCACCATGTCATGCGCTGCTCCTGTCTGGATCACCAGTACTGCCACCGTTACCACATCTTGGCGCACCTCCAGCGCTAAATCTCGTTGGGCCACCACTTCTTCACCTGTTCGCACAGAAATAACATCTCCGTATCGGAGCACCGCCACTTTTCCAATGCATGAGAGCACCACCACAACTCCGCACCATACAAGGAGGACCCCAACCACCACTCTTCAGAGGACCACCATCACATCTCCTCATAGGAGCACCGTCACCACTACTCTGCAGAGGATCACCGCCAACACTTCGCCTCCTCATGGCACCTCCAAAACTCAACATCAGAGTAGCACCGCCACCACTTCACCAGATCGGAGCACCGCCCACACTTCTCCCACCAGAAGCACAGGGCATAATTCACCTTCCATGAGCACCGTCACCACCATTTCACCTACAAGGAGCACCGCCAGCACCAACACCGAGCACCCTAGGGGAGACCCTAATTCTGTTTTTTATTCACATCGTCCACAGACCAGCAGCACTAGGCGGTCAAGCCATGGAAGGCGGTCAAACAGTGGTAGTCGGTCCAGGCAGGTGACTCCTGCCCCAAAGAAGAAAAAACAAAAGACTGTTACTCAATCCCCCCTCTCCTACCAATGTTTCACAACCTTCCTCCTTTATCATGGCTGACTTCCCTTCCCCCAGTAATTTAGTAGCACCTTCACCTAGAACCCTTTCCTCAGTTTCCAGCTGTTCATCCTCTCGCCACACCCCCAAAGTATCCAACACTTCTCCCAAACGTCCTTCAAAGTGAAAATAATTTTATAAAAAAATAAATAAATAAAACATTGAATATTTTGTGTTCAAATAATGTTTGGTTAATGTGTCTTTCGCCGCCTACACACACTGCGCCGTACACTTTTCTTTTTTGTGTACACATAGCTGCAGAAATGACCCATGTTTCGTGTGTCAATTTTGGAGATATGTATCTGCAAAAGAGAAAAACTAAATATACGTTCATTTTTTACATGGCCTAGGTGTCTTTGCTCAGGTAACGTAATAGAGGATGGTGTTGACTGCAAGGACTATCTATTGTTACCTTGATGAGTATCCTAATCAGTTAATCTACTATGGTGTTTTGTAACATCATTTTACTGTCTGGAATACAATCCAAGGTTATTATAGATAGACCTTGTAAATCAGGGTTCCCCAACTCCAGTCCTCAAGGACCACCAACAGATCATGTTTTCAGGATTTCCTTGCTCACGTGATAATTGCATCACCTGTGCAATACAAAGGAAATCCTGAAAACATGATCTGTTGGTGGGCCTTGAGGACTGGAGTTGGTGAACCAAGTTATAAACAACCTCATCCTTTATTTAACCCCTTCACGACCTTTGACGCCACGTAGGCGTCATGAAAAGTCGTGTCAGAATGACCCATGACGCCTATGTGGCGTCATGACTTTAAAGCCCCCCTGCGGGTCGGGTGACCTAGGTCACTGAAAGGTCACCAGACCCGCAGATACAGGGGGCTTTGTTCTTCGCCACAGGGGGCGTGGCTTCGCCCCCACGTGGCTACGATCACTCTGATTGGCTGTTAAAAGTGAAACAGCCAATCAGAGCGATAGTAATATTTCATCAATGAAAATTGATGAAATATTACAATCCAGCCATGGCCGATGCTGCTGTAGCATCGGACATGGCTGGAGACACCGATTCCACCCCCCCCACCGGCGATCGCCCCCCCCGCAACTGAATGACAGCGGCGATCTGCCGCCGCTGTCATCATCTGCCCCACCTCCCATTCCCTCCGCTCCCCGCCAGCTTCCAATCCCCCCCTCACCCACTCTCACCTCCCCCGGCACCTTCTAAGTCCCCCTGTCGCTCCCGGTGTCCGGCGGGTCCGGTTCATGGGCGCCGCCATCTTAGAAAATGGCGGGCGCATGCGCAGTGCGCCCGCCCGAATCTGCCGGCTGCAGATTCCATTCTTTCATTTTGATCACTCTCACAGTGATCAAAATGAAAGAAAAAGTAAATAAACCCCCCGATTATCACCCCCATAGGTAGGCAGAACTAATAAAATAAAGAAAATATTTTTATTTTTATTTTTCCATTAGGGTTAGGGTTGAAAAGAGGGTTAGGGTTGAAAAGAGGGTTAGGGTTAGGGTTGAAAAGAGGGTTAGGGTTGAAAAGAGGGTTAGGGTTGAAAAGAGGGTTAGGGTTGAAAAGAGGGTTAGGGTTAGTGTTGGAAAGAGGGTTAGGGTTAGGGTTGGAAAGAGGGTTAGGGTTGGAAAGAGGGTTAGGGTTGGAAAGAGGGTTAGGGTTAGAGTTGGAAAGAGGGTTAGGGTTGGAATTAGGGTTAGAATTAGGGTTAGGGTTGGAATTAGGGTTAGCGTTGGAATTGGGGTTAGGCTTATGGTTAGGGATGTGTTGGGGTTAGGGCTGTGGTTAGGGGTGTGTTGCGGTTAGGGTTGGAGTTAGAATTGAGGGGTTTCCACTGTTTAGGCACATCAGGAGGTCGCCAAACGCGACATGGTGCAACCATTGATTCCAGCCAATTTTGCGTTCAAAAAGTCAAACGGTGCTCCCTCCCTTCCAAGCCCTGACGTGTGCCCAAACAGTGGTTTACCCCAACATATGAGGTATCAGCGTACTCAGGAAAAATTGCACAACAACTTTTGGGGACTAATTTCTCGTGTTACCCTTGGGAAAATAAAAAATTGGGGGCTAAAAAATTATTTTTGTGGAAAAAAATGATTTTTTCATTTTCACGTCTCTGCATTATAAACTTCTGTGAAGCACTTGGGGGGTTCAAAGTGCTCACAACACATCTTACATACGTTCCTTGGAAGGTCTAGTTTCCAAAATGGGGTCACTTGTGGGGGGTTTCCACTGTTTAGGCACATCAGGGGCTCTGCAAACGTAATGACGACCGCAGACTATTCCATCAAAGTCTGCATTTCAAAACGTCACTACTTCCATTCCGAGCCTTGACGTGTGCCCAAACAATGGTTCCTCCCCACATATGGGGTACCAGCGTACTCAGGACAAACTGGACAACAACTTTTGGGGTCCAATTTCTCCTGTTACCCTTGTGAAAATAAAAAATTGCGGGCTAAAAAATCATTTTTTGAGGAAAAAAAAGATTTTTTATTTTCACGGTTGTGCGTTATAAACTTCTGTGAAGCACTTGGGGGTTCAAAGTGCTGCTCACCACATATCTAGATAAGTTCCTTGGTGGTCTAGTTTCCAAAATGGGGTCACTTGTGGGGGGTTTCCACAGTTTAGGCACATCAGAGGCTCTGCAAACGTAACATGATGCCCGCAGACCATTCGATCAAGTCGGTATTTCAAAACGTCACTACTTCCCTTCCGAGCCCCGACGTGTGCCCAAACAATGGTCCCTCCCCACATATGGGGTATCAGTATACTCAGGACAAACTGGACAACAACTTTTGGGGTCCAATCTCTCCTGTTACCCTTGTGAAAATAAAAAATTGCGAGCTAAAAATTCATTTTTTGAGGAAAAAAAAAGATTTTTTATTTTCATGGCTCTGCGTTACAATCTTCTGTGAAGCACTTCGGGGTTCAAGGTGCTCACCACACATCTAGATAAGTTCCTTGGGGGGTCTAGTTTCCAAAATGGGGTCACTTGTGGGGGGTTTCCACAGTTTAGGTACATCAAGGGCTCTGCAAATGTAACATGATGCCCGCAGACCATTCCATCAAAGTCTGCATACCAAAACGTCACTACTTCCCTTTCGAGCCCTGACGTGTGCCCATACAGTGGTCATCCCCCACATATGGGGTATCAGCGTACTCAGGACAAACTGGACAACAACTTTTGGGGTCCAATTTCTCCTGTTACCCTGGTGAAAAAAAAATTGCGTGCTAAAATTCATTTTTTTTGAGGGAAAAAAATGATTTTTTATTTTCACGGCTCTGCATTATAAACTTCTGTGAAGCACTTGGGGGTTCAAGGTGCTCACCACACATCTAGATAAGTTCCTTGGGGGGTCTAGTTTCCAAAATGGGGTCACTTGTGGGGGGTTTCTACTGTTTAGGCACACAGGGGCTCAGCAAATGTAACATGACGCCCGCAGACCATTCCATCAAAGTCAGCATTTCAAAATGTCACTACTTCCCTGCTGAGCCCCAACGTGTGCCCAAACAGTGTTTCCCCCCCACATATGGGGTACCAGCGTACTCAGGACAAACTGGACAACAACTTTTGGGGTCCAATTTATCCTAGTACCCTTGTGAAAATAAAAAATTGCCAAGTAAAAAATTTTTTTTTAGGAAAAAAAAAGATTTTTTATTTTCACTGCTCTGCATTATAAACTTCTGTGAATCACCTGGGGGTTCAAAGTGCTCACTATGCATCTAGATAAGTTCCTTAGGGGGTCTAGTTTCCAAAATGGGGTCATGTGTGGGGGAGCTCCAAAGTTTAGGCACACAGGGGCTCTCCAAACACGACATGGTGTCCGCTAACGATTGGATCTAATTTTCATTTCAAAAAGTCAAATGGCGCTCATTCCCTTCTGCGCCCTGCCGTGCACCCAAACAGTGCCCCCCCCCCACATATGGGGTACCAGCATACTCAGGACAAACTGGACAACAACTTTTGGGGTCCAATTTCTCCTGTTACCCTTGTGAAAATAAAAAATAGCGTGCTAAAAAATCATTTTTGAGGAAAAAAAATGATTTTTTATTTTCACTGCTCTATGTTATAAACTTTTGTGAAGCACTTGGGGGTTCAAAGTGCTCACTACACATCTAGATAAGTTCCTTAAGGGGTCTAGTTTCCAAAATGGTGTCACTTGTGGGGGAGCTCCAATGTTTAGGCACACAGGGGCTCTCCAAACGCGACATGGTGTCCGATAGTATGTAGATACTTCCAATCTACATCCATGACGAAGTGGTTCTTAGGGTCACAGAGACCAAATTCCTTGGTGTTATCATCTCTCATGATCTTAAATGGGGGAAAAACGTGGATGCTGTTATAAGAAAAGCACAACAGAGGATGTTCTTCCTGCGTCAGCTGAAAAGATATGGTTTGTCTAAGAATCTGCTGATCTTATTCTTTAATGCTGTCATCAGATCTGTGATTTGTTCCTCTCTGATAGTCTGGTATGGGGGAGCCACTGCGCATGACAAACTCCGCTTACAAAGGACTTTCAGAACAGCAGAGAGAATTATAGGCTCCCCCCTGCCTAAAATCCAGGATCTTTATGATAAGAGTATTCGATCCCACGCATTGAAAATTTCATCCAATCCCTCTCACCCGGGACACTCCTCATTCCAATTACTCCCTTCAGGACGTCGCTTCAGAGTCCCCAAATGCAGTACCAACCGCCATATGAACAGCTTCTATCCACTCTCTGTTCAACAATTAAATCGTCATGTGTAGACTATATACTGTATCTGTCTTGTTAGATGTTACTTGTTGTATCTGTTGTTATATATTATGTTGCCTCTTTGCCACAAAGAATTCCTTGTATATATGTAATATGTACTTGGCGATAATAAATTTGATTGATTGATTGATTGATTGATAACGATTGGAGCGAATTTTCCATTCAAAAAGTCAAATGGCGCTCCTTCCCTTCCGGGCCCTGCCGTGCACCCAAACAGTGGTTTATGACCACATATGAGGTATCGGTGTACTCAGGAGAAATTGCCCAACAAATTTTAGGATCCATTTTATCCTGTTGCCCATGTGAAAATGAAAAAACTGAGGCTAAAAGATAATTTTTGTGAAAAAAAGTACTTTTTTTTTTTTTACGGATCAATTTGAGAAGCACCTGGGGGTTCAAAGTGATCACTATGCATCTAGATAAGTTCCTTGGGGGGTCTAGTTTCCTAAATGGGGTCACTTGTGGGGGAGCTCCAGTGTTTAGGCACACAGCGACTCTCCAAACGCGACATGGCAAGCGCTAAATATTCCAGCATATTTTCCATTCAAAAAGTCAAATGGCGCTCCTTCCCTTCTGAGCCCTGCCGTGCGCCCAAACAGTGGTTTTTGACCACATATGAGGTATCGGTGTACTCAGGGGAAATTGCCCAACAAATTTTAGGATCCATTTTATCCTGTTGCCCATGTGAAAATGAAGAAATTGATGCTGAAAGAAAATTTTGGTTGGAAAAATTAAAATGTCCTTTTTTTCCTTCCATGTTGCTTTAGTTCCTGTGAAACACCTAAAGGGTTAATAATCTTCTTGAATGTAGTTTTGAGTAGCTTGAGGGGTGCAGTTTTTAGAATGGTGTCACTTTTGGGTATTTTCTGCCATATAGGCCCCTCAAAGTGACTTCAAATGTGAGGTGGTCCCTAAAAAAAATGGTTTTGTAAATTTTGTTGTAAAAATGAGAAATCACTGGTCAACTTTTAACCCTTATAACTTCCTAACAAAAAAATATTTTGCTTCCAAAATTGTGCTGATGTAAAGTAGACATGTGGGAAATGTTATTTAGTAACTATTTTGTGTCACATAACTCTCTAGTTTAACAGAATAAAAATTCAAAATTTGAAAACTGCGAAATTTTCAAAATTTTCGCCAAATTTCTGATTTTTTCACAAATAAACACAAAAATTATCGATCTAAATTTACCACTAACATGAAGCCCAATATGTCACGAAAAAACAATCTCAGAATCGCTAGGACGCGTTGAAGCGTTCCAGAGTTATTACCTCATAAAGGGACACTGGTCAGAATTGCAAAAAATGGCCAGGTCATTAAGGTCAAAATAGGCTGGGTCATGAAGGGGTTAATGTGTGTTTACAAAGTGAGGAGATGATGTTGAAAATACACATCATATGGTCATGAACCTGGCGCTGTATCATACTTTGTAGAAAAAAACCATACAGGTCTAAACACAGGTTTTTTATTAACATACACAACACATAAAAATTAGGTTACACCACTTGCTCTTGCCAGGCCACCCGTCCAACATCAGAGGTGAAGTAGGTTGCAAATTGTTCCCTCATTTGCCCTACTTCAACAGATGACCGTAGAGGGTGCTGATTAAATTCTGGCAAGGGGTTAGGAGAGCAATCATCTAGTTCAAAACTAGGGTGCTCTATATCCATCACAAAATTGTGTAGAACCACACAGGCCTTCACCACCTCATCCACAGTTTCTAGTTTAAGATTAATGGCTGTGGAGAGAATTCGCCATCTGGATACTAGTATACCAAAGGCACACTCTACAGTTCTTCTTGACCTGGTCAACCTGTAATTAAAAATTCTTTTAGTGTGGTCCAAGTCCCGGCTGGAGTAGGGTTTGAGCAGGTGTTGGCACATCTGGAATGCCTCATCACCAACCATTACAAAGGGCTGTGGCGGACCTTTGGTGTTGGGAAGAGGCCGTGGCATGGGAAAATTGAACTGGTTGCCATACAACCTCCGCCCCATGTCTGAGTTCTTAAAAGCCTGGGAGTCATTTCCACGCCCAAATGCACCAATGTCCACTGCAACAAACTTACAGTCTGCATCCGAAATGGCCATAAGTACTTTTTATAGTTGTAGTACTCTGATCCAGTTCTCTTGGGTTTTATAATCCTGATGTGTTTCCCATCCACCGCACTCAAACAATTAGGGAAATTGCAGACTGTTCAGAATCTTTCTGCATTTCCAAGCCACTTTTCTACGGTGGGCAGGGGCATAAATTCTGGACAGAGAACGTCCCACAAAGCCCGGCAGGTGTCTGCAACTATTCCAGACAAGGTAGATAGTCCAAGACGGAACTGGAAGTGCAGAGAAGAGAGGGTCTCTCCAGTAGCCAGGAATCTGGGACACAAAGAAAACAAAAATTTATATTTGTGTATAGGGATTTTTAACACATTAAAAAAAAAAAGAAAAAAAAAAAAAAGGGCACACCAATAAATAAATATGCATCCTTTTCTTTAAAAAAATGCCTCAAACCAATGCAGCATACTTTTAGTACATGGCAGATCAAGAATTCTGCCATAATATACTACTACATCAAAGAACCAATACTATCATGCAGTCAGTGGTTACGTACCGTAATGTGACCAGGAGCCGTTCCTTGGGAGGAATCGCACGACAGAGCTGTGTGTCCTGTCTACGGATGACATCTTGTACACGACCAAGTAAATACATGAAGCTTTGTTGGGACATCTGTGTGTAATCGGTAAATTTATCCGGGTTTGCTTGTAGCTCGCTGTAGAGGGTGTGGTACGCTCCACGGTTCTCCCGGAGTTCAACAATAGGATGAATCCACAAATGCCGCCGCTGCCGTCTTCGCTGTCTCTCTCTCTCTCTTTGTTCATGGCAAGCAACTGCGAAAGCTTGAGCCATCCTAATGTCCAGATCCAAGTTGAAGTGAAAGCTTTTCCAGCGCAGATCCATGTCTTCATCAAAAACTGCTAGCAACTGGGAAGAATAGCTGTAAACTGGGTCTAGATAAGGAATTCCAATAACACACACCCACTGCTGTCCAATTGGTGGAGTATGAGTGATAATTGGTCAATGATTTGTAAAATCCTGTGATTGTGACATTATGCACACTAATCACGCAAACGCATGCAAAACGTTTACAAACACATATAATCGCTGCATTTTTTTGGCTTACCGCGCACGATTATGTCCCAAAAAAACGCTGCGTTTACAAGCGTTTGTAAGCATTTTTTGTATGCGTTTAATGTGCGCTCCAGACGCAGCGCAAAAAAACGCTAGTGTGAAACTAGCCTAACAAAACGCATTCCCATGCAATCCTATGGGATTCCGCAGTTGCTGTGCCAACGCTCCGGATTTTCCTCTGCCGAATCGCATAGCGATAAAATCCGCAGCATGTCCATAATTTTGTGGAATCGCGGCGATTCCACCACCATAGGATTGCATTGACACACTCACTTGACGCATGTGGCTATGCCCACCATGCCTAAAGTGAGCGCTTCATGTGCGGATGGAACCCAGGGTCTGGAGGAGAGGAGACTCTCCTCCATGCCCTGGGTACCATATTTCTGTAAAAAATAGAATTAAAATTAAAAATAGGGATATACTTACCTTCTGTCTGCCCCCGGAGTCCTCAGCGGCACTGCCGGCAAGTTCCGTTCCCAGACGTGCTTTGTGAAAATGACCTCTGATGACGTAGCGGTCACGCGACGTCACAAAGGTCATTCTCGCAAAGCAAGCCTGGGAACGGAACTTGCCGGCAGCGCAGTTGAGGACCGGGATCGCTGCTGAGGAGATCGGGGGCTGCCAGGAGGTGAATATATCCATATTTTTTATTATTTTTAACATTCTATCTTTTACTATTGATGCTGCATAGGCAGCATCAATAGTAAAAAGTTGGTCAAACTTGTCAAGCACTATGCTGATGAATGAGCATTCGGCCGAGCGTGATCACGTGCTTGTTGCTAGCTCTAGAAATGGAGTGTGGCGAGAGAAAAACCTGGTAAAGATAGGTCATCGAGAAGATATCATATATAAATACTACTATTACTCCAGTAAGTTGTGAAAAGAGGTTTTTCAATCCAGCGAAGCAAATTAAAAGCAAAAATACTTTATTATGACCAATAAAATAGCAGCATGGGCATAAAACAATATGATTGTGTCTCAAAAGAAAGTAACCTGCTCACCCAGAGTCCTGAAGCCCGGAAGGCAAGGAACCACTTGCAAAAGACTAAGTAAAAAGGAAAGGCTCCAGCTTCTTCAGTATGCAAGAGTTTATTCTCACGTTAAAAGGCCTCCATAATCAGGACAGGCATGGCAGCGCGTTCTTTAGCAGAGCGGCACATACGCTGGCTGCAAGTTCATTTATGTGGCAAAGCGCCAATGAGAATGTAAAGCGCAGTCACTAAAACCAGAACTATGTAGAAAATGTATATATAAAAAATAAAGTTTACAAATATTTACCAATCCTGCATGAGGACATGATTACTTCCAAAATTTTAAGTCCAGGCTGCCTGGTGGTAGCTAAAAAAAAAAAAAACCCGCCCAGATATCGGGAAACATCTTATTTCCGAGTCTGCACAATTCTATGAAACAACGTCCCACCTGGCTGAATTGTAAAATGAGGCTTTAATCGTTGCGGTATATGTTGGTACGCTCTAGTTATATATATATATATATATATATATATATATATATATATATATATATATATATTTTTTTTTTTTTTTTTTTTTTTCAGACAGATGACTTAACAATTCAGCATTTGTCAATTCATAAATTATAAAAGTGATTATGTGATATATGCAATGAAATGCACAATATGTAACAACTTATATGTAGGCTGTACTGTCCGCAAAGTTAAGAAGCGCATCGGCGCATAAATCAGACATGAGCAAGCTGTCTGATACTAATCGAAATATCCCCCATGTATCCAGGCACTTTATCCAGTACCATAGCTGTGATCCCTCTGCCCTGCAGGTGTATGGCAGAGAAAAGGGGCCAGATAACCCAAAAGGCAAAGACATCAAAAAGCGTCTACGAGGTCGGGAGGCGTTCTGGATCTTCAGCCTGAACACGTTTCATCGTTTCATCCAGATGGACTAAATTCGAGTCGCGAGTTGATGTTCCATTATTGACTTATGTCTCGAACCTGGTTACATGTTTTTCACATGTGAATCTTATTCAGATTTGTATTTGTTTGTTTTTTTCTATTGTTCTATTTGTGGTTTTAGCGACTGCCGCTTTGCATGGTCATTGGCAATTTGCCACACATATGAACTTGCAGCCAGCAGATGTGCACCTCTGATAAAGAACGCAGAGGTTGGGCGTTCGAAAAGCGTTGCCATGTCTATTCTGATTATGGAATCCTCATAACGTTGGAACAAGCTTTTGCATACAGACGAAGACGGAACCTTTAATTTTTATCTCGTGAAAAATATACTGATGCGTTTCGAGTCTAGCTGACTCTTAATTGTAGATATAGTCAGGGCTGTGGAGTCGGTAAGCCAAACCTCCGACTCCTCAATTTCCATGACACCGACTCCACCAAAATGGGCTCAGACTCCAACTCCACAGCCCTGGATATAGTTACTCCAGTAAGTCCTTAAGTCACAGTAAGACGCCCAATGGGGACACATTTTATGGTCTGTATTATGGTCACAAGACTCCATGGAGTTCAAGTGAACTGAGCGTAGATCACCTGAGACTTAAGTGGAAGTAGGGGCCATCTTGTGTCCGAAATACAATATATAATAACAATACTCAAGCGCTGCAGCATTACAGTCCCATAAAAGAAGTTTACACTTTCACACTGTGAAGTCCAATTTCCTCAACTTTTCACATAGCTTTGGACTTACCTTCTGGAGAAGCTCAGACCTGGGGACGGACATCATTTTGTTTAACATTTCATCAACGGTGGAAACAGAATCATTAAAGGCCGCCAGATACTCATGGATTTCCATGGGATAGTCCTCTGTAGACGTGTCTGCGCCAGCCATGATCTCCTGAGTGAATAATTTGTGGCAATCACAAATCCATACATTGAGGATACTGTGCGTCAGCTCATCCTGTACAGAAAACCCACCCGCCATTTACTTTTTTTTACTTGCATACAACTCGCTATTCCATATTTGCCTTTTTTTTTTTTTTTTGTTTGTTTCCTATGTGCGCACCTATTTTTTTTTCCCCTCGCTTCGTGGGCAGAGTTTAGCGATTTCAGATATTTTTAGCTGATTCATCAATTTTTGTGCAATGTCACTCCTTTAACCCCTGTACTTAAAAAAAAAAAGTTAGTACTTCTTGCGACAATTTGAAAAAAGATGAAGCTTTTTACTCAAAAAAAGTTGCAAGAGCGATAACAGAAAAAGTCTTCATTGTATATAATCCAGCGATAATTATAATAAATAGGGGTATTTCAATAAACCTGCATGAACCAGTCATCAGCCGGTATCTGTATAAGTGCAGACGCAAAGTGCTGTTGAATGAGAACAGATGATAGGAGCAGGCTTGGACTGGGCCATCGGGGAATCCGTGAATCCTCCGGTGGGCCCCTCACCCCCCCCCATTTCAAACATAGGGATGCACTGATTAGTTCATTGACTCCTTCCATTGCTGTCCTAACCCTAGTAAAGTGGCACCAACACCTTGGCAGGAGTCAGGAGAGCCGTCAGTATTAGTGACACCTCTCACACAGAGGAGTCAGGCCGACTTTATTTACTAGCAGTAGCACACAGCAAGGGAAGGAGACCGTGCCCTGATGTGAATACTGCTCTGCTAATTTCCTCCCCGCACCCGAGAATACAGAATTCCTAATCTTCCTATATAACAAGTGGCAAGATGATGTGATGACATCTTCTTACTCGTAACAAAATGGGGCCCTTTTCCCCATTCAAGGGCCCCATCGTCTGACTTGACTAGGCTATGTGACTGCAGAATGACAGTGTGCCGAGAGGGCATATACTGCCGTGTGACCCTCGCCTAAGGCCTGTTTCACACATCAGTTTTTTTCTGTCAGCTGTAACCCGCCAAAATGGCGGAAAACGGATCCGCCTGAGTACGGACATCAACGTGTGCCACCGGACTGTTTTATTGACGGATCCGGCGAAGGAAGAAATTTAAAGGAACTGCTGTCTGGGAGAGAGAGAGAGAAAAAAAAGAGAGAGAAAGAGAGAAAAAGAGAGAGAGAGAAAAAGAGAGAGAGAGAAAAAGAGAGAAAGAGAGAAAAAGAGAGAAAGAGAGAAAAAGAGAGAAAAAGAGAGAAAGAGAGAAAAAGAGAGAAAGAGAGAAAAAGAGAGAAAAAGAGAGAAAAAGAGAGAGAGAGAAAAAGAGAGAGAGAGAAAAAGAGAGAGAGAAATAGAGAGAGAGAGAAATAGAGAGAGAGAGAAATAGAGAGAGAGAGAAAGAGAATTTTTTGTCAGCCGCCAGATCGGGATTTAGAGTTAAATTTACTGCAAAGGCGATTCTTCTGGGCATGCGCAGTGTAAAGTGCGGATCCGGCCAGCCAGAAAAACGTAGCATTGTCCGTCCAGTCTTGTCAGCGGACGCCAAAATCTTGGCGGATCCGCCAAAAACCGGATACAACGGATGGCCATCCGTCAAGATCCGCCGGTAATGCAAGTCTATGGGGAAAAAAACGGATCCGCCAAGAAAAATGGCGGATCTGTTTTTTTGCAAAACTGCGGATCTTGACTGATGGAGACAAACGGAAGTGTGAAACAGGCCTTAGAGGGAGGAAACATTACTCGATGAGTTTAGGACAGAGAGAGAGGACATGGCGTTAGAGACAACAAATCCACAATCACTGGTATTTTGTAGTAAAGTGGGCGTGATGTCAGGAGACGATTTCTATAACTGAGTGTCATTAGCATGCATAGAGAGGAAACTGAAAACCGAATCTGATGATGATTTAACCAATAGGGGCAGTGTATAAAGAGGAGAAGGGGGCCTAGGACGGAACCCTGAGGAACCCCAACAGTAAGCGAAACAGATACCAATTCCCTGATGAAATAGGTTAAATATTTTAGTTAGGTGGGTGGTGACAGCTGGGAAGAGGGACTGGAGGAGGCGAGAGGAAATGGGGTCAGCAGTGCAGATAGTAGGGAGAGAAGTGAGGAGTCTGGCAACTTATTCTGCAACCAGCACAAAGACGGAAAGTGAGCTTGAGGTGCTGGAGAGAAGACCATCCATGCTATTGTTTGGGATAAAATTTCTTGTAGGATATGGTCAATTTTTTCTTTGAAATACATGGCCAGAATGTCAGCACTTAGGTTGGTATTAGGGGCCTGCACTTTAGGACTGAGGCAAGAGTGGAAACCGACAAAAACTTGGGATTGTTGGACAGCGAGGCAACGAGGGCGGTGAAGGAGGCTTGGAGAGGTGAACAACAGAAGAGTTGTATGTTCTGAGCATAAACTTGTAATGGATGACGAAATGACACAAGAGATTTTTGTCAGATATTTATCACACTGCTGCAGAAAATGTGTTTGCCATTGTCTGGGATGGGTTTCTGCATACTGGGAGTGCAGCTACATCAAAGGCTCTCTCCAGTATCATATGAGAGCACCAAATCAAGGTTGGGACATGAGAGCAGAGATTGGGGCCAATGATGACTAAACTCTTCATACACTTCTGCGTATTGATGGCACATAGATTTCTAGATGTGTGATATGTGGGGGTGTCATTGGTGGAGAAACAAATTTTCATAGAGAAGGATATAGGTTGTGGTCAGAGAGCAGGAGAGAAGACTTTGTATCATCATGCACTGGGCAGAGCCGGGAGAAGACCAGGTCCACTGTATTCCTGTCTTCATGTATAGAACAGTTAGTAAGCTATGAAAGCCTGAGAGAGGAGGTTAGAGATAAAAGATGAGTGGCAGATGGGGAGATTATGTATATGGGGATGTTAAAGTTCCCCATGATGAGAGTTGGAATGTCACAGTATAGAAAATGCAGAAGGGTGGAAAAGTGATCAAAGAAGTGGTGGAATGGGTCCAGAAGGTGGTACGCAACCACCATTCTCAGGGACACGAATTGGAAAAGTTTGATGGTGCGGACCTCAAAATAGGAGAACATAACTGAGTGTACAGGGGGAAGGATGATCTGAAAAGCACATTTTGAGGAAACTAGCAAACTAACACCTCCTTGTCTGTTTGCCGATCTGGGGGTTTGAGAAAAATGTAGGCCACCATACGAGAAAGCAGTGGCGGAGTCCAATTATGGAATCCAGATGGTTAAGGGAACTCTGAAATGAAGTGGTGGATGTAGGGGAGTGTGTTCCCCACTGACCGAGAGTTCAAGAGGGCAAAGGAGACAGAGAAGGTACGCACTGATTGCTAATGAAATTAGCAGAGTTTTGTGTGCAGCAGATAAGGAGTTAACTTTAGGCATACAGGAAGCTGTTGAATTTGGGTCAAGAGGCCTTAAATCAGTCCATGCATCACAGATAATACTCAGACATCTGAATTTGGCCATAGTTGGGGGTCCCAGAGGCCTGATTCTCACTGATAATAAAGTGAGTCGAGGTATATAACATCACTTTATTAGATAAAAAAAACCCTTTAATTACATACGAAGAAATATATTTAGATTAATAGATACAAATAATGAAATAATGAAAATGAAAGGAAATATACAACATTCGCCATTTATGAACCATATAACTGATCTCAGCAGCAGGTAGAAAGGACAATGATGAGCTACCAACCAAGCTAGATGGATAGAAATTGAGAATAATCTTTCAAACAGTATAATGCAACCATTGAGAAATGGATTTTCAATATAAGTACATCAGTCTCATCAGGTATAATTTTATGTAATAATAAAAAATGTATCATAGCGACAGAACCGCTTAAAGATGTCTCACTCAAAACTGGACCTTGGATAATGAAGGAAAAAATAGAGTTATAAAGTTTCATGCAGTGTAAAGAATCAAAGGCCAATAAAGATATTCTGAAAAAACCACAGTCCGGGAATGAAAAAAAAAAAAAAAAAAAAAATCAGTGGCATCCCATGCATGTGCACTGTATGCAGCTGAAGCTAAAGCCATGGCTCCACATTTCACTTTGCATTTGGCGCTAGGACTCCATAGGAAACCAGGATTGTCCCCTTCAGTCTTTACGCGTAGCTTGCACTACTTTATAATTTTACTTTTCTTCTTTAACCCCTTTACCCCCAAGGGTGGTTTGCACGTTAATGCCCGGGCCAATTTTTACAATTCTGACCACTGTCCCTTTATGAGGTAATAACTCTGGAACGCTTCCATGGATCCCGGTGATTCTGACATTGTTTTCTCGTGACATATTGTACTTCATGTTAGTGGTAAAATTTCATTCATATAACTTGCGTTTATTTGTGGAAAAAATGGAAATTTGGCGAAAATTTTGAAAATTTCACAATTTTCCAACTTTGAATTTTTATGCTCTTAAATCACAGAGATACGGCACTCAAAAAACTTAATAAGTAACATTTCCCACATGTTTACTTTACATCAGCACAATTTGGGAACCAAAATGTTTTTTTGTTAGGAAGTTATAAGGGTTAAAAGTTGACCAGCGATTTCTCATTTTTACATTTTATTTTTACGGACCACATCACATTTGAAGCCACTTTGAGGGGTCTATATGATAGAAGTGACACCATTCTAAAAACGGCACCCATCAAGGTGCTCAAAACCAGATTCAAGAAGTTTGTTAACCCTTCAGGTGCTTCACAAGAATTTTTTGAATGTTTAAAAAAAAAAAAAAAAAATGAACATTTAACTTTTCTTCACAAAAAAAAAATTACTTCAGGTTCATGGGGGAGGGCGGTGCCCAGACGCTACAGAGACATGATTGACGGCGGGGAGGCGGCTGCTTCAGGGGGAGACTCAATACCGGTATGAGGATCTATTTATAAAAGTTAATATTTCAGTGTTACTGGGGGTCAGAAACGGAAGAGCCACCTCCACAGAATGCAGCCTTAGTGCTGCTGAAGGTGGCTCTTTTAGTTAAAAACGCCCTGGGGGGGTGACAGGTTCCCTTTACAGAGGATCTGTCACCAGGTCGAAAGAGGCCAGGTTTGTCCTTGTTATACAGTTGTTATGAGCTTGTTTGTATTTTTTCTTTGTTCTTTTTATATTATGATCATTTTTATTGTATTTGCTAAGGGGGTGTGGCTCACAGGGTCACAATGCAGAGTGACCCAAACACACGCCCTAGAGGAGTTTTGCCTGTGTGCGCCGCCCCATCGTAAAGACCATAATAAAAATTAAAACTAAATAAAAAGGTCAATATGCCTGGAAATATATGCGGATTTAAAAAAAATAAATAAAAAAATGTAATACTCGGAGGTAATAAGAGAAAAAAACTGACCTAATGGCAGGTGTTCTCTAGGGCACTGGGAGTATGGCTAGGTACCAATAATGTTTTTGTTTCCATAGAAATGGATAATTGGTAATCACAAATCACGAGTGCCTATAAATATTTGGACACAATGCTCTGCACCCTTTATTATACTGTGATTAGCGCTAATTGACGAGCTATTGAAATATTTCAGGATTCTGAATTCTCCTTTTTTTCTTTCTTCTCTGAAGCCGTTACTCACCCGGTAGGAGCAGCTGAAGCTACGTGTTAGCGGTTCAGTAAGAAGGTTATATAAGAAGCCCATTTACCAGGCTACGCTAAAGTAACATAAACAAACTAAGGAAAATGTGCTCCAAACCGGAGCGGCCAATGCCAAAATCAACAACGTCACGGCACGTTCACACCGACAGATGATGCCAGAAAAACAGACCTCACACACATCCCTGATGCCCACAGGGTAATCCTGTTCTAAATCCTTTAAAATGATTGTTGGGTAAAGGAGTGGCCGGTAAGAAATACTGTTGAGATACTATAACAGGATGAGACTGGAACGGATTGAGAAATACCCATCACGTACACAAACTGGGAAGCGCAGACTCCTGATCTGTTGTAATAACAACCTAAGTGAGTGGCGTACATCCACTTGGCATAAACCGAGCTAAAACAAATGCCAGGGCATTATTTTATTTTAAATTCCGTTTGGTTACACGGCTTATAAAACTAAAGTATGTATCCGGAAGTGTCAAGTGATGGGTCAATGGCGCTGATCATAACGAGAAATGAGTCATGACTCTAAACACAAGGTTTTTGCCAAAGTAGGGAGAAGATCACAAATCCTAAAAGGGTCCGGACTCCAACTAGTGGCTGCTGGGGCCATTCATTCTGATTGTGGGAAAATGTACACTCGCTGGTGTCCTGATGGTGGACAGTGGCTGGGAATACAAAGCAGAGAAGACCACTGCCGTATGGATCCGTACTTGACCGACATCACATTCACAAGTTCAGTTTTGGAAATCCTCTCTCATAGATTTTGGGACCCAACTCCTGCTTAGTAACAGTGTAGAAATGTCTTCCATCTGTTCATAGGTTTTCTTTAGAGGTGATCCGATAGCTGCTACTGCACAGGTGACGCCATCTTGGGTGACCAGTGAGAAGCCATACTGGTGAATACCTAATCAGAGCACCACATGAAGACCCCCCACAGGCCACCCCGGGGCACGAGCAGATCATTAACTTAAAACTGAAAATAAATATTAAACAACAACCACAAGACGGATTTCATCACCAAGTATCATTGTAATCAGTATAACGGCGCCGACCTGACACTGTCTGTAGGTTACTGAGCACAATCCTGCTGACAGGGGCCCTTTAACATGTGAATGCCTGGCATATTTAAATCTAGGCAATATCCAATGTGTTTGGACACATTGCTGCACGGTAAAAATTGAGGGAAAAGATAAAAATTACTCCATTGTTTAATTAATGCACGCATACACAAGCTATTCTCCATCGGCTATGTTCACCGGACAGAACCAAATCTAAATATGGGGTTGAATAATACCTATGAGTAGCGGAGCAGGACGGAGGAGGCGCACACATGGCTGCTTTCATGATGTTTTCCTTATCAGTTGTGATCAACATTGCTGAACTGGATCAGAGAATAAAGGATTATAACGCGATGGCTATAAATCAAATTTATCGTAGGCATACTGGACATGGAAACATTAATTACACATTATTATAGGGTCATCATTACAAAGAAAGTTGTATTTTTTTATTACAAAGGAAAACTATTATTTTCTTAAGGGCTTGAAAAGCAGCATTTAAAATGCCAGAGTTTTTGTTTTTTGTTTTTTTTATTAGTAACATATGGAATATTTTGTATTACTGTTTTTAGTGTCATCTTCAACATGGATTTTTCCCTGGTGTTATTGATAGTCAATATAGAAGTCTGCAGGGAAAACTCCAGAAAATGCAGCTGCTGATTTGCTATAGTGCTTATATGACGGCCCGCAGCGACAGGAGAGCCGTGGGGACCCATCACCGACAACACTGGAACGGCACCAATGTGAGATGTGAATACAAGATTTTCTAATTTTGTACAAAGAACTCATGCATTTAAGAAGGGATTGTCGAAGTGAGGCCACGTTCTCATGTTCAGTATTTGGTTAATATTTTACATCAGTATTTCCTCTTTGAAGTGACAATTTGCATATTTCCCAGAGGATCACTGTGTCTTAAAAGTATCCTCACCTTGGCATGTCAGACTTGACATGTCACTCTCTGCAAGGAGAGACGTTACCCCTTGGATTCTAATCAGATGCCTCTCACCCAAACAAACTAGATCTCACACTTTGCACTGATGATGGGCAGCACCTCAAAACAGTATCTGCAAATTCAGATTTAGTCTTTTTTCCTAAGTCATATGACAAGGTTCGTTAGAGGGTCGACTGTTATGATGAGTCACCGAAGGAGGAAAAAAAACAAAATACTAGCTAAGTCCAGAAAAAAACAGAGAGGTTGGCAGCTATCGGATTGCAGACCCCTGAACCTATCCACAACAACTAGCAGTAGCCGTGGGGGGTTCCTACGATGCCCTAGACCCCTCGATCACAGCCGGAGAACTACATAGCCTAAAGACAGAAAGGGGAAAAACTAAACTGCCCCAGAGCAGACCCCAAAGCAATAGGCAGCCCCCAACATATAATGACGGTGAAGCAAGATGAAAACACTAACAGATAGAAAGATAGGTTGAGCAAATGATGGGGCCCAAGCTAACTAAATAGGACAGGATAGGAAAGCTGCTGTCTGCCATCCGCAAAAACCCTATCCAAAATGTGCCAACCGACTGATAGGAAAAACAGGCCCTGAAGTCGCTAGGCTTCAAAAGACTATATCAGCACTCATGTATATTCTGAAGACAGAGCAAAAGATCAACAGATCAGAGACAAAAATGGAATTCAGCTCACCCCCGGCCGGGGATGTCAGAACTCCCAAAAAACAAGGCAAAACAAAAACAAAACTGAAGTGTACAAAGCAGAGCAGAAAAACTTAGCTTTGAGACGCAGGAATCAGACTGGTCTCCAAGAATCCAGCAGGATCACCAGCAAGGCAGAAGGGCGTCGGCTGCCTTATATCCAGTCCTCAATTCCAGCCACCCAGTCATCATCTAGCTGCCCAGGTGTTTGGTAATCAGCCTCACTACCTTCCTTCACCAGAGGAGGGAGTTCATCAGACCTCAATGGTGAAGGGAAAAATGAACTCACAACAGTCGACATTGACTTTTAGGATTCATAGTTAAGAAAGCGGACAGGCACTGACCGTACCGTGCAAAATAATCTTTTATTGTGGCATCATCATACCAACAGCAGGCAGATAAAACAATGGAGCAGAATACAGACGACGATCGTTTCGCGCTACATAGCGCTTCTACAGGTCATGACCAAACACTGATTGTGTGAGCGTTCAAGGGAGAGTTGGATATTCTGCATTCATTGGGGTCCATGAGCTTCACGCTACACCACTGCCAGAAAGGTCATGCCCCATGACGTGTGCCAGTTTTGTACGCTGTGTGGAAGTCATCATCAACCATCATTACCAGACTGTTAATCTGCGCCGGATACAGATTAAATGAGACAGGTAACCACATCAATAACCCTGAACAATCACTGGCAACCTGACCAGAAAGCAAAGACAATCCTACTCCAATCTCTGGCAGTAAAAATAGCTCAAACAGATTTTGGGCAGAGCGCCAGCCTGAACTATAGCAACCTGAAATGATCAGGATGAGCAAAAAAGGCCAACGAGTGCTGAGCGCCATGTGGTGCTGGCAGAAATCACTGGTATATAGGGGCGCAGCTGGAGCATAACCGGCTTAGGCCGCATTCACACGTTCAGTTTTTAGTGAATTTTTACCTCAGGATTTGAAAGCCAAACCCAGGAGTGGGTGATAAATCCAGAAGTGGTGACGTGCTTGTATTATACTTTTCCTCTGAGTGTTCCACTCCTGGTTTTGGCTTATGTTCAATAAACGCTGTGGGTTGGACGCTGCGTACTTGCGCAGCGGCCAGATGTTACAACATAGTGGATGGGATTTCAAGAAATCCCATGCCCATTAAGTGTGCACAGACGCCCGCGGCTCACCCGTGGAGACGGGCATGCGGTGCATCTTCTCAGACCGCAGCATCTCTATTTATCTTGCGGAGACGCTCAGTCCAATGTTTAGGACGCGGTGATTCCACACGGTTCAATGAACACATGCAGAAGCACCTACGTTCAATAGCCGGCATTGGACATGTACTGCATCCAAAGCGCTGTCAATTCCTGACCATGTGCACATACCCTTACAAATACTGAGGTAAAATACTGTCCAAATGCTGAGCGTGTGCATGTGGCCTGTGGTGTAGTGTCCACTAGGGGGCACTGTGTGGGTGTCCCAGGACGGGTGTACAGGCATATCCAGTGTGGTAATAGGAGTAGGATGCTAGATGACCGTTATGTATCCCAAGGTGGGTGGCCTTGGGCTAAAGCCTTGATTATGTGTTGATCAGCAGAGGTATTGCTGATGTTTGTTACAGTGTGTCAGGGAAGCCTGCTGGTGGTTGGTGAGACAGGTGGGACCAGCCACCTACAAACCCACCCAGGGGCGCGTGTCTAAAAAACGCCCATAGGAAACTGTATGTTTGTGAATGGTTGTAGGACCTGCGATGAGGTCATAGACATGTGATCCGGTGGGCGTGGCTACGGACCATATAAGGTGACCAGGGTAGGTCACATGAGTGAATGCCTAGACCCGCTTGGTCCATATGGAAGGTCTCGTGAGGCCGACTGCTGGAAGATGTGGCTGCCTTCCAGAACAGCACGTGTGGACGCTGTCTATACTGGCTACGTGTGTCTGACAGTTCCCTGGAGGGAGAAGACATCTGCAGTGAGAAGCAGCTAAGAGGTAACCCGGACACGGGGAGTGTAACCGAGAGACTGTATAGCCTATTGGCTGGATGAAGCACAGCCTGTGTGACCAGAGGGCTAAGGGGAGCAGAGCTCCACGGTGAAGATACCCTGCTGTCTGCTATAAGACTGTTGCTTGCTGCTTTGGTTTATGATGCCTAATAAACCGCATGGACTATGTTGATGTTATATGAAAAACCCGTGCCGGACCTGGTTATTTGGCTGCAAAGCGAGTATCCCCAACCTGAGTAACAAGCGCTACCTTACAGGTCTTAAAAAGGACCTGTTACCTGGTCTAATGCAGACATTTTTGCTCGTCTATTATTTGCGCTTCTCCCCTGAATATTTATTTATTAAAAAAAAAAAAAATATCCAGCATACGGTCCCACAACCAAGGGTCTTTTTATTTTGTGTGCACATAATCTGCTAATTTTTATGGTCTTTACAAAGGGACATTGCTCATAGGAGGCTGCTTTGCATAATTACCCTGTGAGCAACACACTGGAAAAAAAAAATTAGCATATTGGGGACATCAATTACAAAAAGACCATTTCTATGAAACGATATGGTGGATTTAGAGGGGGGCTGTCCCTATGCAAGTAAGGCTCTGTCCACAGTTTGTTTTAGCCAGGCAAAGAGATATACACTGCTCAAAATAATAAAGGGAACACTTAAACAATGTAATGTAACTCCACGTCAATCACACTTCTGTGAAATCAACCTGTCCAGTTATGAATTAACACCAATTGTGAATCAATTTCTCCTGCTGTTGTGCAAATAGAACAGACAACCGGTAGAAATGAGCAATTAGCAAGACAATCTCTATAAAAGGAGTGGTTCTGCAGGGGGTGACCACAGGCCATTTCTCTGTTCTCATCCTTTTTTGGCTGTTTTGGTCACTTATACATTTTGTCATTGCTCTCACCTCTAGAGGTACAGTAGCAAGTGGCGGTGTCTACAGCCCACAGAAGTTGTTCAGGTAGTGCAGCTCATGTAGGATGGCATACCAATGCGAGCTGTGGCAAGAAGGGTAGCTGTGTCTGTCAGAACAATGTCCAGAGCATGGAGCAGATACCAGAAGACAAGACAGTACAACAGGAGACATGGAGGGGGCCGTAGAAGGGCAACAACCCAGCAGCAGAACCACTACCTCCTCCTCTGTGCAAGGAGGAACAGTGCCAGGGCCCTGCAAAATAACCTCCAGCAGGTTACTAACATCCATGAGTCTGCTCAAACTGTCAGAAACACACTCCATGAGGGTGGTATGAGGGCCAGACATCCACAAGTGGGTGTTGCGCTTACAGCTCAACAACGTGCAGGGCGATTGGCAGATTTAACATTGCAACCCTGTACTCTTCCCGAATGAGAGCAGGTTCACACTGAGCACATGTGACAGTTATGACACACCCTGGAGACGCCGTGGAGAACGTTCTGCTGCCTGCAACATCCTCCAGCATGACTGGTTTGGCAACTGTTCAGTAATGGTGTGGGGAGACATTTCTTTGTAGGGACACACAGCCGTCCACATGCTAGTCTGAAGTACCCTGACTGCCATTCGGTACGAGAATGAGATCCTCAGACCCATTTTTAGACCATATGCAGGTGCAGCAGGCCCTGGTTCCTTCTGAAGCATGACAATGCTAGTTCTCATGTAGCTGAAATGTGTCAGCAGTTCCTGCATTATGAAGGTATTGATGCTTTGGGCTGGCCTGCCCGTCCCCCAGACCAGATTCAGCACATCATGTCTTGTTCCATCCATCAACCCCATGTGCACCACAGACTGTCCAGGAATTGACTGATGCTTTAATACAGGTCTGGGAGGAGATCCCTCAGGAGAACATCCGCCACCTCATCAGGAACATGCCCAGGCGTTGTAGGGGAGGTCATTCAGGCACGTGGAGGCCACACACTACTGCGCATCATTTCCTTGTCTTGAGGCATTTCTATTGAAGTTGGATCAGCCTGTAATTTGATTTTCCACTTTGATTTTGAGTATCATTCCAAATCCAGACCTCAATGGGATATTAATTTTGATTTATATTGATCATTTTCATATTTTATTCTTCTCAACGCATGCCACTATGTAAAGAATAAAGCTTTACAACTGCAATATTTAATTCAGTGATATCTAAGATGTGGCATTTTAGTGTTTTCTTTATTTTCTTTTGAGCAGTGCATTTTCTGATGCACACCACAGATCCACAGATGCACGCCAACGTATAAACCTACTGGTGTCTGATGGCCAATAACTTCCATTGCAAAAAAAAGTACAAGGTATACATTTTGTTACTGTCTTTAGGATAGTAAACTATACTCTTAAGGCCGGGATCACACAAGCGAGGAATATGGCCGAGTCTCGCATGTTAATTCCCGGCATTGCCGCCGGCACTCAGGAGCGGAGCTTGAGGCTCCATGTATTGCTATGCGGCCGCACGCTCCGATCCAAGTGCCGGGTATTAACATGTGAGACTCGGCTGTATTCCTCGCATGTGTGATCTTGGCCTAATAGATGTAGTTCCTGCAACAGCTCCATTTCTCTTCTACAAGAACATTTAGTGGAGACTGTCGAACTACAAAACCATAAACACAATACAGGTTGCCAAAAATGGCAGCTTGCATTCTGCGGAGAGCCAATCGGAAATTTGATTTAGGCCTCAGATGTACATTTTAGTAATGAATAACTCCACCAGATCTGGAGAAGACGAAAGAACTGTGCAAAAAATGGGAGTTGGGCTGAGGCTACAGGGAGATGTTGGCCTGGACACCGGTCACGTGACCAAATTTCAATAGGTGTCGTTGCTATATAGCAGAGTAATAAAAGTGAATGGGGTCACAATGTAACCTCGAGGGTACTAGAACAAGCAAGTCACAAAAAATATGAGTTTGAACTTCTTGCGATTTGATTGTCGTGGTCAACGGAACCTCAGGGTTGCAATGAGACCCCATTCACTTGTACTGTGATATAGCAGAGATACCTAGCATAGTTTGATCAGGCAACAGGTGTCACAGGCAAAGCATGATAGCAAGGCATGTTCATCAGGAGAACCATACATCCAGAGCATGAATTAACCACCTAAATTAAAGGGGTTGTCTTATCTTCGTAATTACGGTAGTTAAAATTGCGAAGGGTGTGTAAAAAGAAAAAAAAAAAAAAAAGAGCAACTTTGGAATTCACTTTTGATTTAAAAAAAAAAATCCTTTCATTACACAAGAACAGAGGGATTTTTAATTTCATAGTTTTGCAGCTTAATGAATAGGGTACTTGCCACCGCTGCGGTGGACGGTTTCCTAGGCAAAGACCGTATGCTTGCAAGCTTTTTGTTAAACAGTTTGCAAGCGCGGCTCCAAAGTTGACCGAATTCGGTAAGCATCGGCGCTCTTGCACTTCTCCAAATCTGCAAAAGTGAAGTTGCCTCTAATAGCAGCATTGGAAAGCGTGCCGTACAGACCATGACACCATGTCTAACCTGTCAATCAGGAGCGCACCACCCACGGCAAACAGGTAGCAAAGAAGCAGTGAGCCCTTGATGAACAAATGTGAGACAACCCCCTTAACAAAAAGGAAAAGTTATACTTATAAGTTAAAGGGGTTATCCAGGACTATTTCATTTTTTTTTTACTATGTGCCCAAGAACATACAGGCAGGTAAGTGTTAACTACTGCCTGCTGTGTTCAGCGCCAATCTCTGCCGACACAGAGCGGTCACTGACCGCTCCTGCCAGCATTTCGGCGGCTTTTGCGGACATTATGTCGACAGAGGAGTGGCATTTTTTCCGCTCTGCTCTGTTGAATGGGTCTGATTGCCTAACTGCAGGGGGCCGGCTGTCAATCTGCATGAAATCAGCAGCAACGCTGCATTGACAGAGCAGCCCGGAACGTGGAGCAGCTGAATCACCAGCAGGAGCGGTCAGTGACGGCTCTGAGCCAACACCGGGTAGATGCCTCTGTCGGGAACTACCTGTTTTTTTTTACTATGGACCTAAAAACTAATCCTCATGAACAACCCCTTTTAAACAGGGAAAAACTCTTTTAGGCCTCATTTCCATTTACCCAACTGTCTGGTGGTTTTGGTAACCCCACATATTTCTAGGATCTCTCCCAGTCACCCGGTGCATTAGTTTTGATGCTGGACTGGTGCAAGAGACAGGAAAAAAAAAATGAGCGTGCTTAGATGATGGAGGAGGAGGAGCAGCGCATAAAGGGTTGTCAGTTGTGCATGGGTCGGTCATAAAACAAGTGGCTGCACACCACTGATAGATGGAGACCCTGGATTCGGTGGAGCCTTACATGCAGGTTTTCTAGCCAAAGCCAAAAGTGGATTTAAAAGGATTGAGAACTAGAAAGGGGAAAACAGATATGTCACCGTCCTGCTGGATTCACTCCTGGCTGTGGCTCAATAAACCCCCAAGTGTGACACCAGCCTTCGAGGGGTTAGCCACCTTTGGGAATGTTTTTTCCCCCCTAAATGCATGCATTTGGTGCTTAAAAGAAAGAAAAAAATAAAAATTTGCACATGGGTTTCATTATAAATTTTGTGTAATTTACCTTCTATAGTCTGTGTTTTGCATTGTCTATTGCTGGCTGTAGAATAAGGGAACTGAGAATCTGTCAGTGAGCTTATTCAGATTCAAAAACAGGAGAGATTGCAACTTTTGTCTTTTTCGGAGGTCCGCTCAGCTGATTAACGGCCTAAACCCATAACAATATCAGTGAAGCAAACATCCCGTAAAAGACAAACTGCGCAACATTTTTTAAAGAACCCAAAGCGCAATAAGTTTAAGTACAAAGCGCGGGTAAATTAACTCAGGGGACACTTTTCACACTCGCACATGAGGAGTTTTTCTAAAGTTTATTTTCAATGCTGGCACCGTAAACCACAATATTCAGACAAAATTCATTTTTTTTTCCCCTTGTGATTTTTCAAAACTGTGGTAAAAGCAACAAAACCTTATTTATTTTTAAGAAAAATGCAAAAAAAAAAAAGTGAACACAATGTGTGAACACGGCCAAGATCAGGGTCTCTATCACATGTGAGGATTCCATTACGCAATAAACTAGGCATAAAGGCTAAAATTTGGGGTTATCCACTTCTGAACCGGTCCATAGTCTGCACCGCGTCCCCCACCGGTCACCTGTCATTAGTATCCAGAGGGGGCGTCACATGACTGCTGCAGCCAATCAATGATCACACCGATTGGCTGCAGCCTTCACGATCCATCCGGGCAGTCTGTTACGTAGTGGACGAGCCCTCTAAGGCTATGTGCACACGCTGCGGTTCTGCAGACAGTGTACAGTAGCATGTTATCCTATGGGATTTACAATTTTCTGTGCACATGCTGCAGATTTTTAACTGCGGAAAAGCTGCGGTTTTGAATCCGCAGAAAGAAATGACATGTGACTTATTTTCTGCGGATTCCGCTGCGGTTTACCACCTATTTCATTGTCCAGGTGGCAAACCGCAGGAGAAAACTGCAGGCCAATCCGCAGCGTGTGCACATAGCCTGAGACACCGTGGCCTGCGTATTTCTCCCAGCACAGGGGATGGCTCCATGCTGGAAAAAATGGGCTTCTGAGCTTTAATTCCCAGAGATCAGCAACAGCTCTGGAGTTCGGACCCGCAAATACTGTGCTACAATGGCAAGTCCTGCTGATACAGAACATGACATGGTGGGAATGCCGCTTTAAAGCTCACGTGACCACGGGAGGGGACCACGCACTGATAGTAAAGCAAGAAATTATCTGAGACTGAAGTACAAGCAGAAAATAAGGAGACGACTCCCCCATAGAGCAGAGAGTGGGCCCCGCAGCTGCTCCACAGGCAGGAAGCTCTAGGGAGCCAATGACGCTTCTCTACTGGACACCCAAGTCACGTGGTACAGATCATGGCGGCGGCACGAACAGTGCACGTGACCCGCCACTGCTGCTTCCAGTACACACTGTGCAAAAAAAACACCGCACCGAGCCGTGCACAACCGCATCCGCCGCACACATACCTCTCCTCACACACCAGCTGGCACGCACGACTTCCGGTGGATGCCGGATTGCCGGTCACGTGGAGGAACAGGAAGAGGCGGGGCCTACAGACTGCACTGAGCCGCTGACAGTGCAGACTGTGGAGTGCAGTCAGTCAGTGCACTGTAGTGATGGGCAGTCCGGCTCTTTTTGGGGATCTGGCTCAGTGCTCACTCGGCTCCGCTCACCAAAAAGAGCCGGCTCTTTTTGGCTCAAAAAGCGGCTCTTCTTGGAAAAAGTGCTACTTTTCCCACTGTTATCACTCCAGTCTCTTCACTATAAAGCCTGGGCCTCATTATACAGCTGTACAGGGGTCTAGTGAAGGCTTTTTAGCCATTTCCTCAGAGTGTAAGCTCCTGGGATCAGGCCCTCACTCCTGTCCGTGTCGCTGATTTGTGTTCTCTAATATCTGATATTTGTCCATGTGTTCTACATTAGTCAGTGCGGTGACATCTGCCGCCACTGATTACTCTAAAGGGTAAGTAGCGACCCCCGTCCCCAGCGATGTCGCTGGTGAGATCTGCCTGTGTGGCAGCTTACTAGCGACCACTTAGTGATGCACCAGCAATCCTGACCGGGTCATATCGCTGGTCGGGATCGCTGGTGCATCGCTAAGTGTGACAGTACCTTAAGGCTATGTGCACACGTTGCAGATCCACAAGTGATGTCCAGTACAATGTTATTCTATGGGGAAAAAAACCGCTGTGCACATGCTGCGGAAAAATCCAAGCGGAAACGCAGCAGTTTATTTTCCGCAGCATGTCAATACTTTGTGCGGATTCCACAGCGTTTTTATACCCATTTCATTATAGGAATCCGCAGGTGTAAAAACGCAGGCGAAATCCACAGTAAATCCACATAAAAACCTCACGGATTTAGACCTGCGGATTCTGCCAAGAGATGTAGATTCCACACAGCAACCCGCAACGTGTGCACATACCCTTATAAGTAAATCCTTGGAGACATGTTCCAGGTTATAACAGAGTAAGGCTGTGTGCCCACGTAGTGCTTAAATCCAGACACTGAAAACCGGACCCCTTCCCAGAAATCGTGCGTTTTTTCCCCCCGCACGATTTTACCGCGATTTTCGCGTGCGATATTCAAGCACTTTCCATGCGATTTGATGCAGCGCTTGGAAACTGATTGACAGGTTGGTCATGTTGTGGATGGATTTACTTTTGATTTGGGTAGATTTACCCCTGTGCATACTGTGACCTGTCCTAATTAGACAGAGTCTTATTGAGCGCTCAAAGAAGGAAAGACGCCAGACTTGGTTGGCAACAATACCTCTCAGCAAAACTCTGGAAGTTTATTGAATATACTTGGTTTTATCAGTTGCTCAGAAAGGAGTGGTTACTCATTAACATAAAGGCTTTACTTCTTAGCTAATTGGTCAGTTTTAATGCATAAACATATATGGGCGTCGACCTAAGGTGACTTAAGCGTCAGATGATATACTGCTCTTTGTCTTACAATGTCAGCAATGTTCTGATATCGGCTGGCACATCTGGCCTAAACTTCCTCTTTCTATGTCTGGGACAAATATCACAAGACAATGCTATCATAAGATACCATCTCCTCCCCAGACTCTCTCATGGGGGGGCAGTAGGTCATTTCCACCAACTAGTTACAAGGTTCAAACTGTGAATATGTATCTGTGTGCATATAAGAATATATAAGAGTACATGAGTATATAGCAGTATATGGAGTATATAGCCTATAGCAGGCAAGTGAGATCTATATGATATACATATACATATATATTTCCATAACAATCCCCCCTTAGATATCACTTGCGCTAAAACCCTGCTCCTGGCCCAAAGCGCTGCAACTCTTTTATGCTGCCAATGGACTGACATATGCCTAGTGCATACATCGTCCTCTGTAAAGACTTTTCGCAAATGGGCAGTCAGGAGATCTGTCCCTAAAGGGGGTGTGGTGAAATGTAATCAAAGTCTCTTAGTTAGCAGTCTATGCAGTCAGTGCATGTGTATTCTCCATCAGGTAGATAATTTATTCAGTCAGGGAGGTCATCCACAGCATCATTCCAGCTCAGGTGTATCTTCTGGTATGAAGGCCTTTTCCTGCAATGCAATGCGTGGATCCAGGCGGGGTTTCCCTCCAGGTCGGTGGAGTCAGCACTTGGTGAAGAGCCATAGGATCTGGGATCGAGTGTTTCTCTTTACAGACTTTCTCCACCTACACTCAGTCTCCTGACTTCAGGACGTGTATACCAGGCACCGAATCTGGACCTGGCAATGAGGGAGGAAAACTCGAGAATGGACATTAGCAAAATTCTTGATAAATTCAATTACACATGCAGACAAAGTATCATATTGCATAGTCAACTGCTAAGTAAAGAATACCCCTAAACTGGGTTTTTTTTACCCAAATAAAGTCTCATATTGGTGACAGCTTTCTCTGAGCCTATGGGAGTGTCTAATGCCAGGGTTTGTCTGTCTCTTGGGCAAATTTTTTAGCATGCTGCTCTTAAGTGTCCCACCTAGTTTATGGTGTGGGATGGTGAGTAGTGTGTAGGTCTACGTCTGACCCTACTGCTGATCAGATCCCTTGTGTAAGGTTTGCTGTGTATGCGGGTCCCTGATCACTTGCTATTGCTTCTGGAAACCCCATATCTGCACACTATTTTTGAGAGTAGCTTCTTTGCAGTAGTCTTCGCCGACTGGTTCCTTACTGGGAAGTCTTCAGGCCAGACGATGTGGGGGAACTTTTCTCGCTTGTCCGATGTTAAATTTGTCGATGGCCGAACAGCTGCTGGGAATCTTCACTGTTTAGGTGTGAGTTGAGTCCAATCAGGTCATTCATCTGTGTCTTCAATTCTGTGTGGGGGCCATGTGCCCATTGAACCACCGTAGGGTACACACTTTGAGATAGACTGGGTCTGTCTTGAGGTAGACGGTTTGAGGTAGACTAGGTCTGTCTTGAGGTAGATGTTTTGATGTAGACGGTTTCTTGGAGCCCAGTGCTTTTGGCCTTCAGCATCCAGCTCTCCTTCTACTCCTTCCGAGTCTGATCCTGTTACTTCTTGTACAGGTTTCAGGAAGTCATCTTGTCAGGTTTAGTGACTGGGTTGTGGTAATTGACATTCTCTGAGCTGATGGTGGGATTTTAGCTGAGGTTTCATCTCTGTCCGCGCCTCCCTCTGTATGAAGACTCGGGTTAGACTGTGTCAGAGGAGGACTTGGGACTCTTTGCATTGGTACAGGTCCAGCCGGTATTCTCCGGGGATGAGGGGGAAGGTCAAACTGTTGTAGCCTTGGGATGCCTTCGGACTCATGCAGCTCGTCTCGGGGAGTGTTGCCGTGGACTGCCAATCGTAGGACTGTGCTAGAGGAGAAGCTTCCCCACGAGAGGATGGTGGAGGACAATCTTCTGGAATGTTCTCCATCAAATACGTCCTTTCTGGTAAAGGTGGGCACCATTCTTCTGCCTCAGAATTCATATCCACATCAGAGTCTTCGTCCTGGAAGTGATTCAGCTTGTTGACTGGTGGAGGAGGAGGCAGCACTTCTGTCCAATTCAGAGATGGCATCTTCAATGGTTTTCCCATTGACTTTTGTTTGCCAGGTTTTCTCGTCTTCAGTCATCATGTAGTAGCCGTCCGGCTCTACGACCTCTCCCATTTTCCATATTGTCTTCCTCTGGCTGCTTCTTTGGCTGCCACGTCTGCTGTTGATGCTCCGTGTCTCTACTGTGTTCAGTTTTCCGTGTGCCTTGGCCTTCAGCACTGCCACCACTTTTAGTAGTTGAAGAGCGTCCAGCAGGTCTCTGATGGCTCCATGGTGCTTCACGGTCGATCCGCTTGCTGTGATAAAGTTTCTTGCAGCCCAGATGGGTCTGAAGTCAGGTGCCATGTCATGCGAGTACCTGGAAGTTTTTGTTCTTCGCAATCTGGCAGGTCTTTCGTCAGCTCTATCAGCTCCGCTTCTTGGGCTCTTGGGCTGACAACCTTCTGGACCATAGAATGTCTTGATTGCTGGTCGCTGCACATCCCGTGTGGAACTTTCCTTCATCATTTGCAAGGCTGGAGCCATGTACGGTATCTTGCAGATTTTTCATCTGAGGGTCCGTATCAGCATCCCCCCTTGGGAGTGGGAGTAGAGACAGGTAACGGCTGAGAGCACTGAAGAGTGGTGGAGAGCAGCCTTGTCAGGAGGGCGTGTGCTGCGGGTATTGCTTTCATGCAGGAGGGCCCCCCCTTGCAACTGGATCCAGGCCAGCTGAGAGGTAGTCTAGAGGCCTCTGGTTTCCCTCCGTTAGTCTGTTTTAAGCCTGCCCAGTAGCATGACCTTCTCCATCTTGTTCCTTCTTTTTCCGTTTTGGTCAGGACGGGATGGCTTCTCGTACTCAGTGAGGCCTAGAGTTGGCGCAGAGACTATGAAGTCTTTTGGTTTCCTGTACGAGATGAAGGTTGCAATGCATTGATGCAATTGTACAGAGGCTGCATTAAGCCTGGAGCACCAGGGATCTAAGTTCTGCAGTACGAGATTAGACTAAGGAAGGACTGCATCTTCGGAGTTGTTGAGGGAGCCATCTTCTCCGCGGCCCTCCGGTCATCTGTCAAGTGTTTTGTCTAGTGGGCGATACGGTGTCTTCAGGAACTTGCTTTTGACACCACTGGACTCTGTTTTTGCAGAACTTACGTTGCTGCTCCGTCAGGCAGTGTAGAGGAGGCATGGAAAACGCTGTGCGGGTAGCGGTGTCGATTTCTGCATGCTCCGCAATCCAGTTGGTGGGGACGGAGGGCAATGCTCTGGCGAGCTGTAAAAGGCTGTTCCGGGCCCTCTTGGGCCTCACTGTCCATTTGTTCCGCACCCCCCTTGTGCATTTTCAGGAACTGGTCGTCCAGGTGAGGGGGAACATTGAGGGAAGCTTCGGGCAGATCCATTGCCGTGTGCACCGTTGCTGTGGCTGGCACGTTTGTCAGCAGAGTGTGCAGATCTGGCACAACTGGGGTTTCAAACACGGTTGCTTCGCTCACAGTCCTCAGGTTATGCACCATTCAATCTGGTCTGGTTCTCCTTTCACAGTCTTCCTCTTGATTGAGAGAAGCTGGGACCGCATGATGATTCCCGTGGGTGAGGCGGCTCAATCTGTCCCTGCTCTTCACAGTGCCGTGAGCGACTCCCATCTTCTGGCACAGGACTGGCAGGAAACCAAACCGTTTGTTGGGGTCCTTATTTGTTGTCAGAGGTGACGTACAGCTGAGCTTTCTTGCTCTCACAGGGGGTCTCTTTGCTGGGGCATCTTCTTTACCAGCCAGCAGCAGCTCCTTTCACCCAGCTTGATTTCTGGTCAGCATCTTATTAACCAATTTGAGGAGCTGAGTGGCTGTCTTCTGGTCCAGGGCCTGGATTAACTTCAGGGAGCACCATCAGAATCTTGTCCAAGATGATCCTCTGGCGCTGGAGCCGGAAGCAGTGCAGCCATTCCACGAAGCGGGTGTGGTCCCTCTGGGTTGAGAGTTTTCCTGGCCCATGCCAAAGTTCTTAGGCCGTTTCTTGAACAGCAGTTCCACTTAGACCTCCAGCTGGTCAGAGTCAGTTTAGCTCTGGGTGATGAACTGCGGATGCTGGGCCTTCGGAGCGTCCGGGGTTTTAGACTTGAGTGACACCCGCACTGGCGCAACTTGAAGTCTCCCTTGGGTAGGCCTGCACCGGTTGTTCGAGCGAGGCTCTTGTAGGGCCACCAGCATGATTGATTCTTCTTGGGTCTGAGGTGGGGAAGTGGTCAAGGTCACATCTTCATGGGACACTTTGGTCACCTTCAGTTCCTGCAGTAGGTCTGCGCTCATCAGGTGGGGTGGGCAGGTCTCCACCGTAAACTGGAACAAGATGGAGTGTCCTGGCTGTGTCCACATGCTCAGGGGCTTGCAAGCTGGGGAACGTCTGTCTTGACCTTAAATCCCCATACAAGACACAGAGTGTTCTGATAGACTGGTGGGGTCGGGGATTTTCACTTCTGACTGCACCAGTGTCCACAAGGAAAGATATGACAGCCCCCAGTGATTTGAGGTATTGGGTCCGCTGATGTGGTTTCACATGTCAGGGGCGTGACGTCTGGCGGACCTGGCTTGCCTCTGTCCTATGGACAGGGTTCTTCATTGTCTTCTGTGTTTCTTTCTTGGCCTACTCCTCTGCGGGATGACCTGGGTTGCCGGGGTGCTGTGCACTGGTTCCGGAAATGGCCAAGGTTGCCACAGTTGAAACACCTGACAGGTCTTCTGTCTCTGCAGGGTGGTTGCTCCTCCACGTCGGTGGCCATCACGGGAGGGCCTGTCCTCCGTACTCCTGGGAGGGACTCAATTCTTCTGGCTACTGTAAGCAGGACATCTACTACTATTGTCCTGTACTCAGGCCTGGCCATTATCAGTAGTTTCTTCATTGGTTCTCTTAGTCCATGCACAAAGGCCTGTGCCAACATCTGTCCGTGTATCTGATCATGAATAGTGAAGCCTAAAATTTGGAATACTTGCCTCACTCTGCCATGAAACTCGTCTACAGACTCTGTCTCGGCTTGGCTCATGTTATGCTGGCTGAGTGCTTGTCTGGCGTTGGCCCACTCTCTAAGCTGTTCAATTAGCTTTGATCCTGGTTTCCAGGAATGCACATCTAATTCTGATGGAAGCTTGAGGTGTTCCTTTATGATTTTAGAATACTGAACACCTGACTAGGGGTGAAGGGCACATAGTGTAAGAGTTCTGGCTCTATCTGCCCCTGCCTACTATGCAGCATAATCTCCTCTTCATGTTCATCAGAGGAGGAACTGTGCCACTATGTGATTGTCTTTCTGTGTGTGTGTGTACTTCCCCCCCCCCCCCCTTGAGACTGGAGCTCCGTGTGGCACATAGGATCTTCAGTCTCAGAGTTAGCAGGTGCAGTGTCTGATGGCCCACACCTCCCTTCTGCTATCTGTTGTATCGGGAGGGCACCTGTGTTGTCATGTGTGGGGAGTGGTTCACTTTCTTCTCCCGGTGACATAACTGTCTCTTTAGAGAGAGTCCCCTGTGGAACTAGGGACACTCCATTGTCTGGATCTGGCACTGGGCCAGCGGGTGACGATGAACTGAGAGGTGGGTGAGAAAGAAGAAGAAGAAAAAAGAAAGGGTGGGGGAGATGGTGAAGACAAGGAGGAGGGAAAAAAAGGAGACGGGTGCAGTGGATGAGAGGTGGGCGTTGGTGATGAAGATGGAAAGGGAGGAGAGATAGGCGGAGGTGAAGAAGATAGAGGAGGGAGAGATGGTGAGGGAGGACGAGGTATGGGAGGAGAAATAGATGAGAGAGGGGAGGAGGTTGTGAAAATAGCGGAGATAGAGGGAGATGGGAGGGGGGAAGAGTGAGGAGGAGGGGGAAGAGTGAGGAGAGAGAGAAGGAGAGAGAAGAGAGTGAGGAGAGAGAAGATGGGGGGGCGGACTGCTCCCCCCCTGCCATCACGGAAGGCATTCTTCGACCTGTGGTCCTCCTCAGACGGCACAGATTACTATGAAAACACTTTTTCCTACACGTAAAACAAAAAAAAAACAATCCTGTCTTGTTCACACTATCTGCTAGCACCTACTGCGGTGTTAAATGCTCTGTCACTTTAAGAAATGCAGACTGCAATTGAGCTCAACTAGCTACTTCCCTTTTTTCCTTCCAATACATTATGCCATGCTAGAGCATACGGAGCTGCCCGTAGAAACCGACATGCTTAACTTTCTGAATAACACCTACTGTGTCTGTTCCAAAAACTTCAAAAAAGTGATTAAACCTTTTAACACCTTGCAACCCCTTTTAACCTGCTTAAAAGGGAACAAAAAGAAAACAAGAATATGGAAAATCAAAAATTGGCAAGATAAGGCTAGTTTCACACTTGCTTTTTTTTGCAGCGCGTTTTTCCCGCAAAAAAACGCATTGAAAAAACGCATACAAAAGCATACAACTGCTGCGTTTTTTTCAAGCATTTTTATGAGCATGCATGAAAAAAACGCAGCGTTTTTATGCGTTTGTATGCGTTTTTAGTGCGTTTTTACCGCGTTTGCGTTTTTTTCCAACATTAGGTGGCCCCTCACACTAACCCAAACCATGACTTTACTAACCCTAACCCTAACCCTTAACCCTAACCCTGACCCTAACCCTAACCCTGACCCTAACCCTTAACCAAACCATACTTAACCCTAACCCAAACCCTAAACCCTAACTAACCCTAACCCTGACCTTAACCCTGACAGTAACCCTAACCCTAACCCTGACCCTAACCCTGACCCTAACCCTAACCCTGACCCTAACCCTTAACCAAACCATACTTAACCCTAACCCAAACCCTAAACCCTAACTAACCCTAACCCTGACCTTAACCCTGACCCTAAACCTAACCCAACCCTGACCCTAACCCTAACCCTGACCCTAACCCTGACCCTGACCCTAACCCTTAACCAAACCATACTTAACCCTAACCCAAACCCTAAACCCTAACTAACCCTAACCCTGACCTTAACCCTGACCCTAACCCTAACCCTGACCCTAACCCTTAACCAAACCATACTTAACCCTAACCCAAACCCTAACTAACCTTAACCCTAACCCTAACCCTGACCCTAACCCTTAACCAAACCATACTTAACCCTAACCCAAACCGTAACTAACCTTAACCCTGACCCTAACCCTAACCCTGACCCTAACCCTTAACCAAACCATACTTAACCCTAACCCAAACCCTAACTAACCCTAACCCTGACCCTAACCCTTAACCAAACCATACTTAACCCTAACCCAAACCCTAACTAACCTTAACCCTAACCCTGACCCTAACCCTTAACCAAACCATACTTAACCCTAACCCTGACCCTAACCCTTAACCAAACCATACTTAACCCTAACCCTGACCCTAACCCTTAACCAAACCATACTTAACCCTAACCCCAACCCTAACCCTGACCCTAACCCTAAACCCCCTTAACTAACCCTAACTCTAACCCAAACCCCTAAATTCCATGGTTAACAAAAAAAAACGCATGTGCAAAAAAACGCATACATGAGCATGCCAGTGCGCACGTATGCGCATCCATAGGCTATAATGGCCATTTTTAGCGCAAAACGTGCGCATACGTGCGCATGCGCTTTTTTGCAGGGCCAAAAAATGCAACATGCTGCGTCTGGAAAATACAAACGCACACCCCAAAAAAACGCAGCGCATGAAAATCGCATACGTGCGCTTACCAGCGCGCAGGTATGCGCACCCATGTTAAATATAGGGGAAAAAACGCATGCGCACGTATGCGTTTTTTTCCAGCGCAAAAAAACGCAAATGTGAAACCAGCCTAACACAGGAATTACCAAAGCCGGTAAAAATTCAAAATTCTTTAACAAAAAAAAACTGGAAGAAAGAAGTGAAAACTAGAACTTAAAAAAAACTGATAAAATATGTCACAAAAAGTAGAAGAAAACTAAAAAAGGGAAAAATGATTTTTCTTTTTTTTCTTTTCCCTTAAAAAGATTTTTAAAGGATGAAACCCAAAAAAATTGATAAAATCAAAAAGTATATAGTATATAAAACTTTAAACCAACAATAAAAGGGTTAATGTAGAATGTAGGCACCCAACTTCCTCTTTTTTTTTTTTTTTTTTCCCCTTGCCCGAGTCTCTCAGTGACATGAAGAGGAAAAAACAAACAAACATTGATATGCTCAAAAAGACCCAGCTTTCCCGAAAATTCTCACACTGCAGTAACAAAAGCCTCTACCAAAAATGCAAAATAAAATATAAAATAGGGAAAAAGAGAGTCCAAAATATAACAATATGAAATATATATTTATCTCAGGGACCACACCCTGCAGGCAAAAGAGGAAGTTTACAATAAAAAAAAAGGCAAAACTCTTTCTGCTTCAGATCTTTGCGGAACCTGCAATAAATTCACATATAGACGTCCGGGGAGAGAGATCGAAAGCCCTTCTGTGACACGTCAAACAGCTGCTGACAACCGGTAACTGCCAATCACCCATGGCGCTTTGGTTCGCACCGGGATGTATCACCCTCCGTCTGCTGGGAGACGGGAGCCGTGATATCCCATTAGATTATCACCCCACCGTGTGCACCCGAGAACCGTGATAATCTCTCCAGTGATCAGTCTGTGATATCCCCCCAGTCTGCCGCATCCGCGTGTGTGCGGGGACTGTGACAGCCGAGGGATTCACCTGTGATGCCTCCCTTAAGCTGACACCTCCGTGTATGTGTGCAGGGACCGTGACAGCCGTGGGGTGGGATTCACCTGTGATACCTCCTTGAAGCTGACACCTCCGTGTGTGTGTGCGGGGACCGTGACAGCTTTTTCAGAGGAAACCACCTGTGATATCCCGTCTAAGTCAAAACCTCCGCATGGTGCGGGAACGTGATCTGACTTAGTCAGAGAGACTCAGTCTTGTTATCGGTGTCTCAGCAGCTACAAATCAAGTCACAGTCTCCACCAACTCTCTCACCCGAATCTCAGACACACAGGATCACAGTAGACACTTAGCTTATCCCAGGGTTTGGATTTTCTCGTGGACTTTTCAACACTACCTGGGTTTGGTGACCACACTGACCGGCTAGAGTTGCTGACCCGGACTGGGCACAGGGAACATTCAGGTAAGATAACTAGATTTTCTTACCTTACTTATGGAGTTGCGCAAATCTCCGTTCCCATGAGCCAAGACCTTGGCCGGCACCTCTGTCCTCTCCGGTCAGCAGGATCCCCGTGCGTTTTCGTCCACGGCCCCACGTTGGGCGCCACTTGTTGTGGATGGATTTACTTTTGATTTGGGTAGATTTACCCCTGTGCATACTGTGACCTGTCCTAATTAGACAGAGTCTTATTGAGCGCTCAAAGAAGGAAAGACGCCAGACTTGGTTGGCAGCAATACCTCCCAGCAAAACTCTGGAAGTTTATTGAATATACTTGGTTTTATCAATTGTACAGAAAAGGAGTGACTACTCATTAACATAGAGGCTTTACTTCTTAGCTAATTGGTCAGTTTTAATGCATAAACATATATGGGCGTCGACCTAAGGTGACTTAAGCGTCAGATGATATACTGCTCTTTGTCTTACAATGTCAGCAATGTTCTGATATCGGCTGGCACATCTGGCCTAAACTTCCTCTTTCTATGTCTGGGACAAATATCACAAGACAATGCTATCATAAGATACCATCTCCTCCCCAGACTCTCTCATGGGGGGGCAGTAGGTCATTTCCACCAACTAGTTACAAGGTTCAAACTGTGAATATGTATCTGTGTGCATATAAGAATATATAAGAGTACATGAGTATATAGCAGTATATGGAGTATATAGCCTATAGCAGGCAAGTGAGATCTATATGATATACATATATATTTCCATAACAGTCACACTCATCAAATATAGTGTTTGACAAGTGTGACCAGGTTTTTACTATTGAGGCCGCCTATGCAGCATCAATAGTAAAAGAAAGAATGTAAAAAATAATTAAGAAATAAAAAAATCGGGGTATATTTACCTTCCGACGTCCCGCGCAGTCTCAGCGACGCTCCCGTTCCCAGCGATGCCTTGCAAGACCTGTGATGACTTTGGTCTCGCGTTGCTATAGCGATCTCTCGAGACTACGTCATCACTGGACCGTGCCGCAAGGCATTACTGGGAACGCTTAAGCCGGGAATGCAGCGCGGGACGTCGGAAGGTAAATATACCCCGATTTTTTATTTTTTATTCTTTTTTTTTACAGGGGTATGGTACCCAGGGCCTGGAGGACAGTCTCCTCTCCTCCACACCGTGGATACCAACCGCACATGAGACACTTAACTTCCCGCATGGTGGGCATAGCCACATGCGGGAAGTAAGCGATTCTCATGCATTCCTATGGTTGCGGAATCGTGGCAATTCTTTGCGATTCCGCACAAAAGAATGAGCATGCTGCGATTTTTTCCGCGATGCAATTCCGCAGCGGAAAAAAGCGCAGCATTAGCACAGCATGTGCGGAATGCCATAGGAATGAATGGGGAGCGTTCTGTACAAGATTTTTAAACGGTTTCACAGCGTTTTCGCGCCAAAAATCGCAGCAAAAACGATTAAAAATCGCATCGTAGACACACAACCTAACTCTGATATCTGCACCATACATGGCACCCCATACCTACCAGTTCTGGTATGCATGGTCCTCTCATCCCCAATCCTGGTATGCATGGTCACCTCACCCCCCAATCATGGTATGCATGGTCCTCTCACCCCCCCAATCCTGGTATGCATGGTCCTCTCACCCCCCCAATCCTGGTATGCATGGTCCTCTCACCCCCCTTAACCTGGTATGCATGGTCCCCCCTCATCCCTATCGTAGGATGTATAGTCCCCTCATCCCCAATCCTTGTATACATAGCACCCCTTACCTACCAATTCTGGTATGCATGGTACCCCTCACCCCCCTATCCTGGTATGCATGGCCCCGTCATCTCCCATTCCTGGTATGTATGGTCCTCTCATCCCTATTCTGGTATATATGGTCCCCTCACCCCCCCAATCCTGGTATGCATAGCACCCCATTCCTCATCCTGGAATGCATGGCCACCTCTCCCCCCAATCCTGGTATGCATGGTCCTCTCACCCCTAATCCAGGTATGCATGGTCTCCTCACCCCCCCAATCCTGGTATGCATGGTCCCCTCACCACCCTTTCCTGGTATGCATGGTCCTCTCACCCCTAATCCTGGTATGCATGGTACCCCTCACCCCTCTATCCAGGTATGCATGGTGCCACAACCCGCCCTCTACTGACTTCACAGTGAATACCTGATCGGTAATCTTTTGTGCCGTGATGTGAGGAGAGGGCGGGTTGTTGGGCCGGAATTGGCACCTGCACATTCCTCTCTTTCTGGCGCCATTTTCTTGAAGACACACTGCAGTGTGTCTTCCACAAAATGGCGCCGGAAAGCGCAGACTGCACATGCGCCGATTCCGGCCCAACAACCCGCCCTCTCCTGTCATCACCGCCAGACGCAAGACCCCAACACCGAATCGGTAAGGCCTGCTTCATACCTCCGTCACCGGCGGTCAGTTGAAATCCGCCAAAGGTTGAAACCAGCTGATCCGTGACGGACGGATGTCAGCGGAGCACGTAAGATGAAGGATCCGCGGGAGAAGCGATGCGGCCAAATTTAAAGTGACCGCGGCGGTCGCGAATTGCATGTAGATCGCGTGAGGTGGAGCGCGACCGGGAGAGGGACATCGCGGGAGCTGGAGTAGCACGATCGGGATATCGCGGGAGCTGGAGTAGCACCATTGGGAGAGGGATATCGCGGGAGGTGGAGTGCGATCGGGATATCGCGGGAGGGACGGGTGAGTTGGAGCGCGATGAGAGAGAGAGATTTTATCAGCTCCCGAAGCGGCATTTATGGGTTAATGCTGAAATTAGCGGACAGTCAAAGCAAAAAAAATGTTGCAGGGTCCGTTTCATCCGCCCAGGAGCCTCTAAGATCTTGGCGGAGCTGTAAAAAACCGGGTGGGACGGACGACTGCCAGTCAAGATCCGCCAATAATGTAAGTCTATGAGGGAAAAAAAACGGATCCGCCCCTTTTTTGGTGGATTTTGACTGAAGGGAAAAAAACGGATGTGTGAAACAGGCCTAAGGTGTTGTGCCGGAGATCAGTGCTTACGCATACCGCGATCGCCTGGGGGGAGTGCGTCTATCGTGATCTTGTGGGGGGTGCGTCACTCTGTCTGGAGCCAGACTGTGCAGGTGCGTCGCACTTGTGCAGTCTGTAAAGGCTTCGGACTGAGTGATGCTTAGCCCGTTATATTATACATATACCCCGGATCTGTCCACAGAGTTTCTCTGCCTCAGATTTATATTATTACATTCCCACTGTACAGCAGCAGGATCTACAGAAAATAATGAGAGGGATAAGATGGCTGTCAGTGCTCATCCTGCAGCTGCCGGACATCCACTGTTATGTCAGTGACAGTCTGTGTGACTGCACATTGTGATCTGTCACAGATCATGTGTGTGCACTCACTGCACTGAGCAGCCAATCACAGTACAGCTATGTGTCATGTGGGAGGAGCCCAGTCGCAAGTCAAAGCCTTGACAGTCACTCCCCACTTGAACACACGGCTCTAAGTCTCCTCCTCAGCTCCTCCCAGCCTCCAGCCAGGAAGAAGCAAACAGCAGGGGGAAAAAAAAAAAATTTGGCTCAGCTCCCAGTGGTGAGCCGACTCCCGTCGGTCACATGAAAGAGCCGGCTCTTTGTCTCGGTTCGTTCACGAACGACACATCACTAGTGCACTGTGCAGACTGCAGAGCCAGACTCGGTGGCGGCAGTAACAGACACAGGTGCTGGAGCTGCCGTGCTCTGTCACGTTTCACTGAGGGGTCAGAAGATGCCACTGAGGCAGCATGCCCCCATTACTCAGTCTGCTTTTTGCTTGTGGATTTTCCCCATAGATTTGAATGCGATGAGGAAAATTTGCAGGTAAAACCTGTAATGGTAGTTATTGGTATTCCCACAGTGGCAATGCAGCAGAGACGCATAGAAGCCGCACAGGGTCTGTATAGTTTCCAAAACATCACATTAAAACAGGTAAAAATCACCGCTGATAAACATGCACGGAGAAACGGCATAAGAGCCGGTGCTGTAATAGGGCGGCCGTCACCCCTGCTGACACTCGTCACGTCCGGATAGAGACAGGGCCGGCCCGAGAGATTACAGCGCCCTAGGCGAAACTATTTTGTTGCGCCCCTACTATTGGCAGTAGATGAAAACTTACGTATTTTTTTCTCTCGGGCGCCCCCTTAGTGTAGTGTGTGCTAAGTGTACATTTTTGGTTGTTTGTTTTGCTTTGCCAACATTTGAAAACTTAGGAGCAAAATTAACGCGCGGGATCAAACACCTGTCAGCAGACGAAGCAAACGACTCACGTCCGTAGTTTAGCGCCTCCTTTCCGTGCATAAATTGAAGCTCAACGGTTTTTCTTTTAAATTTATGGTAAAAAAAATTTATGTACACTTTTCTTTCCATCCCTAAAACTTTTTGCCTTTTGAAAAGATTTTTTATAATTTTTTCTATTTTTTCTCTGGCGCCCCCTTTGGGTCGGCGCCCTAGGTGGCCACCTAGTTCGCCTATACGTTCGGGCCGGCCCTGGATAGAGAGCAGACATAACGACGATCCACGGACGATCGCTCATTATTAATTCCTTGGAGAGCTGCGGCTGGAGGCACCAATCCACTGACAAGCAGATCTGCACTGATGCACTGCATGGTGAGCTGTCAGTCACAGTGTGTGAGTGTGCAGACAGTCGACGGTGACTGCAGCCATGCCGGTGGCTGCCAGGGAAAATTACGTTCCCCCTGATACCGCACTTGCTGGGAACCCTCCCAATGCCGTTAACCCTATATTTGCAGAGAAATAGGACTACCTGGGCAGGTTCCCTTTAATGACGCACTCATTGCACCCTTGGTGTGGTCAAGCAGTTCTGTGCACCTTCCCACCTACTTGTTTTATAAATGGACTATCATCTCTTATTTTACTCACTTATATAGCGCCATTAATTACGCAGCACTTTATTGACGTTATCATTATCATCACTGTCCCCGATGGGGCTCACAATCTAGATTCCCTATCAGGAATGTGGGAGGAAACCGGAGAACCCTGAGGAAACCCACCCAAACACAGGGAGAACATACAAACTCCTTGCAGATGTTGTCCTTGGTGGGATTTGAACCCATGACCCCAGCACTGCAAGGCTGCAGTGCTAACCACCAGGGCCGCCATCAGGGCATTACTGCCCTGACTGGCGTATGGGGCCCGGTGGGCAGAGGGGGCCCGCATCGGGCCCCGCCTCATCTGCTCACCGGGCCCCTACCAGCACGCTAAACCGTTACCAGGCCCTTAGCGGTGCTGCAGCAGCTGAACGCTATTGACATGCAGGCCCGTCGGCCCGCACGTCAATAGTTAACAGCTGCCAGCCAATCGGAGGCTGGCAGCTGACGTCAGCCGCGGCGCGCCCGTCGCCCACGTCTGACGTCACGTTCAGTCGCCGGCGAGTGCATGCTTCAGCAGCGTGGAGGGAGCACGGCCAGGTAAGGAAGAACTTTTTTCTTTTTTTTATTGAAAGCGGCGATCCGGGGGGCCCAGGGAAGAATGCTGGACATGATGGGGGCAGAATGCTGGACATGATGGGGGCAGAATGTGGCAGTAAGACACAGGAAGGGTGCAGGTTCATGGGGCAGGATGGATACGATGGAGACAGATGGGGATATCATATGGGGCACAATGGATACTCATGAGGGCGGGATGGGAGAACATATGGCTGAAGTGAAGCCAGGATTCAGACACACGAGAGCCAGGAAGGGGAATATTATTACCATAGGGGCTAATTAAGGGATATTATTACTGCAGTGATGTCTTTATTTTATTTTTTGAGTATACTCTTTTAAATGAGGGGATGGTCCTGTTACTGTGTAGAGTGATACTATGTCGCCTTTTTTTCTTCATGAGATATAATGTAGAAGTTGGGAAAAAAATAAGTAATGTGTTCTGCAAGCGGAGCTCTAGATAACTGTGTTATTTCCTGCAGAGACGAGCCCTGGCTGGAAGACGTGATGGCGGTCTGTGCTGGATGAAAGATGAAAAGCAAAGATGCAGAACTTCACCTAGATACATCACTGGTGAGTTAGTGTGTTACCTATACACGGACACTATATACTGTATACTATATACAGAGGTCCTGTGTATAATGTCTCCAGTGATCACTGTATTACCTGTACATTATATACAGAGCTCCTGTGTATAATGTCATTGATCACTGTATTACCTGTACACAGACACTGCATACTAAGTACAGATCTCCTGTGTATAATGGCACTTATGGTGATGGTATTGTGTTTTTTTATTACTGATCAGCATTGTAGTATTGAGTCACTATGTGGTAGTAATATGTGGTCTGGACACAGGGCCATCAGGGCATTACTGCCATGACTGGCGTATGGGGCCCGGTGGGCAGAGGGGGCCCGCATCGGGCCCGGTCTCCTCTGCTCACCGGGCCCTACCGGCACGCTAAACCGGGCCCTTGGTGCTGCGGCAGATGATCGCTATTGACTGAGGGGGCAGAATGCTGGACACAATGGGGCAGATTGCTAGTCACTATGGGGGCAGATTGCTGGTCACGATGGGGGCTGAATGCTGGGCACGATGAGGCAGATTGCTGGACACGATGGGCAATAATGCTGGACACGATGGGGCAGAATGCTGGACACGATGGGGCAGAATGCTGGACACGATGGGGCAGAATGCTGGACACGATGGGGCAGAATGCTGGACATGATGGGGCAGAATGCTGGACACGATGGGGCAGAATGCTGGACACGATGGGGCAGAATGCTGGACACGATGGGGCAGAATGCTGGACATGATGGGGGCAGAATGTGACAGTGAGACGCAGGAAGGGGCAGAATGAGATACGGGGCATGATTGGAGACACGGGGCAGAATGGAGATACGGGGCATGATTGGAGACACGGGGTAGGATCAAAGACATGGGGGCATGACTGGAGACACTGGGGGCAGGATTGGAGACAGATGGGGCAGGGTTGGAGACAGATCATGCAGGATCATGGGGCAGGATGGATACGATGGAGACAGATGGAGCAGGATGAGGAGATCATATGGGGCAGAATGGATACTCATGAGGGTGGGATGGGAGAATGTATGGCTGATGCCAGGAATGAGACACACAGGGGCTATGATGGGGGATATTATTACCACAGGGTCTAATTAAGGGATATTATTACTGTAGTGATGTATTTATTTTATTTTTTGAGTATACTGTTTTAAATCGGGGCGCGGTACTGTTACTGTGTAGAGCGACACTATGTCACCTTTTTTTCTTCATGTGATGTAATGTAGAAGTTGGGAAAAATAAGTAATGTGTTCTGCAAGCGAAGCTCTAGATAACTGTGTTATTTCCTGCAGAGACGAGCCCTGGCTGGAAGACGTGATGGCGATCTGTGCTGGATGAAAGATGAAAAACAAAGATGAAGGACTTCACCTAGAGATGTCACTGGTAAGTTAGTGTGTTACCTATACACTGACACTATACACTGTATAGAGGCCCTGTGTATAATGACATTGATCACTGTATTACCTATGCACAGACGCTGCATACTAAGTACAGATCTCCTGTGTATAATGGCACTTATGGTAACAGTATCGTGTTTTTTTATTACTGATCAGTATTGTAGTATTCAGTCACTGTGGTGGTAATATGTGGTCTCGTCATGGTGCGGTGGTATTTGTTCCTTGTATGTGATATTATTCGGTCACTGTGGTGGTAATATGTGGTCTGGTCATGGTCTGGCGGTATTTGTTCCTTCTGTGTGGTATTATAGGTCGCTATGTGGTCTGGACATGGTGCGGTGGTATTTTTCCCTTGCATGTGATATTATTGGTCATTTTAAAAATTGAAAAATAAAAATATACCTAAATTGTATCACATATTTTAACAATATTTAATAGGTTACAGTAGATTAGGGCACGGCCAAAAGAGTCTACCGTGTTATGGTGGCGGCTTAAAAAATCTTTTGGCCAAAACAAAAGCTGCCGGCTATATGTGTGATCTGGTGATGGGAACTGTTAATGTGTGATTGGTGAGAAGTGGAGTTTTTCCAAGCAATATCGGTGGGACTTTGGACAGTTCGAGGGGTGGAGACGGGGCTGGAGTGGAGCCTGGGTGGAGTCTCAAGGGGGCCCCGAAAATTTTACCAGTATGGGGCCCCCGAAATTCCTAGTGGCAGCCCTGGTCCTAAAGACTCCTGTGGGCTCCAGGGCCCGGGGTGACTGCTACCTCTACACCTCTATAACTGCATTTATAGAGGTGAATAGTAAAGGGTATTGATGACTTTTTATATGAATGTTCACATGAAGAGTAACAGATAGCAGAACATAGATGAGGATGTACAACCCAGGGGTTATAATATTTTACCTTCTTATCAAACACGGTTCGGTTGTAGAGTTTGAACATCCATGTAACCAGCTCATGTTTTTTCTCCTGGAAATCCATCATGAAGGAGATGTGGACAATGTAATATCTTTTAGGAAGCAGCCGTGGATGTTACACAAGGTCTGCAAATAGTGGAAGATCATATAGTAAGCCTGGAATAATGTCTCAGAAAACACAGAACATGTGCGGGTGCAGGACGTGTGCAGTGCGAATTAGGCTAATGGCTGAGGGTGTGTACCAGCAAACTTCATAGCTATGGTCCTGACGCTACTTACATTTGATAATAAATGGCTTCTGTTTGGTAGTCCAGCTACGATTACGTTTCAATGGGTTTGGTGGATTTTTCCAGATTTAGGTCTTATATCTCAACTCTTTGTCTCACTGAGACATAGATGATCCTCCCTGAGGTGGGTGGTCCTCATCTTAGGTGAGGTTTTGTAAGAGAAGTCTACCTCCACATTTTTGGCAATGTCCCTTTTCTTCACAGATCTTTGTGAAACGTCCGACTCTAAGGAGACAGAAAGAATAGGGATTAGCAGACAAGAAAGGGCAGGAATATTAGTTATTAGTGGAAGGCAATGGATTATATGAGGAAAATTAGATCTCTGTCTTCAGTGATGTCCTGGTATCATAATATTAGTTGCATTAATGTAGTTTCTTCATAATTTTATAAAAATAAAATATTTCCTTACCTGCGATCACACCCTGCACACACATAGTTGTATGTGTATTTTATGTCATATGTGTGATAGACGCTCATTGGTGGTAACTCAGGGTGGACACATGCGACCTGTTCGGCGTACGACACCCAGAATGGACCATGTCCAAATTGTACACCATGTAAATGCCAGCAGGCGGCATGGCACATTTCGTGAATTAATGTGTCTCTCAGGCGCTCTAAGGATAGAAATGACACAATTACTATAAGTTATAAAGATACTTCACATCACAAGTGCCAACCTGCTGGGCCATATTATCAGGAAGGCTCAAGAGATATTTGCCCTGGAGCTTTGGAGATTTCCCCAACTATGGGACCTGAAGAATCTCCATCACCCAGGCTGACTCTTCTGATTCATCGACCCAGTAATTTCTAGTTACAAGCCTGGCAGTTACTATTTATGTGTATTTTATCCACTGTTCACCTCCAGATCCCCCCCTCACACTTAGGGTAAAAGCAGCCATGGAAGGTTTTTCAATTATCCTATCCAGTTAAGAGCTTACAGCCATGTATGTGTTTGTTTCTCTGCTTTGCAAGCTATGAAAGTTTCAGTAACTTCAGTCTGGCCTTAACAATTTGTTACTTCTAGCAAAATGTCAATTTTTTGTCATATTTTTGTCATATCAGACTTACCTGCGGAGTCACACACTTTCTCAGACAGTTGGATAGTGGAGTAGAAATCACCATCTTTAAAGTTGTTGCGGCAGTATCCAGCTGCTGCCCTCAGTCTTTTACTCCACATAATTTCTATATTTGACTCAGAAAGCTAAAGATGAGGAATGAAGAAATAAAATACATTATATCTGTAATTCAATGAAAAACAGCGGAAAATGCAGTCCCTTCTAGGACACTACGAAAGGGAGGTATAACTTGTGACTACTGGTCCTAAAGACTCCCGTAGGCACCAGTGCTACCTCCTCCGCACCAGTATAACTGTGTATTTACATGGCGGATTAGGTTATTGATGATTTATTACACAGATGTTTACATGAAGAGTTACAGATAGCAGAATATAGATGAGGATGTACGACCCTGGGATTGTAATATTTTACCTCCTTCTCAAACACGGTGCTGTTGAACAGCTTGAACAGCCGCATTACCAATTCGTGCTTGGAGCGCTGAAAGTCCTGCACATATGGAGATGCCGGAGATGTGATGTCCTCTGTGAAGCAGCCCTGGATGGTACAAATAGGCCTGGAAGAACAGACGATACGTGAATCCTTAGGTCATATCTCAGGACATAGAGAACATTTACCTATTCATTCCTTTCCACTACAATTTAGAAGGGATTTCCCAATTAAGGATAGGGTCACCCCAATGGTGGAAGGTCAGGGGCACATATACAATAGGGGCAGCCAGCAATAAGCTATGAGTCCGGGCAGGTGGAAATATCAGCACTGAGATAAATCTCCAGAAAATGTCAATGCCAGAATCCAGTATCATTGCTATGTGAGCAGAGCTGGGGGGTTTCATTGGGTGCTAGGAGTTATACAGGGCAGAGAGGAGGATTAATTACACCCTGACATGGATTGGGGTGTAAAACAAGGAGATGTGGGAGTGCTGGATTTTGTGAACTGAGCTGATGGCTGTGGTTGTACACCAGTAGGGGGCATCACTTCTTAGTTTATAGTGTATCATAACTTTATGTAACTTACTGCTCCTCTGATGTGGATCTCTCCAGGCATCCAGATGGTTCTGTGTCTGGAAGGGATTATAGAGCATTGAAAATCTTTACATCTTTGGTCATTTTTACATTGTGGCATCTATATAATATTCTTATACAGTTTAGCTAAATATGCAGTCCTTAATTTACATGGAGTGAAGAGGCACCAGATAGTCAGGGCAGCTACTCTTTTTTACTCTACACTGCCATGGCTGTGACCACTTGTTGGCTATCCGGTCAAGGTGCACCGGTCTAGTGGTAGATTATATTTAGGGTAAATATGTCTAATCTTTATAGATTATGATATAATTCATAGTTTTGGACACTGACCAGTGACAGGAGATGATGGTATTCTTATGATATAGTCTTCACCATCGCTGTCAATATAAATGTCTGGAGGTCCGCGCTGCTCAGGGGTATCGTCAGCCTCAATGTCAGAAGTCCTGAGTTCTGTGAATGACATAGAACAGAACAGAAAATGGATTAATGGACTGTGTCAAATGCCAGAAGTCTAGGTTGTGTCTAGAAAACACAGCTAATTAGTCCTTACTTTTGCGAGATGGTGTCTCCTCCCCACTAAAATAATCCTCGTCATCAGACACAACAATGACATTGATGTTACTGTGAACACAAAGACAGAAATAGGAATCAATGAGGAAAATTATAATATTAAAACTAAATGAAATTGTGGATGAAATTATTGCTATAAATGGATCAGATAAAATAATCCAGAGCCCAGGAACCAACAGGGTCATATTCTATAAAGCTGGGATGTAGGACACTGATTGTCCCCAATGGAAATGTCTCCCAATGGGACCTGAGCTCAGAGGTGGAGAAGATGTGATTCATCCTACCTGTAGATGTCATTGCTGTATGACGGAAAAGATGTTATTAGATCTGAGGAAGTAAAAATATAAATGTTAGACAGTTATTATCAGTAACAGCAATAAGTGACAATTAGAGGGATCTTCCATGATGTGAATATTGGTGGAAATACTTAGGATAGGCTCATAATAATTGAATTACTAAGAATAGACTATTCATGTTTAACTCACACACAAGACATTTAAAAAATTTTTTAAAAAAAGTAAGAAAGTATAGAGGCTGCAAACCATACAATCCCTAGCAAAGCTGTTCTTATAATCCCATTACTGTTAGGGCAGATATCAGCAGACCAGATTGTATCGGCGGTCAGTACCTGGGTCTATAGATGTTATCCCAGTATCAAATCCAGCTTCCTTTTGATGGTCCGGAAGTCTTGGTCTCTTTTTAGGATGGGACTACAAAAAGAGAAGAAATATAAGACCCCCAATGTCACATAAATCATCAGAAACATCAGTAAGGGAATGAAAATAACACAAGGGCACATGAGGTAACTGATTCGGAGTGGGGGGGTATGTTATTCTTATTTAATACTAATAATGTTAGTGACGGTCTAGTAAGATGGATGTAAACTCTTTTGTGATTTCCTAAGGTCGCAGCTTATTAACCCAATACCCAAACAGGAATATTACTCTTCATTATCAGGTATTAAGGCGTCAACAATCAGCAATATTGATCATTCTAACGAGTCGTCACCTAAATCATCATAGACCATAGATTAGTTATATATAAGAATAATGCAGAGAAGTGACGGCTCACCTGATGGAAATCCTCATCACTGCTGGTCTCTGAATCAGATATAACACAATTAAATCGCTTTTTGTTCGCCATATTCACACTCACTAAACACCACGATCCTCTCTCTCCAACGCCTTCAACAACCCTCAACGGAATTACGCGTTACACGGAATCTAGAACCATCCGGTAACTGTGACCTCACTGTAGTGACTCCATCAGCTCTGGCCATCGTCACTGTGACCTCAGCACATATACAATTATAAGCAGCTATATATGTATAGATAGGAGGCTGCACTAATACCCCAGATAATTATTCTAATCACATGCAGTAATAATGGTGGGGATATTTGCAATGAAGTCTGTTTGTAAAAAGTGTTGTTGTGTATTAGTAAAAATAACTCAGATTTCCCCCTTTTATTTTCCTCCCTTCTTTCCCTTAGTGTTCCCCATTTTATCATTGCTATTATAATATTTTATAAGTTTCCATGTCTGTTTCCCAAATCTTATTGTGCTGTTTATCTTTTCTGGAACTTCAATAAAACTTTACAGTTTAAAAAAATTGCAGAAATGTATCAAATAAGACCAATATTCTTCTGTATGACCAGGGCTGCCATCAGGCCATTACTGCCATTACTGGTGTATGGGACACGATGAGCAGAGGGAGCCCGCAGTGGGCCTCCTCTCTTCTGCTCACCGGGCACCAACAGCAGGATCCTGCCTCTTCAGTAACTGATCGTGCATCCCCAGACACACGATCAGTTAAAATCTGCTGTGGTGCAGGAGATTCCTCCCACACGGCAACAGTTAACAGCCACCAGCCAATCACAGGCCGGTAGCTAATGTCAGTTCGCACGCCACCAACGTATGACGTCACTGTCATACGCCAGAACAATGATGCACGCCTCAGCTGAATCGTACCAGAGGACACTGTTGGACCTCGGCCAGGTAAGGAGAAACTTTTTTTTGTAAAGCCGCGATATTGGGTGCATTATACTGTATATGACTATGGGGTGCATTACACTATATATGAATATGGGGTGCATTATGCTATATATGACAAGGGGGATGCATTGTACTATGGGGGTGCATTATACTATGGGGTGCATTATACTACTATTAGAGTGCATTATACTACTATGGGGGTGCATTATACCACAATGGCTATTTTATATCACTATGGTGGTGCATTATACTACTTTGGGGTGCAATATACTACAATAGGGTGCATTATACCACTATGGGGTGCATTATACGACTATGGGGCTGCATTATACTACTATGGGGTGCATTATACCACTATAGGGCTGCATTATACTACTATGGGGCGCATTATTCTACTATAGGGTGCATTATACCACTACGGGGTACATTATACCACTATGAGGGGTGCATTATACTACTATGGGGCTGCATTATACTACTATGGGGTACATTATACTACTATAGGGTGCATTATACCACTAAGGGGTGCATTATAGAACTATGGGAGGTGCATTATACTACTATGGGGATGCATTATACTACTATGGGGCGCATTATACCACGATGGGGTGAATTATATGACTATGGGGCTGCATTATACTACTATGAGGTGCATTTTATTACTATAGGGTGCATTATACTACTATGGGATTCTTTCGTTGTTTGATTTTATTATCCGATTTGTCCCCTTTTATTTATTATAAGGTGATTCAATACTGCACTGTTCCATGAGTTATTTTAATTTACTATGGGACGCATTATACTACTATAGGGTGCATTATATCACTATGGGGTGCATTATACCACTATCGGTGGTGCATTATACTACTATAGGGCTGCATTATACTACTATGGGGTGCATTATACTACTATAGGGTGCATTATACTACTATGGGGTGCATTATACTACTATGGGGTGCATTATACTACTATAGGGTGAATTATACCACTATGGAGTGCATTATACCACTATGGGGGTGCATTATACTATATATGACAATTGGTGCATTATACTATGGGGGTGCATTGTACTATATAGAACAAGGGGATGCATTAAACTAAGGGGGTGCATTATACTATACATGACAAGGGGGTGCATTATACTACTATGGGAGTGCATTATACTACTATGGGGTGCATTATACCACTATGGGGCTGCATTATACTACCATGGGGGTTCATTATTCTGCTATATATGACTATGGGGTACATTATACTATTATTGATGACTAGGGGGGCAGTATGGAGAGACATGGGAAAAGTATGGAGAGACATGAGGCAGAATGGGAGGACCCGTGGGGTCCAGAATGGGAGGACATGTGGGGACCAGAATGTGGGATATTATTACTGTAGGGCCTAATTTAAGAATATTAATCTTGAGGATACTATTTTCAGCATGGGGAGGAGAAATCCTGTTTCTGTGCAGGGCAACATGATCGCTTTTTTCTTCATCTGGCATAGTGTAAAGGTTGGGGAAAAATTGGGAAATGTGCTCTAAATAACGGTGTTATTTTCTGCAGGGACGAGTCCTGGCTGGAAGAAAAGATAGCGCTGTGCGCTGGATGAAGATGAAAAGCGAAGATGAAGGACTTCAACTAGAGATGTGACTGTACACTGACACTATATACAGAGCTCCAGTGTATGTCTCTGGAGATCACTGTATATTACCTGTACACTGACACTATATACACAGCTCTGGTGTATGTCACCAGTGATCACTGTATTACCTGTATACTGATAATATATACAGAGCTCCGATGTATGTCACCAGTGAGCAGTGCATTACGTGTAGACTGAGACTATACACTGTGTACTATATACAAAGCTCCTGTGGATAACGGCACTTAAGGTAAGATTAGTATTGCTATTTATTAATGATCAGTATTGCAATATTCGGTCACTATGTAGTTGTAATATGTGGTCCAGCCATGGTGTGGCCATATTTGTTCCTTGTATGTTGTATTATTCGGTCACTATGTGGTGGTAATATGTGGTCTAGTCATGGTGTGGTGGTGTTTGTCCCTTGTATGTGGTATTATAGGTCACTACGTGGTGGTAATATGTGGTCCGGCCATGGTGTGGCAGTATTTGTGCCTTGTATGTGGTATTATTCGTTCACTATGTGGTGGTAATATGTGATCTGGTACCGGTGTAACAGTATTTGTCCCTTGTATGCTGTGTTATTGTTCATTTCAAAAATTGTATATGACACTTTCCCTTAAAGAAACATAAATAAAGATATACCTAAAAAGTGTATTGGATATGTTAGCAAATCTTTAATAGATTAGAGTAGAATAGGGTCTGACCAATAGAGTCTACCTGGTCATGATGGCGGTTTAAAAAAAATCTTTTGGTGAAAACAAAAGTTGATAGATACATATGTGATCTGGTGTTAGATGGGATGTGATGATGTGTGATTGGTAAGGACGTGGTGCAGATGTGAAGTTTTTCTATAAGTGGGCGATGGACCTGTGGAAAGTTGGCGGTGGAGCTGGGGTGGAACCTGGGGGGAATCTCAAGGGGGCCCAAAAATGTTGCCAGTATGGGGCCCTGAAACTCCTGGTGGCAGCACTGGCTCTGTCACCCAAAAAAGATGTCTGCATCTCCTGCTGTGCTTTGTTGATGGCTAAACTAAATAGTAAAGTTGAACTTGCTTTTATATACTCTAGTGTATCCTGTTCATGGGGTCATGGGAAATCATGAAACCACTAAGCGGCATTGACCAGAGGAGTCAGGACGTGTCTACAGAGTTTCTGTGGACACCTCCTTATTCCTTTGTTCCATGCCGCTTAGTGTGGCCATGATTTCCCTTAACCCCATGAATGGGAAACCACAAGAGTATATAAAGTTTCTGTCTCTACATTATGCTGCTCTCAAATTAGGCAGCAAAAACCTGGTGACAGATTCCCTTTAATGTATATAAATATACAGCAGGTGAAAAAATTATTGAAAACAGCTCCAATTTTCTAATTTCCAAAGGTGCTACCAACATGAAATTCTCACCAGATGTTGGAAACAACTCATTCAATCCATATGTAGGGGGTGGACTGACCTATGGACCTGTCTGATGAAGAAGGGAAATGTAAAAGGTGATGTGTACAATGCTTTATTCTGACTTTAATGTGCATGTGTGGGATACCAGCTAGAAATAGGAAAAGATGATGTAGTACTGGGTTTTGGCCACAAGATGGAGACATAGAGTAGTGTGAAAAGGACTTAACAGCAGCTTTAGGCTAGGGAAACTGCAAAGTCACGGTGGGCGGAGTTACGGGGGACAGAGAAAGGATTTCCCAGAAGGGGAGATAAAAGGAAAGAGTCTTGGGGGCAGGGCAGACACCCAGGAGACAGAAGAGAGAAGAGCTCAGGAGAGGACGGCGGAAAGAAGAGCTCAGGAGAAACAGAGGAGAGAGACGGATACTCGCAGGGGGTGGCCCTGATAGGACAGCTGCTGACTAAAGGACGCCTGGGGTACCGAGCGGCTGGACACCGAAGGGGCAGAAAGTGTCGCAGGGGGCAGACTTGATCTGGGGAAACGCTGTGGCCGTGGGCCTAATGGCAGCCACGGTGGAAGGACCCAGGTGTCTTCGCCAAACAGGAGTAGGAGGACGTGACTGGTACCCGGGCCTAGGAGCATAAGCTGTCGTGTGTGCTGTGGATGTCAACAGGACACCCAATAAAGTTGGACCTGATTGAACGGATTTCTGCGTCTGTCTCCAGTCTGTCTCGCAGCCGAAAGGGACCATCCCCCAGTCGGCACACGTACTACACATGCATACAAAGAAATCAAACCGTAGATTACCATAAATTAAATTATGTGGTAATAAAGAGAAATGACACAGGGAAAATTTATTGAACACGCTAACTGAAAGGTATTTATTACTTCATACAAAAGCCTTTGTTAGTGATGACAGCTTCAAGACGCCTCCTGTATGGAGAAACTAGTTGCATGCATTGTTGATGTGTGATTTCGGCCCATTGTTCCACACAAGCATTCCACATCCTGAAGGTTCTGTGGGCTCCGTCTACAAACTATGAACTTTAGTTCCTGCCGGGTCATTATAGCAGTTTTATTTTCTTTCTCTGAAAACAATTGGGGGTTTCTTGACTGTGTGTTTGGGACTATTGTCTTGCTGAAATGTCCACCCTTGTTTCGTCTTCATCATCTTGATGGATGGCAGCAGATTTTTAGCAAGAATGTCTTGGTACATATGCCCATTCATCCTTCCTTCAATCATATGAAGTATGCCAGTGCCGTACTCTGAAAAATAGACTTCACTCCAGACTTCACTGTTGGTATGGTGTTTTTGGGGTGATATGCAATGCTTTTTGACCTCCAAACATGGTGTGCATTATGACATCCAAAGAATTCAATTTTGGTCTTATCTGACCAGACTATATTCTACCAGTATTTGTCTGCTTTGTTTAAATGTTGTTGAGTACACTTTCAACACGCTTGAACATGGTTTTTGTTCAGCAACAGAGTCTTCCATGGTGAGCGTGCATACAGGCCTCAGAGGTTGAGTGCATTACTTATAGTTTTCTTTGAAACAATTGTACCTGTTGATTTCAGGTCTTTATGTAGCTCTCCACAAGTTGTCCTTGGCTTGCCCCATAATTCTTATAATCCACAGACCAACGGGCAAGTGGAGTGGATTAATCAGGTTCTAACAACCTGCCTACGCCACTTTTCCAACGCTCATCAAGACAATTGGGTCTCTCTCCTACCTTGGGCTGAATTTGCCCATAATAATCATCCCAGCGAATCTACCACCAAGTCGCCGTTCTTTGTAGTCTCTTGTCAGAACCCCGGGGTTCCACTGCCCTTTTCCACGTCATCAGGAGTTCCCGCAGCAGATACTCTTGCCTTGGAATTTTTGCAAATCTGGAAGGAGACCAGAGAAGCCCTCGTAAAGGCCAGTCCCCGAATCAAGAAACATGTGGACAAAAGACGAAGGGACCTTCCTCCGTACCATCCTGGTGACAAAGTTTGGCTTTCGACCAAGCATATCCGTCTGAAAGTTCCTTCCTACAAGTTAAGTCCCTGATACATCGGGCCTTTCAAGGTACTTGGACACATCAATGAGGTGGCTTATAAACTGAGGTTGCCGGCTTCACTTTGAGTCCCTAATGCCTTTCATGTCTCGCTCCTGAAACCTGTGGTTCTGAATCGGTTCCAACCTACCTCCACTGCTCCTCCTTCACCAATTGGGGCTGAAGACGTCTTTGAAGTAAAGGACATTTTGGCTATGAAAAGAGTTAGGGGGAAGACTCTTTTTCTCACTGGGTGGAAGGGTTTTGGCCCCGAGGAGAGGTCCTGGGAACCTCGAGAGAATGTTACTGCCCCTCTTATACTGAAAAAGTTTTTGTCCACTCTCAGAAGGGGGGGACGTAAGGAGGGGGGTACTGTGACATCGGCGGCCGAGCCCGCCGATGCCTCATCAGCGGCGGCATCCGCCGCTGCCTCTCCCCACCGACGCTCCCCCGTCAGCGCGCTCTCTTACCCGTCCTCCCGCTCTGCTGTATCCCCGCGCTCTGTCCTTAGGGCGCGGGCACGTGCCTGCCCGCTCTCTTCATCCAGCGGTGGGCGGCGCTGAAGGCGGGGCTTGCTGCTCACTTCCTGGCCATTAGGTATTTCAGGCGTCCTCCCTATGGGGAAGATGCCTGATGATTGTGTGGCATCCCCACACTCTCTGGCCGCTATAGTTCCTCTATAGTACACCTGCCTTGTGTCTCGCTCAGTTCCCCTCTGTCTGCTTCAGCCTCGTCCTGTCCATTCCTCTCTCCCAGTGCTCCTCCTGCCTATTTTCTGGTTTTACGTACCTCCAGGTCCCCCTCATCTTTTCCTGGGCTTCCCTTCCCTCCTGGGTTCCCTGTCCTCTGCCCTTCCGCTCCTACATTCCCTCCCGTGGCTCCCTCCTCTGTACTCCCTCACCTCCTGTGGCGTAGTCTTGCTACCTTACAAGTAACTGCTGCCTGGTTTGCTCCGTTACCTCGCTCCGGTACCCTGGTCTCTGTCCGGTATCTCTGCCCTCTCTCTATCCTAGCTTGTCCCTCAAGCCATCCCTCTTGCGGTCCTGCCCCTAACGATCCCTGTATAGGGGTCGGGCCTCACCTGGCGCGCTCTGCCCAGTGGCTCCAGATCCGGGACCCAGAGGGTCCACTCTCGGACATTGTCAGTTCCTGAACGTCACAGACACATAGGGGGCGAGACGAGGGAGTGGTGTGTGAGTGGCAGACACTGAATGTCCTGTCTGTTAGGTATGAAGAAATCCAACAAAGTGCCAAGTCAACAGATCAAAATGTCTGTAGTATTAGGGAATGGTCCACTGTGTTAAAGACAGATGCCAGGTCCAGGAGAATGATCAACTTGCATCGCTTTCATTTGGAAGTTAGTAGGTCATTGGTGACTTTAGTCAGGGCAATTTCAGTGGAATGGTGTGGTCTGAAGCCAGATTGTAAGCGGTCAAAGAAGGAGCAAGAGGAGAGGTCAGAGGACAGTTCAAAGTGGATGTGTTGTTCCTGTCGTTTAGAGGCATAGGGGAGAAATGATATAGGGTGATAGGTAGACACAGAAGATGGGTCAAGGGTGGACTTTTTGATGATGGGTGTGATCGAGGTATTTTTCAATCAGAAGACACCACTTGTTAGTGACAGGTTGAAGAGGTGGGTTAGACTTGTGATGAAGACTGCGATAAAGTTTTGAATGAGGTGGGACGATATTGTGTCACGTTCACAGGTGGTGAGGCAAAGTATTCAGTTGAAAAGAGAGAAGAGGGAGGGGGAGCTGGTGTATGCAGGAAAGAATTGACAGTACTGAATAGCTGTTTTGCGTTGTGAGACAGGTATGATATGAGGTATGAGAAGTCGGTTTCTTTTGCTGCAGTGAACAGTTGCATTTTTACAACTTCTGTTACTGGATGGGCAACTCTGCTCCCTTTCTTTGGCAGCCGTACAGCAGTACGCTTTGTAGATGAGGGCCGGAAAGAATATGCGCTCCAGTAGATGGCAAGCGCTGCATCAAGTGGCCTCTGCTCCTCTTCCTCCATCTTAACATCACACACAGTACATTCCTCAGTGGTGGCATCCCAATTTCCCTTTTTTTCCCCATGTCACAACTCTCCAAGCGCCCAACTGACTGTTGGGAACCACAAATGGCTGAGTCTGCAGATCTCTTCGCACATTGTATGCCATGGGCATAGGAAGTGTACTCTAAAAATTCACAGAGTCAAAAGGAAGAAATCATCTGCACCAATGGCCAACGTTTTTCTCACTTTGATCACACGTTCAGTATTTTACCTCAGTATTTGTAAGCCAAAACCAGGAGTGGAACAATCAGAGGAAAAGTATAGTAGAAACACGTCACCACTTCTGTATTTATCACCGACTCCTGATTTGAGTTTACAAATACTGATGTAAAATACTGACCAAATACTGAACGTGTGAATGTGGCTTCAGGCTGGTTTCACACGTCCTGATATTTCCGGTACCGATATCCGTGTCCGTGTGAGTAATACGTGTGGCAACTGTGTGCCACCCATCAGTACCACACAAACAGCTGCCGGGGAAGAAGCGCCAGAGTAAGCACTGTTCCTGGGGCGCACCTATAATGAAGCAAGTTGATCACTTCGCCTCAGGCGGCATTGGGTCCCTGAAGACAAGTGTAAAGATCAATGTTTCATATATATTCCTATTTAAAAGTGTATGTATTTTACATGTGTGTCAGGTTAGGCTGATAAAGAGTAAACCAGTTTTATAAGAGCAAAATAGATTTATTTGTACTGATTTTACTACGGGGGGCGCCATTTTGCAGTTCACCACTGGAAGCAGAGAGGCTAGGTTCACCCCTGCTAATAGGTCTCCTTTTACTTTTCTCACTTAGCAGGCAGTGCCAGACATAATATCAGGCAGATTCTGCATCTCGGCACTCTGAGGATCCTGAGGATGGCCACCGGATATAGGAGCAGGAAATAAGCAGGTTTTTCTGGTTTGTTTTTTGCCAATTTTATTTTTTTTATCTTATGACCTTTTCTCAGTACACTCTTCCTCCTCTTCTGCAGTAGGCCGATGGTTGGTATCATTAGCTGCTCTTCTGGGCTTTATGAGGACTCTTTCAGACAACTCTCCTTTATGATGTACATTCACAGGAGTCGTAGAGCTAGTCTCTGATAGGAGAAGTCACGTTGTCCTCCATGTACATAGCCCACAGAAAAGCATGTAGGTCGTGAGCAGGATCCTTAGCTCTGGTGGAAGAGGTGCATCCTCGGTCGTGTTCTGTGAATGTGAATAATAGGAATGAGTTGTTCAAAGAATAATAAACTTATTTTATATAGTAAGGGCATATAACTTTATGAATATGATCGTGTTTGGGCTCCAATGTAGACAAAGTTATTACAGAAAATTTCCTTTGCTCACTTGTTCTTTCTCTTAATACAGGCTGTAATCCTAATCTGCCATTCAGTCTGATATGTGAGTAGATTAGATAATGTTTCTATAGGATATGTGATTCCTGACCTGTACTGGACGATTGCATAAATCTTGTGTATACTGTAAAGATCCCATTACATTTAGCGATGCACCAGCGATCCCGACAACGATACGACCCGGTCAGGATCGCTGGTGCATCGCGAAATGGTCGCTAGTGAGCTGCCAAACAGGCAGATCTCACCAGGAATGCAGCAGCGGTCGGGGGTCGTCACTTACCTGTCACACGCAGCAAGGGTGACGTCTTCCGCCCACATCCATGGAGTCACTCATCGGCGCCAGCAGGAAGCCGGCGACGAGAAATGGACCAGGACGATCTCGCGCGATCAGCGATATCAAGCGGGGGGGGGCCGGGTCGGAGGCGTCACATGTAGCGAGATCGCTAGCGATATCGCTGTTGCATCACAAAATCGGTGAAGCTTTAGCGAGATCGCTAGCGATCTCGCTATGTGTGAAGGGGTCTTTACTTTTCAACTTTACCTTAAAAAAAGATCCATACTTACATTTAGTAATGGAATCATTAGATCACATCCACTTAATAGTACAGACGGGATTGAGGTTCTGCAGGTTTTGTTGAATTATTCCAGATTCTGCCCTAATATCTGATATGTGTACTGCAGTTTTATCTCAGCGTCTGTGTGGATAGAGTATGATGACTGAGATAAACGGTCCTCGCCTTGGGTGGTGCTCAGTATGAGCCGTCTACCACTCCATTTTCGGCAATTTGCTCTCTTATCATCAATACTTATCTATGGAGACAGAAAAGACATTAACCAAAGAAATTACCTGGAGTATAAATTGGTATGTATGTAAGATATAGCAGCATGTTCACACTGGATATTAAACAGACAAAACCTAAGATAGAAACAAAATGACCATACACCCTGATGTAAGGAAATGGGTGCAAGCAATAGTGCATATAAATAACATGGGGGACTTACTAAACATTGTTTTTTATCAAAAAGCGGTAAAGCCATCCCACCAAGGTGTACCCAAATCAGGGTGGACCTAGACTATAGTACTAAAACCTTACCATGTGTCAAATTGGCATCAATGTGAATAAGGGCCAAGCAGGACCGGGGCCTGAGTATGGACACCCAGCAATGGGACGCTATATAAATGTAATGTTTATATGCTGACGCTGGTGGGATGGCTTCTACACTTGTTTTTTTATCAAAAAAGGTGTGTTTACTAAGTACTTTGTTATTTATATTCACTATTGCTTTTACTTACAGCAGGGAATATGTTCATGTTGTTTCTATCTTGAGAGCAGACAATAGACAGAAAAGGGCAGAAATGTCCATCATTAGAGGGAGGGCATGGATTATTAGAGGAATATTAGATCCTCGTCTTCAGTGATCTCTTGGTGTCAGAATATAAATTCTATTACTATATACTTTATAATTATATGAAAATGAAATACTGTATCTTCTTATGTGTTTTCACACCTTGCTCACATGTAGTTGTGTGCAGTTGTTATCAATTGTATGATACATGCTCACTGGTGGAAGCCCAAGGTGAACACAGGTGACCTTTTGAGTGTCGGACATCCACAGTGGGCCATGTCCATCATTTTGCACTCCGTCAAAACGTCAGCAGACGGCATGGCACATTTCTGTGCTAGTGTGTCTCTAAGGCACTCAAAAGATAGAAAATATACAATTAATATTAATTGTAATGATACTTTACATTATAAGTGCCAACCTGCTAGGCCATATTATAGGGAAGACTGAAGACACATTTCCCTGGAGCTTTGGAGTTTTCCCCAACTATATGATGTAAAGTAACTCCATCACCCAGGATGACTCTTCTGATCTATTGACCCAGCAATTTCTAGTCAAACCCATGACAGTCAATTATTATATGTAGTGTATCCACCGTTCACTTCTGGAACACGGGAAAAGGGGTCCCTGAAGGCTGTTTCTCTCATTTGGAAGATATAAAAGTTGCAGAAACTTCAGTCCTGCCCTAACAACCTGTTACTTCCATTTTTACAAATGATTGTCATGTGAAACTTACCTGTGGGGTCACAGACTTTTTCAGACCTCTCATCCTGGGAAATCGATCTTTATCCTGACAGATATGGATACAATGGGCCCGTGTTGTCCTCACTCTTTTACTCCCTGTTATTTGTATGGAAGCAGGAACCTAAACACGAGAAATAAAGAATCAAAATTTATTAAATCTGTCATTACATCAACCACAGCAGAAGAATCAGTCCCTTCTAGGACCCTGCAAAAAGGAGGAGTAACTTGTGGCTACTGGTCCAAAACAGGGCCACCATCAGGGCATTAATGCCATGACTGGCGTATGGGGCCCGGTGGGCAGAGGGGGCCCGCATCGGGCCCGGTCTCCTCTGCTCACCGGGCCCTACCGGCACACTAAACCGGGCCCTCGGCGCTGCGGCAGATGATCACTACTGACATGCGGGCCTGCGCCCGCACGTCAATAGTTAACGGCTGCCAGCCATTCGGAGGCTGGCAGCTGCCGTCCACCGCAGCGTGCACCTCACCGGTGGCGGCGTTTGATGTCATTGAGAAGCGCGCGCTTCTGCATGGAGGGACGCCCGGAGCTTTGCCGCTGGACCGCGGCCAGGTAAGAAGAGCTTGTGTTTTTTTTTGTTTTGTTTTTTTCGTTTATTGAGAGCGGGGGGCCCGGGGCAGATGGCAGAATTCTGGACACTATGGGGGCAGAATGCTGGTGACGATGGGGGCTGAATGCTGGACACTATGGGGGGCAGAATGCTGGTGACGATGGGGAAGAATGCTGGTGACGATGGGGGCAGAATGCTGGACACTATGGGGCAGATTGCTGGACACTATGGGGCAGATTGCTGGACACGATGGGCAATAATGCTGGACACGATGGGGCAGAATGCTGGACACGATGGGGCAGAATGCTGGACATGATGGGGGCAGAATGTGACAGTGAGACGCAGGAAGGGGCAGAATGAGATACGGGGCATGATTGGAGACACGGGGCAGAATGGAGATATGGGGCATGATTGGAGACACAGGGGGTAGGATCAAAGACATGGGGGCATGACTGGAGACACTGGGGGCAGGATTGGAGACAGATGGGGCAGGGTTGGAGACAGATCATGCAGGATCATGGGGCAGGATGGATACAATGAAAACAGATGGGGCAGGATGGGGAGATCATATGGGGCAGAATGGATACTCATGAGGGTGGGATGGGAGAAAGTATGGCTGAAGCCAGGAATGAGACACACAGGGGCTATGATGGGGGATATTATTACCACAGGGTCTAATTAAGGGATATTATTACTGTAGTGATGTATTTATTTTATTTTTTGAGTATACTGTTTTAAATGGGGGGCGGTACTGTTACTGTGTAGAGCGACACTATGTCACCTTTTTTTCTTCATGTGATGTAATGTAGAAGTTGGGAAAAATAAGTAATGTGTTCTGCAAGCGAAGCTCTAGATAACTGTGTTATTTCCTGCAGAGACGAGCCCTGGCTGGAAGACGTGATGGCGATCTGTGCTGGATGAAAGATGAAAAACAAAGATGAAGGACTTCACCTAGAGACGTCACAGGTAAGTTAGTGTGTTACCTATACACTGACACTATACACTGTATAGAGGCCCTGTGTATAATGACACTGATCACTGTATTACCTATACACAGACGCTGCATACTAAGTACAGATCTCCTTTGTATAATGGCACTTATGGTAATAGTATCTTTTTTTTTTATTACTGATCAGTATTGTAGTATTCAGTCACTGTGGTGGTAATATGTGGTCTGGTCATGGTCTGGTGGTATTTGTTCCTTCTGTGTGGTATTATAGGTTGCTATGTGGTCTGGACATGGTGCGGTGGTATTTTTCCCTTGTATGTGATAATATTGGTCATTTTAAAAATTGAAAAATAAAAATATACCTAAATTGTATCACATATTTTAACAATATTTAATAGGTTACAGTAGATTAGGGCACGGCCAAAAGAGTCTACCGTGTTATGGTGGCGGCTTAAAAAATCTTTTGGCCAAAACAAAAGCTGCCGGCTATATGTGTGATCTGGTGATGGGAACTGTTAATGTGTGATTGGTGAGAAGTGGAGTTTTTCCAAGCAATATCGGTGGGACTTTGGACAGTTCGAGGGGTGGAGACGGGGCTGGAGTGGAGCCTGGGCGGAGTCTCAAGGGGGCCCCGAAAATGTTACCAGTATGGGGCCCCAAAATTCCTAGTGGCAGCCCTGGTCCTAAAGACTCCTGTGGGCACCAGGGCCCGGGGTGACTGCTACCTCTACACCTCTATAACTGCATTTATAGAGGTGAATAGTAAAGGGTATTGATGACTTTTTATATGAATGTTCACATGAAGAGTAACAGATAGCAGAACATAGATGAGAATGTACAACCCAGGGGTTATAATATTTTACCTTCTTATCAAACACGGTTCGGTTGTAGAGTTTGAACATCCATGTAACCAGCTCATGTTTTTTCTCCTGGAAATCCATCATGAAGGAGATGTGGACAATGTAATATCTTTTAGGAAGCAGCCGTGGATGTTACACAAGGTCTGCAAATAGTGGAAGATCATATAGTAAGCCTGGAATAATGTCTCAGAACACACAGAACATGTGCGGGTGCAGGACGTGTGCAGTGCGAATTAGGCTAATGGCTGAGGGTGTTTACCAGCATACTTCATAGCTATGGTCTTGACGCTACTTACATTTGATAATAAATGGCTTCTGTTTGGTAGTCCAGCTACGATTACGTTTCAATGGGTTTGGTGGATTTTTCCAGATTTAGATCTTATATCTCAACTCTTTGTCTCACTGAGACATAGATGATCCTCCCTAAGGTGGCTGGTCCTCATCTTAGGTGAGGTTTTGTAAGAGAAGTCTACCTCCACATTTTTGGCAATGTCCCTTCTCTTCACAGATCTTTGTGAAACGTCCGACTCTAAGGAGACAGAAAGAACAGGGATTAGCAGACAAGAAAGGGCAGGAATATTAGTTATTATTGCAAGGCAATGGATTATATGAGGAAAATTAGATCTCTGTCTTCAGTGATGTCCTGGTATCATAATATTAGTTGCATTAATGTAGTTTCTTCATAATTGTATAAAAATAAAATATTTCCTTACCTGCGATCACACCCTGTACACACATAGTTGTATGTGTATTTTATGTCATATGTGTGATAGACGCGCATTGGTGGTAACTCAGGGTGGACACATGCGACCTGTTCGGCATACGACACCCAGAATGGACCATGTCCAAATTGTACACCATGCAAATGCCAGCAGGCGGCATGGCACATTTCGTGAATTAATGTGTCTCTCAGGCGCTCTAAGGATAGAAATGACACAATTACTATAAGTTATAAAGATACTTCACATCACAAGTGCCAACCTGCTGGGCCATATTATCGGGAAGGCTCAAGAGATATTTGCCCTGGAGCTTTGGAGATTTCCCCAACTATGGGACCTGAAGGATCTCCATCACCCAGGCTGACTCTTCTGATTCATCACACCAGTAATTTCTAGTTACAAGCCTGGCAGTTACTATTTATGTATATTTTATCCACTTTTCACCTCCGGATCCCCCCTCACACTTAGGGTAAAAGCAGCCATGGAAGGTTTTTCAATTATCCTATCCAGTTAAGAGCTTACAGCCATGTATGTGTTTGTTTCTCTGCTTTGCAAGCTATGAAAGTTTCAGTAACTTCAGTCTGGCCTTAGCAATCTGTTACTTCTAGCAAAATGTCAATTTTTTGTCATATTTTTGTCATATCAGACTTACCTGCGGAGTCACACACTTTCTCAGACAGTTGGATAGTGGAGTAGAAATCCCCATCTTTAAAGTTGTTGCGGCAGTATCCAGCTGCTGCCCTCAGTCTTTTACTCCACATAATTTCTATATTTGACTCAGAAAGCTAAAGATGAGGAATGAAGAAATAAAATACATTATATCTGTAATTCAATAAAAAACAGCAGAAAATGCAGTCCCTTCTAGGACACTATGAAAGGGAGGTATAACTTGTGACTACTGGTCCTAAAGACGCCCGTAGGCACCAGGTCCCGGGGTGAGTGCTACCTCCTCCGCACCGGTATAACTGTGCATTTACATGGCGGAATAGTAAAGGTTATTGATGATTTATTACACAGACGTTTACATGAAGAGTTACAGATAGCAGAATATAGATGAGGATGTACGACCCGAGGAATGAAATATTTTACCTTGTTCTCAAACACGGTGCTGTTGAACAGCTTGAACAACCGCGTTACCAATTCGTGCTTGGAGCTCTGAAAGTCCTGCACATATGGAGATGCTGGAGATGTGATGTCCTCTATGAAGTAGCCCTGGATGGTACAAATAGGCCTGGAAGAACAGAAGATACGTGAATCCTTAGGTCATATCTCAGGACATAGAGAACATTTACCTATTCATTCCTTTCCACTACAATTTAGAAGGGATTTCCCAATTAAGGATAGGGTCACACCAATGGTGGAAGGTCAGGGGCACATATACAATAGGGGCAGCCAGCAATAAGCTATGAGTCCCGGCAGGTGGAAATATCAGCACTGAGATAAATCTCCAGAAAATGTCAATGCCAGAATCCAATATCATTGCTATGTGAGTGGAGGTGGAGGGTCTCATTGGGTGCTAGGAGTTATACAGGGCAGAGAGGAGGATTAACTACACCCTGACATGGACTGGGGTGTAAAACAAGGAGATGTGGGAGTGCTGGATTTTGTGAACTGAGCTGATGGCTGTAGATGTACACCAGTAGGGGGCATCACTTCTTAGTTTATAGTGTATCATAACTTTATGTAACTTACTGCTCCTCTGATGTGGATCTCTCCAGGCATCCAGATGGTTCTGTGTCTGGAAGGGAACATAGAGCATTGAAAATCTTTACATCTTTGGTCATTTTTACATTGTGGCATCTATATAATATTCTTATACAGTTTAGCTAAATATGCAGTCCTTAATTTACATGGAGTGAAGAGGCACCAGATAGTCAGGGCAACTACTCTTTTTCATTCTACACTGCCATGGCTGTGACCACTTGTTGGCTATCCGGTCAAGGTGCACCGGTCTAGTGGTAGATTATATTTAGGGTAAATATGTCTAATTTTTATAAATTATGATGTGATCCATAGTTTTGGACACTGACCAGTGACAGGAGATGATGGTATTCTTATGATATAGTCTTCACCATCGCTGTCAATATAAATGTCTGGAGGTCCGCGCTGCTCAGGGGCATCGTCAGCCTCGGTGTCAGAAGTCCTGAGTTCTGTGAATAACATAGAACAGAACAGAAAATGGATTAATGGACTGTGTCAAATGCCAGAAGTCTAGGTTGTGTCTAGAAAACACAGCTAATTAGTCCTTACTTTTGCGAGATGGTGTCTCCTCCCCACTAAAATAATCGTCGTCATCAGACACAACAATGACATTGATGTTACTGTGAACACAAAGACAGAAATAGGAATCAATGAGGAAAATTATAATATTAAAACTAAATGAAATTGTGGATGAAATTATTGCTATAAATGGATCAGATAAAATAATCCAGAGCCCAGGAACCAACAGGGTCATATTCTATAAAGCTGGGATGTAGGACACTGATTGTCCCCAATGGAAATGTCTCCCAATGGGACCTGAGCTCAGAGGTGGAGAAGATGTGATTCATCCTACCTGTAGATGTCATTGCTGTATGACGGAAAAGATGTTATTAGATCTGAGGAAGTAAAAATATATATGTTAGACAGTTATTATAGGTAACAGCAATAAGTAACAATTAAAGGGATCTTCCATGATGTGAAGATTGGTGGAAATACTTAGGATAGGCTCATAATGATTGAATTACTAAGAATAGACTATTCATGTTTAACTCACACACAAGACATTTAAAAAAAATTTAAAAAAAGTAAGAAAGTATAGAGGCTGCAAACCATACAATCCCTAGCAAAGCTGTTCTTATAATCCCATTACTGTTAGGGCAGATATCAGCAGACTAGATTGTATCGGGGGTCAGTACCTGGGTCTATAGATGTTATCCCAGTATCAAATCCAGCTTCCTTTTGATGGTCCGGAAGTCTTGGTCTCTTTTTAGGATGGGACTAGAAAAAGAGAAGAAATATAAGACCCCCAATGTCACATAAATCATCAGAAACATCAGTAAGGGAATGAAAATAACACAAGGACACATGAGGTAACGGATTCGGGGTGAGGGGGGTATGTTATTCTTATTTAATACTAATAATGTTAGTGACGGTCTAGTAAGATGGATGTAAACTCTTTTGTGATTTCCTAAGGTCGCAGCTTATTAACCCAATACCCAAACAGGAATATTACTCTTCATTAACAGGTATTAAGGCGTCAACAATCAGCAATATTGATCATTCTAACGAGTCTTCACCTAAATCATCATAGACCATAGATTAGTAATATATAAGAATAATGCAGAGAAGTGACGGCTCACCTGATGGAAATCCTCATCACTGCTGGTCTCTGAATCAGATATAACACAATTAAATCGCTTTTTGTTCGCCATATTCACACTCACTAAACGCCACGATCCTCTCTCTCCAACGCCTTCAACAACCCTCAACGGAATTACGCGTTACACGGAATCTAGAACTGTCCGGTAACTGTGACCTCACTGTAGTGACTCCATCAGCTCTGGCCATCGTCACTGTGACCTCAGCACATATACAATTATAAGCAGCTATATATGTATAGATAGGAGGCTGCACTAATACCCCAGATAATTATTCTAATCACATGCAGTAATAATGGTGGGGATATTTGCAATGAAGTCTGTTTGTAAAAAGTGTTGTTGTGTATTAGTAAAAATAGCTCAGATTTCCCCCTTTTATTTTCCTCCCTTCTTTCCCTTAGTGTTCCCAATATTATCATTGCTATTATAATATTTTATAAGTTTCCATGTCTGTTTCCCAAATCTTATTGTGCTGTTTATCTTTTCTGGAACTTCAATAAAACTTTACAGTTTAAAAAAAATTGCAGAAATTTATCAAATAAGACCAATATTCTTCTGTATGACCAGGGCTGCCATCAGGTCATTACTGCCCTTACTGGTGTATGGGACACGATGAGCTGAGGGAGCCCGCAGTGGGCCTCCTCTCTTCTGCTCACCGGGCACCAACAGCAGGATCCTGCCTCTTCAGTAAGGCCTCTTTCACACTTCCGTTTTTTACAATCAGTCACAATCCGCCAGGTTTTGAAAAAAACGGATCCTCAATTTTCTTTTGAGGATCCGTTTTTTTTCCCCATTGACTTCCATTACTGGCGGATTGTGACGGATTGCCGTCCGTTGCATCCGTGTTTTTTGAGGATCTGCCAAAACTTGCTGTCCGTCACCATCCTCAAAGATTTCAAAACGGAGCTTGCAACGTTTTTTTTTCTGGCGGATCCTCCAGACACTCATTTAACCCAAAATTCTTTCTGGGTGCCGGAAAAAAAAAAAAAATTCTCTCTCTCTCTCGCCAGCGATTCCTTTAAATTTCCTCATTTTCAGGATCCGTCTGAAAACGGATCCTGTGCCATCCGTTCACATCAGTTGAGAACGGATCCGCTTGTCTGCCTTTTTGGCGGATTTGAACTGATGCAAAAAAACTGAAGTGTGAAAGAGACCTAACTGATCGTGCATCCCCAGACACACGATCAGTTAAAATCTGCTGTGGTGCAGGAGATTCCTCCCACACGGCAACAGTTAACAGCCACCAGCCAATCACAGGCCGGTAGCTAATGTCAGTTCGCACGCCACCAACGTATGACGTCACTGTCATACGCCAGAACGATGATGCACGCCTCAGCTGAATCGTAGCAGAGGACACTGTTGGACCTCGGTCAGGTAAGGAGAAACTTTTTTTTGTAAAGCCGCGGTATTGGGTGCATTATACTTTATATGACTATGGGGTGCATTACACTATATATGAATATGGGGTGCATTATGCTATATATGACAAGGGGGATGCATTGTACTATGGGGGTGCATTATACTATGGGGTGCATTATACCAGAATGGCTGCATTATATCACAATGGTGGTGCATTATACTACTTTGGGGTGCATTATACTACTATAGGGTGCATTATACCACTATGGGGTGCATTATATGACTATGGGGCTGCATTATACTACTATGGGGTGCATTATACAACTATAGGGTGCATTATACTACTATGGGGCGCATTATTCTACTATAGAGTGCATTATACCACTACCGGGTACATTATACCACTATGGGGGTACATTATACTACTATGGGGCTGCATTATACTACTATGGGGCACATTATACCACGATGGGGTGAATTATATGACTATGGGGCTGCATTATACTACTATGGGGTGCATTTTATTACTATAGGGTGCATTATACCACTAAGGGGTGCATTATAGCACTATGGGAGGTGCATTATACTACTATGGGGATGCATTATACTACTATGGGGCTCATTATACCACGATGGGGTGAATTATATGACTATGGGGCTGCATTATACTACTATGGGGTGCATTTTACTACTATAGGGTGCATTATACTACTATGGGATTCTTTCGTTGGTTGATTTTATTATCCGATTTGTCCCCTTTATTTTCCATGAGTGCGATATTTTTATTATTATAAGGTGATTCAATACTGCACTGTTCCGTGAGTTATTTTAATTTACTATGGGACACATTATACTACTATAGGGTGCATTATATCACTATGGGGTGCATTATACCATTATCGGTGGTGCATTATACTACTATAGGGCTGCATTATACTACTATGGGGTGAATTATACCACTATCGGTGGTGCATTATATCACTATGGGGTGAATTATACCACTATCGGTGGTGCATTATACTACTATAGGGCTGCATTATACTACTATGGGGTGCATTATACTACTATGGGGTGCATTATACTGCTATAGGGTTAATTATACTACTATGGGGTGCATTATACCACTATGGGGGTGCATTATACTATATATGACAAGGGGTGCATTATACTATACATGACAAGGGGGTGCATTATACTACTATGGGAGTGCATTATACTACTATGGGGTGCACTATACCACTATGGGGCTGCATTATACTACCATGGGGGTTCATTATACTGCTATATATGACTATGGGGTACATTATACTATTATTGATGTCTATGGGGGCAGTATGGAGAGACATGGGAAAAGTATGGAGAGACATGAGGCAGAATGGGAGGACACGTGGGGTCCAGAATGGGAGGACATGTGGGGACCAGAATGTGGGATATTATTACTGTAGGGCCTAATTTAAGAATATTAATCTTGAGGAGACTATTTTCAGCGTGGGGAGGAGAAATCCTGTTTCTGTGCAGGGCAACATGATCACTTTTTTCTTCATCTGGCATAGTGTAAAGGTTGGGGAAAAATTGGGAAATGTGCTCTAAATAACGGTGTTATTTTCTGCAGGGACGAGTCCTGGCTGGAAGAAAAGATAGCGCTGTGCGCTGGATGAAGATGAAAAGCGAAGATGAAGGACTTCAACTAGAGATGTGACTGTACACTGACACTATATACAGAGCTCCAGTGTATGTCTCTGGAGATCACTGTATATTACCTGTACACTGACACTATATACACAGCTCTGGTGTATGTCACCAGTGATCACTGTATTACCTGTATACTGATAATATATACAGAGATCCGATGTATGTCACCAGTGAGCAGTGCATTACATGTAGACTGAGACTATACACTGTGTACTATATACAAAGCTCCTGTGGATAATGGCATTTATGGTAAGATTAGTATTGCTATATATTAATGATCAGTATTGCAATATTCGGTCACTATGTAGCTGTAATATGTGGCCCAGCCATGGTGTGGCCGTATTTGTCCCTTGTATGTTGTATTATTCGGTCACTATGTGGTGGTAATATGTGGTCTAGTCATGGTGTGGTGGTGTTTGTCCCTTGTATGTGGTATTATAGGTCACTATATGGTGGTAATATGTGGTCCGGCCATGGTGTGGCAGTATTTGTGCCTTGTATGTGGTATTATTTGTTCACTATGTGGTGGTAATATGTGGTCTGGTACCGATGTAACAGTATAACAGTATTTGTCCCTTGTATGCGATGTTATTGTTCATTTCAAAAATTGTATATGACACTTTCCCTTAAAGAAACATAAATAAAGATATACCTAAAAAGTGTATTGGATATGTTAGCAAATCTTTAATAGATTAGAGTAGAATAGGGTCCAACCAAAAGAGTCTACCTGGTCATGATGGCGGCTTAAAAAAAATCTTTTGGTGAAAACAAAAGTTGATAGATACATATGTGATCTGGTGTTAGATGGGATGTGATAATGTGTGATTGGTAAGGACGTGGTGCAGATGTGAAGTTTTTCTATAAGTGGGCGATGGACCTGTGGAAAGTTGGCGGTGGAGCTGGGGTGGAACCTGGGGGGAATCTCAAGGGGGTCCAAAAATTTTGCCAGTATGGGGCCCTGAAACTCCTGGTGGCAGCACTGGCTCTGTCACCCAAAAAAGATGTCTGCATCTCCTGCTGTGCTTTGTTGATGGCTAAACTAAATAGTAAAGTTGAACTTGCTTTTATATACTCTTGTATATCCTATTCATGGGGTCATGGGAAATCATGAAAACGCTAAGCGGCATTGACCAGAGGAGTCAGGACGTGTCTACAGAGTTTCTGTGGACACCTCCTTATTCCTTTCTTCCACGCCGCTTAGTGTGGCCATGATTTCCCTTAACCCCATGAATGGGAAACCACAAGAGTATATAAAGTTTCTGTCTCTACATTATGCTGCTCTCAAATTAGGCAGCAAAAACCTGGTGACAGATTCCCTTTAATGTATATAAATATACAGCAGTTGAAAAAATTATTGAAAACCGCTCCAATTTTCTAATTTCCAAAGGTGCTACCAACATGAAATTCTCACCAGATGTTGGAAACAACTCATTCAATCCATATGTAGGGGGTGGACTGACCTATGGACCTGTCTGATGAAGAAGGGAAATGTAAAAGGTGATGTGTACAATGCTTTATTCTGACTTTAATGTGCATGTGTGGGATACCAGCTAGAAATAGGAAAAGATGATGTAGTACTGGGTTTTGGCCACAAGATGGAGACATAGAGTAGTGTGAAAAGGACTTAACAGCAGCTTTAGGCTAGGGAAACTGCAAAGTCACGGTGGGCGGAGTTACGGGGGACAGAGAGGGGATTTCCCAGAAGGGGAGATAAAAGGAAAGAGAGTCTTGGGGGCAGGGCAGACACCCAGGAGACAGAAGAGAGAAGAGCTCAGGAGAGGACGGCGGAAAGAAGAGCTCAGGAGAAACAGAGGAGAGAGACGGATACTCGCAGGGGGTGGCCCTGATAGGACAGCTGCTGACTAAAGGACGCCTGGGGTACCGAGCGGCTGGACACCGAAGGGGCAGTAAGTGTCGCAGGGGGCAGACTCGGTCTGGGGAAACGCTGTGGCCGTGGGCCTAACGGCAGCCACGGTGGAAGGACCCAGGGGTCTTCGCCAAACAGGAGTAGGAGGAGGTGACTGGTACCCGGGCCTAGGAGCATAAGCTGTCGTGTGTGCTGTGGATGTCAAGAGGACACCCAATAAAGTTGGACCTGATTGAACGGATTTCTGCGTCTGTTTCCAGTCTGTCTCGCAGCCGAAAGGGACCACCCCCCAGTCAGCACACGTACTACACATGCATACAAAGAAATCAAACCGTAGATTACCATAAATTAAATGTGGTAATAAAGTGAAATGACACAGGGAAAATTTATTGAACACGCTAACTGAAAGGTATTTATTACTTCATACAAAAGCCTTTGTTAGTGATGACAGCTTCAAGACGCCTCCTGTATGGAGAAACTAGTCGCATGCATTGTTGATGTGTGATTTCGGCCCATTGTTCCACACAAGCATTCCACATCCTGAAGGTTCTGTGGGCTCCATCTACAAACTATGAACTTTAGTTTCTGCCGGGTCATTATAGCAGTTTTATTTTCTTTCTCTGAAAACAATTGGGCGTTTCTTGACTGTGTGTTTGGGACTATTGTCTTGCTGAAATATCCACCCTTGTTTCGTCTTCATCATCTTGATGGATGGCAGCAGATTTTTAGCAAGAATGTCTTGGTACATATGCCCGTTCATCCTTCCATCAATCATATGAAGTATGCCAGTGCCGTACTCTGAAAAATAGACTTCACTCCAGACTTCACTGTTGGTATGGTGTTTTTGGGGTGATATGCAATGCCTTTTGACCTCCAAACATGGTGTGCATTATGACATCCAAAGAATTCAATTTTGGTCTTATCTGACCAGACTATATTCTACCAGTATTTGTTTGCTTTGTCTAAATGTTGTTGAGTACACTTTCAACACGCTTGAACATGGTTTTTGTTCAGCAACAGAGTCTTCCATGGTGAGCGTGCATACAGGCCTCGGAGGTTGAGTGCATTACTTATAGTTTTCTTTGAAACAATTGTACCTGTTGATTTCAGGTCTTTATGTAGCTCTCCACAAGTTGTCCTTGGCTTGCCCCATAATTCTTATAATCCACAGACCAACGGGCAAGTGGAGTGGATTAATCAGGTTCTAACAACCTGCCTACGCCACTTTTCCAACGCTCATCAAGACAATTGGGTCTCTCTCCTACCTTGGGCTGAATTTGCCCATAATAATCATCCCAGCGAATCTACCACCAAGTCGCCGTTCTTTGTAGTCTCTTGTCAGAACCCCGGGGTTCCACTGCCCTTTTCCACGTCATCAGGAGTTCCCGCAGCAGATACTCTTGCTTTGGAATTTTTGCAAATCTGGAAGGAGACCAGAGAAGCCGTCGTAAAGGCCAGTCCCCGAATCAAGAAACATGTGGACAAAAGATGAAGGGACCTTCCTCCGTACCATCCTGGTGACAAAGTTTGGCTTTCGACCAAGCATATCCGTCTGAAAGTTCCTTCCTACAAGTTAAGTCCCCGATACATCGGGCCTTTCAAGGTACTTGGACACATCAATGAGGTGGCTTATAAACTGAGGTTGCCGGCTTCACTTCGAGTCCCTAATGCCTTTTATGTCTCGCTCCTGAAACCTGTGGTTCTGAATCAGTTCCAACCTACCTCCACTGCTCCTCCTTCACCAATTGGGGCTGAAGACGTCTTTGAAGTAAAGGACATTTTGGCTATGAAAAGAGTTAGGGGGAAGACTCTTTTTCTCATTGAGTGGAAGGGTTTTGGCCCTGAGGAGAGGTCCTGGGAACCTCGAGAGAATGTTAATGCCCCTCTTATACTGAAAGTTTTTGGCCACTCTCAGAAAGGGGGGACGTAAGGAGGGGGGGTACTGTGACATCGGCGGCCGAGCCCGCCGATGCCTCATCAGCGGCGGCATCCGCCGCTGCCTCTCCCCACCGACGCTCCCCCGTCAGCGCGCTCTCTTACCCGTCCTCCCGCTCTGCTGTATCCCCGTTCTCTGTCCTTAGGCCGCGGGTGCGTGCCCGCCCACTCTCTTCATCCAGCGGTGGGCGGCGCTGAAGGTGGGGCTTGCTGCTTACTTCCTGGCCATTAGGTATTTCAGGCGTCCTCCCTATGGGGAAGATGCCTGATGATTGTGTGGCATCCCCACACTCTCTGGCCGCTATAGTTCCTCTATAGTACACCTGCCTTGTGTCTCGCTCAGTTCCCCTCTGTCTGCCTCAGCCTCGTCCTGTCCGTTCCTCTCTCCCAGTGCTCCTCCTGCCTATTTTCTAGTTTTACGTACCTCCAGGTCCCCCTCATCTTTTCCTGGGCTTCCCTTCCCTCCTGGGTTCCCTGTCCTCTGCCCTTCCGCTCCTACATTACCTCCCATGACTCCCTCCACTGTAGTCCCTCGCCTCCTGTGGCGTAGTCTGGCTACCTTACAAGTAACTGCTGCCTGGCTTCCTCCGTTACCTCGCTCCGGTACCCTGGTCTCTGTCCGGTATCTCTGCCCTCTCTCTGTCCTAGCTTGTCCCTCAAGCCGTCCCTCTTGGTACCGGCTGTCGCGGTTCTGACCCCTGCGGTCCTGCCCCTAACGATCCCTGTATAGGGGTCGGGCCTCACCTGGCGCGCTCTGCCCAGTGGCTCCAGATCCGCGACCCAGAGGGTCCACTCTCGGACGTTGTCAGTTCCTGAACGTCACAGACGCATAGGGGGCGAGACAAGGAAGTGGTGTGTGAGTGGCAGACACTGAATGTCCTGTCTGTTAGGTACGAAGAGATCCAACAAAGGGCCAAGTCAACAAATCAAAAAGTCTGTAGTAATAGGGAATGGTCCACTGTGTTAAAGACAGATGCCAGGTCCAGGAGAAGGATCAACTTGCATCGCTTTCATTTGGAAGTTAGTAGGTCATTGGTGACTTTAGTCAGGGCAATTTCAGTGGAATGGTGTGGTCTGAAGCCAGATTGTAAGCGGTCAAAGAAGGCGCAAGAGGAGAGGTCAGAGGACAGTTCAAAGTGGACGTGTTTTTCCTGTCGTTTAGAGGCATAGGGGAGAAATGATATAGGGTGATAGGTAGACACAGAAGATGGGTCAAGGGTGGACTTTTTGATGATGGGTGTGATCGAAGTATTTTTAAATCAGGATAGAAGACACCACTTGTTAGTGACAGGTTGAAGAGGTGGGTTAGACTTGTGATGAAGACTGCGATAAAGTTTTGAATGAGGTGGGACGATATTGTGTCAAGTTCACAGGTGGTGAGGCAAAGTATTCAGTTGAAAAGAGAGAAGAGGGAGGGGGAGCTGGTGGATGCAGGAAAGAATTGACAGTACTGAATAGCTGTTTTGCGTTGTGAGACAGGTATGATATGAGGTATGAGAAGTCGGTTCCTTTTGCTGCAGTGAACAGTTGCATTTTTACAACTTCTGTTACTGGATGGGCAACTCTGCTCCCTTTCTTTGGCAGCCGTACAGCAGTACGCTTTGTAGAAGAGGGCCGGAAAGAACATGCGCTCCAGTAGATGGCAAGCGCTGCATCAAGTGGCCTCTGCTCCTCTTCCTCCATCTTAACATCACACACAGTACATTCCTCAGTGGTGGCATCCCAATTTCCCTTTTTTCCCAATGTCACAATTCTCCAAGCGCCCAACTGACTGTTGGGAACCACAAATGGCTGAGTCTGCAGATCTCTTGGCACATTGTATGCCATGGGCATAGGAAGTGTACTCTAAAAATTCACAGAGTCAAAAGGAAGAAATCATCTGCACCATTGGCCAACTTTTTTCTCACTTTGATCCATGGCTGGACAAAGTTTGGTCTGAGCATAAACCAAACCCTCATCAACAGATGTTAACGCTTTTGGGTGAAGGTGATCCATTTGTGACGAGACTCAGATACTTGAGAGGCCCTCAGACTGTACTATACTGTCAAGGCAGGAAGAGGAGGAGGGTGACTCTCAGGGCGAGGAGTGGGAACAGAGAGGATGACGATTAGATAGTAGATTACACTTGGTGTAAACTCAGAGGCATGCAGCTGAGTAGCTCATCAAAGGAGGAAGACAAAGAGGTTATGCAGACAGAGTTATGCAACCACGACAACCAATGCATCCTGAGCTCCAACTCTGGTAATGGACAGCAGCGTTCACGGTTCTGCAGTTGCCTATCTTGGGTCTTTTTTTTAGACCAGCAAAAATCTAAAAAATCATGCTAGCTGCCAACTTTTTTAAAAAAAGACCTAGTAGAGTAAAAAAAAAAAATTGTTCTTACAGCATTTGTTACACTATTACTAAGCACTAATTTATAAGATTTATCACCAGTTTTATTCACAAGTAATTTGTGCCAGCAAAATGGCTCCAAATCCTACACCTTGGGTGCTGCTGATATATCCAGGTTCTCTGCCCCCTGTGCCATGGTGATAAATGCAGAAACACTGCGTTTTTCCACACCTCATCTTTAATATATATTATTTTAACAATCTGCTCCGATTCTTCAGTCTTTACTGTATTTTTTATGTTTCCCAATGTATGTATTTTTGGTGTAGATTTAAAGCTGGGATCCTGTACTCTAAGCAACACTTTGTTTTTTTTGGGTGGGTTGCCCTCGAGTGGTGCTTCTAACCTAAGGTCCCTGCACTGCTCCTATACTTCCTGCTGCCGTCTTCACCTTTTATCGGCACCACATTGTGACTGCAAATTCTGTCTGCGTGAAGTCAGAAGTAACAGAAACACGCTATCAGGCCACGTTCACACGTTCAGTATTTTACCTCAGTATTTGTAAGCCAAAACCAGGAGTGGAACAATCAGAGGAAAAGTATAGTAGAAACACGTCACCACTTCTGTATTTATCATCGACTCCTGATTTGGGTTTACAAATACTGATGTAAAATACTGACCAAATACTGAACGTGTGAATGTGGCTTCAGGCTGGTTTCACACGTCCTGATATTTCCGGTACCGATATCCGTGTCCGTGTGAGTAATACGTGTGGCAGCTGTGTGCCACCCATCAGTACCACACAAACAGCTGCCGGGGAAGAAGCGCTAGAGTAAGCACTGTTCCCGGGGCGCACCTATAATGAAGCAAGTTGATCACTTCGCCTCAGGCGGCATTGGGTCCCTGAAGACAAGTGTAAAGATCAATGTTTCATATATATTCCTATTTAAAAGTGTATGTATTTTACATGTGCTTCAGGTTAGGCTGATAAAGAGTAAACCAGATTTATAAGAGTAAAATAGATTTATTTGTACTGATTTTACTACGGGGGGCGCCATTTTGCAGTTCGCCTCAGGATGCAGAGAGGCTAGGTTCACCCCTGCTAATAGGTCTCCTTTTACTTTTCTCACTTAGCAGGCAGTGCCAGACATAATATCAGGCAGATTCTGCATCTCGGCACTCTGAGGATCCTAAGGATGGCCACCGGATATAGGAGCAGGAAATAAGTAGGTTTTTCTGGTTTGTTTTTTGCCAATTTTATTTTTTTTATCTTATGACCTTTTCTCAGTACACTCTTCCTCCTCTTCTGCAGTAGGCCGATGGTTGGTATCATTAGCTGCTCTTCTGGGCTTTATGAGGACTCTTTCAGACAACTCTCCTTTATGATGTGCATGCACAGGAGTCGGAGAGCTAGTCTCTGATAGGAGAAGTCACGTTGTCCTCCATGTACATAGCCCACAGAAAAGCATGTAGGTCGTGAGCAGGATCCTTAGCTCTGGTGGAAGAGGTGCATCCTCGGTCGTGTTCTGTGAATGGGGATAATAGGAATGAGTTGTTCAAAGAATAATAAACTTATTTTATATAGTAAGGGCATATAACTTTATGAATATGATCGTGTTTGGGCTCCAATGTAGACAAAGCTATTACAGAAAATTTCCTTTGCTCACTTGTTCTTTCTCTTAATACAGGCTGTAATCCTAATCTGCCATTCAGTCTGATATGTGAGTAGATTAGATAATGTTTCTATAGGACATGTGATTCCTGACGTGTACTGGACGATTGCATAAATCTTGTGTATACTGTAAAGGTCCCGTTACATTTAGCGATGAACCAGCCATCCCGACAACGATACGACCCGGTCAGGATCACTGGTGCATCGCTAAATGGTCGCTAGTGAGCTGCCAAACAGGCAGATCTCACCAGGAATGCAGCAGCGGTCGGGGGTCGTCACTTACCTGTTACACGTGGCAAGGGTGACGTCTTCCGCCCACATCCATGGAGTCACTCAACGGCGCCGGCGATGAGAAATGGACCAGGACGATCTCGCGCGATCAGCGATATCCAGCGGGGGGGGGTCTTTACTTTTCAACTTTACCTTAAAAAAAGATCCATACTTACATTTAGTAATGGAATCATTAGATCACATCCACTTAATAGTACAGACGGGATTGAGGTTCTGCAGGTTTTGTTGGATTATTCCAGATTCTGCCCTAATATCTGATATGTGTACTGCAGTTTTATCTCAGCGTCTGTGTGGATAGAGTATGATGACTGAGATAAACGGTCCTCGCCTTGGCTGGTGCTGAGTATGAGCCGTCTACCACTCCATTTTCGGCAATTTGCTCTCTTATCATTACTTATCTATGGAGACAGAAAAGACATTAACCAAAGAAATTACCTGGAGTATAAATTGGTATGTATGTAAGATATAGCAGCATGTTCACACTGGATATTAAACAGACAAAACCTAAGATAGAAACAAAATGACCATACACCCTGATGTAAGGAAATGGGTGCAAGCAACAGTGCATATAAATAACATGGGGGAATTACTAAACATTGTTTTTTATCAAAAAGCGGTAAAGCCATCCCACCAAGGTGTACCCAAATCAGGGTGGACCTAGACTATAGTACTAAAACCTTACCATGTGTCAAAATGGCATCAATGTGAATAAGGGCCAAGCAGGACCGGGGCCTGAGTATGGACACCCAGCAATGGGACGCTATATAAATGTAATGTTTATATGCTAACGCTGGTGGGATGGCTTTTACACTTGTTTTTTTATCAAAAAAGGTGTGTTTACTAAGTACTTTGTTATTTATATTCACTGTTGCTTTTACTTACAGCAGGGAATATGTTCATGTTGTTTCTATCTTGAGAGCAGACAATAGACAGAAAAGGGCAGAAATGTCCATCATTAGAGGGAGGGCATGGATTACTAGAGGAATATTAGATCCTCGTCTTCAGTGATCTCTTGGTGTCAGAATATAAATTCTATTACTATATACTTTATAATTATATGAAAATGAAATACTGTAACTTCTTATGTGTTTTCACACCTTGCTCACATGTAGTTGTGTGCAGTTGTTATCAATTGTATGATACATGCTCACTGGTGGAAGCCCAAGGTGAACACAGGTGACCTTTTGAGTGTCGGAGATCCACAGTGGGCCATGTCCATCATTTTGCACTCCGTCAAAACATCAGCAGACGGCATGGCACATTTCTGTGCTAGTGTGTCTCTAAGGCACACTAAAGATAGAAAATATACAATTAATATTAATTGTAAAGATACTTTACATCATAAGTGCCAACCTGCTAGGCCATATTATAGGGAAGACTGAAGACACATTTCCCTGGAGCTTCGGAGTTTTCCCCAACTATATGATGTAAAGTAACTCCATCACCCAGGATGACTCTTCTGATCTATTGACCCAGCAATTTCTAGTCAAACCCATGACAATCACTTATTATATGTATTGTATCCACCGTTCACTTCTGGAACACGGGAAAAGGGGTCCCTGAAGGCTGTTTCTCTCATTTGGAAGCTATAAAAGTTGCAGTAACTTCAGTCCTGCCCTAACAACCTGTTACTTCCATTTTTGTCAAATGATTGTCATGTGAAACTTACCTGTGGGGTCACAGACTTTTTCAGACCTCTCATCCTGGGAAATCGATCTTTATCCTGACAGATATGGATACAATGGGCCCGTGTTGTCCTCACTTTTTTACTCCCTGTTATTTTTATGGAAGCAGGAACCTAAACACGAGAAATAAAGAATCAAAATTTATTAAATCTGTTATTACATCAACCACAGCAGAAGAATCAGTCCCTTCTAGGACCCTGCAAAAAGGAGGAGTAACTTGTGGCTACTGGTCCAAAACAGGGCCACCATCAGGGCATTAATGCCATGACTGGCGTATGGGGCCCGGTGGGCAGAGGGGGCCCGCATCGGGCCCGGTCTCCTCTGCTCACCGGGCCCTACCGGCACGCTAAACCGGGCCCTCGGCGCTGCGGCCGATGATCGCTATTGACATGCGGGCCTGCGACCGCAAGTCAATAGTTAACAGCCGCCAGCCATTCGGAGACCGGCAGCTGACGTCCACCGAAGCGCGCACCTCGCCGGTGGCGGCGTTTGACGTCATTGTCAGTCGCCGGCGAGCGCGCGCTTCTGCATGGAGGGACGCCCAGAGCTTTGCCGCTGGACCGCGGCCAGGAAAAAGAGCTTGTGGTTTTTTTTGGTTTTTTTTTCGTTTATTGAGAGCGGGGGGCCCAGGGCAGATGGCAGAATTATGGACACTATGGGGGCAGAATGCTGGTGACGATGGGGGCTGAATGCTGGACACTATGGGGCAGAATGCTGGACAGCATGGGGGCAGAATGCTGGTGACGATGGGGCAGAATGCTGGTGACGATGGGGGTAGAATGCTGGACACTATGGGGCAGAATGCTGGTGACGATGGGGGCAGAATGCTGGTGACGATGGGGGCAGAATGCTGGTGACGATGGGGGCAGAATGCTGGTGACGATGGGGGCAGAATGCTGGTGACGATGGGGGCAGAATGCTGGTGACGATGGGGGCAGAATGCTGAACACTATGGGGGCAGAATGCTGGTGACTATGGGGGCAGAATGCTGGACACGATGGGGCAGAATGCTGGACACGATGGGGGTAGAATGCTGGTGACTATGAGGGCAGAATGCTGGTGATGAGGGGGCAGAATGCTGGTGACGATGGGGGTAGAATGCTGGACACTATGGGGCAGAATGCTGGTGACGACGGGGGCAGAATGCTGGTGACGACGGGGGCAGAATGCTGGTGACGATGGGGGCAGAATGCTGGTGACGATGGGGGCAGAATGCTGAACACTATGGGGGCAGAATGCTGGTGACTATGGGGGTAGAATGCTGGTGACTATGAGGGCAGAATGCTGGTGATGAGGGGGCAGAATGCTGGACACGATGGGGCAGAATGCTGGGCACGATGGGGCAGAATGCTGGACACGATGGGGCAGAATGCTGGACACGATGGGGCAGAATGCTGGACACGATGGGGGGCAGAATGCTGGACACGATGGGGGGCAGAATGCTGGACACTATGGGGGGCAGAATGCTGGACACTATGGGGGGCAGAATGCTGGACACTATGGGGGGCAGAATGCTGGACACTATGGGGGGCAGAATGCTGGACACGATGGGGCAGAATGCTGGACACGATGGGGCAGAATGCTGGACACGATGGGGCAGAATGCTGGACACGATGGGGCAGAATGCTGGACACGATGGGGCAGAATGCTGGACACGATGGGGCAGAATGCTGGACACGATGGGGCAGAATGCTGGACACGATGGGGCAGAATGCTGGACACGATGGGGCAGAATGCTGGACACGATGGGGCAGAATGCTGGACACGATGGGGCAGAATGCTGGACACGATGGGGCAGAATGCTGGACACGATGGGGCAGAATGCTGGACACGATGGAGGCAGAATGTGACAGTGAGACACAGGAAGGGGCAGAATTAGATACGGGGCATGATTGGAGACACGGGGCAGAATGGAGATACGGGGCATGATTGGAGACACAGGGGGTAGGATCAAAGACATGGGGGCATGACTGGAGACACTGGGGGCAGGATTGGAGACAGATGGGGCAGGGTTGGAGACAGATCATGCAGGATCATGGGGCAGGATGGATACGATGGAAACAGATGGGGCAGGATGGGGAGATCATATGGGGCAGAATGGATACTCATGAGGGTGGGATGGGAGAACGTATGGCTGAAGCCAGGAATGAGACACACTGGGGCTATGATGGGGGATATTATTACCACAGGGTCTAATTAAGGGATATTATTACTGTAGTGATGTATTTATTTTATTTTTTGAGTATATGTTTTAAATGGGGGGGTGGTACTGTTACTGTGTAGAGCGACACTATGTCACCTTTTTTTCTTCATGTGATGTAATGTAGAAGTTGGGAAAAATAAGTAATGTGTTCTGCAAGCGGAGCTCTAGATAACTGTGTTATTTCCTGCAGAGACGAGCCCTGGCTGGAAGACGTGATGGCGATCTGTGCTGGATGAATGATGAAAAACAAAGATGAAGGACTTTACCTAGAGATGTCACTGGTAAGTTAGTGTGTTACCTATAAACTGACACTATACACTGTATAGAGGCCCTGTGTATAATGTCATTGATCACTGTATTACCTATGCACAGACGCTGCATACTAAGTACAGATCTCCTGTGTATAATGGCACTTATGGTAATAGTATCGTGGGTTTTTTTATTACTGATCAGTATTGTAGTATTCAGTCACTGTGGTGGTAATATGTGGTCTGGTCATGGTGCGGTGGTATTTGTTCCTTGTATGTGATATTATTCGGTCACTGTGGTGGTAATATGTGGTCTGGTCATGGTCTGGCGGTATTTGTTCCTTCTGTGTGGTATTATAGGTCGCTATGTGGTCTGGACATGGTGCGGTGGTATTTTTTACTGAAAGATAAATTTCAGCTCACCTCTTGTAAGTTCGTAAGCTACTCTGAGTCTAAGAGCATTTGTGCTCGAAACGCGTACAGAGACCTGGAGAATATCCCCATGTGGTGAACTTTGTTGCCGTTACTTGATCACAAGCAGCCATGAATGTATTTTAAACATGATACAATAAAAATCCTGGATTTTAAATTTCTGGAGCTGGACCTTTCTTCCTTTTCTTGGCAGTGGTATTTTTCCCTTGTATGTGATATTATTGGTCATTTTAAAAATTGAAAAATAAAAATATACCTAAATTGTATCACATATTTTAACAATATTTAATAGGTTACAGTAGATTAGGGCACAGCCAAAAGAGTCTACCGTGTTATCGTGGCGGCTTAAAAAATCTTTTGGCCAAAACAAAAGCTGCCGGCTATATGTGTGATCTGGTGATGGGAACTGTTAATGTGTGATTGGTGAGAAGTGGAGTTTTTCCAAGCGATATCGGTGGGATTTTGGACAGTTCGAGGGGTGGAGGCGGGGCTGGAGTGGAGCCTGGGCGGAGTCTCAACGGGGCCCCGAAAATTTTACCAGTATGGGGCCCCGAAATTCCTAGTGGCAGCCCTGTCTGGACATGGTGTTGTGGTATTTGTCCCTTGTATGTGCTATTATTTGGTCACTATGTGGTGGTAATATGTGGTCTGGACATGGTGTTGTGGTATTTGTCCCTTGTATGTGCTATTATTTGGTCACTTTGTGGTGGTAATATGTGGTCTGGTCATGGTGTGGCGGTATTTGCTCCTTGTATCTGGCATTCTAGGTCGCTATGTGGTGTTAATATGTGGTCTGGACATGGTGCGATGGTATTTGTCCCTTGTATGTGATATTATTGGTCATTTTAAAAATGAAAAAATAAATAAAAACATTCTTTACCTAAATTGTATTGCATATTTTAACAAATATTTAATAGGTTATAGTAGATTAGGGCTCGGCTAAAAGAGTCTACAGTGTTGTGATGGCGGCTTAAAAAAATCTTTTGGCCAAAGCAAAAGCTGCCGGCTATATGTGTGATCTGGTGATGGGAACTGTTAATGTGTGATTGGTGAGAAGTGGAGTTTTTCCAAGAGAGCGGTGGGACTGTGGACAGTTTGAGGAGTGGATGCGGGGCTGGGGTGGAGCCTGGGCGGAGTCTAAAGGGGGCCAGGAAAATGTTGCCAGTACGGGGCCCCGAAATTCCTAGTGGCAGCCCTGCTAACCACTGAGCCACCCTCCTGGCTTTTGTATAGTCAGAGGTGTCAATCAAAGAGGAGTGCAGAGATGGATGCTAAACAAGTAGGTGGGAAGATGTACTGAACTTTGCCGTCACACAAAGGTTGCAGCAATCGCCTGTGCTTGGTTTGAACAGTCATTTTTGTGCTGACAGACAAGTTAAATTGAACTCCATGCAGGAAAAGTAGCCAAATGCAACCAATAATACAGCATTATATTTGGTGTCATAATTAGAGTTGAGCGATACCGTCCGATACTTCAAAGTATCGGATCGGAATGGATCGGCCGATCTTAAAAAAAAGTATCGGTATCGCCGATTCCGATACCGGAAGTCCCATTCAAGTCTATGGGACTTCCGGTATCGGAATAAGAAAAATCCTGTTTTTCCCTTGTACAGCCTCTCTGGGGTCTGTACGGGCCTTTCGGGGGGCTGTGCCGGCCTGCCAGGGGGTCTGTGCAGGCTCCGGTGGTCTGTGCCGGCCTGCCAGGGGGGCTGTGCCGGCCTGCCGGGGGGGCTGTGCCGGCCTGCCGGGGGGCTGTGCAGGCTCCGGGGGGCTGTGCCGGCCTGCCGGGGGGCTGTGCAGGCTTCGGGGGTCTGTGCAGGCATCGTCCGATGGGACTACAAGTCCCATCGGGCGATGCCTGCTACCATGACAGTGATTGACACATTAGCCAATGATGGGACAGTAGTAGTCCCATCATCCGGCTAATGTGTTGAATGTAAAAAAAAAAAAAAAAATTACATGCTACATACATGCAACATGCATACTACATTCATACTACATACATGCTACATTCATACTACATATATACTACATGCAACATACATACTACATATATACTACATGCAACATACATACTACATATACACTCACTGGCCACTTTATTAGGTACACCTGTCCAACTGTGTGTTAAGACTTAATTTCTAATCAGCCAATCACATGGCGGCAACTCAGTGCATTTAGGCATGTAGACATGGTCAAGACAATCTCCTGCAGTTCAAACCGAGCATCAGTATGGGGAAGAAAGGTGATTTGAGTGCCTTTGAACGTGGCATGATTGTTGGTGCCAGAAGGGCTGGTCTGAGAATTTCAGAAACTGCTGATCTACTGGGATTTTCACGCACAACCATCTCTAGGGTTTACAGAGAATGGTCCGAAAAAGAAAAAAAATCCAGTGAGCGGCAGTTCTGTGGCCGGAAATGCCATGTTGATGCCAGAGGTCAGAGGAGAATGGGCAGACTGGTTTGAGCTGATAGAAAGGCAACAGTGACTCAAATTGCCACCCGTTACAACCAAGGTAGGCAGAAGAGCATCTCTGAACGCACAGTGCGTCGAACTTTGAGGCAGATGGGCTACAGCAGCAGAAGACCACACTGGGTACCACTCCTCTCAGCTAAGAACAGGAAACTGAGGCTACAATTTGCACAAGCTCATCGAAATTGGACAGTAGAAGATTGGAAAAACGTTGCCTGGTCTGATGAGTCTCGATTTCTGCTGCGACATTCGGATGGTAGGGTCAGAATTTGGCGTAAACAACATGAAAGCATGGATCCATCCTGCCTTGTATCAACGGTTCAGGCTGGTGGTGGTGGTGTCATGGTGTGGGGAATTTTTTCTGGGCACTCTTTGGGCCCCTTGGTACCAATTGAGCATCGTTGCAACGCCACAGCCTACCTGAGTATTGTTGCTGACCATGTCCATCCCTTTATGACCACAATGTACCCAACATCTGATGGCTACTTTCAGCAGGATAATGCGCCATGTCATAAAGCTCGAATCATCTCAGATTGGTTTCTTGAACATGACAATGAGTTTACTGTACTCAAATGGCCTCCTCAGTCACCAGATCTCAATCCAATAGAGCATCTTTGGGATGTGGTGGAACGGGAGATTCGCATCAGGGATGTGCAGCCGACAAATCTGCGCCAACTGTGTGATGCCATCATGTCAATATGGTCCAAAATCTCTGAGGAATGCTTCCAGCACCTTGTTGAATCTCTGCCACGAAGAATTGAGGCAGTTCTGAAGGCAAAAGGGGGTCCAACCCCTTACTAGCATGGTGTACCTAATAAAGTGGCCAGTGAGTGTATACTACATGCATGCAACATGCATACTACATATATACTACATGCAACATACATACTACATATATACTACATGCATGCAACATGCATACTACATATATACTACATGCATGCAACATGCATACTACATATATACTACATGCTACATACATACTACATATATGCTACATACATACTACATATATACTACATGCATGCTACATACATACTACATGCATGCTACATACATACTACATGCTACATACATACTACATACATACTACATATATGCTACATACATACTACATGCATGCTACATACATACTGCATGCTACATACATACTACATGCTACATACATACCACATATATACTACATACATACTACATGCATGCTACATGCTACATACATACCACATACATACTACATATATACTACATGCATGCTACATACATACTACATGCTACATACATACTACATATATACTACATGCATGCTACATACATACTGCATGCTACATGCATGCTACATACATACTACACACATACTACATGCTACATACATACCACATATATACTACATACATACAATACATACATAGACATACAGTACATATAACAGAGTAACATACTTACCAATACTTGTCACATTGTTCCCCGAAGCCATTGTCTTTTACGGAATAAATATTAACATAACAAACCACAAAAATACTCACCCACGATCCGAAGCAGTCCACGAGTGTGTCCCACGACGATCTTGGGTAGAGAACTGCAGCATCAGCTGTTGCTGCCGTTCTCTACGGGCTGCAGGAATCCAATGACGGAAGGTAGGTATCCTTCCGCACTGTGTTCCTCCGCCACTTAAAAAAAAAAAAAGTCCCTAGTCTCACTTTATGCCATTGCTGCGTGGGAATTTCCCACACAGCAATGGCATAAAGTGAGACTAGGGACTTTTTTTTTTTTTTAAGTGGCGGAGGAATACAGTGCGGAAGGATACCTACCTTCCGTCATTGGATTCCTGCAGCCCGTAGAGAACGGCAGCAACAGCTGATGCTGCAGTTCTCTACCCAAGATCGTCGTGGGACACACTCGTGGACTGCTTCGGATCGTGGGTGAGTATTTTTGTGGTTTGTTATGTTAATATTTATTCCGTAAAAGACAATGGCTTCGGGGAACAATGTGACAAGTATTGGTAAGTATGTTACTCTATGTTATATGTACTGTATGTCTATGTATGTATTGTATGAATGTATTGTATGTAGTATGTATGTAGTATATATGTGGTATGTATGTAGCATGTATGTAGCATGCATGTAGCATGCAGTATGTATGTAGCATGCATGTAGTATATATGTAGTATGTATGTAGTATGTATGTAGCATGCATGTAGTATATATGTAGTATGTATGTAGCATGTAGTATGTATGTAGTATGTATGTGGTATGTATGTGGTATGTATGTGGTATGTATGTGGCATGTAGCATGCATGTAGTATGTATGTAGTATATATGTGGTATGTATGTAGCATGTAGTATGTATGTAGCATGCAGTATGTATGTAGCATGCATGTAGTATATATGTAGTATGTATGTAGCATATATGTAGTATGTATGTAGCATGTAGTATGTATGTAGCATGCAGTATGTAGCATGCATGTAGTATATATGTAGTATGTATGTAGCATATATGAAGTATGTATGTAGCATGTAGTATGTATGTAGCATGCATGTAGTATATATGTAGTATGTATGTAGCATGTAGTATGTATGTAGCATGCATGTAGTATGTATGTAGTATGTATTTAGTATGTATGTAGCATGTAGCATGCATGTAGCATGCATGTAGCATGTATGTAGCATGTATGTAGCATGTATGTAGCATGTATGTAGCATGTATGTAGCATGTATGTAGCATGTATGTAGCATGCATGTAGTATTTTTTTTTTTTTTAACATTTAACACATTAGCCGGATGATGGGACTACTACTGTCCCATCATTGGCTAATGTGTCAATCACTGTCATGGTAGCAGGCATCGCCAGATGGGACTTGTAGTCCCATCGGACGATGCTTGCACAGACCCCCGGACATCAGCACAGCCCCCCGGCAGGCCGGCACAGCCCCCCGGCAGGCCGGCACAGACCCCCACAGGGTGCACAGACCACCGGCAGGCCGGCACAGCCCCCCGGCAGGCCGGTACAGACCCCCACAGGGTGCACAGACCACCGGCAGGCCGGCACAGCCCCCCGGCAGGCCGGTACAGACCCCGGGCAGTCCACGCAGCCCCCCGGCAGGCCGGCACAGCCCCCCGGCAGGGACCCCCGGCAGGCCCGAAATGACGGCGCATCATGATGCGCACACACCGCGCATCATGATGACGTCAGGCTGTCAATCAACTTTGAACTTCCGATTCCGATGCCGACTTCCGATATTGAAAAAATATCGGAAGTCGGTATCGGAATTCCGATACAGCAAGTATCGGCCGATACCCGATACTTGCGGTATCGGAATGCTCAACACTAGTCATAATGTAAACTCAGAATTCATTCTGGGGAGTGAAAGTAGAAACGTACAAAAATAAATAAATAAATAAAGCAAACCATATAAAACACAGTCACTTTCATACAAAAAACTTGGAAGATTATTCTCTCACTTGTCATCTGTATACAATCTGTGTTTTACTCAGCAGCTAGTAATCATTTACAGTTTCCTATGGTACAGAATTGTAATGTATCTGTAAAAGCCACACATCACATTTTGTTTTGGGTTTTTTTTTTGTTTTTTTTTTTCTTGGGGGGGGGGGTTATTTTTTTTACACACCCATAGACTTGTATTGCAGAATCTCATCTGATTTACAGAAAATGTTACATTGCCAATCTGATACATACAGGACACGCTGTGCATTTCAGAAGATGCAGAGGTTTATTTATACAAGAGGTTAGCTGTACTGTACAGGAGCTCGCTGACCATTTAGGCTAAGTGCCCACGTTGCAGAAATGTTGCGGAGCATTTCCACAACTCCCTGCCGCTGGGAAAACACATGCGGAATTCGCATGCGTTTTCCCGCAAAACACAAGTGTTTTGCAAGCGTTTTTAGCTTGCTGAATATGCTTGCGCTTTTCCAAGCGATTTGAAGCATCGCTTGAAAAAGTGCTTGACAAGAGAGACCAACTTTTTACTATTGACGCTGCCTAATCCGCCGTTGGCCCCCTGAGTCGTCCCGCCCCCTCATTGGCGCTGCCGGCAACTTCCGTTCCCAGGGATGCATGACCTCTGATGACGTAGCAACACAAGAGACCGCTATGTCATCAGAGGTCATTTGCGCAATGCATGCCTGGAAACGGAAGATGCCGGCAGCGTGGCTGAGAGGCGGGAGGGCTCCGGAGGCCGTCAGAAGGTGAGTATAATCGCTATTTTTTATTTTAATTCTATTTTTTACAGGAATATAGTACCCAGGGCCTGGAGGGGAGTCTCCTCTCCTCCAGACCCTGGGTACCATCCGCACATGAAGCGCTCACTTTGCTCATGGTGGGCATTGCCACATGCGTAAAGTGAGCATTTCAATGCAATCCTATGGCGGCAGAATCGCAGCGATTCCACAGAAATAATGGACATGCTGCGAATTTTACCGCTGTGCGTTTCGGCAGCAGTAAAATCCGCAGAATTGACACAGCAACTGCGGAGGCCCATAGGATTGCATGGGAATGCTTTTTTTAGCGTTTATTAGGCAAGTTTCACACTAGCGTTTGGAGGCGCGGCGGACTCTCGCCGTGAAGCTCCACCTCCTGCCACACCTCCTCTGGTCAGCTCCGCCTATGGTCCCATGCTGCTGCCCTATCTTTAGCATTAGGTACGCAGGCTGTTTGCAGGTATGCTTTTGCCGCCGCATGCGTCCTCTTGACGGTGTGGTGACCTGCGCCAAACCTAACGTGTTGCATTTTGGTGCAATCGCCGCACCGTCAGCCGTCACCGCCCATAGGCGGAGCTGACCGGAGGAGGCGCGGCAGGGGGCGGAGCTTCACGGTGAGTGTCCGCTGCGCCTCCAAACGCTAATGTGAAACCAGCCTTATGCGTTTCCACTGCAGAAAAAACACGGTGGAAACGCATAAAAAACGCAATGTGGGCACACAGCCTAAGGGTGTGTGCACACGCTGCAGATTCTGTAGCGGATCCGCAGCAGTTTCTGCTGCGTTGTACAGTACCTTGATACCCTATGGAAAAAAAAACCTGCTGTGAGGAATTTTCCGCGCGGATTTGCTGCGGCTTCAAAACCGCAGAAAGAATTGACATGTCAATTGTTTCTGCGGATTCCGCTGTGGTTTGCCATCTCCTCCATTGTGGAGATGAAAAACCGCAGGCTAATCCGCAGATAAACTGCAGGTCTTTTGACCTGCGGATTTACCTGGTTTTGCAAAATCCACGCAGATCAATCCGCAGCATAATCCGCAGTGTGTGCACATACCCTAAGGCTAAGTGCACACGTACCGGAACTCTTGCGGAAATTACCGCGAGAATTCCAGTCCGCGGGAAAATCGCATTTTAAATTCCCGCGATTTTCCCGCGGAAAAACTAGCATTTTGCAAGCGTAATTAGCTTGCAAAATGCTAGCGTTCTCCAAGCGATCTGTAGCATCGCTTGGAGAACTGATTGACAGGTTGGTCACACTCGTCAAACACAGTGTTTGACGAGTGTGACCAACTTTTTACTACTGAGGCTGCTTATGCGGCATCAGTAGTAAAAGATAAAATGCAAAAAAAAATAAAAAATAGTGTTATTCTCACCCTCCGACGTCTCGCGCATCCGTTCCCAGTAGTCCTTTGCGAAAATGCCCACGATAACGTCAGTTCTCGCGGGAACGCGACGTCTCGCGGTAATTCGCGATGACGTCGCGCGAATTACCGCGAGACTTCGCGATCCCGCGAGATCGGACGCCATCGCGGGCATTTTCGCAAAGGACTACTGGGAACGGGAGCGTGGAGAGAGGCGGGAAGGCTGCGCGGGACGTCGGAGGGTAAGAATAACAATATTTTTTATTTTAAATTCTATTTTTTACAGGGATATGGTACCCAAAGCCCTGAGGACAGTCTCCTCTCCTCCGGGCCGTGGGTACCATCCGCAATTGTTCTGCTTACTTTCCGCATGGTGTGCACAGCCACATGCAGGAAGTAAGCGGAACAATGCATTCCTATGGGTGCGGGATCGCCGCTATTCCGCAAATTTATGAGCATGCTGCGTTTTTTACCGCGATGCGATTCCGCCGCGGTAAAAACCGCAGCATTAGCACAGCATTGCGGAATCCCATAGGAATGCATGGGATGCTTATTTTTCGCGTTTTCGCGGCAAAATCGCGCGGTTAAAACCGCCGCGGAAACGCAAAAAAAACGCCACGTGTGAACTCAGCCTAACTGTGCAGAATCCCAGCCTGAAACACTGCCACATAGACCTGTATGACACACAATGAACATGGGGGCAAATTAAGGATCTGTAATGCTCTCCAGGTCTTTAGAGCCAAAATCAGGCTGGAAGCCTTGACACCAAGGGTACTGATGATACATGTGCACACTGTGGGCAGGTCAGGAGATGACTGCAGAATTCTTTCATCATGAACCTGCAGAAAAAGGTATTTTACTTTACAAATCACATCACCCGACCCCAGAAAAGCCCCCAGAGCACATATCATCACCTGCGCCCAGAGCAGCCACCAGAGTGCAGATCATCATCACCTGCCCCCAGAGCAGACAGAAAGAGCAGATCATCACCTGCCCCCAGACCAGCTCCATGTGCACTGTGCAGTGCGCTTCCTGCTCGGTCACATATGAGCACTGCAGTCTGGGTCTCGTACAATGAGACGCCTGTACGGACTTGTAGTCCTCCAATAGCTGATAAGTCACGTGGTTACCTTATTACGCACATCCAGCTTGGTAACCGAGTCCTTAGTTACCAACTTTTGTTAACAGAAATTTGTCTTCAATTCAGGGTGCAGAGCTAAATATTGGCGGCCATTTTTCCGAAGACCAGACTGCATGTATTCCAATATCAGCAACCACGGCAAAATGGCGGACATAGTGAGGACACTAAATGTGTTAGTGATAAAAACTTCAGTGCAGCTGGAGCAGCGAGTCAGAGGACAGCTGATAGAAGTAGTCTGGGTGTAGAAATGTGGGATTTATACGATGACATAAGGTGACACGGTAGATGGTGAGTCTGCTGCCCACTGCTCAGTCCGAACCTGTTCACACTGGGTTTTCTGTGTGAAGTTTCTAGTAATTACTGCACATTTTACAATATAACTGCACGCACAGACTAGGAAGAGCTAGGTGCGTTGTCTGCGCCCCTCTGTAATGGCTCATTGAGGGGTTGGCCTCCAATGAACATATTTTTTTTACTTAAATGCATGTATTTGGATCAAAAAATGATGCACCCCATTCATCTAAGCTTTACACCAGTATTTTGTCATAAAAAGCTTTAAAAAGTTGCACTTTTTTTGCCACAACTGGTAGGTGGCCTACAGAGGTGCGACATTTGGAGTTCTCTCGCCATTGTCTCCCAGCTCATAACAAGTGACTGGAGCTAGGACGGCGGCGTGCATGGCATTCGCTACGCCACAGATCTTACTCCAGCAGGGACTGGAGTAGGATTTGTGGCGAGGAGCACACGGAGGTGTATGCCACTGGTCCAACCTCTTCATGAATCAGAAGCGTCTGACTCCGACCCAACTCATCATCAAGACCGGCGTGGACAACAACCCCCATAGTATAGGGGATAGCCTGCTGATCTCTAGGGGTTCAGTCGCTAGGACCTACAGCGATCCTGAGAAGGGGGATAATGAGGCTCTGCAGAGCCCGGTCTTGTATGGAGCCAAGGTGCGCAGGCTCAGCGTATTCTACATTTATCCTCTGTGGGACTGGCTGAAAAAAAAACGAGTACAGCAATAGACTTTCACTGGAAGCCTCATTGACAATGATCAGACGTCAGGCATGCGCACCTCCACTGCAATCAAGACCTGTCTGACAAGCTGCTGTCCCGTTCTCAGGATTGCTGGGGGTCCAAGTAGTCAGACCCTCAGCAGCCAGAAAGATGTTTTCAATTTTGGGGAAACCACTGTAAGGGAGGGACTATAATTAAAGGGGTTTCCCTCTTTGTGACTGCAGACTTCTCAGGCCACATTCAGTATTTGGTCAGTATTTTACCTCAGTATTTGTAAAACCAAGAGTGGAACAATCAGAGGAGAAGTAACAGAAACCCGTCACCACTTCTGGATTTATCACCCACTCCTGGTTTTGGCTTACAAATACTGAGGTAAAAAAGTCACCAAATACTGAACGTGGGAACGTGGCCTCAATCCTCACATCGAGCGCTGTCAATATTCTCTGGTGTTGGCGGAGAGATTGAGCAGTCACGTGACCACAGGTATGCAATTTGCATACATGCAGTCACGTGCGACTAGACTTGTATTGAGGGAGGCTGCGCACATCTAGTCAGAGTGTGGCCGGAAGTATGAAAATCACATAATTGTGGTCAAGTGACCGCCCACTCTTACTGCCGACACTGGAGAATCCCCCCAGCATGCAGTATGATGTGAGGATACAGAAGTCTTCAGTTACGCAGAACGACTGAAGACTTTCATTTTAAACCTAGACAGTCCCTTTAAGGTTTTGTCTACATGTCAATTTTTACTTCCATTGGGAGTGTGATGCAGTGACCCCTGTGACAGCTAGGGGGCGCTGTATGGCCTTCCCAGGACATGCATGCAGGCGTTTCCTTTATTGTGATGGGGAAATGATGAATGGCAGGGTTGTGAATGGCCGATATGTATCATAAGGGCGGGTGCCTTGTGGTGGAAGCTTGAATGTGTGTTGATCAGCAGATAATACTGCTGAGGGTTTGTTGCTGTGTATTGGGAAAGCTTCTAGGTGACTTGGTGAGATGGGTGGGACCAGTCACCTACAAACCCACCCAGGGGCATGTGTCTGAATGCCCAGGATAAAGCCTGTGTGTGTGGCTGTGTGAAATAGGACCTTTAGTGAGGTCATAACCATGTGATCCATACCTCACCGGTGGGTGTGGTTATGGACCATATAATGTGCCTGAGGTCTGGTCACATGGGGAGAGAGTCTGTACCTGAGTGGTTCAGGGTGCAAGGTCCTGGAGGGTCAGTGTTTGGAAATTCTGCTAGAAGGATCGGATCCCTGGAGCACGTGCTGCGACCTTGGACCTAGTGAGGCGTGAGTGTTGGACGGTCTCAGGAGGAGACGGACGTCCTGAATAGCACCCGCTGAGGCCTTGGACCTGGTGGCCGGTATGTTGGGAGACCTGGGGAGTAGGGTCAGATCCCTGAATAGCACCCGGTGAGGCCTGTGTGTTTGCAGAGTTAGTGACGGCACTGCATTGGGGGAGCTACTGTCCGTCTGTGGATCTGGACTGTCAGGTGGCCTGGTGAGCAAGATGTTATCTGGGACGGTGATCCCAGTTCGGCAGCTTCCCTGGGAAAGAGAGGACTGACAAAGAGTCGGCATCTGGAGCCGTAACTCCTGCGAGGTAACCCCGGACATGGGGATATAACTGTTGGTGCCTGTGATATTTTATGGACATTAATGAAGTGTACAGCGTGCGGTCACCCACGGTAACTGGACAAAGAGGTCCAGCGTGTTTAGTGACAGCATATTCAAGCCGTGTACTGTGTAATGTTATGGACTATGTGTAAGCCTGTGAAGTATGACATGGCTTACGGGGGGTTTATGATGGCACAATAAACTGCATTGGACTGTTTTAAGTGAAAGTGTTCTTGTGTGCCTCAATATCGCAGCCAAGTGAGAGTCCCCCAACACTAACAATAAGCGCTACCTTACAGGAGGCATATGTTGGGAGTATTTCTCCATGTATGCACCCAATAGAAGTTTTTTTAACGTATACCACCGTATAGGCATACACTATAGAACTATTGACTCCCATTGTAAACAGTGGATATCACACAATATACATGTTCTGCTTTTCTCTCTCTGTAGGAAAATGCATCACATTACATTTCTCCACTCTGATAAAAAAAAGGGTATGTGACCCATGCCAAGTCACGAGGACTACAGTTTGTCATTTGCACGTGGACGGCCTATATACACTTTCAGCTTTTGCCTGAGGAGATATGAACAGGGCCTAAAGCAAATTGGGTTCTTGGTTAAATGAGTATTCCCATCTCCAAGATCCTATCCCAATAAGTAGTAGGTGTAATAATTAATAATAATATTAGCTAATACCTCCAATTAGAAATGTAGTATAGTTCTTCTGATTATTTATGTCGCTTTCCCCATGTGCAGGGCATTGCAGTACCTTAGGTATCCATAATTTCAAACACTAATATAGTGACAGATAGCTATTAGGTATTGAACCATGGATAATAAAGCTACTGCAATGCCCTGCACATGGAGAAACCAACATAGCTAATCAGAAGAACTATACTATATTCTAATTGGAGGTATTTGCTAATTATATTATATATTACACCTACTACTTATTGAGATAGGATCTTGGAGATGGGAATACTCCTTTAACTGTAAATCTGTTAAAATTGTCATTTGCAGGATTGGAGCAGCGCATAAGAAGACGGAGACATGAATAACTGTGACCTGGAGAAACTCTCAGTATCTGGAGTAAAACTAGAACCTCCTTTCACACCCGACATAACGAGATACCAGGCGGTAGTGCCCAGTCAGGTAGCACGGATCAGTGTGGACGCCTGGACTAGCGACAGTGGAGCCACCTGGACATTGCTGGTGAGTCCGCTGGAAGGGGTTTATTCCTGTACCTCTGATATTTCTTGGCGGACTGTATCCTTAATCCAGGGGCTGTTTGGCTTTGTACAGACAGTGAATCCGATGAATGAGGAAATGTTACGGTATATATTTCACACAATAACAGGTGGAAAGATGTCTGAAATAGCGTTATAAGGCTGATAAGACATGTAGCTTCATAATATGGTTGTTATCTAAACCGGTAATCAAAGGACATGGACACCTTCAGGGTTTTTTTTTCCTTTGCGCTACAAATAATTTTTCCATTTGGTTCACATTCAAAATTTTGCACCGTCTTTGTTCAATAGCCTCTGTGCTGCACTGCTTATGGCTGGCTGCAGAGTGAGTTAACTAAGAACATTGTCAGCAGGGCCATGGCTGCCACCAGGAATTTCGGGGCCCCATACTGGCAACATTTTTGGGCCCCCTTGAGACTCCGCCTAGGTTCCACTCCAGTACCACCTCCTACCCTCAAACCTTCCACAGTCCCACCACCCACTCATAGAAAAACTCTACTTCTGCACCACATCCTCACCAATCACACAGTAACAGTCCCTATCTAACACCAGATCACATACATAGCCAGCAGCTTTTGTTTTGGCCAAAATATTTTTTTTAAGCCGCCACTACGACAAGGTAGACTCTTTTGGCCGGGCCCTACTCTACTCTAACCTATTAAACATTTCTTAAAATATCCAATGCTCTTTTTAGGTATATTTTTATTTATGTTTCTCTAAGTCACATTCATTTTTTACAATGGGACAAATAATGTCACACCACTGCCAGACTACATACGAATAATAGAGTATATGATGGGCCCCATATATTGCTCCATACATGATAATGAGTCCCATATAATCCTCCATACAGTATATGATGGGCCACATATATTGCTCCATACAGAATGGGCCCCATGTAATGGTCCTTACAGAATAGTCCCCATATAATTGGCCCCTTATATGATGGGCCCCATACATGATGCTCCAGTGTATAGTGGGCCCCATATATAATGCTCCAAACATAAAGAAATTAAATACTCACCTCTTGTCGCTGGTCGCTGCTCTGCGCTTGACTCCTCAGCGTTGCTGTCTTTCAGCTCTGTGCACTGTGACTGTTCAGGCAGAGGGCACACAGATGTGAGGTCATCGTGCCCTCTGACCTGCACGTCAGTCAGAAGACGCGGAAGACGCCACAGTGGTCCAGCGGGGAGAGGTAAGTATTACAAGTGCCAGGACCCTGAGCAAACGGGGGGCTCACTCACAGGCGCCGGCACTGGCACAGACTCCTGGCCCCCACAGTGCGCCGGTGTCCCTGATGGCAAGTGGTCCCCCTGCCTGCTCATGGCCCCAGTACTTGCCCTGGTGCTGACACCGGCCCTGAGTGTACTGGTAATACAGGGATCACTCGTGACTTTATACACAGGAGCTCTGTATATAGTGTCAGTGTACAGGTAATATAGGGATTACCAGTGACATTATACACAGTAGCTCTGTATATAGTATACAATGTATAGTGTCAGTGTACAGGTAATACATTGATAATCAGTGATATTATACACAGGAGCTCTGTATATAGTATACAATGTTTAGTGTCAGTGTACAGGTAACACACTGACTCACTGGTGACGTCTCTAGTTCAAGATCTTCATTCAGCGCACACCGCTATCACTTTTTCCAACCAGGACATTCCCAAATTTTTCCCCAACTTCTACACTATGCCAGATGAAGAAAAAAAGCGACAGTCGCCCTGCACAGTAATAGGAGCGCCCACCCACCAACTGAAAACAGCAGTAACAATATCCCATAATTAACCCCTACAGTAATAATGTCCTACATCCTGTTCCCATGTACTCCATCCTGGCCCCATGTCTCTCCATTCTGGCCCCGTTCCTGTCCACCCCTGCCTCCGTGTCTCCACCCTGCCTCAGTGTCTATCCACAGTGCCCCCATGGTGCCACTTTACAAAAAAAAAAAAAGTTTCACCTTACCTGGCCAAGGTCCAGCGGTGTCCTCTCCTTGAATCATCCGAGGTGCAAACGTCCTGGCGTATGGCATTGAAGACATATGCCAGCGATAAGCATGCTGACGTCAGCTGCCGGCCTGTTATTGCCTTCCCGCTTGGCAACATAGATTTTAACTGAACGTGTGTCCCGATCCAGGTCCCCTCTGTTCACCGGGCCCCATACACCTGTAAGTGCAGTAATGCCCTGATGGCAGCCCTGAGCAGGGCTGTTGAGTCAGTAAGCCAAACCAACTCTGACTCCTCAATTTCCCTAATTTCTGACTTCAACTCCACAGCACAAGTCACTACTGAGCATAAAATGCTGCACAGATTCATCTCCACTAAAAGTGGAGATCCTTAGATCAGGAACAGAACAGACATTTATAGGACATTACTTTCCAAAATTCTTATGAAAACATTTACAGCACATCCTCTGTTGTACTACTGTACCCAGTGTATTATATATTTTAACCCCTTTCCGACATCGGTCGTAATAGTCTTTCTACCTCCCTTTGATGTGGGCTCCGGCGGTGAGCCTACATCTTTCCCGGGACATGTCAGCTGTTTTGAACAGCTTACATGTGCCAGCGATAGCTGTGGGTGGAATCGCGATCCACCCGCGGCTAATAAGCAGTTAAATGCCGCTGTCAAACTCTGACAGCGGCATTTCACAAGCGCTTCCGACAATCACACTGGAAATACGCACAATGCAAATACATTTATATAATTTACACAATGTGATTTTCAGAATTTTATTTTTGATATTCTATCTCTCAGTGCTAAAATTAACCTACCCTTAAAATTATATACTGTTCATGTCTTTGTCAGGTGGCAAACTTACAAAATCAGCGCAATATTTCCCCCACTGTATCAGTATGCTTATTCTGATGGAAAGTTTGTATCTTTTAGATGCTACTTTATCTTCCCTCAACTGATTTAAGACCTTAAACCACATCAGAGAGCTAAACTTTCATGTGGTCGTAAATCAGCTAAGAGAAGCTCAGTAAAATAAAAAACAGACTAAAGTGTTACATATTTCCCATCAGAACAAGATCACTGATGGATTCTTAGTTCTTCTCATTGTGAAGCCTGTGATGTGCAGGGAAAGAAACCATTTTAAAGGCAAACACTGCAAACTTTTAATGAAACCCAATTGCAAAAATTGTATACTCCAAACAGTATACAAATTGAGTTTTTTCTCCTTCTGTCTTTGACTAAATAAACTAGGTTTTATGCAATGCTCATTATAGGGTCAGTACCCAAAAAAGAACTGCTCTAATAGTAAACTCTCTTTCAAACAAATATATTACCCAAAAATAAGAAGTAGAAGCATCTAAGTAAAATACAGTATACTACAGCTATACTGAAAATCCATATTAATTATTAAAAAAAAAAACTAAAAATGATAATATATATGGAGAAAGTAATAGCAAGTGCCACATCAAACCAGGAAGGACACTGTAACAGGATAAATGGATGGTAACAAAAAAAGGAAATGATAGCAACTAAATGTCAAGTTTGCACAACCTGAATAAAAAAACTGTACACCCCTCAGCGGGTATATACAAAGTATGAGGTGCAAATCAAACCATATATTACATAGCCTTTATGCGATTTAAAGTGCCAGCGCAATAAGGATCCTGTAAGAGATTATAAGGAGATGGCTGGTGGTCAAGTAACAGTTAAATTATCACCTACACAACAACCAGGTTGTATTCAGGAGCATTTGCTGAATATACATTGAGAGTTAAGGAGTTGTTTGGTCCTCTTTCTTTTATAGTGTCTATTTTGAATACACTTGTGTATAGATCTTATTGTTACATTGGTTTCCACCCATTCACTTTATACATAGACATTTAAAGAGGTGTTGAGTTCATATTTATTGCACTTGTGCTCAGACCTTAGTGCTTCATAGATTTTTACCTATTACTCTCTCTGTTTCTGGGTCGCCCTCCCAGGGCAGTGGGGGTACTCGGTACCTGGCCCGATGAGCTTCAATGGGAGATGTCACGGCAGCTGGGATCCGGCCCGTGGCCCTGGGCGCCCATTGTAAAAGGGAAATGTTCAGTGTGCTTATGATGAATGATTCATGATGCCACCTGTGGTGTTCGGCAATAGAGATGTAAGCCGACGCTGCAGACAGATCCTCTGGGACAGATGGTGTGGTGCAGCAGTGATGTTATAGCTCTCCACAGGCAGGGCTGTAGTCCCAGGGCAGTGTAGGTGAAGTGACACGTAGATGGTATAGTGTCAGGCGCAAGGGATGTAGCAGAGCTGGGCAGGTTGGCGCAGGAATAAGTGGAGGACACCAGGGCATGTAGTTCCAAAGCTTTACTCAGTCTGTTGTGCAAACAGGTGCCCGCTTCCGTGCTGTGTCCTCCGGGTTAGGGACTCAGTCAACCTCCAGGCCAGGTGGAATACTCCCTTCCAACACTCCGCCAACATATGTGCCTTTTCTGAATGTCTCCTCTTATAGCGCCTTTGAGTGAAGTACTCCTAGTACTGAGTTACACTGGAGTTCCTCCTGTCAGATGTTCCTATGAACTCTACTTGTACGGCAGACAGCTGTAGCCTGCTTCGGGGACTCCTTGCTATTAAGTCCCGGCTCACTGATATGTTGCTGTTGTGCCCCCAAGTCTTGTGTGGGAATAAAGTGGTCACTACTTCTATTCCTCCGGTGCCTGCTGCAGGATCATTAGTATACGTACAACCTCAGTGACCGGGCCCCGGCCTTGTGCTTAGAACTTGAAAAGGGTTCTCCTCTAACCCTTGTCCTTGTTCTCTTATTCTCCTCACGTTCCGTGCTACTCCTTCTTCCCAATGGAGAATCAAGCTTCCTTCCTCTGTCTCTTCCCTGTGCCAGCAGACCCAGATCACAATGGCCTGCTGCAGCACTTCCTTTTTCCATCCCTCTCCTGGGGATCTTCTCTGTCTCACACTCTGTCCTTCTACATCTTCACTCACTCACTGAATGAAAGACTGACTGACTGACTCAACTCTTCCCGCTCTTTTGGTGCAAACTAAACTCCACCCACCTCCCAGCACGTTTCGTGTTCCAAGCAGGGAGCCACCAAGGGGTGCTTTGCTATACTCCAAGCAGGGAGCCGCCGAAGGTGCTTTGCTACACTACTTTGTGGTGTGGGGTGCAGGAGTTGGAGTGTGGTCAGGTGTTTCCACCTTACCTGGATGGTGGGGCACCACACCTCAGGAGGAGGTGCAGTACCTCTGTGGTGACTGAGCCTCAAGGGCGCCACATCTCCGCTTTAGTTTAACTTGTTACTTGACCACCATCCATCTCCTTATAATCTCTTACAGGATCCTTATTGCGCTGGCACTTTAAATCGCATAAAGGCTATGTAATATAAGGTTTTATTTGCACCTCATACTTTGTATATACCCACGGAGGGGTGTACAGTTTTTATTCAGGGTGTGCAAACTTGACATTTAGTTGATATCATCTGTCTTTTTTTTTTTTTTTTTTTTTTTTGTTACCATCCATTTATCCTGTTACAGTGTACTCCCTGGTTTGATGTGGCACTTGTTATTACTTTTTTCCTATATATTATCCTTTTTATGTTTTTTTTTTTAATGTTTTTTTAATTATTAATATGGATTTTCAATGAAATTTTGGCATATTTTACTCAGACGCTTCTACTTCTTCTTTTTGGGTATTATCGTTATAGGGTCAGATGTGACTTATAGGGGAACTACCACCAATAGGTGATGTGCTTTTTAGAGGAAATGGATGGATTGGGTGGGTGGGAAAGTACCGTGTATATGCCTTGTATAATTGTCATTTCCTATTTGGTCATTTCAATCTGGACCCAACCTTATTGGGTCAAATTATTTGGCAATAAGGTAAATAAGTTGGCACGCCCAAAGCCAGTGCAGACCATGTGTATTCAGTAGCCACCATGATGCTAGACTTTATTGTATGTGGTATGGCTCCACATCTACAGCTCATAAACATGGTGCGTCTGTTTGTAATTCACTTTTTCGTTATCTGCTTTGTCTGTTCGCTTTCAGGGCGGCAGTGGTTCGAGACTCGTGACTTTGAAAGACGGTCTTAATCCTGTGGTGGTAGATGTGACGGCCGAAGATGGAACCACCAAGAAATATGTTTTAGAAATCACTAAATTATCTGCAAGCCATGTTTCACTTGAAGGAATCAGTCTGTCCGAGGGTCTGGATCTGGCCCCGTCTTTTGCTCCAGATGTCTTTGAGTATTCATGTACTTATGCTTACTATCTTAGACCTGTCGCTGTGAATTATCACTGTCTAATGCATTAGAACCTGGCAATGCTGCACATCACCAGTGTATTGCAAAATGAAGTCTTTTATTAGTTATTTAGGCTTTTCCATTTCAAAATTTTAATCCCACTTGATTTCTTGCAGTAACTACATACAGTGCCTTGAAAAAGTATTCATACCTCTGTGACCTTTTCCACATTTTTTTTTTTTTTTTTCATGTTACACCCACAACTGTAAATGTATTTTTTGTGCTATACCAACACTAAGTAGCTAGCATTTGTGAAGTTTAAAGGAATTGAGACATGGTTTTCTCAATATTTTAAAAATATAGATCTGAAACTTGTAACGTGCACTTGTTTTCAGCCGCCCCGAATCAATATTTAGTAGGACCACTTTTCGCTGCAATTACTGCTCTAAATCTTTTGGGGAATGTCACTACCAGCTATGCACATCTAGAGGCTGACATTTTTGCCCATTTTTCTCTGCAAACTATCTCTAGCTGAGTGAGATTGGATGGAGGAGTCTGTGAACAGCAATTTTCAAGTCTTACCACAGATTCTCAATGAGATTTAGGTCTGGACAGTGACTGGGTCATTCACACACATGAATATGCTTTGCTCTAAACCATTCCATTGTCGCTCTGGCAATATCTTATTGTCGTTGCCCCATTGAAAGGTGAACCTACGCCCCATTCTAACGTGTCTTGTAGCCTTTAACAGGTTTTCCTCCATGATTGCCCTGTATTTAGCTCCATCGATCTTCCTATCAACTCTGAGCAGCTCGCCTGTCCCTGCTGAAGAAAAACAGCCCCACCATGCTGCCACCATCATGTTTGACAGTGAGGTTAGTGTTTTCATGGTGATATGCAGTGTTAATTTTCTACCACACATTGCATTTTGCATTTAGCCCAAAAAGTTCTACTTTGGTCTCATCTGACCAGAGCACATTCTTCTACATGCTTATGTCCCCTACATGTTTTTTTTTTTTGCAAACTGCAAATGGGACTTCTTACAGCTTGCTTCCAAAAATGGCTTTCTTCTTGCCACTCTTCCATAAAGGCCATATTGGTGGAGTATACGACTAAGGCCGGGGTCACACTTGCGAGGAACTTGCACGAGTCTCGCATCTCAATACCTGGCACTGCCACCGGCACTCGGGACCAGAGTGTCACGATCCATTGTTGGATTTGTGGCAGATCTTGTTTCTTTAACTTAAAACTTTTTTCCTTTCAGACCATTGGGGGTTAATGTCAGTTTTTCCCCGCTGGCCTGCTGGTGTATTGCATTGCTGTTGGGTCAGCTAAGGTGGGTGGTGACCACTCCCTCCATCCTTCAAGAGGTGTCTTTATTCTGCTGTGCGGTTCTTTGCAGCAGAGAAAGCTAAGTGTTGCATTTTTTGTTATGTTGTCCCTTTTGGTGTCAGTCTTTCCATCCCTTCTTGTTGTATTAGAGCAGTGGTGACATTAGTGCTCTCAACTGCCGGCTCCCTACTTAGGGATAAGAGTAGGGCAAGTGAGGGATTAGGTATGCTGCTCGGCGACAGAGTGAAAGAACCCGTATAGGGACGATAAGGAGACCAGGTCACATCCTCAGGTGAGTGCAGGATGTGTCCATTCCCCCTTTCCCTATCAACAGGGCCCACCGTTATTGTTTCCCTGGTGTTCCCTTGTTTGGTGACTGACCAACCGTTGGGTCGTATCACACTGGGTCAGTCAGTCCGTGACACGGAGTGTGCGGCTGCATGTATTTCTATGCATCTGAGCGCTTCAGTCCCAGTGCCAGCGGCAGTGTCGGGTATTAACATGCGAGACTCGTGCGAGTTTCTTGCAAGTGTGACCCCGTCCTAATAGTTGTTCTGTGGTTAGATTCTTCTACCTGAGCTGTGGATCTCTGCAGGTCCTCCAGAGTGACCATGGGCTTCTCGGCTGCTTCTCTAAGGCCGGAGTCACACTGGCGAGGAATACGGGAGAGTGAGAGGCGCAAAAAGCACGCATTAGACACGGACAAATGATTTTCTATGGGGTCACTTGCACCAGGCGTATATTTCTCCTCAGTATCCTACGCTCCGTGCCACTCGCAGCATGCTGCGATTGTCAGCGTACTACGGCCGTAATACGCCAATGCAAGTCTATGGGTGCGCAAAAAATACGGATTACACACGGACCACACGTGTGACTTGCGAGAAATACGCACCAGGTGTCTTTAGAAACCCTGTCATAGGGCTCCATTATATGTCCATTTTGCAAGCCTGCGAGAAAATCTCGCCATACGGATTGCATACGGATGCTGACATGCGCAAAATACGCGACCACACCTTGATTACGGATTTCATACGGAGCACTATTTAGGGGTCTGTCATCCGTATTACGCATGTAAAATACGGAGCGTATTTTGCGCAGCCTAATTTGTGCTCTCCTTCCTTGGGATGTCTGTTTAAATGGACAGACATGTAGGTCTTCAGTTGTGCCATACTCCTTCCATTTTTGGATAATGTATTGATCAGTGCTTGAGCTATTTTTTTTATAACCTAACCCTGCTTTACTCTTCCCCACAACTTTCTCCCTGATCTGTCCGGTGTGTTCCTAATGTTTTCATCAAACCTCTGAGGCCTACATACTGTAGAATAGCTGTAGTTACACTGAGAATAAATTACGCACAGGTGGACTCAGTTTACTAATTATGTGACTTCTGGAGGCAAGTGATCACTCAGGATTTTATTTAGGGGTATCAGACTACAGGGGGCTGAATACAAATGCACATCACAATTTTCAGATTTATATTTCCTTTACACTTCACAAATACTTGATACTTTGTGCTGATATATCACATGAAATCCCAATAAAATGTATTTGAGTTTGTGGGTGTAACGTGAAAAATGTAGAAACATGCAAGGGGAATGAATACTTTTTCAATGCACTGTATTACTGGTATACTCAACGGAAATGTAACTTGTCATCACTAATTTCCCTGTGTAACTAATGCCATGATGTGATATTGTGGACTATTACTTTTTTATTTTTCTTTTACCCCTTGCCGACATCGTAGTTGAGCCTTCATTATGCACAGCAGGTGTCGGCTGTGTTATACAGTCGGCACCTGATTTTAAGCTTAAGTGCACACGTCGTCTCTGGAGCTGGCTGTGCTTTCCATCCAGCGTCGTTTTTTACTTCATTCTGGATGTCATGTGTGGCAGCCTTTTTTTACCTTCATATACAACAAGTGAAAGCCGCCTGAAGAATGGACCGGTCACTTTTAGCAGCTTTGCGTCTTTCAAAGCCCGAAGCAGTTAAAAGATGTTACAAAAGACAGAACATGTGCACAGTAAGTCATTTAGACATTGCTCTGCATACGATCATTCTTTTAGGCATTTTTTTTTTAAAGAATATTTTATTAATATTTTTCAGATTGCAAAAACACATAATGTATATAAAAACGGTCTCTGCTGCAGGATTGGGGCGATGCGGACCCTGAGATGGGAGGAGAGGTTGTCACGGTCGTGCGTGGCTTCGGCCCTGGGCTTCAACAAGATGTCGGCAGTAAGGCAAGGAGCGGAGTCCCTGCTCTGCCCACTGATTTCCTGGGGGTGGGCTTCAGGAAAATGGCCGCCGGCGGCTCGGCTTGTCACTGATTTCTTACAGCAACTATCAGAGCTTGCTTGATCGCTGTTTAACCACTTAAATGCCAAAGCCACTCTCTGCTGTTAAATTATATAAGGAAGTCTCTGATGATAGAATCCCTTTAATTCCTATAGTCAGTATTTGTGTGCAGGTAAGGGGCAGGACTATTTTTCCGATACGAGAAACCTGAAATTTAGGAATCTGATTGATGTACAGTTTTTTTGTATTACAGTTTAAGATTCACTATAATTTCTATTTTATTCATTTATAGCTTTGTTTGCGTTAAGCTAAAAAAAAGTGAGCGGTCTTAAGCGTTTTGGATATGATTTTTGTGAAATTACCCCAAAGTAGGAAATTTGATAAATAACAAATGAACTGGTAATTCCCCAGCACTTTAAGGCTCATTCACACGTCAGTATTTTGCATCAGTGTTTGTATGCCAAAGCCATGAATGGAACTTACCGAGAAAAAAATATAATTGAAAGAGTGACTCCTGTTCTTTATTTTTGGAGACATTCCTGGTTTTGGCATACAAATACTGATCAAAAATACTGATGTGTAGTGTTGAGCATTCCGATACTGCAAATATCGGGTATCGGCCGATATTCGCTGTATCGGAATTCCGATACCGAGTACCGATATTTTTTCAATATCGGATACCGAAATCGGAAGTTCCCATAATGCAATGAGCCACTGTTGTGGCTGTGATTGGCTGCTGAAATGATGTCATCATGATGCGCGGTCTGTGCCGACTGCGGGGGGCCTGTACGGGCCTGCCGGGGGCCTGTGCCGGCTGCCGGGGGTCTGTACGGGCCTGCCGGGGGCCTATGTCGGCTGCCGGGGGTCTGTGCGGGCCTGCCGGGGGTCGTGTGTGTGTGTGTGTGTGTGTGTGTGTGTGTGTGTGTGTGTGTGTGTGTGTGTGTGTGTGTGTGTGTGTGTGCAGGCATCGTGCGATGGGACTACAAGTTCCATCGAGCTATGCCTGCTACACTGACAGTGATTGACACATTAGCCAATGATGGGACAGTAGTAGTCCCATCATCCGGCTAATGTGTTGAATGTAAAAAAAAAAAACAAAACAAAATACATATATACAACATTCATACTACATACATACTACATATATACTACATACATACAACATGCTACAGACATACTACATACAATACATTCATACAATACATACTACATATATACTACATTCATACAACATACATACATAGTACATACTACATACATACAACATGCTACAGACATTCAACATACATTCAACATACAATACATATATACTATATTCATACAACATACATACATAGTACATACATACTACATACATATAACATGCTACAGACATACATACTACATACAATACATTCATGCAATACATACATACTACATATATTCTACATTCATACAACATACATAGTACTACATACAACATGCTACAGACATACAACATACATACTACATACAATACATTCCTACATTCATACAATACATACATATAGACATACAGTACATATAACATAGAGTACATACTCACCATCACTTGTCACTTTGATCCCCGAAGCCAGTGTCATCTATGAAAAAAATTAGAAAAAAACAAACAAGCAATATACTCCCTGATCCGCAGAAATCCACAAGTGTCCCACAACGATCTGCTGCACTGCATCATTGAGAGGTTACTATCGTTCACTGGTCTCACTTTATGGCAAAAGCTGCATGGGAACTTTCTCACACAGCAATGCCAAAAGTGAGACTAGGGACTATTTTTTTTTTACAGTGGCGGAGGAATACAGTGCGGAAGGATACCTACCTCCCATCATTGGATTCCTGGAGCCCCTATAGAGCGGTCGCATCAGCTGATGCTGCTGTTCTCCATGGGAGATCGGCGTGGGACACTCGTGGATTTCTGCGGATCAGGCAGTATATCGGTTGTTTGTTATTTTCATATTTTTTTACAGATGACACTGGCTTCGGGGATCAGAGTGACAAGTGATGGTGAGTATGTACTCTTATGTACTGTATGTATTATATGTAGTATGTATGTTGTATGTCTGTAGTATGTATGTTGTATGTATGTAGTATATATGAAGTATGTATGTGGTATGAATGTAGTATGTATGTTGTATGAATGTAGTATATATGAAGTATGTATGTGTTCCATGAATGTTGTATGTAGTATGTATGTACGTTGTATGAATGTAGCATGTATGTTGTATGAATGTAGTATGTATGTTGTATGAATGTAGTATGTATATTATTTTTATTTTTTTTTTTTTTTACATTCAACACATTAGCCGGATGATGGGACTACTATTCTCCCGTCATTGGCTAATGTGTCAATCACTCTCATTGTAGCAGGCATAGCCCGATGGGACTTGTAGTCCCATCGGACGATGCCTGCACACAGACACAAAGACCCCCGGCAGGCCCGTACAGACCCCCGGCAAGCCTGCACAGACCCCGCCCGCACACACAGACACGCACAATGTCCGCCCACGCACCGCCCACTCTCTCCCCCCCACCTCCCGAACAGGATGTGCAAGTACAGAAAGGGTTTTTTTTAATTCCGATATTTCTGTCCCATTGACTTGAATGGGACTTCCTGTATCGAAATCAGCGATACCCGATACTTTATGGGTATCGGCCGATCCGATCCGATATTTCTCAATATCGGATGGTATCACTCAACACTACTGATGTGTGAAAGAGGCCTTACTCCAATGGTTCTCTCGGTCTTGTCCTGCAGCAATGACTTGATGACTATGTATGTACATGACCACTGCTGCCAATCACAGGCTTCATGTATAAGACTGGCAGCAGGGGAATTAGTGCATGTGAAGGCCGCCATAAACATTAGATATCTGTCGCTGAGTGACTATTGGGCCCACAGATTTCTGCCTTGAGTTCCCCATATACGGGAACAATCTGCCTCACCCATGTCATGTCACATGGATGATGGCCATCATGTGGCTTCAGGTGGATGAGGAGTGAGCTGAGAATCAGGTGAGAGTTTCCAGGATCTTCACCTAATGAAAGTAAAGAGTCCAAAACTTCCAAACTTCCGTTCATGGCCACCACAATCTTTATGGAATTTGATCTGGAACTAGTGATGCCTATGACTGGACTGACCGCGGGTTTGCATACCCAAATTTACAGCCATGAGGCTGTATGTAAATGTGAGGGGTGTTCTCACTTTTGTGATATACTGTGTTTATATATGTATACTCTGGTGTAGAGACCCGCTGTCAGTCCAGGGCATCACAGGTGATATATGGACCGTGAAATATGGTCATCTGAGCCAGCCTAATAGATTTCTGCCCAGTTGCCTTTTTAATGCCCAAAATGTATTTCCTGTTAATTGCAATCAGTCGCGTTAGTAATGACGCCGCTGGGAGCTGCTCCATAGCACAGTACAACCGATGTCTCCAATCCAGTATATGAGTCTTCTGTGCTTTAGTTTTCCTTTATTTGCAGATCTCATGATGAATATTGGAACTTTATTAAATATATTTCAGCAGTTGGAAATTGTTTATGATCCACATTTTGCTCCATCCTGCAGCGCATCACATATTAATGATGTCCCCCACTTATAGCGCTTATTCTCTTGCCTACATCAGCTGATAATGTATACTGCTGACATACGCTGTTATTAATAAGCCTCCTGCGGTTTTCATTTTACAAGGACATTCTCTCTCTATAGGTAGTTTCACTTGTTTAAGGCGACACAATATATTTTTTTCATCATTTACATCTCCTACCTTAGCCATAAACATAGCACCTAACTACATTTACCCAGTTTTTATATATATATATATATATATATAAAATAGTGTGTGTGTGTATATATATATATATATATATTGTGTGTGTGTGTATATATAATATATACTGCTCAAAAAAATAAAGGGAACACTATTCCATTTGCAACAGGCTGTTTGTGGTCCCTTTATTTCCTTGAGCAGTGTGTGTGTGTATATGTGTGTGTGTATATATATATATATATATATATATATATACAGTGGGGCAAAAAAGTATTTAGTCAGTCAGCAATAGTGCAAGTTCCACCACTTAAAAAGATGAGAGGCGTCTGTAATTTACATCATAGGTAGACCTCAACTATGGGAGACAAACTGAGAAAAAAAAATCCAGAACATCACATTGTCTGATTTTTTTTCATTTTATTTGCATATTATGGTGGAAAATAAGTATTTGGTCAGAAACAAGCAATCAAGATTTCTGACTCTCACAGACCTGTAACTTCTTCTTTAAGAGTCTCCTCTTTCCTCCACTCATTACCTGTAGTAATGGCACCTGTTTAAACTTGTTATCAGTATAAAAAGACACCTGTGCACACCCTCAAACAGTCTGACTCCAAACTCCACTATGGTGAAGACCAAAGAGCTGTCAAAGGACACCAGAAACAAAATTGTAGCCCTGCACCAGGCTGGGAAGACTGAATCTGCAATAGCCAACCAGCTTGGAGTGAAGAAATCAACTGTGGGAGCAATAATCAGAAAATGGAAGACATACAAGACCACTGATAATCTCCCTCCATCTGGTGCTCCACGCAAAATCCCACCCCGTGGGGTCAGAATGATCACAAGAACGGTGAGCAAAAATCCCAGAACCACGCGGGGGGACCTAGTGAATGAACTGCAGAGAGCTGGGACCAATGTAACAAGGCCTACCATAAGTAACACACTACGCCACCATGGACTCAGATCCTGCAGTGCCAGACGTGTCCCACTGCTTAAGCCTGTACATGTCCGGGCCCGTCTGAAGTTTGCTAGAGAGCATTTGGATGATCCAGAGGAGTTTTGGGAGAATGTCCTATGGTCTGATGAAACCAAACTGGAACTGTTTGGTAGAAACACAACTTGTCGTGTTTGGAGGAAAAAGAATACTGAATTGCATCCATCAAACACCATACCTACTGTAAAGCATGGTGGTGGAAACATCATGCTTTGGGGCTGTTTCTCTGCAAAGGGGCCAGGACGACTGATCCGGGTACATGAAAGAATGAATGGGGCCATGTATCGTGAGATTTTGAGTGCAAACCTCCTTCCATCAGCAAGGGCATTGAAGATGAAACGTGGCTGGGTCTTTCAACATGACAATGATCCAAAGCACACCGCCAGGGCAACGAAGGAGTGGCTTCGTAAGAAGCATTTCAAGGTCCTGGAGTGGCCTAGCCAGTCTCCAGATCTCAACCCTATAGAAAACCTTTGGAGGGAGTTGAAAGTCCGTGTTGCCAAGCGAAAAGCCAAAAACATCACTGCTCTAGAGGAGATCTGCATGGAGGAATGGGCCAACATACCAACAACAGTGTGTGGCAACCTTGTGAAGACTTACAGAAAACGTTTGACCTCTGTCATTGCCAACAAAGGATATATCACAAAGTATTGAGATGAAATTTTGTTTCTGACCAAATACTTATTTTCCACCATAATATGCAAATAAAATGAAAAAAAAACAGACAATGTGATTTTCTGGATTTTTTTTTCTCAGTTTGTCTCCCATAGTTGAGGTCTACCTATGATGTAAATTACAGACGCCTCTCATCTTTTTAAGTGGTGGAACTTGCACTATTGCTGACTGACTAAATACTTTTTTGCCCCACTGTGTGTATATATATATATATATATATATATATATATATATATATATATATATATATATATATATATGCTTTTTTGTATTTAGTGGTGTTTTAGCCACAACCTTTTAGAAACCATTTTATTTTTAATGAAAAACTGCAGGTAATCTTAATTAAAATTCTCAAGACTTTTGTTTTGTCTATTGCATCTATACACACCTATATGTCTGATAGTGACCCACAAATTGATCGTGCGGTCATGCTCCCATCCATTTGTTCGCTTTTTGCTAACTAACATAGTCACTGGCAAGTCAAGAAAAAAATAGTACAAGCAAATATACCGTAAGATACTTGGTAATATTAGATTCACTTTAACTGATTAGTGACGAAAGAAGCGTATTCCGCTTTCTGAAGGTTTATGCTATGTAATCTGACAGCAGCATGATATCGGGTCTGAGACACTGATTCCAGCGATGTGTCACTTACTGGGCTGATTGGTGCAGTTTTGATAGAATCCCTGTTTTCTTTGCTGTAGATGCAGCAGTGCTTAGAATGTTAACCCCTGTATAACCTGTCCACAACCCTGATTGGTAGCATCCTGTGTACACTGTACATTGTTAGCAAGCTGCACACCAGTGGAAGGTGCAAGATTACATAGATTGGCTGGACTCCCTTGCAAGCGACACCTAATCCTGCAGTGATAATCGTCTGCTGATAACACACTGATTGTATTAATACTGAGCAAGAAACAGATTCCTGCAATTGATGCTGCTTTCAGGTTATATAGAAAAATCTTCTGACCGATTCCTTTTAAAGCAAGTCAGATTACCACTTCAATGAGGGATCAGATTACAGCTGGTTCAAGCAAACAGATACATGCAGACCTGCTAATTCAATCTACTGCTAGTGTTTATCTAGGAGCTGGATTTACAGTTACAATGCTTAGTACGTTTGTATAATGTGTCTGCTGCTTTTAAACATGTGCTGTATAGAGACAGTAGAGCAAGGATCCCTCATATCTGTATGTAGGAGACATCGTAGCAGTAATCTCCACCCAGTAGCTCAGAGACAACTGAAGATTAGAGAGAGAGAGAGTAGAAATGAAAGCTAGTGAAAATGCAATAAACAAATACAATGGCGAGTAAAAGTGTTATTCCTAATGTACACAGGACGGCTTATAGTAACCTAAACTGATAGGTACGATTTGGCAAATTTCTGTTAGTAAAAGTTAAATGCCCACTGGAAGTGATCCTGATTTCAGGATGTGACTTCTGATTCATAATTTTCTATTTAGAGCAGATATATGGTGCTTGCTAAACTGCTTGTGCCAGTGACAGATAAGACTGCGCTATTGCTCTCCAAACACTGAATGATGAATCTTGGCAGCCACTTCCCAAAAATTTGGCTTTGTTCCTATTTAACAATGCCTTTAGTTTTCCTGTTTTGTTTCCCATCCAGGTGCCGTGCCATATTTCCACAGCAATATTAGCCTTAAACCCTTAATCCAAGACCCTCAGATGAAGGTGACAGTGAATGGAAATGACGGTTCTAGACTCGTCCCCATCGCGGTTGGAGACACCGTTATAAAAATCCTTGTGCTTTCGGCTGATGGCACCAATTCACAGGTTATGTACTAAATATCATGTTCTAGGATTATCCTTCTTCAGATATACAGTCACGGCTGAAAGTGTTGGCACCCTTGAAATTGTTTCAGAAAAGGAAGTGTTTTTCTCAGAAAATTATTCCAGTCGCACATATTTGGTTATACACATGTTTATGTCCTTTGTGTGTATTGGAACAAAAAAAAAAAAAAAGAGTAGAAAAGTCAAATTGGCCAGAATTTCACACAAAACCCCAAAAATGGGCCAGAAAAAAAATGATGGCACCTTTCCATAATTGTGGGTAAACAACTTTGTTTTAAGCAAGTGAGGCTCATTCAAACTAACCTGTGGCAAGTAACAAGTGTGGGCAATATGAAAATCACACCTAAAACCAGATAAAGAAGGGAGAAGTTGACTCAATCTTTGCATTGTGTGTCTGTGTGTGCCACACTAAGCATGGAGAACAGAAAGAGGAGAAGAGAACGGTCTGAGGACTTGAGAATCAAACTTGTTGAAAAATATCATCGATCTCAAGGTTACAAGTCCATGACCTTCCTTGTAAGCGCAACGTAAAAGCTTTTATAAGGGCTCAGCAGACACAGACTTCCACTACCCATTAAATAGTAAATACCAGACAGCACTTGGATGACACTCAGGCCAGAAAAAAAAGACATGCGAACAACCCCCTATACTATAATGGATACATGTTCTCTCAATAAAAAACATTGATGGAACTAGAAAATACAAAGCTGATGTCTAAATGAGGCCAAAGTTGACCTCTAGAAGGACTTAACTATGCTTAAGGCCCCCTTCTGTGTTTGTAGTATGTATGGCAACCTTTTTTTTCCATGGATGCCACTCATACCCATTATAATCTATGCAGCTGTGCACATGTCCTTGTTTTTACACAGCGACAGGTCCATTTAGACCGTCAGCACTGTACATGTTGAACATTGCAAAGTAAAGGAGAAGCTTTGTACCATATTTTTCGGACTATAAGACGCACTTTTTTCCTTCAAAAATGTGGAGGAAAATGGGGGTGCGGATGTACCTGTCTGGCTGAGGTGGGAGAGCGGCAGCGGCGGGGCAGCGGGTCACAGGAGCTGGTGGCTGTGGCTTACTCCCATGCCCGCTGCTAAATAGAAATCAATATTTACTGCATTCCACATCCCTACGCATGGCATGCAGTGCATATTCATTCCTTTTAATAGCGGCACACATGAACTCCCGGCAGTTGCAGGAAGCCGGCGGCTGCTACTAACACTATGCTCACTATTTAAGAGCAATGAGTATTCACTGCTTTCCACGCACACAATGCTGGCTTGGGGGCAGTGAGTATTCCGGCAGCTGTCCTCAGTTTGTAAGCAGCGCATGACGTCCCTGCCATGTGCTGCTTACAAGAATAAAGCAGCTGCTGGCATTGGAACAAGAAGCAGAAAGGTAAGTATGATAGTTTGTGTCTTTTTTTTATGTTTTTCTGATGGGGCCATGCATACCAGGATATGGATAAGGGGGCCATGCCTACCATGCTACGGATGAAGGGGCCATGCCTACCAGGCTACGGATGAAGGGGCCATGCCTACCAGGCTACGAATGAAGGGGCCATGCTTACCAGGCTACGGATGAAGGGGCCATGCCTACCAGGCTACGGATGAGGGGGCCATGCCTACCAGGCTACGGATGAGGGGGCCATGCCTACCAGGCTACGGATGAGGGGGTTATGCCTACCAGGATGGGGATGAGGGGGCTATGCATACCAGGATGGGGATGAGGGGGCTATGCATATCAGGATGGGGATGAGTGGGCCATGCATATCAGGATGGGGATGAGTGGGCCATGCATATCAGGATGGGGATGAGGGGGCCATGCATACCAGGATGGGGATGAGGGAGCCATGCATACCATTATGGGGATGAGGGAGCTATGCATACCAGGATGGGGATGAGGGGGTCATGCACACCTGGAATGGGATGAAGGGGCTATTCACACCTGGAATGGGATGAGGGGGCTATGCACACCAGGATTGGGATGAGGGGGCTATGCACACCAGGATTGGGATGAGGGGGCTATGCACACCAGGATTGGGATGAGGGGCCTATGCACACCAGGATTGGGATGAGGGGGCTATGCACACAAGGATGGGGATGAGGGGGCTATGCATACCAGGATAGGGATGAGGGGGCCATGCACACCAGGAATGGGATGAGGGGGCCATGCACACCAGGAATGGGATGAGGGGGCCATGCACACCAGGATTGGGATGAGGGGCCTATGCACACCAGGATTGGGATGAGGGGGCTATGCACACAGGGATGAGGGGGCCATGCACACCAGGATTGGGATGAGGGGGCTATGCACACAGGGATGAGGGGGCTATGCACACCAGGAATGGGATGAGGGGGCCATGCACACCAGGATTGGGATGAGGGGGCCATGCACACCAGGATTGGGATGAGGGGCCTATGCACACCAGGATTGGGATGAGGGGGCTATGCACACAGGGATGAGGGGGCCATGCACACCAGGATTGGGATGAGGGGGCTATGCACACCAGGATTGGGATGAGGGGGCTATGCACACCAGGAATGGGATGAGGGGGCTATGCACACCAGGAATGGGATGAGGGGGCCATGCACACCAGGATTGGGATGAGGGGGCCATGCACACCAGGATTGGGATGAGGGAGCTATGCACACAAGGATGGGGATGAGGGGGCCATGCACACCAGGATTGGGATGAGGGGGCTATGCACACAAGGATGGGGATGAGGGGGCCATGCACACCAGGATTGGGATGAGGGGGCCATGCATACCAGGATTGGGATGAGGGGGCCATGCACACCAGGATTGGGATGAGGGGGCTATGCACACCAGGAATGGGATGAGGGGGCTATGCACACCAGGATTGGGATGAGGGGGCTATGCACACAAGGATGGGGATGAGGGGGCTATGCACACAAGGATGGGGATGAGGGGACCAAATATACCAGGATAGGGGATAATAAGTACAAAATTGACCACATTTTTTGCTTCAGTTTTTTTTTTTCTTATTTCCTCCTCTAAAACTTAGGTGTGTCTTATGTTCCAGTGTGTCTTTAAAGTCTGAAAAATACGGTAATTTATTTTTCTTTTGCCATACTGGAAATGATACCGTTGCTGTTTTTTCCTGTATTGTTTTCTTTACAGACGAGTGAAGGGTGCCTAAGTGTCTATTAGGCCCCCTTCACTGTGCGGTAACCTGTTGTACCCCATGCCGCTGTGCATTTGTCTGATATTTAGCAGCAGCACAGATGATAAGGGCCAATACACGTCTATGGGTCCGTGTAAAACATGTACAGCACACGGATGGCATCCGTGTGTCATCCATATGCCGTCTGTGTGCTGTCCATATTTAACGTTGCAAAATATAGGAGAAGCTTTCAAACTAATTTTTCGTAAGCCATACTGGAAAAAGTAGATGGCTTATTGATGTCCCAATGAATATTCATTTCTCTTTAGCAGCGGCACAGGCTTGAGCCACAGCGGCCGGCTCCTGCCTCTGTCACCTGCTGCTCCGCCGCTCCCCTCCCACTGCCGTCTTCTGGGACAGTTGACCCGTATATACGCCGAAGGGGCATTTTCAGCACAAAAAAATGTGCTGATAAACTTATACACAAGTATATACGGCACTTACTTTTTTTTTTCAAACCCATATTTTTTTATTTTTTGTATACAGACAGCAGCTTCTGCTTCTCATAATTTTGGTTGTAAAAGCAGGAATAAATCCTAGCAGAGTCAAGAAGACAACCTCTCATTAATTAAAAAAAGCATGTCTCCCATCTGCAGTTTATAAAAGAAAAATAAAGTGCTTTACTCATCCTCCCCGGGTCCGGGGCTAAGTCTCCAGCACAGCTGGCAGTGTCTGTTATTGTTTGCAGCTCTGACATTATCCTCCAGTGCTACAGCCAATAACTGAGGTTCGCAGCTCTGCTCAAATTAATGGCACCAGCCACTCAGAGCTGCTGAGCTCACTGACTTCAGGGCTGTCAACTCTCCCGAAACTGGAAAACCCCTTTAAAGGGATATTCCAAGCTCTGACATTTATGGCATAACAGCAGGTTATGCTACAAATGTCTTATAGTTGCGGTTCTCATCTTGTGTGCTGGCCAGTTTTCAGATCTCTCATGGTAGTAAATGGAGAATAAATGAGATGGGAATAAATGTTGTAAGGTGGCTGTCGGACACCTATGGGGTTGGGAAATAAACTTTAAGTAATGCTTTAGTACATATATGAAAATGCTCCAGCACACTAAGTGTTGAGAGGGGTTAATTGGCCATGACAGACTGATGGAGAGACTGCTACTTATCATATCTCCACCCCTGTGTGTGGTTCACTTTGTAAATTGAAAGCTGTTTTGTGTATGGAGGTGTGCAGATCTCCTGGATTGAGTGCCTTTGCTAATAGGACCTTGAAGCTGGACTCGACGCCTGGTGGGCTAGCCAGTATTATTGTATGGACTTGTTACTTTATGTTTTACCTGGTGCCGGACAAAGACTGTATTTAAGTTTTCTGGTGACGTGGTTTATGAGGACTGCAATAAGCCAGCCAGACTTTAAATCGTAACAGTTCCTGTGTCTACCTCTTTAAGAAGCCGAGTGAGCCGACCTACCATAATGTCCAAGATGGGAATAATGCTTTAATATTTCTTCAGCCACTTTTTTTTTTTTTTCATTTACTAGTGTTCCCATGTTCACATTTTATACATCCATACATATACAGTGCAAGCCACAGTGCAAGCCACTGATAATAATTGCTTTCTTCTGATGCTCAGGTCTACAGAATTATTGCTACACGTGTACAGCTTCCATTCTGTGTGCAATTTGCAGATGCTCAGGAACAGATAAGATACGAGTGTCCTATATCCTTAGTGGCCTTATACAGACCGCTTTCTATTAAAGGAAGGTGAGTGCAATGTAAAAAGTGATGGCGTATGACTTGTACTTATGGGGATAGCTTTTCTAATCCATTTCAAATACAGCATTAATTTAGACCAGTGCAGCAATTATATGCTATGCGATACATTTGGGGCACACTTTTAGACCAACTTTTGGTTCACCAAAGTTTTCAGACCATACTGTCTTGCCAAGCGACTCAGGCAAAGTGTTTAAAGATACTGTACATAATAGTTGTGCATGGCGTGTAGGACAGGTTTTTGGTGCAAATAAAGATAGATTTCCAGTACATTTTCTATTAGCTTAGATATATAAATAGCCAATTAAGAAAGGAGGACTAGAACTCTAGAGCTGCCTATTGGAAGTGGCACTGGAGTTCTAGTCCTCGTCTTCTCTGAAGAGGCAATTTGCATATTTAATTTCTAAGCGGAGCATGCATGGCGTATAAGTCTCCTCACTCTGAGATGCCAGGCCTGGCTTGTCACTCTCCACAAGGAGAAATGTTACCTCTTAGATCCCACTATTAGTTTAGAAATATCTATCTAATAATGAGTTCTTACAGCGCACAAATAATGCCACCAAAAAGTTCTGTAATAGCATGGTGTTTGCTAAACACAAATTATACCCCAAAAATATGTGAGAAAGATCCAGATCCAAAGTCTAATTTTTGCTGTGCCCGAGGGCATATGGGGGTAACTTTGGCTTATGTGGGATGTACATGCTGAAGATGGGTTAGTGAAGACCGCTCCAAATTGGAGTCTCTGTGGCAATTGTAAATATTTACCTTCTCAATTAGATATGAATAAACAAAAATAAAGTCCAAATTGATAAAGACTTAAAAAAGTTTTTATTTAATTACACAATAAAAGTAAAACCAAACAAACTGGACATAATACAATACCATAAAATGTCATAGTATAAGGAGATAGTTACATAATAAACACATGGGCCATGAATAAATATAGTGATCATAAAAAATCCATCAGCAATCTAAAGTGCATATAGTAAGCAGACACAGGGTCTGAAAGCTCAAATAAAGTGCATAGGAAATGTAATAAGATCATAGATCAGTGGCGTATCCAGGGGGGGGCAGCCGGGGCAGTTGCCTCGGGCGCAGGCAGCAGGGGGGCGCAGTCGGGCCGCCCGGCCGCCTAATGCAGCGGTCGGCAGTGTCTCTCCCCCGGCGGCTGCGTTCTGCCGCCCCCCGCCTGAGAGTCGGCGGTTCTCTGTGTCAGCTGTCAAGCTGACAGCCGACGCAGACAAGGAGCGCGTGCCGGCTCCCAGGCAGCAATTGTACTGGCGTCTATACAGACGCCAGTACAATTGAAGCTCTGACCGCCGGGCCAGAGCGACGTCAGCAGCGTGATCAGGTCATGTGATCACGCTGCTGACGTCACTCCCCGGCGCCCAGAGCAAACGCTGGTGGTAAGTGTGCTCCACTGTGGAGCTGAAGAACCACCGAAGATGGGAGATGGGGGTTAATGAGTGGATATGGGGCTTAATGTGGGGATGGGGGTTAATGAGTGGAGATGGGGGTTAATGAGTGGGGGGTTAATGGGTGGAGATGGGGGTGTTCATGAGTGGAGATGGAGGTTAATGAGTGGATATGGGGCTTAATGTGGGGATGGGGGTTAATGAGTGGATATGGGGCTTAATGTGGGGAAGGGGGTTAATGTGGGGATGGGGGTTAATGAGTGGAGGTGGGGGGTTAATGGGTGGAGATGGGGGTTAATGTGGTTATGGGGGTTAATGAGTGGGGGGATAATGAGTGGAGATGGGGGTTAATGTGTGGGGGTTAATGAGTGGAGATGGGGGTTAATGAGTGGAGATGGGATTAATGTGGGGATGGGGGTTAATGTGTGGAGATGGGATTAATGTGGGGATGGGGGTTAATGAGTGGAGATGGGATTAATGTGGTGATGGGGGTTAATGTGGGGGGTTAATGAGTGGAGATGGGGTTAATGACTGTGGGGGTTAATGAGTGGAGATGGGGGTTGGATGGGGGTTAATGAGTGGGGGGATTAATGAGTGGGGATGGGGGTTAATGTGTGGGGGGATTTGGAGTGGGGTACATAATGTGTGGGGAGATTTGGAGTGGGGGTACATAATGTGTGGGGGGATTTGGGAGTAGGGATGAGGGGTTATTGAGTGGGGATGGGGGGTACTTAATGTGTGTGGGGGATTAGTGATGGGGGATTTGGAGTGGGGATGGTATTTAATGTGTGTGGGGAGATTTGAGGACACAAAATGAAGAGTATGAGGAAACAGTATGGGGGTTGGGTGCAGACAGTATGGGGAGCAAACGGGTGAATGTATGTGGACACAGTATGGGGAGTCAGGGGTATGTGTGAGCAGACAGTATAGAGAGTGAGGGGGTAAATATATGAGGAGACAGTATGAGGAGGGAGGGGAATAGTGTGAGGTGACAGTATATTGCAGATATTTTTATTTGGGAGCATTATAATGACACTTCTATCTTTAAGGGCATCGTGTGGAGATTTGCTGCAGAAGACCGGAGAAGATGGAAGTCTACAGAGATGGCTGTGGATGAGAAAACTCATCATGGGGTCTGGACAAGATGAAGAAAAGGAGAACGACTGCAGAGACGACGTCATCTATAAGGTACCTGGATGTAAATGTTATTTGTGACACTGACTAATTCTCATGTTTTTATTGGTTAGGAGCATTAAAGGGATTGTCCAGGTTTGTGCTGAGTCTGCAGACATTCTATGTGACTGCAGACTTCTGAATTCTCACAGTGCTCACTGAACGCTGTCAGGATTCTCTCGTGCCGGTAATTTACATACATGCGGTCACATGCTGACTAGACATGTATGCGCCGAACCAAATTCTTGCCCCGGGTGCCAGAAAGCCTAGATACGCCTCTGTCATAGATACCCGTGATCAGTGGCCCAATGTGTCTCCAGCTCACGGGTATCTAGAAGGTTTCTATTAGCATATATGAATATTCATAAAAGACATCTGTGTATATAGTGAGTGATTCTCACTGATTGTTGGCTTAATTGTAAATATTTGCCTTAAATCTACTAAAATCCATCTCTGATTTAAGCCCCCGTTACACACTGCGATATCGCTAGCAATATCGCTGTAAAGTCACCGATTTTGTGATGCAGCAGCGATATTGCTAGCGATATCGCTACATGTGATACCTCCGACCGGCTCCCCTGCTGACTATCGCTGGTCGCGCGAGAAGGTCCTGTAGCGCCGACGAGCGACGCGTGGACGCGGGCGGGAGGACGTCAGGATCGCCGCGTCTGACAGGTAAGTAGCGACCCCCGACCCCAGCGATGTCGCTGGTGAGATCTGCCTGTGTGGCAGCTCACTAGCGACCACTTAGCGATGCACCAGCGATCCATATCATTGTCGGGATCGCTGGTGCATCGCTAAGTGTAACGGTACCCTAAGAAAATGGAGCATACAGTGCCTTGCGAAAGTATTCGGGCCCCCTGGAACTTTTCAACCTTTTCCCACATATCATGCTTTAAACATAAAGATACCAAATGTAAACTTTTGGTGAAGAATCAACAAGTGGAACACAATTGTGAAGTTGAACGAAATGTATTGGTTATTTTACATTTTTGTGGAAATTCAAAAACTGAAAAGTGGGGCGTGCAATATTATTCGGCCCCTTTACTTTCAGTGCAGCAAACTCACTCCAGAAGTTCATTGTGGATCTCTGAATGATCCATTGTTGTCCTAAATGACTGATGATGATAAATGTAATCCATCTGTGTGTAATCAAGTCTCCGTATAAATGCACCTGCTCTGTGATATAATAATAAATTTTATTTTTATAGCACCGACATATTCCGCAGCACTTTACATTTCAGAGAGGATTTGTACAGACAATAGACATTACAGCATAACAATAATCACATACAGTAGATTATAACAAATACCAAGAGGAATGAGGGCCCTGCTCGCAAGCTTATAGTCTATGAGGAAAGAGGTAGACACGAAAGGTGGGTGGATAGTCTCAGGGTTCTGTTTGAAGCACAGAGATTATCATGAAGACCAAGGAACACAACAGGCAGGCCCGTGATACTGTTGTGGAGAAGTTTAAAGCCGGATTTGGATACAAAATGATTTCCAAAACGTTAAACATCCCAAGGAGCACTGTGCAAGCGATCATATTGAAATGGAAGGAGGATCATACCACTGCAAATCTACCAAGATCCGGCCGTCTCTCTAAACTTTCATCTCAAACAAGGAGAAGACTGATCAGAGATGCAGCCAAGAGGCCCATGATCACTCTGGATGAACTGCAGAGACCTACAGCTGAGGTGGGACAGTCTGTCCATAGGACAACAATCAGTCGCACACTGCACAAATCTGGCCTTTATGGAAGAGTGGCAAGAAGAAAGCCATTTCTCAAAGATATCCATAAAACGTGTTGTTTAAAGTTTGCAACAAGCCACCTGGGAGACACACCAAACATGTGGAAGAAGGTGCTCTGGTCAGATGAAACCAAAATCGAACTTTTTGGCAACAATGCCAAACACTATGTTAGGCGTAAAGGTAATACAGCTCATCACCCTGAACACACCATCCCCACTGTCAAACGTGGTGGCAGCATCATGGTTTGGGCCTGCTTTTCTTCAGCAGTGACAGGGAAGATGGTTAAAATTGATGGGAAGATGGATGGAGCCAAATACAGGACCATTCTTGAAGAAAACCTGTTGGAGTCTGCAAAAGACCTGAGACTGGGACGGAGATTTGTCTTCCAACAAGACAATGATCCCAAACATAAAGAAAAATCTACAATGGAATGGTTCACAAATAAACGTATCCAGGTGTTAGAATGGCCAAGTCAAAGTCCAGACCTGAGTCCAATCGAGAATCTGTGGAAAGAGCTGAAAACTGCTGTTCACAAACGATCTCCATCAAACCTCACTGAGCTCGAGCTGTTTGCCAAGGAACAATGGGCAAGAATTTCAGTCTCTCGATGTACAAAACTGATAGAGACATACCCCAAGTGACTTGCAGCTGTAATCTCAGCAAAAGGTGGCGCAACAAAGTAAGTTAAAGGGGCCGAATAATATTGCACGCCCCACTTTTCAGTTTTTGACTTTCCACAAAAATTTAACCCTCCGTCAGGAACAATATTCGCACTAACTCGTAATGGAACAATGTGCCTGTCAAGCGCAGGCTAGAAAAATCCCTAGAATATCTAATTTTCTCAATTTCAGTGATCTAAAAGTGATCAGAGACCTTCATAGGGATGTAATAAAAGAGATTACACATTATCAGGTGCAAAACAAACCCATTTACTCAACATAAAAGTAATAACTTTGATATACACAAATTTCAAAACTCCCACCAAATAGCCCCCAATGATATCAAGTAACGGTTATTAAAAAGAGAAAATTTTGGCACAAAAACATTTTCTAGGCACCTAGAATAATATTACACACAGAATTAATCTGAATGAGATCCTGAAGGTTCCCCAGAAAAAAACACATTTGCAAAGCAAAGAGCAAGAATTGCAATACATTTTTGCATGTGTCAGGCAGATTGCATGATGACATTCATAATTAGAAAGCCTTCTGTTCCCGCTTTCCATGGTGCATCTCTTTCTTTTGGGAGGTGGTACAGGTGTTGGATTTTCAGTATCAATATCTGTGCGGAATCTTTTGAGCCTAACTTGAAGGCCAGAGGGGATACCGATGGTTTTCATACTTCTCCTGCGTAGCTCTGCAAGCATTAGTTCATGGGCCAATTTTTTCACGTACAATCGTCTACGGAGTGGTTCAAAATGGTTTTCAAGGTAAATGATTTGTGAATTTATACCACCCAAATTTAGCATAGCGAAAAATACGACCATTGGCCAGAGCTTGGTGTTTCTGCTGACGCTGAAAGTTGAGCACATCTGATCAGCTGTATCAACACCCCCTTTGGTTTCATTATAAAATGTAATAATCTCTGGTTTTTGTTGTGCTTCAGATTTAGGATCGATGGCATCATCATTATGAAGCGTTGAGAGAAGTACATTTTTTTTTTTTTTCGCGTGGTACATGGGAAACCAAAACCTTTCCATCATGGAATGCAAACATACTGCTGCACTGTTTTCTCCCTGTCACAGTAACAAGCTGTGGCGGCAATTCTTTTTTATTTTTTCTTACAGTTCCGACATATGAAAGCTTCTGCGTTTTTAGATAATCAATAAGATCACAGTTTAAAAACCAATTATCAGCAGTTATATTGCGACCTGATCCAAATAAGGGCTCAGATATTCTTTTCACAACATCAGTGGGTTTGTTGCTGACACAGTAAGGACCATCTGGCTGTTTTCCAGCATAAATTTCAATGTTGTATGTGTAGGTCTTACTGGCATCAACAAGGGCATACATTTTTATTCCGTATTTGCTAGGTTTGGATGGTATGTATTGACGAAATGCGCATCTGCCATGAAAACCAGGGAGCATTTCGTCAATTGTGACATTTGCCCCAGGGCGATAGTTTATCTTTCAGTTTTCCACAAACTTTTGGAATACATCGCGAATTGGAGCAAGCCAGTCATATGTTTTACGTTCGGTTCTGGTAGTTCTGTCATCAAACCGAAGGCAACGAATTAGAATCTTGAATCTTTTTAGAGACATAACAAGGCTAAATTTTTCAATTCCATCACTTTCTATACCCCAGAGTTCCTCTAAACTTTGCCGATTTGCCCTATAAGCTCCTGCAAGGTATAATAATCCAAAAAATGCACGCAGTTCGATTTCATCCGTGGGCTTCAGGATTCTGTCACAGATGAACTTGTGCTTTATATTGTCTATATATTGATTAGTGTATATGACAATAGAGTCCAGAATGTCATCTGTGAAAAAAGTATTCCAGCATTCAGCTGCATTTTTTGCATTACGTGCTGTTCCCATAACTGCAGGAAGGTGAGTGATAATGTTATGAGGTTCCATACCGTTTTTTATGGGTGGATTCTTGTTCCATTTGGTTTTTTTATCTTTTCCCATACAATAAGATTCTATATCTTCCTCCTCATTACTGTCACCATCTTGCTCTGTTTCAGAATCAATTTCACATACTTCCACCTCATCATGAGAATCAATCTCACTTTCTTCAAAATCCTCATTCATTGTGGGGTCTGCATCATCATCATCTAACAGCATGTTTCCCACTTCCTCAACATGTTGGGGATTTGAAAGATCATACATTTTCTTCTCCATTTCAGAAGATAATCTGAAGCAAGAGAGAGAATATGCATTAGGGAACAATGTGCCTGAGAAGCACACTTTCATTTGTAAGAAAATCTGCCTTATATATATGAAATATTCACAAACCTTTCTCTATCCATTCATAAAACAAGCTAAATAAACAATAGTAATGACTAAAAACATTACATACCAACCTTATAAAGTGTGATGTGTTCGGGACCAATGAGCGTGAGAAGCCAGCACAGCTATATCTTCCTTCCTGAAGCTCTGCAGACCAACTGTGGTATCAGGTTTCACACAGCAGCTAGAGCCAGGAGACTATCTAGAGGGAGGGGGTTTCCTGAAAATCTGGTGAGAAGGGAGAAATGAAAGTAGAAGAGCTGCGCCTGTCAGATACATTGTTCCTGAAGGAGGGTTAAAATGACCAATAAATTTCATTCAACTTCACAATTGTGTCCCACTTGTTGTTAATTCTTCACCAAAAATTTACACTTGGTATCTTTATGTTTGAAGCATGATATGTGGGAAAAGGTTGAAAAGTTCCAGGGAGCCGAATACTTTCGCAAGGCACTGTATATAAATGTGGTACTACTTCCACATGCAGGCCATAAATATATGTTTGATCAAGGATGTATTTTCTGTTAACATAAATGTCAATGATTATGGGTGTTTATATATGTGTTTATGCAAATTGTCTCTTCAGAGAGGAAATGTGTTTGGTATATGTGTTTACACACTCTAGATTTACATTGTAAACATTTTGTGTAGTTTTATCCATGTGTTTGTATGTTTTATAGTATTCCCAAGCCTGCAATATCAGCACAATAACCTGGATCTTCTAACAAGACGATCCAAAACAGATCCATTGGATGATACCATTCTTAGTGAGGACTGGAGGCTACCTGAGTATGAATTTGACATGAATATGTCGGCAGCCAATGTCTTCTGCTGTTTCGCATATCGTGGTAAAGTTGCACCACTAGGGAATCTGACCTTACAACATACATTCTTCCCCAGGAATAAAAACATATATATAAATGTGTGTGTGCTGTGCAGGGCCTCAAGGATTATAAAATACCCAATCATCCTGGAGCCGCCAGCTTTCAGTCATGCAGATGTGCCCAGAGGAACTACAGTCACCGCTCGCAACACAAAGAGCGATGTCTGTAAGCACACTTCCAGCACTGACTGACATTCGGCTCTGATGCACTGCAGAGCCGGCCATCAGTCAATGCTGGGAGTGTGCTTACAGACGTCGCTCTTTGTGCTGTGAGCGGTGACTGTAATTCCTCTGGGCATATCTGCATGACTGAAAGCTGGCGGCTCCAGGGAGAAATAAAGTTTATTTTCTCCAGGGTGCTGCACAGTGTTGAGGTCAGCACCTTCATAGTGTTATTAACCTGCAGATTAACCCTATATCTGTAGGCTTATATCGCCATCAGACCTGACAGGATCCCTTTAACTTTTTTTTTAACTTTTATGTTAAAACATTTCAAATTTCAATATCTCGATGCTGCGGGTGTCTGGATTGTACTGGAGGGAATGAGCATGTTAAGGCATGTAAAATGTATAGGTAATAGACTGATCCTCTTATGCTACATTACAGCCCAGTGCATATAGAGAAAGCATAAATAAGGGTCAACAATTGGATCAATACAGCGTGGCATCAACTGTATACATACCTGTCCAGTTTTGGAGAAGGAATGCAGTGCTGACTTTTTTCTAATATTTATATGCATGGATGGTATATATTGTATATTATTCAAATGTATGTGTATTCTGTGACGACGCTGCCAGTGGGACATTGGTGGCCTATTTTAGTAAATATGTTAAAGAGAATTTGTCATTAGGATCAACCCCCCTAAACCATCTGTATGGACATGTAGGTCATGGAAAGTTGAATAAAATGATACCTTAATGTCTGCGATCCGATGTCTTATTCCAGACTAATACACATCTTTCTTAACCCCTTTCCTACATTAGACGTACTATTCCGTCCATGTGACATGTTAACCCCTGGCACACTGCGATCAAACACAATCGCAGTGTACCGGGGGTTTAGGGTAGCATCAGCAGGGAGGGGGCTCCCTCCATGCTTCCCTGAGACCCCCACAGCAGTGCGATGTGCAGCGCTGCTGCGGGGGTCTCCTTCCCTGCAGGTCCCCGAATCCAAAATGGCGGCGGGGACCTTCGGGGGCCTGCAGGGAGCTGGCTTCCTCATGCCTGCAAAGCGCTGGCATGAGGAAGCCTGCAGCACTGCCTGTGATCACTGATCTGTCACAGCGATCTGTGATGTGACAGATCAGCGATCTGTCACATGACAGTTATGTCCCCCTGGGACATTGTAATAAAGTTTAAAAAAAAAAAAAAAGTGTAAAAATAATTTATAAAAAAAAATTGCTAAATTAAATAAAAAAAAAAAAAAAAAAAATTCCCTAATAAATAAAATAAACAATAAAAGTACACATATTTGGTATCGCCGTGACCGTAACGACCCGCTCTATAAAACTGTCCCACTAGTTAACCCCTAAAAAAATAAAAATAAAAAACGAAGCAAAAAATAAAGCTTTATCATCATACCGCCGAACAAAAAGTGCAATAACGCGCGATCACAAAGACGGATATAAATAACCATGGTATCGATGAAAACGTCATCTTGTCCCGCAAAAAACGAGCCGCCGCACAGCATCATCAGCGAAAAAATAAAAAAGTTATAGCTCGCAGAATAAAGCGATGCAAAAATAATTATTTTTTATATAAAATTGTTTTCATTGCATAAAAGCGCCAAAACATAAAAAATGACATAAATGAGGTATCGCTGTAACCGTACCGACCCAAAGAATAAAACAGCCTTATCAATTTTACCACAGGCGGAACGGTGTAAATGCACCCCCAAAAGAAATTCATGAAACGCTGTTTTTTGTTCATTCTGCGTCCCAAAAATCGGAATAAAAAGCGATCAAAAAATGTCACATACCCGAAAATGGTACCAATAAAAACGTCAACTCGTCCCGCAAAAAATAAGACCTCACATGACTCGGTGGGTCAAAATATGTAAAAATTGTAGTTCTCAAAATGTAATGATGCATAAACTATTTTTACAATAAAAAGCGTCTTTTAGCATGCGACAGCTGCCAAAAATAAAAACCCCCCATAAATAGTAAATCAAACCCCCCGTTATCACCCCCTTAGTTAGGGAAAAATAATAAAATTAAAAGAAAATGTATTTATTTCCATTTTCCCATTAGGGCTAGGGGTGTGTTGGGGTTAGGGTTGGAGTTAGAATTGGGGTTTTCCACTGTTTTGGCACATCAGGGGCTCTCCAAATGCGACATGGCGTCCGATCTCAATTCCAGCCAAAAAAGTCAAATGGCGCTGCTTCCCTTCCGAGCTCTGCCGTGCGCCCAAATAGTGTTTTACATATGGGGCATCAGCGTACTCAGGACAAATTGCACAATAACTTTTGGGGTCCTGTTACTCTTGGGAAATAACAATTGGGGGTGAAAAAATATGGAAAAAATATGATTTTTTAACTGTACGGCTGTAGGTTAAACTCATGTGAAGCCCTTGGGGGTTCAAAGTTCTCACCACATATCTAGATAAGTTCCTTGGGGGGTCTAGTTTCCAAAATGGGGTCACTTGTGTCCACTGTTTAGGCACATCAGGGACTCTCCAAACGTGACATGGCGTCCGATCTGAATTCCAGCCAATTTTGCAGTGAAAAAGTCAAACGGCGCTCCTTCCCTTCCGAGCTCTGCTGTGCGCCCAAACAGTGATTCCTCCCACATATCAGGTATCGGCATACTCAGAACAAATTGCACAATAACTTTTCCAGTCCAATTTCTCCTGTTACCCTTGGTAAAATAAAAAAAATTGAACCTGATGTAATTTTTTTTGTGAAAAAAAAAAAAAAAAAGGTTAAATGTTCATATTTTTTTTTTAAACATTCAAAAAATTCCTGTGAAGCACCTGAAGGGTTAATAAACTTCTTGAATGTGGTTTTGAGCACCTTGAGGGGTGCAGTTTTTAGAATGGTGTCACTTTTGGGTATTTTCTATCATATAGACCCCTCAAAGTGACTTCAAATGTGATGTGGTCCGTAAAAATAAAATGGTGTTGTAAAAATGAGAAATCGCTGGTCAACTTTTAACCCTTATAACTTCCTAACAAAAAAAAATTTGGTTCCCAAATTGTGCTGATGTAAAGTAAACATGTGGGAAATGTTACTTATTAAGTTTTTTGTGTGCCGTATCTCTGTGATTTAAGAGCATAAAAATTCAGAGTTTGAAAATTGCAAAATTTTCAAAATTTTTGCCAAATTTCCGTTTTTTTTTTCACAAATAAACGCAAGTTATATGAATGAAATTTTACCACTAACATGAAGTACAATATGTCACGAGAAAACAATGTCAGAATCGTCTAAATCCGTTGAAGTGTTCCTGAGTTATGACCTCATAAAGGGACAGTGGTCAGAATTGTGAAAATTGGCCCGAGAGTAAACGTGCAAACCACCCTTGGTAGTAAAGGGGTTAATATGTAAATGAGCTCTTAAGATCCGTGGGCCAGATACAGATCTCCCCAAATATTTGCCTCCAGATCTTATTGTAAATGAAAGGGGACATTACCAGTGTGAGAAATGTAATGACTGATGGTTTACTCTCTTTTCATTTACATTAAGTTCTGAACCAGATTCTTGGCGAGAACTATGTCCAGCTCATAGATCTTAACAGGTCATTTACATATTAAGAAAAACATGCATTACTTTGGAATAAGATATCAGATTGCAGATATCAAGGTATCATTTTATTCAGCTTCCTATGACCTATATGCCCATATAGACGGCTTAGGAGGAATGATCCTACTGATTCCCTTTAAAACAACCCATTTAACGCCTGCTGCTATATATTTACCTGTGTACAGTCTGGTAGGTAATAAATTCTCATAGTAACATATGTAGTATATCCAATTGATCAGACTGAGATTTATCCTTTATTTTTATCTTGCAGGATGTGGAGACGTGGTACCATTGTCTGAATTTGGTAATCATGCAAGGAGCTGTCCATGTAAACCCCAGACTGAACTGGATCCTAAGGTTAAATACTGACTATAATCTAATCCATATTTCTTTCTTTTTCATTGTGATAATAACTATTATCATTAACATGAATATGATTTCACATTGCGTACTTGAAGTAAATCTATAATAAATGTTCAAAGACGCAAAAAAACATGTCACTGCACTATGGGCGAGAATTCATATATGTACATGACCTAAAAGGTCTTGCAAAAATGTTTAAAAAAAAAAAACCACATGGCTGAGGAGGGGCCCAGGGTCTGGGGTTGCAATATAGCAGCACGTTAAGAGGGTGTTCTTCTCTTGTAAAATTTTGGCATTAAAGAACAGATTGCAAACATTTTGTATGGCCCTATATACAGTATTTCTAGTAACACTGAATAATGCTCGGAGTACAGAAAAATAATGGTGTATGAGGTCGAGCTCAGTGTAGATGATCATTCAAGTTTTGTTATTGGGGAAGTCGGCATTCCCATAAGGTGAAAATGGGCCCCCTTACCTGTTGGGCTCCTGTGTGGCTGCACAGGTTGTACCAGTGGTATGTCAGCCACTTCATGTGTTACTGTAAGGGTGTGTGCACACGCTGCGGTTCCGCAGTGGTGTACAGTACCATTAAAATCAATGAAAAATGAAAACCACAGTGCAGACAGTGCGGATTTTTCTGCAGTTTCAAAACCGCAGCATGTCAATTCTTTGTGCGGATTCCGCTGCGGTTTGGCACCTGCTCCATGGCATGTGTCAAACCGCAGGGGTAAACCGCAGAAAAACTGCAGATAAACCGCAGATCTTTTGACCTGCGGATTTACCTGCGGTTTTTGACAAATCCACGCGGAAAAATCCGCAGGACAATCCGCAGCGTGTGCACACACCCTAATATTTCTATGTGCTCATCCCTATTGAGCTCCATTAAACCTCTCACAGTACAATTATACCTCTTAGCAGGGGCTGCGTTTGACATATTTGGATTAGTTACTACTAAGGTGTGGCAGTATCTACTGTTCTTGTTACCGATGGCAGAACATGTCATACTTTATTATTCACCTTTTTAATGTTTTCTTAGACTGTAACAGATGCAGATTGGTATAAAGAAGAATTTTCCAGCAGTAAATCATCGGCGACTCTTCTTAATCATACAGTACAGGTAACGACTGATGTTTTATCTTATAATACAGTGGATTAAATTACTTGTAGGAAAGTTCAGTTCACATTGGAAATAATAATGTTGTGATGAGCGGCAATGGAGGACTCAGCACACCATTATTTTCAGTGTAATTCTTCTTTTTACCTGTGGTGGAGCTGTAAGGAAATTGAACACTTGCACCAAACTGTAAACTATAAAATTAAACCGCCCACCGTTCTTGAGAAAAAAGTGGATGTTTGATTGCAAAGCTGCTTTTTTTTTTTTTTTTTTTTACAAAATACATAGCATTTTTCTCCATTTAAGATGCCCCTTTAAGTTATAAATGTTGCTAATAATACAGATTATCTGACTAGTATGTAATCAATGCATCATTACCATCAGGGGCTGGCTGGCACTTTTCAGTCTGGGGGGCAATTACAAGGCAGTGGCCCTAGAGTTGCGGTGGCCCTCCCTTTACCTGCTTATCTCTGGCCATTGCATTAAAGCAACAGATAACAGGCTTTACAAATAGGCTGGTACGTAGATATGGGAACAGTAAGGAGCTTGCTGCATAGATATGGGTGCAGAACCGAGCTTACTACATAGATATGGGAGCAGAACCGAGCTTAAGGTACTGTCACACTAAGCGATATCGCTAGCAATATCGCTATAACTTGTGACGTTATAGCGATATTGTTAGCGATATCGCTGTGTCTGATACTTACCTACGACCGGCTCCCCCGCTGGTTATCGCTGATGGCGCGAGAACGTCCAGGACTGTTTCTCGTCGTCAGCTTCCTGCGGCGAGACGAGCGACGCGTGGAGCCGGGCAGGAGGACGCAGGATCACCTAGTGTGACAGGTAAGTAGCGACCCCCGTCCCCAGCGATGTCGCTGGTGAGATCTGCCTGTGTGGTAGCTCACTAGCGACCACTTAGCGATGTTCCAGCGATCCTGACCGCGTCATATCGTTGGTCGGGATCGCTGGTACATCGCTAAGTGATACGCATCCTAAAGGGACTTAAGGTCAAAAAGGCACTTGGCCCTGATGGTGTTTCTCCAATGTGTCTGAAAGTATGTGCTACCCAGCTTGCCCCTATACTGACAAATATATACAATGTGTCACTGAAAGAGTGCGTTGTACCTCAGTGTTGGAAAAATTCCACAATTATCCCTGTCCCCAAGAAAGTGGGATCCTCTGAGTTGAACGACTATAGACCAGTAGCACTCACATCTGTAGCTATGAAAGTCTTCGAAAGAATTATGATGTCCCACCTGATAAAATTCACGCAGAAGCTATGGGACCCGCTTCAGTTTGCCTATAAGGAGAATCGTTCGGCAAATGACACTGTCAATCTGGCACTGAAGTACATTTTGGATCATACAGATGAACTGCACTCATATGTCCGGATTCTTTTCATGGACTTTAGCTCAGCGTTCAATACCATTGATCCGAATTTACTTCATAAGAAAATGGTAGCTCTTGGAGTCCCTCTTAACTTATGCTTGTGGATTTATAACTTCCTGACAGCCAGGATACAGAGTGTAAAAGTTGGACCATTCACTTCGGACACCTTGGTCACAAACATCGGGGCACCTCAGGGGTGTGTTTTGTCCCCGTTACTGTTTTCTCTCTATACGAATGATTGCATCTCTTCAGCAGACTCAGTAAAAATCTTGAAATTTGCCGATGATATGACACTGATTGGTCTCATCAGGGGAAATGCTGAAGACTTGTATCGGAGTGAGGTGGAAAGAATCACTCACTCACCCGCCTTCATCATGTGTAGCCCCCACTCACCCCTCCTTCATCATGTGTAGCCCCCACTCACCCCTCCTTCATCATGTGTAGCCCCCACTCACCCCTCCTTCATCATGTGTAGCCCCCACTCACCCCCCTTCATCATGTGTAGCCCCCACTCACCCCCTTCATCATGTGTAGCCCCCACTCACCCCCTTCATCATGTGTAGCCCCACTCACCCCCTTCATCATGTGTAGCCCCACTCACCCCCTTCATCATGTGTAGCCCCACTCACCCCCCTTCATCCTGTACAGCCCCCACTCACCCCCCTTCATCCTGTACAGCCCCCACTCACCCCCCTTCATCATGTACAGCCCCCACTCACCCCCCTTCATCATGTACAGCCCCCACTCACCCCCCTTCCTCATGTGAAGCCCCCACTCACCTCCCTTCATCCTGTACAGCCCCACTCACCCCTCCTTCATCATGTGTAGCCCCCACTCACCCCCTTCATCATGTGTAGCCCCACTCACCCCCTTCACCATGTGTAGCCCCACTCACCCCTTCATCCTGTACAGCCCCCAGTCACCCCCCTTCATCATGTACAGCCCCCAGTCACCCCCTTAATCATGTACAGCCCCCAGTCACCCCCTCCCCCATTGAATTCATTTTATAAATAAAAAAATTAAAAAAAAAAAAAAAAAGTTCCCCATACTTACCTCACAGCCAGCTCGCTCCCCAGCAGCGCCTCTGCATTCAGCGTCGTCCGGGACATGTCGGCGCGTGCACGATGACGTCATCGCGCACGCCCGACACCTGACCCGGAAGTACAGCCGGAGAGAGCGGGAGCTGAGCAGCTGTCAAGGTGACGCCGTGCACCTGCACAGCTCCCGGCCCCGGCCTGATAGACTGTGACGCGGGCGGCTGTCTGCTGCCGGCGGCGTCACAGCGTCACAGTACAGTGCAGAGGGCTCGGCCGCCCACAATTTGCTGTGCGGCCGGCCCTGTACAGGTGCTGAGGGAGCGGCCCGGGGGGCATTTGCCTCTCTGCCACCCGGCCCAGCCTGCCCCTGATTACCATGAACCGACAAAAATAAAATTGATTAGTGGGTAAAAGAATTACAGATTTCACTTCTAGAAATAGAAATTCGTTTAGTATTTAGCATATATTTTATTCTAAATTTGAAGGATTTTTTTTTTAGCAAATTAGACCTATAAGACCTATCTGATTGCTTCTACTCCTGTGCGGAAAAGAAGCACTTCCTTCTTTTTAAATTTTCTTTATTTCTTTTGACAGAACAGGGGTTATTCGGCCATGTTGGAAACTCTGGGAGTATGAGCTCTCAGCTGATTCTAATCCATGTCAGAGCTAGCTTTTACTGCATGGTTGGGTGGAGAGGTGTTTATTTGGGAAGGAATTTTGAAAGAGTTATCTGTGACTGTTTCGTGGTTTGTATGTGTGATAATTCCCTTCCCTCCTCTTACTTTGGTTATTCCCATGGCCTCCACTCCCCGGTGCATTCCTCTCTTATATGGGAGTGAATATTTGTATTTCAGTTTACTCTTGTTTTTTTGTTGCCTTGTTCATCGGGTTGGTGTACTGCGGTGCACAGTAGCGCCCCTCTTCCCTGGGTAGGGGAAGTGAACAGACAGAGGGCTGATTCAGGAGATAAGGCAAGGGTGGTGGCCCGGCATCTTCATCTTCAGAAGTATTCCTGGGAATAGGGCGAGCTAAGGCGCCCCCTTGTGGTAGGGACAGGGAAGGAGCCCCTGGTTCACCCGACAGCTGAGTCATGACACACCGCAGAATTTCAGAGTCAAACATACATAGCAGAGATAATACAGCCAGTGCCTCATATAGGCTGCCTATATATTGGGCAGCATGCATCCGCTGACAGGTTCCTTTTATGATAAGTGCTTGCTATGGGTAGAAATCTGCTAGTGTGAACTGTCCTTCAAGCAAAATATCATTATTAATAAATTCCTAAGTATATTTGATTAACAAATCATACGTATTTTGTCTAGGGTGTAATCACTATACTAAATTGAAATATCCACTGCCTTGTTATAATAACATAAACCTGACCAAGAATGTTAATATGACAGAAACCTGTGACTATGTGCAGTAGGAAGCTCCGTTGTTGTGACCTGGATCATTGTAAAGATGCCACCACTCAGCATCCAGAAAGGTATAATGGACAGCACAGAAAAATGAGCAGTCTCTTCTTTCCTCAACACCCCTGGTACCTCCAGTATTACATCAGATAGAAAGTGTGGACAGCAGTGTGAGCAGCCTCTTCTTACCCCAACACTCCTGGTACCTCCAGTATTAGATCAGATAGACAGGGTGGACAGCAGTGTGAGCAGCTTCTTCTTACCTCAGCACTCCAGGTACCTCCTGTGTTAGATCACATAAACAGGGTGGACAGCATTGTGCGCGGCTTCTTTTTACCTCAGCATACAAGCTATCTCAAGTAATAGATCTGTGTCACGGGGCGGTAAAGGGGAAACAGATTATGTGGAACCAGGGCCCCTGAACTGCCCCTCAGGCTAAGGGAGTGCCCTGTCTTTCCTTAACTTGGGGGTACACTTAAAGGTAGTGAGGCCCAAGTCCCGACCTGTCCCTGTCTCCTGTTTAGCCCTAAGCTCAAAAGCCCCAACCCCCTCCCCAGGAGGTGAGACAGGGAAAAAGTTTACTGCACAAAACCCAAAGGAAAGATACAACAGACAGGGTAAAACAAAACTTAGCTTGCTCTGCTGCAATGCTCCTGGACAGCAGAGATAGACACTTGAAAACAGCAAACAACTGAATCGCCACAGAACTCTGTAAGCTCCTTAACTCCTGCTTGGTTGGTGTCCCAAGAGCAAGTGTATAACCAATAGTGATCTACAGCACCTGATGACCTTTTATAGGAAGGAGGGGGAGTAGTCACCATCTGCATGGATAATTAATCACCATGCAGTAACCCCAGCAGCCACTGGGGGGAAAACCCATCAGCAGACCAACTACAGTTGTAGTAACACCAGCGGCCACCGGGGGCAAAAACTCATATTAACCCCCGATGGCCGAAAAGGAAAAAAGGTTTAAATGTGAGGAAATCCAGATCTGACACAGATCCAAGAAATGGATTGTGACAATCTGATACACGGGATAGACAACAGTATGAGCAGCCTCTTCTTACCTCATCACCATTGGTATCTCCAGTATTAGAAAAAGACAGTGTGAGCAACCTGTTCTTTCCTCAGCAGTCCTGGTATTTCGAATATTGATTCAGAAAGACAGGGTGGACAGCAGTGTGAGCAGTCTCTTCTTACCTCACCAGTATTGGATCAGAATGTACATTGCAACCATATTTTTCTACATGGGGATTCTTGCTGTACATGCTTATATGCTCTTGACCTTTTAGCATTCTAGTCCAGATTTGTGACCAAGTTTCAAGACGGCAACCATTTTGATATACAACAATGGTTACCCCCTAGACAAAACAAGTGTGATTTGCTAATTAAGTTTATTTAGGAATTTATATATAATGGCATTTTCTTTTTTTCTTCTCCCAGAGACCCTCTGTAACATTGTATACTACAGTCCCAAGGAAAGCGAGTTGCTGGGCAGGGTAAACAATAAGGGCACAACAGCAGTGGCAAGTACAAAATAAGTGATATATAATTATATCATAGCAAAAGATTTTTCATATTGCCACATTATATTGTATTATTCCTACATCTCTATCATATTTTCTCCTACAATTTGTGAATAGTAGGAGTATGCTAAAATAATGTTTGTACAATGGAGCCCTTGCACTGTTTTATTGTACTTTCCAGCTTCTTTGTATTAAATGGTTCTTTGACTCAAACATAATGCCTGTAATAAACTTTATCACCGTACTAAAAGTAAAATCCTATTACACTGCGGGGGTTTCAATAAAATTTCAATTATTTAGTGCATTTAAAGGGTTAAGATTTAAAGGCTATTAAGAAAATTCTCATCTTTTACTCCTGGATAAAGGCTGCCTTTGATCTGAGTAGCAGAAAGTGTACGTATTAGGTTAGCAGAGTTATTGCATTTCATGACTTGCTACAGTGAACTTCATTAAATTTAACAAGTACTATAAAAAACAATGTGATAATGCATCGCTGCGTACGGCTGCATGACCCCTTGCAACCTTACACATGCTTCACATATTTAGGCCACTTAGCGAGTCCTGTTACCTGTAATTTGCAATGCATGAGAACCTCCTCTCTACTGTGCGAACTGTGAAGAATGGCAGGACCACAAAATGAAAATTTAATAACATCTGATAAATAACTTTTTCACCTTCTTGAAATATTTTCTCCATTGTCTAATTTTTGAATGGAATAAAAATACATAAGTTAAATGCAAAGCATCAAATTTTTTAGAAACAGTCTCATGTCTATTTTTTTTTAAGAGTGTCACAATTCTACACCTCAGTGTGTGTGGGATGCAGTTACAGACAGCTCAGCCGTCCAATCTGGTAGAGGGGTGTGCTGAAGCTTTCAGTACTTTGATTGACAGCTCAGTGTCCAGTATGGTGCAGGGGCGCGATGAGATGTCTGTGTTTTGATTGATAGCTCGGCCGTCCAATCAGAGACTGGGAAGTGCTTGCTGTCTCCAGGTGTATCCTGACAATGAACACAACTGGGCTGTTAGTCCCAGACCTCTGCCAGACATACATTCAGCTTTTGGGTGGTTGTCTCTCTGTGCCTTGTGTTCTCTTTGTTGATCTTTCGTTACCTGACCTTGAACTTCGTTCTGAGCATCCGTCTGTTTAACACCTTTGATCCGCGAAACTCCTGGTATTTTGACCTTGGAATGTTACATAACTATGCCTTTATCTCTTCCTTCTGTTTGACATGCCTTCCTGGCTTTTGACCTCAGATTCCTTGTATCCTGACTTGTGTCACAGTGGGATTTACAGCATTTAAAAAAATACCTGGTTTCAAACAATGCCACATATGTCTATGGTTTGTGTCTGGTATTGCAGTTCTGCTCCATTGAAGTGAATGAGACTAACTAGAAATTCCAGCCAAAGGGCGGCAGCTGTGTGAGCACCCTCTACTTACCTTAGCACCCCTGGTATTACCAGTATTAAATCACATAGATATAGTGAACAGCAGTATTAGCAGCTACTTCCTACCTCAGGACCCATAGTATTTTCAGTATTAGATCCTATAGAATAGACAGCAGTGTGAGCAGCCTCTTCTTACCTAAGCAATCCTATTATCTCCAGTATCAGATAAGAATATCCATTGGAAGCACATCTTCTTACTCAGAAAGAGAAGGGGCAGAGCTTCCTATTGCACATGCTCACAGGTAACTGTTACCATTCCAGAACAGGTTTCTGTGAGAACAACTGGGGTATGCTCATAAATATATTTAGGAATTTATAATGACCTTTTCTATTTTTTTTTTTTGTTTCTTTCTATCACCAAAGAATCCCTTTAAGCTGTGGCTTTCTGATTAGTGATGACATTATCTTTGCAGAAGAGAAGTTGGGAGAAGAGGCTTCGACTTGTCCATGATAGTGACGTAGACAAGCTACGCAGTCAGGCAGAAGAACAGATATGTCTGTATGAGAAGAGCTTGCCTAAACCAGGTGAGCTGTCTGTGTAATTAAAATCAATGTAGGTGTGTGAAAAGTCATAAAATCCTTTTGTCCCCTAGCCCTATGGGGAAAAAAAGACTTAGTGGAAGGGACAGAACCAGTGGTGGCCCAACAGGTTCACTATAAATGATCGTGATGGCAGAAACCCATTCCAGCTCATTGCTGGTATAAATTTCAGATGATGATGCACTGATAGTCCAAAGGTATTCCAAATTCACTTAGAAGCCTTCAAGATTGGTGACAATAATGCCAGTTTTGATGTATTGGCCCCATTGTGTTGTGGGCAGTGCTATGGAAAAAGGCATTTCTGTGGGACATAACTTGGCTTTAATGGCTTGTGTTACGATGGGAGTATGAATATGGCTACCAGGGTAATGTCAAGGTGGGCCATCTTCCCTCATTGATGAGGGACTTTGAAGAATGATCATTTTTGGTTTTGTAAAGAAGACTGAAAGGAATTGGTGAAAAACAACTGAGGTTAGAAAGATGAGAGTAGTGTAAAATCACAAGCTTTTCCCACTTTGCTGAATCTACTTGCTTTTGAATGTGGTCATGTTTTTGCTGTAGAAACCATTAGATATTTGTTACAATTTTCAGAGGGCAGAACAATCTAAAACCAAAACAATCATTAAGCTCATAACATTGAGACACAATTAGGGGCTTTCCTAAATTAGCAAGATGTCCTCTATCCAAAGGATAGGTCATAACTTGCCGATCACTGTGGGTCTGACCACCAAGATCCCCAGCCACCTTGAGAACAGCTCTGCAGAGCACCATCTTGAATGGATTGTACATGCAAATGCTTTCATTCATTGTCTATGAGACTGCCGGAGAAAGCAGAGTAGAGTTCTCGGCTGTTTCCTTCGGTCCCATTAGTAATTAATGGAGTGAAGCTCGAGGATACGTACCTTGCTCCATTCAAGAAGATGCTCTGGAGAGCCCCATTCTTGGGTGTCCAGATTTTGAGGATTGCTGAGGATCGCAGACAGTCCGTGAGAGATCAGCAAGTTATCACCTATACTATGGGCAGAGAGTAATTTGTGAAAACTTCACTAAGTTGTAGCAGCAATGAGCAGAGATCAGTGGTCCGCTGCTATGAACCCCCTAAACTACGAAGAGAGCCACTGTGCCCCATTCAGACTCTTCCTCACTGCAGTTATACATTGAGGAGGAATGGGGTGAGGAGAGTCCCCATACCTCTCCTCAGTGTGGCCCCCAACTACCAGACATTCAGTACCCATTCTGGGGATACATTTTTTATGGGATAACCCTTTTACGATGAAAAGGGTTGTCTTTGACCCCTGAAGCAAAACGTATCGAGTAATGGAGCAGAACAGGGACAGCACATCTATCACTCCATAACCAAGTACATTTCCCTTTCATGGGTCTTGGAAAGCTGAATGACCACTCGTGGTGTCTGTAGCTGGCACCAGGTAAGAAAAACTGATGGGTAATGATAATTTCTGACAATAGACATCATTTGGTTGCCTCCTTCTTCTGCTGTTTGCTTTCATTGTAAAACACTACATTTATGATTTATATGTACGTTTGCATTAGGTGATATACTCACTTACGAGGAAGGGGCGTCTCCTCTGGATTACCTCAATCAGGCTGCAGTTTACTATGCATCAGCAATGAAATTGAAGCCAAAAGACCCCAGATATCATTACTATCTCGCCACCATTATGGAGGAATTGCATTATGCAGCAGAAATCTATGACTTGAAGAAAAAAGTAAGTAAAGCCTATTTATCTAAAATCAAAGATACAACACTAGCAATATCACAATAATAAATCTAAAAACAAATAGTACATTATTAAATCTGAATGCCTCATAAAATGTCATTTTTTTGAATATTTGCTGTTTTTAATACTGAAGATAAATCCACTTCCACAGCAGGAGTTTTTTTTTTAATTATGCACATTTTTTATATTATTTTTTTTTTTTTTTTTTTTTAATCATGATTTATTAAAGGTTATACTTTATAGTCACATCTTTGTGGATGCAGAAATCTCCATTCCTATGGATTTACCTACATATTTTCCGGAGAATCGGCTCAGTGCTTGTTTTTTCCTTGCATCACAACCGAGATGACTCGATGGATTTGCAGGATTTTTTTTCCGTTGACTTCACTTTTAGGATGGTGAGCTATTTCGCCATTGCCTTCATGTTGCTTTCTGTTTTTACTACTGTATATCAGTTTTACCAGTTTAACACCCCTCCTACCCCCCGGCTGTAGTTTAAAAAAAAAAAAAAACTTTTCTCACCCATCCCGTGGTCGTTGCTGAGTCTCTGCAGTTGCTCCCGGGGTAAGTTCTTGTCTGCAGTGCTGACGTCATGTCAACAACGCTGCAGCTAATCAGTGAGTTCAGCAGCTCTGCCTAAGGTGAAGGGCGATCCGCTCGGAGCCCGCTGAGCTCACTGATTGGCTGCAGCACTGTTGAGGTGATATCAGCACTGCAGACCACAACATCAGGAGCAGTGGCGGAGACTCAGTGCTGGACCTCCAGAGGAGGAGTGTAGCCAATTTTTTACATTTTAAAACAAACTACAGCAGGGAGGATGAGTTTTCCGAAACCTCAAAATAGGTATACACTTGTTTCATGAATTTTAACAGTGGCCAACGTGCCAGTAGGGTTCCGTTATGGTGTCACTCACTTTGGAAAATAGTGCTACCTCCAACACTGAAGTGAACATAGCCTCTTAAGGTGTTACTAAGTGTTATTGTTGGATGTCCGCACATAACAAACTTCCTTTATAAAATTTCTGCAGCAAAATTCCATAGGGAAATCTGAACCAAATCATGCAGATTTTGTTGCTGATTTGCCACTGATTTCCCTGCAGAATAAACCAACATGGGAAAAAAATACTGTTAGCCACTGATTGATTGCAGAGGATACAAGATCCCATGACAGAATGTCTGGTTATAGAGCCAGAAGAGGGGGGTATAGTGTTATTTTTTTATGTTGAACTTTTAAAACTGTTTTTTGTTTGTTTTTTCTTTTACAACTGGCAAATTGTGTTATGGAATCACAGGTAATCCTTAGAAAAGTCTTGATAATCAGGGTTTGTTGTAGATTTTGACTTTCCCCCTTTTCAATAAGGAAAATCGGCAACAAACCTGAACCGCAACCGTGCACTTGAACCGCATCAGAAATTGACAAATCTGCACTGCAAGTCAATTTCTGCCCTGAGAATTCCTGCGGCATGGAAATTAGATTTGCTTAAACTTCATCCACTTAGCAGTGACAGCATTGTCCTGTAGATTTTCTGCCCAAAACTCAAAACAGAAAATCTGTATAAATTCTGCCGAGTGTGACAAGTCCTTAACGTTACTGGCTCCTAGTTATTTGATAGTTTGAGCATGTTATAATGTAAAAGTTATTATTTGGGGGGGGGGAGTGATTTTCTGCTTGCTAAGAACAGCACTTTACTAATGGCAAGAGAAGGAGTTGAATAAGAGCCTTACGTCACCAAGCACAATGACAGGCATAGGATTGAGTGGTGTAAAACACGCAGCTAGTGAATCGCACTTCTCCATCTGGCATCTGATAGATCAGTCTTTGTTTGGGATATACCAGGAAAACGTTACCTGCCGCACTGTATTCTGGCAACTGTAAAGCTTGGTGGAGGGATAATACTATGGGACTGGTTTTCAGGGTTTAGCATAGGTCACTTATTTCCAGTGAAAATAGATTTTATGCTTCAGCATACTAAAGAGGTCATCCACTACTTTAACATTGGGAGACTGGGAAGATGAAGACTAGTGAAGAGAAGGATGACTGCTCGGACATAACCATGATCCCTCCGGCTTTAAGTAGTTTTTTCCTGAACGCCTCAGTAGGGTTGTTCAAGGTAAGCTTTTCACAGCTTAACTGATTTACACGGGTGCAGAAATAGATCATAATCGAAACGAACTTTCTTAGGCTCCTCCTTATTTTTTAAATAGACTTCTATTGGCAAAATGAACCCAGCGTAACCAGATTCTTATACTTTGTAGGGAGGATAATTACGCACTCGTTTCGGTTTTGGAAAGCTTTCGTGTAAGTGAAAGACCACTTTCTCCACAAAGTGCTGAATGTTACTGTGCTCCGATCCTCTGACAAATAACATCCAGTCCTGGGTGAATCCCTCAAGTGTTGGTTTCTTCCTTACCTGGGCTCGGTGACCCAGTTCTAGCTTTACTTGCATGGCACACATGCTAGCGGCGCCTCCTGCAGCTGCGGCGGGGAACACAGACCAGCCTGTAGATCCACTGCTGATCGCTCCAGATCCTGATCTACCTCCTGCAGGTGCTTGATTCAGATCCACTGTGATCACCCACCTCGGCGAGCACGCCTTGCACCAGGAGAATCCCAGGAATGAAATCTCGCCGCCAACACTGGGAACAGCTGATCGGCATGGGTGCCGGATGTTTCACCCCCACTGATCAGTCATTGATTATTTATCCTACAAATAAGCCATCCACCTTAAAGTAATGGACAACCTCTTTTAAGACATTTTAAACTATTGTATCTTTCAAACTTTAAGGGAACAGTTTAGAAAAGGTTTTTGTCTGCTCCAGCATGTATGCGCCCCAGTGCACAGTGCAATGTCAATAAAGGTAAGGGTTGGGTGGAGTTTGGTGGGGAAAAACTGGACTGGTTGCACAGAACCTTGACCTCAAACGCGTTAACATGTTTTCTCCTTCGCCTCATTGGGGGACACAGGACCGTGAGTGTATGCTACTGCCACTAGGAGGCTGACACTAAGTGAACACAAAAAAGGTTAGCTCTTCCTCCACAGTATACACCCTCACGCTGGCTCTAAGCGAACCAGTTCATGCTTAGTGTCCATAGGAGGCACACTAGTCTGGTTCTGAGACTTTTTTTTAATTTTTTTTATCTTCTTTTCCCACCATGAAGACGAGATAGGGTCCGATCTCCCCAAACCAATAGGCAAGCACGTGGAGTGTCGCCTCCACGTATCCTCTCCTGCGACGTGGAACACTATGCTGGACACAGCCTTGACCACCCTAAGGTAGAGAAACCCTAGGCTGCACAGAGGCATAGAAATAGTCCGAGCGGCCCCCACTGCATCACCAATGCTGAAAACTGCAGTGATGGAAGGAGGCGGACGGTCCCTCTCCTCATCCCCCATAGGGGAAGACGGATCAAGGGTACCTGCACTGTCCTTTAAACTGCCCCCCTCCCCTCTAACCTGGCAGATTTTTCATGGAGGGAAGGAGGATGGGCTGAGAGGGCTCCTGCAGCGCTGCGTTCTTCGGCGGCGAGGGCTCGGCGCGGCTGGCATCCTCATCGGCAGCTTCCGGCTACAGCACTAGCGCCACTTCCGGCACGCGAGCCCTGTGTTCCCGACACGGCGCGCACCCCAGTATCTTCCGGCCGGCGCCGGAACTTTAGGACCCGGCTTTGGCCTGTACTAGGCAGCAGACAGGATGTCCCGCCCCCAGGTGTGTCTATTTCGGTGGGCCTACCTACCCATCGGCGCTTCACAAGAGAGGCGCCACTTTGAATCCTCCAAACAAGCAGCAGGTCTTACTGCAGCCCTCCAGGACGCTCTGGGACACAGGGCCGGGGTAAGTGCTGCAGCCCTATATGCTGCTCCATTTTTCAGAGGCTGCGCTAACCTTTTTACAGCTACACACTGTATATACACCGCTCCAGCAACTGACAGTCCATATCAGCTAAGAGGTACAGCATGTCCAGAAGAGCCAAGACTCATACGGTGTTATTCACCTTATGTACCTCCTGTCGGTCTGCTTTTCCGCAAGCGCAGAGTAAACAATTATGCAGAGCCTGCGATTCCAAACATGCCCAGGAGCCCTCCGCTGTGACTGAGCCCAGTGTACCTAGCCCCCTGAATGGGCTATGTCTCTGTCGCAGTCCATGTCATCACTAACTAGAGCATTCGAGTCTCTTCAGACCCCAATAGGGGTAGGGACAGTGGCTCGCCTGTCTTGGAAAGATCCTTCACCTCACAGGAGCCGTCGGCCTGCAGGTGCTGCTCTCACTCTAGACAGATGCTGGGGAAACAAACCCATATGGCGTCTCCCGGGCCATCTGGTGCCTAGGCATCCGTAAGCTCCTTCTCTCGTTCACCACCACTAGTGTATGATAGCGAGCAGAACTCTGATTACGATTCGGATGGGCCCCTCAATTTGGATGCGTCTGGTTATCAGGAGACAGTCTCATTGAAGCCATCAATCAAACCCTGGAGATTGATGATGAATCCACCCTGGCCACAGGCCATAAGGTGTCATTTAAATGGGTCAAATGGCCTCATAGAGTGTTCAGCACTCACCCAGAGTTTGAGGACATAGTGCAGCGGCATAGGGAACGGCTAGACAAACTTTTCGGAGGTCAGAATGTGCTTGAAGCAAGATACCTGTTTGCTTCTGATCTCCGCAAAAAATGGGCAGAATCCCCTCCAGTAGATCCACTCGTGTCGCGCTTGGCTTCCAAAACCCTGCTATCCTTACCTAACGGATCCTCTATCAAAGATCCCACTGACCGTTTAATAGAGAGTCTTGCTCGTTCAATTTTTGAAACTTCGGGTTCATTTCTCTCCCCTTCCTTCACTGCAACATGGGTGGCTAAAGCCATGGTATCCTGGGCAGAGTCATTAAATAGAGCCCTGCAGGGTACTGACCTTCCACCTGAGGTGGTAGATCTCGCAAGTCAGATCGCTTTGGCTGGAGACTACGTGATTAATGCATCCTTGAACGCGGCTAACTGCGCAGAACTTGCGTCCTCGAATGCTATTTCCATTAGAAGAGCTCTGTGGTTAAGGACATGGCTAGCAGACTCAACATCAAAGAAATCCCTAACTTCTCTGCCTTACGAGAGCGGCCGGTTGTTCGGTGAGAAGCTAGATCAACTCATCTGAGACACCATGGGGGGAAAAGTAACTTTCTTCCCCCAAAAAAGGTTAAGCGACTGTTTCGTCACCAACTGCAGGCACGCTTTCGGTCCTTTTGTAACCCCGGGTGGACCACATCGACCAATGCTGTTGGTTCAGGTCACTCCACTCAAGACAGAGAGCCTCAAATCTCATGTAGATCCAATCCGTTGGGGAAAAACCGTCCCCACCAGTCCAAATCTAAGGCATCAATTCCCATAGATTTCCAACCAAATGACTCAAGTCATTCTCCGGTTGACACCAGCAGAGTAGGCGGTCGCCTGCTCTGGTTTTGCCATGTCTGGCTCACCGTAGTGCACGACGCTTGGGTCAGAGATCTGGTGTCCTCTGGGTACAAAATAGAATTTGTCAAGCACCCTCAAAAAACGTTTTTTTCTCTTCCGTCCTCCCAGAGCGGAAGAACATGCTCGGTCCTTCTTCAAAGCCATCGAATCGACTGAGCTCTCATTCCCATAATGGAGAACGAAAAATTCCAGGTGTTCTATTCGAATCTGTTCGTGGTCCCGAAGAAGGAGGGATCTGTAAGGCCCATTTTGGACCTAAAGCTCCTAAACAGATTTGTCAAAATCGAGCATTTCCGGATGGAGTCCCTTTGCTCCGTCATTTCATCAATGGAAAAGGGAGAATTTTTGGTCTCTATCGACTTCCAAGACGCCTACCTTCATATCTTCATTTTTCCCTCGCATCAAAGATTCCTACGCTTCATTGTCCATGGCCTACATTACCAGTTCACAGCCCTGCCTTTCGGGCTAGCTACTGCCCCCAGGGTGTTCACAAAGGTCATGGAGGCCGTCTTGTCCATCCTGCACTCTCGGGGCATAGTCGTCTTGCCACATTTGGACGACCTCCTGGTCAAAGGACCGTCTTTTCGAGCTTGCGAGGAATGCGTCAACATCACGCTGGATACGCTTTCCCGCCTGGGGTGGCTCGTAAACTTGAAAAAGTCTTCCCCTGTCCCAGCCCAAAAAATGTCCTTCTTAGGAATGATCTTCCACACCTCCCAAGGGTTGGTGATTCTCCCTCAGGACAAGATCCTAGCCCTCTGTCAGGGAGTCCAGGCACTCCGTCAGCCAGTTCTGCGTGCCATCAGTTTCTGCTTGAGGGTCCTGGGGAAAATGGTGGCAGCAATGGAAGGAGTTCTGTTTGCCCATCTTCACCTTCGTCCCCTGCAGCACGCCCTTTTGTCAACTTGGGACAGGAGCCAATTTTCTCTCGACCACCCATGCCGGCTGTCCGCTCAGGTCAGGCAGGCACTCAGGTGGTGGACGTTGAGTTCTTCCCTCCTTCAGGGGCAGTCCTTTCCCCCGGACCATTGGCTGGTGGTCACTACCAACACCAGTCTTCTCGGCTGGGGTGCTGTTTTCCACCACACGGCCCAAAGACACTGGTCGCTTTGGGAATCACGCCTCCCAATCAACCTCCTAGAAATTCAGGCGATTCGTCTGGCTTTACGGCATTTTCACCACCTCCTGGCGGGTCGCCCCGTCCGGATTCAATTGCACAATGCCACGGCAGTGGCTTACATCAATCACCAAGGGGACACCTGCATCAGGGCGGCCATGCGCGAAGTGGAACACATTCTCCGCTGGGCCGAGAAGAATCAATCAGTGATCTCGGCAGTTCATATTCCAGGCGTAAGGAACTGGCCGGCAGACTTTCTCAGCCGGCAGGGTCTTGCGTCTGGGGAGTGGTCTCTCCATCCCGAGGTTTTCTGACAAATTTGTCAATGTTGAGGAACCCTGGATGTGGATCTGATGGCCTCCAGGTTAAATGCCAAGGTGCCCGAGTTTGTCGCTCAGTCCCGGGATCCAGAAGCCATCGCCGTGGACTCCTTGGTTCTGTCATGGAGGAAGTTTCATCACCCATACGTGTTTCCCCCATTACCACTGTTTCCGAAAGTCATCAGCAAGATCAAGTCAGAAGGGCTCCCAGTAATCCTGGTCGCCCCAGACTGGCCTCGTCGGGCATGGTACGCAGAGCTAGTGCAACTAGTTAACGAAGTCCCCTGGCGGCTACCGGATAGTCCGGACCTACTTTCCCAAGGTCCGATTTACCACCAGAACTCAGGGGCCCAGTGTTTAACGGCTTGGCCATTGAGTCCTGGATCTTGACCCAAGCCGGGATTTCCCGGGATGTGGTTACTACAATGATTAGCGCCAAAAGCCCGCCTCGGCACGTATCTATCGCCGCACCTGGAAAGCTTTTTTTGCATGTTGCAGAGGCCGTGGCCGTTCTCCGCTCATTTTTTTTCCATTCCTAACATTTTACAATTTCTCCAAGCCGGCCTGGACTCCGATCTAGCGCTGAGCTCTCTCAAAGGACAGATCTCAGCCTTGTCCGCCCTATTTCAGCGCATGATTGCAGGTGAAGACTTTCATTCAAGGGGTCTCCCACATGGTACCTCCATATAGAGCTCCCCTGGACGCCTGGGACCTTAACCTGGTCCTAAGGTCTCTGCAGGAATCTCCTTTCGAACCACTGCAGGAAGTCTCGTTAACGTACCTCTCATGGAAAGTCGTTTTTCTCATCGCTATAACGTCAATCAGGTGGGTTTCGGAGTTGGCTGCCCTATCCTGCCGAGCCCCATTTCTGATCATTCACTGGGATAAGGTGTTTCTCAGGCCGGCCCCTCCTTTTCTGCCAAAGATTGTTTCCTCTTTTCACATTAATGAGGACATTGTCTCGCCCTCCTTTTGCCCAGCACCGGTACACCATGTGGAAAAGGCCCTTCATACGTTGGATTTAGTGATAGCTCTCAGGAGATGCGTGTCACGGACGGCATCTTTTCGCCAGATGGACACAATGTTCGTGCTCCCCGAGGGTTGCAGGAAGGGACTCGCTGCTTCAAAGTCGACAATAGCCAGGTGGATTCGTTTAGCTATTCAAGAATCTTACCGCGCTAAGGGCAGACCTATTCCAGCAGGGATCAGGATACACTCCACACGGGCGGTGGGCACCTATTGGGCCCTTCAGCACCAGGCATCAACAGAACAGGTTTGCAAGGCTGCAACCTTGTCTAGTCTACATACATTTTCAAAGCACTACAATATCCACACTCAGACTTCAGCAGATGCAAGTCTGGGCAGAAGGATTCTCCAGGCAGCGGTAGCACACCTATAAACAGTTGGTACTTATAGCTTAATCTGTTGAGTCAATTTCCCACCCAGGGACTGCTTTGGGACATCCCACGGTCCTGTGTCCCCCAATAAGGCGAAGGAGAAATAGGGATTTTTGTGGTACTCACCATAAAATCCTTTTCTCCGAGATGCACATTGGGGAACACAGCACCCACCCTGTTAGCCTGATTGCTCTTTTTGTTTTCCTTTTTGATATGATATGTGGGCTTCTTGACATGTTGAACCTGTTAAAATTGATTTTATTGTTCTCCTGATTTTGCACTGAACTGCTTAGAGCCAGCGTGAGTGTGTATACTGCGGAGGAGGAGCTAACCTTTTTTGTGTTTACTTAGTGTCAGCCTCCTAGCGGCAGTAGCATACACCCACGGTCCTGTGTCCCCCAATGAGCGTCTCGGAGAAAAGGATTTTATGGTGAGTACGACAAAAATCCCTATTTTTTGAAGGGACTAAAACGTACAATGCAAACCCAGCCCTCTCATGCAAAATCAGTGTCTGACCTCACAAATGCTCTTCTAGATGTGGATCGCCCGCCAGGGCATTGGGGTTACTCGGTACCGGGCCGGTGTCTGAGGGATGTCACGGTGGCGGTGACCCGGTCCGAGGCCCTGGGCGTCCATGCAAAAGGGGTGAAACGTGGCTGAATAAAGTTTATAGGTGGATGATACGTGACGCCACCTGTGGTGCTCGGCAATGAAGGGATTAAGCCGACGCTGCAGGCAGATCCTCTGGGACACCTGGTATAAGGCAGCAAGATGTAATAGCTCCCCACAGGTAGAGCTGTAGTCCCAGGGCAGTAGTAATAGGTGTTGAGGAAGAGGGTGCAGTGTTAGGCACAGAGATGTAGCAGTGCTGAAGGGGTTGCAGGAAGAAGGCAATGACACAACAGGGTGCAGTTTCATTTACCTTTTTACTTTGCTTTGTAAGTGCAGTCCAGGATCCAGATTACAGATGGAACAGTAGTTGATTAGCCTGGAAGCAACTTAGGAATCTCTCTATGCAGATGGATTGTGTAGTCTCCTTTCTAGCGCTTATCTGAGGTACTTGCAGTACTGAGTTACACTGAAGTTCCTCTTGCTTGCTCTCTTTAGAACTTCCCTCGTATGGCAGACAGCCGTAGCCTCCTTTTCCTGGCTCACACGAGTTGCTGCTGTGCCTCCGAGTGAGTCTTAGCTGGGAACAGAGCATTTACAGCCTCTCGTTCCTCCGGTTTCTGCTGCAGGACCATCAGCATCCATACAACCTCGGATACCGGACTCCGGACCATGCGCTACAGCGAGAAGTGAGCCTGAACTCTGCTCAATCCTCCAGCTCCTCTTTTCCCTCTTCACAGAACTGAACTAACTTCCCTCTCTTGGCCACAGAAAGCAGCTCCTCCCCCAGCTTGGTTCAGAGCTCCCTCTGCTGGCCCAGAGTGGGAACTGTGCTGTGTGCGGATTTGCTGATTTACCTGATAGAGAGACCCTTTATTGCTTCCAAGCATGACATCACACTCCCTAGGAGGAAGGTAATGCCACTGTGGCGACCATACTCCTGGGGGCGCCACAGATGAATGGGTAAAAATTCCCAGACACCTCCAAAATCTTGGTGAAGCCTTGTCCCAAGTGTAGAAGCAGGGAAGACCATCCCTATATTAATGCCTATGGATTTAGAATGGAATATTATAAAAGCCAGTGTAATGTGGAGGTATCGCAATACTTTTCTCCATAAATTGTAAGTTAGAACTACTCAACATGGAAGTTGGGAAAACACCTGAGATTCAGCATTTTTTAGCAAAGCATTTACTCCCCATATATTGGACCATGAAGTCATTTTCGGATGAAACTTCCGTAGCCAATGACAGGCGTCTGTTCCTGATTTTGCCATGAGGCCGGTGAATTCTCGCTCAGTTCCTGAGTTGAATATGTTATGTCGAATTATTGTCCATTTTTTTTCTGCTGTCACAACACGAAGCCGAAAAGTTGAATTTTTTAATCTGCTCAGGTTAAACACTTTTTAATCTCTGACAAGGAGCCGTTTCCGCGACCAGAGCTGTTTTTCCTTCCCGTCAGAGCGTCTCTTTTGACAACATAGAAAAGTGACACTTCTCCTGACCTTCTATTCATCTTGAAATTGTTACTTATGTTAAATAAATGAAATATTACAAACAGGGAGTAGACAGAATTTCAAAGACAAAGGCACGAAAGTAATCCAGATGATCGACATCAAACAGGGTTAATTGCTGCTGTGCGCTCGAAAATCAGATCCAGACCTGGAGAATTCTCCGCTGTACGTTCTGATTAAAGAGAGGGTTTTTTTTCTTTTTCTTTTCTTAAAAAGCAGAAACATTGCACAGATCTGGACTGAGATAAGGATTGCGAGCATAAATCAAGAGGTTATAGCCACATGTCAGTTACATAAAATAACAGGATGTGGTCGGAGACGGGACTAGATCTGGTTTCTGTAGAGTCCGCAATTTTGCTTGGTATCAAAAGAAATCGAAATGTTTATTTACAGAGGAATGGAAAGGCTGGAGTTCATGGTGTCTGGGTTGTCGTACGCAACCGTATGTCTGGGGTAATTTGGAGGTGTTAGGGCATCACGGTATTCTCAGGATAATATATCGTGGCATATCGATAGGGCATTGCGTTACTTTATGAGCAGTGATGGCCCTCTTCTACAGCTCAGCAGATCCTGACCTCGCTATCTGCAGGGAAGGTTCCCATTTCACTTGTATAATGATGCCATGTAGGATCTCGTGCCAGCATGTGTAGCTTTATAAAGCTGTGGTTGTACAGAGAATGGTAAAAGGGGTTGTCCAGGCATGCGGCTCAAGTCTGCAGTCACGCTGTGTCTGTCCTGTCAAGATTCTCCGTTGACGGGAGCGGGCGGGTGCATGACCGCAAGTATGCAATTTGCTTACATGTAGTCACGTGCCAACTAGACATGTGCAGCAAGTGAATTAAACGAAGCTGGACACGTCTAGTCTAAATATGTCAGAAAGTATGCAATTCCATATTTGCAATACCAGAGAATCCTGACCTCGTGCACTGTGCGCGCTGCGAGGATTCTCAAGTCTGCAATTGCAAAGTAGCATGTTTTTACAGACACTTTGCATATCTACTCCTTTAAAGATGTTAAGAAAACCCCTTTAAATTGTAGAGACAAAAATGTAGATCTAATGCACAGGAGAAGCTGTATACTGTGCACTCGCATACATGTCACAGGCAGTGCACGAAGTCCAACTCCTGACGAGAAGCGGCAGAGACAATTGACTGGAAGTAGCCTGACGTAATCAGTATGCAAACAGATACAGAAAGGCTGTGTTCACACATTGTGTTTTTGATGAGCTTTTTTCCCTCAGGCAAAAACTGCTCTCTTGGGAGTAATAAAATTGTTTCAAAAAAGCAGGTTTTGCTAAGTTTTTGTTGAGTTTTTTTTTTCTGCGTTTTTTTTTTTTTCCTGTGTTATTGTTGGGGTATAATGACCCGGACACATTCTGCTTAATATTTTGGAATTTTTACCATGAATATGATTACATGCCAATTTGATATTATATACCCACAGCAGGAGTTTATTTGCTGACGTTCTGGTTCCTTGTACAGTATATTCTTTATGTTCCAGAATGAAGAAGGAAAAGCAGATATAAGCAGTGCCAAAGCTACAGGGAAAGATGAAGAAGTAATAGCCATCTGCCGGCTGCATGGCTTTTTAGGAAGACCAAGCACAGAACAGCAGCTGAAGGCCTTAGACATGGAATATCATCAACTAAAAGACCAGGGTGATTCGAGCAGAGCGGATTATATCCAGAATCTGTATGCCTGGAAGGCTAAACAGGTCGGTAAGGTGAGTGATAGTCTCATTACATATACCATTTTTATCTTTGCTGTAAAGTTAATGCACTGGACAGCTGTGAAGCCGTGGGATATAAGGTAAGTGAACAGTCATTCCTTGAGGTTGATGTTTTGGGAGCAGAATAAACTGGCAAACATAAGGATCTGTGCAATTTTTGCCAAAAGACAAAGTGTTATAGTAGACAGCTAGGTCAGAGTATCTCCAAAAAAGGCAGGTCTTGTTGGGTGTTCTTAGTATGTAATGGTTATTAGTTACCAAAGTAGCCCAATGAGGGACAACCGGTGAACCAGCGATGGGGTAAGGGCTATCTAAGGCTCGTTGATGTGTGGGGGGCACAAAGGCTTGCTTGTGTGGTCCGATCTCACAGAAAAGCTGCTGAAAAAGTTCTAGCTCACCATGATAGAAAGATGTCAAAACACATATGTATCCATTCATAAAGGTGATTTTGCCAGAATTCTAGGGTAAAACACCTTGAAATATCCTAAAATTTTTGCACTTTCTTGTATTTTTTCCATTTTATACCACTTCCAGCCAGCTCCGCCAATGTATATAAAAGTGGGTGGGACTGGGCAAGACCAAGCACCAGACTAATTCATGATAATTTACACCGCTAAAGTGGCATAAATTACATCAGGAATGTACTCCATTTCCTGACTGACGGCCCACATTTCTTATAGCAAAACCCCAGTGTTTATTTTTATTTCAGTGCTGCAATGGTGCTTACTAATCTAAGATCCTTGGCGACGCTCCTGTCTTGTGGCACCATGTTATGACCGCAACTTCTGACCGACTTACTGGAAGTCAGAGGTAACAGTCACAAGTGTTCAATATACAGTATATAACAAAAGTGAGTACACCCCTCACATTTTGGTACATATTTTATTAGATCTTTTCATGGGATAACACCATATTGAGCAACCTAGTCAGTTGGTGACTCATGGCATTGTGGCTAATCAGAGCAAGAGGCATGCTTAGTGACGTCAGTCTTTAGCCGGACGGGGAAAGAGACGAAGGTGAAGTATCACGTGTGGGTTATCCTGGAGATTGGTAAAATGAAGACGTGTTCTGGTACACACTGCGATCGTCGTGCGTGGCAGCTTAAGATTATAAGCGTCTGTCAAGTATCCATAGACGTATGCAAATAAAGTCCGTGGAGCCTCATTTAAGAGTCTCAAACACGGGACTAGCCAGATCTTCCTCCAGGGAAGGACCCAGCCAAGGAGTGGCTCCTTTCAGAAACCACCATTACCACCATATTAAGTGGCCCTTTAAGTCAATATCCAGCTCTTTACGAGTTTACAGATATGACAAGGGAAATACCAAGGCCAGGTATCCATCCATAGACAGCTGTTTCGGGGTGTTGCCCCTCATCATAGAGGTGGTATACAGGAAAGGGAGGAGGTAGAAGCTGTGATTTCATAGAGGGCATGGTGCTTAGGGAGACGTGGTGATGTACTTTGGAGGGATACCATGGAGGATAGCTTTATATTTGGCTCTATAAAGAGAAACATACTGTTAGGGCTGGCGGAACGCACCAAATTATAAAATAGTAGGTGCGTTCGCAGCCCGGGGTCCACCGTGCAGAAGTGGTATACTGCTGCTAGATAATGGCGGACGCTCAATATGGCGGTATAATGGCGGAACACACGCGGGTTAAACGTCACCCGGTGTGCACAGAGCGAACTCTGTTGCTTCACAGAGCCACCGAACCGCTAACACAAATACCGAGCCTGTTCAAGCTCACAGAGCTTGGGGAGATGAACGCTCAGTATATGGTCACAGGACTCGGACCCAAGGACACGGGCCGGCGTCCTTCTAAACCAACTGAGCGTGCGGTGACGCAACCGTGAACGCCGCTAACTGAGGCTGACTGCAGTGGGGCGACAGTGACTGCCGCGGTACGATAGTGCCCTGTAGTAGGCGACACCATCGGACGCTAGTGCTGTAGACTGATGTGCACTGTGGCCTACAGCTTAGCCACTGACTGGCGCTGACTCTAATACTGATACCCTAACCACATGCGTAATATCCAAGGGAGGGGAATCTTAAGTCATTCACCAGGTACACGCATCCGTCATCATCCACACATATAGCAACTAGAGTCTATACTAGCGCATGGCCGAGCGGCCATGCGAGTCTTTTATAGCCGAGATCTTCCGGAACCTTCCAGATCCCCCTGATGGACCAATCAGAACTGGAGAAGGACCTGAGCATGTGACTCCCGATCCCCAATGGTGAATCGTCCCATTAGCATGTTCAGTGGAGCGACGGAAGGACTTAGATTCTAGAGTCTTTTGCTGCTGGCCAGGCTGCATTGTCATACCTGAACCAGAGGTGGCAGCAGCAACTGATCCCACACTGCTGGTCTGGGCAGAGCGCCGGGACCGACGAGTCTGCTGAGCAGGCTCCACTGCGGCCGAAGGAGAATGGGAGACCGCCGAGTGCAAGGCTCTAGATTCCTGCTCTGCAGTGGCAGAACACCAACGCCTAACACATAGAAAATGTTAGTGATCAGTATGTAGTACAGTATCACAAAGTTAACGCAAGATGCAGTTTAAAGCTATCTTATTAATAGCATACTATATACAAAATAATATACGATAATAGGAAATACATGGAAAAATCTCTATTAAACCAAGAGTTTAATATATGCAAGGACATGGCAACAACGGTTTCCTAGTATGCGTAGTGATATAGACATTTTTTTTTAATTTATATACATAGGTCAACAAAATGTCGCTGTCATAATCACTGGAATTTCCAAACATGTATCTGCAACTTGTGCAGAGAAACCGTTCTGGTCCCAAGATGTGTATAAGAAAGATACTGAATATTGACACTGTTGGGGAACTAAACAAAAGATAGGAGATCCTAATCCCTGTTTAGGCCCCCAGGGGAAAGAGACTGCAGTTCGTGAATCCAAAATGCCTCACAGAGTTTTAACCTGCATCAACAATCTCCCCCTCTGCGTGGTGGTGGTTCATGTGGTATGATCGGAAATTTTAGCTGTGCTATGGTGTGTCTTGTAGTAATGAAATGATGAGGTATCGGTAATAACAGATTTTTGTATGGTGGATTTGTGTTTTGTGGTATGATCTTGCTATTCTGAAAAGACAACCACTGGATATGATTCTGAGAACGTGCACTCAACTTCTTTGGTCGGCCATGGCGAGGCCAGTTCTGAGGGGAACCTGTCTTGATAAACCGCTGTATGGTCTTGGCCAACGTGTTGCAGATCAGTGTCAGGGTGTTGACAATCTTCTTATAGCCTAAGCCATGTTTATGTAGAGGATCAATTCTATTTTTCAGATCCTCAGGGAGTTCATTGCCATAAGGAGCCATGTTGAGCTTCCAGTGACCAGTATGAGAGAATGTGAGAGGAATAACACCAAATTTACCACACCTGCTCCCTATTCACACCTGAGATCTATAACACTACTGAGTGGCATGACACCAGGGAGGGAAATGGCTAATTGGGCACAATTTGGCTAATTTCTTTTGTGGGTGTACTCACTTTTGTTGCCAGCGGTTAAGACATTCATGGCTGCGTGTTGAGTTATTTAGAGGGCACACCAAATTTATACTGTTAGCTGTACACTGAATACTCTACATTGCATCAAAGTGACAGATCTTCAGTGTTGTCCCATGAAAAGATATAATAAAAGATTAGTGTACACACGTTTGTGATTGTGGTGTAGTGACCACTGTGTCCGCTAGGGAATGATGTGTGGATGTCCCAGGAGAGAGAATGAGTGGCAGAATACTGAATGACCGTTATGTATCTCAAGGTGGGTGGCCTTGGGATGGAGACTTTATGTGTCTGTTGATCAGCAGTGATACTGCTGAGGTGCTGTTTTAATGTGTTTGGGACGTCTCCAGGTAACTGGTGAGACGGGCGGAACCAGTTACCTACAAACCCACGCAGGGGGTGTGTTTAAGAATGCTATTGTAAAGTGTGCATGAGTGGTTGAAGGACCTGTGATGAGGTCATAGCCATGTGACCTGGTGGGCGTGGCTACGGACCATATAAGTTGGCCAGGGTAGGTCACATGAGTGAATGCTTGGACCTGGTTGGTCCGTTTTGGAAGGTCCCGTCTGAGAGAGATGGGGCTGTCTTCCTGACAGCAAGTAAACGCTGTGTTAATGGCTGCACATGCCTGATAGTTCCCTGGAGGGAATGGATGTCTGCAGCGTGGTGAAGCAGACATGAGGTAAACCCAGAGAGGGGATATAACTGTGAGGCTAAGAGAGACTGTGTGCTGGACATGGCACAACCTGTGTGACCACAGGCCTAACAGAGTGAAGCTCTGCCATTGACGCTATGCTGTTTTCTATTGATTTGATGGTTTATGATGCATGAATAAACCGCATGGACTGGTATTATTGTATGGAAACCCCGTGCCGGATGTGATTATTTGGCTGCCAAGCGAGTATCCCCTACCCGAATGACAGCGCTACCTTACATGATATACCATACAGGCTCAGACTGGCCCATATGGGAACAGGGGAATCCCACGGTGGGTCACTGTGCAAATTTGGGCCACAGGTTCATGGTATGGGCAGTACTTGGCATAATTCACTTGATTCACTCTGTACAGAAAAAAAGCAGTATATCAACATTCATTAACAAAACTACCCAGTTTACTATTATATAGAGACTTAGGTACATTTGTGAAATAGGGTAGTGTAATATTGGTATGCAGGTGAAAAGTGGGCCCCCCCAAAGTCAATGTTACTGTTGGGCCTTTGGCACCCCAGTCCGACACTGATGCCGTAAGTCTGAGAGCCAGAATGAGGGTCTCGTGGACTTACACTGAAAAGTGACTTTCGGCTCGCCCAGCAAACACTGGAGCGATCCGGCAGGCCACAACTTGCTGAAGTCTAACCAGAGCCGCGCAGAAAGAAGGTGAAGATGGCGGTGAGAAGTATAAGACTAAGAAGAAGACGAGGTGCAGGGACCTTACATTAGAAGCACCACTCCATGTTGCCATGAAAAAAACCCGCTGGAGTGGTGCTCTAATGAATTTTGTGCATCTGACTGAAGCACACTGTTCATCTAGAATGTTGAATAAAATGCCAGTCTTGATTAGTCATGCACATATTGCTTCTCTATGGGCCCATGAGACTTATTAAACTGTTATGAGAAGTTCAAGGCTTTTTCCTCCCTTGAACCCCTTACAGAGTTGGCTTCTGCTGCAGTAGATTCCCCAGGTCAGGCTCAGCGAGCAATTTTTAATGTATGACAGTCGAAGATAATATATGCGTATTACAGTTGTGGCCAAAAGTATTGACACCTCTGCAATTCTGTCAGATAATACTCCGTTTCTTCCTGAAAATGATTGCAAACATAAATTCTTTGGTATTATTATCTTCATTTAATTTGTCTTAAAAAGAGAATGAAGCAAAACATTGATCATTTCACCCAAAACTCCAAAAATGGGCCAGACAAAAGTATTGGCACCCTCAGCCTAATACTTGATTGCACAACCTTTAGCCAAAATATCTGCGACCAACCGCTTCCGGTAACCATCAATGAGTTTCTTACAATGCTCTTCTGGAATTTTAGACCATTCTTCTTTGGCAAACTGCTCTAGGTCCCTGATATTTGAAGGGTGCATTCTCCAAACTGCCATTTTTAGATCTCTCCATAGGTGTTCTATGGGATTCAGGTCTGGACTCATTGCTGGCCACCTTAGAAGTCTCCAGTGCTTTCTCTCAAACCATTTTCTAGTGCTTTTTGAAGTGTGTTTTGGGTCATTGTCCTGCTGGAAGACCCATGACCTCTGAGGGAGACCCAGCTTTCTCACACTGGGCCCTACATTATGCTGCAAAATTTGTTGGTAGTCTTCTGACTTCATAATGCCATGCCCACGGTCAAGCAGTCCAGTGCCAGAGGCAGCAAAGCAACCCCAAAACATCAGGGAACCTCCGCCATGTTTGACTGTAGGGACCGTGTTCTTTTCTTTGAATGCCTCTTTTTTTCTCCTGTAAACTCTGTTGATGCCTTTGCCCAAAAAGCTCTACTTTTGTCTCATCTGACCAGAGAAAATTCTTCCAAAACATTTTAGGCTTTTTCAGGTAAGTTTTGGCAAACTCCAGCCTGGCTTTTTTATGTCTCGGGGTAAGAAGTGGGGTCTTCCTGGGTCTCCTACCATACAGTCCCTTTTCATTCAGACGCCGACGGATAGTACGGGTTGACACTGTTGTACCCTCGGACTGCAGGGCAGCTTGAACTTGTTTGGATGTTAGTCGAGGTTCTATATCCAACATCCGCACAATCTTGTGTTGAAATCTCTTGTCAATTTTTCTTTTCTGTCCACATCTAGGGAGGTTAGCCACAGTGCCATTGGCTTTAAACTTCTTGATGACACTGCACACGGTAGACACAGGAACATTCAGGTCTTTGGAGATGGACTTGTAGTGTTGAGATTGCTCATGAGTCCTCACAATTTGGTTTCTCAAGTCCTCAGACAGTTCTTTGGTCTTCTTTCTTTTCTCCATGCTCAATGTGGTACACACAAGGACACAGGACAGAGGTTGAGTCAACTTTAATCCATGTCAACTGGCTGCAAGTGTGATTTAGTAATTGCCAACACCTGTTAGGTGCCACAGGTAAGTTACAGGTGCTGTTAATTACACAAATTAGAGAAGCATCACATGATTTTTCGAACAGTGCCAATACTTTTGTCCACCCTCTTTTTTTTATGTTTGGTGTGGAATTATATCCAATTTGGCTTTAGGACAATTCTTTTTGTGTTTTTTCATTTAAGACAAATTAAATGAAGATAATAATACCAAAGAATTTGTGTTTGCAATCATTTTCAGGAAGAAACTGAGTATTATCTGACAGAATTGCAGGGGTGTCAATACTTTTGGCCACAACTGTATATATAAACAAAAGGGAACCGAGGTCTGACCAATTAGTGCAAAACGGGGTAACCGCAACAAAGATGATATATGGTTGAAGCATAACGTTAGAAATCTGGAATGCGTGTTAGACGGCTGTAAACAAAGCAAGAGGTTGGAACAATTGACAAATTAAACAGAGCCTAAAGTCAGGAAAAGTGGATAAAACTATAGAAACCATGTCTACAATCAGGACAAAGTGCTTAGAAACTCAGAGAGTCATAAGAAGATCAGTCATGTCCAAATATGTCCTGGCCCAATCCACCTGGAGCACAGATGAAGGGTAGACAGGGCTAGTTGGTGGGGAAATGAGTATTTTCCCATGGTACATGACGGCACCACGAGAGAGGGGATCCGCCCTACGAGGACAGGAAACCTTCAAGATAAAAGGGGGCGGCTCCTCTCTCCGCATCAGTTGGTTTCCTGTCCTCGACGGGGAACCCTCAAGATGAAAGCCTCTTTGAAGATTCCGAAGAGGATGCCTGGGCCTGGGTCAGGTGATTAGTGGCAGGCACTGGTCTGCTACACCCGTCACCAGGTACCGGTAGTCGCCTCGGGGGCCATATATTCCTATGTCCCCCCTGAGCGAGTGCATGGCCACAGCCCGTGAGGCAGTTGCCCGGGTGAAGTAATGATGCCTCGGAGACCATAGTTCGTGTACCCTCCAAGATGACCAAAACTTGCCCCATAGAAGTCCACGGAGGCCACTTTCCGTGCTCCCTCCCTGTCGACATATAGTGGCCATGCAGCCCAGGAGACACATCGGTGCCCGGGCAGAAGAGCTCCTCGGAGGCCACGGACAGTGACCCTCCCTGTCGAAGGCCAGACACCGGACCCCGCAGCGTACCTGCAGTCAGAAGGTGCTCTGCAGCATGGGAGTCCAGGCCCACCATGGATGACATCAGCGGAGTGCGGCAGGTGTGGCTGATCCGTGGTCCAGGTCCATCGGGGGTAAGGGGTGTCTGGGGGCCCCGAAATAGGGGGCCCAAGCGCTCACCCGGCCCGCACAGCAGGTCGTCTGGCCGCACCGGGGGCAGCGCGCACTCGGAGCGCGCATGATGGCCGCCGAACCGGAAGCGGTTGCGTGCGACCCGGAAGTGGAGGGGGCGCACAGCACCGCGGGGCCTGGGAGAGACAGGAAGAGTGCGAGGTCCCGGGGGGGGCACGGGCGCGCACAGGGGCGCGCGCACGCGTCCGCACACAGGTGCGAGACCAGCTGATCCAGAAAAAAAAAAAAAAAGTGGTACTATTTAAATCGCCAGGAAAGGCGAGCGGGCGTCACAGCACCAATTCTGAGTGGGGTGACTGCTTGCAGCCATATGCAGCATAATGGAGAGCCCTTCGCCAGAGCATATACAACCGTGCCAGGAAGCGAAGGAGAGGCGGTCGTGCTCAGACGAAAAAGCAAAAGCACACCGCAGCAGTAGTGTGAGCCACTCGGGCAGCGCACGGGCGGATCGTCACCGCAAAAAAGAGGGGTCCGTAGTCTCGTTGGGAGACAGTGAGAGGACCAGCCAACCTCCAGATCCGGTACCCGTTCTATGAAGCGTCCGAGTGGTGAGTGAACCTCGAGAAAGTCCAGTAATCTAATGTCTGTTCTCTTTCTCTATTTTGCCTCTCTTTTTCCTCTCCTCCTCCTCTTATATATATGGACGGGGTGGAGTATAGGAGGTCCCTAAGAAATATAGAGGAAAGTCAAAAAATAAAGAATGTGCTTTATGTAAAAGTCCCGTAGAAACAGCCTGGAACAAAAAATTATGCCAGGAGTGCATTAACAAGACCATAGCGGAGGAGACACCCTCATTTTCGGATAGTTTGAGGGCCATAATTCAGACAGAAGTTTCCAAGTCAGTAAGAGCATTACAAACGGTAGATACGGAAAGAAAAGCTAGGAGATTAAGCCCCTCAGGGGTCTCTCAACAGGACTCTACAGGGTCAGAGGACGACTCAAATAAGTCGCAGTATTCAGGAAGTAGCTCGGACGGGGAAGATACATTTCCAGTAGAAGCTACGGATGAACTCATTAAAGCAGTTAGATCTACCATGGGGCTAGTAGAAGAGCGGACAAAAAAGACAGCCCAAGATCTCATGTTTAGTGGACTGCAAAAGAGAAAACGTAGAACCTTCCCTGTTAATGAGCAACTGAAAGCACTCATAAATCGCGAATGGGAAAAACCAGAAAGGAAGTCCCAGAATACAAATTCCCTGAAGAGGAGATACCCATTTGAGGAAGAGGCATCCTCATCCTGGGATAGGGCCCCCAAAATTGATATGGCGATATTAAAGGTCGCCAGAAAATCCTCCCTACCCTTTGAAGACTTGGGGTTTCTAAAAGAGCCACTGGACCGAAAGGCGGATAGTTGCCTTAAGGCAGCCTGGGAAACCTCGGCTGGCGCACTAAGACCCGCCATCGCAGCCACTTGTGTGGCTAGGTCCTTAAAGATATGGACAGACAACTTGGAGGATCAATTGGAACAAGGGGTTCCCAGAGAGACGATTCTGGAATCATTGCCGGCTATTAGGGCAGCGGCGAACTTTCTCGCAGAGGCATCAGCAGATTCGGCCAGACTAGCCTCAAAATCAGCAGCCTTAACCAATGTAGGACGGCGGGCGGTATGGCTCAAATGCTGGCCGGGGGACACCCAGGCAAAAATGAAACTTTGCTCTCTACCATGTGAAGGAAATTTCTTGTTCGGCCCGGCATTGGATGAAGTGCTGGAGAAAGCGAGTGATACCAAAAAGAATTTTCCGAAACAACCATTTCAGGCCTTTCGGCGCTCCTTTCAGAGGGGCCGAAAGGTCAGGAGACAACAATTTAAAGATCGTGACAGGAGCAATTCCGACAGACAATACAGAGGAGGGAGAGGCTTCTATTTCAGTAAGCCCCCGAGAGAAGCCAAAAAACCCACCCAGTGACGGTCCTTCTCAGGTGGGGGGAAGGCTCTCTCACTTCCTCCCAGCCTGGGAAAGGATCTCATCCAACACCTGGATCCGACAGATAGTAGGGTCAGGTCTGGAGTTAAAATTCCACCATTGGCCACCACAAAAATTCATTCAAACTCCGGTACAATCATCTCAGGAAAGACAAAAGAGTTTGGAAGAGGAGGTATTATCGCTTGTACAAAAACTCGTACTGGAAGAAGTTCCAGAAAAAGAAAAGAAGAAAGGCTTTTACTCCCCCCTGTTTCTGATAAAGAAACCAGACGATTCCTGGAGGACGATTGTAAACCTGAAAGGCCTCAACAAATATCTAGTAGTCCCATCATTCAAGATGGAGACAATAAGATCTACAGTAAAACTCCTCTTCCCTCGGTGTTACATGGCGGTCCTGGATCTCAAGGACGCTTACTATCATGTCCCGATTCGGCAGCAAGACCGCAAATATCTCAGGGTGGCAGTCCAGATAAACTCTCAGTGGCATCATTTTCAATACAAGGCTCTGCCCTTTGGGGTAGCAACAGCCCCCCGGGTCTTTACGAAGTTAATTGCGGAGGTCACGGCACATCTCAGAGAAAAAGATGCTCTAGTAATACCATATCTGGACGACTTCTTGATAGTGGGGAAAGATTTCGCTCACTGTCAGGAACAAGTCAAGACAGTGATAGAGACTCTTCAGACTCTGGGTTGGCAACTGAACTTCAAAAAATCCAGGTTGGAGCCAACGATGGTCCAGAATTTTTTGGGCCTAACAATAGACTCGGTAATACAGGAGTGTCGCCTCCCAAAGGAAAAAGAAGAGAAAATCAAAAACCTAATCAGAACAACATTAGGAAAGCCAACAATGACTCTGAGGAAAGCCATGTCAGTGCTGGGGTCCCTAACCTCCTGCATACCAGCGATAAAATGGGCACAATTTCACGCAAGGGAACTTCAGTGGTGTGTGTTACAAAGCGATCTGACGCTTCAGGGGCAGTTAGAACAGAAGCTCACCATCCCGGATCCTGTACTCCAGTCGCTAAAATGGTGGTTACAGATAGAGGCCGCTCCGAGGGGAGTACCCTGGACATATGCAGCCTCCAGAGTAGTCACGACAGATGCCAGTCCCTGGGGCTGGGGAGCCCATCTAGACACCCTATGGCTCCAAGATACTTGGGCTCAGGGGGAAAAAGATCTATCCTCAAACGAGTGGGAACTGCTAGCCATCGAAAGAGCGCTGGAAGGATTACTGACACACCTGAGAGGACATCATGTGAAAGTCCTATCAGACAATCGTACAGCGGTTGCATACGTGAACCATCAAGGGGGCACTCGTTCTCGGTCATTGATGGAAATAGCAAAAAGAATCCTGACTCTGGCGGAACATCAGTTCCTTTCATTATCGGCCCTGCATATCCGAGGCGCGGACAACCTGAGGGCGGACTTTCTGAGCAGGAACCACTTAAAGCAAGGAGAATGGTGCCTAAAAGAGTCCATTTTTCAGCAAATTGTGCAGAGGTGGGGAAAACCCATAATAGATCTCTTCGCCTCAAAAACCAACAGAAAAGTTCAAAAATTCTGCTCCCTAAGACCAGCAGACATGCCACTGGCGGTAGATGCCTTCAGAATAAAATGGACATCAGGTCTCCTGTACGCATTCCCTCCGATATGCCTCATTCCATTAGTCCTGAAAAAGATCAGGGAGGACCAAGCCAGAGTAATTATGATAGCTCCCTTTTGGCCAAAAAGGCCGTGGTTCTATTGGCTGAGAGTAATGTCAGTGACAGACCGATGGGTGCTCCCAGAGGATCACGACCTCCTAACACAGGGTCCCTTCAATCATCCTCCGAATTCCAGGCTGCATTTGACAGCCTGGAATTTGAAAGGTCACTATTAGAAAAGAAAGGGTTTTCAGCGAGATTGATTTCCACCTTAATCAGCAGCAGAAAACCAGTGACTACAAAAATATATGGGAGGATATGGAGGAAGTTCTTATCCACCTCAGGCCCAATACAGGAAGGGGAAGTACCGGTAAGGGCAGTGCTAGAGTTTCTGCAAAGGGGCTTAGACTTGGGCTTAGCGGTCAGCACCCTGAAAGTACACGTTTCAGCCCTGGCAGCATTATTCAACTATGACCTGGCAAGCGATAGATGGGTCGCCAGATTTATCCGGGCCTGTACTAGAGCTGACTCTGTCCCATCGCCTAAACCTCCTCTCTGGGATCTAAATTTAGTCCTATCATCCCTAACGGAAAGTCCATTTGAACCAATAGACGCAATATCAGACAAAGTGTTAACCTTAAAAACAGCCTTATTAGTGGCACTCACATCGGCACGTAGGGTTGGGGACTTACACGCACTATCAGCAGACCCGCCATACACTCAGGTTATGGACGATAGAGTCGTGTTAAGATTAGATCCAGCATACCTCCCTAAGGTAGTGTCGAAATTCCACAGAGCTCAGGAAATAATCTTGCCATCCTTCTGTCCTAACCCTGATAACAAAAAGGAAGAGAGGTTACATTGTCTAGACGTTAGGAGATGTATCCTACAGTATTTAGAGGTGACAAAACCATGGAGGAAACAGAGGGCCTTGTTTATCTCATACCAGGGGGCAAGGAAAGGCCTTAAAGCCTCTAAGCAAACTATAGCTAGATGGGTGAGAGAGGCCATCATACTAGCATATAGTAGTGCAGGCAGGGCTGTTCCAGAGGGCCTAAAAGCCCACTCCACGAGAGCCATGGCAACATCCTGGGCGGAGAGAGCGGACGCCTCCATCGACCAAATATGTAAGGCGGCCACTTGGTCCTCTCCATCTACCTTTTTCAGACATTACAGATTAGACCTATCTGCTACCTCTGATCTCACATTTGGGAGAAGAGTGTTGCAGGCAGTGATCCCCCCCAAAAGAGAATACAAATCTCTGTAACTCTCTCGTGGTGCCGTCATGTACCATGGGAAAACACGGGTATTACATACCTGGTAATGTGTTTTTCCAGGGGACATGACGGCACCCTTATATTCCCGCCCTATTTGATCACGTCATTAGCTGGGTGTTTTTTGTTAGTATTATACACTCCCTTGGTGTGGGAAATTTAGCAGTGTAAAATAGGTATTATTTATGTGTGCACTAACTGGCGGAGTTCCTCTTGTGCTCTGTAAAACAACTGATGCGGAGAGAGGAGCCGCCCCCTTTTATCTTGAAGGTTTCCTGTCCTCGTAGGGCGGATCCCCTCTCTCGTGGTGCCGTCATGTCCCCTGGAAAAACACATTACCAGGTATGTAATACCCGTGTTTTGCAGGGGTCAAAAGAAGAGGTACCATGTTGCTTTTAGTGCATAATGTCATCCAGAAAAGGTAATACTGTATATTATTAGGATAGGAGGAGCAATGTGACCCTGGGGTTGTGAGAGGTGAGCGACTTCCATCTGGTGTACTGCCCATCATGATCCACCCCTGAGGAGCATGTCAGGTCCCTGTTAAAACAAAGCTGAACCCAAAATGTCTGTCCCCATCTACTTTCCTCCAACAACATATCAGCCAATGGGCATCAATGTGGCCTTCTGAAGGTGGCTAGGTATTCTTCCTGTCCTTCTTGGCTCAGCCATGTGTTCATATATTCTCAATGGGAAGAGGGAAACCGCCTACTTTCAGACATCTCTGGTGACGGTCTTTATCCTGTAAAAACAAGGGATGGGGCATTTTTAAATCTATCATGCCCAGTCCTTCCTGGCATTTATTTTTAGCTAAAAGTAGGGGCCCCACCATACAGTATATATTAGATGGTCAGGCGATCCCACCGAAGTTGTTGGGTCCTTTCAGTGTTCATCTAGTGTAAATGTCCACCTTTAGAGTGAAACCAAAAATATGCTGCTATCCCTAATAGAAATTCGAATCCCACCAAGGACAACCTCTGCAAGGAGTTTGTATGTTCTCCCCGTGTTTGCGTGGGTTTCCTCGGGGTTCTCCGGTTTCCTCCCACATTCCAAAGACATACTGACAGGGAATTTAGATTGTAAGCCCCCATCGGGGACAGTGATGATAATGTGTGCAAGCTGTAAAGCACTGCGGAATATGTTAGCGCTATATAAAAATAAAGATTATTATTATTATAAGTTTTAAAAACTATTCCCATTAGAAAAGAAAGAAATTACTGATCTGGCCATAGTGGGGTAATGAATGAGTTAAAGTGACATGAGACGTCAAGGAACACTTTTCATGATGCATTATGTTGAGTCAGCTTTAGTCTAATTATCCAAGTTGTGCAGTAGATTACCAAGGGTCCAGTTTGTGCCGAGTTATCTCTTTGCTCCTGCAGGTTGAGCGCCTCCGGAGATGATTAAATGTGCGATCTATTGATTTCTTCGGCCCATTCCATCACTGCATTTTACATTTCTGCTTTATGGTTATGTGTCTCCAGAGACATTGGATGCTGTTTTTATTTAAGCAGTGTTTTTTGTTTGGAGCAACTGCATATAAAGAACTACAAAATGCATTATTTGCCATTGGATGACAAAGAAATGTCAATATATGCCTCACATAACTTACAAATGACCAACTTCTGCACATTCAGATGAAATAAAAAGTGTGTCTCAAGTATTTGCATGCTATGTTATATTAAGATGTCTTTGTAAAAAGAATTGCTTGAATGAGATTGAACTGCAGTACCGAGCAAAGCCCATGTAAAAGAGTGGCGCTGTTTCTGAAAAAAAAAAAGATTTGTAATTGTATGCTGATACTTCTTCTTAGACAATCAATGATCCAATCTTTTATTTTAAACAGTCCTATAATTAATTGAAACTCTCAACAAGACAGGGTGGAACTCTAAACTAATATTCCAATATGGTGGTAATGATGGGTAATGATGCAACTGAGGAGCAAACAATTACCCCACCAAAATGTCTGGGAGTGGGAGCTTTATAAAGTGGGTAGTTTCCATTTGGCTGCTCTCTGCAGGAATTTAAACCTACTGTGACCTGCAGAGATTAAGTTCCCTGGCCTATCCAATAGCAGAAGGGTCTATATTAGGCAGCTTCTTCCACCAGTCTTTGCCCAAATGTTGTTTCCTAGCCTGTTAGCACTATGTTTATGCATTTCTCCATATTCTGTCTTCTGTTATTGACCCGGCATGTTTACCCATTCTTTTTGACTTCTCCATCCATGTCTCCGGCTTTGTACTGTAAGCCCACGCTGCCCACCTCGACCTCTGATTGTCGGACTACACTCGTATCTCGCCCTCCCATAGCTCGTACCCGTACCTCTGACCCTCCGGACATCTGCTGCAGTCCCGGGGACTGCCCAGGAGTTGTACCTGGTGTCTACCGGCAGCCCAGCCTATCTCGGCCTATAGCGCAGTTGGTCCACACCCACCAGCATTACTTACATTGTGCCAGCAATTTGTGCCAAAATTTGGGAGTATTTTTTTTAGAATGTGATATTTTATTTTAGACCATGCTCATTTCTCGCTAAGCCACGTCCCTTTTATTTAGAAGCCAAACCCCATTGAGAGATGATCCACAAAAAGTGTCACAACACAATAAATGTGGTGCAACATAATAAATGTGGTGCAAGGCATGGAAAAAATATTTTTTTTGTGCATTTACTACAGTATATTTCACCCATTTTTTCTAAGGAACAAATTTATTAAATATTTCTAAGACTATGGGTCCAATTCATCAAGGAATTTTTGGCCAGAATTCTGGCACAAAACTGCTCGAAATTTTTCAAAAATTTTCAGCAACTTGAAGTTGACTTACTGCATTTTTAGGCCAATCCTGGCCAGCTCTGCCAACTTTGGGAAAAGTATGTGAAGCTCAGACAAGATGGAAGCACGGCCAAACACACCCAACAAAAGCATCAAAATTTGCACCACAAGATGACATAAATTATGACTATAATGTACACCAGACCCTTGAATGTAGTGAACTTTTTAGTTGGCGCAAAGCCTTATTTTTTGCAAACCACAATGCAGAATCTCATGTAAGATTGCACATGAAACTTGTTCCTGTGTTTTTTTTTCCTGGGGTCTCAAGGTACAGAAAACTGAGATAAATGCCCTGAAATTAGAAGAAAAAAAAATCGTGGCTGGATCAAATTTAGTGATTTTAATCCATTTGCGTTATGTATTCTGTAGGAACTGTAGATTTAGCACCAAAAGTCACATTGGACTTGGTGACTAAAAGCAGTGATTTTGTCATGGCTTTAGAGACTATTGTCTCCCCTCACTGACCTTGGAGGAAAGCGCTTTATAACACTTTCTCAGCCTGTGCTATGTATTTCTAGATGTCAGCACAAGCTTCTGAAAAAAGGGGACTGGGACCGTGAATGTGTTGTACTCTCCATTGCCGAAAATTGGAGATATCGAATAAGCACCCCGCGCCCCTTTCACAGTGGATATGTTATAAAACTGTACCTTAAAATTAAGTACCAATTATTATAGAAAAATATCTATTCCTAAAGGAAAATCCATGATGAAATGTAGAATCTGGGAATTATGCCTAAAAGTTTTACAGCCAAAATGATTATGGCTCTAACCAGAACCAAATGTCCAGTCCTGGTGCCAGCTCATAATCTGTTATTTACCGTTTATTTCAGTCTATTGGATCGTCTAAGAACTTGTGATACTGGAGTCTTAGGAGCTCTGACATAAGTGTGCGCAAGCTGTTTTTGATATCTTGGACAGCGTAAAGCTGAATCTTCCAAGATCACATTCTGCAGATCGGGTGCGTGACATCAGGAGAAGACAAATGTGATCTTCAGATTCAGAAAGGTTTTGAGTTGTTTTTTTTGTTTTTTAGGCTCGGTAGCTTGGAACGTGTGTTACAAATTACTTGCTGAAAGTCATTTATCACTTTTATAGCTACTGCAACTAAAAGCAATTTTACTGATTAACTCGGTCTGATACGTACAAGCCAAGCTGAAAAGTTACATATCTCAACACAGTTAAGAGGTTTAATTTTCTATATTTGTTTTTTTATATAATTGTTTTTCCTTTTTCATATTTCATATACCGGTATAAGTTTCTGAGACTCTTTTTCCGCAACTGACGATTTGACATAAATCAGTTGATTTAATGAACTGTAAAGATGAGTAGTGTACACGTCCACCGCCTCATAATAATCAAAGGTAACTCTGTGGATGTGGGTCTTATGCATTCCTTGGAGACATGGCACACTACCAAGGGGCACACAGAAACCGAAATCAAGGCTTGCTAAAAATTCTCTGTGCAGAGATTGTATGCAATATATTTCTACTTTCATTAATTTACTCATGTTGGGGAGCATCAGAGCTAAGACTACACAGAAATTTGACTTGATTCTGGAGTACCCTAGACGATTAGTATAGATATGACTTACAGTATAACATTAGGTCATGTTCATACATTGCAATCTCGATGCTTTTTTTTTTCTCTAAAATGACAAAATCGCTTTGATTTGACAGCAATTTTTGAAAATCTGTGCAATTGTATGGTGTTAATGGATCGCCCGCCAGGGCAGTGGCGTACTCGGTAGCTGGCCGGTATTTCACTGGGGAGTGTCACAGTAGCGGTGACCCGGTCCGTGTCCCTGGGCGTCCATGTAAGGGAGTGAAGTGATGGAATAAAGTTTATGAATAGATGATTCGTGACGCCACCTGTGGTGTTCGGCAAATGTTAAGGCGACGCTGCATGCAGATCCTCTGGGACAGATGGTGTAGTGCAGCAATGATGTTATAGCCCTCCACAGGCAGGGCTGTAGTCCCAGGGCAGTGTAGGTGGGTGTTGGGAAGGAAGGTGCAGTGTCTGGCACAGAGATGTAGCAGTGTCGGGGAGGTTGCAGCAAGAAGGCAAGGACACAATAGGTTGCAGTTTCTTTACCTTTACTTGGCAAATGCAGTCCAGGGTCCTGAGTACAGATGGCACAGGAGCTGGTCAGCCTGGAAGCAAATCAGGAATCACTCTGGCAGATGGGTTGTGCAGTCTCCTTACTAGCGCTGTCTATGAAGTACTCCCAGTACTGAGTTACACTGGAGTTCCTCCTTTCTGATGTTATTCACACTCCACTCACATGGCAGACAGCCGTAACCTTCTACCTCTCTTGGCTCACCCGTCGCTGTTGTGCCTCCTAGGATTATGTGGGAATAGGGCATTTACAGCTTCCTATTCCTCTGGTTTCTGTTGCAGGACCGTTAGTCTCCATACACCCTTGGAGACCAGACTCCAGATCGTGCGCTATCACTGGGACTGAGCTCTCCACTTTCCTCAATCTTCCCAGCTCTTCTCCACGTCTGCACACGACGCCCACACTAACTGACCAATTTCCCCTCCTGGCCCCCAGAGAGAAGCTCTTCCCCTTAGTATTGGTTCAGAGCTCCATCTGCTGGCCCGGAGTGGGAACTGTGTTGCATGTTATGGTTAACTGCCAGAGAGACCCTTCTTGGCTTCCAGGCATGACATCACTCTCCCTAGGAGGAAGGCAATGCCACTGTGGCGACCATACTCCTGGGGGCGCCACACTAACAATGCTATATAGGGCCATTACTTGTTCAGTGCTCCTCTCTGGCTGTTGTTTATCTCCCATTTAGCAAAAGGGATGTTCAATGAAATTCAACATGGCCTCAACATCACTTGTTGGGATTGTTGGTAACATACGATAGTTAGCAAATTTGACCGACATTGCTCTAGTGTGTGTAAATATTGTTAGGATAATCTTTTGTCCATTAGTGCCCCACATTCAATCGCCTGCCAGGTGTAAGCACTTGAGCCGTGGCTCACTGGCTAAGACGATGGGTGGCACATGGGCAATAAACCTAACTGTCCAGCTAAGATATCCCATGAAGCGAGCTACAGACCAGTGATGAGTGAATTTGTTCGGAAATCCATCGCTAAACATAAATTCGTCACGAATATAGCACATTCGGATTCGTGATCGCAAACACGAGCAAAATTTTATAAAATTGGAAAAAATCGGTAGCATTTGGTAAATAGTGTTGGAAAATGTTTACGTTGCCACAAAAGTATTTTCAGCACTTTAGCAACGATAATGGTGGTGTATCATGCGCGTTTGGCACGTGTTTGATGAGGGGAGAGGGTTTGCAGAGCCCAGAGGCACGGCGTTCTTGTAAACAGGAATTTTATTTTTTTATTTTTTTTTTACTAACTTTAAGTGTGCACGTTGCGGCTAGCCAATCACAATGTCCCTGACACAACGTGGTTCTGACACAACGGCTGGTGTCATTGGCTGCTGAAATCTCTTGTCTCTCTCCATATAAAGAGTGGACATCTTGTTTTAGCACCATTTTGACACTCTAGCAGCGCAGAGAGGCTGCTCCTGACGCTGGCGCTGTTAGCAGCAAGATTTTAGCTAGTTAGCTAGGCGGCTGTATAACAGTCAGATAGTGTAGGTAGATAGTGTCCAGTGTGGCTGTTAAATTTACCTTCCAGCATTTTTTATTTTTTTGCCATTACTGAGGTCCACAGACAAAGCCAGCAGGGCACATGTCCTACAAGTGTGTTGTGCACTGCGTCTATTGTGCTCCATGCACGAGTATAGCATTCTAAATAATTTTTTTTCACTAGCTCTATGTGAAAAAACCTGCTGTATCCCACTTTGTCATTTAGTGCTGTGGTGATATGAAACTGTCTGCAGAACTAATGCACGTTAAAAAAATAATTTTTCCATTGCAAAACGTTATATAGCCCGCCGTATCCCAATTTGTCATTTTGTTGGGTTGAAATTAAGCTGTCTGCAGTTCTCATGCACATAACAAAAAAAAAAAATTTCTGTTGCTAAACGTCATACAGTCGGGGACATCTGACTTTCAAATTGCTTGTAGCATCTAGTGTGTTATAGAGGCCTGATCCAGAGGCCACAAAAAAATCTTCTGTTGTGATTCAGTAGGGGACATCACACTTTCAATTTGTTTGTAGCATATCTGCTTTATCATTCATGCCTCATCCATGCTCAAACAATTCTTATTTCTGTGACTAACGCGATACAGCACGCCGTATTTCACTTTGTAATTTACTGCTGCTGAAATTCAGCTGTTTGCAGAGCTGTTGCCGAGTTTAAAATCTAATTTTTTGTTGCTAATTCTGTGCTCCTTCCACACTATCTGACCAACATGACTGGGAAAAAGCGAGGCCGTGGTGGAAGGGGAATTAGGCTTGGTGTTCAAGATTTACATGGGGTAGGTGGTAATGTTTGTGAAAACGCTAGTGAACCAACAGCGTCACGTCCTATGCAAAGACAACTGACAACTTCTGTTACTGAACAGGTTACTCCACTACCTTTCAAGTGGCCTCTCCTCTTCCTCCACCTCAACATCACACCCAGTACAATCCACAGAGATGGCATCCAAATTACCTTTGCTTCCCCCTGCGTCCCAACTCTGTAACCGTACAACTGACTGTACGGAACCACAGATGGGCGAGTCTGAAGAGCTGTTCACACAGTCTATGCCAAGGTCATCAGAAGTGTACTCAAAAGGTTCACAGAGTCAAGAGGAGGAAATTTGCACCAATGCACAAAATTTTTCTGACTTGGATCCGGGGCGGGACGAAGTAGGATCCGAGCAGCATCCTGACCCTCATCATCAGATGTTAACCACTGGGGGGAGGTTATCCTGATGAAACTCAGTTATCTGAGGCTTACGCGGACTGTACTGTGCTGTCAGGACAGGAAGAGGAGGAGGGTGACTCCAAGGACGAGGAATGTGATAACACAGAGGATGATGATGATGATGTGTTAGATCCCAGTTGGCATGTACATAGAGGCACACAGCTGAGTAGGTCATCTGAGGAGGAAGATGAGGAGATTACATTGATGCACGGACACCACAGTGCGGGAGGTACACGGAGCAGGACCTGGCAGATCACGTGACAGCCAGGGAGGCGCCGGGGGCGGAGTCAAGCTCCGTGAACGGACGAGAGCCGACAGCTGGATGAGCACTGGATGCATAGTCAGGCAAGCCGAGGTTAGAAGCTGGGAAGACTAGCAGTAGCCAGGGACGAGACAGAAGGATGGTGGGGGACAAGCTGTAGTCGGTAGCCAGACGGGAGCGCGGGTCCAAAGGGCAAGACAGAGAGTGGTCAAGGACAGAGTCAGGGATCAGAACCTAGGAGTACAGAGCAGTACTGAATCAAGAGACAGAAGAAATAGAGTCCTAGCCGGGTCATACACTGGAAAACACAAACACACAGAGGCACAACAATATCAGAACAATAACCTGGGTTAGGAACTCAAGCCGGGTAAGCAGAAGTGTCACTGACACAGAACCAGACCAGAAGCAGACCTAAATAGCCCTCCGTGAACCAAAGAGAGGCTAAACAAAGTTAACCCCTACCTGACCAGGACGGGAGAAAAAACCCTGTCCTGTGTCATGACACCTCTACATTTAACACTTACTCCACTGCTTCTGCCTCCTCCTCTATCTCCTCTAGGGCCTCCACCGTGCCCACAACGGCTGCCTTAATGAGACACGCATTACAACAGTGCAGACTGCCACTAATTTTTGCAAATGTGTAGACTCCTAGTTGGGTCTCCTTCATGCCTGTTTACTGTAGCAGTAGGCCTCCGAGACCATCAGCCCTCCACTTCCTTGGAGTCAACTACCCGTGTTACGATCCATAGATCTTTCTGACAATAGTAGTCTACGGAATTTATATGATATTTGTGTGGCTGAGTATGAAAGCAGGTTGAGCTGTTGCATGTGGTATCAAGGCTCCCAGCACAGGAAGCCTACACCGATCTGTCACCCAGCTCGTCTTACGGTGACGTTTAATTGAAAGCTGTAAATGCTGTCCCAGACCCCGATACCTCTTGCCTGGCTGATTGCTGCAGTGCCATGCTAAAATTTGTACTATGTGTGAATTGAGGCCACTTTCCTGATGTCTATCCCTCATTTGATGTGTTTTGGCAGCATTTGGGGCCATTATAAGGTGTTGTGCATGCGTTTGTTTTTGCCTCCCATTGCCTTGAATGGCATTTGGTTATGTTCAGCGAATATTCGACGAATAAATCGTCGATTATTGCAAATTCTGCGATCGCAAACCGAACATTGAAATATTCGCTCATCTCTTCTAGAGACCTGACTCACCCTTACGCAGAGTTGCAGAACTTGTCAGCGTTTTCACTATGATTGTTGGTCCATTTAGCCATCATGATAAAATAAATATCAGTTCTTCTAAAACAAATCTGTGGCGCAATATGTTTGCAGGCCCATGTGTAAATAGTCGTCTACTAGAGAAGTGAATCTACGAGAAAAGACGATGAAATGAGCATCTGCATGGTATCAGACGAGGTGTTAGTTGACTTTGTGTGACTGGTTTATCCTTTCCACATTTGATCCCATCACTCCTCTTTATTGCAGGCCAGCGTCTTCTCTCGGGGTGAGGAGAGTGCGGTGACACGGGCGTTCCTGAAGTATAAAGATGCTCTTTCACTGGATCCTAATAACTGGCAATACAATTTTCATGTGGGCCGACATTTGTTGCTACGGAAACCAAACAAAGAGGCCCTGATGTTCTTACAAAACTCCCTGGCACTGCAACCAGCATCTGCCATTGCCAGGTGACGTGATACTTTCCTTCAGATCGTCTTCTGTGTGACATGATTGTGTCATCTGTTTGTGAGGCACACTGATACTCTTCACATTTACAGTAATATGAGTGCATGACCATGATCCATGCCGCCGAGCCGTGTGAGGACAGGCACGTCTTACCGTGATCACACTGCTGCATAAACGAGACCTTCTACAGGGGCGATATACCCTCAATATAATTCCTCCAAGGGACAAGTATTGGATATCCTTGTGCATACAATGTTTCTCCTCCGTCATTGGCGCTTGAGAAATACCCAGAATTATGGAGCTGAAGCGTTGCCCACCTGTACGCACAAGACGTGGGCCTAAATAAATAACACGTTCTGCCGCCTCCGCTATAATTCGATCCAGTGTTCGGGAGTGATCCTCCCCACTGAAACGACTGTAAAATCCAAATTACAACTAGCGGGTGTGATTACTAACTTCTTTTTTAAGTATTTCAAATTTAAAGGGGTTGTATGTAAGGCCGGGGGTCACACTTGCGAGAAACTTGCACGAGTCTCGCGTCTCAATACCCGGCACTGCCGCCGGCACTCGGACCGGAGCGCTCAGCTGCATAGAGATACATGCAGCCGCACACTCCGGTCCCGAGTCCCGGCGGCAGTGCCGAGTATTGAGATGCGAGACTCGTGCAAGTTTCTCGCAAGTGTGACCCCTGCCTAAGTGACAGAATATCTGGAAGACTCTTGAAATATAGAGAGATGGCGAATCTCCCGAAACCCACTGAAAGTTTCCATAATCTCATGGAAACGAGTTATTTTTGCATTCAGGGAGGAAAGAAATAGGGTATAGGCGGAAAAGGACCTGGTATATTAATAATCTAAAATAAAGCAAAAAATGACTGTTCAAACCAAGCATAGCCACTCGGGGCACCCTTGGTGTGGTCAGTGGACCTTACCACCTACTAACTTTCCATTTATCTCTCCTGTGGTTCCTGTAAAGCCAGAGCTGTCAATCAAGGACGAGGAGGGCAGAGATAGATGGAGAATACATAGGTGGGAATGTGCGCTGATCCGCTCGGCCACACCATGGGTGCACCAAAGTTATTTTGTCCTGACAGACTCCCTTTAAAGAGAACTTGACATGAGATTCATGCTGCCCAAACCACGAGCAGCATGAATCAGTCATCAACTGTTTTATTGTAGCCGTGTAAGTTTTACTCTGAAACATTACAGTCTTTCAGTGACAACTTTGAAAAGCCGTCCGGGCATTCTTTATCCTGGATGGCTACTCCAAGGCCTGTCCCAGGCGGCCGGACCCAGCCCCGCTCCCATAAAATGGCAAGTCTCTACCTATGTATGTGTCCATTAGGAGAACCCCATCAGTCATGGGGAGTGGAGCTCGCCAGGGACCTACCTCGGACAAGTCATTAGATGTTTGGTCCTCGGCCGGCTTTTCAAAGTATGGTTTTTTTTTTTTGGACTTGCTGCAGCATTTCAGAGTAAAACATACACGGCTGAAGTAATAATAGCAGTTGTTGTTAAACATCATAATACTTCAATGTGTTTTTAATACAACTCGCACAATCCAATATGGCAAATAATTGTAACCTGTTAGTGTAATATCCTGTGCTTGTGTCTGGGGTCTAGATGCTATGTTGGATTAGCTCTGCTAGAGCAAGAAAATGGTCCTGGAGCCAGAGTGCAGGAAGCGATCGTTTACCTCCAGCAAGGAATAGAGGCTTTCATCAACAAGCATGCCGCACAGGAGAAGTCAGTACTAATGTACATATATAATGCACCAATCTATCTAAAGTCCTTCCTTCCTCCATCCCTTCCTACTCTCCTCGTACCAAATGGGGGACTAACATCTATCAGACACTGAGGGCATAGTCTGTAAAATACCGTTATTGTCTGTGATCGGAATACCCTTTTAAATGAGTTGTCTACTTAAAGGGAATCTGTCACCAAGTTTTTGCCAACTAATCTGAGAGCAGCATAATACAGAAACAGAGACCCTGAGTCCAGCGATGTGTCACTTACTGGGCTGCTTAGTGTAGTTTTCATAATCTCCTGTTGCTAAAACTATCATGTAGAGAGATTTCTGCCTATAGCATGTACTTGATTTACCTCTGTCATTTTAGTTTTAGGCCCCTACTACAAGGGCTAACAGGTGATGACAAAGTGAATACGCTGTCATGTATGTTTTCTGCCCTACCTGTAGATGGCAGCCTCTTTGCAGGCAAGGGAAGCATGTGCCGGTTGTCTGAGTAAGCGCTTATTCGCACGTCAGAGATTTTTTTTTTTTCCGTATGCAAAATCGTTCCGAGTAGCTCCTTTCTGCTAGATGTCTGCCACAGTGTCCTCTCTGGAGCCAGAGTCACGGGAGGCACAGTGTGACAATTAATTTGTGGCAGGGTGTCCACAAGAATCGTCCCAGACGAGTCCACCTTGCCACTCCAAAACGTGTTGTCAGCTTAGTTCAAGGATACAGAGAGATGTGGTGGACACTGTACGGCCAGGGTGCTAACATGCAGCATTATCACAAATCGCCATAGTCCCGAAAGAACGTCCAAAAGGTTTTTCTGCAGGAAAACGGGGTCCGTGCCGTTATAGTATTTTCCTATATGCCACCATTCTTACTACGAGACACAAACTGAATGAATTCGTTGACCTCTAAATGTATTTCAGTTCTGCTCTTCTGGCTGAGAATCTCTTGTCTCCGCTCAATGCTCAATTACTCTGTGGCTTTCTAAAATTTGGGAACTTACTGAAGAACCTTCCTGTAAAACTTTCTTCCTCCTTCATGACTTCACAGCAGGTTCTCCACTTGTAAGTACCACAATATTATTATTATAATTATTATTAATGTACGCTTGAAGGTTATCTACTTTATGAATACGAAAGAAACCTATAATCCATAAAGTAATTCCAACATAAATAAGAGCCTCAATTATCATATAAGCGTTACTCTATAATGATCTGAAACCAGACCAAAATATATGAACAATACTTGAGGTATACAACAATACAATAAGAATTAAAAGTTTAAAGTCAACCTGTCATCATGATTGTGTACAGTAACCTACAGGCAGTGTCAGGTCGGTGCCATTATACTGATTACAATGATACCTGGGTGGAAGAAATCCGTCTTGTGGTTGTTGTGTAATCTTTGCAGTTTTGAGTTAATGAGATTCCCCTGTTCGGGGTCTTTATGTGGTGATCTGGCCTCATGATCATCATACTGGGCTTAAATGACAGTGACAGGCATGCGCCGTTGCCATTTTGCTGGAGTCAAAATTTTGATTTCGCTCCGACAAATTGGGCAGGGCTTGCTCAGATTAAGAGCATCGCTTGCAGATTGCAGGTTCGCTTTAATAATAAAATAAAAAAGCAATGAAAGCAAGGGGAGGCCGACGACAGACACACAATAATCAAGATAAGAAGACAGTACAAGGGGTAACCACTAGCTGGCAAAATACTACCAAGGGATGATAACAGTTACGGTATGTATAGGCACATATGTATATCCGCAAAGATTATTACAATCCAATTGTGAAAGTTAGAGCTATATAAATTTGGTGCAATGTAATGCACACAAACAGTGCAATCAGTTGTAAAAATAAATAAAATAAAAATAATAAATCAATAGTAAAAAGATAAAGATGGATTATAGGCAGGTATACTCAAAAAGAGAATGCGTCACCACATCGGCTTTCACCTCCGACCTCGACACGCGTTTCAACCTTACTTCATCAGGGGACGTTTCAGAATAAGTTGTCCTGTCTGTGAAAAATCCTACAATATTTGGACATTATGTAACCTTGTCTCTGTATTTTTAGCAGTCTTTTCCCTCTGCGCTAGAAGCCTCAGCGGTTCTTCTGCTTTTGTTTCCCTGCGGTTGCTCCCATTCCCCTCACCACAGCGTTTTAACGCTAGCAGGTATAATTTGATCCCTCACTGCAGGCAGATTGTAGACAGATTTGAGCAGTTTTTGTAAGCGAATGGACTGATAAGTGGGGAAGAGATACTTTTTTCTTTAACATGTATTTCACAATTTTTTCACAATTTCTTCACATGTAATGCTGATTTATGAAAAAAAATAAATAAGTGCCGTTTACATTTAATAGAAGAGAGTAAAAAAAAAAAAGAACTATAACAGAGGAAATCATAGCTGTAGACAATTGCTTCCATTTGTCTTTGTATATCTTCATACGTTTCTACCTGTGGAAAGTGAGCTTATATAGTAAGAGAGGTGTTTAGCATATTTCCAGAGAATATGAGATAAATGTTTGATCCGTAGAGACTATTGCATGAGAAAAACTAAGCCAAGGGTCTGTGACATTGTCCCTTCTTCTCTATGGGAGCACGCCTGGCTGTTCTTCACAGTAAAGGGGGTCCTTTAAGAAAAACTTTTTATGTGGTTTACAATTGGCAAACTTTTACAAGGCTTCCTAATATTGAGTGATTTAGGTGAAAAGTGACCCCTCAAGGTTTCAGCGGCATCCCTGGAAATGCCAACTATTTGATGATCCATACCAGCGGTGATGACTGCAGGCAGCCATTGTGGAGCTAAGTATTCTAGCACTGGTTGACCATCTGCTATGATGGGCAACGGTGTAGGGATTAGTCCAAGCCTGGTTCAAAGTTTGCTCTGGGGCCCATAGTAATCTAATTATGTCACTATTTTTTGGCCTCCGCTTACAGTGAATTCTGTCCTCACTCGCAACTGCCCAGATACGCTTACCGCCAACACTATGTGATCAAATGTACGAGATGACACAAGGAGGGCACTTCATGCCAAGTAGCTAGTAAAGGCTAAATGCCAATATGGAATATATAGATGTCACATAAAATTAAAATAAATGAAAAATCACAATCTAAGCTAAACAAGCCCAATTTTTCCAACCTCTCATCATATGAGAGGCCTTCTATCCCTTGTAATAATCTGGTTGCGCACCTCTGAACTGATTCTAACTTCTGAATATCCTTTTTAAAATGTTGAGCCAAAAACTGGATCCCATATTGTAGATCTGGCCTCACCAGTGATCTATAGAGGGGTAACAATACATTGGGAACTGCTGCTCAGCTTACCTGTAACCAGAATACCCAAGTCCTTCTCTTGATCTGTAGTCGTGAGTATGCTTTAATGTACAGTATATGCAGCAATAGGATTACTTCGTCCCAGGTGCATTAGTTTACATTTATCTACATTAAACCTCATTTGCCAAGTATTTGCCCATTCAGTCATCTTATCCAGATCTTTTTTGTAATATTGTAATGTCAAGATCAGATTTTAATATCCTACATAGTTTGGTGTTGTCAGCAAAGACTGACACTTTACTCTCAATCCCATCCACAAGGGCATTAATAAAGAGGTTAATAAGAATCGGCCCTAGCACAGATCCCTGCGGTCCACACTGCTGACTATATCCCATTAGAGAACGTAACATTTACGAAGTTTCCTGTCTTGTCGCCAGTTCCTTACCCTTCTGTGTTGGGTGAGAGACACTCTTTGTAAGCAAGTATTCTGATCACCAAAAATTCTCACCTATCCACAAAAGTTAAGTGATAATCGTCAGGTCGGTGGGCATATCAATGCCAGGTCCTCCACCGATCACCAGAACTGGGATTTTGGTACCCTATTTTTCCTTGATTCTTTTCTGGCTGAAAAATGTTCATAAGGAGGAGTTAAATGGAGAAGCTGTCGCGCATGCACCATTCATTGTCTATAGTACTGATGATGATGTCTGAACACAACACTTGGCTATCATCGTCACTTGCTTAGACAATGAATAGAGCGCCATGGTGCATGCACTGCAGACCACTCTATTCAAATGCTCCTGGCCACAGCAAGATCAGGAAACTTTATTCCCCCATTGTGGGGATGGGTGAGGAAACCAGGAGAGGTACCCCTGCTGATCTAATAATTATTGCCTATTTAGTGAATAGGTGATAATTTTTGAAGACTACAATACTCAGAACCAGAAAATCCCTTTGAGACAAAGTAAATCACATAAAAAAAACCTAGGCATTAAACATGCAACAATTGGTGTTGACGCTCAGACATGATATCAGTATCTCACCTATATCTGTCAGTGTCGCAGATTGGGCTGCCAGGGCCTTGTGCCGGTGCCTGCAGAGGGGAGCGATTACTCAGGACCTGGAATGGGTGCTGCTGGAAGCTTGCTTAGGTCTCCTTGAGTTCTTGGTCGAAAACACTTCTGCTACAGATGACTGGATACGGAAAAGATGTCAAGCGCTAGCTGCTCTGATACGGCTAACCTCCATTCCTGGTTGTAAGAAGCTGATGAACATCCAAGAAAAGGTAGAATACTGGTGTTCAACTGTAGAAGTAAATATGGGCGGAAACTACATATGTAGGTTATGGGTCGCCCTCACACCCAGGGCAGTGGGGTACTCGGTATCGGGCCCGATTGTCCTCAATGGGAGATATCACAGTAGCTGGAACCCGGCCCGTGGCCCTGGGCGCCCATTGTAAATGTTCAGTGTCAATGTGTAAGTCGTGACGCCACCTGTGGTGTTCGGCAATGAAGATGTAAGCCGACGCTGCAGACAGATCCTCTGAGACAGATGGTGTGGTGCAGCAGTGATGTTATAGCCCTCCACAGGCAGGGCTGTAGTCCCAGGGCAGAGTAGGTGAAGTGACACGTAGATGGTGTAGTGTCAGGCGCAAGGGATGTAGCAGTGCTGGGCAGGTTGGCGCAGGAATAAGTGGAGGACACCAGGACATGTAGTTCCAAAGCTTTACTCAGTCTGTTGTGCAAACAGGTGCCTGCCTCCATGCCGTGTCCTCCGGGTCAGGGACTCAGTCAACCTCCAGGCCAGATGGAATACTCCTTTCCAACACTCTGCCAATATGTGCCTTTCTGAACGCCTCCTCTTATAGCGCCTTTTTATGAAGTACTTCTAGTACTGAGTTACACTGGAGTTCCTCTTGTCCACTGTTCTTATGAACTCTACTTGTACGGCAGACAGCTGTAGCCTGCTTCGGGGACTTCTTGCTGCTAAGTCCCGGCTCACTATCCAGTTGCTGTTGTGCCCCCAAGTCTTGTGTGGGAATAAAGTGGTCACTACTTCTATTCCTCCGGTGTCTGCTGTAGGACCATTAGTATCCTTATAACCTCGGGGACCGGGCCCCGGCCTTGCGCTTGGAACTTCTAGGAAGGGTTCTCTTCTAACCCACGTCCTCTGTTCCCTTTTACTCCTCACGTTCCGTACTAGTCTTTCTTTCTTATGGAGAATCAGGCTTTCAGTCTATGTTGCTCTCTCTCTTCCTTTCCCGTGCCAGCAGACCCAGGTCACTGGGATCTGCTGCAGCACTTCCATCCATCTATCCCTCTCTCCAGGGATTTTCTTCTCTCCAACTCTCTAACCAACTGACCTCTCATCCTAAACTCTTCCCGCTCCTTGCAATGTCATCTAACTCCACCCACCTCCCAGCACGTTTCGTGTTCCAAGCAGGGAGCCACCAATGGGTGCTTTGCTATACTCCAAGCAGGGAGCCACCGAAGGTGCTTTGCTACACTACTTTGTGGTGTGGGGTGTGGTCTGGAGTCTCCACCTTACCTGGATGGTGGGATATCACACCTCAGGAGGAGGTACAGTACCTCTGTGGCGACTGAGCCTCAGGGGCGCCACATACCCCCCCGTCAAACACAGCACGTCCGCGGGCTGCAAAAGAAGCAAAGATGGACAAATACAGGAACATACAAAATTTTTGTAATGCTATTAAACAGTTCTTATCTAATCTCAATATATGAGGCAATCATTCTTGAACGTTGCAAACAATTCTTAATTAACTATCTAAAGTCCTTAATCTCATTTCTCATCTCTTTATTAAAACATTCCTATAAAAGTTACTGTGACTAACTACATTCTTCATAAAAGCTGTTTTATATCTATTAATACTTTCATAAGACACATTATCAAATACTTCACATCAAAAACCTCAATAATTCTTCTAAGTGCTGGACACCGCTCCCAGCCGGGATCTCTTGCAGTGTCCTTTGATTGGAGCTATGCTCCAAGTGAGGTAGTCTTTATCTTCAAAAGGTCTATGTAAAACCAAGAAAGGGTACCTAAAGAGGTGCAAACTATTTACAAACACAGTCCGGATCACTCAGTGTTCATGATCTCCACAGTTCAATTATTAAAAATATGCTGCCAATGCAACTGGGCAATAAAACTGGAAACAGAAAAAGAACCATGATAAACAAATAAGGCACAACGGTGCAAATACCCTCCTGGGTAACGAGAGTCAATGGAATGTTTCTTTATTGGGGGGTCCCCTCCTGGGGTACTGGAAGCTGGTTTTCTTGGCTGCTGCTTCCACGGAAGAATTTCTTCATATCATCTTCCTGCTGTTTACCCACAAATTGCATATACTCTTTCTCCCAAGGAGTTAAATTGGTATCTGTTTGTGAAGGTATCCTTTCCGCTGCTGCTGGTATTTCTGCTACCAGGGATTCTGCAGGAGTTGCAATGGGTACCAATGAATGTGGTTCCTCAATTTCTTGATTTTTGGCCTGACATCTGGTGGTAGTTGTGTATGTGGGCGCTTGTAGGGTTTGAGGCGGGGGTCCTGAATTTGTGGCAAAGGAAACCCATGATGTACGGTGATACCCCTCAGCTGCTCAGCCTCTTCTGCTGACATCAGATGATGTCGATTGGGACGCATTTGTTCCAGCCTTACTCTTTTCAGCAGGGACTTCTTCCATTTCCCCATCACAGTCAGCTTGGTACTTTTGAATTGGGAACACAGCTCTTCCATTTGTCCCATGCGGAGTACTGGACCGTTGCACGCGGTGTACAGGAACTCAGGGGGCAACCCGGTTGCAGGGGCGGCGGTCGTACCTGATTTCTCCCGGTGGTGTCACAGCTCCGGTGCAGACTCGGCGCGGCTCCTGGTGGCAGCGGTGGTGGAGGTAGTCATCCGGGTAGATATCAGAGACGGTGGTGGTGGAGCAGATGGCGGCTCCGGGTCCGCAGGGGTCTCCCATGGGACCTGCGCGGCCGCGCTAGGTCCAGACGGGAGCTTCTCTTCCTCCACTTTAGCTCCCAAAGCTTCACATCAGCAGTGGTAACAGAGAGATGACACTAGACGCTGCCGGTGACATTGCAGCAGTCTTAGGCGCTACAGGGACGTCCTGGAGGGAATCCGGTGTAGCGGTGGCGGGTACCGGTGATACGGGTACCGGGTCCGGGGGCGCCGGTGGTGTAGGCCCCTCCTGGGCGTGCTGCCCGCTCAACTTCCATAAGGCCTCCTGCCTGAGCCGCAGACTGGTTGTCAGCTGGGCTATTTCCTCCTCCAGCTGTTCATTGTGGAAGCCATTGTGGAAGCCAGATCGGAGCCTTCAGTTGCTGCGCCTGAGAGATTCAGCTCAACCTCCCTTCGCTCTTCAGGTCTCCTTTCTCCTTCCATCATGGCGTTCTGGCGTTCTTCCTCTCGCCTCGGCTCTTTTCCCGCCACTGGCTTCCGCTCCTCCTTCTGGGGGCGGCGTCTTCTTCCAACTCCTCCATATCAAGCCAGTATACAAACCCCTCGGGGGGGGGGTGGGCCATGTTGCTGTCGCATAGATGTTCAGACAGGGGAGGCCCAGGACAGTTCGCTGTCTTTTCTTAGGACCACCCAGGCTGTCACGCCCTTCTTCAGCGCGCCGGCGGCCATTTTTAACATTCATTTCACAGCCTATCAAATTAGGTCTTCTGCACATTTTCAACAGTTTTAAGTCTTAGGCTCACAGAACCCGATGGCATCGGGTCTCGTCATCCTGTTCGTGACGCCAAAAATGGGTCGCCCTCACACCCAGAGCAGTGAGGTACTCGGTAGCGGGCCCAATGGTCCTCCAATGGGAGATATCACGGTAGCTGGAACCCGGCCCGTGGCCCTGGGCGCCCATTGTAAATGTTCAGTGTCAATGTGTAAGTCGTGACGCCACCTGTGGTGTTCGGCAATGAAGATGTAAGCTGACGCTGCAGACAGATCCTCCTGGACAGATGGTGTGGTGCAGCCGTGATGTTATAGCCCTCCACAGGCAGGGCTGTAGTCCTAGGGCATAGTAGGTGAAGTGACACGTAGATGGTGTAGTGTCAGGCGCAAGGGATGTAGCAGTGCTGGGAAGGTTGCCGCAGGAATAAGTGGAGGACACCAGGGCATGTAGTTCCAAAGCTTTACTCACAGTCTGTTGTGCAAACAGGTGCCTGCCTCCATGCCGTGTCCTCCAGGTCAGGGACTCAGTCAACCTCCAGGCCAGATGGAATACTCCTTTCCAACACTCTGCCAACATGTGCCTTTCTGAACGCCTCCTCTTATAGCGCCTTTTTATGAAGTACTCCTATTACTGAGTTACACTGGAGTTCCTCCTGTCCGATGTTCTTATGAACTCTACTTTTACGGCAGACAGCTGTAGCCTGCTTCGGGGACTTCTTGCTGCTAAGTCCCGGCTCACTATCCAGTTGCTGTTGTGCCCCCAAGTCTTGTGTGGGAATAAAGTGGTCACTACTTCTATTCCTCCGGTGTCTGCTGCAGGACCATTAATATCCATACAACCTCGGGGACTGGGCCCCGGCCTTGCGCTTGGAACTTCTAGGAAGGGTTCTCTTCTAACCCACGTCCTCTGTTCCCTTTTACTCCTCACGTTCCGTACTAGTCTTTCTTTCTTATGGAGAATCAGGCTTTCAGTCTATGTTGCTCTCTCTCTTCCTTTCCCGTGCCAGCAGACCCAGGTCACTGGGATCTGCTGCAGCACTTCCATCCATCTATCCCTCTCTCCAGGGATCTTCTTCTCTCCAACTCTCTAACCAACTGACCTCTCATCCTAAACTCTTTCCGCTCCTTGTAATGTCATCTATCTCCACACACCTCCCAGCACATTTCGTGTTCCAAGCAGGGAGCCACCAATGGGTGCTTTGCTATACTCCAAGCAGGGAGCCGCCGAAGGTGCTTTGCTACACTACTTTGTGGTGTGGGGTGCAGGTGTTGGAGCGTGGTCAGGAGTCTCAACCTTACCTGGATGGTGGGATACCACACCTCAGGAGGAGGTGCAGTACCTCTGTGGCGACTGAGCCTCAGGGGCGCCACAGTTATGTTTCATGTTCTTGACTGCTTCATGACAGTGGACTTATACCCCGCAGAAGCCATACACTATTTCAGTTTTCTTGTATGTTTTTGTTTAATGGCTATAAATGTTAGTACTCCTCTAAAGGTAAATCTGTTATTGTGCCAATAAAGCTTTGGTTCTCCATGGCCTGATGTCCATTTCGGTTTATGGCCAGTGCCAACAGTATAGTAGTGGGTGGCTTCCATCTGGATTTTGGCAGAATCCACAACATGCGGCCATAACATAGAACTGCAGAGCACCAGTGACCAATGGGCTTATTACAGGAGACAATACTGCTGCATGCTGTATTGTGAGATCAAACTGTCCATAGACAACGCCAACCGCACATCAGCTTAGCGGACACGTTTATTCATTAAAACTGAAAAAAGATGGAGGGGCCTTCCATGTCTTAAAACGGTAGGTAACGTAGAGGACTAGGGACTCAAAAGAACCACTCACCTGGTGTGGTAGTGCAAACTGCAAGCACAAGGCTCCATGAGGCTTGGAAACGGACGAGAACGTGGCCCTGCTGTACCCGTTGATCCTGATAAGGTCAGGCATGAAACCTGATAGAAAAAGCAGCTGAAAGACGTGGTGTATTGGGCGCTGCCAGGTCCAGAAGAAACAGTTTAATCGGGATGGTGCTGTAAATATGGAGGAGTTAGAATAACTTTGAATCACATTGTATATAAAGTCCCCTCTTTCTTCATTCTCCTGGTCACCTATTTCTTCTGGACATGGCAGCGTCCAAAACACTGCGTCTTTCAGATTCCTCTTCTATCATTTTTATTTATTAGGAAGAATTACTCAGACCAGTTCACCTCCAAGCAATCCAGACACTATAAATGGGAGACTAACCAAAATTAAGACGAAGCCGTTGATAAAAATTGAACTCTATTGCAGGCTTTTTATAATATGCTGATTTTTTGTTCTTGTTGCTATTTTCTAAGGTCTGCAGGCTTGGGGTTATTTCCTCACCACGTAACAGCCATGCCTTTTATTTGCTGGGTAATGCACAACTCGCCCAGTATGATTTCGAGCCATCCGCAGATGAAGCACAACTTGCTCTTCAGAATTCAAAGCTCAGCTTCCAAGCCAGTATTTGCCTGGAGAATATGTCAACCAGCGGGCCTCCACCTGCAGAACTAACATGTAAGACTGGGTCGCCCTCCCAGGGCTGTGGGGTACCGGGCCGGCCTCTCGGAGGTGTCACAGCAGCGGTGACCTGGTCCGTGGCCCTGGGCGCCCATGTAAAAGGGGTAAAAGCATGAAATAACGTTTGAGTGATTTGTGACGCCACCTGTGGTGTTCGGCAAGGGAGGTGTTAAGCCGACGCTGCAGACAGATCCTCTGGGACAGATGGTGGGGTGCAGCAGTGATGTTATAGCCCTCCAAAGGTAGGGCTGGGCTGTAGTCCCAGGGCAGAGTAGATGTATAGAATAGGGGTTGAGGAAGAGGGTGCAGTGTCTGTCACAGAGATGTAGCAGTGCTGGAGAAGTTGCAGAAAGAAGGCAAGGACACAGCGGAATGTAGTTTCTTTACCTTTACTTTGCAAGTGCAGTCCAGGGTCCAGATTTCAGAGGCACAGGAGCTGAGTAGCCTGGAAGCAACTCAGGAATCTCTCTATGCAGATAGGTTGTGTAGTCTCCTCTCTAGCGCTTACTTGAGGTACATTCAGTACTGTGTTACACTGAAGTTCCTCCATCTTGTTTCCTTTTAGATCTACCTCGTATGGCAGACAGCTGTAGCCTTCTATCTCTTCTCTTGGCTCACCCGTTGCTGTTGTGCCTCCGAGTCTTAGGTGGGAATAGAGCATTTACAGCTTCCTATTCCTCTGGTTTCTGTTGCAGGACCTTCAGTATCCATACAACCGTGGAGACCAGGCTCCAGATCATGCGCTCCAGCTGGGAACGAGCTCTCAACTCTGCTCAGTCCCCCAGCTTCTCTCTCCACGTCTACACACGTTGCCCTCCTCACAGAACTGACTAATTTCCCCTTCCTGGCCCTCAGAGAGCACTCCTCCCCCAATTCTGGTTCAGAGCTCCCTCTGCTGGCCCGGAGTGGGAACTGTGTTGCATGTTATGGTTAACTGAAAGAGAGACCCTTCATTGCTTCCAAGCTTGACATCACCCTCCCTGGAGGAAGGCAATGCCACTGTGGCGACCATACTCCTGGGGGCGCCACAAGACCAATAGTCTTAAAAAAAAGAACCTTTACAGGTCAACATGCTCACAACCCTAACCAAATGGACATGAGGATTCGTGTTTGGGTTGGTTCTTGTCACTCTTGTTTAATAGTTTTGAGCACAGGATCTCACCACTCATTAAGGTATGCAGCTAACCTAGCGAAGGTCCTCTCTTCCAAAATGCCATAATGTTGGAGCATAGAACTGCATAACATATGACTAGGTCCATTGTACATTCACTTTTTGGTGGAGTAAGAAGTCTAAAAAGCCATAGACTGTGCAAGTTCTAGAAACTACATATCTATGCAATGATTCACAAATACTTAACATCTTGAGTCTATGACACAGTAAGAGGCAGGAACCAAATTTGGATGTTCCTTAAAAGGACCCCAAGATGGAGTTGCCTCTTAGAGGTGTACTTAGAAAGGTCTTTCCAAAATCAAAAATTATAGGTTAGATCTGTCTGACCACCAAAACTGTAGTCCTGCGTCTCCCCTGTGAGTGGAGCATCGGTAGAGGGTGGGCATTTCCATTCAGGTCACTGGGACTCCGTATAAAGTCTATGGGACTGAAGAAGGTAAGCCTGTCAGTACCATAGACTTTCTGTGAAGAAGTAGTAAGCAAAAGCGAATCCTTTCCACATAAATAAGGACATAGGAACCCTATTCTTATGGTTTTGATAAACCCTTTTACACCCCTGTTATTCCCGGGATTATATCAACCATTGCTTTGAGAGATTATTTGAATACTGTACAATATCTTTATTTTCATTTTGTTATAGCTCAGAAGTGGTGGCAGGAGTGGAAGACATCACAAGAATTACAAGGGCAGAGACAGGTGTCTCAGGCTTGTTCTGGAAAAGAAGCTTCTGCGATCATTTCCACAAAAGAAACTTCTAAAAAAGGAGTCACACCGGTGCCTAAAGTAACAAGCACTTCATCCAGATCTTGTCCTCCTGCGAAGAAAGGAAGTACGACGACATCTGGAGCGAGCAGCCACCCAACAGCTACACCTGGAGGAAGCAAAACCAGGCTTAGCAAACCTGGAGGGAGCAACAGTAAAATGGCTAAGCCAGGATCCACCAGCACCAAATCAGATAGAACTGGAGCGAGCCCGAGCAAAACTCCTGCAGGAACCAACACAAAACCAGAGTCCACCATGGCTGCCAGGTACATATGGTGCTACTGACAAATTCCTACAGCCATAATACTCCGATGAAAGTGAATCTATTCGGTGGCAATGTTTTACACTTTTTCTTTTTTGCTCCAGGCTAATTTGCCAACATATATAAATGTCCATAGATGCGTGTCCTCAGTGGCAGATAATGCACATTGCTATATACTCTATTTTAATAATCACGTTAGAATAGATCTATTTAATCCATTGGGATTAAAGAAGCCCTCTTCCCTTCAAAGTTTTTATCCTCTTAATATATTACAGTTGTCATATTATAGAGTACGGTGTACTTACAATTGCTCATTTTGTCTTTCTACTCAGTTCATTCTTCTCTTTTCTCTGCTCTATGTAGAAGCAGAAGTCTCTTGTCCTTGCATGTGTCATCTCCCTCTTCCACTCCTGATCCAGCTGCTCCCACCTCCCCCTGTCAGGGATTTTTGCAGCGATTGATGACTCCTACAGGGAAAATTAACCTCCTGTTTCCACATAGAGGTTAGAAGGATTTAACTATTCAGTTTTTAATCACGTGATGTCATAGACCTAATGGAAAACCGTAGAATCAGCTGGGTAGAAAGATAAAATGAGCAATTGTAAGTACACAGCGCTATATAACATGATGCCTGCAATATATTGAGTGGAGTGCACAACAGTATATAATACAAGAAATATCAGCTGTTATTGCTTCAAACAATGTGATGCTCAGGGGCAGCCAGGAAATGCAGATTTTGGATCATTGTCACACACATTCTTGTCCACAATAAAAAAAATAAATTGTGATAATTAAGTTGCCTTTTATCAGGTTTTTATTGCTTTTCAAAGATCAAAATGACACACGTGTACAGTGCTATTCTATACGTTAAAGAGCTGATGACTTTCTGATTGATGGGGGTCTGATCGCTGGATCTCCTCATGGTCCCAAGATTGGGGCTCTGTGATACCCTAGTCCCATTGATAGAGGCTATAGAGGCAGACAACCAAGACCACCGCTCTGCCGGACGCTCAGCCCGTTTGTGGGACTGACGATGATTCCAGTGGTTGGACCCTTACCAATCAGAAGGATACATTTCCCTGTTGGGAATATCCCTTTACACCCTGGATCCCTTATATTCCGTCTTCTGCCAGAGGGAAGCCACTGCCAGGACTAATCCTATGGTTTTCTAGGGAATCCTTCCCAATACAGGGCATCAGTTATCGTGCTTTGTCCAGATTTACAAACCCATTGTATGCTGCCATTTCTGATCTAATTGAGGACAACGGAGATGCAACTACTATATGGAAGCCCATTAATTATAGGATGATAAATGGGAGCCGATATAGATCCTGTGGAAAAAGAAGCCGTACTGTCAGTGCGAACAGAGCCCTATAGACACTAAGCATCAGGTATTTCTACACGATCATATCTCTCCTCCGTGCTGCGATCAGGGATACGAGAAGCTCTCATTCAGACCTGACATTTTATATGGAAGTTAATTTTAAGGAATAAATCCATTTCCATTACCATATAATAATGCCGACATCTACACATGCCTAGCATTCTCTTCCTGTTGTCTAATATAACTGAATATAGTGGTAATAATGTGGAGATGCCCCTGTAGGTCAGTGATGTGGGTTCGGACAGTCATTTTCTGTGAATTTTAATTTGTCATTTCCTGCTATTTCTTCGAGTCTCATGCAATTACATTCAATCCCACTAGAGGGCGAGCTGGAGCTGTATTGTCTAAATCCAACCCAGTACCCACATCCAGACCCCCGGCAGTGAGCGGATCTGGATCAGTAAGACCTGCCGAGCTGACAGCGCCCACGTATGAAAGCACAGCTACTGTGGAGGACAAGCCAGTACTCGCTGAAGGCAAGTCATTATATATAAACTGAAAGATGCACGGGCCCATTTTTCATGAATAAAAGAACCCCAGTGCAGTTTTTTCAATGATTCGGCAATCAGAAAGGTCATAAGGGTAAGTTAGGAAGGAGCCCTACTTGTACACAGTGAACTGTTATCTAATACATAAAGCTCAATGTGGGTGTGTATGTATATATGTGTGTGTGTGTCCAGGATTCGCATCCGCACCGTCGCAGCTACAGCCAAAAAATTTTGCACAGTCACACGTCTGGACCCCGAGAGCGTCATAGGCTATGTTGTGAGGCGAAATTTTAACCCCGAGCGTTCCAATTCACCAAACAATTTTGCCCCTATCTACATAATGGGGGGAAAAAGTGAAAGGAAAAGTGTTGGCGGCAAATTGACAGCTGCCAGATGTGAACAAGGGGGACTTAAAGAATGAGAGCAATGGCGCCAAAGAGTATATACCGTACAGTTGCTAAGGTGGGGCCCTGACATGGGATACTCACCACACACGGGGATATGAACACACACAAAATGCGCCACACACTACCACGTGCTTCACCACATATACCATCCTCAGCACACATTTCACCACACATACACCAACCTCACCACATAAAAGTCGAAACACAAAAGTCGCCACTCAAAACTCGCCACGCAGTCCCAGAGCTGTTTAAAAGATGAAAGCTGAGCTGTGATTGGTTGCTATCAGCAACTGTTTTCTTTGTAGACAGTTGTGGTAACTGAGGCCTATTATTATTATCATTTCTATGGTGTTATCGTCCTTCTGTAAAGCTGGAAATAACACAATTTATTACCGTGCCAACACAGACCACCCTCTGACACAGACTGCAGGGGGAGCCCAGAATCACACAGGATAGGATTAAATACACAGCTGAGCAGTCAGTATCACACAGAATAGGATTAGATACACAGCTCAGCAGTCAGTATCACACAGAATAGGATTAGATACACGGCTCAGCAGTCAGTATCACACAGGATAGGATTAGATACACAGCTGAGCAGTCAGTAACACAGGATAGGATTAGATACACAGCTCAGCAGAAAGTATCACACAGGAGAGGATTAGGTACACAGCTCAGCAGTCAGTATCACACAGGATAGGATTAGATACACGGCTCAGCAGAAAGTATCGCACAGGAGAGGATTAGGTACACAGCTCAGCAGTCAGTATCACACAGTATCAGTTTAGTTAATTTGTGTTGCAAATCTGTAATGTTGAATATATGACGTGAAATGTTTTTATGTGCAATATAATCATTATAATTTGTTATAACTAACCACAGTTGGTAACTAAGCCCAGGCAACACCAGGCTCTTCAGCGAGTTTTACTATAAACCTGGGGCAATCCTTTTAATTTTTTTTTCTCATAAATCAATAGTACACATGAAAATAACAAACTTTGTAATACACATGTGGTCAAAATTGTTGGTACCCCACGTTTAATGACAGAAAAACCCACAGTGGTGACAGAAATAACTTGAATCTGACAAAAGTAATAATAACTAAAAAATCTATGAAAATGAACAAATGAAAGTCAGACATTGCTTTATAACCATGCTTCCACAGAATCTTTAAAAAACAACAAAACTCATGAAATAGGCCTGGACAGAAATGATGGTACCCTTAACTTAATAATTTGTTGCACAACCTTTTGAGGCAATCATTGCAATCAAACGATTCCTGTAACTGTCCATGAGACTTCTGCTTTTCTCAACAGGTATTTTGGCTCTCTCCTCAAGAGCAAACTGCTCCAGTTGTCTCGTGTTTGAAGGTTGCCTTTTCCAGACGGCATGTTCCAGCTCTTTCCAAAGATGCTCAATAGAATTTAGGTCAGGGCTCATAAAAGGCCACTTCAGAATAGTCCAATGTTTTCCTCTTAGCCATTCTTGGGTGTTTTTAGCTGTGTGTTTTGGGTCAGTATCCTGTTGTAACACTCATGACCTGCGACTGAGACCAAGCTTTCTGACACTAGGCAGCACATTTCTCTCTAGAATCCCTTTATAGCCTTGAGATTTCATTGTACCCTGCACAGATTCTCAACACCCTGCACCAGATGCAATAAAGCAGCCCTAGAACATAACAGAGCCTCCTACTTGTTTCACAGTGGGGACAGTGTTCTTTTCTTGATGTGCTTCATTTTTCCGTCTGTGAACATAGAGCTGAGCTGCCTTGCCAAAAAGTTCCATTTTTGTCTCATCTTTCCATAGGACATTCTCCCAGAAGCTTTGTGGCTTGTCAACATGTAGTTTGGCAAATTCTAGTCTGGCTTTTTTATGATTTTTTTTCAACAATGGTGTTCTCCTTGGTCATCTCCTATGAAGTCCACTTTGGCTCATACAACGATGGATGGTGCGATCTGACACTGATGTTCCTTGAGCTTGAAGTTCACCTTTAATCTGTTTAGAAGTTTTTCTGGGCTCTTTTGTTACCATTCGTATTATCCGTCTCTTTGATTTGTCATCAAATTTTCCTCCTGTGTCCACGTCCAGGAAGGTTGGCTACAGTCCCATGGAGCTTAAATTTCTGAATAATATGTGTAACTGTAGTCACAGGAACATCAAGCTGCTTGGAGATGGTCTTATAACTTTTACCTTTAACATATTTGTCTGTAATTTTCTTTCTAATCTCCTGAGACAACTCTTTTCTTTGCTTCCTCTGGTCCATGTTGAGTGTGACACACACCATGTCACCAAACAGCACAGTGAGTATCTGTAGCCTCTATACAGGCCCCCTCACTGATTCCAAGATTGTAGACACCTGTGATGCTAATTAGTGGACACACCTTGATTTAACATGTCCCTTTTATCACTTTATTTTCAGGGGTGCCATCATTTCTGTCCAGGCCTATTTCATGAGTTTTATTTATTTATTTTTTTTTTAGTTCTGTGGAAGCATGGTTGAAAACCAATGTCTGACTTTCATTTGTTCATTTTCATAGAATTTTTATTTATTATTACTTTTCTCTGATTCAAGTTATTTCTGTCACCATTGTGGGTTTTTCTGTCATTAAACGAGGGGTACCAACAATTTTGCCCACGTGTATATATCTTATCAGAGAAATCTGCTTCATTTATTCTGAAATTTCTCATATCAGACCTAAAATCTGTTTTCAGTGACTACAGACTTTCCATTGCTGAGATAACATGACAGTTTGTGCTCAGAACATTCTGTGGAGAAATGTACCGTATTTTTCGCTTGGTAAGACGCACTTTTTTCCCCCCCAAATTTGGGGGGAAAATAGAGGTGCGTCTTACAATGCAAATATACCTTTTATTGTGCTGCCGCTGCGGGTGTCCATTACTTGCTGCTGCCGCGCTGGGTCCCTCGGGTGTGCCGCTGCGCTGGGTCCCCCGGTGCCTGCCGCCGCTGGGCTCTGCCGTTCCATCCATGCCTGTGTGGTGGATTGCTTCCTGGAAAATGGCCGCCACGCAAGCGTAGATGGCGATCTCAGCATTGAAATCTCGGGAGATGAGAGTCTGAAGCCATGGACATTTCTGTTCCTTTGCCTGAAGTGAAGGTTACATTTCAGTGTTATGCTGTCTATGGTTTATGGAGTAATAAACCTGGTGAAATTTTAAAGGAACGTGCCTCATGTTTGTCTCCCGCTGCACCTAAGCGAGTCGAATCCCTACAATTGGTGGAGAATGCGGGCAGCGATTCCCAGAAGCACGTGTGGCAGCGCTGGCGATTCTGAGCCAGGAGAGCAGACGGTCTGACAACCGTGAGTAATACTGACCGAGGTCAGAGAAAGTGACTGTGTTAATATTTGTGGAATACCTCTGGAGGAGGAGAGGCGTCCAGGAACCTGTGTGGCCGACACTGGTAACAGACAGGAGTCTGTGTTGCACTGACCAGGGTCAGTGAGAGACTGTGTTCCTGGAGGGGTCAGTGAGCAAGGTCCTGGAGGGTCAGTGTTGGGAGGTTCTGGTAGAGGAATCGGATCCCTGGAACACGTGCTATGACCTTGGACCTGGTGAGGCGTGTGTTGGGCAGTCTCAGGCGGAGACGGATGTCCTGAAGAGCACCCGCTGAGCCCCTGGACCTGGTGAGGCTGGTGTGTTGGGAGACCCTGGGAGGAGGGTCGGCTCCCTGAATAGCACCCGGTGTGCCCTGTGTGTTGGACGGTCTCAGGTGGAGACGGTACGTCCTGAGTGGCACACGAACAGGACAAGTGAGAGACTGTGCATGTGTTTTTTTTCTTTTTTTTTTCTTTTCCTCTGCAAAACCTGAAGGTGCTTGCTGTGGCTCAGTGGGGTCACGAAGGTCTCGCAGCACAAGGACCTGGTGTTTTTCTTTTTTGGGATCTCCTCTTTGAGCATTGGTAGCAGACGCTGTCTGTCTACACCATCCTGCTGCAGCTTTATTGCATATGACTAAGCGGATACAGTATTTGTGGCTTTACACAACTATTAAGGGTGAGTACCCTGTATTATTGCTGCATAACCCATTATACCTGCACTGGTAAGGCCCTATGGGCGCACTTTTGTGGCTTTTTTATCTTTGAGGGTGACAAGCGGCTTCCAGTAACCCGGCGGAGTTACGAAGGTGACAAGCGGCTTACGGTGGATCGGCGGGTCCACGAAGATGGCGCAGCAGGAGCTGCAGTGACACCAGCCGCTGTGTATGTGTGTGAACAGCAGCCGGAGGTGCCGGTGATCAGTGACAGCAGGAGCTGTGGTGGTGCCAGCAAAGACTTGTGTGGTATCGTTAAAAGACAAACTGTACTGTGTGAACTGTGGCCTAAGAGGTTCTGCAGGACGGACATGGGGAAATCCCAAAAGGGGGCGGTGACCCAAAAGGGGGCGGTGACCCAAATTGGAGTGGTAACCCAAAAAGGGGTGGAGTCCCAAAAGGGGGCGGTGACCCAAATTGGAGTGGTAACCCAAAAAAGGGGTGGAGTTCCAAAAGGGGGCGGTGACCAAAATTGGGGTGGCAACCCAAAGCGGGGTGGTGGTCCAGAAAGGGGCCAAGTGTGAAGAAGTGACAGCACTGGGTGTCTCAGTAGGTATGTCTGGAGTACCGCAGTGTATGTGCAGGTCTTTTTCAGAATGTGGAATATCCTTTCCGGGGAGTAATGATGGGCCACAGATGTGTACAGTGATGCTGCACCGGGAAGGAGCCTTTGGTCGGCTGGAATCAGAGAGTCAGGTGACTCTGACAGGAACTCCTCTCGTTTTCTCTCTGACCGAGAAAAACATCAGGGTTCGCTGTAAACACGGGGTCACGGTGAACTACGCAGTAGACAGAGTAGTGTTTGAGGGGACCAAAGGTGGTGAGTGCCAAGGTAGAGGAATACCACGGGACTTAGTCTATGCCTGGGAGAGGGGTCGGGACTTTCTTTTGTTTGATGACGTTTGGTCTGACGATGGAGATGCTTCGACTGTGGGGCAAGCGGACACTGAGACAGTGACGGCTCCTGACATGGACAGGTCAGAGGTAGAACTGACCAGAGGAAGAAGTACATCTGCCCAACTGACGGACCTGACGTCTCGTGATAAGACAGATGGTGGGCTGGGAGATGAGACGACTGGACTACACATTGGTGCTGGACGGTAACTGGAGGGTTCACTCGACTGGGGTGACTGACCCAGTGGTACCCTTTAACGATATAATTAAAGAGGTAGTAGTGAGACACGTGATGGACAAAAGAGAGCAGGATCGTGAGATACAGCTGATAAAGGAGACTGTAACAGAACATGTCGAACGGGAAAGAGTCCTAAGGCAAGCAGCTGAGCACAGAGTGGATGAGCTGGAGAAGGAAGTCTCTGAGCTCAGAGGTCACCTGTCAGCGTGTAAAACCATGAACAAGACCCTGTTGGAAGATATGGAGGTGCTCAGAGAGGCCCAAGAGAAGCATCAACAGGAGATTCTCAGGAGAGAGGATGAGCGTCGCTACCTGGCAGAGGAGAAAGATAAAGTTCTGCAAGAACTCAGTGGAGTAGTAAAAGGTCTTCTGCAGGAGAAGTGGAGGGGCGAAGACGTACAGCGGCCTTGCCCGACTGATAGCAAGGCAGAACTGCCAAAGCCCATCTTGGAAAAGGGTCCTGAAGACTGTAAATCTCAGGAAGATGGTGAGCCAAGAGCTGCACAAGACAGTCACCCGGTCTTGGCAGATACCTTGAGGGAAGTGTCCGTGGGGAACCCAGAGCCATCTGTCCAGGATGAGAGCAAGTCCATGACCTTCAAGTGTGTGATGGAGGTACCCGAAGACGTGCGAGAAGCGTGTGCCAGCGAAGGTGTGCATGAGACCTTTAAAAAGGCAGTAAAGGCCTATAGTGTGAGCTGGGCACCAGAAACAGACCAGTTGGTGATACTGGCAGAAACGGAAGACACAGAGAGAAGGGTGGCTGTCCTGAAGGAGATGCACCTACAATGTCTCCGCACGAAACAGATGCTCGTGAAGCGTAATTGGAAAGCCGCTCGACGTCTGGAGCTTGCAAGGGAAGCACAAAGTCGGCTGGGCTTTGTGGAAGACATAATTCCGGTGCCCAGAAATCTGGTGGGGAAAGTCGTTGGCAGACTTGGAAAGGTGATGCAGGAGATGGTGAATCGATCCTGTGTGAAGAGAGTGAGGATCCCACCTGCTGGTGAAATCCAAGTCGTTATTGAAGATGACATGGTTCCTGTCATTGTGGTTGGTTCGGTGGAAAGCATTGGGAAGCTTCGCATGCTCCTGGAATATCGGGTAGCGTACCTGAAGGAGATTGAGCAGCTAAGACAGGATCGACTGCAGATGAATGAGCAGATAGAGAACGTCAGGTGGCGTCCCCCTCCAACCCAAGGTGTAAGGACCCGAAGGGATCCTCCAAGGAATGAAAGGACAGGTAGTCGAAGGCAAGAACGTCGAGAGTCCGCAAGTGGCCGTTCTAATCTTAGTAACATAGGCACGAGACTTGGTGGTGGACATAGTGACAGAGGGTCAGACTCAGACCAGCCAGTTGGCCCAGCTGGACGTGGGACTCATGACCGTGCGACCTGGGAGAGCCAGCCAGTGAGAGAAAGGTCGCGTGATGAAGCACACTGCAGACAGGCGGAGACTAAAGAGTGTCTGGTCACACTGACGGACGTTGACGGGAAGGCCCAAGGCCGAGATACTGACCGATGGGGGCAGGGGAGGCCTAACGTAAATATGCAGTATGACTACCGAAACAGACGGAGATGGTCCTCCCGACTGGTAGGGCAAGGTGACATGGGTGCCAGGTCTCAAGATCCCTGGGTGATGTCATGTGTTCAACCCCACAAGTCTGAACAGAGGGGGGAGGTATGTGGTGTAGTTACCACTATGTCAGCTAGGGGGCGCTGCGTGGGTGTCCCAGGACGGGTGTACAGGCACATTCAGTGTGGTAACAGGAGCAGGGTCCTAAATGACCATTATGGGTCTCAAGGTGGGTGGCCTTGGGATGCAGGCTCCAGGGTGTATTGATCAGCAGAGGTACTGCTGATCTTTCTGTTACACTGTGTCAGGGAAGCCTGTGTGTGTCTATACAACCTTTAGTGATGTCATAGTCATGTGATCACCTGTGGGTGTGGTTACAGGGCTATGTAATTGAGGTGTTTGGCACATGTGAGAGAGAGTGTGAGAGTGAGTCTGTCTGAGTGTGGACAGACTTCCATGTGTCCAGGTGGGACACTACAGAGAGTGTATATGGGGAGGACTACAGCTCCCAGCATGTGCTGAGACTCTCAGTCCGAGTCTGAAGCCACGGACATTTCTGTTCCTTTGCCTGAAGTGAAGGTTACATTTCAGTGTTATGCTGTCTATGGTTTATGGAGTAATAAACCTGGTGAAATTTTAAAGGAATGTGCCTCATGTTTGTCTCCCGCTGCACCTAAGCGAGTCGAATCCCTACAATATATATATATATATATATATATATATATATATATATATATATATAATCTCTCCATTGAGCAGCTTCCAAGCAGAAGGAGTTACAAAGCTAAAATAAAACTAAACATTCACAGCAAGTTGTTTTGACATTGCTGTGAATTAAGTTCATTTCTTTAACATTTATTTAGCTCTTTTTTTAGGCAGAATCCATCTTAATAAAAAATAAACTGTTGTAGGCACAAACCCTGATAAAGTTTTATACAAATGTGACTGAACACAGTGAGTTTTTTTATTTAGATGATATTACTCCACCCCTGTATTGCAGTACCCAAGATAAGTAGATGAGGCCAAATTTTAATTCCGATTACGTTACACAAGCAACTTGTTCAGCCCCCTCCCTATAAACATCAGATCGATGGCGGCCGAGCTATCTTTCCTGTCTTCTCCAAGAGTCCTTTGGCGGGGGCTTATCTGTTAGCCAATAAAAGGATCGCCATTCCCAAACCGCACAGGCCAGATCCTTCTGTTCCCTAAATGGGGACAGTTAGCCGGCCCCCCATTCACATCAGACTGCCAGCCAGACCTGTCGATATTGGCGGGTTCGGCAGACATTAGTGTAATGTGTATAGGGAAATTACTTTAAGTGTGCCATTAATTTCTTGAAGTCCACAGTCTGGACCATGTGTATATGGACATCAGGCCCTCGTGTGAACATTTTCCCATCCTAAAGCAAGAGACCATACTAATGCTCTACTTAATCTAAAATCTACTATAAACTTGTAGCAAAATCCAGCCATGGGCTTGTTCATACTTTGTGTTTTTGAGGTGTTTTTTGGGGGGAACGGAAAAGAAAACCGCAGCGTTTTACAGTAGCATCACCATTGAGATTTCTAACATCTCACTTACTTTTTTCTTCCTGATGCAAACTGAACCATAATGCTTTTTTTGTTCATTTTTAATTTTTTTTTTCTTAAATGCAGCATGTGAATTCGTTTTAGGCTTTTATACACTTTTCTAAAGAAATGCATAAAAAACTGCACTAAAAAAACCCACACAATTTAATGCAGATTTGCAGCTGCGGTTTTCGTGCGTTCGATACAATTTAATGCAGATTTGCAGCTGCGGTTTTCGTGCGTTCGATCATTACCATTAGTCTGTATGAATTATTTCTTTGTAGGAGCCCGATGCCTACACTGAGCTGGCCGAGATTCTGGTAAACACGGCCCCTCTTGGAGCAGTAGACGTCTATTGCCAATATCCTCAAAGACCCTCCCCTCTACAATCATTCGATGATGCGTTCATCCCCGGGGAAATTATTCGCTTGCTTATAAAAAGTGAGAAGTACGATGACCCTCGTCTTCCTGTCAACATGATTTTCTATGGAAAAATTTTGGGAATTGGTAAGTGACTGATGAAAAGTCTACGATCTAGGATGTGTGTTTAGAACATTTGCCATCCCATTACACAGTGAGAGCAGAAGTAACATGACTCTTGTTCTTCCTATATTTTATGATCATCACATTAAGGAATGCAGGAGAGACATTGATTATGTCTTCCCAGCAGTGATGAGCAAAAAGATTCACACTGTCCGGTTCAAGATGCAATCCGATCCTCCATGGCGGCCAGTTGTCTTAACATCTGTAGTCGGCATCATAGTCCCGGCAATATGAGCACCTCCGGCATTTGTGTTGTGCTTTATCGTCATGACGTTGCATTGCCTAGAAAACTCTGGAGGCACCCAGGATGCCAACCACATAAGTGAAGACTGCCCTGGTTCAGCTGCCATGGAGGACTGAACCGGCCTCTGGACGAGGGCATCTCCAATCGTAGCCCTCCTTCCTCTCTTTTTTATACACTGAATTCTGCAGCCTGAATATGTCCTTTGACATAAAAGAGATCATGAAGAGACCGCAAAGGGGAATATTCCAGTAAGATGGAAAATTATCCCTTGTCCATAGGATAGGGGATAACGAACTGATCACTGAGAGGGTTTCAACCCTAGGGACCTTCACCGATCCTAAGAAAAAGGCTTTGCAGAGCCTGTATGAACGTGTACCTATACTCCATTCATTGTACATGGAACTGCAGGATACCCTTCTTGGTAAGAAAATCAAAGAAATATCCAGTTTCCCCCGATCCATAAATCGAGGTGGAGTTATTAAAAATATGAACCAGACACTGGTATATAGAAGCAATGCGTTTCCAATGACTTATGATCCTTTTATTCATTTGCTATGAAGAAGGCTCATCAGTGATCCGAAACATTTTGCATTTCTAAACCAATGTCTTGTTCACATCTTTGTGGAATATTTAATAAATCCACCTTGATTTTCTGGATTGTGGGAGCTGGATGTTTCTTCGATTTTCTCCCTATTACACAGACTGATCCGTGTGTAAGGAGGTCAAGGGCTTCGCCTTGCAAATATTGATGTTATTGTATATTTTGTGTGCAGTCGTGTGCATGTGTGTTTGCAGCCACACAACATTAGGTTATAGTTAGGTGTTATATTAGAAAAGGGCCACTAGATGGGGGGCACTGAGCTCAACTAGTGAGAAGACCTTAGAAGGGTTAACTTAGAGGATTGGCCAGTGAGAGACAAAAAAGGAGAGAGTTTTTCCTCCAGAGTTAGTTGAGCCGGGGGTAGCTAGACTGGACAGAGAAGTGAAGAACATTGAATGCCTACAGCAGTAGCCAGTGCATAGTGGTACTGGAGGTCTTGCAGTTAGAGACTGGGAACTGCAGGACTAGAGAAGGAGTCTCAGTGGTCAAGTCAGCTAGCAAGGAATAGCTGAAGTGACAATCCAAGCCAGTCTATTGAATCCAGCCCGTGTCTGGAGTAGTGCAAGCCAGGGAGGTCCGTGGGTGAGGCCCCTGTGGAAGTAGCTGCTGGAGTACGGGAGGTTTGTGGAGAGTCTAGTGAGCTGCAAACCTAGGACACGAACAGGAGCAACAGTGCCGTAAAGGGGTGAGCTGTAACGGATAAGTCAGGTACCTTCATGGGCTGAAGTCGGGCTCTGGAAGAAGGGAAGTATTCCATGTTCATCGTGCTCCGTGTGACGTGTCAGCTTGTCTGTGTGGTTCATGTGTGTGAAGTGAAGGAAGAAGTAACGTACTGCTGTAAATGAAGATGTATTGCTGTTACCAGGTAAAGAGTCCTGTAGCCGTTGTGGATATGCTGTGCCCTGAAGAGAATAAAGCTGAGTTGTTAAAGTTGCTTCCAGCCTCTGTCTGCAGTCAATTGGGTCCCCAAAGTGCACAGCATACGGGTGATGAAACAGCCTCCAGCACACTGAGTACTGGAACGACCGCAGAAGCTACCCCCCGGCAGCCATGGTATTACACGTGCGCCCGGTGGGGCGTTAGCTGGACTGTTTGTCATAACTTTCTTGGTAAAACTCCTTCTAAAGCAACTATAATAAAAAACAAAATAGTGATACATTCCCTTTTATTTTCTTATTTTATATAAATCATTTTTAATTTTTCAATTATCTATATTTCTAACAGTATTAATTTAAACTTGTGTTATATATTTTTTTAATTACTCGATTACTCGTCCATTTTCTCCTATGTAAGTGTCAGAGACACATATGTAAGCTGCGTGTATTGGACATTTTGGGTGGCTCAGCATTATATAATTTTTTTTTTCCTGTTTATCCAGTCATTTGTACTTTATATGCAAAAATCTTTACCATTAACTACTACTCTCACTCACTATGGTGGGGGGTGTATTATTTCTTTAGTATGTTGCTGCCTGCCAATGATTGGACAGTATCATCCAGAGAGAACTACATCCCACCAGTGAAAACTCTGTGATAACATCCACTTGGACTTACAGGGGTATTCTCAAGATGTCGCTTGAGCATCTCAGAACATTGCGTTCTCTTTAGTTTCTTTACTTCCTGGTTTCTAGCAGGGCGGGCACTCCTCCTTGACGGACAGCTCTGGTGAACAGGAATACTGCAGTAATAATGGACCTAGAAAGCTCAGTACAAGTAGTGCTATGACAAATTCTGGCATCAGAGGTTTTTTCTGGAGTGTTATTATTATTATTACTGTATTTATGCATAGAGAGAACAAGGCATTTGAACAAGCCACATAGCTCAGGATAGAGAGCTCTGATTAGCAAACCTGCTCTGAAACCTGCAGCGATGGTGATTTATAACTGAATCTCTTCAGAAGATGAGAGGGATAAAATGTGGGGGGGAGGACAGTGAGCAACTAACTGCTGTGTAGACATCAATGGTCTGGAGAGAGCTGGCTGGGATGTTAAGAGTTAAAAAGGCAAATGCAATTCTAGGATGTATTAACAGAAGCATACAGTCTAGATCACGTGAAGTCATTATTTCCCTCTACTCCTCTTTGGTCAGACCTCATCTGGAATATTGTGTCCAGTTTTGGGCACCACATTTTAAAAAAGACATCAACAAACTGGAGCAAGTTCAGAAAAGAGCGACCAGAATGGTGACCGGTCTGCAAACCCTGTCTTATGAGGAAAGGTTGCAGGATTTGGGAATGTTTAGTTTGCAAAAGAGAAGACTGAGAGGAGACTTAATAGCTGTCTACAAATATCTAAAGGGCTGTCACATTGTAGAAGGATCAACTTTATTCTCATTTGCACAAGGAAAGACTAGAAGCAATGGGATGAAACTGAATGGGAGGAGACACAGATTAGATATTAGAAAAAACTTTTTGACAGTTAGAGTGATCAATGAGTGGAACAGGCTGCCACGAGAAGTGGTGAGTTCTCCTTCAATGGAAGTCTTCAAACAGAGGCTGGACAGACATCTGACTGGGATGATTTAGCGAATCCTGCTTTGAGCAGGGGGTTGGACCAGATGGCCCAGGAGGTCCCTTCCAACTCTACGATTCTATGATTCTATGATTCTATGATTCTTAACCCTTCCCCTGGATTGTAACTACTGCGCACTGTGGTGTAGTAACCACTATGTCTGCTAGGGGGCGCTGTGTTGAGGTTCCAAAGAAGAGGATGAGTGGCAGAATCCTGAAGGATGGTTGTGTATGTCAAAGGGGGTGGCTTTGAGATGGAGACTTAGTTATGCGTATTGATCAGCAATGGTATTGCTGAGGTGTTATTTCAAGGTATAAGGGAGAAGTCTCTAGGTAACTTGGGAGTTGGGCGGGCCAGTTACCTACAAACCCACCCAGGGGTGTGTCTGAAAATGCCTGTATTAAAAAGCTATGTGAGTGTGTGAAGGACCTGTGATGAGGTCATAGTCATGTGACCCGGTGGGCGTGGCTATAGACCATATAATGTGGCCAGGGTAGGTCACATGTGAGGAATGCTGGGACCTGGTTGGTCCAGTGTGGAAGGTCCTGCAGAGATGGAACTTCCTGCCAGACAGCACGTGTGAAGTGGCTGGGAGAAATGGCGATCTGTGCCTGAGAGTTCCCTGGAGGGAACGAACGTGTGCGGAATGCTGCAGCCGCATGAGGAGCCCTGACGTGGGTGAGATAATTGTGAGGCTAAGTGAGCCTGCGTACTGGACATTGATAGTAAGAGTGAAGCATTATAATGGACGCTATGCTGGTAATGCTATTAAGTGAACTTTCTGTTGCTGCTGTGGTTTATGAGGCGTGAATAAACCGCAAGGACTGTATGATTTGATGGAAAATCCGTGCCGGAACTGGTTTTTGTTCGCTGCAAGCGAGAATCCCCTAAGTAAATGACAGCGCTACCTCACATTTGGTGGAGAAGCTATGGGCAATATTGTAGCCTTGTTGCTGGGAGCAACGGAAGAGGACTGCAAAGTCAGTTGCTAAGTGCAACGGTTTCCAAAAAGTGCATGTTGCAGTGCTGGCAACGCTGAGCCAGGAAGGCTGACTGTTGGGGAAGCCACTGCCCGGCTGAGGTTCTGGAACCGTGGGGCGGCCTAGTGAGTAAGGCACTGTACGGATCGGTGAGCCCAGTGCGGCCATTTCTCCAGGAGAAAGAGACTGATAGGACACCTCTGTGGTAGAGGGGTCCGAGAACCTCCGCGGCCAGCAGGTGACTGTCGTGAAAGAGAAAAAAAAAAAACGTATTTTACTGACAGGCTCAGTGAGCAAGAGACTGGTGATTGCTTTAGGGTGCATCTGAGGAGAAGAGGTATCCGAGGACCTGTGTGGCCGACACAGGCAACGGACTGGTGTTCGTGGTGTACTGACCTGGGTCAGTGGTAAAGACTGTGTTCCTGGAGGGATCAGTGAGCAAGGTCCTGGAGGGTCAGTGTTGGGAAGAGCCCTGGAGCACGTGGTATGACCTTGGACCTGGTGAGGCGTAAGTGTTGGGCAGTCTCAGGTCGAGACGGATGTCCTGAATAGCATCCGCTAAGCCCCTGGACTTGGTGAGGCCGGTGTGTTGGGAAACCCTGGAAAGAGGGTCGGCACTGAATAGCACCCGGTGCGCCCTGTGTGTTGGACGGTCTCAGGCGGAGATGGTACGTCCTGAATAGCACACAGACAGGACAAGTGAGCTTTGTGTTGGTGTGGCCGGCGTGTTGGGAAACCCCGGGAGGAGGGTCGCTCCCTGAATAGCACCCGGTGCGCCCTGTGTGTTGGAGGTCTCAGGCGGAGACGGTACGTCCTGAATAGCACACAGAAAGGACACGTGAGTTTTTTTTAGTTTTTTTTTGCGTGGTGTTTTTCTTTTCTTCTTTTCTCAACTCAGCCTGCGGTGGCTCAGTGGGAGTCAAGAAGGTGACAAGCGGCTTCCGGTAACTCGGCGGGGTTACGAAGGTGACAAGCGGCTTCCGGTGGATCGGCGGGTCCACGAAGATGGCGCAGCAGGTGCTGCAGTGACTCCAGCCGCTGTGTGTGTGAACAGCAGCCGGTGGTGTCGGTGATCGGTGACAGCAGGAGCTGTAGTGGTGCCAACAAGGACTTGTGTGGTATCGTTAAGACATAAACTGTGTTGTGTGAACTGTGGTCTGAGAAGACCGGTTTAACGGACATGGGGAGGTCCCAAAAGGGGGTGGAATCCCAGAAGGGGGCGGTGACCCAAAGCGGGGTGGTAACCCAAAAAGGGGTGGAGTCCCGGGAGAGGGCAGCAACCCAAAGTGGGGTGGTGGTCCAGAAAGGGGCCAAGTCTGAAGGAATGACAGCACTGGGTGACTCAGTGAGTATGTCTGGAGTACCGCAGTGTATGTGTATGTCATTTCCAGAATGTGGGATATTCTTTTCGAATGTTGACGAGCTGCAAGTGTGTACCGTGATGCTACACCAGGAAGGGATATCGGGACGGTTGGACTCAGAGTCAGGTGACTCTGGTAGGAACTCCTCTCACTCTGTCTGACCGAGAAAATGCTCCAGGTTCGCTGTGCACATGGGGTCACAGTGAACTATGCAGTAGACAGAGTAATATTTGAGGAGTACGGAGGCCGTGAGTACCAAGGTGGCAGTATACCACCAGACTTAGTTTTTGCCTTGGAGTGGGGCCGGGATTTGGTCAGGTTTGATGACCTATGCCAGGAAGATAGAGACGTGTCTACTGTAGGGCTAGCAGCCACTGAGACGCTGACGCCTCCTAACATGGACAGGCCAGACATAGGGGCGACCGGAGAAAGAATGACGTCGGACGAACTTACAGTCCGGACGTCACCTGAAGGGTACAACGGTGTGAGTGAGAAGGGTGTGAGAAACAAAAAGAGCGGAGCTGACACACGGACAGAGAGTGTCCCGGGCGTTCACCATACGGTGTGGTGTGACTGTGACGTGTTGTTGCCAGTAGCCTCCACGAGGACAGAGTCTAGTGCTGTGCTGACTGAAACTTGTGACAGGACTGATGGTAACCTGGTCGAGAAGATAACGGGAGTAGAGACACAGTGAGAGGGTAACTGGGGGGTTCACTCGGCTGACGGGACTAACCCAGGGGTACCCTTAGACGATATGATTAAAGAAGTAATGGTGCAACACATACTGGCCAAAAGATAACTAGAGCAGGAGATACAGTTAATAAAAGAGACAGTGAAGGAACAGCTCGAACGAGAAAGTGTGATGAGACAAACGGCTGAGCACAGAGTGGATGAGCTTGAGAAAGAAGTCGTTAAGCTCAGAGGTCACCTGTCAACGTGGCACAGCGTAAACAACACCTTAAGAGAGGATGTGGTAGGGCTTGAGAAAAAAGTCTTGGAGCTCAGTGGTCACCTGTCAATTTGGCAAAATGTGAACAAGACCCTTAGGGAAGAAATGGAAGAACTCAGAGGAGTAGTTAAAAGTCTTCTGCGGGAGAAAATGGACGAAGACTTACCGCGGGTGAGCGTAAGTGATAACAGGACAGAATGGCCAGTAGCCCTTGTGGCAAAGGGTCATGAAGTGATCAAATCGTGTGAGGTTGAGGAGTTAAGAGCGGAAGAAGACAGTCACCCAGTCGGGTCAACGGCAGTGAGGGAAATGTCCGTGGTAAAGCTAGAGCCTGCGGTCCAGGAAGAGAGCAAGACCACAACCTTCCAGTTGGTGATTGACGTACCAGAAGACATGCAAGAAGCCTGTGCGGAGGAAGGTGTGCATGAGGCTTTCAAAGAAGCGGTCAAAGCGTGTAAGGTGCGTTGGGCACCTGAGACTTGGCAGTTGGTGGTAGTATCGGATAGAGAAGATACATCAAACCGAGTAGCTGTCCTGAAAGAGATGCATCTACAGTGTCTCCACACCAAACAGCGGGTCAGGCAGAGTAATGTGAAGGCTGCTCGACGCCTAGAATTAGCAAGGGAGGCTATGGATCAGCTGGGTTTGCGGAAAGATGTGGTGCCGGTACCCAAAGCTCTGATTGGGAGAATCATTGGAAGATCCGGGAAGGTAATGCAAGACCTTGTGAATATCTCCGGTGTGGTGAGAGTGAGGATCCCTCCTGATGATGAAGACCAAGTATCCAGTGAAGTGGGTAGGATTCCCATCCTAGTGGTTGGCTCCGGGGAGAGCCTGAGAGACTTTCGGATGTTATTGGAGTATCGAGTGAGGTACCTGCAAGAGATTGAGCAGTTGAAGCAGGACCGCCGGCGAATTAATAAAGAAGTACGGAACACCAGATGGCGGCCGCCTGCAACCCAACAAGATGTAAGGACCCGAAGAACGCCACCAAGAGGTGACAGGGCCGATGGCCGAAGAATGTCAGCAAGTGGTAGCTCGACTGGCAGGATGACGTGGAGAGACCATAGTTCCTGTGAGACCCGTAATGAATCAGACTCAGGCCAAACAGTAGGCCTGATTAGGACTGATGACCATACCAACCGGGGGGGAGCTGGTCAGGGAACAGAACAAACAGAGAGAGGAAGGTAGTGACTGGACCGTGTCTGATGACGCACTGTAACTGGAGGGTTAAAGAGCAGGACCGATATTCTGACCGCTGGGAGCGGGGGAGGCCTAATGTAGAGAGGAGGCTGTATGACAGGTGGAAAAGGTTCTCTCGACCTGTAAGGCAAGGTGTGATGAGTGCCCGGTCTCGAGAGCCTGATGTAATGTTGCGTTTTCAACCCCACAAGATTGAACAGAGGGGCGAGGTATGTGGTGTAGTAACCACTATGTCCGCTAGGGGGCGCTGTGTTGAGTTTCCAAGGGAGAGGATGAGTGGCACAATCCTAAAGGATGGTTGTGTATCTCAAAGGGGGTGACTTTGAGATGGAGACTTAGTTATGTGTATTGATTAGCAATGGTATTGCTGAGGTGTTATTTCAAGGTATAAGGGAGAAGTCTCTAGGTAACTTGGGAGTTGGGCGGGCCAGTTACCTACAAACCCACCCAGGGGTGTGTCTGAAAACGCCTGTATTAAAAAGCTATGTGAGTGACCTGTGGTGAGGTCATAGTCACGAGACCTGGTGGGCGTGGCTATAGACCATATAATGTGACCAGGGTAGGTCACATGTGAGGAATGCTGGGAACTGGTTGGTCCAGTGTGGAAGGTCCTGCAGAGATGGATCTTCCTCCCAGACAGCACGTGTGAAGTGGCTGGGAGCATTGGTGATGTGTGCCTGAGAGTTCCCTGGAGGGAACGAACATGTGCGGAATGCTGCAGCCGCATGAGGAGCCCTGACGTGGGTGAGATAATTGTGAGGCTAAGTGAGCCTGCGTACTGGACATTGATAGTAAGAGTGAAGCATTATAATGGACGCTAAGCTGTTAATGCTATTAAGTGAACTTTCTGTTGCTGCTGTGGTTTATGAGACGTGAATAAACCACAAGGACTGTATGATTTGATGGAAAATCCGTGCCGGAACTGGTTTTTGTTCGCTGCAAGCGAGAATCCCCTAAGTAAATGACAGCGCTACCTCACAGCACTCTTGGTCACGACTGAATGAAAGCTCTTACAGCAGAAGAATGACGGCAGAGAGAAAAAGCAAGTCAACTGTAAACTTGCTTAGTTTCATGCTAAGTAAAATCAAAAACATTTTATTCCGCTCTGCAGCCACTATTACATCGTGGGACAGGTCCTCTTTAAGACATAGTATCATAGTATGTTTCCTTTCCCTATAAATGGTGTTATCAATCCACCTATAGCAACAACAAAAAAAAAATCAACTTTTACTTTGAATCAGTGTTTCGTCCTACATTGTTGGCTTGTGAATGATATGATGCCGTATGTGCTCTGCTCCTATTCATGGCAGATTGGAGCATAATTAACAATCACAGGGAATATAAGTTTATTTAATAAGATTATAATTAGACATACCGCTATATTCTTAGCCAGCACGCACCTTGTGCGCATCGTATTTGTAAAAATGGACCATGCGATGGTGATTATGGTGATGTCTCCATAATCCGCAGGTATCATTCAACCAAAATGGTGTGTGGTCTCCAAAGAAACCGAGCTCCCAAAAACCCAACATCTGCTAATAGCAGGTCGGGAAGATAATGAATTAATCATAACATGCATGTAACACAGAGATGTATTTCTGAATGCTCTGGTAGAAGACTTGGTGTTGGAGAATGGCGGTCACGCTTTATATACAACTTTTATAAAGCTAAACATTTTCTTTTTTATAATTTAAGTAATAAACACCAATGGAGATTTTTTCATTGTTCATTTGCTATAGAAAAGCAAAATTAGGCATTTTTCCCAAATGGTTTTCATTAAAATTTTTCTATGACTTTAATACTGAAGAGCAGGGGTGGGGAACCTTTTTTCTGCCAAGGGCCACTTGGAATTTTATAATAGCGTTCGGGGGCCGTATAAAATTATTAATAATGATGAGCGAGTATACTCGTTGCTCGGGTGTCCTCAGAGTATTTTGGATGTGCTCGGAGATTTAGTTTGTCGCCTCAGATGCATGATTTATGGCTGCTGGACAGCCTGAATGCATGTGGGGATTCCTTAACAAACAGGCATTCCTCACATGTATTCAGGTTGTCCAGCAGCCATAAATCATGCAGCTGAGGTGACAAACTAAATCTCCGAGCACATCCAAAATACTCTGAGGACACCCGAGCATGCTCAGGAAAGACCGAGCAATGGGCCTGAGGTACCGTGATTACCCTGCTCACTGCACCCGTCTCCCCAGTGCACCCTTTTCCCCAGTGAAGACATCTCCCTAGTGCAGCCATCTCCTCAGTGCACCCATCCCAGTGCACCTGTCTCCCCAGTGCAGCCATCCCCCCCGCGCTCATTCTATACCCCCCCAAGCACCCATTGCCACCCCCCGGCAGTCATTCTCCATCCAACCCATTCGCTTTCCACATCAGTACTTTTCAAAACTGATCCAAATCCATCAGATCCCCTGATCCTCCTTCCTCCCTTCTCCCAGCGTTAGGCTTGGTTCAAATGGCCGTACTAAAACTGGGGTCAGTCACGTTTGTAAATTGTGTGCTGATCTGCGATATTGGTTAATTTGGAAAATTGGCCATTTGCACTGACACACTGGTTATAATGGGTCCATGTTCTCTTCTGATGTTTTTACATGTTTTTTTTTTAATCCATGTTCTCTTCTGTGTGTGGTCCTTGACACACAAACGCATAATACGCTCTTCTCAACAAGCCCTTAGGCCACATTCATACATCTGTGATATATGGTACGTGCTCAGATTGCAGTACCCAGTCTGACTGTCAGGTCTCCTTGCCCCAACCAACTACCCCATATTTACCTAATAAAGCAGTTATTTCAGATCAGGAGACCCCCAATCAGATCAAGTAATGTGATCTGTAAACAAATGTATATCTCCAATGTGGGAACACAGCCTAAAGGTAAGAGAAGGGAGGTGGAAGAAAGGATTGCCGTCGGGAGGTTTGACAGATTTGTATCAGTTTTGAAAAGCACACAATTGCTATATGAGCATAGCCTATATCTCACAGGGGATTGAACACCTATCTCCAAAATGTGGAGTGGGGAGAAAGTATCTAGAGTCTCTGGGAGGGCAGAGAAAAAAAAAATCTGTAGAAAGAGAGGGAAAGTACATGAAGAGGAAATAAGTGCAGGGTAGATGAGGTGCTGTTATATGAGCTATTGAATTCAGCAGCACCCTGGTTATACACAGACCATTAGTGGGATGGACACTATGACAAGAGAGAAATCTGATGCTTGGATCTGGCTGCAAACTGCATATCATCGGACTAAAAATAAATGAAGGAAAGAAGATTGCAGACTGAAACTTTTTGTAAACTAATTTTTTCCATGTTAATGTTATCCACAATTAAGATTAGGTAAAAAAATCATTATATTGATGAAGTATCCCAATCATCGTCCAGTAAACACTTACAAAATCAGTGACAATCTGTTCATTTTTCCTTAATAGTATCTTTTTAACATAGCTTAAATTATTAATTGCTGGCTTCATATTTTCTTACCACTAACAGAAGACTGGAGGAAATACGAGCTATCTCGAAAGGGTTTAAAATAAAGAAAAATGTGTACAATTATTGTTACAGCTCTTGGTAAAATTCAATATATCAATTGGCGCTCCTTTACACAAATGTATCTTCTCATTTTAAAGAGCCTCTAAACATTTGCTCATCTCTCTACCCTCATAGACTATAATGGTGATGGGTTCAGGCAAGCGCTGTCCAATTCTATTGAATTCTGTTAGAACGGTGGCCAGAGAGAACCATCATGTACAGTCCCCAAAAAAACATTCTCCCAATAAGTGAAGATACCCACGGTGGAACCGACAACTATCACATACAGTGATAGCAGAGATCTACACGGAATATACCAGAAATAAGTTTGTTATTCTGCTTGAAAATATTTTTTATTTACGGTATTTTTCCTATTTCAGGTTCTCTGGAGAAGTATATAACCATTCTAGAAGGAAAGTTCAAAACCAACATTCTCAAGATGGTCTACGCCGGCATTCACAATAAGTTAGAGGATGATGAGGATCTGCAAGATTTCTTTCGTTTTAAATGCTGGATATGAAATAATGAACACTTTTGTATACATATATATTTTTTTTAATTAATCAGTGCGGAACAGAAATTTGTTGTTGTTTATCTGGCTTCATTGTCTGTTACAATGTGAATTCCATGCAATGCTAAATATAGAGTTCTTTGTTCTGTGAAAACGACTGGTTGGAAGTTATTTTTTAGAACACTATAACCTGCTAATATTGAACCAGATCCCTAAAATGGCACTAATTTCCAGACTTTGCATCTGCAGATCTATGGCAAGAGTCCATACTACACACATATCCATCAGCAAGAAAAGTTGTGGGTAGTTCTGAAAAGCTATTTGAGCATTTATAACCATTTTTTTTTGTAATGCACCTTAATTATCAAATAGAAAACTTTTCACCTAGCCTCTAATATAGCCCCTTCCCCCCCCAAAAAATAAAAAAAATATACCATTTTGTGTATACAGCACCTATGCCGATCTACAGTATATGCAGGGATTTCCCGTTTGTTAGGCAATCTCTGCATGTGTTGTGGCTGTCGAACAGCCGCGAGACATGGAACCGCGGGGACTCTATCAGAGTTCTCGAAATATAGGTTACTCTATTAGCACAAAAGCATGCTCGGTAACACTTATATTATTCAATAGGGCTGTTTAGGTGAAAACACGGATATTGCTTACCAGTAATGTGTTTTTTCGTAACCCATGACAGCACCACGAGAGAGGAGACCTTCCCTCCAAGGACAAGAAACCTTCAAGATAGAAAAGGCGGCTCCTCTCTCCGCACAGGTTGGTTTTCAGAGCACGAGAGGAAACTCCCAGGTTAGTGTACACACAAAAATCATACATACATCTACATTCCTATCTATTCTTGACCACCAACACCCAAAGGAGTGTATTAACAAAACGAACATTCACCGAAAAGTGATAAAATAGGGAGGGAATATACAGGTGCCGTCATGGGTTACGAAAAAAACACATTACCGGTAAGTAATATCTGTGTTTTTCAGTCACCCAACAGCACCACGAGAGAATTTCAGAGACTTATATTCTTAGGGAGGGACCACAACCTGCAGAACCCTTCTCCCGAATGTGAGGTCAGAGGAGGCAGACAGATCCAGCCTATAGTGTTTAAAGAAGGTGGATGGAGAGGACCATGTGGCCGCCTTACAAATCTGGTCGATGGAGGCATCCGCTCTTTCTGCCCAAGACGTCGCCACGACTCTTGTTGAATGTGCCTTTGGACCTTCAGGAATGGCCCCACCTGCACTGACATAAGATAGCTTGATAGCCTCTCTAACCCATCTCGCTATAGTTTGTTTAGACACTTTAAGGCCCTTCCTAGACCCCTCAAAGGATACAAACGGCCCTCTGTTTTCTCCAGGGTTCTGTCACCTCTAAATACCACAGTAAACACCTCCAAACATCTAGGGCAGGGGTCCTCGAACTACGGCCCGCGGGCCACATGTGGGCCCCTGAGGACATTTATCTGGCCCCTGCCGACGTTAAACTTTGCTACAGTTCAATGCAGGCGGGCCCTGTAATCACGGGTGGAACGACGAGGTGTAAGCAGCACAGACCATGTGATTGTCATCACGCTGACTGCGCAGCATTATGACGTCATGCCGCCTGTGCCAGAAGAAGACTGAGTCGAGTGGGCGCCTTTGCAGAGCAGCGGGGGGGGGGGCATAGGTGAGTACTGGTGGGTTTTTTTGTTTTTTTTAAACCCCTGGTCCAGTCCAGCTTGCCAATTGGGGACATTTACCTGCCTATTGGGGTCATTTACCTGCCTATTGGGGTCATTTGCCTGCCTATTGAGGACTATGCTGCCTATTGGGGACACTTACCTGCCTATTGAGGACTATGCTGCCTATTGGGGACTATGCTGCCTATTGGGGACTATGCCAAAGCCTGCACGCCGGGCAAAAAACAAGCATCCTTATGCATGGAGAGGTCTGGAGCTTTAGAATTGTATGTTCTTCAGTGAAACTTTTAATCACCTGGAATCATTTCTTAGCAATTTTATATAACAAAAAAAAAAATATATATATTTCTGTGTCCAAGTGCTGAATAAAGCAGCTCCCTGAGTGTCACTCATGACAGGAGAGACCCCGGCACACATCAGTTGCCTGTAAGCGCAATCTTATGAGCTGCAGTAACAATGAAAATAGGGATTTATATGGCACAAAAACAAGACCTGGGGCACAATGCGGAGACCGTGCTTCTTAGAAGTCTGGAGAGCGCAGAAGTGTTTACACATCTACTTACGTCCCCGTTGGCTTTAGTAAAACCAAGAAAGTTTTTTTGTGAACTCTCCCCGGGGAATTGTATCATCCCACAGCTCCATAGTCAACAAAATTAAAACATGTTATTACAATCTATGGGGAATTCATCCTGAGCCGCGATCAGCGCAACGCACAAAAGTGCAGAGGATCAGACCCCAAACAGATCATTTTAACGATTTCACAGGTACCTTACCAATAACTCATGAAAGCAAAATATTAAAAATAGGAAATGATATAAAATGAAAAAAACACCCACAAAAAAACAAACCATACTCACCTGTTCAATTCCTCCCGCTTCAGCACCAAAGCGCCGGTGGTTCCCTTATAGTTTGTTTGCTGCAGCGATAACGTGCTGTACATTTACATGACAACTGCAGCCAATCACTGGCCTCAGTGTTCTGCTGAGGGTCTGTGATTGGCTGCAGTGGTGACATGGATGCAAGGCACGTGATCACTGCAAAGTAAAGAGACTGACAGGGACAACTGCTGGAACAACAGGGAATTTATCAAGTTAAATGGAATTCATCAGTAAGATCGACCCCCTAAACCGCACATCTGGCCATCACTGCTTTTATATCTCCTCTTGCTGCATTCCAGAAAAAGTGGCATTTAAATTCACATGTAAATGAAGCATTAAGGGCTCTGGCATGACAGCACTTCTGATCTGCCTCCTAGGTTGTTTCCCGGCCAGCACCAGGTATAGGGGGGATGGAGGAGGAGAAGGGCATTGATCTTACTGAGACTTCCACATACCATATATCCCGCTATCAGAAATTAAACTAAATCTTGGATAACCCCCTAAACCGAATGGTTCTGTGTAGGAAAATGAGAGATGTGGGAGTTCAGTATCAAACAAAACCCAGCTCCGAGCTGTAACAAAGTTGATAAAGGTTAAAATAAAAAAGTCCATCAAGTCCAACCAGTAATCATTCTCTTTTGATAATGAGGAGGATGAAAACCCCAGGAGGCATGAGCTCTTCGCCTGATATTAGGGGGGAATCAATCCCTACTCCACTTATTGAGGCTAACTCTCCGGCTCTCCATAAATCTAGTCCCCATAACCTGCAATATATTTCTCATAGAAAGACATTGATGCCATCCTTTTACTTTTGTAGTGAATCAATCATTACAATGTTCTGTGGCAGAGAGTTTTAGGGTATGTGCACACATAGTTTTTTGTCTCTGCGGATTTTGTAGAGAAAACCACAGGAAATCCGCAGGACAAAGTGCTGCGGTTTTTCTGCGGTTTATCTGCGTTTTTTCTGCGGTTTTGCCCTGCGGTTTTACACCTCATAATGGATAAGGTGTAAAACTGCAGCGTTTCTGCACCAAACAATTGACATGCTGCGTTTTGAAAACCGCAGCAAAACCACGCGGGAAAAAAACGCAGCATGTGCACAGCTTTTTTTTATTTCCATAGGAAATAAAGGTACTGTACAATGCAGCAGAATCTGCTGCGTTTCTGCAGAGCCAAAAACGCTGCGGAAACGCAGCAGAAACCGCAAAGTGTGCACATACCCTTATAGTCTCACTGCTGTTACAGTAAAGAAGCCATAGTCTCACTTCTCATACAGTAAAGAAGCCATAGTCTCACTGCTGGTACAGTAAAGAAGCCATAGTCTCACTTCTCATACAGTAAAGAAGCCATAGTTTCACTGCTCGTACAGTAAAGAAGCCATAATCTCACTGCTCATACAGTAAAGAAGCCATAGTCTCACTTCTCATACAGTAAAGAAGCCATAGTCTCACTGCTGGTACAGTAAAGAAGCCATGGTCTCATTGCTTATACAGTAAAGAAGCCAGAGTCTCACTGCTGGTACAGTAAAGAAGCCATAGTCTCACTGCTGGTACAGTAAAGAAGCCATGGTCTCATTGCTTATACAGTAAAGAAGCCAGAGTCTCACTGCTCATACAGTAAAGAAGCCAGAGTCTCACTTCTCATACAGTAAAGAAGCCATAGTCTCACTGCTGGTACAGTAAAGAAGCCATGGTCTCATTGCTTATACAGTAAAGAAGCCAGAGTCTCACTGCTGGTACAGTAAAGAAGCCATATTCTCACTTCTCATACAGTAAAGAAGCCATAGTCTCACTGCTCATACAGTAAAGAAGCCATAGTCTCACTGCTCGTACAGTAAAGCCATATTCTCACTGCTGGTACAGTAAAGAAGCCATATTCTCACTGCTGGTACAGTAAAGAAGCCATAGTCTCACTGCTGGTACAGTAAAGAAGCCATGGTCTCACTGCTCATACAGTAAAGAAGCCATGGTCTCACTGCTCGTACAGTAAAGCCATATTCTCACTGCTGGTACAGTAAAGAAGCCATAGTCTCACTGCTGGTACAGTAAAGAAGCCAGAGTCTCACTGCTGGTACAGTAAAGAAGCCAGAGTCTCACTGCTCTTACAGTAAAGAAGCCAGAGTCTCACTGTTACAGTAAAGAAGCCAGTGTCACTGAGCTTACAGTAATGAATCCATAGTCTCAAGTCTCACTGCTCTTACAGTAAAGAATCAATAGTCTCAAGTCTCAGTGCTCTTACAGTAAAGAATCACCAATTAAACCTTCTTTCCTCTAGATGTACAGGATAGCCTCATCACCTTTGCAGGCCAAGGTGTAAAAAGATCATTATACAGATCTCTGTAGTGTAATAAGATCGCCCATAAGCCTTTGCTTTTACAAAGTGACTGACCCCCGTTCTGATAACTCGTATTATTGCAGTTTGCCCATTTCCTTAATAGCTTTGGTTGCTCTTCTCTGCACCTGCTCTAGTTACTAATAATTGTAGTTATATGGCACCAACCTATTCTGCAGCACTTTACAGTTATGTTCTTCTTATCCACTGGAGCCCAATAGTGTACGCAGTATTCTGTGTCCACACTAGTGACTTGTATAGAAGAAAACCATGTTCCCGTCATGAGCGGCTGCGCCTCTTTTATTGCATGCTATGATTCTTTTGTCTTGGCAGCAGCTGCCTGACACTGATCACTAGAGAGGCGTGAACCAATTCGCAGGATCCCGGTGGCCATGTACTTCTTCCATGGTTGCCGGACAATCTACGTAGTGGTATCCACCCATCCTCTTATGTAGTCAACTTGCCGTAAAATCATTATTGTGGCGTGGCGCACACAGACAACGTTGTGCCAGAACGGCTAATCAAAGGAGGAACCGGGGATGATGGTTGGAAGGACTATCGGCCGCCAGGCACGGAGTACTGACATTGCTGTTGGACAAGGGTCTTGCAAATCTTTTCGCTCAACTCTAGAGTGGACACATCCCGTCCTGTAGATTTGTGAGACGCCACCACAATGGCTTCCAGTTGTGGGGACGGGGATGACAGGGGTCTAGACTGGGAAATGCTGTCTTCTCGAGATTTTCCTTGATAAAATACAAGCTTGAGTACAGCGCTGTGCAGGGATGTCTGCTCCAATGCATACAATGTAATGCTGGGGAGAAAATGGCTGCTGTTGCTTAGCAACAGAGGTAAGAAGCAGTACACGCTGGTGGAGGCCTAACCCAGAACTGTGGGCGCTGTATTCTCTCCTCCGCATTCCCTGTAGTGACTCAGGAGCAGATTAAGCCGTGTCTACAAGTATTACGGTATACACAAATGGCCGACTGCTTCCTCTGCTCTTGCAGGATGACAGTCACTTGGATTTCAACAAGCCCCATTCATGTTCCTCTATGTGATGAGGAAGGGGTAGTCCTATCTTAGGAAGCAAAAGTGTATTACTAGTCTATACCAACAGCTAACGATTGCTAGAACCCTACAAAGGGGATAGAGTCACCCCTGTGACGGGGACGCCGTGCAGAGAAAAAGCCGTGACGTGGACACTGTGCAGGAACAGCACTGTGGCGCAGTCCCAGGATCAGAGGAGGTTCCAAAGGTTAAACTCCAGCGATCACTAAGTGATGGCATATCCTCACGATACGCCATCACTACATAACTCCTCTTTAAGCTGAACATATGCCGTGGGTTTCATCTAATGTGCATGAGGGCCTCCATTTATCTAAACGGTCAAAAATAAGAAACTCTGTCTTCATTGCTACTAGCAACGAATCAGACCTCAGCTTTCATTTTGTAAACTGCTCTGGTAAAACGAAAGCTGTGCTGTGATTGGTTGCTATGGATAACAAAAAAACCCGCTTTTCTTTTAGAGACAGCTTTGATAACTAAGGCTATTCCTGTCGACTCCACAGAAAGCTGGGTTGTAGACATTACACTTTTAGCAGAATGCTGGATTGCAAAACTTTAGCCCCCCAAAAATTATATTTAGGAATATTATTCATCTTGGTTCCCAGAGATGACTGAGGTCCAGTACAGGAACGTTATAGGGGGCGTCATCCAGCTTTCCCATATTACTGTAAAGCGAAAGCAATGTGAGGTGCACTTTGCTAAATTATCAGTGTGTGTATATATTATATATACTGCTCAAAAAAGTAAAGGGCACACAAACTATGTTTAAGTGTTCCCTTTATTTTTTTTGAACAGTGTATATATATATATATATATATATATATATATATATTGATTAGATTGCATGCCTCCCAGATACAGATCTGGTACAGATGTGATTTGCAAATGCTGAATCACAAATAAACACGAACATTTTAATAGTGATGGTGTTTCCACCCAGCTTTTCCAAATAGCTGAATGTCAAAGCTAGTCATCCAGTGATGCATCAAGCACTTTTATAGGAGTGGTCAGAATAAATGGTATGGGGGGGGGTGATATGTAAAATGAGCAATACTACTGATCACCCAGCTTTACCAGATTTCTGCATAGATCTAACATGTCCAGCGATAAATTGGATCTTGTTTATCTGCACCAGGAGATTAGGTGGGGGGAGGCAAAAATAATGAGTAATAGCCATAACAAAGAGCAATACTGCTAATCACCCAGCTTTTCCAGGTGGGCATTAAACTTCATACTTGCACACTTCATTGAGGATTATTTATGATGTTTGCTTACATGAATGCTGCCTGAGAAGTGAATGTACCCAGTGCACAGTTACAAAGTTGCACAAGAGTCTGCCCCACCTGTCACCAGGGAACAGCAGTACTCCCCAATCCTTAGTACTTGCTGGGATGTGTGAGAGGTGAGGGAAGCAAAAGAGTATACAGACAGGACAGCACGGGATCACAGCGGATTCTGTGAGGTAAAACATTTCACTGCTGGTTTTTAAATGTTAAAGAATCGGTCTGTGGCTGTGCGTATTTATTTTCCTTCTGTAGGGCCATCATATTCCGCAGCGCTTTACAGACATCATCATCACTGTCCCCATTGGGGCTCACAATCTAAGTTCCCTATCAGGATGTCTTTTGAGTGTGGGAGGAAACCGGAGAACCCGGAGAAAACATTGGCTTATCAGAGAAATCCTGTTAAAAATCAGCATATATTAGTTCCAATTTTAAAATAATCAAAATAGAAAACGAAAAAAAAAAGAAAATATCAATTGTGATAATAGGGTATAGAGTACATATGGAAGGAGATCTCTTGCCCTGATTTATACTCCTTCCTTGGAGGTTGGCACCCAAGTTTGGACGCAGTGTGGCACCCCTGCTCACCGACCGCTGTCCCTACTTCTATTACACTCTGGTCTAGGGTGACTTATTACCATAAAAAAAACAATCAACCAAAGCATCACTATCCTTAAGAGAAGCAGATAAAAATCAGGTTACTCAAAAGGCAGGAGATTAAAACCCAGGGAAAACCCACACAAACATGGGAAGAATGTTGTCCTTGGTGGAATTTGTACCCAGGGCATCAGCTCTGCAAAGCAACTGCTCTAACCACATGTAGAATAACAATTTTCATGTATTAAAAAAAGTGACTTTTGCCAATTTCATGCCAGTTTTAACCCATTCACAACGTGCACCATACATGTACTGCGCATGTCATGTCTCTCCCTTTGATGTGGGCTCCAGCGCTGAGCCCACATTTTAAATGGCACATGTCAGCTATCTTGAACAGCTGACATGTGCCCATAACAGCCGCCGGTGGAATCACGATCCACCTGCGGCTGTTAACCTGTTAAATGCTGCTGTCAGTCTCTGACTGTGGCATTTAATGAGATCACACCAGAAGCGCATCACTAATCCCACCCATCAGCGCCCATGTCACATGGGTTGGCATGACAACTCGGGATCTGCAACAGACCCCTGTGGTTGTCATTGCTGGATTGGTATGTCGCCCAGCGGTCGGCACTCATAGCAAGTGAGCATTTCTGTTACACAGGCGATCTGACCATCGCCTGTGGGTAGCAGAGATCAGAAGATCACAGCTTCTAGTCTCCCATGGAGACTGTTGAAGCAAGTGTAAAGTAAAAAAAAATGTTTTTAAAAATATTAAAAACATTTAAAAAATATAAAAGTTCAAATTACCGCCCCATTCAAAAAAAAAAAAAAATACACATATTTGGTATTGCAGAGTTCAGAATCACCCAATCTACCAATATATAAAAAGAATGAATCAAATCGGTAAACATTGTAGCAAAAAAAAGTCAAAACGCCAGAATTACTTATTTTTGGTCGCCGCAACATTGCATTAAAATGCAATAACGGGCGATCAAAATAGTATCAATAAAAACGTCTGCTCGTCACACACAAAAATAAGCCCTCACCCAACCTGAGATCACGAAAAATGGAGACTCCACGGGTATCGGAAAATGACGCAATTTGTTTGTTTTTTAAACTTTGGATTTTTTTCACACCTTAAATAAAAAAGAACCTACACATGCTTGATGTCTGCGAACTCGTAATGACCTGGAGAATCATAATGGCAGGTCAGTTTTATTATTACTATTTAGTGAACATGGTTAAGAAAAAAAAAAAGTTGTGGGATTGCACTTTTTTTTGCAATTTCACTGCACTTGGAATTTTTTTCCTGTTTTCCAGTACACAATATGGTAAAACCAATGATGTCGTTCAAAAGTACAACTCATCCCGCAACAGACAAGCACTCACAGGGCCATATTGACTGAAAAATAAAAAAGTTATGGTTCTGGGGAGCAGGGGAGCAAAAACAAAAATGGGCTGTGGCGTGAACGGGTTAAGCAGTTCTGCCAAAAGGGTCAGAGCTGAGGAGAATCCTTGACGTGTAAAATTCATGAAAAGTACCAGTGTTTCTTACGCTAGAAATGTTACTCCAGTCCATGACTGGAGAGGCACAAGGAGACCCCACCACTGAGAAGATTCACCAAATTCATTAAGTGGCCAGTGCCTCCAAATGTTGGCGCAAATGACTCCAAAACACTGGCCAGCACAGGCTGTTGAGGTCACAGGCAGCCAACATTATATGTGATGTCACAGGCCGGTGAGGTTATAAGGGTCGGCCAGGACCGTAGTCGTAGCCGAGGACACCTGAGCTTTAGTGTCTTGGCCTCCCCTCAAAGAAAAATAATATCCAGTAGTCAGCATACCTGTGTCTCCAGGTCCGGCTCCTTCAGGATCTTCCCTATATCGCAGGGGAACCTCTCCAGGTGGATTACATTAACTAATACACAGTCCATTTCAACTTTAACAAGAACATCTTTACTGGTTTCTTTACACAGCACATCCAAAATCTTCACAGCTTTTACAACAGGCTTTGCAAAACAATATTCCTTTTCTTTCCCTGCGCTACTCTCGTGGTCACAAGGAGCGGGCCCGGGCCCCGGTCAGATCGTTCCTGACGATTCCTCAGCATCCTTTCTACACAGCTCTGCTACGAATATGCATCCCTTTGTCTGTTACACAAGATCATTATTTCCCAGAGTCAGTAGCCACTGGGAGAGCAACCTGCCCTTCTGTGATGTTCCCTGCACTTGTACCATGTGCTTTCTCTCCTGACTCACTGCATCTGTAGGTTCGTGAAACATCATCAAAGGACTAAAGATAGCTTACATCCCCATAGAATTAAACACAAATGCATGGTACAGCATGTAGCCGTTTCGCCCTGGCCTTGAGGGTATCTGCCCATACAATGAGTTGCCACACACTAAAAAAACTATTGGCTCCCCAACTGTATCTGCCCGATGCTGTGATGTCCTGTTGTGTTAGATGGCTGGGCTTTACTCCTTCAACGTTGTGTGGCTGCTGTCGTGTCTGGGGCCTATAGCACTTGTGCACGATTCTGGTGTCCCTCGCCCTCTGGCTTAACCTAATACTTACACTGGCTTATTACACAGCAGCAGCTCCTATGTTTAACCATTTCTTATACTAATTCCTAAGTTACAACTGTACCCACTAGAATACCCCCCCATCTAGTGGCCAAAAGTGAGCACTACACTCTCCCAATAATTTACATGAATGCAAAATACAGTATAAAGGAACATAATATATTTACATTTTACAGGAAATCGTAATACACGTAATCGTGTAGCAGTACCATTACTTATAGGTGGTAATATATTTACTCATGTAGCAATACAATATATCAACAAACATCTGTCAACTTTATATTACACTAAAACATGCAGTACCGGGACCACCTGAGAGGAAAAGGGAAGCAGTAAGATTCTTCAATCCCCTCACAAGGTCACAGGCAGCCAGCATTGTATGTGATGTCACAGGCCGGTGAGGTCACCGGCAGCCAGCACTAGATAAAGTGAGGTCACTCTAATCTTCTAGAGCTGCAGTCCGGCTCATTCTCATACTACAGCTTCTCTCCTACTCTCAGTGTCTACATACAGCAGCAGGACCCCCAAGATCTCTTCTGGTTCCTAAAAAGTACGAAGCCAGGGTGCTTCTTATTCCTACCCGGCCTCCTCCTCCTGAAGGATTCTCAGTTTACTTATTCTGCGGCCAGCCATAGATAGGTGCAACATTTTTAATGAAATTATAATTGGATTTCATTTAAAATGTTGCATCAGTTTCCTCCTATAGCCACTGTGTTGCACCGTGAACGGCTGGCTGCAGAATAAGTAAACTGAGAATCCTTCAGTGAGCTCCAGCTGACGGTCCAATGGGAGTGTCTTATCTGTCTTTCTGAGCTCCTCTCAGCTGACTCTCCACTCTCGCAGGGTTTGATATTTTCACCTTTTTTTTAACCTCCCCCATTTAGTTAAGCCAATGAAGGGTGACCATCTTTCTTGCGCTATTGGAAGAATCGCTGGAAAAGGAGGAAAGACCAAGTTCACCATTGAGAATGTTACGAGGAGCCGGATCGTCCTTGCAGATTCGTGAGTACAGAGTTTGGGACGCGGGGTCACACATCACGCCCATTGGGCCTTTCTAACCCTATTGGACCTGGTTCTGCTGCCAATCGGGAACGTGATTGTAATAATTACATGACAATTATGTAAAACCAGTGTTGTATTGTTTCTTTTTCGGGTAGAAAAATAAATATTCTGGGATCATTTCAAAACATCAAGATGGCGAGAACAGCGATATGTAACCTGATTCTGGGTAAGTAGCTGCCACTACAAACCTGGCTGCTCGCGATGACCACTTCCACTTGTCCTGGCTGTGATGCAGACTTGGTCTTTGGATGGTTTGCTCTTTTCCAAAGATAACATACTTGGGCTTTTAAGGGAGTCTTCCAGCACAAGGACCGTTCAAACCAAGCACTGGCACACAGTGCACCTCTGGTGCCACCCGGCCGCTCATCGCACCTTCCCATCTACTTGGTTTCCATCGATCTCTGACTCCAATAGAGCCAAAGCTGTGAGTGAAAAAAAAGGAGAGATGGATGGAAAACAAGCAAAGTGCAAAGGGCGCTGAACGGTTTGGCCACAACAAGGGTGCAGCGGGCGTCTGTGCTCGGTTTGGGCAGTCATTTTGTGCTAACAGATTCCTTTTAACTATTACAGACCAAATATGCCACCTAGCAGGTCTGTGGATTCTGTAAGGCTGGTTTCACAATAGCGTTTTTTTGCGCAGCGCATCGTGCGCGTCCACGCATGCGTTTTAAGAGTTAGCATGGCTAGAAATTGGTTAAAATGTATGCGCCTAAAAAACGCAAACGCATGCAAAACACATGATGCATTTTTTGCATGCATTTCTATTGCGCACGAAGCGCAGCGCTAAAAAACATTAATGTGAAAGTAGCCGAACGCATTCATGTAGCATCTGCCTCATGTGGTTTTTAGCTTCCTCTGAATTAACCTGTTTGTTCACAAATTCCACCTATAACTATCTTAGACCTCTGTATACAGTAATGTGGTTTTGATCAGTTTGTTAAACCTGCACCTCACGTTACTTAGAAACCATCTTGTGACCCAGATCTAAGACCATGTTTGTATCTGTGGGCACGGCCCAGAGCACTGCGACCCTTCTACTAGCATAGATTCCTCTTCTGATTACCAGGCCTGGTTCATTGTTATTGTTGGGGTATGACACACATGATGTGCTAGGCCTAGTAATCGGAAGAGGAGCCTGGGATGCTGGCAGGTGAGACAAGGTTCACAGAACTCTGGTTTGGTGGTGTGACGCAACCAGTGTGGCCACTGGGTCAGGGGTCCTGCAAATCATGGGGGCTCAGTGGTTAGCACTCTTGCTGTGCAGTGATGAGGTCCTGGGTTCAAATCCCACTAAGGACAACATCTGCAAAGGGTTGGTTTGTATGTTCTTCCGGTGTTTGTGTGGGTTTCCTCCGGGTTCTCAGGTTTCCTCCAAAGAGATTCTGAGAGGGAATGTAGATTGTGAGCCTCAATGGGGACAGTGATGTCTGTAGAACACTGAGGAATATGATGGCACTATATAAGCAAGGAAAATAAAAGTAGCTCTTAGCTACTGTAGATCATTTAGGATTCTCCATTCTGTTATCACACGGTGTGTCCTCATTCAGAAAATTCCATGTATATCATTATATCATTGAGGGTCCCCAGCAAAACATAGAAGGGTTCCTGTTTGAGATCCCAATATTTCCATCGTCACAATTCCTGGATTTTTCATTTATCTGATTATATAATTGTTGGTGACTTTTCTTTAATAGGATGCCCAAGATCCAAAGTCTATGGAAATATAATGTACGTGCAGTGGCGGCCGATCAGTTTTAACCCTATAATGAACCTACTACCAGCGTGCAGCAAACTCTTACCCCATTGATGTTCCTTACAGTTTTGAATGTACTCGGCTGGGATAACGGGGTGGTGTCCCCGTAATGGGTGAAGACCTCCTGATTAGATTTCCATCTTAATGAGAAATAATTCTATATTCTAATTATGGGAATATATACAGAATATACAAGCGGAAATGAAAACTGTATTTGTAGACCAGGTGGTGTAATGCACACCCATCCCAGGCTTTTATGGACTGTGCTCTTCTTTTATGGAGTACTGAAGAGGTTTACTCGCCAAATACAGAAATATGCAGAAAAGATGTAAATAATTTATTGCATGTTTCGCTTTCTCTACATCTTATACACATTTTGGGTCCCCCAACATCCTCTGCAGCGCAGTACAGAGACTTTTTATTCACATCAAGCTTTGTCCCCAGTGACTCCGTGTCATTTCCTTATCCCAATTCTTAGGACTTTGGAGGAAATCTATGGAAGGAGAACATACAGGCCATCGTGTTACTTTTGGTCAAATTTAGAACTTTTATTACGAAACTGCAGGTAAAAGGGTCTTAACCCCCTTATCGACCATGCAAGCCTAAATAAAAAAAAGTGTTCTCAACAAAACACAAATAACCAAATGTAGCTAATAGCTACAGAAAACCTGCAACATCAAAACTTCCCAAATACTCATCATGGAAATGGTTATTGGGTGTGCAACCCAGTGTTTTCGGTCACCAGTGATATAGGTGGTGGGGTGTGTAAAACCAGTGGGTGTAGTGGTGCGCCGAGCCTCTTCTCACATCCAGGGGCCCCGAGCTCTCTGATTAGCAGGGTTGCTTAAACTTCCATTTTCCTTATACCCTGATGGTACCGTACAGATAGTATCTGCCTCTAGGCACTGGAAACCTCCTGAAGAAAAAGTCAGAACCTCGCCGTACACCTCAGTGTTGTTTCCTGTGGGTGGAGAGTGATGAACCTGGAGAAATTTATTTAGGGGTTGCAGGTGGTGTTCCTAGGATGAGCAGTCGGTGTGAATCTCTTGGTCCCATTGACTCAGAGAAGGCTGCCCTCCCTGTCTTTCCATGCAGTTGATGTCCGTAGGAGATCTGCAATGAAAAGCATGGGTGACTTCTGCGGAGCACCAGCTGTCAGGCCAACCCATTGATGCCCAGCGATTGCGTGACGGGCGTGGATTGGCGGGGTTAGTGACCCGCAACCAGTTTGTGCAAGTTAAATGTCGCTGTCAGTGATTGAGAGTGGCATTTAACATGTTAACAGATGTGGGTGGATTGCGATTCCACCCACAGCTGTTAGGGGCACATGATGGCTGATCAAGTCAGCCATCATATGATGGGAAAGATGCAAACTCAGCACCGGAGCCCCCATCAAAGAGAAGCACACCAGCTATGATGTACCTACATGTCATGGGCAGGGCCGGTTTTAGGAAAAGTTTAAAATGGGGCCCCAAATGCTAACATATTGCACATCACAGAAGTATTTCGATTGTATTTACACGCGCTGAGTTCAGGCCGCTAAAAGAGTGTGATCGACAAAATTGAAGAAGTCGTTCAACACTTGTTTCCCGGCCTCTTTCCACTGTCTGAGACAGAATGATGTGAACAGAATGATCACTAATGGATCACTAAGGGTATGTGCACACATTGCGGTTTTTGCTGCGGATCCGCAGCGGATTTGGTCCTGCGGATCCGCAGCATTTTCCATGCGGTTTACAGTACCACGTAAACCTATGGAAAACCAAATCCACCGTTCACATGCTGCGAAAAATTCCACGCAGATTTGCTGCGGTTTATTTTCCGCAGCATGTTACTTTTTCTTTTGCGGAACCGCAGCTGCAGTGTCCGTTCCGGGACATACAAATCAATCAATCTCTCTCTCACGCGCACTGCCAAACCGCACTAGAACCTGCATCAAATACGCTGTACACATGCTAGGAATCCGCAGGAAAAATGCATGTGTTTAACCCTGCGGTTTCTGCCAAGAGATATTGATTCTCTGCAGAAAAAGCCGCAGACTAAGCCACAACGTGTGCACACACCCAACAGGTCACCATACAATATCATGTTATCAGCAGCACATCTACAGTTTACACCCCATAGTCCACCATATAGTATAATACACTCCTCATAGCCCTCCATATATTAAAATACACTGATCAGTCCTCCATATAGTATAATACACTCTTCATAGTTCTCCATATAGTATAATGCACCGCCATAGTCACCCATGTAGTACAATTAACTTCCCATAGCATAATGCACCCCATAGTTCTTCATATAATGTATTCTCCATAGTCTTCGATACAGTATAATGCAGCCACCCCACACAATATAATGTAACCCCCATAGAATATAATGCAGCCACCCCTTAGAGAATAATGCAGCTACCCCAGAGTATAATGCAGCCACTCCACAGAATATAATGCAGCCCCACCCCCCATATAGTATAATGCAGCCCCGCCATAGAATATATGGCAACCCCTTCATAGGATATAATGCAGCCCCTTATATAGTATAATGTAGCCCCTCCATAGAATACAATGTAGCCCTCCTCATATAGTATAATACAGCCCCCATTGAATATAATATAATACAGCCCCCCATAGAATATAATGTAACCCCAAATAGAATATAATACAGCCCACCTCCCCATAGCATATAATGTAGCCCCCCATATTATATAACACAGCCTCCCCCAATAGAAGATAATGTGTACCCCCCATGGTATATAACACAGCCGCATAGTATATAGCCCAGCACCACATGGTATATAGCCCAGCACCACATGATATACAGCCCAGCACACCATGGTATACAGCACAGCATAGTATTGTAAGAGAATGGTCAGCTATAATATACTGAGCTGCCGTGAGCAACGAGGCAGCCATCTTAGGAAAGTTAGGAAAGAATATATTCAACTTTTACAATAGAAATAATATGATGTACTCTGTAAAAGCAGATGGAGGATGTAAAATGAGATCATGCCCATTAACCAATTTAGTAGATGTGCATACAGGTAAATTGGATCAGCCTTAGGGCAATGAGAAACTAAAGCCAACGAATATATGGGAAATATGTGTATTCATGATAGTGTTAGTAGGAACCAGACTTCTACAATTGTCAAATATATGAAGTTATGGGTTTAGTCTAAGAGCAGTAATAAGATTAATGACAGTAGTTAGAGATAATATTGGATTTATGTGTTTCTTAATGTGGTCTGGTGAAAAGTTAATTACTGATGTAATGTTGTGCCACTTTTTCCTTTGTCCAAAAAGATATGATGTAACCATATACGCCCTTTTGCTATAATATGTATATAGCTTGTTTGCATAATGTATAAAAAGCCCCTGTTACTGTTGCTCGGGGCCATTCCATCGCCATCATGCCGCTGTGCCTCACCATGGCCAGGGCACAGAGCCTTATCATCGCCAGACTTCCTAGCGAATCTCTGCCTGTCTGAATTCCTGTTTTTCCCGCATATTTCAACTTCTCTGACTATCTGTTCTGTTTTGCCGTGTATCTCTGAATAAACTACAACCTCAGCTTCGAGAGAAATTGTCTGCAATTTTGTCCGGCTCTTCCAACTCTCCAAATCAGGACTCTTTTTTCTTACAAGTGGCGAGCCAGCCAGGAGGAGCGGCTCCGGAGAGCGGCCTCCAGAAGAACCTTTGGAAAAAGTTGCAGATGAGAATTTGAGGTTGGAAGAGTGAAGAAAAAAATAAAAGAAACGCATGTGGCCACACGTGAAACCGATCAAAGGAAGCCAGCCTGAAGGAGAACCTCTCGTGACCGCTCCGAGACCGCCTGCCCGATTTTTCATAAGAAAACCACGGACAAAGAAAAAGACTATAAAAAGATGAGTAACTAAGAAGAAGCTAACTACAAGGACGTGAGAATTTTTTTTGTGCCCAGTAGCAAGAAGCTTTAAAAGGGCGTGGGGAGACGCCTGTCAAGCTATCGAGTGAGGCTGGAATCACGGCTGCACCTCTTTTGATATCTGGTCGACCCCAAACAGCCGGCAGGTCTTCCATTCGAGAGAGGTGTGAGTATCTAACTTTGCTTAAATTGCATTTGTTGATACTAGAACAGAGTAAAATTCGTCCTTGTAGACCACTGTAAATATGGAGTGGTTACGGAAGCAGGCAGAGAAATATGCTGGCACACCCCAGCTGGAGGGGGTTAATGTGGAAACCACGTGGTTAAATTGTATGCGTTGGTTTACCACAGAGAACAGGGAACTAGATAGAAAAAATTTGCTAGGGTAAGATAATAGTCAAGTAGCGGCTTTGTGTAAGACAGTCATAACTTTTGATCAGGCTCTTGATAGGCAGCTTACACAACAATATGTTAACATGATCACCCGGGGAGGGGCAGCGTATAGGGAGAGATTAGAAAAGCTGAGTGAGATGCTGGAGCTAGCACGGAAGCACAGAGAGGAGGGGTGCGAGCAGCAGCAGCAGCTGAGAGCAGTTGTGTCACAGATGGACACTGCAGCTTCGAGACACAGTGCTGATGTAAGTACAGTTGTAGACTGGAGTAGAGAGTTAGGAGAATGAGTGAAGTAGTACATAACAAGATATAGTGTCCCAACAGCTCCAGCTTATGCAGACACAGTTGAGGAAAGATATATTGTCCCGACAGCTCCAGCACATGCAGACCCTAGGTTAGGTGTGATGCTGCTTCAATCCCGAGAAAAAAATCCTTGGGCCCTGGCCAAATGTTCCTGGTCCATCTTAAATTTATTAAAAAAATGTTGCCTAATTGGGAGGAAAGTAAGGGAGTGTTTTGTTAGGACGATGCAATCCGAGGTGAAGGGTGATGAGCCTAATGTTTTTGCGTACCATTCTCCTCGGGGTGTATCTGCTGATTCAGGGAGGCCAGGAGTTCCGGGGGGGGTATGCGCAGCTGCAGAGAATGGGTAGGTCCCGTTCGGCAGAGGCCCCCCTTGTGTTATTTTTGTGGACATCTAGGACATGTTAGACGTTTTTGTCCCAACCCTGTGCCAGGGATTGTACCCCGAGAACCCCGGGCACCATTTAACCCCCAACAGCCCCGGGAGTTCTCTAGACCACCTTTCTGAGTTAGACCTCTGTATCAGCAGTGAATGACCCTAGGCAGTATCAGCAGTACAACGGTCTTCAAATGGTTAACCCAGTCTCACAGAAGCCTTCTGCTCCTGCTCCCTCCCCAATAGCTTTCACTCATCCGCACCCGGAGATCCAGGCTATTCAAGGAGGGGTCACTCCTCCTCGTCCCTACGCACCCCTGATCAAGGAGCTACGGGAACATGAGGACCGGACCCTGACTAAGGATCTCTTTGGGGCGGAGGTGGCGGCTGTTGGACGGAAGCCGTGTTCAGATGGGGATGATGGATTTTTCGGGCTTTCAACGGCAGGTAACACTGATTGATGGAGTGCTCCCCTGTTCCCCTTACCCTCCTTGCCCCCCTTTCCCTGGGCAAGGACGGTAGACCTTATGTCAGAGGGAGAATAGAGGGGCTGCCTTGGGAAGACATCCTCATCGATACAGGAGCCTCAGTTTCAGTAACAAGACACAAATTGCAGTCACCCCCTGGACTGCCTGAGAATACCATTTTGGTAGAATTTGGGGGCTCCTGTATTCAAGCAGTAAAAATGTCGTCCAGTGAACCTGAGATTTCAGGACACAGGGGGATCGAAGCAAAGGGGTCTTCGATGCGCTTTTTGGGTAAACCCACAGTTACGGCACACTAGTTTGGGAACTGATGTTTTGGGAGCAATGGGAATTGTTGATGATTTATGTAACAAAGTTCTGTGGCGGAACAAAGAAGCCACTATCTGTTCTGTAATTGTACCTGTGGAGGAGGATGAGGGGAGTCACAAATTACCCATTGCTAGCTTCGGATTAGGTGCTAATGAAAATGTTGAAAATACTGACAATGATGCTCTGAAAAATGAATTGAAGCAAAGGTTCCCTGAATTGTGGATCTCAAAGAAAACTGAGTGTGGGTTAATGCAAACTCAGGTTAAAATTGATGGTGAAAAACTGCCACCTTTCCAACGTCAGTACCGGATTCCTGAGGACGCCATCCCTTACATAAGGGTTGCAGTCAGTGAATTGGAGAAGGTGTTGTTGTAAAAGGTAATTCTCCATGTAACAGTCCTATTCTACCTGTAAAAAAGGAAGATGGCAGTTTTCAAATGGTGGTAGACCTGAGACTTGTAAATAAGTACACCCCCTCAGCTGCTCACCTTGTTGCATATGTGCAAGTCATTACACTGGCTACCCATCCACTCCAGAATTCAGTATAAACTTATTACCCTCACTCACAAAGCCCTCCATGGCTCAGCACCACCCTACATCTCCTCCCTTGTTTCAGTATACCACCCTACCCGCGCCCTCCGTTCTGCTGATGACCTGAGATTAGCATCCTCAATAGTCAGAACCTCCCACTCCCGTCTCCAAGACTTTACACGTGCCGCACCAATTCTTTGGAATGCACTTCCCAGGTCAATACGATTAGTCCCCAATCCCCACAATTTTAAGCGTGTCCTGAAAACGCATTTATTCAGACTGACCTACCACCCCAACACATTAACCTAATCTATCCCTGTGTGGCAGAGCCAAAAGTTTTACCATAACCAGGTTCCCCGCATCATGTTCCCACATGCTTTATGCCTCCATTAGCCCTCTGTGTCTGTACTGTTACACACTTAACATTATGACTGGTCCATACAATCAGGGTAACTGTTACCACCCACCTTTCGTGTCTCCCTCTTTCCTCATAGACTGTAAGCTTGCGAGCAGGGCCCTCTTTCCTCTTGGTATTTGTTATAATCTACTGTATGTGATTATTGTTATGCTGTAATGTCTATTGTCTGTACAAATCCCCTCTGAAATGTAAAGTGCTGCGGAATATGTCGGCGCTATAAAAATAAAATTTATTATTATTATTATTATTATATGTCCCTGAAGTTATGTCACAGCTGAGGAGTGATTGTAAAGTGTTTTCTTGTTTGGATATTGCAAATGGCTTTTTCTCAGTACCCCTAACACCTGAATCTGCCCTCCGCTTCAAATTCACTTTTGAGAATGTGCAATACTTGTTCACGCGGTTGCCCATGGGATTTCACAGTTCTCCTGTGTATTTCCATCAGGCTTTGGCTCAAGTGTTAGAACCCCTTGACTACGGAGACAAAGTCTTACAGTATGTGGATGATCTATTGATTCAAACTGTCGATGAATATGAACACAAAGAGACCCTTGGAAATGTTTGTCAGGCTTTACAAGATGCAGGAATCAAAATGACAAAGTACAATTGATGAAATCAGAGGTTAAATTTCTGGGTGTGTCTGTCTTGGCAGAAGGAAAGAAGCCCATGCATGACAGGGTTAAAGCTATTCAGGCTGTCCCCATACCAACCAATATTACTGAGCTCAGAAAATTTTTGGGTCTTATCAACTTTTCCAGAGAATTTATTGAAGATTTCACTTATCTGGCTAAACCACTGTATGATTTATTGAAAAATGTTGATAATGACTTTGACTATGCCCCTATTGATGTAAAGGGAGCCGCCTTACAGGCTTTTGAGGGATTGAAGCGCGCCCTTACGGCAGCTACTGCATTGGTTAACCCTGACCCTTCCCAGCCTTTTTACATTCAGACTCATACCGGTGATGTCTCTATTTCTTCTGTGCTTCTACAAAAATGGCCCAAAGAAAGCCCAGACGTGTCTAGTCAGTTGTATGCCCTAGGTTACTATTCTAGGTTGCTTACACCCGTGGAGAAAAGGATTCACCCTGTGCATGAAGCACCTACTGGGCGTGCACTGGACTATGAATCAAGTGAGACATATAGTGGGATTTGCTCCTTTAATTTTACAAACCCCGCATGTCACTTTAAAAACTTTGCTGAAAGGAAAAGCTTCAGGTATTAATTCACAGAGAATGGCCCAATGGATCATTGATTTTGAGACTAGAGACTTACAAGTTGAAGTGGGTGAGAAATATCACTTAGCTCAGATGATGCAATATGCAGGAAAAAGTCACGATTGTCAAATTGAACAGGCTAATGTCACTCCCTCCCCCTTCCGAGCAGATTTCCAAGACGGAATTTCTTGTGCCTATATCGACGGAGCTCAATACTGGCATGAGGGGCATTACGTCACCGGCTTCGCTGTGTGGCTTCCAGCTAAGCCATTGCTGCTGCAGTATAAACTCCCAGGTCATTTCTCCGCTCAAAGAGCTGAATTTGAAGCAGCTTTACAGGTCATTCTTGTGTGTACAGAGCCAATGAATATTTTCAGTGCTGTTTCAGCCCTCACCCTGTATCTCAATGTATGGGCCCTGAGGGGGATGGTTGAGTCACAGAACAAGCCCTTGCAACATGCAGACATTCTAAAACAAATTGAGCCGTGGGGCAAAGAATCTCCAAATTTATGGTCCTTCTGTAAAATTAAAGGGCACCAGAGGTTGATTCCTGACCCCCACATCCTTGGCAATGCATATGTAGACCACGCAGCCAAGGAAGCTGCACTCACAGGCGATGACAAATATCCCCAAGAAGTCATCGCTGCAGTCACTAAAAAATCCCGGACGAGCCCCCCCTTGTTTTTTCTCCTTCAAGATCTCATAAAGGCACAAGAGAAGGATGGAGACTCATCTCTGTTCAATTCCCTTGAGTCCCTGCCCATTGATGGGGACAGGCTAGTGCCTTACATCCCAACAATAATGATTAAGTCTTTGCTCAGATTTCAAGCTACAAAGTTGTTAAAATTGTTCATATTGATCAGTGTAGACTTATTATCTTACTGAGATTTCTGGTAAGGACTGATACTCCACTTTTTTTTTTCTATTTTCTCCAGGTCAGCCGAAGATTTTCATATTCGACTCCTAGGACCATGGATTTATTGGATGATCGGGAGAAGATGCTTCACACTATACAGTGGGACTCTGATAGTGTGAGAGGGGGAGAAGATCAGGAAAATCCAGAAGCCAAAGAATGAGAAGAAAAAGACCAAAAGACTTGACTATTGTGCAACTTATTTTTTTTGGGACTATTTGAATTATTTTTTTATGTGTTTGTGCTATTTTTAGGGACTTTTGCCAACACACACATGTGCATAAAGCGCTGAATTACCTCAATATTCTTATTTTCAATAATTCACCCATGAATATTACAGTACTGTATGTTGTACTCTGGACAGAGTACAAGAGGGGGATTTGTAAGAGAATGGTCAGCCATAATACACTGAGCTGCCATGAGCAACGAGGCAGCCATCTTAGGAAAGTTAGGAAAGAATATATTCAACTTTTACAATAGAAATATGATGTACTCTGTAAAAGCAGATGGAGGATGTAAAATGAGATCATGCCCATTAACCAATTTAGTAGATGTGCATACAGGTAAATTGGATCAACTTTAGGGCAATGAGAAACTAAAACCAACGAATATATGGGAAATATGTGTATTCATGATAGTGTTAGTAGGAACCAGACTTCTACAATTGTCAAATATATGAATTTATGGGTTTAGTCTAAGAGCAGTAATAAGATTAATGACAGTAGTTAGAGATAATATTGGATTTATGTGTTTCTTAATGTGGTCTGGCGAAAAGTTAATTACTGATGTAATGTTGTGCCACTTTTTCCTTTGTCCAAAAAGATATGATGTAACCATATACGCCCTTTTGCTATAATACGTATACAGCTTGTTTGCATAATGTATAAAAAGCCCCTGTTACTGTTGCTCGGGGCCATTCCATCGCCATCATGCCGCTGTGCCTCACCATGGCCAGGGCACAGAGCCTTATCATCGCCAGACTTCCTAGCGAATCTCTGCCTGTCTGAATTCCTGTTTTTGCCCGCATATTTCAACTTCTCTGACTATCTGTTCTGTTTTGCCGTGTATCTCTGAATAAACTACAACCTCAGCTTCGAGAGGAATTGTCTGCAATTTTGTCCGGCTCTTCCAACTCTCCAAATCAGGACTCTTTTTTCTTACAAGTATATAGCCCACCATGGTATAATACAGCCCAGCATGATATATAGCCCCCCAGAATGGTATAATACAGCCCATCATGATATATAGCCCCCCAGAATGGTATAATACAGCCCAGCATGGTATATAGCCCCCCCAGCATGGTATAATACAGCCCAGCATGGTATATAGCTCCCCCAACATGGTATAATACAGCCTGTATACCATGGTGGGCTGTATAATACAGCCCAGCATGGTATAATACAGCCCAGCATGGTATATAGCCCCCCCCAGAATGGTATAATACAGCCCAGCATGGTATATAGCCCCCCCCCCCAGAATGGTATAATACAGCCCAGCATGGTATAATACAGCCCATCATGGTATATAGCCCCCCAGAATGGTATAATACAGCCCCCTCAGCATGGTATAATACAGCCCAGCAAGGTATATAGCCCCCCCCCAAAATGGTATAATACAGCCCAGCATGGTATAATACAGCCCAGCATGGTATATAGCCCCCCAAAATGGTATAATACAGCCCAGCATGGTATATAGCCCTCCCAAAATGGTATAATACAGCCCAGCATGGTATATAGCCCCCCCCAGAATGGTATAATACAGCCCAGCATGGTATATAGCCCCCCCCCAGAATGGTATAATACAGCCCAGCATGGTATAATACAGCCCATCATGGTATATAGCCCCCCAGAATGGTATAATACAGCCCCCTCAGCATGGTATAATACAGCCCAGCAAGGTATATAGCCCCCCCAAAATGGTATAATACAGCCCAGCATGGTATAATACAGCCCAGCAAGGTATATAGCCCCCCCAAAATGGTATAATACAGCCCAGCATGGTATATAGCCCTCCCAAAATGGTATAATACAGCCCAGCATGGTATATAGCCCCCCCCAGAATGGTATAATACAGCCCAGCATGGTATATAGCCCCCCCCAGAATGGTATAATACAGCCCAGCATGGTATATAGCCCCCCCCAGAATGGTATAATACAGCCCAGCATGGTATATAGCCCCCCCCAGAATGGTATAATACAGCCCAGCATGGTATAATACAGCCCATCATGGTATATAGCCCCCCAGAATGGTATAATACAGCCCCCTCAGCATGGTATAATACAGCCCAGCAAGGTATATAGCCCCCCCCAAAATGGTATAATACAGCCCAGCATGGTATATAGCCCCCCCAAAATGGTATAATACAGCCCAGCATGGTATATAGCCCCCCCAAAATGGTATAATACAGCCCAGCATGGTATATAGCCCCCCCCCCAGAATGGTATAAAACAGCCCCCTCAGCATGGTATAATACAGCCCAGCAAGGTATATAGCCCCCCCCCCAAAATGGTATAATACAGCCCAGCATGGTATATAGCCCCCCCCCCCAAAATGGTATAATACAGCCCTGCATGGTATAATACAGCCCAGCATGGTATATAGCCCCCCAGAATGGCATAATACAGCCGAGCATGGTACTATACAGCCCAGCATGGTATATAGCCCCCCAGAATGGTGTAATTCAGCCCAGAATGGTATATAGCCCCCCAGCATGGTATGATACAGCAGAGCATGGTATATAGTCCCCCCAGTCCAATACTCAGAATAGAAAAAAAAAAAAACCTCCACCTTCTCCTCGTGCCTGCTCTGCTGGCTGCTCCTGTCTCCTCCTGCTCTGTCTGGCACACAGTGAGAGCGCGATGACGTCATCACGCCCCCGCTGTGTCAGAGGAAGAGCGGGGAATGATGGGAGAGGGAGCGTCAGCTGATGCTCTCTCCTCCATCACTGTCTCCTTCAATGCGGTGGCGGGAGTCGGCACTGGGGGCAGGCGAGCCCCCCTGCCTCACAGGGGCCCCATAGCTGCTGTGTGATGTGCCGCTGGCTGGGGGCCCCTGGAGGAGCGGGGGCCCTAAGCAGCTGCCTGGTCTGCCTGCCCCTAACGCCGGCCCTGGTCATAGGTTGTGAAGTGGTTAAAGATGTGACATATCATGCTGATTAAGATATTCCTTATAGGCCTAGAAAGGGAGGTCAGTAGAGGTTTTGAACTCCTTGGTCTGGTGGATGAGCAGAAAGAACCTCTTAAAAAAAAAAGTTTCATGGACAATTCAAGAGCCAATACTAGTTACCACGGATGCCAGTCCAGAAGTTTGGGTAGTCCACCTGGATAGTTGCAGCCCCCAGCTATCAGTTTTCCCTGGCTGGTTATCAAAAATACTGTGATCTTAGAGCATAGCCACCGGCTGATGAATACTCTTATCACCCGCCAGCTGCTCTTTCTATTATTAGAGACTGCAGGCGTAGGCTGATGGGAGCAGTAGTCCCATGAGGCGACCCAGTGACCGGAGGTAAACTTTATGCCTTCGATGAGAGCTGCGGGCTCACGCTGTCATTTGACGAGGTGGGAACCGCGTCTGTCTGACCGGCGATGATAAATTTTACTGCAGCTCAGAAGCGGTGTGTGCTGCACTGTCATGTACATTACATCATGGTAAACACTAGGCGTTCAGGCCTCCCATTCAAGTGAGTGGGGTCCAGGTATTGTTCTGGTACCCAAACTTTTTTTGTCTGTTTGGCCGGACCCAAACATCCAGGTGTCTGCCCATCTCTAGTGGAGTATTTTCCCTCCTTTTTTCACTTGGTGTAATAAAAAGAGAAGCTCATCTTAGTTATAAATATGTAGATTGGTTTATTTAACGAAAATACAAAAAAACTCCAGATTTTCAAAGCCAGCTTACCCGTACACCCCGATGTGTGAGATCCAATATCAATCCAGGAGAAAGTCTGCACGGAGACCAGAGCAGGAGCCAGCCACGAAAGATTCAAATGAAAAAATGTAACTAAACTCCAGCGGACAAAATCCAGGATGCAAAATTTTAAAAAGTTTTTTCTTGCATTAGCAAAGTCTGAGAGGCTAACCCCCCCCTTCCCCTAATCTATTTATCTACTGTCCAGAAGTGTGGATTTATTTTATGATGGACTTTAATAATAAAAATCTTTGCTAATGCAAGAAAAAACTTTTTAAAATTTTGCATCCTGGATTTTGTCCGCTGGAGTTTAAAGTTACATTTTTTCATGGTTTATTTAACGGTGCGGCCCCCCATTGTGGCAGATGTAATGGGACGTACAAATAAATTTGTACCAACTTTACTATGTAGGCTTAATTGTGATGGGTTCTGCTTTGTATCAGTAGTTGGATGTCTGAACAGAACTAAGTACGGGGCTAGAAATCAAGTAGTTCAGATAAAATATAACTGACTTAAAGGAATCCTGAACAGTGCACAAATCCGACTCATGGAAACTCTAGATGTAACGCAATGCTTTTCCTGGAAAGTTCAGTCGCCCTCAGGTCTCCTAACTTGAAAAGCAAAATACATTCCTATGACTTCATAGCAGTCAGACCCTAAAATATCTTTGCTATAGGGTTGTGTGAATAAGCCCTAACACCGGCTGCATTACTCCGCATGGAACACCGGTTACATGGAGGACCCGAGAGCAGTACTAACTGGTCTGACTTAGAAAATACCTGTAATTCACCATGAAATACCAATTGTGGAGTCTCTCCAGCATTGCTGACCAATCATTATAGGGATAAACTCTACTGACAAGGGAAGTAGCAACATACTGTACGGTTGTCAATTTGTACATTTCGAGGAAATAAAGGAGTATCATGATAATACAGTGTTCCACATGGAAACGAGAAGCAATGGAATGAAACTGAAAGGTAGAAGATACAGATTAGATATTAGAAAAAAAACCTTTTGACAGTGAGGGTGATCAGTGAGTGGAACAGGCTGCCACGAGAAGTGGTGAGTTCTCCTTCAATGCAAGTCTTCCAACAGAGCCTGGACAGACATCTGTCTGAGATGGGAACCCTGCATTGAGCAGGGGGTTGGACATGATGACGCAGGAGGTCCCATCCAACTCTAACATTCTAGAATTCTTTATTAAAAAAAATTAGACATGCTAAGAATGGTCATCATTAAAAAGAGGGGCTGAGTGAGATGTCACAAGGAAGAGAGACAGTTAAAAATTATAATATATATATTATTTTAGAAAACACAGACATGTGGGCTTCTCTGAACCAGATAAGGATGTAGAAAAAAAAATAAGGTTCCTATTGTCTTGAAATTAAAGTTTGTTGAGCTTGGTGACAATCAGAACTCGGACAGTCTGGTCAAAAGATGTGGAAACACACAGGCCTTTCTTATCCGGGCTCCAGTCGATGCTGGAGATGGGCTGCGTGGACAGAGTGACGTTCTGAAGGAGGCTGACTGTTCCCGCCACTCCCATGTCCACACCGTCAGAGTCCTTCCGGGATCGCTGAGCGGGATATTCACTATGAAGAAAAAAAAAAGTCATCGTATGTCAGTAAAGGACTGAAAAAGTATGGCACATGGTACATTGATGTCAATGAATAATTATTACAGGTTTTGACCCCCCTTGCAGAAAAGGAGGGTAAATGGCTAGAAATGATCCTGTGGCTGAAGAGATCCAGTAACTGTAATCTCAAAGGACCTTAAATGTACTTCGTGATGGCAGCAGAGACCGCACCTGACAGTGGATACATATCGCAGTGTCTCGATCACAGCATACTAATACACTGGGTGCAGAATTACAAGGCAAATGAGTATTTTGATCACATCATCCTTTTTATACACGTCCTACTGCAAGCTGTATAGGCTTGAAAGCCAACTGCCAATTATGTAAATCAGGTGATTTGCATTTCTGTAATGAGGATGGGTGTGGTCTAATGACATCAACACCCTACATAAGGTTTGCTTAATTATCAGGCAACTTCCTTTCCTTTGGCAAAATGGGTCTGAAGAAAGATTTGACGGACTCTGAAAAGTCAAAAATTGTGAGATGTCTTGCAGAGGGATGCAGCAGTCTTGAAATTGCCAAACTTTTGAAGCGTGATCACCGAACAATCAAGCGTTTCATGGCAAATATCCAACAGGGTCGCAAGAAGCGTGTTGATAAAAAAAAAGGCGCAAAATAACTGCCCATGAATTGAGGAAAATCAAGAGTGAAACTGCCAAGATGCCACTAGTTTTGCCATATTTCAGAGCTGCAACGTTACTGGAGTATCAAAAAGCACAAGGTGTGCCACACTCCGGGACATGGCCAAGAAGGGAGGCTGAAAAACGACCACCTTTCAACAAGAAACATAAGATAAAACGTCAAGACAGGGCCAAGAAATATCTTAAGGCTGTGTGCCCACGTAGCGATTTTTAAGCGTTTTTGCCGCGATTTTCGGCGTGAAAACGTTTAAAAATCGTGTACAGAACGCCCCCCATGCATTCCTATGGCATTCCGCACATGCTGTGCTAATGCTGCGCTTCTTTCCGCGGCGAAACCGCATCGCGGAAAAAAAATTGCAGCATGCGCATTCTTTTGTGCGGAATCGCAAAGAATTGCCGCGATTCCGCACGCATAGGAATGCATGAGAATCGCTTACTTCCCGCATGTGGCTATGCCCACCATGCGGGAAGTTAAGCGTCTCATGTGCGGTTGGTACCCACGGTGTGGAGGAGAGGAGACTGTCCTCCAGGCCCTGGGTACCATACCCCTGTAAAAAAAAAAAAAAATAATAAAATCGGGGTATATTTACCTTCCGACGTCCCGCGCTGCATTCCCGGCCTAAGCGTTCCCAGTAATGCCTTGCGGCAAGGTCCTGTGATGACATAGTCTCGCGAGATCACTATAGTAACGCGAGACCAATGTCATCACAGGTCTCGCAAGGCATCGCTGGGAACGCTGAGGCCCGGGATGGCAGCGCGGGACGTCGGAAGGTAAATATACCCCGATTTTTTATTTTTTTTATCATTTTTAACATTTTATCTTTTACTATTGATGCCGCATAGGCAGCCTCAATAGTATAAAGCTGCTCACACTTGTCAAACACTCTGTTTGACGAGTGTGACCAACCTGTCAATCACTTTCCAAGCGATGCTTCAAATCGCTTGGAAAGTGCTTGAGAAAATCGCGGCAAAATCGCGCGGAAAAAACCGCGCGATTTCTGGGAAGGAGTCCGGTTTTCAGTGTGCGTTTTAACACGCAACATGGGCACATAGCCTAAGACTGATTTTTCTAATGTTTTATGGACTGATGAAATGAGAGTGACTCTTGATGGGCCTGATGGATGGACCCGAGGCTGGATCAGTAAAGGCCAGAGAGCTCCACTCCGACTCAGATGCCAGCAAGGTGGAGGTGGGGTACTGGTATGGGCTAGTATCAAAGATGAAGAACTTGTGGAACCTTTTCAGGTTGAGGATGGAGTGAAGCTCCGCTCCCAGATGTACTGCCAGTTTCTGGAAGACACCTTCTTCAAGCAGTGTTACAGGAAGAAGTCAGTATCGTTCAAGAAAAACATGATTTTCATGCAGGACAATGCTCCATCACATGCATCCAAATACTCCATAGCGTGGCTGGCCAGTAAAGGTCTAAAAGAAGAAAAAATAATGACATGTCCCCCTTGTTCACCTGATCTGAACCCCATAGAGAGCCTGTGGTCCCTCATAAAATGTGAGATCTACAGGGAGGGAAAACATTACACCTCTCCGAACATTGTCTGGGAGGCCGCGGCACGCAATGGTGATCGCAAACAGATCAAGCAACTGACAGAATCTATGGATGGAAGGAAGGGGAGTGTCATCGTAAAGAAAGGTGGCTATATGGGTCACTGATTTTTTTTTGTTTTTGAATGTCAGAAATGTTTATTTCTAAATTGTGTTGCTCTATTGGTTTACCTGGTGAAAATAAACAAGTGAGATGGGTATATATTTGGCTGTTATTAAGTTGCCTAATAATTCTGCACAGTAATAGTTACCTGCACAAACAGATATCCTCCCAAGATAGCCAAATCTAAAAAAAACAAAACACTCCAACTTCCAAAAATATTAAGCTTTGATATTTATGAGTCTTTTGGGTTGATTGAGAACATATTTGTTATTCAATAATAAAAAGAATCCTCTCAAATACAACTTGCCTAATAATTCTGCACACGGTGTAAAGGCGCCTGTCTGCTCTTACGGTTGGGCCGAGTGCTCCGCACACCAAAGTGTGATGTCTGATTATCATCATGGCGGTTATTACATATGAATCAGCAATATTTTGCTTTCAGATTTTGGTACCATTTTTAATATTCTATATTATGACTATGATAGTTTTTACATGACCCAAGAAAACCCTTTAATGCCTTCTATTCCGGAAATAAAAGACGGCACTCACTATTTCCAGAGGTGAAGACTTCCAACTCCGCCTGTCGTCATAAAGACATCTCGGTTTTGTGGCAAGTGCCGGACTTGCCAGATGGTAGACTTGTGTGCCTAAAATAAAGAGTTGTCGTCATTTCTAGTTATGTTGGAAAGTGCAACATATTCCAGTATGCAACAGGAAAATGAACCGCATGCCATGCAAACAGTTTCTAACTAGCATTGAGCACTTAATGGATTTGTCTTTTCCCATTTTCTAGGGTTGGAAGCAGAGATAGATCATATAAAACTGCTGCAGGTGTTGCCTTAAGGATACTGTGGAGTCACATTTTCAGTCTGTCTTCTGCTGGTGATAGGTTTCTCCCTGTCAGCTCTCAGCAGTGTGAGGTCACATCTTATAAAAAACATTAGACAATCTGTACACAGCACATATAAATGTGGAAAAGAAGTGCGAGTAAGGGGAGGTTGTAGGTCAAGCTAATTAGCTATCATACCTCGGCTCTCTTACATAAAGCAGATATAACGATATCGTCAGCAGCATGTGGAGACATGGAGGGTGAAGCCAGGAGGGCAGAGGTCTGAGAGCGGTGACCGGCAACGTCTGGTTTTCGCTTTTTTAAAAAAGTGGAAAACCCCATTAAGGACTACTTTCAGACAAAACTAGCCAGTTCCCCCCACCCACCTGGCATTCCAACAATGGGATCCTATGAATCCTTCTGGCATGCACCTCCCCTATGACAGAGACCGGCATACACATGGGATGTAAAGGGGCTGTCCCCCCCCCCCCCCACTTTGTTTCCCTTTGTGGGCTGGTTCTGCTAGTCTGAAATGGCACAACGGAGCTTCGCTAGGCAGTGGTTCACGTCTGCCATTAACAACTTCAAGGCATAAATCTCTATAAATGGAAAGCTCAATTTAGGAGTAGAATAGAGAATTACCTTTTCTGTAACTGACGCAAAACCTTTGGTAGGATGTTGGGTCCTCATGTCATAGACGTGAAATTTGCCTTCCAAAGAGGTGGCGACCAATTTATTCATCAGGATGTCCTTTCTGTCAAACTCTAAACTGCAGACCTGAAACAAATGTAATAATGATGCTGAATGAAAGTATGGAGCTCATCAGGAGCGTGGAGTCGATCGCACAGTGATGGGACGGCTCAGCTGGGAGGGTGCCCAACGGGGACTCTACGACTCTACTCAGCTATGCTCCATGGAAATCACAACTGTATGAGGAAGGAGATGAGGAATGAGGGTGGTGGGCTGGCTATGGCCACTTCCACCAGCTAAAATGAAGCCCTTGGAAAGAACTACTGCACTTCAAAACAGAGACATTCATAAAAAAATAATGATGGCATAGCCAAGGGACTGATGGCATTACTGTCCACCTGAACTAGCCCAAACCAAGTAAAGGGAGTAAGCGGACACTTTACATGGCTGGATAGTTAGAGGCCCCCACATACAGTAGAGAAAAGTCAGCTACATGCCTTGGCTCTGACAGCCATTTTCATACACTTCAACACCCGATCTTGTCATCCCCAGAGAACAGAGGAACACATTGTTCAACAAATGAGTCAGGGCCCCGCTCACAAGGCTAGAATCTAAGGAGACAGTGGGGAGGCTGAAGGTACAACGTGCTTGTAGTGACCGGTCCAGGTACCTATTATAGTAGACCATAAGGAAAGATGCATGAAGCGGTGACAAGCATGGAAAGATGCCAAGAGCGCATCGAGAGTGGTGGAAACTGGTGAAAGAAAAGGGAAGGGTTGGAGGAAAAGATGGAAGGAATTTAGAAAATTGAAAATCAGGGAAGTGCATCCCAGAAAATAGGGGCAGCACAAGGAAAGTGTCGGAGACCGCACTCCACCTCTACTGGCTACCAAGGGCTCAATAGTCAGAAATAACAAAAAACTTGTTGCGGAAAAGACGCACAGAATAAAGACATCTGCAGCATAACCCGACACATCTGGGGTCTCTCCGCAGTATTTCGCATCCTCACCACGAGTCATAGGCCGACATGAGGGGGAGCATTTTACAACCAAGAAGCAGTGAGGAGAATTAATGAATAAATGATCACCATACCCCATTTCTGATATTACTCTCCCATCTCAAGGACATATTGCGCAGGTCAAACAGCTTAATATCTCCGTTGTCATAGCCGGCGCACACGACGCGCTCCTCTTGATTGTAAGCGTGACCTTCAGAGAGAAAATATCGTCACATTTACTGTAAGAGGCCCGTCTTCAATGTCGTGTGATCCATGATTCTTTCTACCATGTCCCATAAATGGAGGATGAAGATTTACATTTCATCCTTCTAACAAGTTTCCTCTCCTTCCATATGACACATGGACATCAGCGCCTACCAAACGCTACGGTCCAGCAATCTCTTTTGGCTTCGCCTTCTACTGGCTCCATATTGGCCACCGGGGTGTCCTTCTGCCTTGTGTCCCAGACCTTCACAGTGCCTATCAAGACAGCAATCAAGAACGTAAAGTGCTAAATAAATGTAATAAGATGGAATGTTTTAGTAAGCACTGTGAGGTTACTCTGCTGTTCCTCCTGGAAATACAGTACATTCAATAAGACGCAGTGCCCCCTTGTGGTGATTGTCGGCACTCAGAGTTGTATTATTTAGTTCTATGTGGCAGCATTCCAACCAACCATGGGCCTCCGATGAAATCTTATTTTACAGAAGTCTTACCATCTCGGCTTCCTGTTACAACCTCGGGGGCTCCTTCTCCAATTCCCAAGCCTCCAACTCCATCAATACAATTTATTATCTCCTTGTGCCCTTTCACAGAGTAAACGGGAGTATCGGCAGCTTCCAGATTCCTACAAAACAAGTCAATTTGTGGTCAGATGTGGAAATGTATCGCATCATTTCAAGGCAAAAAGCAGACCCTCCATTATTATCTCTGACAACCCCTTTAATTGCATCCTTCAAACACTTCATTGTGTCTCCTTAATGCCATTTGCCATTTCTGCCAGCAGATGGCGACGTTACACATCTATTCTACATTACAGCATGTCACATTCAGTGTTTGTTACAGAGCGTTAACCCCTTCCCGACAAAGCCCATTGTGGCCTTTATGGCAAACCTTCCCCCCCTCACTTTTTATTGATGCATTGGGTTCCAGGAGCCATACGTTTTTTTTTTTTTTTTTTCTTCATTGACGTACTCAAATGAGGAATTTTTTTTTTTTTTTTTTTTTAATACTTTTTGTTATAATCTTTAAGATGCAAAATTAACCAAAAAAAAAAAAAAAAAAAAAAAAAATAGAAATTCTGGGCAGATGTATAATATATATCTGTCCATTGTTCATTTTGCATTATATATAGGGTTCTTACAAAAATATATATTATTTTATGTATGTTTTGAACATGTATTTTATATATACACTGTTGAGTTCTGTATGTTCGCCATTTTTTTCCTTCTGCCGACTCTTAAGGTACTGTCACACTTAGCGATGTACCAGCGATATGACGCGGTCAGGATCGCTGGTACATTGCTAAGTGGTCGCTAGTGAGCTGCCACACAGGCAGATCTCACCAGTGACATCGCGGGGGACGGGGGTCGCTACTTACCTGTCACACTAGGCGATCCTGCGTCCTCCTGCCCGGCTCCACGCTCGTCTCTCCACAGGAAGCCCAGCAGGAAGCTGACGACGAGAAACGGTCCTGGACGTTCTCCCGCGATCAGCGATAACCAGCAGGGGAGCCGGTCGTAGGTAAGTGTCAGACACAGAAATATCGCTATAACGTCACTAGTTATAGCGATATTGCTAGCGATATCGCTAAGTGTGACAGGCCCTTTAGTTTGCAATTCACTCTGAGCTGGTGGGAAGAGACCAGCTGCTGTGATCTCTCCCATATACAACTCATTACACAATGAGCGATCCCTGCTCTTTTCTCACCTCGTACACTGAGAGCCAAAAGAAAGGAGTGATGAGCGGTGTAGATGTGAACTAAACTCTTGGGTGAGGTAAAAGACTTTATAGAAAGCTCAGTATGATCTTTCTGCATCTCCCTCTGCTTGTTTTCTCTCCCTGCTCCCTACCTTCCCTCTCCATAGAGAACAATAAGTGACACATGATACCAGCAAGGCTACGAACCAACTTATCTGAGCCAGACAGATTCAATCTGAGTTTTTTTTCAGAGCGGATCACAAGTTCAATAGGTGGGGGAGGAAAAGAAGAGCCTTATAAATGGGGAAGGAAGCAGATTTATCCGATAAGATACATTACAAAGTTTCTTATATTTGCCTGTACTTTTTATAGAGTTTGTTCAAGGCATAGCTCCAATTTAAAACCTTAGATAATAGTTGGTACAGTGGCACACACGTTCCGAGGCACAGTGGCACTATACGACGGCAGCACAGTGGCACACACGTTCCGAGGCACAGAGGCACTATACGACGGCGGCACAGAGGCACTATACGACGGCGGCACAGTGGCACTATACGACGGCGGCACAGTGGCACTATACGACGGCGGCACAGTGGCACACACGTTCCGAGGCACAGTGGCACTATACGACGGCAGCACAGTGGCACACACGTTCCGAGGCACAGTGGCACTATACGACGGCGGCACAGTGGCACACACGTTCCGAGGCACAGTGGCACTATACGACGGCGGCACAGTGGCACTATACGACGGCGGCACAGTGGCACTATACGACGGCGGCACAGTGGCACTATACGACGGCGGCACAGTGGCACTATACGACGGCGGCACAGTGGCACTATACGACGGCGGCACAGTGGCACTATACGACGGCGGCACAGTGGCACACACGTTCCGAGGCACAGTGGCACTATACGACGGCGGCACAGTGGCACACACGTTCCGAGGCACAGTGGCACTATACGACGGCGGCACAGTGGCACTATACGACGGCGGCACAGTGGCACACACGTTCCGAGGCACAGTGGCACTATACGACGGCGGCACAGTGGCACACACGTTCCGAGGCACAGTGGCACTATACGACGGCGGCACACACGTTCCGAGGCACAGTGGCACTATACGACGGCGGCACAGTGGCACTATACGACGGCGGCACAGTGGCACACACGTTCCGAGGCACAGTGGCACTATACGACGGCGGCACAGTGGCACTATACGACGGCGGCACAGTGGCACACACGTTCCGAGGCACAGTGGCACTATACGACGGCGGCACAGTGGCACACACGTTCCGAGGCACAGTGGCACTATACGACGGCGGCACACACGTTCCGAGGCACAGTGGCACTATACGACGGCGGCACAGTGGCACTATACGACGGCGGCACAGTGGCACACACGTTCCGAGGCACAGTGGCACTATACGACGGCGGCACAGTGGCACACACGTTCCGAGGCACAGTGGCACATATTGTAAAGGTGTTTCTGAGCTTGTAATCAGGAGCGCTTTCTTCTTTCTGGAAACATGGCTTCTCTTGTCCGATGGGCTGTGTCTCATTTGCAGCCACTTTACTTGAGCGGATTATCTACAACCCGAGATACATGGTCAGAAGGAAAATGCACCTTCCTTCTAATCTCACACAATCGTACACTGGCAGATGTCCTTGTGTGAGGAGCACCCGAGAGTGATCTCAGTTTCCCATCTACTCCGCTTCCGAGGACACCGAGTAAGAAAATTACATGGGATCAGATCAGTCATATCTTACCAGACATTGAGATTTCCTCCAAAGTCTCCTGTGGCCAAGTACCTCTGCTGTAGAGAACTGGCTCCAAACGTCCCACATTTCAGGGGCTTTGCCTTCTCAATCTATTCAATACATAAAAGATATAAAGAAGTAAAAAAACATTAAGTAAAATGTAAATTAGCGTTTTTTTAGCGCTGAGCTTCGTGCGCAATAGAAACGCATGCAAAAAACGCATCATGCATTTTGCATGCTTTTGCTTTTTTTTAGGCGCATGCGTTTTAAGCCATGTTAACTCTTAAAACACATGCGATTTTAAACGCAGGCATGCGCATGTCCATGCGCACGCCTGCAGTCCCATAAACAGTAATGTCATTTTTTGGAGCATTCCGTGCGCAAGCAGTTTTTTTTTTTTCCCCCAACAGGCTGGACGGACCAAAAATGCAACAGGTTGCGTCCGGCACACACTACAAAAAAACGCGTGCAAACGCTAGACCATGCGCCCCCATGTTATACATAGGGGCGCATGCACATGGACGCGCACGATGCGCTGCGCAAAAAAACGCTAATGTGAAACCAGCCTTAGATACGTTGTACTCGGGAGGGTACATAGAAATCACGGGTCCCCAGAACAAAAGTCTGATTGGAAGCATTTTGAGTACGGTACGTTAAATATTCTGGATGCACAGTTTGCACATTACAGGGCAGGGGGGTAAGATGCACAAACTGCATCCAGACTATTTAATCCCCTCACCCCTGTAATGTGCAAACTGTGCATCCAGAATATTTATCCCCCTCTCCCAAGTAGCTGAATGCATTTTTTTTTTTTTTTTGCACAAAACAAAGTATGGAGGTGACAAGGGGACATATTAGAATCAAGTTAGTTGTAGTAGTACCACCGCCGGGCGTCTCACCATCTCGTGTCTCCACAGGCAGCACTCCCCATTTATGACCTTGCAACTAATGGCTTCCGGCACCGGCGTAGAATGGAGCCGGGGGGGGGGGGGGGGGGGGGGGGGAGTTCCACGGAGGAGGTACACAGCGGTAATACTGACATTTAATCAACGGCACACACACCATGCAGCCACCGGACCACATCGGGCCCCTTTACCAGTCGCGTGGCCTGCCGCCATTGGCGGTACGCCACGAGTACAGAGAAAAAGAACCCCTAAGTAAAAAGAAATAGATGCCACAGATATTGCTGTAGGTCAGGGGTGTCACTCATGGCAGGAGACCCCGGCACACATCAGATGCCTGTAAGCGCAATCTCATGAGCTGCAGTAACAAAAAAAAAAAAAAAATAATAGGGATTTATATGGCACAAAAACAAGACCTGCAGAGACCGTGCTTCTTAGAAGTCTGGAGAGCACAGAAGTGTTTACACATCTACTTACGTCCCCGTTGGCTTTAGTAAAACCAAGAAAGTTTTTTTGTGAACTCTCCCCTGGGAATTGTATCATCCCACAGCTCCATAGTCAACAAAATCAAAACATGTTATTACCCTCTATGGGGAATTCATCCTGAGCCGCGATCAGCGCAACGCACAAAAGTGCAGAGGATCAGACCCCAAACAGATCATTTTAACCATTTCACAGGTACCTTACCAATAACTCATGAAAGAGAAATAGGAAATGGTATAAAATGGATAAAAAAAAAAAAAAAAAAATAATACAACCACACAAACAAACAAAGTACTCACCTGTTACATTCCTTCCATTTTAGCACCAATGCGCTGGTGGTTTCCTTGTAATTTTTACATGACAGCTGCAGCCAATCACTGGCCTCAGTGTTCTCATAGGGTACATGCAGGCATTGCAGCTAAGGTCTGTGATTGGCTGCCCTTACAGTAAAAAAAGCCAGCGTCTCACTGCTCTTACAGTAAAAAAGCCAGCGTCTCACTGCTCTTACAGTAAAAAAGCCAGCGTCTCACTGCTCTTACAGTAAAAAAGCCAGCGTCTCACTGCTCTTACAGTAAAAAAGCCAGCGTCTCACTGCTCTTACAGTAAAAAAGCCAGCGTCTCACTGCTCTTACAGTAAAAAAGCCAGCGTCTCACTGCTCTTACAGTAAAAAAGCCAGCGTCTCACTGCTCTTACAGTAAAAAAGCCAGCGTCTCAGTAAAGAATCGCCAATTAAACCTTCTTTCCTCTAGATGCACAGGATAGCCTCGACACCTTTGCAGGCCAAGGTGTAAAAAGATCATTCTATACATCGCTGTATCAAAAGCACACCACTCACGAGAAAGAGTGTAAAAAAGGTAATAGACTTTATTCAAAATACAATTCACATAAAATATCCATATCATAAATTGACAACATATCACATGTTTAGAGAGGAAATTAGTTTATACCCGAGTAAGGTGCACATAAACAGGATTAAGGGAATAGGTACAGGTTCTGGGATTATGTAATATTAATGAGTGCATTAAATCAGACTCATAACGATCAGTCAAGTGCAAAGTGCAGCTAGGCTACTTTCACATTTCCAGCTTTTAGAATCCGGCACTCTGCGGTGAAAATTTGTCAAACCGGATCCGGCGATATGTGGTGCTGGATCCGGCTTTTTCCCCATTGGGATACATTGGTGCCGGATTACGCCGCATTAACACGCGGCGCGTCCGGGTTTTCCCAGATCCGGCGAAAAGTGACGATGTGGCGTTGTGAAAAAACGTTGCATGCAACGTTTTTTTTTCCTCTGCCGAACTGCTTTTTTCCAATGCGCATGCCTGGCATATTTCCTCGGGCGTGAATGTTAACCCTGCAAGCGGTGCAAAAATAAAAAATCTCTCTCTATATATACTCTTGTACAAGCCGATATTTTCAGCCCATTTTTTGGGGCTGAAAGTCCCCCCCCTCTCGGCTTATACACGGGTCATATACTGGGGGTCGGCGGGGGTGCGGGGGTGTCAGAGATCATACTTGCCTGTCCTGCCGCGGTCTCTGCAGCCTCGCTTCTCCACTGTCTCCCTTCCTGTCTTCAGCGGTCACGTGGTACCGCTCATTACCACTTATGAATATGCGCACATTCATGAGTGTAATGAGCGGTACCACGTGACCGCTTAAGACAGGAAGGGAGACAGTGGAGAAGCGAGGCTGCAGAGAACGCGGCAGGATGGGTGAGTATAGCGATATTCACCTGTGCCCCGGTCCATCGCTGCTCACCGCTGTCTCTGCTGCATCCTGTGTCCGTGACGTTTAGGCAGCAGGGGGCGCAGTGACGTGATTAGTGTGTGCCGCCCCTCTGCTGGCTGAACAGTCACTGACACAAGAAGCGGCAGACAGCGGCGATGGACCCAGGAGAGGTGAGTATGGCTTTTTTTTTGCAGCATATGGGGGCAGAGTCTATGGGGAAGCATATGGGGGGCATAAACTATGGTGAAGAATATGGGGGCATAATCTATGGAGCAGCATATGGGGGCAATAAGTTTTCCCAGTTTTTTGTTGCAAAATTTAGGGGGGGGGGGGGTTGGCTTATACACGAATATATATATCTCTATACAGTTAGGTCCATATATATTTGGACAGAGACAACATTTTCCTAATCTTGGTTCTAGACATTACCACAATGAATTTTAAACAAAACAATTCAGATGCAGTTGAAGTTCAGACTTTCAGCTTTCATTTGAGGGTATCCACATTAAAATTGGATGAAGGGTTTTGGAGTTTCAGCTCCTTAACATGTGCCACCCTGTTTATAAAGGGACCAAAAGTAATTGGACAGTTGACTCCAAGGCTATTTCATGGACAGGTGTGGGCAATCCCTTCGTTATGTCATTCTCAATTAAGCAGATAAAAGGCCTGGAGTTGATTTGAGGTGTGGTGCTTGCATTTGGAAGGTTTTGCTGTGAAGGAAACAAGCGGTCAAAGGAGCTCTCCATGCAGGTGATACAAGCCATCCATAAGCTGCAAAAACAGAAAAAACCCATACGAGAAATTGCTACAACATTAGGAGTGGCAAAATCTACAGTTCGGTACATCCTGAAAAAGAACGAAAGCACTGGTGAACTCATCAATGCAAAAAGACCTGGGCGCCCACGGAAGACAACAGTGGTGGATGATCGCAGAATAATCTCCATGGTGAAGAGAAACCCCTTCACAACAGCCAACCAAGTGACCAACACTCTCCAGGAGGTAGGTGTATCAATATCCAAATCTACCATAAAGAGAAGACTGCATGAAAGTAAATACAGAGGGTTCACTGTACGGTGCAAGCCACTCATAAGCATCAAGAATCAAAAGGCTAGACTGGACTTTGCTAAAAAAAAAACATCTAAAAAAGCCAGCACAGTTCTGGAAGAACATTCTTTGGACAGATGAAACCAAGATCAACCTCTACCAAAATGATGGAAAGAGAAAAGTATGGTGAAGGCGTGGTACAGCTCATGATCCAAAGCATACCACATCATCTGTAAAACACGGCGGAGGCAGTGTGATGGCTTGGGCATGCATGGCTGCCAGTGGCACTGGGTCACTAGTGTTTATTGATGATGTGACACAGGACAGAAGCAGCCGAATGATTTCTGAGGTATTCAGAGCCATACTGTGTGCTCAGATCCAGCCAAATGCTGCCAAACTGATTGGTTGTCGTTTCATACTACAGATGGGCAATGACCCAAAACATAAAGCCAAAGCAACCCAGGAGTTTATTAAAGCAAAGAAGTGGAATAATCTAGAATGGCCAAGTCAGTCACCTGATCTCAGCCCAATTGAGCATGCATTTCACTTGTTAAAGACTAAACTTCAGACAGAAAGGCCCACAAACAAACAGCAACTGAAAACCACCGCAGTGAAGGCCTGGCAGAGCATCAAAAAGGAGGAAACACAGCGTCTGGTGATGTCCATAAGTTCAAGACTTCAGGCAGTCATTGCCACAAAGGGTTTTCAACCAAGTACTAGAAATGAACATTGTATTTACAATTACTTAATCTGTCCAATTACTTTTGGTCCCTTTAAAAACAGGGTGGCACATGTTAAGGTGCTGAAACTCCTAAACCCTTCATCCAATTTTAATGTGGATACCCTCAAATGAAAGCTGAAAGTCTGAACTTCAACTGCATCTGAATTGTTTTGTTTAAAATTCATTGCGGCAATGTCTAGAACCAAAATTAGAAAAATGTTGTCTGTCCAAATATATATGGACCTAACTATCTCTCTCTATAATATATATATATATATATATATATATATATATATATATATATATATATATATATATATATATATATATGCTGAAGAGCCCGGCGCTGCCCGGGCATAGTAACTAACTGTGGTGAGTTGTAACAAGTTATAATTATCCTCCATCCCATAGTCCCATGCCCATATACCCATCATACATATTCTCCATCCCATAGTCCAGTGCCCATATACCCATCACACATCATCTCATAGTCCAGTGCCCATATACCCATCACACATCCTCCATCCCATAGTCAACCATTACGACATCATAATGAGGGGCGGGGCTTGATACACACTTTTTCGCCATTATGTAGATAGGGGCAAAATTGTTTGGTGAATTGGAACGCGCGGGGTTAAAATTTCGCCTCACAACATACCGTAGCTTAGGACACTCTTGGGGTTCAGACGTGTGACTGTGCCAAATTTTGTGGTTGTAGCTGCGACGGTGCGGATGCCAATCCCAGACATACACACATACATACTTGAGCTATATTAGAGCTATATATATATATATATATATATATATATATCCATCCATCCCTCTCTCTATCTCATCCTGCAACCCCTTCACATGGCCAGAACGGAGGGATCAGGGTCATCTGCTCCTTTACATTTCTACTCCACCGTATCCGGCCAAAAGAAGGATCCGGTGTCAGCGTTTTATGCCGGATCCGGTATTGCAGCTTTTCACCGCAGGCCGCTAGATTCCAAAGCCAGAAATGTGAAAGTAGCCCAAGAAGATATGCCAGTAGTCAAATAATCATCAACACATACCCATATTTATCGCCTGTCCACAGAATCACTGAAGTCCCGACGCGCGTTCCGCTTTTTCACAGGGAGATGTGCAATTTATGATATGGATATTTTATGTGAATTGTATTTTGAATAAAGTCTATTACCTTTTTAACACTCTTTCTCGTGAGTGGTGTGCTTTAGATATGCTGTATCCATTTTTTTTTTTGGTGAGTTAGATATACACACCCCTATACTCTATGCATGCTGGGAACTCCTCCATGGTGAAGGTCCCTGTAAGTCTGCAATAATATGTCTTTGGACACCTTTGTAGTTATTTAGATCTCTGTAGTGTAATAAGATCGCCCATAAGCCTTTGCTTTTACAAAGTGATTGACCCCCGGTCTGATAATCCGTATTATTGCAGTTTGCCCATTTCCTTAATAGCTTTGGTTGCTCTTCTCTGCACCTGCTCTAGTTACTAATAATTGTAGTTATATGGCACCAACCTATTCTGCAGCACTTTACAGTTATGTTCTTCTTATCCACTGGAGCCCAATAGTGTACGCAGTATTCTGTGTCCACACTAGTGACTTGTATAGAAGAAAACCATGTTCCCGTCATGAGCGGCTGCGCCTCTTTTATTGCATGCTATGATTCTTTTTGTCTTGTACATATCAATTCATCCACAATAGAATGACACCTTCAAAAACCATAGATATAACCAAATCTTACACAAAAATAATGCAAGAAGAAACTAAGCCAAAAAATACAAATCTCAATTTTTTTATTAGAAAAAATTATTTAAAAATTGTAATAAAGCAAGGAAATTTTCAAAAAACATACCAGTGCTTACACCACGAAAAAATACCACAATAATAATGTGATGTAATTTCTACAGAACGAATTTTAGGCTCACAATTATATATTCAGTTCTGATCACAAAAAAAAAAAAAAAAAATCAATGATAGCAAAATTTAGTATATAGTATATTGATTGCAACACAGTCCATATAATGCATAAAAATTTCTATAGCACCTCACAAAAATATATATGTGATGCAGAAAATGCATACAAATAATTGATCACATACAGCACAAGCATATAATACATATAATCATTACATATAGAATATGATACAAAAGAGGCTAAATGCTGACTTCTTAAAAAGCAATTAAGAAAGGGGCAAACTAGTAATTCGCTTGGTGCATGATTTCCTTCCCAAAATATATGCAAATGTGCCCATGCTATTCAAGTGCATATATGTGATACATAAGAAGAGGGCTAGATACCAATAAAAAATGTAGGGACAGACTAGTAGTTTGCTTAATGCACAAACTACTAGTCTGTCCCTACATATTTTATTTTTTATTGGTATCTAGCCCTCTTCTTATGTATCACATATACAGTGCCTACAAGTAGTATTCAACCCCCTGCAGATTTAGCAGGTTTACACATTCGGAATTAACTTGGCATTGTGACATTTGGACTGTAGATCAGCCTGGAAGTGTGAAATGCACTGCAGCAAAAAAGAATGTTATTTCTTTGTTTCATTTTTTTTTAAATTGTGAAAAGTTTATTCAGAGGGTCATTTATTATTCAACCCCTCAAACCACCAGAATTCTGTTTGGTTCCCCTAGAGTATTAAGAAGTATTTCAGGCACAAAGAACAATGAGCTTCACATGTTTGGATTAATTATCTATTTTTCCAGCCTTTTCTGACTATTTAAGACCCTCCCCAAACTTGTGAACAGCACTCATACATGGTCAACATGGGAAAGACAAAGGAGCATTCCAAGGCCATCAGAGACAAGATCGTGGAGGGTCACAAGGCTGGCAAGGGGTACAAAACCCTTTCCAAGGAGTTGGGCCTACCTGTCTTCACTGTTGGGAGCATCATCCGTAAGTGGAAGGCTTATGGAACTACTGTTAGCCTTCCACGGCCTGGACAGCCTTTGAAAGTTTCCTCCCGTGCCGAGGCCAGGCTTGTCCGAAGAGTCAAGGCTAACCCAAGGACAACAAGGAAGGAGCTCCGGGAAGATCTCATGGCAGTGGGGACATTGGTTTCAGTCAACACCATAAGTAACGTACTCCACCGCAATGGTCTCCGTTCCAGACGAGCCCGTAAGGTACCTTTACTTTCAAAGCATCATGTCAAGGCTCGTCTACAGTTTGCTCATGATCACTTGGAGGACTCTGAGACAGACTGGTTCAAGGTTCTCTGGTCTGATGAGACCAAGATCGAGATCTTTGGTGCCAACCACACACGTGACGTTTGGAGACTGGATGGCACTGCATACGACCCCAAGAATACCATCCCTACAGTCAAGCATGGTGGTGGCAGCATCATGCTGTGGGGCTGTTTTTCAGCCAAGGGGCCTGGCCATCTGGTCCGCATCCATGGGAAGATGGATAGCACGGCCTACCTGGAGATTTTGGCCAAGAACCTCCGCTCCTCCATCAAGGATCTTAAGATGGGTCATCATTTCATCTTCCAACAAGACAACGACCCAAAGCACACAGCCAAGAAAACCAAGGCCTGGTTCAAGAGGGAAAAAATCAAGGTGTTGGAGTGACCTAGTCAGTCTCCTGACCTTAACCCAATTGAAAACTTGTGGAAGGAGCTCAAGATTAAAGTCCACATGAGACACCCAAAGAACCTAGATAACTTGGAGAAGATCTGCATGGAGGAGTGGGCCAAGATAACTCCAGAGACCTGTGCCGGCCTGATCAGGTCTTATAAAAGACGATTATTAGCTGTAATTGCAAACAAGGGTTATTCCACAAAATATTAAACCTAGGGGTTGAATAATAATTGACCCACACTTTTATGTTTAAAATTTATTAAAATTTAACTGAGCAACATAACTTTTTGGTTTGTAAGATTTATGCATCTGTTAATAAATCCTGCTCGTGTGTGAAGTTTGAAGGCTCTAACTTATTTGCATCTTATCAAACCTGCTAAATCTGCAGGGGGTTGAATACTACTTGTAGGCACTGTATGCACTTGAATAGCATGGGCACATTTGCATATATTTTGGGAAGGAAATCATGCACCAAGCGAATTACTAGTTTGCCCCTTTCTTAATTGCTTTTTAAGAAGTCAGCATTTAGCCTCTTTTGTATCATTCTATATGTAATGATTATATGTATTATATGCTTGTGCTGTATGTGATCAATTATTTGTATGCATTTTCTGCATCACATATATATACATACACACACACACACACACACATATATAAATTCTCTGTTAAATGTCACCTGCTTAACCCAGCAGGAAGTACGGCGACGTCTAAAAATCACTAAAATTGACAAATCCCCGGGCCCGGATGGGATACACCCCCAAGTACTGCAGGAATTAAGCACAGTCATAGATAGACCATTATTTTTAATCTTTAAGGATTCCATAATAACAGGGTCTGTACCACAAGACTGGTGTATAGCAAATGTGGTGCCAATATTCAAAAAAAGGGGACAAAAACTGAACTTGGAAATTATAGGCCAGTAAGTTTAACCTCAACTGTGGGTAAAATCCTTGAGGGTTTTCTAAGAGATACTATACTGGAGTATCTGGAGAAGAATAACCTCATGACCCAATATCAACATGGGTTTACAAGGGACCGTTCCTGTCAGACTAATCTGATAAGCTTTTATGAAGAGGTAAGTTCCAGACTGGACCAAGGGAATGCAGTGGACGTGGTGTACATGGACTTTTCAAAAGCTTTTGATACAGTGCCACACAAAAGGTTGATACATAAAATGAGAACAATGGGGATAGAGGAAAATATGTGTAGGTGGGTTAAGAGCTGGCTCAGGGATAGGAAACAAAGGGTGGTTATTAATGGAGCACACTCGGACTGGATCACGGTTAGCAGTGGGGTACCACAGGGGTCAGTTTTGGGCCCACTTCTTTTTAGCATATTTATTAATGACCTTGTAGTGGGCATAGAGAGTAGAATTTCAATATTTGCAGATGACACTAAACTCTGCAGGGTAATCAATACAGAGGAGGACAATTTTATATTACAGGAGGATTTATGTAAACTAGAAGCTTGGGCTGATAAATGGCAAATGAGCTTTAATGGGGATAAATGTAAGGTCATGCACTTGGGTAGAACGAACAAGATGTATAATTATGTGCTTAATTGTAAAACACTGAGCAAAACTGTCACTGAAAAAGACCTGGATGTATGGGTGGACGACAAACTCACATTTAGTGGCCAGTGTCAGGCAGCTGCTGCAAAGGCAACTAAAATAATGGGATGCATTAAAAGAGGCATAGATGCTCATGAGGAGAACATAATTTTACCTCTATATAAGTCACTAGTGCGACCACACTTAGAATACTGTGTACAGTTCTGGCCTCCGGTGTATAAGAAAGACATAGCTGAACTGGAGCGAGTGCAGAGAAGAGCGACCAAGGTTATTAGGGAACTGGGGGGTCTGCAATACCAAGACAGGTTATTACACTTGGGGTTAGTTTGGAAAATTGAAGGCTTAGGGGTGATCTTATTACAATGTATAAATATATGCGGGGACAGTACAGAGACCTTTCTAATGATCGTTTTACTCTTAGACCTGTGACGGGGACAAGGGGGCACCCTCTACGTCTGGAGGAAAGAAGGTTTAAGCTTACTCACAGACGCGGATTCTTTACTGTAAGAGCAGTGAGACTATGGAACTCTCTGCCATATGATGTTGTAATGAGTGATTCCCTACTAAAATTTAAGAAGGGACTGGATGCCTTTCTTGAAAAGTATAATATTACAGGGTATATACACTAGTCTCCTTAATATTGCGTTGATCCAGGGAGCTAGTCTGATTGCCGTATGTGGAGTCGGGAAGGAATTTTTCTCCCCCAATGTGAAGCTTACTGTTTGCCACATTGGTTTTTTTTGCCTTCCTCTGGATCAAAATGTTAGGGCAAGTTACGATAGGATATGGGTTGAACTAGATGGACTTAAAGTCTCCCGTCAACCTTAACTATGTTACTATGTTTTTTGGAAATTTCCTTGCTTTATTACAATTTTTAAATAATTTTTTCTAATAAAATTTTTTTATTTTTTGGCTTATTTCCTTCTTTCTTCTTGCATTATTTTTGTGTAAGATTTGGTTATATCTATTCTTTTTGTCTTGGCAGCAGCTGCCTGACACTGATCACTAGAGAGGCGTGAACCAATTCGCAGGATCCGGTGGCCATGTACTTCTTCCATGGTTGCCGGACAACCTACGTAGTGGTATCCACCCATCCTGTTATGTAGTCAACTTGCTGTAAAATCATTATTGTGGCGTGGCGCACACACGTTGTGCCAGAACGGCTGATCAAAGGAGGAACCGGGGATGATGGTTGGAAGGACTATCGGCCGCCAGGCACGGAGTACTGACATCGCTGTTGGACAAGGGTCTTGCAAATGTTTTTGCTCAACTCTAGAGTGGACACATCCCGTCCTGTAGATTTGTGAGACGCCACCAAAAACGGCTTCCAGTTGTGGGGACGGGGATGACAGGGGTCTAGACTGAGAAATGCTGTCTTCTCGAGATTTTCCTGGATAAAATACAAGCTTGAGTACAGCGCTGTGCAGGGATGTCTGCTCCAATGTAATGCTGGGGAGAAAATGGCTGCTGTTGCTTAGCAACAGAGGTAAGAAGCAGTACACGCTGGTGGAGGCCTAACCCAGAACTGTGGGCGCTGTATTCTCTCCTCCGCATTCCCTGTAGTGACTCAGGAGCAGATTAAGCCGTGTCTACAAGTATTACGGTATACACAAATGGCCGACTGCTTCCTCTGCTCTTGTAGGATGACAGTCACTTGGATTTCAACAAGCCCCATTCATGTTCCTCTATATGATGAGCTGCTGTCAAGATGTCTGAATTGTGACCAAAGACTTTTCCTGACATCTATGAAACACGAATACAGACTATGATAGCTCAGTCCAAGTTTCACAGATTACTAAGTGTGGCCTTAAAGGGATAGTCTCATCTTAGTAAGTAAAGGCATATTAGTAGTCTATACTAACACCTAACAATTGCTAGAACCCATACAAAGGGGCCAGAGTCACCCCTGTGACGTGGACGCCGAGCGGGGGAAAGGCCGTGACGTGGACGCCGAGCGGGGGAAAGGCCGTGACGTGGACGCCGAGCGGGGGAAAGGCCGTGACGTGGACGCCGAGCGGGGGAAAGGCCGTGACGTGGACGCCGAGCGGGGGAAAGGCCGTGACGTGGACGCCGAGCGGCAACAGCACTGTGGCCCAATCCCAGGCCAGAGGGGTTTCCAAAGGGTAAACCCCAGCAATCATTAATTGATGGTATAACTTCACGATATGCCATCACTACATAATACCTCTTTAAGCTGAACATATGCCGTGGGCTTTATCTAATGTGTATGAGGGTCTCACCAATAGCAGACGACGGGGAAGATGTAACAGATGCCGTGGTCACCATTTTGTTATGGACACAGTGATTAAATTATACGTTAGATCTTTGTGTAAATCATGTTTATTGAATTAACAATATTAAAATAAAACATTGCTTTCAACAATATCATGTCTGGTTCTTGAAAAACAAATTGCATATTAATTCCATTGTTGCATACTTAACACCAATATTATCTTCTAATTGGAATAACAACTATTAATACCATTCAGTCCAGAAAATTGTCATACACAAAACAACCTCTGTGTTGTGTATTCTCATGAAAATTAAAATAGAGGTTTGATGAACAACATTAAAATAACAGGATAAAAAATTAAAAAGAAGTCAGAGGGAAGAAAAGAAAAAGGAAAGAGGAAGGAAGAGAGGGGGAGAGAGAGAAAAAAAAAAAAAAAAAAAAGGGGGGAAGTAGAGGTAAGGAGAAAGTTATAAGTAGAGGGTCAAGTAATCCAGACCCCCCCCTCGAGCACTTTTGTGTCCTCCGTCCCATACGGAGGAGATAATAAGTTGGTAAAGACCATTTTAAGACAAAAAGACAAACAGGTCAGACCAAATGAACAAGATCTAAAGTGTACAGAATATTTCTGATGCTATCCTATATATGAATCAAGGTCCCGATAGCCAGATATCTAATTCGGGGTTTCCCTGAATGCTAGCCAGGAGGCCCAAGTGTTAAGGGGCCTTTACACATAGCGATATCGCTAAAGCGTCACCGATTTTGGGACGCAGCAGCGATATCGCTATGTGTGATACTTATCTCCGACCGGCTCCCCCGCTGTCGCTGATCGGGCAGCTCCATTTCTCGTCGTGCACTTCCTGCTGGTGCCGACGAGCGACACGTGGACGCGGACGGGAGGACGTCAGGACCGCCGCGTCTGAAAGGTAAGTAACGACCGCTGTATCGCTGCTGCATCGCTGTGTGGCAGCTCATTAACGACCATTTAGCGATGCACCAGCGATCCTGACCGGGTCGTATCGTTGTCGGGATCGCTGGTGCATCGCTAAATGTAAAGGGGCCTTTATATAGTCTGTCAGGGTTCCCTGTGCCTTGAATCAGCAAATACTCCATTCTATAAATATCATTGAGTTCTGCAACAAATTCAGAGCGAGAAGGGTATTTCTCTTGCTTCCAAAACCAGGGGATCAGATTCTATATGTTAGTTTTTTATTTTGTGAAGTGGCAAACTAGCAGATATGAGCAAATTAATCTGCAGGATCCTGGTAAGTGGGAAAACTGCAAACTGCCTCCTGTCTGACACCATCTAATGTCTTGACTAGCAGGCCTGGGGCAACGTCATCCTAGCAGAGTATCGCACAACGTAGACGAGGCTGACTGAAGAGGAGCTGTGGATGCCGCCGGCAGGATGGAGACTGCAGAATTCCCATCCAGCATCTAAAAAGCACTTATATTTAGGGAAAAGATAAAAAAAGGCCAAAATAAATTAGGCAAAATATAAGAAATATATACATAAGTGACATCATGTCCATCAAAACCCAGTGTATAACGGTATGTTATTTATCCTGCCTGGTGAACTTCGGGGGCAAAAAAATAAAAACCATTACAGAACAGCTGTTTTTTTTTTTTTTTTGCCTCACAAAGATGAAATAAAAAATTATAAAAATACTAAATTTTGCCAAAATAAATCTATAGTTCTGGCTTAAGAGGGGGGGTTTATAAAATCAAAAAACAAAGCATAATTAGCGAGTGGTCCTTTCACAGTGGCACAAGCTAGGCACGACATATCGAGGGCTGAAATAGCATATCTATGGAAAATGTTCTCTCTGCAACATCAATTGTGCACAAATTTCTGGAAAACTTCTGAAGAGGCAACTTGCATATTATTTTCCCAGAGGAGCATTGCACGGTGAATAAGCCTCCTTACCAAGCCACAGCTGGCATGTCACTCTCCACAAGGAGAAACCATACCCCTTAGACCTCAGTCCAGAGCCTCTCACCTAGCCAAATCAGTTCTCATACTTTGCACTGACGAGGGCCAATAGCTCGAAACACCGTGTCTGCAAATTGAGATTCTGATTTGGCTTGTATCCTAAGTCATATTACAAGACTCGTTAACGGGTTGATTGTGACTTGTAGCATCGCTGCTACCTACAGGTGGCGCTGTAGAGTAAATGTCCTCTTTCTTTCTGAAGAGGCAATTTGCATGGAAAACATCTGTGCAGTCAAAATGCTGACTATACCTTTAAGGCTTGTTCAGACAAGCATTAAGTCAGACTGTGGCTGTCTGCATTTATTTTACTTCAGTAATGCCATTAATGCTGCCATTAAATCATCACTGTCCCCATTGGGGCTCACAATCTAAGTTCCCTATCAGTATGTCTTTGGGGTGTGGGAGGAAACCAACACAAACATGGGAAGAATGTGGTCCTTGGTGGAATTTGTACCCAGGACATTGTGAAGGGTTAAAACTAAAGTCAAAGTTAAGTTTCGTTTTAACCAGTCTCTGAAGGTTTCGTTTCTCCATTTTTGTTGCTGTAAGATAAATTTTTGTAATTGGGATGTGCTGTCATGAAACCAGACTGTTCCCATCAGGTGCAAGATAAGGGAACCGGGGGTATACTACTCTGAAGAATATGCCATTATACTACTTTTGGATATGGACATATATGTAGTTTCCGGTTTTCTTGCAATATTATTGGCTTATAAAGTGAAATGCTGCTATTGGTAGTTGAGAACATTGCATAATTAAGCAAAAGATTTTAAAAGTAGTGACTAAAATAAAGGGGACTAGTGATCTGTGTCTATCCTCCCGTACAGAGACCCCCGTCTCCGTGTGGTCATTTGAGTTGCTAGCAACACTCTGTGGAATAATTTGGACATCACTGGCTCAACCATGAAGGGTTAATTTAGCCCTCCCTCAATAGCTACCCCGACAGCTGGCCGCCCAACGTGGGGCCCCCGAATAGGGACGCCTCTGCCCCCCCGGAGGACAAGACAAAGGACCCTTGGAGCGGACACAGGTGCTGGAAAATTGGGACTGATCATCCCCCACAACAACCACGGTAAGTTGGCAGTTATACTGTTCAGACTGACCGTTGGTGTGGTTTTCCTGTGCTTGTTGCTGCAAAGAGGATCTGAGGTTTGTCCCCGTGGTGGGGTGATTCATGGGTGGAATCATATAGAGGTGAGGTCCCGTTGGGGGCCCAGTGCTCGAACCGAAACTCATAAGGGACGGACACCTCGGATTGACCAGTGATTGTGACTCTTTATAGTCAAAATATCCTGAAATCCTGAATTCACTGTTAGAGTCAGGCGTGGTGATGTGATCGAAGACTGGGTAGGATATGTAACTCAGGTATATATAGAAGGAAAAATATATAACCAGAGGTGTCCGGAGGGATAGTCTGAGACGCCCTCCTCCTTTCACTGAGTACCGCGTTGAAACTTGGGCAATCCCAGAGGGGGATTATTAACCCTGTGGAACAGACTGAAACGGCCGCCAGTACTGTGCACAACTGAAGTAAGGATATTTAGCTCTAAATGAGAGAATCCGTGGAAGATAAAGAAGAATTTTGTGGCTTGGCATATGAATTGTGTAACGAAGGTGTTAGGAAGAACAGAGAAAGTGAATTCTGATTGTTTCTGTTACTGCTATGTTGAAGAAGGAAAAATTGTCTATTATGGCAAGGACTGGATGTATTGTGGTTCAAAAAAGTGATTGTTGTGTGAGAATTGAGGAAGTGATTAAAGAAGAAACGGATATCGAGACTGATGTGTCAGGCAGACAAATAGTTAAGAATGATTTGAAAGAAGAGGTCTCCCTGCTAGATGATAATTGTACAAGGAGACCGGGAGACTCTGACGGTACTTATTATCATCCGCCGCCAGCCTCAGTCCCCGCTATGTCTAATATTGCTAGTGGTTATGAGTATACTCCCTTCACCCCATCCCAAATAGACACCCTTTGCAATCAATTACCCGATCCAGAGACTTCCCCCATGGCTTTCTACAGGCAAATGGCAGCAAATCGAGAGATTTATTCCACTCCCCAAAGAGATCTATTACACATACTTCGAGTAAAAGTTGGGGAGGGGTATTTTCCAATTATTGAGGGTGGCATAATGTATAATGTGAATCTGGATGGCGAAACCTATGAGAGTGGTGTTGATTTCTGCAATGCTTAAAGGTTTGGCCACAAGATAGATTAGCGGACCAAGCTACCTCTCTCACAGATATCACACAGGCCAAAGGGGAGACTGCCGAGAAGTTCTATGGGCGTCTTAAGGTAGTATTTAGAGATCTGGGATTCTCACTGTATAATAAATCCCATACACATCTTTTTGTGGCAGCTTTGATGTCCGGCCTCAGGCCCGAATTGCAAGAGGCAATAATTTCAGTTAGACCTGACGTTGAGAATTCAACTCCGGACAATGCATTGAAAGTAATAAAAAGTTTTCAGAAGAATTTAACCCGTTCTGCAGCAGCAAGGAAACAGAAAAATAAAACAGCGGCAGCTGTGACAGCCGCCCCTGCTCTAACAGCAGCCCCCACCATCGCGCCCAGCTTGGCTGCTAGCACACAGCAAACTCTGGCCCCCCCCTCAGACTTCAGCTCCTAATCCTATGACTAGGAACCTTGCTCCTCAGCAATGTTGGTGCTGTGGCCGACTCGGACACTTTCAGAGAGACTGTCACACTCCCGCTGATAGATGCTACTCTCAAGTTCTCAAGATGCTACTCTTATAATCATAATCTAAATACTCCCAATTAACATACTTTTATAAACCCCATCCCTGTGGGACCCTTCCCTGAGGTTACTGCTCAGTTTGTAATCTCTCCCACATGTCCAGTAAATTTATTAGGGGCAGATTTATTATCACAGTTCTGCTCCAGAATACAATTCCAAGATGATGGCCAGATGGCCCTTATGTTATATAATCCCTATGTAGATGAAGACAGTGAGGAAATCTGTATTTTTCCATGCCTTTCCCACAGATGCCAAAAGGGGCCCAAAACAGTCCCAACCAGTTTGCAAAAAATATGAGCAGGTGTCTTTTGCCATTGTTAGGCTCCGTAAGTATCTGGCAGCACTGAAGTGTCGGGGTTTGCCCTCGAGACTTCAGTTCTGCCTTGGTCAAGTGATATTCTTGGGTCACTGTCTCCTTCAGGGTGCCAAATACCTTGCAGAAGAAAGAAAAATAGCTGCCAGCTTCCTTTCCCAAAAGATGAAACTGAACTCCAGCGTTTTCTTGGACTATGCACTTATTTTTGTCAGTGGATACTGGATGCATCCCGCATAATGCAACCCCTTTACAATGCCTTGAATGACGGTATAATGAACTATAAGGAAAGATGGCAGTGATGAGGATTACCTCCAATATGATTGTTCCCAATTTCTGATAGAAGAAACAGCTACTCCACCAAATGTCAGTGAGAATCCACTTCCAAATCCTGATCTGGTGTTATACACGGATGGTTCAAGATATGCTGACGAGTTTGGTAGATTCCACACGGGATACGCTGTTACCACAGAGGACACTGTAGTGCACGCAGCTGCGCTCCTGCCCTCACAGTCAGCACAAGAAGCAGAACTCCAGGCTCTGTCTACTGCATGTACTTTGGCCAAGAACAGATGGGCTAATATATACACGGACTCACGGTATGCATTTGGTATTGCTCACGATTTTGGGGCTCTATGGGCCAATCGAGGGTTTATTACTACTGCCGGAACCCCAGTGAAAAATGCTGAAGCTGTTAAAACCCTCATGGACTCGATCAAATTACCTACTCAGGTGGTCATTATCAAAGTTAAGGCGCACGGTCCTAGGACCAGTCCACAGACTGTTGGCAACACATTTGCGGATATGCAAGCAAAAGCCGTCGCTCTCTTACCTGTTGAACCAACCATACCAACTATGGTGACCACACGCTCTCAGCGTAAACAGTTACAAGAAGCATTGACCCTACAAGAACCTGAAGATCTACAACAGACTGAAGTTTTCTGTCGGACCTCGCGAGACCGCTTAATGACGATGCAGAGAATATCTCCAAAGGAAGAGGTGAAGCAATGGAAGACTGATGGGGCACGTATGGACAATGGTCTCTGGAAAAAGGACCAACTCGTGTGTCTCAATAAGCGGATGTACCCTGCTATTGCCATATGGGCCTACACATCGAGGAAAGAATCAGGCCCTCGCACTGGTGCAAAAATTCTACTGGGCCCCGGTTCTCCAATTTGCCGGAAGCATTCCGTTACCAACATGACTGCAAAGACCACAGCGAAGAAACTGGTGATGGAAGTTATATGCAGATATGGGGTTCCAGAAGTTGTTGAAAGTGATCAAGGTCTGGCCTTTTCTTCTCATGTGTACCAAGAAGTTCTGACAATGCTTGGATCCACTGTAGCCCTCCATACTCCGTACCACCCACAATCCAGTGGGGAAGTTGAGAGGCTGAATGGCACACTGAGGGGACAATTGACCAAAATGATGCAGGAGACTACGGCTCTATGGTCAGAGCTCCTACTCATTGTACTATACCACATCCGTACTACCCCTACTACAAAATATGATTTGTTCCCATATAAGATATTGTTTGGTGCTAGGCCCCCAGTTGCAAATTTCCAGCCTCAGCAGTTATCAGAAGAGACTGACCGTGCTGTTCAATATGTTATTCAGCTTAGTAAAAATCTTGCTAACACCCATGTTCTAGTTTCTTCTTCTTTTCCAGATTCAGCAGAAACTGACACCTGTTATAACCTGAAGCCTGGTGATTTGGTAGTCGTGAAAAGGCATGTCAGGAAGCACGGACTAGAACCCTTGTATGATGGTCCCTATCAATTTTCCTCATCACCTAACAAGCCAATTGCAAATAAAGGGGCCATAATGTTTTGGTTTTTCGCATTTTCCATATTATTATTGGTAGAAGTTAAAAGTTAAAGTTAGAAGATATTCAAAGACTCAGATCAATACGATAAAGACAATGATCGTAATAAAGGACAGTTGGTGGTCAGACACCTTCTCCTTTCTTAATCCAGCCAACTGATTTAAGGGAATTGAGGGCTGGGTAGCTGGGATCTTACAAAGCTTGTTACACATTGCTGCCTGTATCCTTGTTGCATATGTGATACTAAAACTTGTTTTTTGGTGTATTCCTGTATGTATTAGGAAATTCTGCACTAAGACAGCTAATGATGATACCAAAGGCGTCGTTGCCCCTGCTCTTCTCTGCACCGATCTCAAAAGGCTACTTGATGAAGACGTGGAAGCCAAGCATATGGCTACCTACAAAAGATCTCCACCACCGTCATCAAAAATTGTTATTCGTGAACTGCAGTATACAGGGGGACGGGTGCGCCGCGACAGCCATGACTGGTATTACGGCATCAGTCATGTGAAGACCAGTACCCCTCAAGCTGTTAGCTTGGGATAACACCTCTGATGCTGCATGTGTTTTAAAAAAAAAAAAAATAAAAAAAAAATATAATTATCTAGGGGGGAATGTGAAGGGTTAAAACTAAAGTCAAAGCTGAAGTTTCGTTTTATCCATTCTCTGAAGGTTTCGTTTCTCCATTTTTGTTGCTGTAAGATAAATTTTTGTAATTGGGATGGGCTGTCATGAAACCAGACTGTTCCCATCAGGTGCAAGATAAGGGAACCGGGTGTGTACTAATCTGAAGAATATGCCATTATACTACTTTTGGATACGGCCATATATGTAGTTTCCGGTTTTCTTGCAATATTATTGACTTATAAAGTGAAATGATGCTATTGGTAGTTGAGAACATTGCATAATTAAGCAAAAGATTATAAAAGTGACTAGAATAAAGGGGACTAGTGATCTGTCTCGATCCTCCCGTACAGAGACCCCCGTCTCCGTGTGGTCATTTGAGTTGCTAGCAACACTATGTGGAATAATTTGGACATCACTGGCTCAACCGTGAAGGGTTAATTTAGCCCTCCCTCAATAGCTACCCCGACAACATCAGCTCTGCAAAGCATCTGTGCTGACCACCAAGAGAAAACGGGAGGGGGACAACCATCTCACCTCCATTCTCAGAAAGACACTCTTTGGAGCCCAGAACTCAATGACCTTGAGTCCTCGACAACAGAAGAAAAAGGACATACGGTCCATGTTTCACACTTAACGAGCATTCTTAGTTTTGGCATGCCATGAATAAGATGACTAATAATGCCCGTTACGTTAGAAACACATTGGTTTCCCTCGTACAATCTTACACAATGTTGGAATTTTTAAATAATACAATAAATGGGACGTTTTATCCTTAAGAAAGGAACAATTTATTTTTCTGCATTTGACTTTTGGGCAATTTCATGCCAGTTTTAAGCAGTGCTGTGGAGTCCGAGTCAAGGAAATTGGGGAGTCAGAGTCGATGGCTTGGCTTACCGCATCCAAAGAGTGATCTATTTCAAGTGTTTATTTCTGTTGATGATTATGGCTTACAGCCAACGAAAATCCAAAAGTCAATATTCTCAGTAAATTAGAATACTTTATAACACCAGCTTGAAAACATGATTTTAAAATCTGAAATGTATGTTCAGTAAATGAACTCAGTACTTGGCCAGGGCTCCTTTTACATCAATTACTGCATCAATGCGGTGTGACATGGAGGCGATCAGCCTGTGGCACTGCTGAGGTGTTATAGAAGCCCAGGTTGCTTTGATAGCAGCCTTCAGCTCGTCTGCATTGTTGGGTCTGGTGTCTCTCATCTTCCTCTTGACAATACTCCATAGATTCTCTATGGGGTTAAGGTCAGTTTGCTGCCAATCAAGCACAGTGATACTGTTGGTTTTAAACCAGGTATTGGTACTTTTGGCAGTGTGGACAGGTGCCAAGTCCTGCTGGAGAATGACATTTCCATCTCCAAAAAGCTTGTTGGCAGAGGGAAGCATGAAGTGCTTTAAAATCCTGGTAGACGGCTGCACTGACTTTTGTTTTGATAAAACACAGTGGACCTACACCAGCAGATGACATGGCTCCCCAAACCATCACTGATTGTGGACACTTCACACTAGACCTCAATCAAGCGCTTGGACTGTGTCTCTCCAGACTCTGAGACCTTGATTACCAAATGAAATGAAAAATTTACTTTCCTTGTGGAGTGTGTCAATGACTGCCTTCTGGACATCTGTCAAGTCTGCAGTCTTCCCCATGATTGTGGAGCCTACTGAAACAGACTAAGGCTGTGTGCACACGTAGCAATTTTTAAGCGTTTTTGCCGCGATTTTCGGCGCGAAAACGCTTAAAAATCGTGTACAGAACGCCCCCCATGCATTCCTATGGCATTCCGCACATGCTGTGCTAATGCTGCGCTTTTTTCCGCGGCGGAATCGCATCGCGGAAAAAATCGCAGCATGCTCATTCTTTGTGCGGAATCGCAAAGAATTGCCGCGATTCCGCACCCACAGGAATGCATGAGAACCGCTTACTTCCCGCATGTGGCTATGCCCACCATGCGCGAAGTTAAGCGTCTCATGTGCGGTTGGTACCCACGGTGCGGAGAGGAGACTGTCCTCCAGGCCCTGGGTACCATAACCCTGTAAAAAAAGAATAAAAAATAAAAAATTGGGGTATATTTACCTTCCGGCGTCCCGCGCTGCATTCCCGGCCTAAGCGTTCCCAGTAATGCCTTGCGGCAAGGCCCTGTGATGAAGTAGTCTCGCGTGACTCTAGCGGTCTTGCGAGATCGCTATAGCAACGCGAGACTACCTCATCACAGGTCTCGCAAGGCATCGCTGGGAACGCTGAGGCCCGGGAATGCAGCGCGGGACGCCGGAAGGTGAATATACCCTGATTTTTTTTTTTTTTTTTTTTTTTTTAGCATTTTAACATCCTATCTTTTACTATTGATGCCGCATAGGCGGCCTCAATAGTAAAAACCTGGTCACACTTGTCAAACACTATGTTTGACGAGTGTGACCAACCTGTCAATCACTTTCCAAGCGATGCTTCAAATCGCTTGGAAAGTGCTTGAATATCGCACGCGAAAATCGCGGCAAAATCGCGATCATAATCGTGGTAAAACCGCGCGATTTCTGGGAAGGAGTCCGGTTTTTAGTAAGCGTTTTAAAACGCTACGTGTGCCCACAGCCTAAGGGACCTTTATAAACGCTTAGGAAGCCTTTGCAGGTGTTTTTTGTTAATTTTTCGAATTTACCGATGCAGAGTGGAGGTCCCTGGCGTCTCCAGATCATGTCCACGCTCCCCTGCAGCCTCTGTCAGTGTCCCGGTGGCTGCTGACAGGGCCGGCGTTAGCAGCGGGGCAAGTGCCGGGGTCCTGAGCGGGCACTGAGCGGGTCTTGAGCGGGCACAGGGGGAGACGCCGCAGGGACAGCGCTGTGCGCGGGGGGAGGGGGGAGCCGCAGGGACAGCGCTGTGTACAGGGGGGGGGGGAGCCGCAGGGACAGCGCTGTGTACAGGGGGGGGGGGGGGGGAGCCGCAGGGACAGCGCTGTGTACAGGGGGGGGGGGGAGCCGCAGGGACAGCGCTGTGTACAGGGGGGGGGGGGGAGCCGCAGGGACAGCGCTGTGTACAGGGGGGGGGGGGGGGAGCCGCAGGGACAGCGCTGTGTACAGGGGGGGGGGGGGGGGAGCCGCAGGGACAGCGCTGTGTACAGGGGGGGGGGGAGCCGCAGGGACAGCGCTGTGTACAGGGGGGGGGGGAGCCGCAGGGACAGCGCTGTGTTCAGGGGGGGGGGGGAGCCGCAGGGACAGCGCTGTGTACAGGGGGGGGGGGGGGAGCCGCAGGGACAGCGCTGTGTACAGGGGGGGGGGGGGAACGCCGCAGGGATGGCACAGCCCCTGAAACAAGGGTCACTGATGAGGCTTCATTTTAGTGGGACGTTGGGGGCTGTGGCAGTGACCGCGGCCTCTGCCCCCTGATGACACTGAGTATCCCGGCATGCAGTAGGATTCTCAAACGAATCGACATCACACAGGTAGCAGAGCCGGTGGATGATGTAGTCGGGGAACAGCAGGGAATTTCTGAAAGCCAGTATATTAGAAAATGGTGTAGATTATGGGACTAACTAGAGATGGAGTTAGGAGCTCAGGTACTTTGCCTTTGGACCTTCCCTTTAAGCTTCTCAGAGGCTGACGTCGAGCACAGTGTGACCGGAGGGGCAGACAGTGGAGGATCATGGGGGGAGATCATGGGGGGAGATCATGGGGGGGCCGCCGCGCCACTTCCTCCATTCTCAGCAGCACCGTCTCCTCCTCCGTGTGCGGCAGTTACTGGTTACCATGACAACGTGTACACACAGCGCACACACCGGACACTGTTCACCCTGCACATCACTGAGTATATCTCGCTGCAGATGGCGGACACTGCCCGGCCGACTGCACCGGTACTGACCTCCCGGAGGAGCCTGGCCTCCCCGTGCTGGATCTCATAGATCTGCAGGATTCCGCTCCCTCTCGCTAGATTCCCCAGACACACGAACTTGGCGCTGCAGGGGATCCATTTGCAATCGAACAAGGTGTAATTCACCGACTTCTGGACGTGAGCGATGATCTGCGGCTTCTCTAACGGCGACGACATCGCTGCAACCCAACCAGTGTGTGCTCGCCCCCAGCGCCGACACTAAAGGACGGGTTGAGCCTAGACCGTATACTTCCAGGTCCTGCTGCTCACAGACGCGGCACCAGCGTCCAGACGGACGAAAGGCTTCTCTTCTGTTCCTGCCTTTGCTGTCAGAACACGCCCCTCCCGGTATGACACGCCCCTGGAAATGACATCACACCTGGAAGGAGCCCATACAGTCTAGCATTTACCATTCGGCCTTATAGCTTAGCCCCGCCTCTTTTTCCCCCGGATGTCTCCGGTGTGCACGTGCTAGGAGAGACGTTGTAACGATGGAGGTGGAGAACGCGGCCGGTTCCGGGGAGGCCTTCACCGTGGTCACCAAGAAGGGCAAGAAGCGGCGGGCGGCCGAGGAGAAGCCGATGGAGACTGGGGAGCAGCCCAGTAAGAGACCGAGCTTCCCACCGATATCCGGGGACAAGCTAATGGTACGGGGGCTGGAGCCAGCAGGGAGCGCAGGACAGGAGCCGGTGCCCAGGAGCATGGATGAGAACTGCAGCCTAAAGCAACAGGAGTCGTCGCAGCCGGGGCGCCGCGCTCTCGATGTTGTCACAGTAGCTGCGCTCTCGCCGTTGGCTGTTGTCGCCAGGGCCGCTGCGCTCTCGACGACGTTGTTGTTGTCGCTGGGCCGCCGCGCTCTCGACGACGTTGTTGTCATCGTCGCTGGGCCGCCGCGCTCTCGACGACGTTGTTGTCGCTGGGCCGCTGCGCTCTTGACGTTGTTGTCGTCGCTGGGCCGCCGCGCTCTCGACGACGTTGTTGTCGTCGTCGCTGGGCCGCCGCGCTCTCGACGACGACGTTGTCGTCGTCGCTGGGCCGCCGCGCTCTCGACGACGTTGTTGTCGTCGTCGCTGGGCCGCCGCGCTCTCGACGACGTTGTTGTCGTCGTCTCTGGGCCGCCGCGCTCTCGACGACGTTGTTGTCGTCGTCGCTGGGCCGCCGCGCTCTCGACGACGTTGTTGTCGTCGTCGCTGGGCCGCCGCGCTCTCGACGACGTTGTTGTCATCGTCGCTGGGCCGCCGCGCTCTCGACGACGTTGTTGTCGCTGGGCCGCTGCGCTCTTGACGTTGTTGTCGTCGCTGGGCCGCCGCGCTCTCGACGACGTTGTTGTTGTCGTCGCTGGGCCGCCGCGCTCTCGACGACGTTGTTGTCGTCGTCGCTGGGCCGCCGCGCTCTCGACGACGTTGTTGTTGTCGTCGCTGGGCCGCCGCGCTCTCGACGACGTTGTTGTCGTCGTCTCTGGGCCGCCGCGCTCTCGACGACGTTGTTGTCGTCGTCGCTGGGCCGCCGCGCTCTCGACGACGTTGTTGTCGTCGTCGCTGGGCCGCCGCGCTCTCGACGACGTTGTTGTCATCGTCGCTGGGCCGCCGCGCTCTCGACGACGTTGTTGTCGCTGGGCCGCTGCGCTCTTGACGTTGTTGTCGTCGCTGGGCCGCCGCGCTCTCGACGACGTTGTTGTCGTCGTCGCTGGGCCGCCGCGCTCTCGACGACGTTGTTGTCGTCGTCTCTGGGCCGCCGCGCTCTCGACGACGTTGTTGTCGTCGTCGCTGGGCCGCCGCGCTCTCGACGACGTTGTTGTCGTCGTCGCTGGGCCGCCGCGCTCTCGACGACGTTGTTGTCATCGTCGCTGGGCCGCCGCGCTCTCGACGACGTTGTTGTCGCTGGGCCGCTGCGCTCTTGACGTTGTTGTCGTCGCTGGGCCGCCGCGCTCTCGACGACGTTGTTGTTGTCGTCGCTGGGCCGCCGCGCTCTCGACGACGTTGTTGTCGTCGTCGCTGGGCCGCCGCGCTCTCGACGACGTTGTTGTTGTCGTCGCTGGGCCGCCGCGCTCTCGACGACGTTGTTGTCGTCGTCTCTGGGCCGCCGCGCTCTCGACGACGTTGTTGTCGTCGTCGCTGGGCCGCCGCGCTCTCGACGACGTTGTTGTCGTCGTCGCTGGGCCGCCGCGCTCTCGACGACGTTGTTGTCATCGTCGCTGGGCCGCCGCGCTCTCGACGACGTTGTTGTCGCTGGGCCGCTGCGCTCTTGACGTTGTTGTCGTCGCTGGGCCGCCGCGCTCTCGACGACGTTGTTGTTGTCGTCGCTGGGCCGCCGCGCTCTCGACGACGTTGTTGTCGTCGTCGCTGGGCCGCCGCGCTCTCGACGACGTTGTTGTCGTCGTCGCTGGGCCGCCGCGCTCTCGACGACGTTGTTGTCGTCGTCGCTGGGCCGCCGCGCTCTCGACGACGTTGTTGTCGTCGTCGCTGGGCCGCCGCGCTCTCGACGACGTTGTTGTCGTCGTCGCTGGGCCGCCGCGCTCTCGACGACGTTGTTGTCGTCGTCGCTGGGCCGCCGCGCTCTCGACGACGTCGCTGGGCCGCCGCGCTCTCGACGACGTTGTTGATTTTGGGATAACCTTTCTGGATTTATCTTCACAGGGAGACAGAGATGAAATGCGGACGATCCCGGTCCCGTCACACAGGTACACCCCGCTGAAAGAAAACTGGATGAAGATCTTTACTCCGATCGTAGAAAACTTACAGCTTCAAGTGCGCTTTAACCTGAAAACCAGAAATGTGGAAATTCGGGTGAGAGCGGGGGCAAAAGTCATTTGATGTTCTGTTCTTTAATCCGACATCTGACAATCCAGAAATCCTGACCTTCCTTCCCAGCACTGAAATGAGGCGTTGCAGATGAAGGGCTGGTAGTAGGTCTGGTCTTTCTGTAACTTCCGGGCCCCTAGGTCGTTAGTTGTCTGCCTGGTCTGTCGGTGGGGTGTGTGGCTGCAGTGCCCACCTGATCTGTGTCAGACAAGAGCGCAAACATCTTGGTGCATCCAGCTGCTGGACCTTGTGATTGGCTGCAGCGTTAAAGTGACTTGTAAGAAAAACATCCAGTGAATTCCAGTGATGTGCTGCTCAAGTCACCGGACGGCTGCAGCCAATCACAAGCCACAGTGTTATTTTTACTTGGACAACCCCTTTGACCCTCTGTATAATGAATATATATCATCTCATTATTATTATTTTTCTGTTTCCTCTCCAGACTTGTAAAGAGACGACAGACGTCGGCGCCTTAACGAAAGCAGCGGATTTTGTGAGGGCTTTTATCCTGGGCTTCCAGGTGGAGGTGAGAGGTCTCTTGTGTCCCGGCTGGGATTGTATGTGATCTGTGCACTCGGTTTAGAGAAGACCAAACCTGACGAGGGAAATCTGCTGAGTACGGCGCGCTAACTCCATAAGCTTTATACCGCGGTGGTGACGCGGCTCGGTGGCATCATATACGGACACCCTCAGACTCTCCGAAAAGTAGGAAATTAATACCGGTGGTTGAGAAGAGCACCCACCGTACAGCCGGCCTGGACCAGCTTGGGCGCTGCGTACCAGGCCTGGCATCCAACTAGAAAGGACATTGTGGGAAGAGCTGCTCTTAGCCAGTCAGCAATGCTGCAATCTCTCATGGTGAGAGAATTTAATTGCATTTGTGACTTTGCTGGTTACAGAATGTTTTTGGCAATTTTGATACCACTATTAGATAAGTCTCATTGTTTTTGTCAAACCCAGCATTCCTCTATTGGCCTGAAGAGTAACCATCATTATAATTTTATTTTCATAAATAATTGGTCCACATACATAGTAACATAGTTATTAAGGTTGAAGGAAGACTTTAAATCCATCTAGTTCAACCCATATCCTGTCCTAACTTGCCGTAACGTTGATCCAGAGGAAGGCAAAAAAAAACCCATGTGGCAAACAGTAAGCTTCACATTGGGGAAAAAAATTCCTTCCCGACTCCACATACGGCAATCAGACTAGCTCCCTGGATCAACGCAATATTAAGGAGACTAGTGTATATACCCTGTAATATTATACTTTTCAAGAAAGGCATCCAGTCCCTTCTTAAATTTTAGTAGGGAATCACTCATTACAACATCATACAGCAGAGAGTTCCATAGTCTCACTGCTCTTACAGTAAAGAATCCGCGTCTGTGAGTATGCTTAAACCTTCTTTCCTCCAGACGTAGAGGATGCCCTCTTGTCCCCGTCACAGGTCTAAGAGTAAAAAGATCATTAGAAAGGTCTCTGTACTGTCCCCGCATATATTTATACATTGTAATAAGATCACCCCTAAGCCTTCGATTTTCCAAACTAAATAACCCCAAGTGTAATAACCTATCTTGGTATTGCAGACCCCCTAGTTCCCTAATAACCTTGGTCGCTCTTCTCTGCACCCGCTCCAGTTCAGCTATGTCTTTCTTATACACCGGAGACCAGAACTGTACACAGTATTCTAAGTGTGGTCGCACTAGTGACTTATATAGAGGTAAAATTATGTTCTCCTCATGAGCATCTATGCCTCTTTTAATGCATCCCATTATTTTATTTGCCTTTGCAGCAGCTGCCTGACACTGGCCGCTAAATGTGAGTTTGTCGTCCACCCATACACCCAGGTCATTTTCAGTGACAGTTTTGCCCAGTGTTTTACAATTAAGCACATAATTATACATCTTGTTCGTTCTACCCAAGTGCATGACCTTACATTTATCCCCATTAAAGCTCATTTGCCATTTATCAGCTCAAGCTTCTAGTTTACATAAATCCTCCTGTAATATAAAATTGTCCTCCTCTGTATTGATTACCCTGCAGAGTTTAGTGTCATCTGCAAATATTGAAATTCTACTCTCTATGCCCCCTACAAGGTCATTAATAAATATGTTAAAAAGAAGCGGGCCCAAAACTGACCCCTGTGGTACCCCACTGCTAACCATGACCCAGTGCGAGTGTGCTCCATTAATAACCACCCTTTGTTTCCTATCCCTGAGCCAGCTCTTAACCCACCTACACATATTTTCCTCTATCCCCATTGTTCTCATTTTATGTATCAACCTTTTGTGTGGCACCGTATCAAAAGCTTTTGAAAAGTCCATTTACACCACATCCACTGCATTCCCTTGGTCCAGTCTGGAACTTACCTCTTCATAAAAGCTTATCAGATTAGTCTGACAGGAACGGTCCCTTGTAAACCCATGTTGATATTGGGTCATGAGGTTATTCTTCTCCAGATACTCCAGTATAGCATCTCTTAGAAAACCCTCCAGGATTTTACCCTGGCCTATAATTTCCAAGTTCAGTTTTTGTCCCCTTTTTGAATATTGGCACCATATTTGCCATACGCCAGTCCTGATGTACAGACCCTGTTATTATGGAATCTTTAAAGATTAAAAATAATGGTCTATCTATGACTGTGCTTCATTCCTGCAGTACTCGGGGGTGTATCCCATCCGGGCCCGGGGATTTGTCAATTTTAGTGATTTTTAGACGCCGCCGTACTTCCTGCTGGGTTAGGCCCCTTTCACACTTCAGTTTTTTGCAATCAGTCACAATCCGCCAGGTTTTGAAAAAAAAAACGGATCCTCAATTTTTTTTTGAGGATCCGTTTTTTCCCCATTGACTTGCATTAATGGCGGATTGTGACGGATGGCTGTCCGTTTCATCCGTTTTTTTTGAGGATCCGCCAAAAGTTGCTGTCCGTCACCATCCTCAAAGATTTCAAAACGGAGCTTGCAACGTTTTTTTTTCTGGCGGATCCTCCAGAGACAACTTTAACCCGAAATTCTTTCTGGTTGCCGGACAAAATGAAGAAAAAAAATTTTTTCTCTCTCTCTCTCTTTCTCTCTCTCTCTCTTTCTCTCTCTCTCTCTTCTCTCTCTCTCTCTCTTTCTCTCTCTCTCTCTTTCTCTCTCTCTCTCTTTCTCTCTCTCTCTCTTTCTCTCTCTCTCTCTTTCTCTCTCTCTCTCTTTCTCTCTCTCTCTCTTTCTCTCTCTCTCTCTTTCTCTCTCTCTCTCTCTTTCTCTCTCTCTCTCTTTCTCTCTCTCTCTCTCTTTCTCTCTCTCTTTCTCTCTCTCTCTCTTTCTCTCTCTCTCTCTTTCTCTCTCTCTCTCTTTCTCTCTCTCTCTCTTTCTCTCTCTCTCTCTTTCTCTCTCTCTCTCTTTCTCTCTCTCTCTCTTTCTCTCTCTCTCTCTTTCTCTCTCTCTCTCTTTCTCTCTCTCTCTCTTTCTCTCTCTCTCTTTCTCTCTCTCTCTTTCTCTCTCTCTCTTTCTCTCTCTCTTTCCCGACCAGCGTTTCCTTTAACAGGATCAGTCTGAAAACGGATCCTGTGCCATCCGTTCACATCCGTTCAGAACGGATCTGCTTGTCTGCCTTTTTGGCGGATTTGAACTGATACAAAAAACTGAAGTGTGAAAGAGGCCTTAACCAGGTGACATTTAACAGAGAATTTTTATCCCTGATCATATTATCTGTCATGGGATTTTCTTGTGTAAATACTGATGAAAAAAAGTCATTTAGCATATTGGCTTTTTCCTCATCCACCATTTCACCCAGACTATTTTTAAGTGGGCCAACACTATCATTTTTTAGTTTCTTACTATTTATGTAGTTTAAAAATAATCCCAAAATATTCTTTCTTTCTCTGGCAATGAGTCTCTCTGTCTCAATCTTTGCTGTCTTGATTTGCTTTTTACAGAATTTGTTTAATCTTCTGTATTTAGTTAATGCCTCATCACTACCTACTTGCTTTAATTCTCTAAATGCTTTATTTTTAACTCTTATTGCTCCCCTTACAGCTCTATTTAGCCATAGTGGTTTCCTCCTATTTCTCTCATGTTTATTCCCATATGGTATATATTGTGCACAGGTCCTATTCAGGATGCTAATAAACGTCTCCCATTTTCTTTGTGTATTTTTATGTCTCAGGATATCGTCCCAGTTAATTGCACCAAGATCATCTCTCATCCGTTGGAAATTTGCCTAACAAATTGTGTAATATATTTTTATTAGTGAAATCTTCTTTCTTTTCCAGGACTGATCATTTATTGTCATTTCGGGGGTCCAATCTGTCTTTAGTGAGTACAGACTTTCCCATTACTTGGATGACAGTTGGTGCTCATAAAGTTCTATGAGAACTCCAGCTCCTTCCTCTTCTCCATAGAATCTTCAAAGCAAAAACTGCCATCTCCTAGTTCAGTGGTAGGAATATCTGTGTTCACTAAATATAGAGTCCAGGAGGAGGAGAAATAAGCAGATTTCTGAGATCTATTACAAACTCGCCTGTTATATGATTATTAATGCACGCCGTCTTTTCCAGGATGCGTTGGCTTTGGTTCGACTCGACGATCTTTTCTTAGAAAGTTTTGAAGTCACAGATGGTGAGTTGTGCAACGGTAGAAGTCGTACGTTTACATGGACACATAGGACAGGCACGCAGGAGGCAAATGGTGCAAAATATTTAATGAAATTATAATTGGATTTCATAAAAACTGTTGCATCATTTGCCCCCTATAGCAGCTGTGGCTGGCTGCAGAATAAGTAAACTGAGAATCCTTCAGTGAGCTCCTGCTGATGGTCCAATGGGAGAGTTTCTAACTCTTATCTGTCTCTTTCTGAGCTCCGCTCAGCTGATTCTTTCTCCGCTCGTAGTGTTTTAGATTTTCACCCTTCCTTCCTCCCCCGTTCACAGTCAAGCCATTGAAGGGCGACCATCTTTCTCGCGCTATTGGAAGAATCGCTGGAAAAGGAGGAAAGACCAAGTTCACCATTGAGAATGTTACGAGGAGCCGGATCGTCCTTGCAGACTCGTGAGTATAGAGTTTGGGGCGCGGGGTCACACCTCACGCCCATCGGGCCTTTCTAACCCTATTGGCCCTGGTTCTCCTGACAATCAGGACTGTAATCATGATAATTGCATGACAATTATGTAAAACCGGTGTTGTATTGTGTTCTTCTTTTTTTTTTTTTATGGTAGAAAAATACATATTCTGGGATCATTTCAAAACATCAAGATGGCGAGAACAGCGATATGTAACCTGATTCTGGGTAAGTAGCTGCCACTACAAACCTGGCTGCTCGCGATGACCACTTCCACTTTTCCTGGCTGTGATGCAGACTTGGTCTTTGGATGGTTTGCTCTTTTCCAAAGATGACATACTTGGGTTTTTAAGGGAGACTTCCAGCACAAAGACCATTCAAACCAAGCACTGGCACACAGTGCACCTCTGGTGCCACCCGGCCGCTCATCGCACCTTCCCATCTACTTGGTTTCCATCGATCTCTGACTCCAATAAAGCCAAAGCTGTGAGTGAAAGAAGAGGAGAGATGGATGGAAAACAAGCAGGTGTGAAAGGGCGCTGAACGGTTTGGCCACAACAAGGGTGCAGGGGGCGTCTGTGCTCGGTTTGGGCAGTCATTTTGTGCTAACCGATTCCTTTTAACTCTTACAGACCTAATATGCCACCTCCAGAGAAGGCTGAGTAGCAAGTTACATGTGTTTCTACAGCCATTGTCGCTGCTATCTAGGAAATGACACCAACACCCAAAAAGCTCATTTTCCAGGTGGAGGTCCCTCGCTATGTAACGCATTCATGTATCATCTGCCTCTCGTACTGTTTAGCCTCCTCTGAATTAACCTGTTAGTTATAGGTGGAATTTGTGGACAACCGTAAACCGCTGTATACAGTAATGTGTTTTTGATCAGTTTGTTAAACCTGCACCTCAAGTTAGAAACGATCTTGTGACCCCGATATAAGACCTCGCTGTAAGCCGGACACAAGGTGGAATAGTAATGAGTAGAGTTGAGCAAAAAAAAAAAAAAGTTTGCTGGACGCCTCTTCTGATTACCAGGCCTGGTTCATTGTTATTGTTGGGGTATGACACACATGATGTGCTAGGCCTAGTAATCGGAAGAGGAGCCTGGGATGCTGGCAGGTGAGACACGGTTCACAGAACTCTAGCTTGTTGGCTTGATGCTACCGGCTTGGCCACTGGCTCAGGGGTCCTGCAAATCATTTTTTTTTTTCATCTCCAGTAATGGGGGCTGCTATGTGACTTATGATTTGCTGTGAAACAGTGCTATGGGGGCTCAGTGGTTAGCACTCTCGCTTTGCAGCGCTGGGGTCCTGGGTTCAAATCCCACCAGGGACAACATCTGCAAGGAGTTTGTATGTTCTTCCCGTGTTCGTGTGGGTTTCCTCCGCGTTCTCGGCTTCCTCCGGGTTCTCTGTTTCCTCCTGGTTCTCTGTTTCCTTCCAAAGAGATACAGATAGGGAATCTAGATTATGAGCCTCACTGCGGACAGAGCTGCGGAATATGATGGTGCCATATAAGCAAGTAAAATAATACAATATAAGTAGTTCGTAGCTATTGTAGATCATTTAAGATTCTCCATTCTGTTATCACACCAAGTGTCCTCCTTCAGAAAACTCCATGTGTATAGTATTGGGGAACCCCAGCAAAGCTTAGAAAGGTTCCTATTAGAGATCCTAATGTTCCATTTATCACAATTCCTGGATTTTTCATTTATCTGATTTTTTAATTGTTGGTGACTTTTGTTTAATTTTCTTATCCCAACAGGAAGCCCAATATCCAAAGTCTATGGAAATATACGTGCAGTGGCAAGCAGAGCAGCCGATCGGTTTTAACCCTATAATGAACCTACTACCATCGTGCAGCAAACTCTTACCCCATCGATGTTCCTCACAGTTTTTACTGCACTCGGCTGGGATAAAGGGGAGGTGAAGACCTCTTATCCTGAATTATTTCTCATGATTATGAAAATCTATTGTATATTTTATTATGGGAATATATACAGAATATACAAATGGAAATTAAAGCTCTATTTGCAGACCAGGTGGTGTAATGCACACCCATCCCAGGTTTTTATGCACTCTGCTCTTCTTTTATGGAGGACTGAAGAGGTTTACATGCCAAATACTGAAAAATCCAGAAAAGATGCAATAAATTATTTACAAGTTTCACTTTCTCTACATCTTATACACATTTTGGGTCCCCCAACATCCTCTGCAGCGCAGTACAGAGACTTTTATTCACATCAAGCTTTGTCCCCAGTGACTGTGTCATTTCCGTATCCCAATTCTTATGAGGAAATCTATGGAAGGAGAACATATGGGCCAATGGGTTTCTTTTGGTCAAATTTAGAACTTTTACTACAAAACTGCAACTAAAAGGGTCTTAACAAAATAAGGTAAAAATCCAGCTCCACGATATAGTGAAAAAAAACAATTCTTTATCCACAAGATTTATCCTCCATGCTTGAAATAAGTATCAGCATAGATAGCAGCAAATCATGCACTATCAACGCGTTTTGGGTGTTGCAACACCCTTAGTCATGACGCCTTGATAATGCATGATTTGCTGCTATCTATGCTGATACTTTTATCCTCCATGCTTGAAATATCAAGTGGATAAAGAATTGTTTTTCTCATTATATCGTGGAGCTGGATATTTCCCTTATTTTGCTGTGTTTCACGTCCTGACACGGCGGTTCCGTGCTCTGATTTCTGGGATGTCATAACTGGTGAGCTGGACTTTTTCTTATAAAAGGGTCTTAACCCCTTATCGACCATGCAAGCCTAAATAAAAAGTGTTCTCAACAAAACACAAATAACCAAATGTAGCTAATAGCTACAGAAAATCTGCAACATCAAAACTTCCCAAATACTCATCATGGAAATGGTTATTGGGTGTGCAACCCAGTGTTTTCAACCACCAGTGATATAGGTGGTGGGGTGTGTAAAACGAATGGGTGTAGTGGTGCGCCGAGCCTCTTCTCACATCCAGGGGCCCCGAGCTCTCTGATTAGCAGGGTTGCTTAAACTTCCATTTTCCTTATACCCTGATGGTACCGTACAGATAGTATCTGCCTCTAGGCACCGGAAACCTCCTGAAGAAAAAGGCGGAACCTCTCCATACACCTCAGTGTTGTTTCCTGTGGGGTGGAGAGTGATGAACCTGGAGAAATTTATTTACGGGTTGCAGGTGGTGTTCCTAGGACGAGCAGTCAGTGTGTATCTCTTGGTCCCATTGACTCAGAGAAGGCTGCCCTCCGTCTTTCCATGCAGTTGATGTCTGTGGGAGATCTGCAGTGACAAGCACGGGTGTCTTCTGCGGGCCACCGGCTGTCAGGCTAGCCCATCAGTGATCACATGATGGGCGTGGATTGGCGGGGTTAGTGACTCACATCCAGTTTGTGCAAGTTAAATGGTGCTTTCAGTGACTGAGTGGCATTTAACATTATAACAGATGTGGGAGGATTGCGATTCCACCCACAGCTTTTCGGGGCACTTGATGGCTGATCAAATCAGCCATCGTATGACGGGAAAGATGCAGGCTCAGCGCCGGAGCCCCTATCAAAGGGAAGCACACCAGCTATGATGTACCTACATGTCATGGGTTGTGAAGTGGTTAAAGCTGTGATATATCATGCTGATTGATTAATATATTCCTTAAGATAGGCCTAGAAAGGCAGGTCAGCAGAGGCTCTGAGCTCCTTGGTCTGGTGGATGAACAGAAATATCCTCTTAAAAAGGAGTTCCATGGCCAATTCAAGAGCCAATGCTAGTTACCACAGATGCCAGTCTGGAAGTTTGGGTAGTCCACCTGGATAGTTGCAGCCCCCAGCTGTCAGTTTTCCCTGGCTGGTTATCAAAAATACTGTGATCTTAGAGCATAGCCACCGGCTGATGAATACTCCTATCAGCCGCCGCCTGCTCTTTCTGTTACAGACTGCAGGCGTAGACTGATGGAGCAGTAGTCCCATGAGCCGACCCAGTGACCGGAGGTAAACTTTATGCCTCCGATCAGAGCTGCGGGCTCATGCTGTCATTTGACAAAGTGGAAACCACGGCTGTCTGACCGGCGATGATTTTACCGCAGATCAGAAGCGGTGTGTGCTGCGCTGTCATGTGCATTACATCCTGGTAAACACTAGGCGTTCAGGCCTCCCATTCAAGTTAATGGGGTTCGGGTATTGTTCTGGTACCCAAACATTTTTTTTTTTCTTCTGTTTGGCCGAACCCAAACATCCAGGTGTCTGCCCAACTCTAGCAGTGGAGTATTTTTCCCCTAGGTGTAATAGAAAGAGAAGCTCCTCTTGGTTATAATATGTATATTGGTTTATGTAGCAGTGCGGTTACCTCTTATGCTCTGTAAACACCCTGAGGTCTACAGAGAGGCTCCGTCTTTTTATTCTGTAGGTTTCCTGTTCCTGGAGGCAGTAAGGCATAAGTAATTATCATCTTTTTGTAAAACATAGGCAGCAAGTGGCGCTATATATCAGGGCTATATCCCCTGCATGGCTATGTACTTGGTCTATTGTGTCCGTTTAGGCTGACGCCCCCGATAAATGTTTGTTCCACCCAGCAGCTATACCCCTCCTGCAGCCTCCCTGCTCTTGCAAGGTTTTTCACTTATTATTCTCCTTCCGCTGTAGCTGGGAAACAGACAATATAATCTTTTCCTGTTTTTTTTTTTTTAATTTTGTAAAGTTTTGAGAGTGATCATTCCCAACATGTCCCACCTGCTCCACTCCATTTCTCTAACTCTACCACTTGAGAACGTCTCGCTAAGGCCGGGATCACACATGCAAGAAACTCTGACGAGTCTCTCATCTTAATATCCGGCACTCGGGATCGGAGCGTGCGGCTGCATAGAAAAACATGCAGCCGCACGCTAAGGTCCCAGTGCCGGCGGCAGTGCTATGTATTGACATGCGAGACTCGTCCAAGTTTCTCGCAAGTCTGACCCCGGCCTTAAGGAGATGACCGTGCGGTACTCAAGGGGAGCCGAGGTGAAGAAGCGTGATTAGTTGAGTATGGTGATGTGATTCCATTATTCTAGGGGAGATTCTCTCTAGACCACTTCAGAGTCCTGACTCCTCCGGTCATTACTTCATCTCTTTGTCAATGTACCACATTTATCTCTTCGTACATTCTGGCGTTTGGAATCTGACATGCTCCTCAACAGCCTTTAAGGCTACTGGTTGTGGAAGGTTATTTTTTCCCCTTTTTCATTCATTTTTCCCCAGAGTGTCAGGGTTGATTGGAGATCCATGCCCAGAAATCCGTGGCTCCAGACTTCTGTGTTTTGGATTTTTTTTTTTTGCATTGAACACATGCGCGCATTGCCTATTTCTTAGGCAATCTCCACATTTGTTGCGGTTATCTATCAAACAGGCAATCGCCACATGTGTTACAGCTGTCCTGTCTAACAGCCGCGAGACATGCAGCTATTGGGACTCAAACATTTTACTCAAGCACGCCCAAGATACTCTGATAATATCCGAGCATGCTCGCTCATCACTACTAGTGACCCAAGGTTAGAGACGAGAAGTTGCTGCGGTTGTGTGTGGCTCTCACCATTGCAGTCGATAGGCGTTATGGAAAGAGCGAGGACTTTATAGTTGTGTGTCTGGGCATAGAGAAGAGCCAAGTGCTATCATCTCTACATCTATTTCCAGAAGTAGAGTTGCCACTTGGGGCAAAATCCAAAAGTACAACCAGCACCTTTCCGTACTAAAAACCCCACTGGCAGTCACATCTGCCAGAAAACTCAATTTCATGTCCATGCTATGCTCTAGGTATGGCGCTCTTCTCCTCTAGACATCCATTGTCCCCTGCCCACCCTTCCTCTCGATAAAGCACAAGGGACTCATTATCAAGCTAAATGTTCCAGAATTCTGGGGTTTTGGACCAAAAATATGAAATATTTAAACTACAGATTCTTAACACGTGTCAAGATTGTCTAATCCTGAGCAACTGATCCATATTGAAAAATACACCCCTGTAGGCGTTAATGTAATTTGCTTGTTTTGGTGACATTTTCAGTTGCCTTTTTTTTTGACCCTTGTCATTCGCCATAAAATCACGATTCGATCACATTATCTATGAAGCCTCAAAATGTGACTGTGAAGAAGTCTGCCGTGCCATGGAGTGCTACATCTTCCCAGAATGGCAGAAACAAAGCTCAACTACATGTTCCATGGTGCTGAAGTACAGGCCGTGTGTAGACGAGGGAGAAAATAAAAATCGTCCCAATACCATACATGGATTACAGAGCTTCGTGGTGTGGAGTACAGTTTTCCACATCAATCCTGCATCCACCATTCAGGTCGTATGCTCCCTGCAAGTGTATACACATAGGAAGACAGCAGGTAAAATGTAATGCAGAATTTCATAAACTATCAGCAGAGAAAGGCTGTTGGAAATTGTTAGTATATCACTTTAATATTCTCACTCTGGGGGGCCAGTGCTGACAGCGTGGGCTACTCTCTTTTAAAGGTGACAAAGCTACAGCTTATATGTGTGTGGAAATATATAGGAAAGCTGCTTTACTAATGAGGAGGCTGATGGACCGGTTTGGTAACATGCTGCTCTATCAGCAGCCATTTTATATCTAACAAAGAGGATGTTATGAACAACAACAAAAAAATAAAAGAATGCGCTATGTAATAAGGGACGGTGCCATACAAAACAAGAGACGACACTATATAATAAGGGACGGTGCCATACATAACAAGAGACGACACTATATAATAAGGGACGGTGCTATACATAGATATGACTACACTGTGAATTATTAGGCAAATGAGTATTTTGATCATATCATCCTTTTTATACACGTTGTCCTACTCCAAGCTGTATAGGCTTGAAAGCCAACTGCCAATTATGTAAATCAGGTGATTTGCATTTCTGTAATGAGGATGGGTGTGGTCTAATGACATCAACACCCTATATGAGGTGTGCTTAATTATTAGGCAACTTAATTTCCTTTGGCAAAATGGGTCTGAAGAGAGATTTGACAGACTCTGAAAAGTCAAAAATTGTGAGACGTCTTGCAGAGGGATGCAGCAGTCTTGAAATTGACAAACTTTTGAAGCGTGATCACCGAGCAATCAAGCGTTTCAAGGCAAATATCCAACAGGGTCGCAAGAAGCGTGTTGATAAAAAAAGGCGCAAAATAACTGCCCATGAATTGAGGAAAATCAAGCGTGAAGCTGTCAAGATGCCATTTTCCACCAGTTTTGCCATATTTCGGAGCTGCAACGTTACTGGAGTATCAAAAAGCTCAAGGTGTGCCATAGTCAGGGACATGGCCAAGGTAAGGAAGCCTGAAAAATGACAACCTTTGATCAAGAAACATAAGATAAAACATCAAGACTGGGCCAAGAAATATCTTAAGACTTATGATTTTTCTAAGGTTTTACGGACTGATGAAATGAGAGTGACTCTTGATTGGCCAGATGGATGGGCCCGAGGTTGGATCAGTAAAGGGCAGAGAGCTCCACTCCGACTCAGACGCCAGCAAGGTGGAGGTGGGGTACTGGTATGGGCTGGTATCATCAAAGATGAACTTGTGGGACCTTTTCGGGTTGAGGATGGAGTGAAGCTCAAGTCCCAGACCTACTGCCAGTTTCTGGAAGACACCTTCTTCAAGCAGTGGTATAGGAAGAAGTCGGTATCGTTCAAGAAAAACATGATTTTCATGCAGGACAATGCTCCATCACATGCATCCAAATACTCCACAGCGTGGCTGGCCAGTAAAAGTCTAAAAGAAGAAAAAATATTGACATGTCCCCCTTGTTCCCCTGATCTGAACCCCATAGAGAACCTGTGGTCCCTCATAAAATGTGAGATCTACAGGGAGTGAAAACAGTACACCTCTCCGAACAGTGTCTGGGAGGCTGTGGTGGCTGCTGCTCGCAATGTTGATCGTAAACAGATCAAGCAACTGACAGAATCTATGGATGGAAGGCTTTTGAGTGTCATCGAAAAGAAAGGTGGCTATATTAGTCACTGATTTTTTTGTTTTTGAATGTCAGAAATGTTTACTTCTAAATTTTGTGTTGTTATATTGGTTTTCCTGGTGAAAATAAACAAGTGAGATGGGTATATATTTGGTTTTTATTAAGTTGCCTAATAATTCTGCGCTGTAATAGTTACCTGAAAAAACAGAATATCCTCCTAAGATAGCCAAATCTAAAAAAAAACAAAACACTCCAACTTCCAAAAATATTAAGTTTTGATATTTATGAGTCTTTTGGGTTGATTGAGAACATAGTTGTTGTTCAATAATAAAAAGAATCCTCTCAAATACAACTTGCCTAATAATTCTGCACGCAGTGTAGTTACACCTAAGTGGAGACACTATATAAGTGACGATGCTATACACAAGTGATGACACTACATAATAAGAGGATGAATGAACTCATGGAGATCAACATCCAACACTGCGGAGACACCATCACATGTTTCTCAACGCAGTGATTCTAGAGCAATGCCCCCATCCCTTATGGGAAATATGCAAAAACATGCAAAACACAAGCCGCGGAGACACCATCACGTGTTTCTCAACGCAAGCAATGACTAGCCAGGTCTTTCCCCGGGAAGGAACAACCACGGGAAGGGCAGTCTCCAATGAAGGAAACCACCTATGCCAAAACTATGCCAAAGTCTTTTACTAGGCATTGCTCCTACTAGCCAGTTTCCTACTCCACACTGATGAGGGGCAATATCCCGAAACAGCTGTCTGTGGATGGATACCATGTTTTGGCATAGGTGGTTTCGTTCATTGGAGACTGCCCTTCCCGTGGTTGTTCCTTCCCGGTGAAAGACCTGGCTAGTCATTGCTTGCATTGAGAAACATGTGATGGTGTCTCCGCGGCTGTTGATTTACATGTGTTTGCATATTTCCCATAAGGGATGGGGGCATTGCTCTAGAATCACTGCGTTGAGAAACATGTGATGGTGTCTCCGCAGTGTCGGATGTTGATCTCCATGAGGTCACTCATCCTCATTTTCGCAGTCTTTTTACTAGGCATTGCTCCTACTAGCCAGTTTCCTACTCCACACTGATGAGGGGCAATACCCTGAAACAGCTGTCTGTGGATGGATACCATGTTTTGGCATAGGTGGTTTCCTTCATTGGAGACTGCCCTTCCCGTGGTTGTTCCTTCCCGGGGAAAGACCTGGCTAGTCATTGCTTGCGTTGAGAAACACGTGATGGTGTCTCCGCGGCTTGTGTTTTGCACTACATAATAAGAGACTGCCATACCTATCTAGAGAGGATGCTACGTAATAAGGGATGACGCTGTACATAACAAGAGGATACTATGTAATAAGGGACAGTGCTATACATAAGAGGAAACTGTAATAAGGGACAACACTATAAACAAGGAAAGCTGGGTGGTAGGATACATATGGCTACATCCACATCTCTTGGACAGTATACAGCGTCAGCAAATCATGCCATATATTCAATGCTTACAAAGGCTGCTGTATTCTATTTGAAACACAGAGAAACAGTGCAACAAATGTGAAAAAATATTCAGCTGTAAAAAAATATCTACTATATAATTGTCTAATTCTGTCTGTAATGGAAATCCTGCCTTGCTGATTGGTCGCGGCAGTTAGGCCGCGACCAATCAGCGACAGTTGCTTAGTCGTCGCAGCAACACGGCTGCATTGCTTATTGTACAGGCACATTACAGCCGTTAAAGGCATCACTGCTGCGTCGCTCATTACACAGGGACAGTCCTTTACATATTCTGGAGTACAATACATTAGGTAACAGCAGAAAAGTGACTGCAGCTCTGGGAGTAACGAGAGTACAATACATTAGATAACTGCAGAACAGTGACTGCAGATCTGGGTGTAACTGGAGTACAATACATTAGGTAAGAGCAGAATGGTGACTGCAGCTCTGGGTGTAACAGGAGTACATTACGTAAGAGCAAAACAGTGAATGCAGCTCTGGGTGTAACTTGAGTACAATACATTTGGTAAGATCTGAACAGTGACTGCAGCCCTGGGTGTAACAGGAGTATAATACATTAGGTAAGAGCAGAATGGTGACTGCAGCTCGGTGTAACTGGACTACAATACATTAGGTAAAAGCAGAACAGTGACAGCAGCTCTGGGAGTAACCGGAGTACAATACATTAGATAACAGCAGAACAGTGACTGCAGATCTGGGTGTAACTGGAGTACACTACATTAGGTAACAGCAGAAGTGACAGCAGCTCTGGGTGTAACAGAGTACAATACATTAGGTAATAGCAGAACAGTGACTGCAGATCTGGGTGTAACTGGAGTACACTACATTAGGTAACAGCAGAACAGTGACTGCAGCTCTGGCTGTAACTGGAGTACAATACATTAGGTAAGATCTGAACAGTGACTGCAGCTCTGGCTGTAACAGGAGTATAATACATTAGGTAAGAGCAGAGCGGTGACTGCAGCTCTGGGTGTAACTGGACTACAATACATTAGGTAAAAGCAGAACAGTGACTGCAGCTCTGGGAGTAACTGGAGTACAATACATTAGATAACAGCAGAACAGTGACAGCAGCTCTGGGTGTAACTGGAGTACAATACATTAGGTAACAGCAGAACAGTGACTGCAGATCTGGGTGTAACTGGAGTACACTACATTAGGTAACAGCAGAACAGTGACTGCAGCTCTGGGTGTAACTGGAGTACACTACATTAGGTAACAGAAGAACAGTGACTGCAGATCTGGGTGTAACTGGAGTACACTACATTAGGTAACAGCAGAACAGTGACTGCAGCTCTGGGTGTAACTGGAGTACAATACATTAGGTAACAGAAGAACAGTGACTGCAGATCTGGGTGTAACTGGAGTACACTACATTAGGTAACAGCAGAACAGTGACTGCATCTCTGAGTGTAACAGGAGTACATTAGGTAAGAGCAGAACAGTGCAGCTCTGGGTGTAACTTGTGTACAATACATTAGGTAAGTGCAGAACGGTGACTGTAGCTCTGGGTGTAACTGGACTACAATACATTAGGTAAAAGGACAGTGACTGCAGCTCTGGGAGTAACTGGAATACAATACATTAGATAACAGCAGAACAGTGACTGCAGATCTGGGTGTAACTGGACTACATTAGGTAAAAGCAGAACAGTGACTGCAGCTCTGGGAGTAACTGGAGTACAATACATTAGATAACAGCAGAACAGTGACAGCAGCTCTGGGTGTAACTGGAGTACAATACATTAGGTAACAGCAGAACAGTGACTGCAGATCTGGGTGTAACTGGAGTACACTACATTAGGTAACAGCAGAACAGTGACTGCAGCTCTGGGTGTAACTGGAGTACAATACATTAGGTAACAGAAGAACAGTGACTGCAGATCTGGGTGTAACTGGAGTACACTACATTAGGTAACAGCAGAACAGTGACTGCAGCTCTGGGTGTAACTGGAGTACAATACATTAGGTAACAGAAGAACAGTGACTGCAGATCTGGGTGTAACTGGAGTACACTACATTAGGTAACAGCAGAACAGTGACTGCATCTCTGAGTGTAACAGGAGTACATTAGGTAAGAGCAGAACAGTGCAGCTCTGGGTGTAACTTGTGTACAATACATTAGGTAAGTGCAGAACGGTGACTGCAGCTCTGGGTGTAACTGGACTACAATACATTAGGTAAAAGGACAGTGACTGCAGCTCTGGGAGTAACTGGAATACAATACATTAGATAACAGCAGAACAGTGACTGCAGATCTGGGTGTAACTGGACTACATTAGGTAAAAGCAGAACAGTGACAGCAGCTCTGGGAGTAACTGGAGTACAATACATTAGATAACAGCAGAACAGTGACTGCAGATCTGGGTGTAACTGGAGTACACTGCATTAGGTAACAGCAGAACAGTGACAGCAGCTCTGGGTGTAACTGGAGTACAATACATTAGGTAACAGAAGAACAGTGACTGCAGATCTGGATGTAACTGGAGTACACTACATTAGGTAACAGCAGAACAGTGACTGCAGCTCTGGGTGTAACAGGAGGACATTAGGTAAGAGCAGAACGGTGACTGCAGCTCTGGGTGTAACTTGCGTACAATACATTAGGTAAGAACAGAACAGTGCAGTTCTGGGTGTAACTTGTGTACAATACATTAGGTAAGTGCAGAATGGTGACTGCAGCTCTGGGTGTAACGACTACAATACATTAGGTAAAAGCAGAACAGTGACTGCAGCTCTGGGAGTAACTGGAGTACAATACATTAGATAACAGAACAGTGACAGCAGCTCTGGGTGTAACTGGAGTACACTACATTAGGTAACAGCAGAACAGTGACTGCAGCTCTGGCTGTAACTGGAGTACAATACATTAGGTAAGATCTGAACAGTGACTGCAGCTCTGGCTGTAACAGGAGTATAATACATTAGGTAAGAGCAGAACGGTGACTGCAGCTCTGGGTGTAACTGGACTACAATACATTAGGTAAAAGCAGAACAGTGACTGCAGCTCTGGGAGTAACTGGAGTACAATACATTAGATAACAGCAGAACAGTGACAGCAGCTCTGCGTGTAACTGGAGTACAATACATTAGGTAACAGCAGAACAGTGACTGCAGATCTGGGTGTAACTGGAGTACAATATATTAGGTAACAGCAGAACAGTGACTGCAGATCTGGGTGTAACTGGAGTACACTACATTAGGTAAGAGCAGAACAGTGCAGCTCTGGGTGTAACTTGCGTACAATACATTAGGTAAGTGCAGAACGGTGACTGCAGCTCTGGGTGTAACTGGACTACAATACATTAGGTAAAAGCAGAACAGTGACTGCAACTCTGGGAGTAACTGGAGTACAATACATTAGATAACAGCAGAACAGTGACAGCAGCTCTGGGTGTAACAGGAGTACAATACATTAGATAACAGCAGAACAGTGACAGCAGCTCTGGGTGTAACAGGAGTACAATACATTAGGTAAGATCTGAACAGTGACTGCAGCTCTGGCTGTAACAGGAGTATAATACATTAGGTAAGAGCAGAATGGTGACTGCAGCTCTGGGTGTAACTGGACTACAATACATTAGGTAAAAGCAGAACAGTGACTGCAGCTCTGGGTGTAACTGGAGTACAATACATTAGGTAACAGCAGAACAGTGACTGCAGCTCTGAGTGTAACAGGAGTACATTAGGTAAGAGCAGAACAGTGACTGCAGCTCTGGGTGTAACTTGAGTACAATACATTTGGTAAGATCTGAACAGTGACTGCAGCTCTGGCTGTAACAGGAGTATAATACATTAGGTAAGAGCAGAACGGTGACTGCAGCTCTGGGTGTAACTGGACTACAATACATTAGGTAAAAGCAGAACAATGACAGCAGCTCTGGGTGTAACTGGAGTACACTACATTAGGTAACAGCAGAACAGTGACTGCAGCTCTGGCTGTAACTGAAGTGCAATACATTAGGTAACAGCAGAACAGTGACAGCAGCTCCGGGTGTAACATGAGTATAATACACTAGATGGTGGCCCGATTCTATCGCATCGGGTAGTTTAGAGTCTCTGTTAAAATAAAAAAGTTATATACTCACCTTCTGACGCCCCCCGGACTCTGTCCCGCCTCTCACCACGCTCCCGGCATCTTCCGGTCCCAGTAATGATTAGGGAGAAGGGCCGGAGATGACATCACTCTGGCGAGAATGCGACGTCATCAGCGGTGTTTCGGACAAAGCATTTCTGGGAATGGAAGATGCCGGGAGCGTGGTGAGAGGAGGGACAGAGTCCGGGGGCCGTCGGAAGGTGAGTATATCACTATTTTTTATTTTAACAGAGACTCTAGAATACCCGATGCGATAGAATCGGGCCACCATCTAGTCTAACAATAAACATCAAGTGCTAGTAAAAAGATAACAAAAACATGGTATTTATTTGATACGTTTTTTGCAAAAAATGTATACTAAGCCGCTCTACCAACGCCAAGGTATACCCATCAGAGCAGTCCTATCCAATGTATTTAAAACCTGATCATGTGAACAGTACCTATATGAGCAGGATTCAGAAAGGAAATGTCTTTTGTGGACTCTGTGTGAAACGGCTTTATATGTGCATAGCCCACAAGAGAGGGGGGAGACCCCCCAAAAAACTTGCAAAAGCAAGAAAACAATTGAATACAAACGCATGGGCTTTGCACATAGTGAATAAGTTGGTAGGACAGTATTCACACCATGAAGAGACTGAAACACAGAGAAACATAGTACAACAAACGTGAAAAATTACTCTGCTGTAAAAAAAATATCTAACAATAAACAGCAAGTGCTAGTAAAAAGATAACAAAACAGGGTATTTAATTGATACGTTTTTTGCAAAAATGTATACTAAGCCGCTCTACCAAACGTTTCTTGCTTTTGCAAGTTTTTGGGAGGTCTCCACCGCTCTCGTGGGCCATGCATATATAAGCCGTCTTACACAGCGTGTCCACATCAGACATTACCTTTCTGAATCCTGCTCATATAGGTACTGTTCACATGGTTAGGTTTTACATACATCAGTTAGGGACTGCTCTTATGGGTATACCTTGACGTTTGGTAGAGCGGCTTAGTATACATTTTTTGCAAACCACGTATCAACCAAATACCCAGTTTTGTTATCATCTTTTTACTAGCACTTGCTGTTTCTTGTTAGATTTTTTTTTTACAGCAGAGTATTTTTTCACGTATGTTGGTGGTGTGAACACTGTCTTACCGACTTGTTCACTGTATGTGCATGGCCCAAGCGTTTGTATTGTATTCTATTGTTTGTACATTATGCAGTCATGGCAGCTTGGACTTGTTCACACCTGCATTATCCTGTTCGGAGGTGCTGGTCAGTTTTGATTATGTTCTATTTGGATCCTCAGAATCAAAATCAGAACAGGACAATGTGAGTCTCCCTAATCTCCCTATCAGATTTTTGAATAGATCTATTCACATGCTATGGGGCTGCGTACATTCTTATGAGAAAGACATGCCAGCCCTCAGACATTTCACAAGCATGTGTGAATGAAGCCTAACGGAGGTTATTTTATAAATTACTCCGATCATCTCTGCAAGTCGTACAGTATAGATCTTTACATCCACTGATTTCTTATTATTGTAGGTTTCAGTTTCTTCTCCTGAGCTTCCCCCTTCATGTACATAGACTAACCCAGGTATTGCTATGTATCAGAGTAGATTTTTAATCCATTTATGGTCTATGGGTACAATTATGGATTTCATTGAGTAGTGAATCATCTGTTTTTAGCTGGTTGGGATATATGGGATTGTTCATCCTCAGCCTTCAAGGTATGCGTGTACTGGACCATCAACGCTGACAAGTCATAGATGTGCAGACAAACCCTTTTCTCAGCTCTATCTTATCTGAATGGTGCCAGTCATCTACGCTCTACACCCAGCAACGCAGTCTAATCACGCAGGAGGTGAGACCAGGCGATCAGCTCTGCATCCTTACATCTCATACACTGAGAATCCTAAGCTGGGGTACCATCTTAATATATGGCAGTTCATACAAGCAGAAGGTGTACATGACCCCAATGAAAGGGAAATTACACCCACTTGGACTTCATGCGTTAACTATGCGGCAATAATTTGCCAATATCTCCAGCAGAAAGGCAAATTTAAAAAATATATATAACACACTGTAGCCACTATTTCATTGAGTTCACTTTAAAGAGGACCTTTCATATGAAAAAAACCACTACCAACATGCACCTATGGGTTTAATCTGCCCGGCGCTTAGACCCCCACTGCCAGGAGGAAATGAACTTCACTCCTCCCAGTAGCGCCGTAGGTTGAGTCACCGGTCTGGCAGCTGTAATGGCGCCTCCGGCCCCGACTGACAGTAGCTCAGCATTAGACCCGGCTGTCAGTCAGTGCCGGGGGTGAGATTACAGCTGCCGCTCTCTATACACAGAGGCTGTGAACGATCCGGCGTCGCCCCATGGACAGAACGTAACACTACTGGGAGGAATAAAATTAATTTCCTCCTGGCAGCAGGGCTCTAAAACTATGTGCACACGCTGTGGATCCACAGCAGTTCTGCAGACAGTGTACAGTACAATGTAGGTCTATGGGATTTACATTCTGCTGTGCACATGCTGCGGTTTTTCACTGCGGAAAAGCTGCGGTTTTAAATCCATAGAAAGAATTGACATATCAATTCTTGCTGCGGTTTGCCACCAATTCCATTGTCCAGGTGTCAATTTACCTGCGGATCTGCACGGAAAAATCCGCAACATGTGCACATAGCCTTAAACTGTGGATGCTGGGCAGATTCAGAATGCAAGCAACCAGCAGATTAACCCCATATCTGCAGGTTAATAGTGCCTTTTATCACAACACTGGTTCCTTTTAACCTAATACATCACAAACTTCAGGCCTCAAAATTCCTTCCTGTCCTAATTATTTCTTTTACTTTAGAAGAGTTTCATAGTTTGTATTAAAGCCTTATATGTACAAGTTGTACAAATTGCAATTAAAAAAAAAAAATTAAGAATGAAGGCATTTCATCATGCCTGCTTTACCATTTGTTAAAAAAAATGTTTCTCTTCATTCGTATTGTCTTTTTACTCACAATTTGTGTTTTCTGTAAACTCAATTTGCGTGTTACTTTGTATTTCACTTTGTGATTATTCAGAACCTCACAGCATGCGATACCTTTAGAATGTTTTATTAGTACTGTCACATAAGCATTGTGCAGAAATTTGTCGAATATCTGATTTTTTTTTTTTTTTTTAATTGTTTTTTTTAAACACCACCTAAATTTATTAACGTTTGTGTGTAAAAAAAAAAAAAAATCTCAAAATTACTGGGATATTCTGAAACATTCCACAGTTATTGCCACTTAAAAGAGACACCTCAGATTTGAAAAACATGGGATTTTTTTGATAGCTCACCGTAAAATCTTTTTCCCCGAGATGCTCATTGGGGGACACAGGTACTGTGGGTGTATGCTACCGCTGCCTGGAGGCTGACACTAAGTGAACAAAAAGAGGTTAGCTCCTCCGCCACATACACCATCGCACCGGTTGCAGGCAAAAACCAGTTTAGTGCAACAGCAGTAGAACAAAAGAAAATCAGCCTTAATGCAGATAACAATATGTCTGGAAAGGAACCACCCTAACATCAACAAAAATGCATATTAACTAAACAAAAGCCAACTGGCTATCAGGGTGGGTGCTGTGTTCCCCAATGAGCGTCTCAGAGAAAAGGATTTTACGGTGCGTTATCACAAAAATCCATGTTTCTCCTTTGTCTCATCGGGGGACACAGGTACTGTGGGACATCCTAAAGCAGTCCCTGGGTGGGAAGTTGACTCACCAATCCAAGCTACATGCACCTCATGTCTAAAGGTGCACCACCGCTGCTTGGAGAATCCTTCTACCCAGGCTCGCATCTGACGAAGCCTGAGTATGGACATTGTAATGTTTAGTAAACGTGTGCAGACTGGACCAGGTTGCTGCCTTGCACACCTGTTCCGTCGAAGTCTGGTGCCGAAGCACCCAAGAGGCGCCCACTGCCCGAGTAGAGTGTGCTCTGATCCCTGCTGGAACCGGCGCACCCCTGATGCGGTAGGCTTCCTGAATAGTTAGACAGATCCACCTGGTTATGGTCGATTTTGAGGCTGCGAGTCCCTTCCTGCGCCCCTCGGAGAGCACGAACAGCGTGTCTGTCTGGCGAAAGGTTGCCATCCGCGACACGTACCTCCTGAGTGCCCTCACCAGGTCCAATATGTGAAGAGCTTTTTCCACACGGTGTACTGGCGCTGGACAAAATGAGGGCAAGACAATATCCTCATTAATGTGGAACGAGGAAACGACCTTCGGCAGAAAGGGGGGAGCTGGTCTAAGCACCACCTTATCCCTGTAGAAGGTGAGAAACGGTGCTCGGCAGGATAGGGCCGCCAACTCCAAGACTCACCTAATGGAAGTTATGGCTACAAGGAATACCACCTTCCAGGAAAGGTACGACAAAGAAATATCTTGAAGAGGTTCGAATGGAGCTTCCTGCAGCACACTCAGGACCAGGTTAAGGTCCCAGGCGTCCAGGGGTGCCCTACAGGGAGGTACCAAGTGGGAGACTACCTGGATGAAAGTCCTCACCTGCATATTGGTAGCAATTTTTCGCCGGAAAAGGATGGACAAAGCAGATATGTCTCCTAAGGGAGCTCGGGGCCAACCCTGAGTCTAGGCCCGACTGGAAAAAGGCCAAGATGTTAGGGATAGAGAATGTCAGTGTGTGATGGTAAATTCTGCCGAGGTAGGCTTCCGGGCTCTAACCATTGTATCGACCACCACAGGGTCCCTGAGTTCGGGTGGAAGATCGGGCCCTGGGACAGTAGAACCGGGTGCTCTGGGAGACGCCAAGGAACATTGGCGAGCAGCTGCACTAGATCTGTGTACCATGCTCAACGTGGCCAGCAGAATCGCTGAAACCCCTTCTGTTTTGATCTTCTTGATGACCCTCGGAAGGAGTGGCAGTAGGGGGAACAAGTATGGAAGGCAAAACTGGCTCCATGGCAGAACCAACGCATCCACGGCGATCGCCCGCGGGTCCCGAGACCGAGCGACGAACATGGGTACCTTGGCGTTCACCCCGGAGGCCATCAGATCCACATCCGGTGTTCCCCACCATTGGCAAATCTGCTGGAAGACTTCTGGGTGCAGAGACCATTCCCCGGCCGTGACATCCTGCCGACTGAGGAAGTCCGTCGCCCAGTTTTCCACGCCCGGGATGTGGACCGCTGATATCACCGAATGATTCCTCTCGGCCCAGTGAAGCACGTGTCCCACCTCGCGCATGGTTGCCCTGCTGCGGGTGCCCCCTTGATGATTTACGTAAGCCACTGCCGTGGCATTGTCCAATTGAATCCGGACGGGGCGTTCTGCTAGAAGGTGCTGAAAAATGTTGCAGCGCCAGCCAGACCACTCGTATTTCCAACAAGTTGATTGGGAGGCGTGCCTCCTGTTGCGACCATTGCCCCTGGGTCGTGTGGTGGGGAAAAACTGCTCCCCAGCCGAGGAGGCTGGCGTCGGTTGTGACCACCAGCCACTGATCTGGGGGAAAGGGTTTTCCCTGAAGAAGGGATTGTCCACCACTCTAGTGACTGTCTGATCTAAGAGGGCAACCAGCACCGACCGAGCGTGAACGGGTTCTTGTCCCAGCATGACAAGAGGGCGTGCTGCAGATGAAATTGGGCAAACGGAATCACTTCCATTGCTGCCACCATGTTCCCTAGTACTCTCATCCCAAACCGAATGGTGTGAGGGACTGGTTGGAGAAGCTTCCGGACTCCTTGCCGGAGCTAGGGCTTTGTCTTGAGGGAGAATTACCAACCCTCGGGAGGTGTTGAAGATCATCCCTAAAAAAGAAATCCTCTGGGCTGGGACAAGGGATGATTTCTTCCTGTTGACCAACTACCCTAAGCAGGAGAGGGTATCTAGAGTGATGCTGACGCTCTCCTCGCATGCCCAAAATGAGGGGCCCTTCACCAAGAGGTCGTCTAAAGGTACTGTCACACTTAGCGATGTACTAGCGATCCCGACCAGCGATATGACGCGGTCAGGATCTCTGGTACATCTCTAAGTGGTTGCTAGTGGGCTGCCACATAGGCAGATCTCACTAGCGACATCGCTGTGGACGGGGGTCGCTACTTACCTGTCACACCAGGCGATCCTGCGTCCTCCCGCCCGGCTCCACGCGTCGCTCGTCGTCACAGCAGGAAGCTGACGATGAGAAACAGTCCTGAATGTTCTCGCGCGATCAGCGATAACCAGCGGGGGAGCCGGTCGTAGGTAAGTATCAGACACAGCGATATCGCTAGCAATATCTCTTAGTGTGACAGGCCCTTAAGTACGGCAAGACGACTATGCCCCGAGAGTGTAAGATGGCCATGACGACTGCCATAACCTTTGTGAACACTCTGGGGGCAGTGGCTAGCCCGAAGGGCGGTGCTGCAAACTGGAAATGTCGGCCATTGATGGCGAACCGTAGGAACCTCTGATGCGGAGGAAAAATGGGGACGTGCAGGTAGGCATCCTGGATGTCGATAGAGGCCAAGTATTCTTGCCCCTTGGCCAATATAACTGAACGGAGAGATTCCATTCGGAAATGTTTGATCCTGATGAACTTGTTCAGGAGCTTCAGGTCCAAAACAGGCCTGACTGTCCCGTCCTTTTTGGGGACTGCGAACAGATTGGAATAAAAGCCCTGAGCCTTCTCGTGCTCTGGCATGGGAATAATGACTCCGTTGTGCTGGAGCGACTCGATCGCTCCTATCAACGCCCTTGCCTCCCCTTTGGGAAGACAGGAATGAAAGAACAGTTTTGGGGGTACCTGACAAACTATCTTGTACCCCGAGGACACCAGTTCCGTCACCCATGAGTCGTGTGCTACCGTGACCCAGACATGGCAAAACTAGAGCAGGCGGCCGCCTACTCTGCTGATGTTGCCTAAAAAGTGCTCCGAGTCATTTAACTGAGGATCTCTGGGACCTTGTTCCCCTCGACCTGGGCTGGCAAGCACGCATCCTCCCCAACGGGTTGGCTCTATACGAGACCAGCCGAACCCTATCTTGGTTGGAGTGACGGAACTGGCCGCTGTCTTCCACCCGGGATTGTGAAAGGCCCGAAACCGTGCCTGAGCCTGGTGGCGAAACGGCGGCTTGACCCTTTGCTGCGGGAGGAAACTGCTCTTTTCCCCTGTAGCATCGGAGATGAGCTGGTCTAACCATTCCCTGAATAGGCGGCCACCTTGATAAGGCAGGGAAGTCAAGGACTTCTTGGAAGTTGAATCGGCCCACCATGTCCTTAACCATAGGGCCCTCCTAATGGAAACTGCATTTGCGGCCGCAAGTGCTGCGCAATTGGCCGCATCCAAGGAAGCATTAAGTAATCACCAGCCATAGCAATCTGACTCGCAATCTCTGATACCTCCGTAGGCAGGTCCCTATCCTGCAAGGCTTTGCTCAATGATTCTGACCATGACATCATGGCCTTGGCTACCCACGTCCCCGTGAACGAGGGACAGCGCGCTCATCCTGATGCTTCAAATAATACTGAGCGAACCAAGCTCTCTATGAGCCGATCAGTGGGATCCTTGATAGAAGAAACACTAGGTACTGATAACAGTGTTTTGGAGGCCAAGCGTGACACTGGTGGATCCACCGCTGGGGATTCCGCCCATTTCTTACAGAGGTCCGGGGCAAAGGGATATCTTGCCTCAAGCGTCTTCTGGCCCGAAAAACGCCTATCCAGCCGTTCTCTGTGACGTTGCACTATGTCCTCAAACTCTGGGTGAGTGCAAAATACTCTATACGCTCGCTTAGCCCACTTAAAAGATACCTTATGGCCTGAGGCCAAGGTGGAATCATCCTCAATCCCCAAAGTCTGATTGACAGCTTCGATGAGGCTGTCAACTGTTTCTCGACACCCCGGGGTATCTAGGTCCAGGGGTTCGTCTGAGTCATAATCTGAACTCTGCCCGCTCTCGACTGCTGGTGAAGGAGAGCGAAGCACCAGATGGGCCGGGAGTCGCAGTGTGGGTTCATTTCCCTTGCGCCTGCCTGGAGTGAGAGCGGCCCCTGCAGGCCGGAGGCTCTTGTGAGGTGGATGACCCCTCCCAGACAGGCGAGCCACTATCCCTGCCCCTTTCTGGGGCGTGAAGGGACTCAATCGCCTTTGTAAGCGATGCCATAGACTGCAACAGTGATAGGGCCCTTTCCGGGGGATTTGGAACACTTGGCTCAGTCGCAGGGGAGGGCTCCTGGGCGCGTTCGGAGTCGCAGGCTTTGCATAATTTGTTGCTCTGTGTCTGCGGAAACGCAGCCCGACAGGAGATGCATTCAGCATATAGGAACGTGTGCGTCTTCACCTTCCAGGCCATATTGTGACTGCCAGGCATCAGTACTGCCCTACTGGGGGGTGGGGAGGAGGAGGGTACTCCTCGATTATACGTAGTGTGGCCTCTAAAGTCGGGGGTCGCACTTACCATGGTCCTGTGTCCCCCTCGTGTCCTTGCCGCACACTGCTCCTCTCCGCGATGCGCACACTTCAGCTGTGGATGGGTCGAAGGAGGCAGCCATCCTTTCCCAGTTGTGGCCTACCCTGTAGTGAAGCCGGGGGCTCAAGTTATTCGGCGCCCGCCCAGGCCAAGGAGGGCGGGCTGCCGGAAGTGACGTTGCGAAGGGAGGGCGGGACTTCCGCCCGCAGCCTAACACCTGCCCAAGCCGCGGGATAGATTTTTAGCGTCCACCCGTGGCGGGCAGGCCGCCGCATAACAAGGATGCGTCCGGCACACCGCCAGGGAGGGGGCGCCTGAATATGGACCTTTGCGCGCTGCTGCTCCTCGACTGCATGAAGCTAAGGGCTCCAGCCCTCTGGACGCTGCTGCAGGGCCCTCCCATCCATGACGATTTCGCCAATCAGGTAGGGGAGGGGGGGCGATATCCAGGACGGTGCAGGCACCCTAGCTCCATCCTTCCAGGGATGAGAGGGACCGTCTGCCACCTTGCAGCACCGCCGTCTAGCATTGGTGGAGCAGTGGGGGCCGCTCGGACTGTCTTGTGCCTCTGTACAGCCCATGGTTTCAATACATAGGGGTGGTCAGGGCTAAGTCCGGCATCATGTCCCACGTCACGGGAGAGGATACGTGGTGAGACACTCCCGTGCTCGCCCGTTGATGGTTTTTGGGAAATCGGACCCTTTCAATAGGGTCCGTTGCCCCTGTCTTATCTTCATAAAAAGAGAGAGAGAAGAAAAAAGGTCTGGGGAAAAAGACCCAGATATGTCCCACGGTGCGGGAGAGGGTACGTGGAGGCGATACTCACACGTGCTCGCCCGTTCTTCGTTTGGGGTGATCGGACCCTTTCAATAGGGTCCGTCGCCCCTGTCTCATCTTCATAGAAAAAAAAAAAAAAGTCTGGAGAAAACCAGACATGTGTGCCTCCAACAGACACTAAGCATAAAACTGGTTTCCGCCCGCAATCGGGGCGAGGGTGTATGCGGCAGAGGAGGAGCTAACATCTTTTTGTTCACTTAGTGTCAGCCTCCAGGTGGCGGTAGCATACACCCACAGTACCTGTGCCCCCCAATGAGACGAAGGAGAAAAATAGGGTTAAACAAGTGACTGAGGGCAATATATGGACCCTATGGGGAAAAAGACGAGACTAAGGCTATGTGCACAAGCTGCGGATTCACCAGTGGATTTTTACGTGCGGATCTGCAGGTAAAACCGCAGGTAAATTGACCTGCGGTTTTACCTACGGATTGGCCAGCAGTTTTCCCCTGCGGTTTGACACCTGGACAATGGAATAGGTGGTAAACCGCAGCGGTATCCGCAGAAAAAACTGACATGTCAATTCTTTCTGCGGATTTAATACCGCAGCATGTGCACTGTAAATCCCATAGACTTACACATTGTACTGTACACTGTCTGCAGAACTGCTGCGGATCTGCAGCAGAATCTGCAGCGTGTGCACATACCCTAATCAACATCCAAACTGCACATGTACATCAAGAAAAGAGTCTTGACACCGAGTAACAAGTTCCATTTCTTTATTCATACAGTATGAAGTCTAATGTCCTACAATTTATATAGCATGCAGAGGGAAAAATGAAACATTCAACATTAACCATTTCCCCAAGCAAACATTAAAAAAAAAAAAAAAATCTCCAATAAAGGGAATCGATTGCCTATTTAATGTCAGCCAAGATATGCACAAGCGTTAGAAATAGAAAGCATATGCTAAACTGTTTATAACACAATGTATATACAAAAAAAAAAAAATAACAAAAAGACTATCCACCTTGAAGCAGAGCACATGGCAGCTGACACTGGAACAGAAGACCACTGGCTGGGATAATGAACCACAGACTGATCCAGAGGAACAAAAAATAAAACTTACATGAAGTGGAGATTTTATTTTTTTTTTACATTTTTTTCTTTTATTGTTAACATCAACATGTACCAAAGTTTGGCAACATTTTTTTTTATATTTATATATATTTATATATAATGCAAATTATGTAAACAAGAGGAACATTTCAAAAAAACCCGATCTACATGCAAAACTCCATGTCATGCAAGGACACCAAGCACCTCGATTTCTCTCGCACAGACAGAGCCCATGATGTGCAGCACTCAGTTGAAGGAACAGCAGCTTTGGCAGGCAGACTCCCCCGAAATATTTTTTTTTTCTTTCAATAATTCACCAGACCTGGATAATATTCTGTGTAAGCGGGTGTGTATATATATATATGCAGCCAATAGTACCACAGCAGAAAAGAGGTGTTACTCCCCCCCCCCCCCAAAGTCTACTTTTAGATCACACGGTGCACTAACTAAAACTATAGTTTAATTTCACATGAAGGATTACAAGGAACCCAAAAAAAGCAAATCTCCTACAGCCAATATACAGATGCCGATTTCACCATTACCGGTCACGCTGCCTGCAGTAGTTTGTTCTATTCAATCGGCAGATTCTGTTTCCAATAATTCACTTATTTGCTTCTCGTGGGGGCAAAAAAAAAAAAGGGGGGACCCTTGTAGGGTGTAGCCATTATGGACGATAATGGGGTAGTGGCTTTGCTTCGGCAACTAGGTAAAAGCAGGATCTGTGCAATTTCTAGAGCTGTTAGAAAGCGTTCTTCGCTTGGCAGTAACATTCAACTATGTGTTAAGAAGCGAGAGACACAGTCCCTGGTAATATATTAACATGTATAAATTAACATTTCCTGTCTTTAAAAAAAAAAAAAAAAAAAAAAAAAAAGTAAAGTAGATTAACAGGAAGAAACAGTTTATCGACCAGTTAATGTACAAAAAATTTCTAAAGAGGGAAGAAAGTAAAACAGTATGATCTGACCAGTCACCCAGCAGAAGGTATACATTCTCCTAATAAAATATATATATATATATATATATATATATATATATATAATGGTGTGAAATAAAAGTTTAGATGTAGGTATTGGGCGGCTTATGTTCTGCTTGGCACTTTTTTTCTTTTTTTTACTCTAGGTTGATTTGTTTTCTTTACTCAAGTAACTTAATTTAAAGCCCACCTAACTACTACGTAGAAAGCCATTTATATTCTCTTTACAAAAGACAAAGAAAAAAAAAAAAAGCCAACTCCCTTCTTTTTCTCCGTTGCACCGATACGCTCTTCCCCATCGCGCTGTCCTTCAGACCGTAAAGTGCTACACCGAGTTATTGAGAGAGTTACAAAGTTCAATAACACTTAAGTTGGCTTCATGAGGCTCGTGTTGGAAAATGTGGCTTCACAGAGAAAAATACTTCCATTTAAAATACACAGAGAGCGTTGCTGGACGTCTTGAGCAGATCTTCAGAGATGGAGAAGAAAGCAGAAGTGTTGGGTGCTGCTCGGAGGAGTCACACATCGACCACCATCTTTTTGTGGATATCTAAACCTCCTACCACCTGTAAGAGGGAGGACAATAAAACCACGAGATGTCACTTGTAGAAAAAATTGGATGATGGAAAATAAATAAGGTCTTGATAAAAATTCTTATAAATAATTAGCAGAACATGTTAGTATCTTCTCAGGATACCTCCACCATCACTCCCAATTACTAACTGTAACATGGACTTAAACCGAAAATCTATATATTCATTTTTTTAACAACCTGATTTTTTGGTGATGTACTCTGGGTTGCAATAGGTTTTGTTTTGCTTTATTACTGATGCTACTATTCTACAATGTCTCGGCAAATACACCGGAATGCTGAATCAGTAATTGCAGAAGGCCAGAAGAGAAAAAGTCAGGACACTAAAAGACATAGCTGACAAATAGCGGTGTTCTGCCAAAACCTGATCAGGAGGAGATGAATCATGGCAAAAAAGAAAGGAAGTGAAGGAAACCTTGCCAAACTATCCCATGGGGAACGTCCCTCTCCTTTGCAGCAGCCATTTAGGTGTATGGCCAGCTTAAGTGCAGCGATTAATAATGAGCGAGGGTCTTATTAATTTGAGTCCCCACAGGTGCGTGTGTGTGTCGCGGCTCTCTGCGCCAGGCAATCGCTGCGTGTGTGTGTGTGTCGCGGCTCTCTGCGCCAGGCAATCGCTGCGTGTGTGTGTGTGTCGCGGCTCTCTGCGCCAGGCAATCGCTGCGTGTGTGTGTGTGTCGCGGCTCTCTGCGCCAGGCAATCGCTGCGTGTGTGTGTGTGTCGCGGCTCTCTGCGCCAGGCAATCGCTGCGTGTGTGTGTGTGTCGCGGCTCTCTGCGCCAGGCAATCGCTGCGTGTGTGTGTGTGTCGCGGCTCTCTGCGCCAGGCAATCGCTGCGTGTGTGTGTGTGTCGCGGCTCTCTGCGCCAGGCAATCGCTGCGTGTGTGTGTGTGTCGCGGCTCTCTGCGCCAGGCAATCGCTGCGTGTGTGTGTGTGTCGCGGCTCTCTGCGCCAGGCAATCGCTGCGTGTGTGTGTGTGTCGCGGCTCTCTGCGCCAGGCAATCGCTGCGTGTGTGTGTGTGTCGCGGCTCTCTGCGCCAGGCAATCGCTGCGTGTGTGTGTCGCGGCTCTCTGCGCCAGGCAATCGCTGCGTGTGTGTGTCGCGGCTCTCTGCGCCAGGCAATCGCTGCGTGTGTGTGTCGCGGCTCTCTGCGCCAGGCAATCGCTGCGTGTGTGTGTCGCGGCTCTCTGCGCCAGGCAATCGCTGCGTGTGTGTGTCGCGGCTCTCTGCGCCAGGCAATCGCTGCGTGTGTGTCGCGGCTCTCTGCGCCAGGCAATCGCTGCGTGTGTGTCGCGGCTCTCTGCGCCAGGCAATCGCTGCGTGTGTGTCGCGGCTCTCTGCGCCAGGCAATCGCTGCGTGTGTGTCGCGGCTCTCTGCGCCAGGCAATCGCTGCGTGTGTGTCGCGGCTCTCTGCGCCAGGCAATCGCTGCGTGTGTGTCGCGGCTCTCTGCGCCAGGCAATCGCTGCGTGTGTGTCGCGGCTCTCTGCGCCAGGCAATCGCTGCGTGTGTGTCGCGGCTCTCTGCGCCAGGCAATCGCTGCGTGTGTGTCGCGGCTCTCTGCGCCAGGCAATCGCTGCGTGTGTGTCGCGGCTCTCTGCGCCAGGCAATCGCTGCGTGTGTGTCGCGGCTCTCTGCGCCAGGCAATCGCTGCGTGTGTGTCGCGGCTCTCTGCGCCAGGCAATCGCTGCGTGTGTGTCGCGGCTCTCTGCGCCAGGCAATCGCTGCGTGTGTGTCGCGGCTCTCTGCGCCAGGCAATCGCTGCGTGTGTGTCGCGGCTCTCTGCGCCAGGCAATCGCTGCGTGTGTGTCGCGGCTCTCTGCGCCAGGCAATCGCTGCGTGTGTGTCGCGGCTCTCTGCGCCAGGCAATCGCTGCGTGTGTGTCGCGGCTCTCTGCGCCAGGCAATCGCTGCGTGTGTGTCGCGGCTCTCTGCGCCAGGCAATCGCTGCGTGTGTGTCGCGGCTCTCTGCGCCAGGCAATCGCTGCGTGTGTGTCGCGGCTCTCTGCGCCAGGCAATCGCTGCGTGTGTGTCGCGGCTCTCTGCGCCAGGCAATCGCTGCGTGTGTGTCGCGGCTCTCTGCGCCAGGCAATCGCTGCGTGTGTGTCGCGGCTCTCTGCGCCAGGCAATCGCTGCGTGTGTGTCGCGGCTCTCTGCGCCAGGCAATCGCTGCGTGTGTGTCGCGGCTCTCTGCGCCAGGCAATCGCTGCGTGTGTGTCGCGGCTCTCTGCGCCAGGCAATCGCTGCGTGTGTGTCGCGGCTCTCTGCGCCAGGCAATCCCTGCGCATGTCGCGGCTCTCTGCGCCAGGCAATCCCTGCGCATGTCGCGGCTCTCTGCGCCAGGCAATCCCTGCGCATGTCGCGGCTCTCTGCGCCAGGCAATCCCTGCGCATGTCGCGGCTCTCTGCGCCAGGCAATCGCTGCGTGTGTGTGTCGCGGCACTCTGTGCTAGGCAATCCCTGCGTGTGTGTGTGTCGTGGCTCTCTGTGCTAGGCAGTCCCTGCGTGTGTCGCAGCTCTCTGTGCTAGGCAATCCCTGCGTGTGTGTCGCGGCTCTCTGTGCTAGGCAATCCCTGCGTGTGTGTTGCAGCTCTCTGTGCTAGGCAATCCCTGCGTGTGTGTCGTGGCTCTCTGTGCTAGGCAATCCCTGCGTGTGTGTGTCGTGGCTGTGTGCTAAGCAATCCCTGCATGTGTGTCGCAGCTCTCTGTGCTAGGCAATCCCTGCATGTGTCTAACAGCCACAAGACATACAGCAGCAGGGACTTGAACATAATATACAAGCACGCCCAAGATACTTTGATAACACTTGAGCATACTCAGATAACACCTTATCTGAGCATGCTCGCTCATCACTACAGCTATCCTTCCTAAACGCATGCTTGTATGGTCACCAGTTATTCCTCCATACCTCCCCATAACAAGGGCACACTACCGTGTCTCTGCACCTCTGGCAGGAGCTCATCTCCCTTGAAAACAAAGGATCAGTGATCACAACATCCAAAAGGTGGCCTCTGCTCCAACATCTGTTATCGGATGAAAGGCAAGACATAACACACTGCATAATGTGTATGGTGAATCTAAGGCCTGTTTCACACTTCAGTTTTTTTACGCCAGTCAAAATCCGTCGTTTTGCGAAAAAACAAAACAAAAAAAAACGGATCCGCCATTTTTTTTGGCGGATCCGTTTTTTACCATTGACTTGCATTGCGGCGGATTTTGACGGATGGTCATCCGTTTGATGGATCAGTCAAAATTTTGGCGTCCGCTGTCTTGAGTGCACGGACAAAAACTTTTTTTGTGTGCATCAAAAAAACGGATATTAACGGATCAGTCGCCATCGGCCATGCGTTATAATGGACGCCTATGGGCGGCGGATCCGTTGGCAAGCGTTAATTGACGGAATCTGCCAACGGATCCACCTTTTTATACTGAGCATGTCCAAAACAATCTCTCTCTCCTTTAAATTTCATGAAAAATCAGCTAAACACTTCACACTCTGGCGGATTGTGACTGACGCAAAAAAAAAAAATGAAATGTAAGAAAGCAGAGCTTCAGTACTGCTGCTGGGCAGAACCATCAAACAGTCACTAGTGAGAGGCATGTAAGCCATTACTTTAATAATTTTTCCCATCAACCTCACTGTGTATACTTCCTGCCTGTGATAAGGAGACTGCTGAAAAGTGTTCTCTAAAAGATCAGGATTACAATGGCTTGTATACACAGGTGTGGAGAAATAGGACCACCAATGTCACCAGGCAAGCTGCCCCTTCTCCCCTGCCTTCAAAAAGAGCTTTGCACACGCTCATCAGATGCTGCATTACAGACGATAGGAGTCTGGGTAAGTCTATACTGCCTATTATAGAAAATCCACATGTACATTAGCAGCAATAGACTAGCCCCAGGATCCAGTGTGAACATTATATTGACATTCCATATCACAAGGAGTAGAAAAATTACAAATGTTGCGTTCTTTAAAAAAAAAAAGAAAACAAACAAACATTGCAGCAGGTTCAGTTTTGGAACAAAACCCCAATTTAAATTAGTAGGTAATTCTCCAATGATGGCTTCCCTTTAAGGGATTGTAATCACATGAAACCCTATAAAAGACCAATACTTTACTGCATGGTGTACAATAACCATGGTGTTTCATAGTGTGTTGGTCTGCAAAACTCCTTCATTAAAGATAACAAGGGCACAATGTTCAGAGCTTTGACCTGGATTATTAAAATATTAAGAAAAAAAAAAAAAAAAAAAAGCTTCACAGTAATAAGCAAATCCCAGGGCTCAGAACTTTACAGATGTCCTCGCCTGATCTGGTTTCCCAAGGAAAGATTTCGCTCGGAAACGTTAAGACCCACTACTTGTGGGGATGATGATGGGAGAGTAGTTTAAGGCAAAGCGAACCTTTCGTTTTACTCCCAACATTTTGCAACCAAATCACTTAAGCTTGAAATCAGAGACCCTGCAAACTCCAGCAGAGAACATCTCCAGGATCGCTCAATCAGCAGCTAAGCGGCCATGACGCTTATATCTAGTTTACCGCAGCGAGCGGACAGTCGGCTCCACTTACAGCACAAAACTCTTCGAAAGATATTCTCCCGTCTCCATCTTTATCTGCATTGATAATCGTTTTGTCTACTATCTGCTGTAGCTGGGTGTCTTTCAGATTGTTTCCCACCATCATCTTCAATACTTGGAAAAGCTCGCCGTTGGAGATGTAGCCATCCTTGTCCATGTCATATATACGGAAAGCGACTGTAGGGAAATAAGTATATTACATGACTGGTGTACCATCACAGGTTACACAAAAAGAGCGTTAAAAAAATATGAAATATTACAAGCTCTACATTAAAATGGTTGATCGTTATATTGATGACCTAGCCTCAGGAGAGGCCATTAATATCTGATCATTGTAGGTGTAACACCCAGCATCCCCATCAGTCAGAAGGTCTCGGATGCCGTCTGTACACAGCAGCCGTCATTTCATTAGTGATCGCGAGCCCGATTCTGCAGATCCACCCCCTATTCCAATGAATAAGGGGGTGGTCCTGTATTAGCCAGCCACTAGCGTTTTACCGGAGCTCCTGCGCTCCGGCAACATTTGAGACTTTCTGGCCACTACTGGTAACTGCCAATGTTGCTCCCCCAACAATCAGATATTGATGGCCTCTGAGGACATGTCAAAAACAAAAAAGTAGAGGCCAACCTCCAACTCATAAGTCACAAAAGTATACACAAGGAATATTTTAGGAACTGTAGTGGTCACATGGGAAAACTGGCCCAGACCATCCACTTTTCCTATTGAACAGTGTAAAGTGGATGTAAAAAACAAGAACCAAAACAAGAAAAAAAACAAACATGTGAATATGAGACAATTAAAGCTAAGCCGAATACATACTTAAACATAAAAGAGTCCTCCTAAATGATGACATTTTGTAAGGCACTACTCTTTAGGCGATGGCATACCCCGACTTCCTATTGTCAGATTTTCTTTAGCTCCCAACTACAGGAACGTCAGCACCCCCATTCACTTACATGGAGCTACAGTGCAGCAGGTGTCCAGGAGCAAAGGAACACAGACCACAACGTCTCGTCAGTTCCAGTATCGGAGGCCCTCCGCCCTCATTAATCCTTACAATATACCATCACTTACTAGTTTGCAGGTGCATCTGTAGCATACACATGTAAGACGCACTTACACCTCAGCTTCTGCTCCTTGTCGCCCTTCACGCTGAACTGGGACACTCCTTCAATGAACTCTGCAAAGAAAAGACAATTACTAAAATGTACCAGAAACAAGAATTGGAGCGGGAATTCGTATTAGTTCCCCAATTATCTAGTGCTATTAGACAATAGGACACACCCCGGGTTTAGACCCCAAAAAAACCCCAAACCCTAAAGTTTTCTAGTGAACGAAAAGTGGGGTGGTCCGGGAGGTGCATCTATTCTTGGTTTTCCAGAGTAAGGGACAGGGTTAATATATAATTCTACAGCGGTCTGCAGGTTGAGTTCATACCTATGGTCTGGGGTATACTGAAGGCAGGTGGGGAGGGCGATACATTATTCCCTAGTGGGCAACTTTTGGGAGAGTGGTGCAGTTCCGTATTCTCGGGGAGCTGCGGCTGTATGACGGGTGTATACAGGATGCCTTCTCGCTGTGCAGACCGGTAATACTCAGTAAAAACACTCTAATACGGCTGCACTTAAGCAAATAGACCCTGGCCTGTTAACAGGCGCCAATCAGCTACAATCATGGCAGACAGGGGCTCATTTACACAAAGGATGTAACAGAACGACCACTGATGTGACCAACACGTATGCCAGAATTAACAGACGACGAGTGCACCGTGCTCTTAAGCTTCTCACATTTGGGAAGAGGAGAGAAAAAACAAAAAAAAAAAATAGAAAAAAAAGAACATACTGGTGGGTTCAACTGGATGTTACATTGCAACCCCCCTGTGGGGACAGACCCACTTCTGCCGTCTCTGTACAGTGCTGCAGTTTATTCTGCCGTATGCCAGATGGATATACCACTACATGGAGGGTGTATAGCTCTGCAATGGCCTCCCATGAGGGGACGTGGATTGATTTACTTGCAAGGGCGGCTACATTAGAAAAAGCAAATGATTCGGCATGTTTGCAATCACAAGGGTCAACCACATGAGAAAATGATGTCACCCTACTGCACCAGCGTTCATTACTATGCCGCACCTAAACAAGATGTCATTACATTGGATAAATGAAGTCTATGCCCCCCTAAATGACATCCCCTGTAGAATACGGGCACAGAAAGCAGTTTTCATAAGAAAATGAGAATAAATAAAGGACCATACTTTCTAAGACTTACGGTGCCATCTGACAGTTTGAAAGTATGGATCCACTTTAGTAATGGATATAAGTTCAGGGAAATGTCTGGCTGCCTGTATTATAAGGGGTTAATAGTATAATATAACCTGCAGTATACAGGCAGACGCCGTTATAAGGATGTAAAGCACCAAATAGCGCTACGTCTAAAGAGTCTTAGAGCTGCAAGTCACCTTGGCCGTTTCCTCCAACTTAAGCATCACAGCCTGTGGGGGATTATTCATTCCGGTTACCGGCCGCACGGTTTTTGTTTTTTTAAGGAACTTATAATAAGATTGTCTCCATATAATAATGAAAATGCAAAGACAATGAGAAAAACCGAAGATCAACCCAAAGTTCTGCACCTTCAGTGTGATGAGGACGGCTATACGGCTACATCTTACCTTTAAAGTCGACCTCGCCATTGCCGTCAGTATCAAATATGTCTATTACTCGCTGGACGAGCGGGTTCTGCTGCAGCTCGGGTAACGACATGAACTCCTCTACACTCAGAGAGCCAGAGTTGTCCAAATCGAGTTTCTTAAACCTTTTCCCCAGCCGTTTGATCTCATCAGCATCAACTGGAAGAGAAGAGAACATTGTTATTAGGAGGGGCGGCGAAGTATAAAAAGCCAGGAGAGAACAGACCGACTACAGGGTCCTCAGCAGACAGGACGTCAAATGATGGCAGTTACCAAGCTTCCTGCCTGCACTCGCCATAACAGGCAAAGCCGAGGCTCCCCGAGATGTCTGCAGAGTCCCAGCCTCAGCAGAAAGGAGCTGCTAATGCCCTATAATGCCAGCCGATCACATGGCATAATCAGTGTGGACACGCTAAGCAGATCATGCACACAGCGCTGTGAGAATGAGTGCAGGAGAAACTCAGCTACACTGCCGAAAGGGTAAAATGCAACCCTAGACGAGCACACATCCCACATGGACTACGTCCCAAAATAAGAGCCCTGCTAAACCGCAAGATGCAGATCTGTGACCTACAATGCACCGTGATCGCAGTGCTATCAAGATACGGCAGGGTCTGCTTAAGGGGATTAGTGCTGGAGTAAGGAACATTAAAGGAGGTGTTCACACAGAGCGTTTTCTGCAGCCAAAAACTGATCACTTGCAGACACTGCATTCAAAACCTGTTTTCCAGCCTTCTATACATTACTTTCTATGGGTAAGAAAAATGCTGCAAAAATGCTGAAAGTTGACAGTCTGCAGATTACCAAAGCGCTGCAGTTTTTCCATTCAAACAAGAAGGGGGGGGGACACACGAGATTGAAATCTCAGCTATTGCTCGTACTGCAAAAAAAAAAACCTTTTAATTTACATAAAAAGCAGCATGTAAATACAGCCCAACACAGATGCAGCCACTGCTTACCACCTCTGAACTCTGCTTGTGCTGGATGTTACATGGCGGCTATGCATTCCTCACCATTGAGGCCAGTTACTTGGTTAGTGATCACGTCCAATAGCCACATGACTACCCCTTAAATCCCCAGCATTCTAATTGTCGTAAAGTACTGGCTTTATATTGTACTGGCTAATGAACCCATTCTACGCCGGGTGGCAAGCATTTTTTTTTTATTGCCACATTTATACAGCGTCTTCAACAAAATGGCGCCGGAGATCGCAGTATGCGCACGCACCGTCTCCAACGCTAGCACAAACACTGACTTCGGCGCCACACTGCACAGGAGCCGCCTTATCCCAGCTTAAGACAGAAGGATGCATCCGCCATTATTTATAAGACAATCCAGGCCAGACTAATAAAATACCAACTCTTACACTTGTGATTACACTACATTTATTGTCCTGATGTTGAGACCATTTAATCTGTCCAACACGACCCCATCTGAGCAGCCTCATCGGGTCCCGACAAGTTTTACACCAAAGCAGCAATGAAAGCACAAGCGTCAGAAGTTTTTTTTCCCCACAAGATAAGGATAACCGGTCGTTCAGCACATTAATGAGCAGCTTATAGTGTGCAGTGCCGCTTTATTCACTACTCGCATGTGAGCCATGTGGTTCGCCCATCTCTAGTGATTAGTGTTCGTAGGAATGCTAGTTTCCCATTTATCTGCGTGTAGAGCTGTACCAATGATACCACGACCTATCAGCAGTCGACAGCCGCAACTGCTCAACTACGGAGCTGCACAGCGGCGTGACAATGGCCGCGGCAGCATTTTACAGTCACATCCTATTCAAATCAATAGGAAGAGGAGATGTAATGCCCGGCGGCTGTGGCCACCATCACAAGACTGAGCAGCTCCACAATTGAGCAGTCCCGGCCAGCGGTTGCTGCTGAAACCGTGAGTATCTGATGGGCAGTGGTGCTGGGTGTCAGATACCAAACAATCACGCATTGATTACCTATCCCAAGGGTAGGTCATCCATGTTATAGTGGATAATTTCTTTAAATGACCACTAGTCCGCTACAAACACCAACTGGCAGTCAATTAAAATCAACCCTGATCCCAGATCCTGACTGAGCAATTGCAGTCAGGTATAGTTTTCTCTTAAACACTGGAAATTTTAAAGCGAATCTGTCCCATGTTTGACAAATATGAGGTACGGCCATCACCTTTCAGGCCTGATAAATAGCAATCTATAATGCTGCATATCTGCCCCCAACCCAACCTGAAAGACAAGAAAAACAGCTTTTATTATACTCACCTGCGGGGCGGTCCGGTCCGAGGGGTGCTGATGGTCCTGATCCGGCACCACCCTTCTGTTCATGTCGTCTTACTTGTTTAGTGTGGATGAGCATCCCTACGTCATCCAGTCTCCCCGACACCGCGTTCCTGCAGAGGCATGCTGCTGTCCTGACAAGGGCAAAGCAAAGTACTGCAATGCGCATGGGCCAGCACTCTGACCTTTCCCGTCAGCTGTGCTCTGCAGTATTTACTCTGCCCTCCTGCAGAGGAGGCTGCGTGGATGATTGTAGGGATGCGTCATCCACATGAAGAAAAAGGACAACACTGCCCTGAGGTTCTAGACTCTGTAATAGACCCGGAAGGCAGATATATCTTCTTGTTAATATCATGCGCAACTCGCAAACTGGTTATAGCTAACGTATATTTCCCTAACCAAGGACAGAGGAAATTTGGAGCAGAATGCAAGAGACGCCTTGAGGACTTCGCTGGCTCCTCTCCTGTGATATTAGGGGGGGACTTTAACATCCCCATGAACCCCGCGGTGGACGTTTCCTCAGGTAGGACATCATACCCCTTATCCTCTGTTAATCAAATTAAAAGACAGATGTGCAGCATGAGATTGGTGGACATTTGGAGGGTCCTCCACCCTGACACTAGAGACTATAGTTTCTTCTCTCAAACTCACAACATTTACAGTAGAATAGATTATTTTTTTTATATCACACAACTTGCTAGATCTGCCGGTGGAGGCGGATGTGGGGTCGATACTATGGTCAGATCATGCCCCAATATTTTTTTCCATCATATTACACTCAAATGCAAAATCGGGGTTCTCATGGCGCCTGAATGAGAATTTACTTCAGGACACCTTGTGCAAATCAGAGGTGGAACGATCAATATCCAATTTTATAATTGATCGTGGTGAAGATCCCACATCCCCTCCTATCAAGTGGGAAGCTTTAAAAAGTGTTGTGAGGGGGGTATTTATCTCACATGGTGCTCGACTGAAAAAAGAGAAAATCGCGGAGCTATCCAGTCTATCAGATCAAATTTACAAACTAGAAAATAAACAAACGTGATCTAGACCCCGCTACATTTGCACATCTCTCCACCGCCAGACAAAAAATGTTGACTTTACTGGACCAGAAATCACGATGCTTTAGGGAACGGCTCAGGAACCGTTTCTATCAACTTGGAAATAAAAGCGGCAAGTTACTGGCCAGAGCTATACACCCGCGTGGCTTAAACACTTATATACCCTTTATCATAACAAGGGGGGAAAGGAAGGTGCACAGTTCCGGGGATATTCTTGTGGGCTTCAGTGACTATTATAAAACTTTATATAATATAGCTGGTCACTATAGGGATCTACCAGTACAGTCACTTCACAATAAAATTAACATGTACTTACAACAAAATAGTATCCCTCCCATATCGGAGGACAAACTGACGGACTTAGAAAAAGATTTCACATTGGAGGAGGTGTCTGAAACAATTAAAGAACTAAAACAGGGAAAGAGTCCTGGCCCGGATGGGTATACAGCTGGTTTTATAAGTCATTCTCCGACTTGTTGAGCCCAATGCTCCTCGCAATGTGTAATTCTATTTCCTCGGGAGGATCCTTTCCTTCTCAGGCTTTGACCGCTCACATCACGGTCTTACCTAAGCCAGGCAAAGACCCTTCTTACTGTAACAATTACCGGCCAATATCCTTAATAAATCTAGATATTAAAATTTACGCAAAAATTATCGCAAAAAGATTGGGACCCCTTCTTCCGAACATGATAAATCAAGATCAGGTGGGCTTTGTTCCAGGGCGGGAGGCGAGAGACAATACCATCCGGACTATATCATTGATAGATAGGGCGGAGAGGGAGGAGGACCCCATGTGTATCCTGTCGATTGATGCTGAGAAAGCCTTCGACAGGGTACACTGGGATTTCATGTTTCAAGCTCTACAAGGAATTGGCTTGAAAGGAGTAATGCTCCAGAGGATCTCAGCTTTGTATACATGTCCTAGTGCACGAGTCAAGGTGAATGGTGCTCTCTCAGACGCATTATCCATTAGGAACGGTACGAGGCAGGGAAGTCCACTCTCCCCCCTTCTATATATATTAACAATGGAGTACCTTGCCACCGCAATACGAAATAACCCCTCAATCAAAGGAGTTAAATTGAGGTCAGAAGAACACAAATTGGCACTTTTCGCGGATGATGTTCTCTTGTATGTCACCTCCCCCACAATAAGCTTATCAAACATTATTTCAGAGGTACATGAATTTGGCCTATTAAGTAATTTTAAAATTAACTCACATAAATCTGAGATTCTGAATATATCATTACAACCCTCCGTGGTGGAAAAGTTGTGCACCTCCTTCCCCTTTAAATGGCGTTCTGACTCCATCACCTATTTGGGAATCAAAATAACACCTAGAGTGTCCAGGCTATATGACACCAATTTCAAGCCTGCCTTACATAAAGCAGAATCGGACCTAGAAAAATGGCACAAACTCCCATTATCATGGTTTGGTAGAGCCAATGTAATTAAAATGGACTTATTGCCACGCCTTCTTTATTATTTTCAAACGATCCCCATATATCTCCCTGCCTTTTTTTCCCGCCTTAAAAAAGCGATTTCCCGGTTTGTGTGGTCCCAATACATGGGCTCGAATATCATAAAACCTATTACGTTGTCCTAAAAGAATGGGTGGAGTCGGCCTACCGGACTTTCTAACTTATAGCCGTGCATCATTGGGAACTTGTATTTTAGATTTATATCATAGCAGGGATAGTAAGAAATGGGTCAATTTGGAAAGTGATCTTAATGGTAGTGATCCTCAAATTATACTGTGGTCCACAGGGAGTGGGGGGGAAGGGGGGAGCCACCTTGCCGTTCCTGACCAGGAACATGATCTTATTTACTAAAAGGCGGGGGGCTCTTCGGACCTCAACATCTCCTGGGCCACTGACACCTATTTATGATAATCCTAATTTCCCTGCTGGTTTTGATAGGAAATTTTATCTAGATAAGTGTAGGAGTTCACGTCCTATTGTTTAGGATTTCGTGGATCGATCTGATATGAGGTCATTAGATGAGATATTTCAAGGCAGAGTACCACCCACAGGTGCCTGGTTCTTTTATGAACTCAGAAGTTTTATAACTGCTATATCCAAACAAAATATCAGGAGACCTTTAACTCCCTTCGAGGAGCTCTGTGTCACGGGGAACCCTCCGGCCCACACGGTTTTCTTGCTGTACAGTCTTTCAAAAAAAATGAGACTCCGACACGTGACTTCCCATTATTTTTCTCAAAATGGGAGCATGACTTGGGGAGAACCCTGTCTCAAGAGGAGAGGGGCAGGGTGCTTCTATTTACGTTTAGAAAGTCGTTACACTCGGTATCACAGGAGAGGAGCTATAAGATTTTAACAAGGTGGTACCGGTGTCCCTCTATGGTGCATTCTATGTTTCCAGTGATTCCGGACACATGTTGGAGATGCTTACAGGATAAAGGAACATATGTTCACATATGGTGGGACTGCCCGCCTATAAAGAAGTTGTGGTTGTCGATTTTTGATCCCTACAACAGGCGATCAATATGTCAAATTCAACCTACAGTGGAACTTGCACTTTTATCTTTATGTGATATGTCGATTTCCGGGTTTAAGAAGAATCTCCTCAGGCACTTTCTCACGGCCACTCGGAATCTGATCCCCCGGTTTTGGAAGCAAGAGAAATACCCTTCTCGCTCTGAATTTGTTGCAAAACTCAATGATATTTATAGAATGGAGTATTTGCTGATTCAAACCACAGGGAACCCTGACAGACTATATAACACTTGGGCCTCCTGGCTAGCATTCAGGGAAACCCCGGAATTAGATATCTGGCTATCGGGACCTTGATTCATATATAGGATAGCATCAGAAATATTCTGTACACTTTAGATCTTGTTCACTTGGTTTGACCTGTTTGTCTTTGGCTTAAAATGGTTTTGACCAACTTATTATCTCCTCCGTATGGGACGGAGGACACAAAAGTGCTCAAGGGGGGGTCTGGATTACTTGACCCTCTACTTATAACTTTCTCTTTACCTCTACTTCCCCCCTTTTTTTTCTCTCCCCCTCTTTCCTTTTTCTTTTCTTCCCTCTGACTTTTTAATTTTTTTTTTTTTTTTTTTTTTCTTCTTCCTGTTATCTTAATGTTAGTCATCAAACCTCCATTTTAATTTTTATGAGAATACACAACACAGAGGTTGTTTTGTGCATGGCAATTTTCTGGACTGAATGGTATTAATAGTTGTTATCCCAATTAGAAGATAATATTGGTGTTAAGTATGCAACAATGGAATTAATATGCAAATTGTTTTTCATTCAAGAACCAGACATGATATTGTTGAAAGCAATGTTTTATTTTAATATTGTTAATTCAATAAACATGATTTACACAAAAAGGACAACACTGCAAGAAGTGAGGTGCCAGACCAAGACCAGCGACACCCATTGGACCATACCGCACCACAGGAGAGTATAATAAAAGCGCCATTTCTTGTCTTGCAGATCGAGTTGGGGACAGACATACAGCCATTTAGAATGCTGTCTATCAGGCCTGAAAGGTGGTGCCCTTATCCATTATCAGTCAAACCTGGTGACAGGTTCGCTTTAAGACCAGGCTGTTGACCATAGGCAGAGACTTGACTAGTTTGGTGCTGATCTCGGCAGACTTCTTCCCACACCGCTCCAAGTCTCTCCTATGAGTACTTGGTGAGACCCGTCAATCACCGGCTCCAAAAGCTTTGGAAAAAGCGGCACGAGGTTGGAGCCAGACTACAAGTCTATGCATATGAATCTTTAAATTATGATATGCCAGAGTATTTTAGAAGAAAAAAAAAATGTACGTATGTACCTGACTGCAATCATGCAGCCATGGTCTGGTTCATGCTGCACTTAAGTTTTGGCAGCATTAAGTGACAGGTTCCCTGTAAAAATACAGTTTAGACTGACAGCACTTCCATGTGCCCAACACAATTGTTCAGTGCACATAGGCAGTCATTGTTCTTAGCAGCATGTGATCCTGTATAAATAGGATCTGTTGTGTCGAGAATGATTTTTTTTTTTAAGTTCAAAACTAATTTTAGCAAATGAATGAGTAATGGCTTGAAGCTCCCAGAAGTTTGAGGACTGAAGATTCACATGATGGGACCCCCGTTACAGCATTATATAACCAGAATATGTTCCCCAGCTCCATCTGCTTCCATCAGTAGGGATGGGATAAACTTTGTTAAGGAGCCAAGTAATCACTCTGGACAGGTTTTGGGTTGAAAGTCATCTTATTAGATAGAACTTGACCTGGCGTAGTACAGTAACCCCTCATTTCCAAAGATGACTCTTGTTCCATTTGGAAAGGAAACAAATCCTAATTGTGAATTAAACTGGGATTAGGTTATGGCAAATATGCATGACATTATGGCAGCCCAGAACAGACGGTTTACAATTTGAGGACAACCTTAAGACCATTTCTGTTCTGCTCTTATAAGGGAACGTTTTGTGGTTCCAATAAGCCTGCTTTTGGGAGTTCAAGGGTTCCAAAGACAACCTTGCAGGAATCCAAGAAAGATGAATTTTTCCCAGTTGACTTTCCAACCCAGGATCTGAAGAATAATTGTTGCTTTGATGTTTTCCAACAACTGTTTTTTGGAATGGCTGATGAGGAGGTCGTCCAAGTAAGGAGTAATTGTTATGGAGTTCTGCAAAACATAGGCTGCAACTTCTGCCAGGACCTTGGTAAGTATTCAAGAGCTTAAGAAGATTCTGTATAGTAGACCTCTGAAATGATAAGAATGAGTTTGACTGAACCTAAAGAGCAAACTGGATATTGAGGATGGATAGGAAGATTGGCAACTTTCAACAGCTTTTCCAGTCTATAGTTGACAAAAGTCTTTCTTTATTAAATATTACTGCCAATCTTGAACTTTCAGTAGACTACAAATTTGTTTAAGGGATTTAGGTTTAAGGTCATGTGAAAATTTCCCATTTGGTTACTTTACCAAGGAGAGTTTAGGAGTAAAGATTTTTTCCTCTAAGTCAGGTCTCCCAACCAGGAGTTCAACCATTGCCCTCGGCTAAGAGCTAAAAATCGAGTGGACAGGCCAAGACTTCACTAGAGCATCAGCCAGAAAGCGAAGGATTATTTTAAGTAGAGAAACAAAATATTCAGGAAGGGGCGAAGACTTAAAAAGCAGAATGAAGTTCTAAACAGACTATGGAGCGAATAACAAAAGAAAGGCAGGCGATTCCTCTCATAGAAGAAAACAGATAAGATAAGTTTGTCTCCCTGAAACGAGGGAGAGAAGGATCAGCAACCAATGGTAAAGAGAAGTACATAGGGCAGCACGGTGGCTCAGTGGTTAGGACTGCAGCGCTGAGGTCCTGGGTTCAAATCCCAAGGACAACATCTGCAAAGAGTTTGTGTTGGTTTACTTCGAGTGCTCCGATTCCATCCCTTCCTCCACAGACCTACTGATAGGGAAATTAGACGGAATATGACAGCACAAAGTCAGCAAAGCATGATAATCCCCAGTAGCTGCAGGCTGGCTTATTCACAGGACAATGTGTTCCACCCTAGAGCTGGCAGCACAGTTTAAGATGGATGTGATGCCACCTAAGGAAGCGGCACACGAGTCTGGGAACAGAGAAGAACTTAAATGGATTCCAGGCTCCTGAGTAGCAGGTCTTCATCCATGCACAGCATCAAGATCTTATCACACTAGATTGTTAGTGATCACGTTAACACCGCTGAAGACGTCGTCACCGTTTCCCCGGGGAGACCCTCCCTCTGACCCATCCCACAATGGAAAAGTTAAAACAATTGACTTGTCATGTCCCACAATTTGGGAATCATACAGTATTGCATTGCTGCAGTTTCACTGCTATGAAATCTGGCTTGTGTTTTAGAAGTTTGTCTCCCAAGCTGTAATGTCAGTAACCCATCGATTCTTCCTCCTGAGCCAATGTGTCAGCCATATTCACGTGAGGATCATCTCTACACACCTTTGGTTCAGAACAGTCTTTTACCTACAGCAGCTGCTACAGTTACTGTAACGGTGTATAACTACAAGAGTTCAGCTATAAAATAAACCTTCTGGAATCTACGTATGTGACTCCTGCAGTCGAGTCCAGCTATCTGACAAATTCACTTTGTGTGAGTACTGGTTGATAGAGACATCCACAGAAAGTGTCTCAAGGGCCTCCACATTCATAGCCTAGCTAGGAAGACAGCTGAGGCCATGCTCCCATGTAGTGGAAATGCCGCTTTTAATACTCAAAGTACTTGTTTACACGTTGTGTTTTCGTGGCTACACCACACATTTCTGCTGTGGCAAAAACACATTTTACAACACCAAAGTAAAGAAGATTTCCAAAATCGCATTCTGCCTATTTTTCCCTTTACAGGTTTGAACTAAAGAGTATATAAATCTGCAGCATGTCAATTCTTTCATTGTTTTTTTTTTATTTGTTGATTTTTCTGCTGCAAAACACAAAGTGCGCACAAACTTTAACCCCTTCACGACATTTGACGTACTACTCTGTCCATGTGCCCTGGGCCTTAATGCCCATGGATGGTATAGTACGTCATGTGCGATCAGTCGCGCTCACGGGGGGAGCGTGGCTGATCGCGGCCAAGTGTCAGCTGATTCTCACAGCTGACAACCAGAACTAAGTGCCAGGAGCAGTCACGGACCGCACCAGGCACTTTAACCTCCGGAACACTGCGATCAAACATGATTGCAGCAATCCGGCAGCCAGTCAGCTGTGACAGCCCCACTGCCTTTGGATCACTGCCATGGAGACATCATGACGACATCCGGGTCTCCAGAGCTGAGAGACTTCCTGTCATGCACAGTGCATGTCAGGAAGTCTGTGAGGTAAGTGTGCATTGAGCGCAACACTGACAGCTTCTATAGCATGCAGATCTGCATGCTATAGAAGCGATCAGCCTGCACAAAATGATTGTCCCATAGTGGGACACCGTGTAAAAATAAGAATGAAAAAAAAATTCTAAAAATATTTTAAATAAAAAAAAAAAAAAAAAACAATATTTAATCAATAAATATTTAAATAAAAAAAAAAATCTAAACAATAGAAGTGCACATATTTGGTATCGCCGCGTCCGTAACGACCTGACTTATAAACCTGTCCTACTAGTTAACCCTTTTAATGAACACCTTTTAAAGACAAAAAAAAAAAATGCTTTGTCATGCCATGGAACAAAAAGTTGAATAACACGCGATCAAAAAGATGGATATAAACATGGTACCACTGAAAACATCATCTTGTCCCGCAAAAAACGAGCCACCACACAGCTCCATCACTGGAAGGAACAAAAAAAAAAAAAAATATATATATAGCTCTTAGAATAAAGGGATGCAAAAATTATTTTTTATATAAAGTAGTTTTTATTGTATAAAAGCGCCAAAACAAAAAAATGATATACCGTAAATGATGTATTGCTGTCATCATACTGACCCGAAGTATAAAACTGCTTTATCAATTTTAAAACACGTGGAACGGTGTAAAAGTGACTTCAAATGTGAGGTGGTCCCTAAAAAAATGGTTTTGAAAATTTTGTTTTAACCCCTTTACCCCCAAGGGTGGTTTGCACGTTCATGACCGGGCCAATGTTTACAATTCTGACCACTGTCCCTTTATGAGGTAGTAACTCTGAAACGCTTCCATGGATCCTGGTGATTCTGACGTTGTTTTCTCGTGACATATTGTACTTCATGTTAGTGGTAAAATTTCATTCATATAACTTGCGTTTATTTGTGAGAAAAATGGAAATTTGGCGAAAATTGCGAAATTTTCGAACTTTGAATTTTTATGCCCTTAAATCACAGAGATATGGCACACAAAAAACTTGATAACTAACATTTCCCACATGTTACTTTACATCAGCACAATTTTGGAACCAAAATTTTTTTTTGTTAGGAAGTTATAAGGGTTAAAAGTTGATCATTTTATTTTTACGGACCACATCACATTTGAAGCCACTTTGAGGGGTCTATATGAGAGAAAATACCCAAAATGACACCATTCTAAAAACTGCACCCCTCAAGGTGCTCAAAACCACATTCAAGAAGTTTATTAACCCTTCAGGTGCGTCACAGGAATTTTTTGAATATTTAGAAAAAAAAATTAACATTTAACTTTTTTTCTCAAAAAAAATATTTCAGGTTCAATTTTTTTTTATTTTACCAAGGGTAACAGGAGAAATTGGACTGCAAATGTTATTGTGCAATTTGTCCTGAGTACGCTGATACCTGATATGTGGGGGGAACCACTGTTTCGGCGCATGGCAGACCTCAGCAGGGAAGGAGCGCCGTTTGACTTTTTCAATGCAAAATTGGCTGGTATTCTGATCAGACGCCATGTCACGTTTGGAGAGCCCCTGATGTACCTAAACAGTGGAAACCCCCCCACAAGTGACCCCATTTTGGAAACTAGACCCCACAAGGAACTTATCTAGATATGTAGTGAGAACCGTGAACCCAAAAAGGCTTCACAGAAGTTTATAACGTACAGCGGTACAATTAAAAAATCATGTTTTTTTCCACAAAAATGATCTTTTCACCCCCAATTTTTATTTTCCCAAGGGTAACAGGACCCTAAAAGTTATTGTGCAATTTGTCCTGAGTACGCTGATACCCCATATGTGGGTGTAAATGACTATTTGGGCGCATGGCAGAGCTCGGAAGGGAAGCAGTGCCATTTGACTTTTTTGGCTGGAATTGAGATCGGACACCATGTCGCATTTGGAAAGCCCCTGATGTCCCTAAACAGTAGAATCCCCCCACAAGTGACCCCATTTTGGAAACTAGACCCCCTAAGGAACTTATCTAGATGTGTGGTGAGCACTTTGAACTCCCCCAGTGCTTCACAGAAGTTTACAACCCCCGGGCGTGAAAATTAAGAAATCGTATTTTTTCCACAAACATGATCATTTAGTCCCCATTTTTTTTATTTTCCCAAGGGTACCAGGAGAAAATGGACCCCAAAAGTTGTTGTCCAATTTGTCCTGAGTATGCTGATACCCCATATGTGGGATAAAACTACTGTATGGACACACGTCAGGGCTCGGAAGGGAAGTAGTGACGTTTTGGAATGCAGGCTTTGATGGAATGGTCTGCGAGTGTCATGTTGCCTTTGGAGAGCCCCTCATGTACCTAAACAGTGGAATCCCCCCACAAGTGACCCCATTTTGGAAACTAGACCCCCTAAGGAACTTATCTAGATATGTGGTGAGCACTTTGAACCCAAGGGCTTCACAGAAGTTTATAACGCCCGGGCGTGAAAATAAAATAAAAAATCATTTTTTTCCCACAAAATGATATTTTTGCCCCCATTTTTTTATTTTCCTAAGGGCAACAGGAGAAATAGGACCCCAAAAGTTGTTTTGCGATTTGTCCTGAGTAGGCTGATACCCCATATGTGGGGGTAAAACACTGTTTGGGCGCATGGCAGAGCTTGGAAGGTAAGGAGTACCATTTGACTTTTTCAACGCAGAATTGGCAGGAACTGAGATCAGACGCCATGTTGCATTTGGAGAGCCCCTGATGTGCCCAAACAGTGGAAACCCCCAATTATAACTCCAAACCTAACCCCAACACACCCCTAACCCTAATCTCAGCCCTAACCCTAATGGGAAAATGGAAATAAATACATTTTTTTAATTGTATTATATTTCCCTAACTAAGGGGGTGATAACGGGGGGGGAGGGGGGGTTTGATTTATTATTTATGGCGGTTTTTATGTTTGGCGGCTGTCAAACGCTAAAAGACGCTTTTTATTGTAAAAAATAGTTTATGCATCACCACATATTGAGAGCTATAATTTTTCCGTATTTTGACCCACTGAGTCATGTGAGGTCATTTTTTGCGAGACGAGTTGACGTTTTTATTGGTATCATGTTCGGGCATGTGACATTTTTTGATCGCTTTTTATTCCGATTTTTCGGACGCAGAATGAACAAAAACCAGCGTTTCATGAATTTCTTTTGGGGGGTGCGTTTACACCGTTCCGCGTGCGGTAAAATTGATAAAGCGGTTTTATTCTTCGGGTCAGTACGATTACAGCGATACCTCATTTATGTCTTTTTTATGTTTTGGCGCTTTTATGCGATAAAAACAATTTTATATAAAAAAAAATTTTTGCAACACTTTATTCTGCATGCTATAACTTTTTATTTTTTCTCTGATGCTGTGTGGCGGCTCGTTTTTTGCGGGACAAGATGACGTTTTCAGCGGTACCATGGATATTTATATGAGCCTTTTTGATCGCGCGTTACTGCACTTTTTGTTTGGCGGTATGATAAATCATTTTTTGCTTCGTTTTTTATTTTTATTTAAGGGGTTCGCTAAAGGGGTTAACTAATGGGACAGATTTATAGGACAGTTCGTTACGGACGCGGCAATACCAAATATGTGTACTATTGTTTTTTTTATTTACAAAAAATGAATTAGGGAATTTTTTTTTTTTTTTTTAATTTAGCGATTTTTTAAAATTATTTTTACACTTTTTTTTAAAACTTTATTAGGTTGTCCTACGGGGGGACATCACTGTCCTGTGACAGATCACCGATCTGTCACATCACAGGTCACTGTGACAGATCAGCAATCTGTCACAGTCAGTGTGCAGGTTTCCTCCTTGCCTGCGCTTTGCAGGCATGAGGAATCCAGCTTCCTGCAGGCCCCCGAAGGTCCCCGTCGGCATCTTGGATCCAGGGACCTGCAGGGAAAGAGCCCCCCGCAGCAGCGCTGCACATTGCGCTGCTGTGGGGGGCTCAGGGAAGCACGGAGGGAGCCCCCTCCCTGCCGATGCTTCCCTTTAACCCCCGGGTACACCGCGAACGTTTGATCGCGGTGTGCAAGGGGTTAACGTGTCGGGGGCGGTCCGTGACCGCCCCTGACACACAGTGCCGGGTGTCAGTTGTGATAATCAGCTGACACCCGGCCGCGATCAGCTGCGCTCACCTCGTGGGCACCGCTGATCGCGCTAGACGTACTATCCCGTCCGTGGGCATAGGGGCCCGGGTCCCATGGACGGGATAGTACGTCTGATGTCAGAAAGGGGTTAAAAATGAGAAATCGCTAGTCAACTTTTAACCATTAACTTTCTAACCCAAAAAAATTTGGGTTCCAAAATTGTGCTGATGTAAAGTAGACATGTGGGAAATGTTACTTAAGTATTTAGTGTGACGTATCTCTGATTTAAGGGCATGAAAATTCAAAGTTGGAAAATTGCGAAATTGTCAAAATTTTTGCCAAATTTCCATCTTTTTCACAAATAAACGCAAGTCATATCACAGAAATTTTACCACTAACATGAAGTACAATATGTCACAAGAAAACAATGTCAGAATCACCGGGATCCATGGAAGCGTTTCAGAGTTATTACCTCATAAAGGGACAGTGGTCAGAATTGCAATAATTGGCCTGGTCATTAACATGCAAACCACCCTTGGGGGTAAAGGGGTTAAGGGTATGTGCCCATGATCAGGAAATGCTGTGGGTCTGACTCTGCATACTTGTGCAGCATCAAACCCACAGTGGCCAGATGTTACAACACAGTGGATGGGATTTCAAGAAATCCTGTGTGCACAGACGCCCGCGGATACTGATATGCGGCACGTCTTTCCAGACCACAGCATGTCAATTTCTCTTGCAGACAAGCTAGTATGTATTGGACGCGGTGAATCTGCACGGTTCAGTGAATACGTGTGGATTCACCTGCGTTCAATAGAAGGCAGCGCTCTGGACGTAGTGAACATGTCCTGTGTCCAAAGCGCTGCTGATTCCGGATCATGGACATCCGGCCCAAGTACTTTTACCACAGATCTTCTGCTACAGAAAGAAAGCAAGCGGTTGGATGTAATTTTCATGAGAACTCATGCTCACTGTGCATTTTTACTCTCTATGGGCTTAAATTGGGAACCTTGGGGGGGGGGGGGGAATCACAGATCCGGCCTACAAAACTCCCTCAATGAAGTCAATAAACATCTGCACCCACTTGCTGCCTATGGTCCATGTGCCAGCTCTAAGGCATCTCTTGACAGCGGTTAATAAGCGCTCAAGCGAGATGGCTGACAGTGCCACACACCTTTTTATTAAACAATAATATTGGTGATTTATGTCTTTGGGTCTAATACAAATAAGTGATTACACTATTTGAGCTATAGGTTCCTGAACCAGAACCAGCCAGGAGATTACTACTACTGAACATTCTTGGTCTGGCAGTGCAGTCCAAGAACAGCAGTATACGCTTTAATCTTTGTAGTGTGGCAGCTCTGAGAAACCGAACTATGAACTCATATGCAAATTAGCTAAAAAGTGCTTTGGGGGTGTGCCGATGTGGACACATCCTCTTTACAGGGGTGCGAGTTTGCACGCACTGATTAGCAGCATGTGCCGATAATCTCATACACGGACTGCAGAACGCAAGCAGATACAGAACAGTACAATTCTGAGCTAATCAGTGGCTCGGTTCCCGGCAGTTTACATGACTCATTTTTAGAGATGGGTGAACCCTAGCAGTAAAGCTCGGAGTCCGTACCGAACACCTACTGCTCGGGCACAGACACCAAACACGGCCTCACCAGGAAGTCCATGTCAGGCTGGGGTCACACTTGCAAGTGCAATGCGAGAAACTCACCTCAATACCCTGCACTGCCGCCGGCGGATCAAACCAGAACGTTCAGCTGCATAGACATGCAGCCACATATTTTGGTCCCGAGTGCCGGCAGCAGTGCCAGGTATTGAGGTGAATTTCTCACATTGCACTCTCAAGTGTGATCCCGGCCTTACTGTTCGGGTTCAGATGCCTGAACACCGGGTGCATGACAGCATGGCAAACACCGCTTCTGATCAGCGATAAAATCATCCTCGCAGGTCAAAGAGCCACGGTTCCTACACGGTGTAAAGACAGCGCGAGTCTGCAGCTGTGATCGGAGGTATGAAGTTTACATCTGGTCACTTGTGTCAGCTGATGGGACTACTGCTTCCATCATCCGACGCCTGCTGCCGCTAACAGTGAGCAGGAAAGGCTGATGGGGAGTATTCATTAGCCGCCTCCTGCGCTGCAAATAAATTTAAAAAAAAATGCATGGGTTCCCCTGTATTTTTGATAACCAGCCAGGCAAAACTCACAGCTGGGAGCTGCAACCCTGAGCTGTCAGCTTCAACAAGGCTGGTTATCAACAATAGAGGGGTCCCCACGCTGTAATTAAATAATTTAAAAAAAAAAAACGGCATTGGGTCCCCCCCATTTTTGACAACCTGCCTTGCTAAAGCAGACAGCTGGGGGCTGGTATTATCAGGCTGGTAAGGGGCCAAGAATATTGCATCACCTTAGTCTAAAAATAGCAGCCCGCTGCTGCCCAGAAAAGGCACATCTATTAGATGCACCAATTCTGGCGCTTTGCCCGGCTCTTCCCACTTGCCCTGTAGCGGTGGTGGCAAGTGGGGTAATATATGTGGTGTTGATGTCACCTTTGTATTGTCAGGTGACATCAAGCCCATGAATTAGTAATTGAGGAGTCTATAAGACACCTATCCATTACTAATCCTACAGTTAAATGGTGAATAATACACAGCCAGAATAAAGTCTTTTATTTGAAATAAAAACAAAAACAGTTTTACGTTCTTATTTAAAACACACAGTTATATTCACCTAACGCTTAATTCCACCGAAACCCTCGTCTTCTGTAATAAAACAAAGAAAAAAACAACAATATCCCTCACGTTTCCATCGTTCTGTCCCACACCGTAATCCATGTCTGTGGGATAAACCATTTTCAACCTGGATGGTTGCCAAGATGCGACCGTCCAGGTTGAGAACCACTGGTGACTGAGCTACTGCGAGAAAAGTGTCAGTGACTGGTGTTGACGTCATCACGGTCACTGCTGGCCAGAGGCTGGGTTCCCTGCCAGGCTGAACTGCTGTGACCTCGGTGAGATCACCGATCGCACGGTGAGAAAAACTCTAGATCTTGGAATAATAATAATTCCACAATTTAAGGTGTTTAAATACAATGTTCCTGTGCTGAGATAATCTTATAAATGTGTCCGCAGTGTACTGTGTAATGGCTGTGTCTGACTATACAGGAACATGATCTGATCATACCACAGCTCCTGGGCAGGGGAGGAAGTAAGAGTATACAGACATTACAACACGGGATCACAAGATTCTTTTAACAGCAGGGAAATGTTTTACCTCATAAAAAGAATCAGCTGTGATCCCTGTGCTGTAGTGTCTATAAACTCGTGTCCTCCCCTGCCCAGGAGCTGTGGTATGATCAGACAATGTCGCTGTATGGTCAGACACAGACATTACACAGTACACAGCAGGAGCACATTTATAAGATTATCTCAGCACAGGAACATTTTATTTAAACTCAACCAATTGTGGAAATTATTATTATTCCAAGATCTGTTGATTAAAATCAACTTTAAAATTTACTTTGTTCGTGGGGAAAACCCCTTTAAATCAGTGGGAGAACAACTGAACAGAAAAGGCAGAAAGAAAAACTGTTTGATTCATAACTGCAGCATTGAAAGCTAAAAGGCATCTATTTGCATCTCCGGGCTCACGTTACACAGGCATGCCCTTGAAGATATACATAGACCCTTGTTATCCACGGTACAGAAGGAAGAAAAAAAAAAAAAAAAAAAGAACTGGCACTCCTACATTCTGCCATGAGGATTTCCCCACAGAAAAAATTCCTTGAGTACAAGACCAATGTTAGGAAAAAAGAAAATCTGAACAGAGTTAGTTTCTGCTTTTCCAGCCACTGAAGGAGAATGTTAGAGGGATCAGAGATCAATGTTGGTAATCAGCCAAAACAGCTGCAAAAAAAAAAAAAAGAAGCATTTCACTCTGAAGCATTCATGTATTCTGCGACAGGCCATCAATTTCAGCACGAGCTGTAATGCTTCAGATCCCCACTAGTGGCGCTGCAGGGGAACTGAACACTTTTTGAAATGAAGGGAGGGTGCTTAGAAAACCCACTAGTTGTAGATCAGATACATATTTTAATAGGTCTTAATTTTTCCACAAGACATTGGTATGTCAGTGAACAAGAACACTTCACGTGCAGCAGCCTCAAACTTCGTCCGGCTCTTGCCTGAAGGTACAACTGCACAATGCTCTGTGAGCTAAATACGTCACATGGTAAATAATCATGATGAGCGAACGTGATCGGGTAATATGTTCAAGTCCCTGTGTCTGCATGTTAGGCCGGGGTCACACTAACTGACGCAAAATACGGTCAGTATTTTACATGCGTAATACGGATGAATGGCCCCTAAGCAGTGCTCCGTATGTCATCCGTAAGCAAGGTGTGGTCGCGTATTTTGCGCATGTCAGCATCTGTATGTAATCCGTATGGCATCCGTATGGCGAGATTTTCTCGCAGGCTTGCAAAATGGACATATAATGGAGCCCTATGACAGGGTTTCTAACAGAAACCAAAGAATAGATATAAACACATAGAATACACACATATATATATATTTATTCTTTGTGCATATATCTATTCTTTCATTTCTTTATCAAACCTGTCAGTGTGATTTTACTGTATAGCGCACTGAATTGCCGGCTTTGCTAAAAGACACCTGGTGCGTATTTCTCGCAAGTCACATGTGTGGTCCGTGTGTAATCCGTATTTTTTGCGCACCCATAGACTTGCATTGGCGTACTACGGCCGTAAAACTTTTGTAAAACTAGTGGTCAACTCCTCTTAATAGTTGGTTCCGCCGTCCCCAGTGTCTCGCCGCGCGCGTCACTACCGCCGTCCCCAGTGTCCCGCCGCGCGCGCGTCACTACCGCCAACCTAACAGTCCTGCTGTCGTTGGTACAGCAGTCCCCATAGAGTGCATAGCTTTCTTGCCCATAAATGGCTTTTGGTGGTGGCGCTTGTAACCAGACAGAAAATTTACAAGCTTTAGTCAATTTTTTTTTCCCCAAGGTAAAGACAGGATGGGGAAGGAGGGGAGGCGTGGTAGAGACATCCCAATAAGCACTGGGAGTAGTATTAACCCCTTCATGACCCAGCCTATTTTGACCTAAATGACCTGGCCATTTTTTGCAATTCTGACCAGTGTCCCTTTATGAGGTAATAACTCTGGAACGCTTCAACGCATCTTAGCGATTCTGAGATTGTTTTTTCGTGACATATTGGGCTTCATGTTAGTGGTAAACTTAGGTCGATAATTTTTGCGTTTATTTGTGAAAAAAACAGAAATTTGGCGAAAATTTTGAAAATTTCGCAATTTTCAAAGTTTGAATTTTTATTCTGTTAAACCAGAGAGTGATGTGACACAAAATAGTTACTAAATAACATTTCCCACATGTCTACTTTACATCAGCACAATTTTGGAAACAATTTTTTTTTTGTTAGGAAGTTGTAAGGGTTAAAAGTTGACCAGCGATTTCTCATTTTTACAACAATATTTACAAAACCATTTTTTTTAGGGACCACCTCACATTTGAAGTCACTGAGGGGTCTATATGGCAGAAAATACCCAAAAGTGACACCATTCTAAAAACTGCACCCCTCAAGCTACTCAAAACTACATTCTAGGAGATTATTAACCCTTCAGGTGCTTCACAGGAACTAAAGCAACGTGGAAGGAAAAAATGGACATTTTATTTTTTGCACCACAAATTTTCTTTTATCATTAATTTTTTTCATTTTCACATGGGCTACAGGATAAAATGGATCCTAAAATTTGTTGGGCAATTTCTCCTGAGTACACTGATACCTCATATGTGGTCATAAACCACTGTTTGGGCGCACGGCAGGGCTCGGAAGGGAAGGAGCACATTTGACTTTTTGAATGGAAAATATGCTGGAATATTTAGCGCTTGCCATGTCGCGTTTGGAGAGTCGCTGTGCGCCTAAGCACTGGAGCTTCCCCACAAGTGACCCCATTTTGGAAACTAGACCCCCCAAGGAACTTATCTACATGCATAGTGATCACTTTGAACCCCCCCAGGTGCTTCACAAATTGATCGGTAAAAAAAAAAAAGTACTTTTTTTTCACAAAAATTTTCTTTTGGTCTCAGTTTTTTCATTTTCACATGGGCAACAGGATAAAATGGATCCTAAAATGTGTTGGGCAATTTCTCCTGAGTGCACAGATACCTTATATGTGGTCATAAACCACTCTTTGGGCGCACGGCAGGGTCCGTAAGTGAAGGAGCGCTATTTGACTTTTTGAATGGAAAATTCGCTCCAATCGTTATCGGACACCATGTCGCGTTTGGAGAGCCCCTGTGTACCTAAACATTGGAGCTCCCCCACAAGTGACACCATTTTGGAAACTAGACCCCTTAAGGAACTTCTCTAGATGTGTAGGGAGCACTTTGAACCCCCAAGTGCTTCACAAAAGTTTATAACGTAGAGCAGTGAAAATAAAAAATCATTTTTTTTCCCTCAAAAGATTTTTTAGCACGCTATTTTTTATTTTCACAAGGGTAACAGGAGAAATTGGACCACAAAAGTTGTTGTCCAGTTTGCCCTGAGTACGCTGGTACCCCATATGTGGGGGGGAACCACTGTTTGGGCGCACGGCAGGGCTCAGAAGGGAAGGAGTGCCATTTGACTTTTTGAAATGAAAATTAGCTCCAATCGTTAGCGGACACCATGTCGTGTTTGGAGAGCCCCTGTGTGCCTAAACTTTGGAGCTCCCCCACAAATGACCCCAGTATGGAAACTAGACCCCCTAAGGAACTTATCTAGATGCATAGTGAGCACTTTGAACCCCCAGGTGCTTCACAGAAGTTTATAACGCAGAGCCGTGAAAATAAAAAATATATTTTTTTTCTTAAAAAAAATATTTTTAGTCCGCAATTTTTTATTTTCACAGGGGTACCAGGATAAATTGGACCCCAAAAGTTGTTGTACAGTTAGTCCTGAGTACACTGGTACCCCATATGTGGGGGGGGGACAACTGTTTGGGCACACGTCGGGGCTCAGCAGGGAGGTAGTGACATTTTGAAATGCTGACTTTGATGGCATGGTCTGAGGGTGTCATGTTACATTTGCAGAGCCCCTGTGTGCCTAAACAGTAGAAACCCCCGGCATGTGACCTCATTTTGAAAACTAGACCCCCCAAGGAACTTATCTAGATGTGTGGTGAGCACCTTGAACCCCCAAGTGCTTCACAGAAGTTTATAACGCAGAGCCGTGAAAATAAAAAATCATTTTTTTTCCTCAAAAAAAAAAAGTTTAGCCCGCAATTTTTTTTCACAACAGTAACAGGATGAATTGGACCCCAAAAGTTGTTGTACAGTTTGTCCTGAGTACGCTGATACCCCATATGTGGGGGGAAAACCACTGTATGGGTACACGTCAGGGCTCGGAAGGGAAGTAGTGACATTTTGAAATGCTGACTTTGATGGCATGGTCTGCGGGCGTCATGTTACATTTGCAGAGCCCTTGATGTACCTAAACTGTTGAAACCCCCCACAAGTGACCCCATTTTGGAAACTATACCCCATAAGGAAGTTGCCTAGATGTGTAGTGAGCACACCGAATCCCCAAGTGCTTCACAGAAGATTATAACGCAGAGCCATGAAAATAAAAAATAATTTTTTCTCCTCAAAAAATGATTTTTTAGCTCTCAATTTTTTATTTTCACAAGGGTAACAGGAGAAATTGGACACCAAAAGTTGTTGTCCAGTTTGTCCTGAGTACGCTGGTACCCCATATGTGGGGGGGGAACCATTGTTTGGGCACACGTCAGGGCTCGGAATGGAAGTAGTGACGTTTTGAAATGCAGACTTTGATGGAATAGTCTGCGGTCGTAATTACGTTTGCAGAGCCCCTGATGTGCCTAAACAGTGGAAGCCCCCCACAAGTGACCCCATTTTGGAAACTAGACCTTCCAAGGAACGTATGTAAGATGTGTTGTGAGCACTTTGAACCCCCAAGTGCTTCACAGAAGTTTATAATGCAGAGACGTGAAAATGAAAAAATCATTTTTTTCCACAAAAATAATTTTTTAGCCCCCAATTTTTTATTTTCCCAAGGGTAACACGGGAAATTAGTCCCCAAAAGTTGTTGTGCAATTTTTCCTGAGTACGCTGATACCCCATATGTTGGGGTAAACCACTGTTTGGGCACATGTCAGGGCTTGGAAGGGAGGGTGCACCGTTTGACTTTTTGAACGCAAAATTGGCTGGAATCAATGGTTGCACCTTGTCGCGTTTGGAGACCCCCTGATGTGCCTAAACAGTTTAAATCCCTGAATTCTAACTCCAACCCTAACCCCAACACATCCCTAACCACATCCCTAACCACAAGCCTAACCCTAATTCCAACCCTAACCCTCTTTCCAACCCTAACCCTCTTTCCAACCCTAACCCTCTTTCCAACCCTAACCCTCTTTCCAACCCTAACCCTCTTTCCAACCCTAACCCTCTTTCCAACCCTAACCCTCTTTTCAACCCTAACCCTAACCCTCTTTTCAACCCTAACCCTAACCCTCTTTTCAACCCTAACCCTAACCCTCTTTTCAACCCTAACCCTAATGGAAAAATAAAAATAAAAATATTTTCTTTACTTTATTAGTTGTGCCTACCTATGGGGGTGATAGTCGGGGGGTTTATTTACTTTTTCTTTCATTTTGATCACTGTGAGAGAGATCAAAATGAAAGAATGGAATCTGCAGCCGGCAGATTCGGGCGGGCGCACTGCGCATGCGCCCGCCATTTTCAAGATGGCGGCGCCCATGAACCGGACCCGCCGGACACCGGGAGCGACAGGGGGACTTAGAAGGTGCCGGGGGAGGTGAGATGGGGTGAGGGGGTTATCGGAAGCTGGCGGGGAGCAGAGGGAATGGGAGGGGGGCAGATGATGACAGCGGCGGCAGATCGCCGCTGTCATTCAGTTGCGGGGGGCGATCGCCGGTGGGGGGGGGGGGTGGAATCGGTGTCTCCAGCCATGTCCGATGCTACAGCAGCATCGGCCATGGCTGGATTGTAATATTTCATCAATTTTCATTGATGAAATATTACTATCACTCTGATTGGCTGTTAAAAGTGAAACAGCCAATCAGAGCGACCGTAGCCACGTGGGGGCGAAGCCACGCCCCCTGTGGCGAAGAACAAAGCCCCCTGTATCTGCGGGTCGGGTGACCTTTCAGTGACCTAGGTCACCCGACCCGCAGGGGGGCTTTAAAGTCATGACGCCACATAGGCATCATGGGTCGTTCTGGCACGACTTTTCATGACGCCTACGTGGCGTCAAAGGTCGTGAAGGGGTTAATGAACCTGACACTGGTGACACTAGGCAGGCATGATTGTCTTTGTGACAAGTCTGCTTTAAAAATTGTATCCGCCTCCAGACACACTATATGTTCTCATTCATTAAACAGCCAATATCTTAACAGTAGAGACAGTGAAAACAGAAAAACTAACTTACAGAATGAACTAAGCTTATAAAAACTGAAAAGCCCTTTATAAATTTAGCTCAATCTTGTATGCTCGGGTCATTATCACATTTCACTCGTTTGGCCTTTTGCAGCTTACTAATTCTCCAACGCATGAAGACGGAAACTCCCTCGACTTGGTCTTCTCTCGGCTTTATGCAGTGGATGATTTTGCAAACTCCCCTCTCCCGCTCTCTGACCACAACCTCCGTTCCATTGGCCTCAAGGACACCGTTCTCTCATGGTTCTCCTCCTATCTCTCCGACCGCTCCTTTACTGTATCTTTTGCCGGTTCCTCCTCCTCTCACCTTCCCCTGACTGTTGGGGTTCCTCAAGGATCGGTTCTAGGCCCCCTCCTCTTCTCCTTGTACACTGCCCCTATTGGTCAAACAATCAGTAGATTTGGTTTCCAGTACCATCTCTATGCTGATGACACCCAATTATACGCTTCTCCTGACATCACGCCAGCCTTTCTAGAAAACACCGGCGATTGTCTAAATGCTGTGTCTAACATCATGTCCTCACTATATCTGAAACTGAACCTGTCAAAGACTGAACTCCTTGTGTTTCCTCCCGCTACTAATGTAGCTATACCCGACATTGCCATTTCCGTGTGTGGTTCCACTATTACTCCCCAGCAACATGCCCGCTGTCTTGGGGTCATACTCGACTCCGAGCTTTCCTTTGTCCCCCACATACGATCACTGGCTCGCTCTTGCTACCTGCACCTCAAAAACATTTCTAGAATACGACCTTTTCTTACTTTTGACTCAGCAAAAACTCTTATTGTTTCTCTTATTCATTCTCGTCTCGACTATTGTAACTCTCTTCTAATCGGTCTCCCTCTTACCAAACTCTCCCCTCTCCAATCTGTCTTGAATGCTGCAGCCAGGATCATATTCCTCGCCAATCGTTACACCGATGCCTCTACCTTGTGCCAGTCATTACACTGGCTACCCATCCACTCCAGAATCCAGTACAAACTTATTACCCTCACCCACAAAGCCCTCCATAGCTCAGCACCACCTTACATCTCCTCCCTTGTTTCAGTATACCACCCTACCCGCACCCTCCGTTCTGCTGATGACCTCAGGTTAGCATCCTCAATAGTCAGAACCTCCCACTCCCGTCTCCAAGACTTTACACGTGCTGCGCCAATTCTTTGGAATGCACTTCCCAGGTCAATACGATTAATCCCCAGTCCCCACAATTTTAAGCGTGCCCTGAAAACGCATTTATTCAGACAGGCCTATCGCCTCAACACATTAACCTAATCTATCCCTGTGTGGCACAGCCAAAAGTTTTACCATAACCAGGTTCCCCGCATCATGTTCCCACATGCTTTATGCATCCATCAGCCCTCTGTGTCTGTACTGTTACACACTTATTATGGCTGGTCCATACAATCAGGGCAACTGTTACCACCCACCTTTCGTGTCTCCCTTTTTCCCTCAGACTGTAAGCTTGCGAGCAGGGCCCTCATTCCTCTTGGTATTTTGTTATAATCTACTGTATGTGATTATTGTTATGCTGTAATGTCTATTGTCTGTACAAATGCCCTCTGAAATGTAAAGTGCTGCGGAATATGTCGGCGCTATAGAAATAAAAATTATTATATTATTATTCTTTCATTCTCTATCAAGAACTGCCAGGCTGCTCAGGTCACCCCCACTGTCCAGACTTATAGAAACATACAGGCCATTAACACCCAGAAACTTTTGAAGAACTTGCAGTCTTCATTGGCCCCTATCTCCTCCCTCTCATGTCCTGATTCTGCATTGAAGCATTACAATGAAACACTTCAAAGTGCCCTGGATGAATGTGCACCTCCTATTCATAGAACACCACAACACAGACAGCGACAACCCTGGCACACCCTGAAAACAGATTTCCTGCAGCGGTGCTCCAGGTGTGCTGATAGTCTGTGGAGAAAATCCAACCTACCCAAAGATTTCATCCATTATAGGTTTATGCTTCAAACATACAACACTGCCCTTCACCTCTCCAACCAAACCTATTTCAACACCCTCATCAGCTCACTGTCCAATAACCCTAAACGTCTCTGACACTTTTCATTCTCTACTCAACCCAAGAGTACAAGGCCCCAACCACAGAGCTTCGAGCTGACGATCTGGCCAATTACTTCAAAGAAAAAATTGACCAGATCCGACAGGAAATTATGTCCCAATCACCTCATACCATGCACTATCCTCCCTCCCCCACTGCATCTAGCTCACTCTCTGATTTTGAACCAGTCACAGAAGTAGTAAGCAGGCTCCTTGCATCTTCTCACCCAACCACTTGCACCAGTGACCCATTTCCGTCACATCTCCTCCAGTCCCTTTCCCCTGCTGTCACCCCTCACCTTATTAAAATATTCAGCCTCTCTCTCTCTTCTGGTATCTTTCCCTCCTCATTTAAGCATGCCATCATACATCCACTACTTAAAAAACCATCCCTCGACCAAAACTGTGCCGCTAACTATAGACCTGTCTCTAATCTTCCCTTCATCTCTAAACTCCAGGAACGCCTGGTCCACTCCAGTCTTATCCGCTATCTCTTTGATAACTCTCTTCTCGACCCTCTCCAATCCGGTTTCCACACCTTACACTTTACTGAAACTGACCTCACTAAAGTCTCTAATGATCTACTAACAGCTAAATCAAATGGTCATTACTCCATGCTAATTCTCTTGGATCTCTCTGCAGCATTCGACACTGTGGATCATCAGCTCCTCCTCACTATGCTCCATTCCATTGGCCTCAAGGACACAGTTCTCTCCTGGTTCTCCTCCTATCTCTCTGACCGCTCCTTTACTGTATCTTTTGCTGGCTCCTCCTCCTCTCATCTTCCCCTTACTGTTGGGGTTCACAGAATCATAGAATCGTAGAGTTGGAAGGGACCTCCTGGGCCATCTGGTCCAACCCCCTGCTCAAAGCAGGATTCGCTAAATCATCCCAGTCAGATGTCTGTCCAGCCTCTGCTTGAAGACTTCCATTGAAGGAGAACTCACCACTTCTCGTGGCAGCCTGTTCCACTCATTGATCACTCTGTCAAAAAGTTTTTCTAATATCTAATCTGTGTCTCCTCCCATTCAGTTTCATCCCATTTTCTCAAGGACCCATCGTAGGCCCCCATCCTCTTCTCTTTGTATACTGCCCCTATTGGTCAAACAGTCAGTAGATTTGGTTTCCAGTACCATCTCTATGCTGATGACACCCAATTATACGCTTCTTCTCCTGACATCACGCCAGCCTTTCTAGAAAACACCGGCGATTGTCTAAATGCTGTGTCTAACATCATGTCCTCACTATATCTGAAACTGAACCTGTCAAAGACTGAACTCCTGGTGTTTCCTCCCGCTACTAATGTAGCTATACCCGGCATTGCCATTTCCGTGTGTGGTTCCACTATTACTCCCCAGCAACATGCCCGCTGTCTTGGGGTCATACTCGACTCCGAGCTTTCCTTTGTCCCCCACATACGATCACTGGCTCGCTCTTGCTATCTGCACCTCAAAAACATTTCTAGAATTCGACCTTTTCTTACTTTTGACTCCGCAAAAACTCTTATTGTTTCTCTTATTCATTCTCGTCTCGACTATTGTAACTCTCTTCTAATCGGTCTCCCTCTTACCAAACTCTCCCCCCTCCAATCTGTCTTGAATGATGCAGCAAGGATCATATTCCTCGCCAATCGTTACACCGATGCCTCTACCTTGTGCCAGTCATTACACTGGCTACCCATCCACTCCAGAATCCAGTACAAACTTATTACCCTCAACCACAAAGCTCTTCATGGCTCAGCACCACCCTACATCTCCTCCCTTGTTTCAGTATACCATCCTACCTGCGCCCTCCGTTCTGCTGATGACCTGAGGTGAGCATCCTCAATAATCAGAACCTCCCACTCCCGTCTCCAAGACTATACACGTGCTGCGCCAATTCTTTGGAATGCACTTCCCAGGTCAATACGATTAGTCCCCAATTCCCACAATTTTAAGCATGCCCTGAAAACTCATTTATTCAGACTGGCCTATCACCTCAGCACATTAACCTAATCTATCCCTATGTGGCACAGCCAACCATAACCAGGTTCCCCGCATCATGTTCCCACATGCTTAATGCATCCATTAGCCCTCTGTGTCTGTACTGTTACACACTTAACATTATGGCTGGTCCAAACAATCAGGGCAACTGTTACCACCCACCTTTCGTGTCTCCCTTTTTTCCTCATAGATTGTAAGCTTGCGAGCAGGGCCCTCATTCCTCTTGGTATCTGTTATAATCTATGTGATTATTGTTATGCTGTAATGTCTATTGTCTGTACAAGTCCCCTCTGAAATGTAAAGTGCTGCGGAATATGTCGGCGCTATAGAAATAAAATTTATTATTATCCATTCTCAGTCTCATTTATGACTTTTGCATTAAGAATAGATTTCTGCAACAAAAGTTACACCTACAGAGATCCGTATAGCGACGAATTCTGTCCTAAACAGCTCGTTCTATAATGACCACTGGAGTGAGACACCTGGAAAAACAGTGTTACTTACAGTGTGAGCACATCTCCAACGGGTAGCTTGCTTCATTTCCCTGCAAAGAAAAAAAAAATGGTCAAGATTAAAAGTTAAAAAAAAAAAAAAAAAAAAAAATCAGTAAAACAAAAGCTCTACATTTGCTCACGAACTTATAAGTGGCTAACACCACACTGGACATAACACAGACGTCTTACGGATGAGGATCCCACACCTGGGACCAGAACCTAGGATTAGAATGGGCCCAGACGCAAGCTGTTTATAGCAGATGTAGCGCTATACTTTTTTTTTTGCTGTGGACCTTATACAGATTTTATTATACATTTCCTTAATAAAAAGGGCTTTTATCTGAAAGTCACGGCATTTTGCTGCAGCGTCTACATTATTTTTTCCGTTTCTGATCACAATGAACTAATGCTTGCCCCGTGGCTGCTCAGCTCGCCTGACGTATAAGTATAGGGCCCGGCTTACACACGGGAGTAGGGATTCCAGCTTGTGCTTCAGCGTGCAGTAGCCATACTGGGTGTAAGTGACTGAACAGATGTCTGCGCAGACGGCCCCCCACCGCAAAAGCCGGAGCGTTCCTCTTATGTGAAAGGATTCCCCTCCATATATCACTTTTCAAATCTGTGCAAAAGGCCAAGCGATTGCCCATACGCAGCAAGTTCCGGGGACAGACATAACCTGCACCTATATGGGACCGCTTCATAAACACAGCGGCCGTGGACTGAGGAGTGAATCAATACTATTTACAGCGGTCGCTGCTGACCAAAACGCATCTTACACACACAGTATGGAAAGCAGAGGAGACTGTAGACATTGAGCTTCAATATAATGGTATAAAAAAAGTATAAAATTAGAAGTTTACCAGCGTGACGCTGAACCCGCGCAGGTCTATCGTGATCTGTGCTGACAAAAGTAGACTTGGCAGTACCACAGAATCAAGACCGCTGTGGCCCGCGACTGGTTAGATTACTTCAGCGGGCTGTCATCAGAAAGACAACCAATTGAGAGCTGCTCAAGTCATTGAACCGCTGCTTCCAATCACAGGCTGCAGTGGTCCCGATGCTGGGGAAACAGTGTCAGCTTTTTGTGCAATCGCAGACCACAGAATGGCCTGCGGAGGATTGATGTGGTTGTTGGCAGGCGAGTATCATGTATGGTTATTTTTGCCTAGCTGCAAGCCACCGGTGAACTTTTCAAACTGCCTAGACACTCCCAACTAAGGCTACATGTGCTCATTAAGACGACAAGCTGTGTTAGCAAGTTACAAAAGTTGTCTCAAACATATGTAACCCATCCACAGATGTATGATCGCCATCAGACCCCTGGGCACCCCCACACACGCTAGGATGGGAACGAATGGGTACATCCCAAAATTCTCTGGGTGACTGAAGCAGTAGCAGCCAGGTGTAACCACTGATCACTTTACATATAGTATGAAAGCAGCAGTGTGCATGTACGAGCACCACTGCCATGAACAGTGACGGACGGCGCAGGGGTCAGGGATGTACTCTACCAAATGATTCACCAAGGACAGTCCTGTGTACAGTACAGACCAAAAGTTTGGACACACCATCTCAAAGAGTTTTCTTTATTTTCATGACTATGAAAATTGTAGATTCACTCTGAAGGCATCAAAACTATGAATTAACACATGTGGAATTATATAATTAACAAAACAGTGTGAAACAACTGGAAATATGTCTTATATTCTAGGTTCTTCAAAGTAGCCACCTTTTGCATTGATTACTGCTTTGCACAATCTTGGCATTCTCTTGATGAGCTTCAAGAGGTAGTCACCGGAAATGGTCTTCCAACAGTCTTGAAGGAGTTCCCAGAGATGCTTAGCACTTGTTGGCCCTTTTGCCTTCACTCTGCGGTCCAGCTCACCCCAAACCATCTCGATTGGGTTCAGGTCTGGTGACTGTGGAGGCCAGGTCATCTGGCGTAGCACCCCATCACTCTCCTTCTTGGTCAAATAGCCCTTACACAGCCTGGAGGTGTGTTTGGGGTCATTGACCTGTTGAAAAATAAATGATGGTCCAACTAAACGCAAACCAGATGGAATAGCATGCCGCTGCAAGATGCTGTGGTAGCCATGCTGGTTCAGTATGCCTTCAATTTTGAATAAATCCCCAACAGTTTCACCAGCAAAGCACCCCCACACCATCACACCACCTCCTCCATGCTTCACGGTGGGAACCAGGCATGTAGAATCCATCTGTTCACCTTTTCTGCGTGGCACAAAGACACGGTGGTTGGAACCAAAGATCTAAAATTTGGACTCGTCAGACCAAAGCACAGATTTCCACTGGTCTAATGTCCATTCCTTGTGTTCTTTAGCCCAAACAAGTGTCTTCTGCTTGTTGCCTGTGCTTAGCAGTAGTTTCCTAGCAGCTATTTTACCATGAAGGCCTGCTGCACAAAGTCTCCTCTTAACAGTTGTTGTAGAGATGTGTGTGCTGCTAGAACTCTGTGTGGCACTGACCTGGTCTCTAATCTGAGCTGCTGTTAACCTGCGATTTCTGAGGCTGGTGACTTGGATGAACTTATCCTCCGCAGCAGAGGTGACACTTGGTCTTCCTTTCCTGGGGCGGTCCTCATGTGAGCCAGTTTCTTTATAGCGCTTGCTTGTTTTTGCCACTGCACTTGGGGACACTTTCAAAGTTTTCCCAATTTTTCAGACTGACTGCCCTTCATTTCTTAAAGTAATGATGGCCACTCGTTTTTCTTTACTTAGCTGCTTTTTTCTTGCCATAATACAAATTCTAACAGTCAATTCAGTAGGACTATCACCTGTGTATCCACCAGACTTCTGCACAACACAACTCAACTGATGGTCCCAACCCCATTTATAAGGCAAGAAATCCCACTTATTAAACCTGACAGGGCACACCTGTGAAGTGATAACCATTTCCGGTGACTAACTCTTGAAGCTCATCAAGAGAATGCCAAGAGTGTGGAAAGCAGTAATCAAAGAAAAAGGTGGCTACTTTGAAGAACCTAGAATATAAGACATATTTTCAGTTGTTTCACACTTTTTTGTTAATTCTATAATTCCACATCTGTTAATTCATAGTTTTGATGCCTTCAGAGTGAATCTGCAATTTTCATAGTCATGAAAATAAAGAAAACTCTTTGAGAAGGTGTCTCCAAACTTTTGGTCTGTACTGTATATCAGTGGTCATATCATGTAACCTCGGCATAGACTTTACTGGTGATTGATTCTCTGAAGGAGGAGGAGAAAAAAAATTATGGTAATCTGGAAGAAAGTGTCGCTGTACAGACTATCTAAGACCCCAAAAACTAATGTTAATCCACCATTACTACTGCCTGGTGTGCAGTGGGTTGCCGGAGTAGAGGGCCATACTTTTATCTTAGGTGTAATTCTCCTGTAATGTAACCAATCTGTACATGGCACATCCTCCTTCTTACATGATACTATGGCTGCTTATATCCACAAATGCTGCACAATCCAGGAAAACAAGCGGCAGCCGGAAGGAAAGACGACACTTGGGAGTTTCTAGCTACGCAGGAACTCTTTATATAAGCCAAGAGGTTAATGTGATGGCGTGAAAATAAAGAACAATTCTTTTACAGGCTGCTTTACTGGTCCCCAAGCTGATTGTGACCTTATTGCTTTTTCCCCCATTTATAAGATAATTCCCCTATATCCCACTGTGACCTTTCGCCACTGAATGGATGTAAGAGATCTTTGGAATACAAGCCTGCAAGCGGTGAAGCGGTGGTGTGGGGAGCGCTCAGGGTTTCCCGTGCGATTCTCACGTATCCTTTTCACAGCAGCGTCTCAGTAACGTGTCCTGCAGTCAGGGGGAGATTCTTGGCCCATGCTGTAATGTCTTCATGTTACATATGGTATAGAATCTCCATACACACCTGTTTACATACAGAAGTGTACCTACAGCTACAACATATCTCCATTCATGAGAAGGTGTGTGACGTTACAACACAAAGCACTGTGCAAAAGTTTTAGGCAGGTGTGTGTGTGTGTGTGTGTGTGTGGGGGGGGGGAGAGAATGCTTTCACATCAGAAGGGTTTATTTACTTTATATTTGGTTTGATAAACAAACAAAACTCTAAATCAAATCCGTAATTGGCGCGGCCGCCCTTTGTCGGTAAAACAGCATCGGTTTTAGGTACAAGTGGACAAAATGGATTTCAGTTTCTCTTTTTTAGTAACTTTTCATTGATAACTGAAAGTCATTTTGCAAGAGTTTTAGGCAGGTGTGGGGGACACCGTCCCGCATACACGCCTCTTGGCCCCCTTTCGGGTGATCATGTGCTTTCTAAATTCTTAGCACCATGTTTATGAGTTAAAGTGGACCGAGCCCGTCCACTTATAATGGAGTAGGGGCGTCCGACACACTCTCCCTTCCGACTGTCATTTGAGTTCAAAACTCCCGACGTTTCAATCCTTTTTTTCCCCTCCCTGAAAATCAGCTCCTTATTGAATTCATGCACGCTCAGCCAATCTGAGTGTTCAGGTGAATGAGGGAATCGTGAGGCACTTGACAGCTAGTACAGGCCTGTTATGGCTAAACCCTTCTACCCTAGTATGGGCTAATGATTGTGCTGCAACTGACATTAAGTTGTTAAAAAATAAAAATCTGATCGCACGCGACTGCTCCACCGTTGATCTAGGAACAGCACTACAGAAAGTGTAAGGTTAGCTGCAGCCCTCAAGAGTGTCAGAAACTTTGACCCTGCAGAACTGCTGACAGCGCTAGATAGCAGTATTAATAGGAAAATGACGTGGATTCTGGAGCGTGCTGCTGATTTAGAAAGAGCTCTGAAGGGGGTTTTTAAGACTTAGGCCAGGATCACATGCGAGTAATATGGTCGAACCTTGCATGTTAATACCCGGCACTCAGCTCCATGTATTGCTATACGGCCACACGCTCCGCTCCTGAGTGCCGGCGGCAGTGCCGGGTATTAGGCTGAGTGGAGACGTACTTTTTGACCCTGCGGATTTTTCTGTGCAGAATAGAAGAAATCCGCAGGTCAAATGACCTGCATTTTTCCTGCGGATTTCTTCGATTTTTAATGCGGATTTCCCCCTGCGGATTTGAAGACTGGGGAGGTGGAAAACCGCACAAAAGTAGTAACATGCTGCGGATTTTGTACCGCGGAAAAATCCGCAGCGTCTGCACAGCGGTTTTTTTTTCATTGCTTTCAATGCTACTGTACATCACAATGCGGATATCGAACGTTTCTGCGCGGTAAAATCGCTGCGGATCCGCATCGTGTGCACACAGCCTTAACATGCGAGACTCTGCCGTATTCCTCACATGTGTGATCCCGGCCTTAAAGGGAATCTGTCAGCAAGACATCAGCCCTCAAACTAATTGTATGAGCATAAAGCTCTTTTAAAGACAAGTCCAGCCATTCCATTACATGGCCCAGTCCGGTCCTCCATTACTGAGAACATCATCGTTTGAATTTATATTCAAATAACAGTGTAGATCTGAAGCCTCTGTCACTCCAGCTCTATTCCCCGCCCAGCACCAGACCGGCTTCTCCCTATCCCAGCTGACCAACAGGCCTTTCTTAAAGTATGTACTCAGTGAGAGACCCACCAGGGATCGATGCAGGGATAAGCCCACTGGGGACCTGCCTTTGCCTAATGAGCCAAGAGACCATCCCCACTTTTTAAGTAGCTTTACTCAAATGCCGCAGCGTTTCAGGTAAAATACTGGGCTGCAATCAGCAGTGTCAGAATCATGCTGCCAATGGTTCAGACAGCATAAGTCTGATGACCAGTTTCCTTTAATATTGCCCTAGGAGCGGTTCCAGGAGTGGCACGGGCAACAAGAAAACTTCCATTTCTTTTACTTAAGCGGCTACAAAAAAAAAAATAAAATACAAGATTGAACATTCCAGACCCCTTAGCCTAGTGTGGTCAACCTTTTAATGATAAAGGGAAACAAACACCTTTTTTTGCTATTAAACTTTCCCCAATGTCAGGTTAGTGATGCACATCACATCATTGTGACTTTCCTATGGAGAATAATTGAAATCAAATTGTAATTTAAATGCTCACTAATTATTAGTTTCATTAAGCCCAACCACAGAAGAGTCCCCCCCCCCTTTAATTTTTGGCTCCTACTTGCAAATTAAAGGGCCCTTTATTCACAGCAGCTGGTGAGATGTTGCCTGGAAAGGTAACAAGACAACCCCCAGAAGGAAATGGCTACAGATAAGACAATTATGCTGCTTATCCTTCTGCAGCTCTGCCAGTGTCCTAATAACTACTAGTAGCATACGGCGCACAGGTGGCACAGATAGTCAGCTCATCCAGGATGGCACATCCATGTAGTAGGAGAAGAAAGGTTTGCCATACCTTCAAGCACAGGCCTGCAAGTCTGGCACTCACCAGAAATCAGCAGAATTTGCAGATCTGATATCGGTGCCATTAGAGATGAGAGCAGGCTCATACTGAGGACATGACAGACAAGGGTCTTAAGACACCACAGTGATCATCAACCAGGATAGCTGTTCGGTGATGGTTTAGTTACCCCCATGGAGGGCCGCACCAACCTTTAACAGGACTGATAGCAGATTAGGCCCATAAATGAAATCCTCAGAGCCAACGTCAGATGTAATCAGGGCTGTGGAGTCGGAGTTAGTTTTGGTTGGAGTCGGAGTCGGTAGAAATGTACCGACTCCAGCTTTAAAAAAAAATGTATTAATATTTCATAATTGAACTTTCATATGAATTTTATAAATGTTACTCAAATATATATGTTCTATCAAACTATGAACAACAGTGATAAGCAGTTCTGCTGGAGATAGAGACATTTCTTACTTCTTGTGTGTCACTGTTCTCCACTGCCCTTATCTAATCTTATACTTGGTTAACCTCATGCTGCCCCAACCCCCCTACTTACAATGTATGAAACTGAAAGTGAAAATGTGTTGCAAATTCTTAGTAGTAAAGCTCCTCCTCTAGACTAGATCATACTAGGTGTGCGTCTTCCAAGCATCTCACAGCTGCCTGCTACTCAGAAGAGGAAGACTGTAAGAAGTATTATCCTTTCAACAAACTTTGCATCAGTTAACTGTGAGTACATGAGGAATAATAACAGTATTACTGACCACTATATCAGTTGTACGACCTGGCAATAATTTTGTACAATTGTTTTTAGGAAAAACAATTGTCATTTGGATTGTGAATGCAGAATTAAAAACCTGAGAATGTCAAAGAAGCATCACATTAAATCAGCTGTATTTGAACATTTCACCATCACTCAAGATAGAAAATATTATGTCTGTCAGTGTATGACAAATGATCCAGACGAAAACAAATGCTGTGAAGCCAAGATGAGTGCATATTCAGGCAAAGATAAAAATGCTCCTACCAGAGCTTCTAATCTAAAGAGACATTTGCAGCGCTTTCATCCAGAAGTACTGAAAGCAGTGGATGAGAAAGACTGCATCCAAACCAATGAACCAGTGCCCAGCTCTTCCAGCCAAACAAAGGAGCAGAGAACTTTGCACGCAGCCATCAGTTGCAAGATATTTTGTCAGTGACAAAGTTACTGTGACAATGACAGTAGATACATTTAAAAAACAGATCATAGAGCTTGTTGTAAAGGATAGTGTGCCCATTATTTTCACGACCAGCTTTTATGTGTCTGAATGGGGAAATGGCCCGCAAGCTTGGTGTTTCTCTGGAGAGAGAGAGTATTAGAAAATTAGTAATCGAAGAAGCTTTTAAACAAAAGGAAGAACTTAAAAAAACTCTCAAGGGACGCTTTCTGTTTCTTAAAATGGATGCCTGCACACGTCACAGAGTGAACTATTTTGCCATCAATGTCCGATTTGTTTGTGACAAAAATGAAATAGTTACCAAGACATTGGCAGTAAGAGACACCAAAGCTCATCACACCAGTGAGTTTCTCCAGGTCTTGGTGGAAAAGGTTCTGCAAGACTATGAACTTAAAAAAGAGCAAGTTCTTTCTGTCGTAACTGACAATGCTTCAAATATGATAAGTACTATTAAGCTAATGAATGAGAGTAATGATGGTGACCAGCAGCTAGAAGAACATTCTGGGTCCACAGACACAGAAATGTTTGAAATAGAGGAACACAGTATTGTAACTGAGGAGCAAACTGAAGTTGCTTCAGATGAACAGCAACATGATAGTTTAGATGATCTTGTTGAAACTGTGTCAATATGTTCTTTCATTCATCACATGCGCTGTGTTGTGCATACGCTACAGCTGGCTATAAGAGACAGTCTGCAAGAAGGACATGCTGCTGCACTGATTGGCAAGGTGAGAAAATTGGCTACTGTTGCCAGAACCCCTAAAGTTGACTCAATTTTGAAAAGACGTGCTGGAAAAGGGGCAATTATTGATCAAGCCACACGATGGGACAGTACTTACTTAATGATTCAGCGCTTGGTTGAACTGAAAACCTTTCTTGTAGACATGGCTAACCCTCAACTGACGCTAAATGAAAGTCAGTGGAATCAGGTGACTGAGCTGGAAAAATTGCTAGAGCACCCATTTACAGTGACTAAAAAATTACAAGCAGAGGACTTAACCTCCAAGTATTTTCTTAAAGGAGTGGAAGAACCTGATGTTTCGCCTGTCCCAAAGAGGAGGGTTAATTGCAAGTGGCATTGCTTCATCAATGAAACGGAGAGAGGAGCTACTATTACAAAATAACATTCTTTTGGCAGCTGTTTATGTAGACCCAATGCATCGGATTCTTCTAGATGATCAACAGCTAAGTAAAGGAAAAGAAGCTCTGTTTGAAATAGCAGTAAGGATGAAAGGGTTGCAGAACAGTCAGGAGGAACAAGAAGAATTTGGTCGTCCTGCCACATCTTCACCCTCATCATCAACTGATGAAGAATTTAATTTCGAAAAATATTTGGATCACAAGGACCGTGCAAAGCGTTCCCGCATAGAAGAGTCATCCCCATCAAGGAACACAGCCAGTACATTTCAGCAGAATTTTTCATGTGCACTAAAAGAAATTGAGAAATTTGACCGTTCATCAAAAATAACAGTGCAACAAGCGATTCCTCTGTATCCTGACATTGTCAGAGATGTTGCCCGAGTGGTTACTGCTTTGCCACCAACACAAGTTAGTGTAGAGAGGTTGTTCTCTGCTCTCAAAATAATTAGATCAGATTTGAGGGCATCCATGAAGGAGGATCTGACAGAGGCAATACTTTTTCTGAGGACAAATTTATAGATTTCTTCTTATTAACTGCATAAAAGCGTTTATTGCATATTTACTTACAGTTTATAAAAGTTTATAAAAGTTATTTGCTATATTCTAATTGTATTCTAATAAATGTAGTTTTTGCTCTAAGGCTGTGTGCACACGCTGCGGAAAAGGTGCGGATTCATCCGCGCGGATTTTGTACAATCCGCAGGTGAAACCGCAGGTCAAAAGACCTGCGGTTTTACCTGCGGATTGCTCTGCGGTTTTTCATCTCCTCAATGGAGGAGATGGCAAACCGCAGGAGAATCCGCAGAAAGAATTGACATGTCAATTCTTTCTGCGGATTGAAAACCGCAGATAATCCGCGCGGAAAATTCCGCACCGTCTGCACTGCGGTTTTTGATTCCCATAGGGAATCATTGTACTGTACACCGCAGCAGAAACTGCTGCGGGTCCGCAGCGGCCAAAACCGCTGCGGAACCGCAGCAAAATCCGCAGCGTGTGCACACAGCCTAAGTGGTCTGATTACTTATATGATGGTGAGAAACTGAATAAGCACGATGTTTAATATTTTACAACAGTAAATTTGTTGTTATGAATTGGCCATTTATGAAGGAGTCGGAGCCGGAGTCGGAGCCTGATAAAATCCAGGAGTCGGAGTCGCAACTGTGGCTTACCGACTCCACAGCCCTGGATGTAATAGTGAGCTCTGGGATCATCCTAGTGTAAGACATTGCTTAAGACATAGACAAGACAGACATACCGATAAGGCCTCTTTCACACTTCCGTTTTTGACCATCAGTCAAAATCCGCCAGGTTTTGAAAAAAAACGGATCCGCCATTTTTTTGAGGATCAGTTTTTTTCCCCATTGAGTTGCATTACTGGCGGATCTTGACGGATGGCCATCCGTTGGATCCGTTTTTGTGAGGATCCGCCACATTTTTTGCGTCCGCCGGCATGCCTGGACGGACCTTGCAACGTTTTTTTTGTTGTTGGATCCGCATTTTCCATTGCGCATGCCCGGAGAAAGGAAGTCAGGGAGAAAATTAACCCTGAAATCCTTTCTGGCAGATGAAACAAAACTCTCTCTCTCTCGCCAGCGGTTCCTTTAAAATTCTTCAGTCTGCGGATCCGTCAAAAAACGGATCCTGTTGCATCCGTTCACATCAGTTAGGAACGGATCCGCTTTTCCGCCTTTTTGGCGGATTTTAACTGACACAAAAAACTGAAGTGTGAAAGAGGCCTAAGGAATCTAGATTGTGAGCCCCATCGGGGACAGCGATGATAATTTTTGAAAACTGTAAATCGCTCCAGAATATGTTGGCGCTGTAAAAATAAAAAGATTATTGCTTGGCCTCACATGGCCTGAGTTTGCAGGCAGTTTCTAAATTATGAAAGCAGAGATTTATTCAGATCTGGTGAACATGAGGACCAGATAATTACAATGAAGAACCTCTGGGATATTATCAGTGCGTCAGACGCCGCCAAGCAGTGCTGCAGACTGTTCAGGGGCTCAATGACACTTTTTTCCAGGTCAGTGGAGATCCCCCAGGACACCATCCCAAAGTCTTCTGGGACAAGCCCAGACTGTCAAGAAAGCCTGCAAACACATGGCGGCCATACACCGTACAGTCACATTATGAGCTGCCATGATAACGCTCAGACAAATTCCATCGGCCAGTGGGTTTACTTTTAATTTTCAGAGTTAATTAGACTCCAGGCTTGGAGTTTGCTCGTGATTTTGGCTTCCACTGCCTGCCGATTCAGCATTTTGTTCCCAAATGACAATTTATAATAGTAGCATTTCAGACAGAATCATCTGCGCACTGCAGTATTCTGCTCTGCCCTCAACAGGGCAAAGCAGAGCGCCTGCGCCGGAGCCACGACAGGCAGCAAAGAAGAGGACGGCATCGTATGAAGATGGGAGGCGCCGGACCGGACCACGACACCCATCGGACAAGACCGCCCCCCCCAGGTGAGTATAATCTAAATAGCCTTTCACACATAGCGAGATCGCTAGCGATATCGCGAAAGAGTCACCGATTTTGTGACACAACAGTGATATCACTAGCGATCTCGCTTTGTGTGACACATACCTGTGACCGCCCCCCCCCCCACTGGATATCGCTGATCGCGCTGGAACGGCCTGGGCCATATTTCAATCGTTGGCATCCCGCTGGCAAAGACTAGTGACGCGTGGACGCAGGCGGAAGACGTCATCATCGCTGCGGTGTGACAGGTAAGGCTACTTTCACATTAGCGTTTTTTAGCGCAGTGCTTCGTGCGCAATAGAAACGCATGCAAAAAACGCATCATGCGTTTTGCATGCGTTTGCATTTTTTAGGCCATGTTAAATCTTAAAACGTATGCGATTTTAAATGCAGGACATGCGCACGCCTGCGTTTCCCATAGACACTAATGCGTTATTTTGTTGCATTCCGTGCGCATGCTTTTTTTGACACAGTTGGACGGACCCAAAAATGCAACAGGTTGCGTGGGGGGCGCCTAGGCGCACACTACAAAAAACGCATGTGCACGAAAACGTATACGAACGTGTGCAAACGCTAGACCATGCGCCTGCCATGTTAAACATAGGGGCGCATGGACGCGCACGATGAGCTGCGCTAAAAAACGCTAATGTGAAACCAGCCATAGAGCGAATGCCGACGGATCGCTTATCGCTGGTGAGATCTGCCCGTTTGGCAGCTCACTAGCGACCATGTAGCGATGCACCAGCGATCCTGTCCAGGTCATATCGTTGTCCGGATCACTGGTGCATCGCCAAATGTAACGGGACCCTAACTTGTTTTTCTTATCTTTCAGGTTGCATGGGGGGGGGGGGCTTATCTACAGCATTACAGAATGCTGTAGATAAGCCCCTGATGTCGGCGCCGGCAGCTCATAGTCGAAAAAATGCCCTGTGTTTAAAGGTAACCTGTCAATCATTCCAGCTGAATAAAAGTCAGTGATAAGCGGTCATAGAGGAGCGCTTAGGAAGCAACCCAGGGGCAGACAAAAATGTCAGGTCTCCACCGCAGCTCCAGCCAAAAACCTCCAATGGAGGATAGGAGCAATGAGAAAATGGAAACGGTCTTAGGAGCGCAGGAAAGAGACTCAGACAAGAGATGGGGTTAAACCACAACGCGTTTCGACGGAGGATCCGTCTTCATCAGGTGGAAGTTTTCACCTGATGAAGACGGATCCTCCGTCGAAACGCGTTGTGGTTTAACCCCATCTCTTGTCTGAGTCTCTTTCCTGCGCTCCTAAGACCGTTTCCATTTTCTCATTAATCATTCCAGCTGGACGCAGATGGGGCAGCATGAATTACAGCCTGGTTTCCCAGTGTCAGATGGATGTTCTGCAGCAGTTCAGAGCAGAACAAAGTAGTAAAGAGTATGATAAGCCGCAGAGAGTTATATGGAGAGCGCTGGACAGCGGAGCACTTAATTCTTAGTTGTAGGGATTGGTTGGGGGTGCGGAGAATCTCTGAACCTGAACCCCACCCATCAAGTTTGCTTTATCTACAGATTATAACTAAAATGGTCACATCTGACAGAACTGCAGACATACAGGCAATGGGGGAAGACATCTGACAGTTCCCTATCCCAGCCCACAAATGCTTTGCTCGGCTGAGCATTCATGCGTTTTCAATGGGGAGAGATGACACCTCCGGCAGCGGCTTAAGGGGGTTTTACAAATAGCGATATCGCTATGTGAGATACTTACCTCCGACCGGCTCCCCCGCTGTCCATCGCTGATCGCTCGAGAATGTCCGGCTCCATTTCTCGTCGGGAGCTTCCAGCTGGCGTCGACGAGCGACGCGTGGAGGCGGGTGGGAGGACGTCAGGATCGCTGTGTGTGAAAGGTGAGTATCGTGTGCTGCATCGCTGTTGCATCACTGTGATGTCTGCCTGTGTGACAGCTCACTAGCAATCATTTAGCGATGCACCAGCGATCCTGACCGGGTCGGATTGCTAAATGTAAAGGGGCCTTTAGCTCACCGGAAAACAAAAGGATCAGACATTGAGATCTCAACTGCCCCATCATCCATCTTTTCAGTTTTCATCTAAGGTGGTAGGGCTGGGAGCCTCGTATCTGACGATCAGCTGGTACTGTCAACTTTCATCTGTCTAGGGGATCTGAAGATTGCCAGATTTTACAACACACAAGGGCAGGGGGCAATTGAAAGGGACAGATCTTGTCATACGTGGAGATCCTGAAGCTTGTCCATCTGCTGCTCACATGGAGTCTTGTTTGTGTAGGGAAATGCGAGCTGGCTGACCTTGGTATTATCCTGGCAGTGTAAACGCTGGAGGAAGCGGCAGAGCCCGGGCCTTGGGATGTTTACCGGCTTCCATTCATACACAGAGGTGTGCAAGATAACAATTGCCACCGCTAATTATTTCCTGGCACACTGCCATAATGACAAACATGGCCTATTCCACAGGCCTTTTTCCATTCTGTTTCTAGACATTCTAGTGCTAATCTGAGCAATCCGGGAAACCCATCACATCTGAGCGTCGGGAATAACTAACCAGGAGTGTGAGTTGGAGGCCGTTCATCTCTGGGGCGTCCTCTACGCCGGTGCTCCCCAGCCGATAGCAGCTCTGAGTACAATAATCCTCTCATCGCACCAGGGATGGCAAGTTACTGAAACAAAGCCTTAATAAAACACCACATCTAATAGTGGTCACTACTTTCAGCCATCTTAACATCACTACGCACGGCCGGCTCAGGTGAGCGTGTACTCCGTAGTAAGACCCTACCACACTCCTAAATTGGCAGTGTATTGCTTCAAGAACATTCAGCAGTGGATATTCAACATATTAATACTTTCCTCCAACAACGGCCATTAGGGGACAATCGGCTGGTCCGGGCAAAATCAGATTAGTATGCTATATACATTTACTCGGCCAGTTTTTGTGTGAAAATCCTAAAAATAAGATGTGTGGACATCCTACTAACAGTCCTTTTTTGCTTAGCACCTAGCTATTTTATTTTTGCACAGTGTATGTATTAAAATTCATATGTACCGTTGCCTTCTTTTCCCAGCATAGTCCCGAGCAACTCCGACTATGACTGCAGATCTCTCGCTAGCCGGCTCCAATCGTCTCGATGGAAGTCCATCAGCGTCTCGAGGACAGCCTCAGACTTGCATGGAGAGTGACTTTTGGTCTGAAGGAGGAAGTGATTTGTAAATCTTAATATATGCACTGTGCAGGGGTAGACCATCTATAAACGCCAGATGGACCCATCCCATTAAAAAGCGGCTGAAGAGAGAACAGGTTGGGGAACACTGCTTTATGTTCGTAATGCAATGGGGCAGATTTATCAGCACCGTCACTCTTGAAAACTAAGTAGAACCTAATTACTATGGGTAAATGCTTTGCTTTAATAAACCTACACTCATGTCAAGTCAGTGGAGGTCTGACACCCTCACTGAATTTGCTGTGCGCGGCTCTGTAGTTCCCATCTACACTGAATGATGCTGCAATGTTGCTCTCCATTCATTAACTACTGGACACAGCAACAGAATATTAGCTGATCAGCAGGGAATACTGGTGCCCCCCACCCCAATTAGAATAGCGACCCCTCCAGAGGGCAGGTCATCAATATCTTGGGACTGGACAACCCCTTTAATGTCACATCTCGTTTTAGAGTGACAAAAGGTGAGAAACGTGATGGGTCTTGCTAAGATAAAGGAGATATTTACAATGGGAAGTTTATAGAAAAGTCAAATTTGAAGATTTTTGTGACTTAACGTCGTAAACCTGATGAGACTACCTGGCATCTTAATTTCTGGTGCATCCTCAGAACAGAGGATCAATATTAAAATTAGCATGGGTGCCGAGAGTCTTACCCCCAAAAATCAGCTGCTTCATAAGACGAGCGTCACATCCGCTCCGTGGATTTCCAGGACTGTTCCGAATCCTTAGTTCTGCCTGGATTGGCATGATTGCTCAGGTCCATTGAATGCCGTGCAGTACCAATCGTAGGTATGGAAGGGGCCGGGTATATAAGGAAGAGGACTCAACTCTGGGACCACCACCGATTAATATTCACGGTCTATTTTCAAGCAAGTGTTCGATACTTGGATAAGCCCTTTAAATTATGAATCCATATAGGGTTTCATTAAAGGGATTGTCTACTACTTGACAACCATTTATTAATGGGCTCAAGGAGTGACTATTTTTTTTTGTTTTTATACGCTGTTGCCAGACCGGCTTCGCTTATGTGTACTCTGATCCCAGCAGACTAGAGGAGGAGGAAGTACAAGGTCCAGCAGGGGCATCACGTAAGCGCTGCAACCAATCAGTGCTCACATTTGCTTTTTCTCCAACACAGACCATGTTCCTTCTGACCTGAGGGGAATGAAGCTTAGGGCCCAGCAAGGTACTGGAGTATCAATTTCTCGCTTCTCTAGACCCATTACTAAAGGGGTTGTTAAGTGTTGCACAATCACACTTTATTTTTTTTTTATACTATATTAAGAGGTTTACAAAAATTTTTTTAATTTAATCTTTATCATCTTAAATATACCAGGAAACCGCAGCCAGCTCTAGCAGAGGCTACATAATGAGGTGCAGGTCTGCGGGTTACTGCAGGGCACAAACATGTTTATCTGCAAGTTTACACAAGGCAGCAAAATGTACAATTATACTGCAAAGTGGTGAACCGCCTATTATGGTAAGAGGTGATATGCCCTAGAGGCCAGCGCACAGCCGTCCCAATCACAAAACCTGTCCATATTACACTCATTCAAGGGCTCTGGATGTGGGAAATACCAGGATTAAAAAGTGAGGGCATGACAAAAAGAGACAACTATTCGCAGTCAATATGTAATAAAGTCCCATTAGAAATACAAAATGTTAGATGGAATCTGTCACCAGATTTTTGCTCTGTAATAGGAGCACCATGACATTGTGGAAGACAGCCTGAAACCACATAACGAAGCCCAGTAAGTGACATCACTACCATCAATGTTTTACGAGCAGGACAAGTGGACTCGTGCCTCCTAGTCCCACCACTCCACCAGCACTGATAAATGTTGTATAGTGACAAAGCTGCTTAACAGATCTACAGCAGAGAAAATTGATATTGTATCCTAACTGCTGCACCCAGTAAACTAGGATACATCGCTGGAATCAGGGTCTCCATCCCTACATTATGATTAAATAGTTAAATGGAATCTGTCATCAGGTTTTTAAGTCACTGGAGTGCTGTCCCCACGTCAACGCTAAGCTGCCTGTATATAACAGTAGGAGCATTGGGCCTTCAAGCAGCAAAAAGCTTTGTGATCTCCTTAATGGAACATTGAGCTGCTTTCAAATGGGTGGACATAAAAGCTAATAGCCACCATACAAGACAGAGGGGGAGCCATCATGTATTGCCACCTTGGCTGGTAAATTTTATTTCTATAGCACCAACATATTACATTTTAGAAGGACAGTAAACACAATTCAGATAGCAAAGAGGAGTGAGGGCCCTGCTCACAAGCTTAGAATCCTGGAGACTGCGGCCAACAGGAGGATTGTCTTCTACTTTAGCAAACTATCCGCAGGGGTAGTGGCTCATTAAGAAAATTCTTAACACTAGAAAACCCACTGCTCCAAAAGTCTCTGGTAGGGATGTCATCTCATCCGATCCCAGTAGTCTGACCGCTGAGGTCACAGAATCAGGCGTCTGGCGGTAGCAGAAGTGACTCCATCCTGATGGATGGTGCAGTGCGGGGTTCTAGTAACAAATGATCGTTATGTGGCTTTCATAGCTATCCCTAAGCTACGTTGTGGGCAACCTTGTTAAACAGCTTAAAGGCATATTCCCAATTCAGTCATTCATGTGCGATACAGGAATATCCATCCTCTGCATTGGTGACCGTGTGCCGTATGCTGCCATCTCTGGAACTTCAATACAAATAAAGGAGTTCAGAAGAAGCCCATCAGGACAAAAAAAAATGGATTAAACATTACAGAAATTTTAACACCCCTAGGAGTGTTCACACAGTGCTTTACTCCTTTTTCTGATTGCGCATTCTAGGGCTTCTTCATGTGGACGGGGAGGGCCTGTAGCTATGGAGGGTGGGGTTGTTGCTATAGAGGGCATGTTTGGAGTAGAGTAGGAGGTTACGACTAGTTCTCATTTCAATGCCATAACACGCCCCCCCCCCCCCCCTTGAACGTCCAGTTCAGAATATCTAGAAAACCGTGCAAACTAGTGACAGAAAGTAAATTACTTATTGTCATAATTCTGCAGCCCAGATATGTACTGAGATTATGTGAAAAGCCCGAACAACCCCTTTAATGCAACAGGTTCCATATTATCCTACCACTGCATCTCCAGGTAAAGGGTCTTCTGCAAGTCTACGTTTACCTGACCAACACGATTACATGGTGCACTCACTGACTAGATAGATTACATCTCCGTACACATCAGCCAGACGACCAGCGGGGCCATTGGATCTGGCAGGCTTTCCTCATTATCAGCATAGGACTCAGTCATGTGCATGGTAGATTTGCCATCTCAGACATTTAGAGACCATATCTGATTAGGTACTGTTGGTTGCTTGATAACTAAATGACAGGAACACTCCTAATAGGCTACTTCACATTGGCTAGGGCTATGCACACTGGAGCCTTACACCGCCACAGGTGCTGATCAGTGGTACTACAGGTCTCAGCATTTACCTTTGCAGCTGTGATAGAACTTCCTATAGAGGTAAAGATGCTCAACAGGAAGGGTGCCCATGGCCCGCTCGTGCCCGGCAAGGGTGCCCACGGCCCGCTCGTGCCCGGCAATCTGTCTCCCAGGTGAACCTTTATCTGCTTTGCTATTACATCTCTATTCCAGTGCACATCAGTATATTACAGTATACACAATGCAAAAAGAGGAACTTTAGCTTTATATTTCCATAATCTCATGAGCATTTAATCCAACCTTCCTCACTGCGGTCTGTGTGCCGTGACCAGGAACCGAAAACTTCATTCTTAATGACTAGTGGGTGGTCTGAGGAGTGATCAGACATTATTCACCCATTCTGGGGTGATTGAGTGCATTTACTGACCATACATTTCAGTAGGCCAACATTTCGGATTTTAAAATCATGTTTTCAAGCTGGTGTTATAAAGTATTCTAATTTACTGATATAATGACTTTTGGGTTTTCATTGGCTGTAAGCCATAACCATCAACATTAACTGAAATAAACACGTGAAATAGATCACGGTTTGTAATGACTCTATATAATATAGGAGTTTCACTTTTTGTATTGAAGAACTGAAGTAAATTAACTTTTTGATTATATTCTAATTTTGTGAGCTGCACCTGTATATTCACGCACATCGGGAAGTTTACGCTTTACCAGTCAGCACAAAACTGGGGATGGGTCCACTGCTCCATTACCAGCTTAGCATGATGGGACGGGCTAAAAAGTTTGAACAGAACAGGAATGAATAAAAAATAAATTGACTTAATAGGTAGAATAGGTTTCCTGGGCATTTTAGATATGGATTATATGTAGATTGCAAAGACATGCACACATTCCATATACACAGATGGATTTTATATCCTCGCACGGAGGTGGAGAACGAACATGGATACATGTTCATTCCCCTATAATCAGCATATTTTAATATAAGTTGGAGTATATTATATTCTCTGTGCTTGTAATTCGTGCAGATTCCAAGGAAACAAGTACAGGCAATGCAATATACACCTGTGTATATGGGATATGTATTCATTACACTATAAAATGCACATATTTCATGTTACAGTACTTTCCCATCTAACAAGAAGGGAATATCCATTCATTTATATGGAATGTGTATTTGTTCTTTTTTTAACTACAATTAATCCATGTTCATTTGATGTTTAAAATACCCAAAAAATTTTTTACTTTGATATTTTTGGACCAATAAACTATGCTTAGGCTAGTTTCATACTAGCGTATTTTCCATGCAGCACAAGGCGCCGCTAAGCCCCGCCCCCTGCTGGCTCCCTGCCCGCCCCATCCGGTCATCGCCGCCTACTATCGCACATGGCCGCATGCGATCTCCGCACCCTATCTTTAGCATAGGGTGCGCTGGCCGTGCGCTAGTAGGATTTTAGCGTGCGCTCCGCACTTTTGAAGGTGCGCCCGTGTGCGATAGTAGGCGACGATGACTGGATGGGGCAGGCAGGGATGCGGCAGGGGGCGGGGCTTAGTGGCGCCGTGCGCTGCATGGAAAGTACGCTAGTGTGAAACTAGCCTTACTGTTATATATTGCTTTAATATGTAGTAGTTCCTAAGGGGAAGCACGCAGTGTGGGGTGCAGCACGCAAGCATCAAGAAAACGGCAGTTATCCATGGCAAGGAATTAACATTCATCTTCTCTCTTCACACAGGTAATCAACTGTTCCACCCTGCATGTATTCACTCCATTCACTGTTAGCAAGCAGCCTGAATGGTACAACTCCCCACCTTTGCTGGCTGTCATTTCTGCTGCAATATATCCAAATGGTAATCAACTGACCCACCCTGCATGTATTCACTCCATTCACTGTTAGCAAGCAGCCTGAATGGTACAAGTCCATACTTCTGCTTGCTGTCTGTCTTCTGCTGCTTTACCAGTTTGCAACATATTTTAATGTGCCTGCTAAAGCTTTGGTATAATTCATTTGCTGCACTGTATTTAACACTTACTGCTTTATATCAGTGACTGGGGCCTCTCTAGATCTTATCAGGTGGAAGGTGCTATAGCATATAGATGCAGCCTGGTCTAGTGCCCTTGATCATCTAACCACCCCCTGGTGTGCTGGCCCCAGCTGCCAAATTATCCCAAACCAGCTCCCACAATCCCTCTCTCCTGACCCTGTAGTGTGGCCTATATATGTAGTAGTTTCTAAGGGGAAGCACACAATGTGGGGTGCAGCACCTAAGCATTCCATAAGCAAAGTATCAAGAAAACGGCAGTTATCCATGCCAGTTAATCAGGGCAGGAGTCAGGTAACCCACACTTTGCTTTCCCCTTTAACCATGCTTTATTTCTATCCTCCTGTGCTTCCTTGCCATCCACATTCACCACCCCATCACGACTCATACACATCAACCCCTCTATACTTCCCTCTCCCATGTACAGCTCCCATGCACTCTTCACCTTCCTGAGAAACCTCAGCCCATCTTGCCCAAACACATCACAGAAAAAAAACTACTTACAATTCCAACAACTATTTGCTCTTTATCTTCTTACTGCTACTGATTTCAGGGGACATCTCACCCAACCCTGGTCCACCATCCCCCAACCTCAATCCCTACCCTATCTCATATCCAAACCAAAATAATCTTATTAATATTACCTGCACTCCCTCATCTCCATCTTTTAATTGTGCCCTCTGGAATCCACGGTCTGTTTGTAACAAGCTTCCTTTCCTCCACAACTACTTTCTGAACAAGTCTCTTAATCTGTTGGCCCTCATTGAAACCTGGATTCAGGATTCTGACACTGACTCTCCTGCTGCCATTTCCTTTGGTGGCTTACAATTCTCTCATTCCCCGAGACACACAACCAGACATGGTGGTGGAGTCGGCATACTCCTGTCCCCACAATGCACTTTCCAGGTCATTCCCCCAGTTCCATCACTCATATTCCCTTCTTTTGAGGCCCACACCATCAGGCTCCTCCATCCCCTCTCCCTCAGAGTAGTGGTCATATATCGGCCCCCAGGCTCACCCACTTCCTTGACCACTTTTCAGCCTGGCTGCCGCACTTCTTGTCCTCGGAACTACCAAATCTTATCCTGGGAGACTTCAACATCCCCATTAACAGCCCTACTTCCACATCTGCATCCCAGCTTCTATCACTAACCACCTCTCGAGGCCTCTTGCAGCTTTCAACCTCTGAGACACACAAGGACGGTAACACCCTTGATCTGGTCTTTGTCCAGCTCTGTTCAATATCCCATCTAAATAACTCACCACTTCCACTCTCTGACCACAACATGTTCTCCTTCACGCTCACAAATCCTCATAAATTCTCGCCCACCCCAGCTCACTCCTACCTACCAGACAGTCAGAAGTCTACAAGTCATTAACCCTCAGACACTTTCTGACTCCCTATACTCACTGTCCCCAATCTCCTCTTTTTCCTGTTCTGATCTGGCTGTTCATCACTATGACACTCTTACAAGTACCCTTGACCAAGTAGCTCCCCTCACCTTCAGAACCTCCAAGCACAGAGTAAAACAGCCCTGGCTCACATCGCAAACTCAACTTCTCCAGCGATGCTCTAGAAGTGCTGAACACCTATGGAGAAAAACCCGAACACCAGAAGACTTCATCAATTTCAAATTTATGTTAAGAGCCTATAACGCTGCCCTTCACCTCGCCAAACAGACCTACTTCACCACCGTGATCTCACTAGCCAACAACCCCAAGAAACTTTTTGACACCTTTCACTCCGTCCTCAGGCAGAAAGCACAAGCCCCTATCACAGATATTTGTGCTGATGACCTGGCCTCCCACTTTACAGAAAAAATAGAGAATTTCCGTCAGGAAATCTGCTCCCAACCACCGAGTGCTGTGACTCCCATCCCTTCCTGCATCTCCCCTGGCTCACTTTCCACATTTGATCCCATCACAGAAGTCTCCAGACTCCTCTCGTCCGACCCCATTCCCTCACATCTCCTCCAGTCGTCACAACTCACCTAACTGCAATCTTTAATCTCTCCCTCTCCTCGGGCATATTCCCATCCTCCTTCAAACACGCCATCGTTACTCCATTACTAAAGAAACCCGCTCTCGACCCATCCTGCACAAACTACAGACCAGTCTCCAATCTCCCCTTCATCTCTAAACTTTTGGAGCGCTTAGTTTACTCCCATATTACCCGTTACCTCTCCACTCACTTCCAGACCCATCACAGTCCGGCTTCCGTCCCTACATTCGACTGAAAGTGTACTCAAAGTGACCAATGACCTGACAGCAAAACGTAATGGTGACCACTCTGCTCATTCTTCTCGACCTATATGCAGCTTTCGACACTGTCGACCACCATCTCCTACTCTCTAGGCTCCAGTCACTAGGCATTAAGGACACTGCTCTTTCCTGGTTCTCTTCCTATCCTTCTGACAGCTCCTACAGTGTTTTGTTCTCTGGCTTCACGTCATCTCCTCTTCCTCTCGCTGTCGGGGTACCTCAGGGCTTAGTCCTTGGCCCTCTCTCTTCTCTCTCTACACAGCCCCAATTGAACAGACCATCAGCAGATTTGGCTTTCAGTATCATCTTTATGCTGATGACAACTATATATGTCATTCCCTGACCTTATCCCCGCTATACTACAGAAGGCCAGTGACTGTCTGTCCGCAGTCTCCAACATCATGTCGGCTCTCTATTTGAAACTCAACCTCTCCAAAACTGAACAACTTCTGCTCCTGCCGCCTACTAACCTCCCTAAATCTGACATTTCCCTCTCCATGGGAGGCACCACAATAACACCCCGGCAGCAGACGCGCCGTCTGGGTGTTATGTTTGACACCAATCTGTTTTGAATGGGTCACCGAGGAGGATAGCAGGCCCAGGCTAAGCCACAGAAAACCAGAGAGGTTGGTAGCTAAGCGGATTGCAGACCCCTGATCCTATCCACACAACTAGCAGTAGCTGTGGAGCGTACCTACAATGCCCTAGACGCCTCGGCACAGCCGGAGAGCTAACTCAGCCTAAAGCAAGAAAGGGGAAATCTAAACTGCCCCTGAGCAGACTCCAAAGGAATAGATAGCCCCCAAACATATATTGTCGGTGAGACAAGATGAAAACACAAACGCAGGCAGGAAAATAGACTGAGCAAATGATGGGGCCCACACTGACTGGACAGGGAAGGAAAGACACGGTCTGCAATCGCGCAAAAAACCCTGCAAAAAGTTCAACACGTCTGATGCACAAAAAACACTGAAGTCGCACGACTTCGCCCACACTATATCAGCACTCTGGTATATTCTGAAAGCAAAGCAAAAAGAGACCAATATAACAAAGGACAAAACAAACTGGCACAAGCAGTAACATATGGGCGGTGATTCAGCACAGCTCCAGCCGGACCTGGCTGACCCACAAAAACCAGAGATAGACAAAACCAGATCAAATGCAAACAGAATAGCAAATGAACCACTTAGCTGAACCATGCAGGGACAGAGCTGGAGACATCAGACCTCAGAAGGCACAGAAAGAAAATCACCAGCAGGGATAGAGGGAGCCAGCTGTCTTAAATCCCAATTTGAAACCCCAGATCTCCAATCGTCCTCATCATTATCAGGTGGCAAGCCTCTGTCAATCAAATCAGCTCCACTACCTCCAGTAACCACCAGAGGGAGCCCAGAAAGAGAAAGCGCAACCCCTCTGTCAATCTGACCAGTTCCACTACCTTCAGTAATCGCCAGAGGGAAGCCAGAGAGAATTCACAACACCAATCTCTCCTTCACATCCCATATACAATCTCTTGCCTGCTCTTGCCACTTACATCTAAAGAACATCTCTAAAAATCCACCCTTTTCTCACCATGGAAACAAAAACCCTCACTGTAGCATTGATCCACTCCCGCCTGGATTACTGCAACACTATTAATTGGCCTCCCCATTACTCGACTATCCCCTCTCCAGTCCATACGTAATGCAGCAGCCAAGGTCATCTATCTGGTTAATCGGTACTCGGACACGTCCGCTCTTCGCCAGTCCTTACATTGGCTGCCCATTCATTATAGGATCCAACTCAAAGTACTTGTTCTCACTCACAAAGCTCTCCACAGTGCGGCACCCCCCTACATCTCCTCCCTCATTTCTGTCTATCGGCCTAACCGCCCGCTGCGCTCTGCAAATGACTTTCGACTAACCCCTGCACTAATCCGTACCTCCCACTCATGACTCCAAGACTTCTCCCACGCTGCGCCAATCGTCTGGAATGCTCTACCCCAAGAAATTAGGACTAGCCACAATTTGCATAGTTTCAGGCGCTCCCTCAAAACACATTTGTTCAGAGCGGCCCTATCACGTTCACTAATCAAAGTCATTCTATGTGTAAGTGTGCATGTGTAGCCCATTCAATATCTCCATCCATCCCTCACTCCCTCAAGATGGCTGGACCATCATTGTAAATTCACCATTGTAAATACACACCTGTACTTTGTATCTCCCCCACCTCATTGTAGATTGTAAGCTCTCACGAGCAGGGGCGGCTTATTTTGCTTTATTGTATTGTTACATATGACTTATGTTTGGAACGGTTAAACTGTAAAGCGCTGCGGAATATGTTGGCGCTATATAAAGATTATTATTAATACATTTCATGATTGACTGGTGTCTGTAGAATAATCTTGCTAACCAGTTTCCTTAAAGAGATTTTCCACTACTATGACAACCCCTAAATGTTTGGCCCTAATAAAGCCTACACTCACCTCCCGCGCTGGCACCGTTCCCACGTTGTCGGCACTTGATCTCACCAGGACTCTGGGGCTGTTGTGACAAGTGATCCCGGCAGCCAATCAGCGCTGGCGTCACTGTCCCCACCGGCGGACGTTTTGTACAAGAAGAGGCCGAAAGATCAGATGGACATCCTCTTCATATTCAAAACATAATAATAAATTTTATTTCTATAGCACCGACATATTCCGCAGCACTTTACATTTCAGAGGGGACTTGTACAGACAATAGATATTACAGCATAACAATAATCGCATAGATTATAACAAATACCAAGAGGAATGAGGGCCCTGCTCGCAAACTTACAGTCTATGAGGAAAGAGGTAGACACGAAAGGTGGGTGGTAACAGTTGCCCTGATTGTATGGACCAGCCATAATGTTAAGTGTGTAACAGTACAGATGCCGAGGGCTAATGGATGCATAAAGCATGTGGGAACATGATGCGGGGAACCAGGTTATGTTAAAACTTTTGGCTGTGCCACACAGGGATAGATTAGGTTAATGTGTTGAGGCGATAGGCCAATCTGAATAAGTGCGTTTTCAGGGCACGCTTAAAATTGTGGGGATTGGGGACTAATCGTATTGACCTGGGAAGTGCATTCCAAAGAATTGGCGCAGCACGTGTAAAGTCTTGGAGACGGGAGTGGGAGGTTCTGATTATTGAGGATGCTAACCTCAGGTCATCAGCAGAACGGAGGGCGCGGGTAGGGTGGTATACTGAAACAAGGGAGGCGATGTAGGGTGGTGCTGAGCCATGGAGGGCTTTGTGGGTGAGGGTAATAAGACATCCAAATGCGGGGATGGTGACACCAGCGCTAATTGTCTGCCGGGATCACAACAACCGCGTGAGTGCTAAGACCGCGAGCGCAGACATTGCTGGAACGGCACCGACACGGGTGGAGAGTATGGGCTTTATCGCCCTTAAACGTTTACATCAAGATCGGGTTGGTCCTAGTATCTGACAACCACTTTAACAGAGACCCTCGATGCTCCACCAGGATCGTGTGCTTTAAATGCTGCAGTCAGACTGACAGCGCCATTTAAAAGGGTGTCTCAACAGGATTTTGCATCGATGCTATTTAAATCGGGGATGTAGAGTCTGTTTCAGTATAAAATAGACAGACTGCCAAGAAAAAAAAAATTGGGTACAGTACAGTCATGGCCAAAAGTTTAGAGAATGACACAAATATTAATTTTTAAAGTCTACTGCTTCATATTTTCTAATGGCAATTTGCATATACTCCAGAATGTTATAAAGAGTGATCAGCTTAACAGCAATTACTTGAAAGTCAATATTTGCCTAGAAAATGAACTTTATCCCCCAAAACACATTTCAACATCATTGCAGCCCTGCCTTAAAAGGACCAGCTAACATCGTTTCAGTGATTGCTCCATTAACACAAGTGTGGGTGTTGATGAGGACAGGGCTGGAGATCAATCTGTCATGATTAAGTAAGAATGACACCACTGGACACTTTAAAAGGAAGCTGGTGCTTGGCATCATTGTTTCTCTTCTGTTAACCATGGTTATCTCTAAAGAAACACGTGCAGTCATCATTGCACTGCACAAAAAAGGCCTAACAGGAAAGAGTATCGCAGCTAGAAAGATTGCACCTCAGTCAACAATCTATTGCATCATCAAGAACTTCAAGGAGAGGTTCCCTTGTTGCCAAAAAGGCTCCAGGGCGCCCAAGAAAGACCAGCAAGAGCCAGGACCGTCTCTTCAAAGTGTTTCAGCTGTGGGATTGGGCTACCAGCAGTGCAGAGCTTGCTCAGGAATGGCAGCAGGCAGGTGTGAGTGCATCTGCATGCACTGTGAGGCGGAGACTCTTGGAGCAAGGCCTGGTCTCAAGGAGGGCAGCAAAGAAGCCACTTCTCTCCAGAAAAAACATCATGGACAGACTGATATTCTGCAAGAGGTACAGGGAGTGGACTGCTGAGGACTGGGGTAAAGTCATTTTCTCTGATGAATCCCCTTTTCGATTGTTTGGGACATCTGGAAAACGGCTTATTCGGAGAAGACCAGGTGAGCGCTACCACCAGTCTTGTCTCATGCCAACTGTCAAGCATCCTGAAACCATTCATGTGTGGGGTTGCTTCTCAGCCAAGGGAATGGGCTCTCTCTCAGTCTTGCCTAAAAACACAGCCATGAATAAAGAATGGTACCAGAATGTCCTCCGAGAGCAACTTCTCCCAACCGTCCAAGAGCAGTTTGGCGATCAACAATGCCTTTTTCAACATGATGGAGCACCTTGCCATAAAGCAAAGGTGATAACTAAATGGCTCAGGGAACAAAACAGAGATTTTGGGACCATGGCCTGGAAACTCCCCAGATCTTAATCCCATTGAGAACTTGTGGTCAATCATCAAGAGACTGGTGGACAAACAAAAACCTTCAAATTCAGACAAAATAAAAGCATTGATTTTGCAAGAATGGACTGCTATCAGTGAGGATTTGATCCAGAAGTTGATTGAGAGCATGCCAGGGAGAATTGCTGAGGTCCTGAAGAAGGGTCTACACTGCAAACATTGACTTGCTGCATTAACTCATTCTGTCAATATAACCTTTTGTTACTCATAATATGATTGCAATTATATTTCTGTATGTGATAAAAACATCTGACAAACACACATAAAAACCAGAGGCCAGCAGATCATGTGAAAATATAATATTTGTGTCATTCTCTAAACTTTTGGCCATGACTGTAGTAAAGTGCAGGATGTGCTTTAAGCGTTTTCATCAGAATTTTGGAAAGTTGGAAAGTGATGAAATGTCCTATAAATGGCTGATCTGCAGATTTAGCCTGGTTTCACATTTGTGTCTGTGTGCGCAGCGTTTGATCCGCATGCGTACATATATTTAACATGATGCACGCAGGGACATGCGTTTGCATACTTTTGCATACGCATGCGTCGTTTCGCAGTGTGCGGCGAATGCAGCATGTTGCATTTTTTGAGGAGTCAAAAATCCATCAAATATGCGCAGGCGGATGAGTGTGAAAAAAAACAAACACATTACTATGGGAACGCATGCGCTATTCAATATACATATAGAAATCCCATGAGACACGCCCATTTTTGTCTTGTCATATCGAAAGCATGTGCATAAACACCGCAAACGCATGCAAAAACGCATACAAACGCATGCACACGCAGCGTTTTTCCCAACATGCGCAAGATGATGCGCATAAAAACGCTTCGCAAACATGCATTTGCGCTGCGGACTCAAACGCAAATGTGAACCTAGCCTTAGGCTTTCAGTTGAGATGAATCTGTGCTGCACCTTATGCTCAGTAGTGACCAGTGCTGAGGAGTCAGTCAGGAAAATTGAGGAGTCGGATGTTCGGCTTACCAACTCCACAGCCCTGATTTATACGCGCATGAAACTCTTTCAAAGACGAGTCCTGCAATACCGTCACATGGCCAGTCCATTCCTCAGGTAGAGAAACCAGTGTGTGAAGTGATATGCAAATAAGGCTGAAGTGCTACTGTAGATCTGAAGACCTGTCACTCCAGCTCTAGGGCTGGCTCCCCGTGGCTAAGCATGCCTGTGGATTTTAATGGGAAGTGAGAATAGAACTGCTACCCCGACACTTCCAGCAACAGATCACTGTCCAGCTAAACAACATGGAACAAACGTTTTGGATACTGAACATGTCAGCTAGATACAGGGATCCAACAATCCTTCAACGTATGTGACCAAGAAAACAAAAGTCTGGGCAAGTTGCTGGCCAGGTCCTTTGTTCCAGTGAAGATAGACAACATCAAGTTCCTGACTCATACGCTGCTGTGTGTCTACAATTGCTCCGGATATTTTATTAGTATTTTTATATGAAAAGACAGCAGCGCACCCTCACACACCTGCCGGGAGGACACAGCCTCCACCAAGTGTCTCCGCTCAGTACTGGATGGCAGAGGCAGGCATGTGCTGCAGGGGTAAGAGGCCAGGACATTTTTAATTCAGGAATAGTGGGGGGAAAAAAGCCTAAAAGAGGTGAATACAGAATATATAATTTGCTTTTATGCTTTTTTTTCATTGCCACTATACACACAGTCTTACACACTATACAACCAGAGCGGTACCCCGATCCTGCACTGGATCTTCCACTACAGCATTACATCAGCACCTTAGGTTACTGCTCACATGGAGATTGGTTTTGCAGCGGAGCAGCATTAGAAAGCCTCAGTGTGAACACTCCCCTAGAATGCAGCAGCCATCCCACCTTTAGTTGCCAACACTGCAGTATTGTGAAAGACTCCCCGCAAAGAGTCAGTGTACAGAGGATACACCATGGGGTGGGGTGACCAGCACCCACAGACACCGTGTTCTGAGAGCACGGGGGTCTCTTCTGTGTCAGACACTGTTCAGGAGGCTGGACAGAGAGAGGGGCTACGTGCCTGTGACAGCCACACTTATGAGGTTTGGTTTAGGGCAGTGCTTCCCAAACTCCAGTCCTCGCGGACCCCAACATATATTTTCAGGCTTTCCTTAGTATTTCACAGGTGATGGAAGTATCATCAAGGCATCAGGAATTCTCTCACATGTGTAACACTATGGAAATCCTGAAAGCATGACCTGTTGGGGTCCGCGAGGACTGGAGTTTGGGAACCACTGGTTTAGGGTATAGAGAGAAGTAACGACACCAGACCCTTGTTCCTGGGGTGGGGGGGATGGCCGTCAGCTTTGCCTTTTTGGGCTGCTTTATACTCATGGTTACAGAAAGCGAGCAGTAATCTCGGTATGACGGCTCCGTGGCTTAGAGCAGTAATGAGGACGGACGTGCTCTGATTTCCTGACAGCGGCCGTCACCTTTAATCCTATTATCCATCGGCGTTGCATCTCTGCCGCTTGCGCTCCCCGGCCTCCATGCACAGTTTGGCAGCAAGTCGAGACATTGCCGGGGAAAGCCGTGCCCAGACACATGAAGCCGCTCGCCCCCCCCACCCAGATCTGCAGCGAGACTCCAGCAAACCCAGAGAATACGGCTGCAGTGGGCGAGCGCTCAATCCACAGACACAGTGTGCAGGATCACTGAGGGGGGGGGGGGATACAGGTTACTGGCAACCTAGGGCGGCCATAATTAAGAGCCCCCGGGTTACTAAGGAGGCTGTATGGGGGGGGGGGGGGGGGGGCTAGTGGTACTAATCAGCAAATAAGCCTCATTACAGCTTCCTCCTCCTCTGCACAAATCCGGCACGCTTTAACCCCTTCCTTCCCAGTACATTGGTTTCCTGGGAATATAAAAATCCATCAGTAAGATCCCCCACCCCCCCCAATAAACGCTACACCGTATATTATCACAGCGACCTGCAACAACTAAGGGGACGATGGAACGAAGGATACATGACAGGGAAGAAGCCCACCCCTCCTCCCCCCACCTTGTGCCAGGAGAGGGTGCAACCAGGGTCCGCGTCAATCAAGCGAGGGGGTGAGGGCTGTGTGACAGCTACGGCAGAGACCAACAGGGACGGGGTGTAGATTACTGCATCACCCGCCCGCGAGGGGGAGACGGGGAGGGGGAAGCCGCACACTGCACCACAATCCGGGGGTCTCCACAGACAGCTATACATCCATACAAGGGTAGGGGACACCTTCCCGTACTGCTGATACCGACTGTATACAGAGGTGGAACACTGAGGTACGGCGATGAATATATACAGCCACTATAAACATACGCAGTAAATATATACACAGTATACACACACATATACTAATATATATAATGCTGCATGTGCACACACACACACAGTGACCACATACATCCCCCATACACACACTGCAGTCAGAGCCGCAGCCATCCGCATCCCCCATACACACGCTGCAGTCAGAGCCGCAGCCATCCGCATCCCCCATACACACGCTGCAGTCAGAGCCGCAGCCATCCGCATCCCCCATACACACGCTGCAGTCAGAGCCGCAGCCATCCGCATCCCCCATACACACGCTGCAGTCAGAGCCGCAGCCATCCGCATCCCCCATACACACGCTGCAGTCAGAGCCGCAGCCATCCGCATCCCCCATACACACGCTGCAGTCAGAGCCGCAGCCATCCGCATCCCCCATACACACGCTGCAGTCAGAGCCGCAGCCATCCGCATCCCCCATACACACGCTGCAGTCAGAGCCGCAGTGATGGCGCTGTCCGCAGCAGTCGCTTCCGCGGTCCGCCTGGGGCCCAGCAGCACTCCCAGCGCTCCCTCCTCTCCGCATTGCGGCCCTGCCTCCCGTCGGCTTCTTACCATGCTGTCCTCCGCTCGGTCCTGGCCGCTGTGTGGTGACGCCGCGTTGCTGTCCGCTGTGAGCGAGGCCCCGCACGGATAATGAGGACGCCGCTACTTCACTCAGCCGCAGCCTCTTACCAGGGGGAGCGCGAGCACGAGCAGCGCTGTCTGTATCTGGGAGGGAGCAGGAGGCGTGCCCTTGGCGTCACGCACAGGCTGGGCGGAGCTTCGTGCCGTTACGTCCGGGTAGTTTTGGCGGAAATGTCGCCTCTCCGGCAGTGAGCGTCGTGACGTCACCACGGCAATCGTGACCAAAGTGGGTGGCGAGCGCAGTGAGCGGCCATGTTGGATTAGGGCAGAAATGGTCAAAGGGCCAGATTCTTCTTGAAGCGGAAATTACAAGGTTTTGTGACACACAGCTGGTGCTCTCCTACAGTCCTCTGCGTTTTAGTTGCAGCTATGGCGTCTTGCCACCAGCACTTATCACCTGTAGCCCGTGAGACGCCAGTCTCCGCAACAGAAATTTCCACACTAGCACGTATTGGATGCGATAAATCCTCATGGTTCAGGGATCACACGCGGATTTACGTGCCTGAATATTACGCGTTTTTGTAAGCAGCGAAAATACGCCGTATCCACAATGCAGCTACTTCCAGATCATGGGCACCCGGCCTCAGCCGATACATCACTGACATATACTGGGAAGTTGTAAGTATAGGTCACTGCAGATCCGAAGACATTTTTACATTACTGAGATAGGAGACGGTAGCGGCCACTGATAAGATTCAGTGTAGAGCGGAGGAAGAAGACGGGCGCCGGAGGAAGAGGACAGGGGCACCAGAGGACAGGGGAGCAGGAGGAAGAGGACAGCAGCAGCGGAGGACAGAGGCGCAGGAGGAGAAGGACAGCGGCACCAGAGGAAGAGGACAGGGGCGTCGGAGGAAAAGGACAGGGGTGCCGGAAGAGGACGGGCGCCGGAGGAACAGCTTCTCCCTCATTCCCATCTACATAGAATATCATCAATCGCAACCCTCTTCTGTTATCTCAGCAGGGGAAAAAAATCTGTCTTCACTGAACACAAATTTTAGCCTAAATTGAGACGTTTGAGAATGGAAGATCAGTCCTGGAGGATAAAGAAAGAGGCCGATTTCTCTAATAATACATATGAGATAGGGCAGCATGGTGGCTCAGTGGTTAGCGCTGCAGCCTTGCAGCTGGAGTCCTGGGTTCGAATCCCACCAAGGACAACATCTGCAAGGAGTTTGTATGTTCTCCCCGTGTTTGCGTGGGTTTCCTCTGGGCACTCTGGTTTCCTCCCACATTCCAAAGACATATTGATAGGGAATTTAGATTGTGAGCCCCATCGGTGACAGTGATGATGCTGTGTGCAAACTGTAAAGCGCTGCGGAATATGTTAGCGCTATATAAAAAAAAAGATATAAAAAAATAAAGGTTATGATAGGGGCACGGCTCCTGTGACCTCTCTGCTGTATAGCTTCATTTATCCTGTTCAAAGTCCCTCTGGAATGCTGATAAGGATCCCAGCTGGTGGAGGATGGGAGTGAAGGCAGACCCTGACACAGGCTGTGTGCTGGCTAAGATGCTGCAGAAACACTTAAAAGAAGCTTCAAATTAATTTGCATGCGTTTTTGGCTTTTTGTGCCAATGCATGTGTTTTTAAACGCTCAGGAATCGCTTAGCGGCTAAAAATGCAGCATGCTCATTTCCACATTGCTGAGCGTTTTTAGCCTTCCCCAATGTTCCCAGAAAACGCGCGTCAAATGACGCGTCAAAAACGCGCGTCTTTTGTGCAAAAAGCGCGCAAGAAACGCGCGGAAAAAAGGTGTGTTTTCTGAGAAGGGGATCAATTTCCTGAGCATTTAAAAATGCTAACGTGGGCACATAGCCTTATAGGGGAGCCTACATTGAGGGATGTATATGACGGTTAGATTCTATAAGACTGCACTAACAACCTGTTAGGGCTGGCGGAACGCACCAAATAATAAAGATGGTGATAAGGTGCGCTCGCAGCCCGGGGTCCACCGTGCAGGGGTGGTAACCTGCTGCTCAGTAATGGCGGATGCTATATGGCGGTATACTATAAGAACACACGCAGGTTAACATCAACCGGTGTGAACAGGGGCGGACTCTGTTGCTTCACAGTGCCGCACTACCGCTGAACATAAATGCCGGAGCCTGTTTGTGCTCACAGAGCTCGGCTAAAAGAGCGCTCAGTGTACGGCCACAGAACTCTACCCCAAGGACACGGGGTTAGCATCCTTCTAGGCCCACTGAACGTGCGGCGTCGCTGCCTCGAGCGCCGCTATAGACACTGGCTATGGAGCACGTGCACTGAGGCGTGCCGAGTCCCTGGTGAGGCCTGATGCCTGACTCAACCTCAGACCTACCTACGCCTAAGACTGGGGTCTAGCAGGCTAGGCTGCACAACACATGCGTACCAAGGGTAGGGGTTTCTTAATGAGTCATTCACCAGAGACATTCATACGTGCATACATCACTCACTCTACATAGTCTGTAAATACAGTCTATCCTAGCGCATAGGCGAGCGGCCATGCAAACCTTTTATAGCCACGGGCGTCCGGGACCTTCCTGGCTTCTCGGATGGGCTAATCCGAAAGCGAGCAGGACCTGAGCACGTGACCCTCGATCTCCAATGGGAGATCACTCCAAGGGCATGCTCAGTGGCCCGACATGAGGACTTAGTCCTGGAGAATCTCGCTACTGAGCAGCATGCATTGTCATAGCTGTGCCAGAGGTTGCAGCAGCAAGCAAACCCACGGAGTTGGCCTGGGCAGAGCGCTGGGGCCGACGAATCTGCTGAGCAGGCTCCACTGCGGCTGAAGAAGAATGGGAGACTGCTGGGTGCAAGGCTCTGGATTCCTGCTGTGCAGTGGTAGGAACCCGACGCCTAACATGGGCCCCCTCCCCTCTGAGCCTCGCTACGCTCAAACGCCACAATGAGGAGCGGAGCGTGGATGTTCTCCACTGGCTCCCAGGTTGGAGCCTCTGGATCATGACCCTTCCAATCCACCAAATAAAACTTTTTGCCCTGCATCACCTTGCATCCCACGATGGCATTGACCTCAAACTCGTCCGAAGACAAATCTGATGTCCCGGTAGATGACTCAGAGAACCGGGAGAAGTGAACAGGCTTAAGGAGGGACACGTGGAATGTATCAGAGATAGCAAAGTGTGGTGGAAGGGCCAGACGGTAGACCACAGAGCTGATCTGCTCGAGGACCTAGAAGGAGCCAATGTAGTGCAGTGCGAACTTAGCGGACTCTACCCGCAGCCTGATGTTTCGGGCGGAGAGCCACACCAAGTCGCTAGGGGCAAAAGTCGGAGCGGGGCACCGGTGTGTGTCAGCGGAGGTCCTCATTCTCTCTTTGGAAGCCCGGATAGTATCCTGGGTGCGATCCCAAATGTCGCGTGCCTCCACCGCCCAGTCTGCCACCCTGGAGTCGGTGGATGACACGGGCATGGGCACAGGGACGCGCGGATGCTGACCGTAATTTAGGAGAAATGGGGTCTGACCGGTGGAGTCGGCCACAGCATTGTTCAAAGTGAACTCTGCCCATGGCAGCAAGGATGCCCACTTGTCCTGCCTGGCCGAGACAAAATGGCGAAGATATGTGATCAGGGTCCGGTTGGCTCTCTCTACCAACCCGTTCGTCTTGGGATGATAGGCTGAGGAGAGATTCAGCTCAATGCTGAGCAGGGAACAAAGCTCTCTCCAAAACCAGGAAGCAAACTGAGGACCCCGGTCACTGACAATCTTGTCCGGCATGCCATGCAGGCGGAAAACATGCTTAATGAACAACACTGCCACCCCCCGCGCAGAAGGTAACCAGGAGAGAGGTACCAGGTGCACCATCGCAGAGAAATGGTCGGTGACAACCCAAATGACCGTGCTGCCACTGGACATGGGTAGCCCCACCACAAAGTCCATACCGACCATCTCCCAGGGCCTGTTCGCTACCGGCAGAGGAAAAAGAAGCCCAGCGGGCCGCTGCCGAGAGGACCTATTCTGGGCGCAAGACATGCACGCCTGAATATAGTCACTGACGTCACGGCCATGTGCGGCCACCAGTACGTCCTCACCAAAAGCTCAGAGGTCCGTTTTGTCCCAAAATGTCCACCCACCCTGGACGAGTGAGCCCAAGAGAGGACCTCCGGTCACAGACGGGCAGGGACAAATGTCTTGCCCGGAGGTACTGACTGAAGGGCACCCGGAGCCACAGTCCTCAGGCTCTCGGATGGGACGATCAGCCGAGGCTCCTGCTCCTCTTCCTCCGATGTCCCCACGGAGTGGGAGAGAGCATCGGCCTGGATGTTCTTCTCCCTGGAGAGAAAATGTAGGGTGAAGTGGAACCGGGAAAAGAACAAAGACCATCTGGCCTGGCGAGAGTTTCGCCGCTGGGCTGTTTGCAAATACACCAAGTTTTTGTGGTCGGTGAACACCTGGAAAGGGTGGCGAGCCCCCTCCAGGAGGTGTCTCCACTCCGAGAAGGCCAACTTCATCGCTAGCAACTCCCTGTCCCCGATGGCATAATTCCTCTCCGCCGGTGTGAAGGTATTGGAGAAAAAGAAGCATGGGTGCTTCCGACCTTGCTTGTCCTTCTGAAACAGGACCGCTCCAGCACCGACGGAAGAGGCATCCACTTCCAGAATGAAGGGCTTATCTGCATCGGGGCGATGTAGAATGGGAGCGCTAGCGAAATGGGACTTAATGGAGGAGGCCTTGGACACCAGTTCCGACCACATCACTCACTCCACATAGTCTGTAAATACAGTCTATCCTAGCGCATGGGCGATTGGCCATGCGAACCTTTTATAGCCACGGGCATCCGGGACCTTCCTGGCTTCTCGGATGGGCCAATCCGAACACGAGCAGGACCTGAGCACGTGACCCTAAATCTCCAATGGGAGATCACTCTACGGGCATGCTCAGTGGCCCGACATGAGGACTTAGTCCCTGGAGAATTTTGCTGCTGAGCAGCATGCATTGTCATAGCTGTGCCAGAGGTGGCAGCAGCAAGCAAACCCATGGAGTTGGCCTGGGCAGAGCGCTGGGGCCGACGAATCTGCTGAGCAGGCTCCACTTCAGCTGAAGAAGAATGGGAGACCGCTGGGTGCAAGGCTCTGGATTCCTGCTATGCAGTGGCAGGAACCCGATGCCTAACACAACCCTTACACAGAGAGTTGATGGGGTTAAAGAAGAAATGTCCAGCTTGAAGGCAGCCATAAATATAGCTGATGCCAGGGTGGGGGCAGTGGAGGAGAGAGTGAGTGTCCTGGAAGATCAACTTTCTAAAATGCAGAAGGCTCACACTCAGTGTCTGCAGAGATGTGCTGCCCTGGCTGATAGAAATGATGACTTTGAAAACCGCTCAAGGTAGAATGATGTGAGATTAGTGGGCATCCCCGAGAAGGCAGAAGGAACTAATCCTACAGCATTTATTGAGGACTGGCTCCGAACTAAAATTGGCACAGATAACTTGACCAAACTTTATGCGGTGGAGAGAGCGCACCACGTCCCCATGAGACCCCTCCCGCCGGGATCCCCCCCCCGACGTGCTATCCTTGCTAGGATCCTTAATTATAGAGACAGATATATACTAAGGAAAGCAAGAACGGCCAAAGATCTGTGCTTTAATGGCCAAAAGATTTCCATTTATCCTGATTACTCAGCCGAGGTGCAGAAGCAGAGGATGCAATATGGTGCAGTGAAGAAAAGACAGAGAGACTTCGCTTTGGCTTACTCTACCTTATATCCGGCAAAGCTCAGGGTTGTGGCCCTTTGAACAGTGCATTTTTTCCAAACACCGGAGGATGCTGTGAAATGGCTTGACTTAAACAACAAGCGGCTTCAGGTGGATAAGGACGGAGGGAAGTGAGCGGAGTGAAATGCCGCACTGTGTCGTGTCGTTTTCTGATAAGGAGAAACTAAAAGACGGTGCTGTTATATGGAGGTTTCTGGTTCCTGCATATTAATTGATTTGAACTATGGAGGGACTGATTGTAATAATAATATCTATATGCATATGCGGAGGAGGTGTGGGAGAGTTTTAGATAGATAGTGGTTCAGAGGTAACTAGTTAGATAGCCCCCAAACATGCAGTATATTGTCAGTGAGACAAGATGAAAACACAAACGCAGGCAGAAAAATAGACTGAGCAAATGATGGGGCCCAGACTGACTAGACTAGACAGAACAGGAAAGGAAAGACACTGTCTGCAATCACGCAAAAAACCCTGAAAAAACCATCACGTCTGATGCCCAAAAAAACACTGAAGTCACAAGACTTCGCCCCCACTATATCAGCACTCTGGTATATACTGAAAGCAAAGCAAAAAGAGACCAATATAACAGGAGACAGAACAAACTGACACAAGCAGTAACATATGGGCGGTGATCCAGCACAGTCCCAGCAGGAGCAAGCTGACCCGCACAAAGCAGAGATAAACAAAACCAGATCAAATGCAAAAAGATTAGCAAATGAACCACTTAGCTGAACCATGCAGGAAGAGAGCAGGAGACATCAGACCTCAAAAGGCACAGGAAGAAAATCACCAGCAGGGATTGAAGGAAGTCAGCTGTCTTAAATACTCAAGTCAGAAACCCCAGATCTCCAATCATCATTATCATTATCAGGTGGCAAGCCTCAGTCAGTCTGACAAGCTCCACTACTTCCAGTAACCACCAGAGGGAGCCCAGAAAGAGAACTCACAACACCTCTGTCAATCTGACCAGCTCCACTACCTTCAGTGACCACCAAAAGGAGCCCAGAAAGAGAATTCACAACAGTACCCCCCCTTGAGGAGGGGTCACCGAACCCTCATCCACGCCACCAGGCCAGTCAGGATGGGCCCGGTGAAAAGCACAAACCAATCTCTCGGCATGAATGTCAGAAGCAGAGACCCAAGAATTATCCTCCTGGCCATAACCCTTCCACTTGACCAAGTACTGGAGTCTCCGTCTAGCCAAACGAGAATCCAACATCTCTACCTCATACTCCAAATTACCTTTAACTAGAGTTGAGCGAAACGGGTCGAACAATTTCAAAAGTCGCCGACTTTTGGCAAAGTCGGGTTTCATGAAACGAAACCCGACCCTAGGATGAGGTCGGCCACGAGGTCGTCGACTTACGCGCCAAAGTCGCGTTTCAAAAGTTTGTTTAGCGCTCTTTTTCAGCCAATCAGGATCCACGGACACTGTGGGCAACGTGATGACATAGGCAGGGGTCACCACCATCTTTCAGAAGGGCATGCAAGTGATTGGCTTGCTTTGGTGGGCGTCACAGGGGTTATAAAAGGGCGTGCACGCCGACCGCCATCTTACTTCTGCCGATCTTAGCATAGGGAGAGGTTGCTGATTCTGTAGGGAGAGCGTTAGGCAGGGAAGAAGAAAAAAAAACTGCTTCTGCTGCTAGCGATTTTACCTGTGCAACACACCAGTCACTGTGTGCAGTGCAAGGGGAGGCTATATTGTGGTGGATCAGCGGTGTTGGTTGTTAGGCTGCCTTCTAAGGCTTCCTGACAGCTGCATTGCTGTTTCCCCACTGCTCTGCAAACTGCTTTTTTAAAAGCAATCCCAATTTTTTTTTTGTCCTGCTGAGGTACTGAGCGTGCATTTATTCACACCATACAGCGGTGTACGCTCCTCACACAGTACCGTGTAACGGCTGTTATCACAGCCACAGTGAAGCTATCTGTGTGTCACTGTGGAAGGATAAGTGGAGGACTTGTTCCGTTCTTACAGACCTACACTCTAGGGAGATTCACTTTTTTCACACCTGTGCCATCGAGCCTGTGACATAGCGCTCTGATATTCAGTGGGCCACACACAATCCAAAAGTGTCCAGTGTCCACAAGTGTCTGCAGAAATTCAAAATCTCCCTTATCCTGTAGTCACTTTTTTCACACCTGTGCCATCGAGCCTGTGACATAGCGCTCTGATATTCAGTGGGCCTCACACAATCCAAAAGTGTCCAGTGTCCACAAGTGTCTGCAGAAATTCAAAATCTCCCTTATCCTGTAGTCACTTTTTTCACACCTGCTGCATCAAGCCTGTGACATAGCGCTCTGATATTCAGTGGGCCTCACACAATCCAAGTGTCCAGTGTCCACAAGTGTCTGCAGAAATTCAAAATCTCCCTTATCCTGTAGTCACTTTTTTCACACCTGTGCCATCGAGCCTGTGACATAGCGCTCTGATATTCAGTGGGCCTCACACAATCCAAAAGTGTCCAGTGTCCACAAGTGTCTGCAGAAATTCAAAATCTCCCTTATCCTGTAGTCACTTTTTTCACACCTGCTGCATCGAGCCTGTGACATAGCGCTCTGATATTCAGTGGGCCTCACACAATCCAAGTGTCCAGTGTCCACAAGTGTCTGCAGAAATTCAAAATCTCCCTTATCCTGTAGTCACTTTTTTCACACCTGCTGCATCGAGCCTGTGACATAGCGCTCTGATATTCAGTGGGCCTCACACAATCCAAGTGTCCAGTGTCCACAAGTGTCTGCAGAAATTCAAAATCTCCCTTATCCTGTAGTCACTTTTTTCACACCTGCTGCATCGAGCCTGTGACATAGCGCTCTGATATTCAGTGGGCCTCACACAATCCACTAGTGTCCAGTGTCCACAAGTGTCTGCAGAAATTCAAAATCTCCCTTATCCTGTAGTCACTTTTTTCACACCTGTGCCATCGAGCCTGTGACATAGCGCTCTGATATTCAGTGGGCCTCACACAATCCAAAAGTGTCCAGTGTCCACAAGTGTCTGCAGAAATTCAAAATCTCCCTTATCCTGTAGTCACTTTTTTCACACCTGTGCCATCGAGCCTGTGACATAGCGCTCTGATATTCAGTGGGCCTCACACAATCCAAAAGTGTCCAGTGTCCACAAGTGTCAGCAGAAATTCAAAATCTCCCTTATCCTGTAGTCACTTTTTTCACACCTGTGCCATCGAGCCTGTGACATAGCGCTCTGATATTCAGTGGGCCTCACACAATCCAAGTGTCCAGTGTCCACAAGTGTCTGCAGAAATTCAAAATCTCCCTTATCCTGTAGTCACTTTTTTCACACCTGTGCCATCGAGCCTGTGACATAGCGCTCTGATATTCAGTGGGCCTCACACAATCCAAGTGTCCAGTGTCCACAAGTGTCTGCAGAAATTCAAAATCTCCCTTATCCTGTAGTCACTTTTTTCACACCTGTGCCATCGAGCCTGTGACATAGCGCTCTGATATTCAGTGGGCCTCACACAATCCAAGTGTCCAGTGCCCACAAGTGTCTGCAGAAAATCTAAATCTCCCCTGTCCTATAGACACCTTGTACCTTGTTTTACATTACTATATAGTTTGTTGGATTTTGTCTACATTTCTACCAAAAATGAGGAAGGCTGGTGGAAGAGGCAGTGGAATTGGGCGGGGGTTGGCAGCTGGTAATGATGGTGTTGGTGGTGGATCTGATGGTAGTGGCAAAAGCAAAATAGGACCGAATGCAGGAGGTGTTGAGCCTGCGTCATCGTCTGGCTCCATAAGGCTTCGAAGGCTTAGTTTTCTAGGAGTTGGCAAGCCGCTTTTAACGCCAGAGCATCAGGAAAAAGTTTTGTCTTACATTGCTGACTCAGCCTCCAGCTCTATCGCCTCCTCTTCTGAAGTTGTAAAAAGTAAAAGCACTGAGTTGTCATTGGAGGCTCATGTTCATGAACCACACCTTTCCTTGTGTCCTTCACCCCAACCAAGATTGAAGGATGACGCAGGCCATACTACTGATTACTCCATGGAGCTGTTTTCACATACCATGCCTGGATTATCAAGTGAAATGGTGAATTACCCAGGCCAAGATGAATCTGACATGGAGTGCACTGATGCACAGCCGCTGATAGATGATTCTGCTGGTACATTCACTCAGAGCACTACATTGTCCTCGCAGTGTACAGAGCCAGATTCTGACCCTGATGAGACTCAGGTGCCCCTTCCCGCACACTATACTACCATACACGGTGACACAGAGGAAGGTGCACATGACATTGAAGAGGAGGTAATGGATGACCCAGTTGTTGACCCAGATTGGCATCCATTGGGGGAAGAGGGTGCTGCTTCCAATAGCTCAGATGAGGAGCATCCACAGCAGACATCGACATCGCAACAGCTGTTATCTGGCAGGCCCGGAGCACTCCAAAGACAGGTTCCAAAAATCAAAAGAGTTGCTGGACAACTTGTCCAGAGGGTCAAAACATCACAGCGTGCTAGGCCGCAAAATGTCTGCCAAAGTAGGAAGAGTGCAGTGTGGCACTTTTTTGAACAAAATCCTCATGATCAGGCCAAGGTTATCTGTAAGAAGTGCGCAAAGACCTCTAGCCGAGGGAAAAATCTGAAAAATTTGAATACCAGTTGCATGCTTAGACATTTAACCAGCATGCACTTGCAAGCGTGGACACAACACCAAACCTCCAGTGCCACATGTGCAACTGATCACAAAGAAGGTAGTCAGCAACGCTACATTGTTTCCCCCACTGTAAGCCCACCGGTTAGCACAGCAGCAAATGTTGAGGTGTTGTTGCAAGGCCACAGCAGTCAGGGAATCCCACTGTTATATCAACGAAATACTGAATCTAGGCCATCAGAAAGAACACCAACTCCATCACCATCATCAACCCTCTCTCAGTCCGCCATGTCCACCGCTACTTCCACCATATGCAGCTCTCAAGTCCAGCTCACCCTCCCAGACACTATGAGTAGGTCAAGAAAGTACTCAGTCTCTCATCCGCGTACACTGGGTTTGAACGCCCACATTGCCAAACTAATCTCGTTTGAGATGATGCCCTATCGGTTGGTGGAAAGCGCAGCTTTCCGCGAACTCATGGCCTATGCAGTACCACGCTATGACCTACCCAGTCGCCACTTCTTCTCTCGCAAAGCCATCCCAGCCCTCCTCCATCATGTGAAAGACCGCATTGTCCATGCACTCAAGCAGTCAGTGAGTGGAAAGGTGCACCTCACAACTGATGCATGGTCCAGTCGGCATGGCCAGGGCCGTTACGTGTCCATCACTGCGCACTGGGTTAATGTGGTGGATGCAGGGTCCACAGGGGACAGCGGTGGTGGGACAGTGCTGCCTAGCCCACGGTATAGGAAACAGTTGGCTGTAGGCGTTCCACTCCTCCTCCTCCTCCAGAAGCGAAAGCTCGTCCACAGAGCGCAGTCGTACGAGCACTCCATCTGCAGCTGCCACTGTTGCACACGAGGTGTCCCCCTATCAAGCAGCTAGTGGAAAGCGTCAGCAGGCTGTGTTGCAGATGATGTGCTTGGGCGACAGACACACCGCCGAGGTGCTGGCCGAGTACTTGAAGCAACAAACTGAGTCATGGCTGGGCAGTGTACATCTTGAGGCAGGCAAGGTAGTTAGTGATAACGGCCGTAATTTTGTGGCAGCCATAGCCCTTTCAAAACTCAGCCACATACTTTGCTTGGCTCACACCTTGAACCTGGTGGTGCAGTGCTTCCTCAAAAATTATCCGGAGTTAACAGCCCTGCTCCATAAGGTGCGAAGACTGTGCGCGCACATCCGCCGGTCGCCTGTACACTCCGTTCGTATGCAGAAACTGCAGCGATTGCTCCACCTTCCCAACCACCGCCTCATTATCGACATTGCAACAAGGTGGAACTCCACCCTGCACATGGTGGAGCGGCTGTGCGAGCAGAGGCAGGCCATAATGCATTTGTGGGAGGATACACGGCCAGGCACTTTGAGAGCAGACATGGAGTTGACAGGTGTGCAGTGGTCGAAGCTGAAAGACCTCTGTAAAGTCCTTCAGTGTTTTGAGGAATGCACACGGCTGGTAAGCGCAGACGACGCCATCCTAAGCATGAGCATCCCACTTATGCGTCTGCTCATGCAAACTTTGACGCACCTTAAGGAGCAGGCGTCTGCAGCCAATGTTGACGAGGAGGAAGAGGTGGAGGGAATCGTTGATGACATTCAGCCATTGTCTGCTCAGGGACCTCTCCTGGACGAGTTGGAGGAAGAAGAGGAGGAGGAGGATGATGATGGGGATGATTACTTAGGGGAGGAGGATGCATCTCATGGGGCAAGTGAAAATGCTGGCGTGGCAAGGTCTGGTACAGGGTTTGTGCGTGACTGGAGGGATGTGGATTTGCCAGAAAGTGCTCCTCCAACCAGCACTCGCAGTGCATCATTGACACCGGGAACATTGGCCCACATGTCAGATTATGCCTTGCGGATCCTAAAAAGGGACCCCCGCATTGCCAAAATGATGAACGATGACGACTACTGGTTGGCCAGCATCCTGGATCCACGCTATAAAGGCAAATTACAAAACATCATGCCACAGGAGAACCTTGACCTAATATTGGCTAATAAACAAGCAAGTCTGGTAAATCGGTTGCTTGAGGCATTCCCAGCACACAGTAGCGGTGATGGTTCTCACACAAGCCGTACGGGCCGGGGGCAGCTTGGCAGAGGTGTTCATGGTGCACACAGCAGAAGTGGCGTTGGAGACAGGGGTTTCATGACAATGTTGTGGACTGATTTTTCAAGTACCGCTCACACAACTGGTAATACAGCATCGATGGAAAGTGACAGGAGACAGCAGTTGTCAACTATGGTTACAAACTACTTTTCCTCCCATATCGATGTTCTCCCACACAGGTCGCTTTGACTATTGGGCCGCTAAACTGGACACCTGGCCTGAATTGGCACAATATGCCTTACAGGAGCTCGCTTGCCCAGCTGCAAGTGTGCTATCGGAAAGAGTCTTCAGTGCAGCTGGATCAATCCTGACAGAAAAAAGGACCCGTCTGTCAACCCAAAATGTGGATGATCTAACCTTCATTAAAATGAACCATGCATGGGTTTCCAAGGATTTTGTCCCACCTTCCCCTGATGACATATAGGGTGACAGAAAAATGGCTTGCTTTGGTCCACCTCTTCCTGGGAATTGACCTATTTCGCCTTTTGCATCAGCTGAATGTCCAACATCAACATATGCCACTTTCTAAAACTCCCTAACTGTGCTGCCTCCCCCCCCCCATGGCCGGGGTCACCACCTAGCGCACGACACCGTGCGAGTGCCGTTGCCCTGGACAGGTGGGTAGGCCAACTCTTGGGCGCGGGCACTGGCACAGGGTCCCTCATAGTGCAATCAAGTGTCTCTGACGGTGGTGGTGCACACCTGCCGTCAGACACACCGCCGTACTATGAGGGGCCCAGTGCCAGTACTGACGCCCACGAGTGGGCCCCCCTTGCTTGGGCAGGGCCCCAGCATTTGCAATCTTTACCTCTCCCTGCTCCTCCGCTGTGTAGTCTGGGCCGTCAAATCCATACTGTGCCTGACACCGTCTGAGCCTGCCTCCTGATGTATAGACATATCTTTTGAATGTGTACGCTATCCATACATGTTATCCGGGGATACGGTACCCTTTCTCACCTTTGTGCAATCACTTGCAAGCCATACTGGGCCTAACACCGTCTGAGCCTGCCTCCTGATGTATAGACATATCTTTTGAATGTGTACGCTATCCATACATGTTATCCGGGGATACGATACCCTTTCTCACCTTTGTGCAATCACGTGTAATCCATACTGGGCGTGAGAACGGCTGGCGAGCTGCTAAGCAAGCTACAGCACCTGTGGTTTGCACACGTAAGTTTTTCATTTTTTCAGGAATGACGGTTAGGCCTAATTGCGGAACTGCGGTTGACCTGCACTTACTGGGAAATCATCGTTCGCGAGTAATAATTGTAATCAGTGATCCCCATCACTAACATTGTTCAGCGGGTTATCTGCACCTGTAAGCGACAAACGCTGGCCTTTTCAGTGTAGCGCACATGCAGCCACGGACATGTAAGGGCATGACACACCAGTTATTGGCCAATCTCATGTGCCAGAGCCTCATGTGTCCCTCTAGTAAGCCGGACTCGGACCGCGGGGCATGACGGAGTCTCGTTCGTTAACGGAATTAAGCTTGCAATGTGTGCATCTGTTCTGTAGCTGGCATGGTTGAGGTTGCCCGTGTTGAGTCAAATTATGCCGTAGGCTCCACTCCTGGTGGTGCCCTTCTGGACATTCCTTTAAGGTTCAGCTTTGCAACCATACTGCCCACGTAAAACAAACACTTTGCCTTCATGAACGCTGTTTGGAGGGTCATGACTCGTAGGAATAACGCCGCCAAATCAGTTAACCTGCTAGAGAGATCCTTCGTTGCTCCCAAGCATGACATCACACTCCCTAGGAGGAAGGTACTGCCACTGTGGCCACCGTACTCCTGGGGGCGACACAAGTGCACTGATGCCCAGCCACTGCTCGATGAATCTGCTGGTACATTGACCCAGACCACTACATTCCCCTCGCACGCTACACGGCCTGAATCTGACCCTGATGAAACTCAGGTTACCCTTCCCATATACAGTTCCATCTTACACGGTGACAAAGAGGAAGCTGCAGATGAAAGTGCAGGTTCGGCCCACCCGCCATCAGACACACCACCGTACTATCAGGGGCCCTGTGCCAGTGCCGTCGCCAACGAGTGGGCCCCCCCTGCTTGCTCAGGATCACAGCACTTGCAAGGTTGAAATTCTGTGCAGTGAGATGGAAGATGGGGACGACGAGGAATCCAGACAAGTACAGGGATTCCCTAGCGAGGAGACTTATTTGATTGTTTTCAATGTTGGGACAGCAATTTTTGGGGAGCACTATACTCTGGAGAATGATAGATGGGGCCCACCATACACTGGAACATTCCAAAGGTGGACATCAGACACTGGAGCAGCATTTACAGGGCCCATTATACACTAGAGCATTAGAAATGGGGCCCATTATGTTTGGAGCATTATTTGGTTCCATAAGACAGTGGAGCTTCATCCATGGGGACCAACATATACTGTAGCATTATGTGGAGCGCATCATATACTGTTTCAAACATTATATGGGACCAATGATTCTGTATGGAGAAATAGATGGGCCTCGTCATGAGATGTAAAAAGTGAAGTATTTTTCATTGTACTATACCACTATTTCTCTGCCGTATCGGAGCATGATGAGTTGTGGTATGTGTTAAAGGGGCGCTCTTTCGCCCAGGGCACATGAAAACCTGCAGCCAGCCCTCCCCCCCACAACTTTAGCCAAATAACCCCCATTTTTCAGTGCGTAACTTGTATTATGAAGTTAATTAAGGTTGACAAGCTTAAGTAAGAAGAATTGATGCTTTTGGCATTCAAATGGGCACTGTAGGTGTGTTTCCTGTCCTCCTCTCACTGCCGACTTTTATTCCCCATTGACTTACATTGGGTTTCGTGTTTCGGGACGACCCCGACTTTTCCCTATAATCGGCCGATCTTGCTCGACCCGACTTTTGGAAAAGTCGGGTTTCACGAAACGAAACTCGACCATAAAAAAACAAAAGTCGCTCAACTCTACCTTTAACCAATACAGGGTCAGGAGGCGCTACCATGTGAACTACTGGCTCCACAAACCTCTTCAACAAAGATTTATGAAAAACGTTATGAATCTTAAACGTAACTGGAAGAGCCAAACGGAAAAAAAACGGGGTTAAGGATTTCCAAAATCTTATAAGGTTAAATGAATCTTGGCTTGAATTTTGGAGACGCACCCTTCATAGGAATATTTTTTGAAGACAACCAAACCATATCACCCACTTTAAACCGGGGACCAATGGTCCTATGCCGGTTGGAAAACCGTTGGGCCTTATCCTGAGAGTGGGACAACTTGTCCGCTACTTGGTCCCAAATCTGCTGCATTCTCTCTACCACAGAATCCACACTTGGGCAGGCCGAAGATTCCACCTGCCCTGAAGAAAATCGAGGATGAAACCCAAAGTTGCAGAAAAAAGGCGACATCAAAGTTGCAGAACTAGCCCTATTGTTTAGCACGAATTCGGCCGAGGGCAAAAATGAGACCTAGTCATCCTGATCAGCAGATGTGAAACATCTCAAATAGGATTCCAAAGTCTGGTTTGTTCTCTCAGTCTACCCATTGGTCTGAGGATAAAATGCAGAGGAGAAAGATAACTGAATTGCCAGTTTGGAACAAAAAAGCTCTCCAAAATCTGGAAACAAACTGGACTCCTCTGTCCGACACAATGTTCTCAGGAATCCCGTGCAAACGAACCACCTGTTGTAAAAACAAGGGCACCAACTCAGAAGAAGATGGCAACTTTGGGAGTGGTACAAGATGGACCATCTTAGAAAATCTGTTACATCGCTCCGACATATTCACCCGGCCTCCGCTCCCACGCCGCAGCCTCTCGCCACCCGATGGCCACGGCGGTCACCTCTGACGGGCTCGCGGCCGACGCCATCTCTGCATGCAATGCGCATGTGCCATAGACCGCGGCCACGCCTCCCTTCTGCTTCTTGTGCTCCAGCTGTGCCCTGACCCGGAAGCACCTTCGGACCAATGGCAGACCAGACGGGACCATATCAGGCCGCTTCCCCCTGAGGGAGGAGCCTGATCATTGTGTTACCTCACACACTGGGCCCTGCTTCCTCCTGTGCTCTCTGCAGCCTCTCGGTGCCATCCTCGGTGTTCCCTACAGCAGCCTCGCAGCCCGTCTTCCGTGTTCCCTGCAGTATTCTCAGTCCTGCTCGTGTTCCTGTTTCCTCCATCTCCTGCCCTGTTTCTGTGTTCCTGATCCAGCCTACTACAACCCTGCCTCCAGTGTTCCTGTGTCATCCTACTCCAGTCCTGCCTCCGGTGTTCCTGCTTCATCCTACTCCAATCCTGCCTCCGGTGTTCCTGATTCATCCTGCCGTCCTACTCCAGTCCTGCCTCCGGTGTTCCTGTTTCATCCTACTCCAGTCCTGCCTCCGGTGTTCCTGTTCCATCTTGCCGTCCTACTCCAGTCCTGCCTCCGGTGTTCCTGTTCCATCCTGTTCCAGTCCTGCCCTCCTACTCCAGTCCTGCCTCCGGTGTTCCAGTTCCATTCAACTCCTGTTCTTCCGTCCTCCTCTATCCCTCTTTCCTGTGTTCGTGTTCCAGCCATACCTCCACATTCCAGTCTACTGCCTTACTCCATTCCTGTCTCCTGGTTCCAGCTCTGTCCTGTCTTCTACACTTCAGTCCCACAGTCCTACTCCAGTCCATCCTGAGCCGCCCCTCTTGGTACCGGCTACTGTGGTGCTCGAACCCCTGGGCCTGCTTCTAACGGTCCCTGTATAGGGGTCGGTTTCACCTGGCAACTCGCCCGGGGCCCCTCGGTGCCACAGTCCAGAGGGTCCACTCCTGGAGTTTCTGGCTCCAGACCACCCACGCTAACAAAATCTATCACAGATCACCCAGATAACAGTCATTCTCTGAGAGACAGGAAGATCAGAAATAAAATCCATTGAGATATGGGTCCATGGCCTCCTGGGCACCGGCAGGGGCATCAACAAACCACTAGAACGAGAACAGGGCTTGGACCGAGAACAAGTCCCACAGGACTGCACAAAATTCCTGACATCACGAGATAAGGCAGGCCACCAAAAAGACCGACTCACCAAATCTCTGGTACCAAAAATACCTGGATGACCAGCCAACGCGGAGCAATAAATTTCAGACATTACTCTTTTCCTCCACTGGTCAGGGACATACAACTTTCCCATAGGGCAACGTTCAGGTTTGTCCTCCTGAAATTCCTCCAGGGCACGTCTCAAATCGGGTGAGATGGCGGAAAGAACCACACCCTCATTTAGAATGGTAGTAGGCTCGGTCCCATCAAGAGAATCTGCAAAGAAACTCCTAGAAAGGGTGTCCGCCTTAACATTCTTAGTGCCTGGAAGAAAAGAGACCACAAAATTAAAACGCGTGAAAAACAAGGCCCACCTAGCCTGTCTAGGATTCAAGCGTTTGGCTGATTCAAGATAAATCAAATTCTTGTGGTCGGTGAGGACCACAAATTGATGTCTAGCTCCCTCCAACCAATGTCTCCACTCTTCAAATGCCCACTTCATGGCCAACAATTCCCGATTCCCCACTTCATAGTTACGTTCAGATGGGGAAAATTTTTGAGAAAAGAAGGCACAGGGATTAATCTTAGAAGTCACTGGATTTCTTTGGGACAAAACGGCTCCTGCACCAATCTCAGAAGCGTCTACCTCCATCTGAAATGGGAGTGAGACATCAGGTTGCCGTAGAACCGGAGCAGAAGTGAATCTCCGCTTAAGCTCCTGAAATGCCGAGACTGCCTCTGGAGACCAATTCACCACATCAGCGCCCTTTTTGGTCAAATCAGTCAGTGGTTTAACAATAACGAAAAAATCTAATATATAAAGCTCAAAGTGTGTATGTATGTATGTATGTGTGTGTGTGTATGTCCGGGATAGGCATCTGCACCGTCGCAGCTACAGCCACAAAATTTGGCACAGTCACACGTCTGGACCCCGAGAGCGTCCTAAGCTATGTTGTGAGGTGAAATTTTAACCCCGCGCGTTCCAATTCACCAAACAATTTTGCCCCTATCTACACACTGGGGAAAAAGTTTGTGCACGTCAAGCCCCGCCCCTCATTATGATGTCATAATGCCCCTATCTACATACTTGGGAAACAGTGTGTGCGTATCAAGCCCCACCCCTCATTATGATGTCACAATGGTTGCCATGGCGACGCTGATGTCATCAAGCCCCGCCGCTCATTATGATGTCATAATGGCATCAAGCCCCACCGCTCATTATGATGTCATAATGGTTGACTATGGGATGGAGGATGTGTGATGGGTATATGGGCACTGGACTGTGGGATGGAGGATATGTATGATGGGTATATGGGCACGGGCCTATGGGATGGTAGATATGTTTGACGGGTATATGGGCACGGGACTATGGGATGGAGGATGTGTGATGGGTATATGGGCACTGGACTATGGGATGGAGGATATGTATGATGGGTAATATGGGCACGGGACTATGGGATGGAGGATATGTATGATGGGTATATGGGCATGGGACTATGAGATGAAGGATGTGTGATGGGTATATGGGCACTCGACTATGGGATGGCGAATATGTATGATGGGTATATGGGCACGGGCCTATGACATGGAGGATATGTGATGGGTATATGGGCACGGGACAATGGGATGGAGGATAATTATAATTTGCTATAACTAACCACAGTTAGTTACTATGCCTGGGCAGCGCCGGGCTCTTCAGCTAGTTACTTATAAATTTATGATAGAAATTAGTAAAACCCAAAAACTTCTGGAGAGCCTTCAAAGAAGTGGGCTGAACCCAATCATAAATGGCCTGTACCTTGGCCAGGTGCATTTCAATAGCAGACAGGGACAAAATGAATCCCAAAAACGAAATCCTCTGTACACCAAAGAGACACTTCGATCCCTTAACATATAGAGAATTTTTCCTCAAAATCCGGAACACAGTCCGGACATGTTCCACATGAGAATCCCAATCACTGGAAAAGATCAAAATATCATCCACATAAATGATCAAAAACTTATCCACAAAGTCCCGGAAAATATCGTTCATAAAAGATTGGAAGACAGAAGGGGCATCAGTGAGCCCAAAAGGCATCACCAGGTACTCAAAATGTCCCTCCGTGGTATTAAACGATGTCTTCCATTCATCCCCGTGCTTGATGCGAATAAGATTATACACCCCCCTGAGGTCAAGTTTGGTAAACCAACGGGCACTTTTAACTTTGGAAAATAAATCAGAAATCAGGGGTAACGGGTACTGATATTTAACAGTGATTTTGTTAAGGGAACGATAGTCAATACATGGCCTTAATGAGCCATCTTTCTTGGCCACAAAAAAACCCCCAGCACCTAAAGGTGAAGAGGATTGTCCAATATGACCGTTCTCCAACGACTCCTTGATATCAGATCGCATAGCATCATGTTTGGGTACCGATAAGTTGAAAAGCTGACCCTTGGGAAATTTGCACCCAGGCATCAACTCAATTGCACAGTCTTAACTCCTATGAGGAGGCAAAGATGCAGACTTACTCTCACTAAATACATCAGAAAAATCAGCCAAATAGTCAGGAATATCATGAGACTGGGAAGAGGTGGAGAAAACAGGAGTGTCACTAGGAACACATTGACAACCCCAACTCACCACAGACACAGATTTCCAATCCAAAACAGGATTATCGGTTTGCAACCAAGGAAAACCCAGTACAATAATATCATGTAAATTGTGCAACACCAAAAATTTACAATTCTCTTTGTGGTCCGGGGTGACCTGCATTATCTCCTGGGTCCAAAATTGGGGTTTATTCTCTGCCAAAGGGGTAGCATCAATACACCTCAAAGGAATAGGGGTCCACAGGGGCACCATGGGAAAACCACAACGTTTGGCAAAGTCAAAATCCATCAGATTCAAAGCTGCTCCTGAATCAACAAAAGCCTAAGCAGAAAATGTAGACAAGGAGCAGATCAAGGTAACCGCCAAACGGAACTTAGGCTATACACTGCCCACCGCAAATGAGTGAGCAAAACTTTTTTCTCGTTTAGGGCAGACAGAAATAGCATGAGAGGCGTCCCCACAAAAGAAGCATAACTTATTACTCCTTCAAAACTCGACGTTGCGCCCTAGAAAAAACCTTATCACCTTGCATGGATTCAGAAGTTTGTTCGAAAGGCAGCATCGTCCTGGGCCGTTTCTCGTCGGCAGCTTCCTGCTGGCACCGACGAGCGACGCGTGGATGCAGGCGGAAGAAGACAGCATCGCTGCGTGTGACTGGTAAGTAACGACCGCTGCTGCATCGCTGCATCACTAGTGAGCTCTGCCTGTTTGGCAGCTCACTAGCGACCATTTAGCGATGCACCAGCGATCCTGACCGGGTCATATCGTGGTCGAGATCGCTGGTGCATCGCTAAATGTAACGGTACCTTAAGTTTAGGAGTAAAGTAGGGGCGTGGTGTAAACTGTATCTTTTAGTAGTGGGAAGAATTAATCTGATTAAGATGATTTTGATGCCCCAACTTCTATACATCTTGCACAATGCCCCTATCTGGTTCCCTAGGCAGTGGTTTCTACTATTGACTCTATATTTAGGGATCTTGTGTGGGGAAAAAAGCAGCCAAGGATCACACTTGAGATATTGTAGAGGCCCAAGGATGGGGGGGGACTGGCACTTCCGAACCCTTGGTTTTACTACTTAGCTGCTCAGGGCCAACAGATGAGAGGGTGGAGGGATGTGTCTGGGGCTGGTTCAATACAAAGGGTCTTGGTTCAGGTGATGGAGGCAGGAAGTTTTAGGAAGTTGGGTTTGATGTATCCTACTTTAGTGCTGATACATAAAGTCTGGGAGGCAATTAAAAAGATTAGGGGTTTGGAACACTTGACAAATTTTTCCCCAATATGGCAAAACGAGACTCTACTGGAATTTGTAAAAATGGGAGAATTTAAAAATTGGATGAGACTGGGAATACAGTACATGGTTCTGGTGCAGGACGCACAGGGACTGGTGCCCTTTGGAAAGTTGCAGGAAGATTATGGGCTACCGGAGGTCTGCAGATTTCAATATGGGCAGTTTAGGCATGCTTATGGTACGCAGAGTAGGACGATGAATATGGAGATTCACAAGGATATATTGATTGATTATGTCTGTGCAGAGGGGGGAACAAAAGGGGTAGTGTTGGGCATTTATAAGGATCTAATGCATACTTTTTTTAAAAATTATCCTATTAGAGCGCAGGGGAAATGGGAGGAGGAGTTGGGTAGGATAGAGGAAGATACATGTAAAGGGATTATGGAATATATATCGCTGAGTGAACCGGGCAGGCTCTCGCAGATATATGTACTCCATAGAGTATATAGGACTCCTGAACGGCTGTATAGAGCGGGTCTGAGACAGACTTTTGATTGTCCTCGGTGCCGAATGGAGGGGGCAGGAATTCTCCATATGTTATGGCAGTGTCCAAATCTGAACCCATATTGGACGGCGGTGCTTAATGCCATAGGAGGAGCGTATGGTTGTAGGATTGAAAGGGATCCTGTGGTGTGTATACTGGGATATGTGGAGGAGGTCCAGGTACATAATAAATACAGTCATATGTTAAAGTTTGGGCACCCCTATTAATGTTAACCTTTTTTCTTTATAACAATTTTGGTTTTTGCAACGGCTATTTCAGTTTCATATATCTAATAACTGATGGACTCAGTTATATTTCTGGATTCAAATGAGGTTTATTGTAGTAACAGAAAATGTGCAATCTGCATTTAAACAAAATTTGACAGGTGCAAAAGTATGGGCACCTCAACATAAAAGTGACATTAATATTTCGTAGATCCTCCTTTTGCAAAAATAACAGCATCTAGTCGCTTCCTGTATCTATTAATGAGTTCCTGGATCCTGGATGAAGGTATTTGTGACCATTCCTGTTTACAAAACAATTCCAGTTCAGTTAAGTTTGATGGTCGCCGAGCATGGACAGCCCGCTTCAAATCATCCCACAGATGTTCAATGATATTCAGGTCTGGGAATTGGGATGGCCCTTCCAGAACATTGTAATTGTTCCTCTGCATGAATGCCTGAGTAGATTTGGAGCGGTGGTTTGGATCATTGTCTTGCTGAAATATCCATCCCCTGCGTAACTTCAACTTCGTCACTGATTCTTGCACATTATTGTCAAGAATCTGCTGATACTGAGTTGAATCCATGCGACCCTCAACTTTAACAAGATTCCCGGTGCCGGCATTGGCCACACAGCCCCAAAGCATGATGGAACCTCCACCAAATTTTACTGTGGGTAGCAAGTGTTTTTCTTGGAATGCTGTGTTTTTTAGCCTCCATGCATAACGCCTTTTTGTATGACCAAACTCCTCAATCTTTGTTTCATCAGTCCACAGGACCTTCTTCCAAAATGTAACTGGCTTGTCCAAATGTGCTTTTGCATACCTCAGGCGACTCTGTTTGTGGCGTGCTTGCAGAAACGGCTTCTTGCGCATCACTCTCCCATACAGCTTCTCCTTGTGCAAAGTGCGCTGTATTGTTGACCGATGCACAGTGACACCATCTGCAGCAAGATGATGCTGCAGGTCTTTGGAGGTGGTCTGTGGATTGTCCTTGACTGTTCTCACCATTCTTCTTCTCTGTCTTTCTGATATTTTTCTTGGCCTGCCACTTCTGGGCTTAACAAGAACTGTACCTGTGTTCTTCCATTTCCTTACTCTGTTCCTCACAGTGGAAACTGACAGGTTAAATCTCTGAGACAACTTTTTGTATCCTTCCCCTGAATAGCTATGTTGAATAATCTTTGTTTTCAGATCATTTGAGAGTTGTTTTGAGGAGCCCATGATGCCACTCTTCATAGGAGAATCAAATAGGAGAACTACTTGCAAGTGGCCACCTTAAATACCTTTTCTCATGATTTGATACACCTGGCTATGAAGTTCAAAGCTCAATGAGGTTACAAAACCAATTTAGTGCTTCAGGAAGTCAGTAAAAAGTAGTTCGGAGTGTTCAAATCAAGAAAATGATAAGGGTGCCCATACTTTTGCACCGGTCAAATTTTGTTTAACCCCTTCCTGACATCCGACGTACTATGGGACCTGGGCCCCTATGCCCATGGACGGGATAGTACGTCTACCGCGATCAGCGGCGCCCATGTGGTGAGCGCCGCTGATCGCGGCCGGGTATCAGCTGATTATCACAGCTGACACCCGGCACAATGTGTCAGGGGTGGTCACGGACCGCCCCGACACGTTAACCCCTTGCACGCCGCGATCAAACATGATCGTGGTGTACCGGGGGTTAAAGGGAAGCATCGGCAGGGGGGGCTCCCTCCGTGCTTCCCTGAGCCCCCCACGGCAGAGCAATGTGCAGCGCTGCTGCGGGGGGCTCCTTTCCTGCAGGCCCCCGAATCCAAGATGGCGACGGGGGCCTTCGGGGGCCTGCAGGAAGCTGGCTTCCTCAGTGCCTGCAAAGCGCAGGCATGAAGAAGCCTTCTGCACTGCCTGTGACAGATCGCTGATCTGTCACAGTGATCTGTGATGTGACAGATCAGCGATCTGTCACAGGACAGTGATGTCCCACCTGGGACTATTTAATAAAGTTAAAAAAAAATAAAAAAAGTGTTAAAATAATTTTAAAAAAATCGCCAAATAAATTAGAAAAAAAAAAAAATATTCCCCCAATAAATCCATTTTTTGGAAATAAAAAAAAACAAACAATAAAAGTACACATATTAGGTATCGCCGCGTCCGTAACGACCCGCCCTATAAAACTGTCCCATTAGTTAACCCCTTTAGCGAACCCCTTAAAAAATAAAAATAAAAAACGAAGCAAAAAATAATGATTTATTATCATACCGCCAAACAAAAAGTGTAATAACGCGCGAACAAAAAGACTCATATAAATATCCATGGTACCGCTGAAGACATCATCTTGTCCCGCAAAAAACGAGCCACCACACAGCATCATCAGCGAAAAAATAAAAAAGTTATAGCTCGCAGAATAAAGCGATGCAAAAATAATTATTTTTTATATAAAATAGTTTTCATTGCATAAAACCGACAAAACATAAAAAAACGACCTAAATGAGGTATCGCTGTAACCGTACTGACCCGAAGAATAAAACCGCTTTATCAATTTTACCGCACGCGGAACGGTGTAAACGCACCCCCCCAAAAGAAATTCATGAAATGCTGGTTTTTGTTCATTCTGCGTCCCAAAAATCGGAATAAAAAGCGATCAAAAAATGTCACGTGCCCGAAAATGGTACCAATAAAAACGTCAACTCGTCCCGCAAAAAATAAGACCTCACATGACTCGGTGTGTCAAAATACGGAAAAATTATAGCTCTCAATATGTGGTGATGCAAAAACTATTTTTACAATAAAAAGCGTCTTTTAGCGTGCGACAGCTGACAAATATAAAAACCGCCATAAATAGTAAATCAAACCCCCCCGTTATCACCCCCTTAGTTAGGGAAAAATAATAAAATAAAAAAAATGTATTTATTTCCATTTTTCCATTAGGGTTAGGGTTAGGGCTAGGGTTAGGGTTAGGGTAGGGTTAGGTGTTATGATTGAGTCACCGTAGGAGGCAGACACAAAAATAGAAACTACGTCCAGAAAACCAGAGAAGTTGGCAACTATCAGATTGCAGACCCCTGAACCTATCAACACAACTAGCAGTAGCTGTGGGGGGTTCCTACGATGCCCTAGACCCCTCGATCACAGCCGGAGCGCTAAATAGCCTAAAGACAGAAAAGGAAATCTAAACTGCCCCAGAGCAGACCCCAAAGTAAAAGGCAGCCCCCAACATATAATGACGGTGAAGCAAGATGAAAAAACACTCACACAGATAGAAAGATAGGCTGAGGAAACGATGGGGCCCAAGCTAACTAAACAGAAAAGGAAAGGAAGGTTGCTGTCTGCAATCTGCCAAAACCCTATCAAAGACATAAGCCAACAAGCTGATATGAAAAAGACCCTGAAGCAGCTAGGCTTCAAAAACTAAATCAGCACTCAGGTATTTTCAGAAGACAGAGCTAAAGGAATTCAGCACACCCCAGCAGGGAATGGCAGAAATCCAGAAAAACAAAGCAAAACAAAGTCAAAGCACCAATGTAAAAAGCCGAGCAGAAAACTTAGCTTTAGAAGAGCAGGAATTCAGACTGGTCTCCAAGGATCCCACAGAGAAATCACCCGCAGGGCAGAAGGGCGTCGGCAGCCTTATATCCAGTCAGTAACTCCACTCAGCCAGTCATCATCATCAGACTCAGGTGTTTGATAATCAGGCTCACTACCTTTCTTTACCAGAAGAGGGAGTTCCTTGGGCCTCAGTAGTGAAGGGGAAAATGAACTCACAACAGTACCCCCCTCTTGAGGAGGGGTCACCGAACCCTCAACCACGCCACCAGGACGATCAGGGTGAGCCCGATGAAAGGCACGCACCAATCTTTTGGCATGAATATCAGAGGCAGAGACCCAGGAATTATCCTCCTGACCATAACCCTTCCACTTAACCAAATACTGGAGTCTCCGTCTAGCCAGACGGGAATCCAGTACTTTCTCTACCTCATATTCCATGTTACCTTCAACCAATACAGGGTCTGGAGGTGCCACCCCCGGAACAACAGGTTCAACAAACCTCTTTAACAAAGATTTATGGAACACATTATGGATTTTAAATGTGACAGGAAGAGCCAAACGAAAAGAGACCGGATTAAGAATCTCCAAAATCTTGTAAGGTCCAATAAATCTAGGCTTAAACTTAGGAGAAGCCACCTTCATAGCAATATTTTTTGATGATAACCACACCATATCACCAACCTTAAACTGGGGACCAATGGTCCTATGTCGGTTGGAAAACCGCTGGGCCTTTTCCTGGGAGAGAGATAACTTATCCACCACTTGTTCCCAGATCTGGTGCATTCTCTCCACCACAGTGTCAACACCTGGGCAGGCAGAGGGCTCCACCTGCCCTGAAGAAAATCGAGGATGAAACCCAAAGTTACAAAAAAAAGGTGACATCAAAGTGGCAGAACTAGCTCTATTATTTAAAGCAAATTCGGCCAAGGGCAAAAATGAAACCCAATCATCCTGATCAGCAGAAATAAAACATCTCAAATATGACTCCAAGGTCTGGTTTGTTCTCTCTGTCTGCCCATTGGTCTGAGGGTGAAAAGCAGAGGAGAAGGACAACTGAATTCCCAGCTTGGAACAGAAAGTTCTCCAAAATCTAGACACAAACTGGACTCCTCTGTCAGATACAATGTTCTCAGGAATCCCGTGCAAGTGAACCACCTGTTGTAAAAACAGGGGCACCAACTCAGAGGAAGACGGTAACTTAGGGAGTGGTACAAGATGAACCATCTTAGAGAACCTATCACAAATCACCCAAATAACAGTCATTCTTTGAGAGACAGGCATATCAGAGATGAAATCCATTGAAATATGGGTCCATGACCTCTTGGGGACAGGCAAAGGCATCAACAACCCACTAGAGCGAGAACACGATTTAGACCGGGAGCACGTCCCACAGGACTGCACAAAATTCCTGACATCACGAGACAAGGAGGGCCACCAAAAAGACCGACTCACCAGATCGCTAGTACCAAAAATACCTGGATGACCAGCCAAAGCAGAGCAATGAACTTCAGACATCACTCTCTTCTTCCACTGGTTAGGAACATACAACTTTCCACTGGGACAACGCTCAGGTTTGTCCTCCTGGAACTCTTCCAGAGCACGTCTCAAATCGGGCGAGATGGCAGAAAGAACTACCCCTTCGCCTAAGATGGTAGCAGGCTTGGTCACCACAGGAGAATCAGCAAAGAAGCTCCTAGAGAGGGCGTCTGCCTTGACATTCTTAGTTCCAGAAAGAAAAGAAACCACAAAATCAAAACGTGTAAAAAACAAGGCCAACCTAGCCTGTCTAGGGTTCAAGCGCTCAGCCGACTCTAGGTAAATCAAATTCTTGTGGTCAGTGAGGACCACGACTTGATGCTTAGCTCCCTCCAACCAATGTCTCCACTCCTCAAATGCCCATTTCATGGCCAACAGTTCCCGATTCCCCACATCATAGTTACGTTCAGATTGAGAGAACTTTCGGGAAAAGAAAGCACAGGGATTCATTTTAGATGTTACAGGATCCTTTTGGGACAAAACAGCTCCTGCACCAATCTCAGAAGCATCCACCTCTACCTGGAACGGAAGTGAGACATCAGGTTGCCGCAAAACCGGGGCGGAGGTGAATCTTCGCTTCAGCTCCTGAAAGGAAGAAACAGCCTCCGGAGACCAATTTAACACATCAGCACCCTTCTTAGTCAAATCAGTCAATGGCTTGGCAATACTAGAAAATTTTGCTATAAATTTCCGATAAAAATTAGCAAAACCCAAAAACTTCTGGAGGGCCTTCAAAGAAGTGGGCTGAACCCAATCGTAAATGGCCTGTACCTTGGCCGGGTCCATTTCAATAGTTGACGGGGACAAAATAAATCCCAAAAAAGAAATCCTCTGTACTCCAAAAAGGCATTTAGATCCTTTGACATACAGGGAATTCTCCCTCAAGATCCGGAACACAGTCCGAATATGTTCCACATGAGAATCCCAATCCTTGGAGAAGATCAAAATATCATCCAGATAGATAATCAAAAATTTATCGACAAAATCTCGGAAAATATCGTTCATGAAGCACTGGAAGACAGAAGGGGCATTAGTGAGCCCAAAAGGCATCACCAGGTACTCAAAATGTCCCTCCGGAGTATTAAACGCCGTCTTCCATTCATCCCCATGCGTAATGCGAATAAGATTATACGCCCCCCTGAGGTCAAGCTTGGTAAACCAGCAAGCACCTTTAACTCTGGAGAATAGATCAGAAATCAGGGGTAACGGATACTGATATTTAACAGTAATTTTGTTGAGGGCACGATAATCAATACAAGGTCTTAATGATCCATCCTTTTTGGCTACAAAAAAAACCCCGGCACCTAAGGGTGACGAGGATGGTCTAATATGACCCTTCTCCAACGCCTCCTTAATATAGGATCGCATAGCCTCGTGCTCGGGTACAGATAAATTGAAGAGCCGACCCTTGGGAAATTTACACCCCGGGCTCAGTTCAATTCCACAGTCATAACTCCTATGAGGAGGCAGAGACGCAGACTCATTCTCACTAAATACATCATAAAAGTCCGCCAAATAATCAGGAACATCATGCGACTGAGGAGAGGTGGAAAACACCGGAGCCTCACTAAAGGCACACCGACAACCCCAACTCACCACAGACACAGATTTCCAATCCAAAACTGGATTATGAATTTGTAACCAGGGACACCCCAGAACAATAGTATCATGCAGATTATGCAACACCAAAAATCTGCAATTTTCTTGATGGTCTGGGGCGACCCGCATTACCATCTGGGTCAAAAACTGAGGTTTATTTTTAGCCAAAGGAGTAGCATCAATCCCCCTCAAAGGGATAGGCGTCTGCAGAGGTGTCATCGGAAATCCACAACGTTTAGCAAAATCCAAGTCCATTAGGTTTAGGGCTGCTCCCGAATCCACAAAAGCCTTGGCGGAAAATGTGGACAGGGAGCAGATCAGAGTAATAGCCAGAAGAAACTTAGGTTGAACACCACCAACAGAAAACGTGTGTGCAAAGCGTTTTTCTCGTTTAGGACAGACAGAAATAATATGCGAGGCATCTCCACAGAAAAAACACAACTTATTACGCCTTCTGAACTCCTGACGCTGCTCTCTGGAAAAAACTCTATCACATTGCATAGGTTCAGACATTTGTTCAACAGGTGGCAACACCTCTCGTGCAGCTTTGCGTTCGCGCAAACGCTGATCAACCTGAATGGCTAATGACATAGAATCGTCAAGACCAGAGGGAACAGGAAATCCCACCATAGTATCTTTTACGGCTTCTGACAACCCCTTCCGAAAGAGAGCGGCCAAGGCATTATCATTCCAGGTAGTAAGTACTGCCCACTTTCGGAATTTTTGACAGTACAATTCTGCAGAATCACGACCCTGGTTCAATGCCAGCAGGGTCTTTTCAGCCTGATCAATGGCATTAGGTTCGTCATACAACAACCCCAAGGCCTGAAAAAATGCGTTCACATTAGTCAGAACAGGATCATCTGGTTTCAAAGAAAACGCCCAATCCTGGGGATCGCCACGCAGCAAAGAGATGACAATTTTAACCTGCTGCGCGGAGCTCCCTGACTAGTTAGGCTTCAAGGCAAAAAATAATTTACAATTATTTTTGAAATTCAAAAATTTAGACCGATTCCCAAAAAATACATCAGGTGTAGGAATCTTTGGTTCAGCAGCATGTGAATGAGCAAGGTAGGCGGAAATTCCCCGCACTTCCGCAGCGAGCTGCTCCACACGATCAGTCAATTGCTTTATCTCCATTGAGAGAAAAAAAAAATTCCCCCTACGGCCTCAGAGATATAGAGGAAAAAATATACACTCTTTTTTTTTTTTTCTTACAATTCTTTCCTGCTATTGAGTACCCTAGGATCTGCGGTATGGCGGGTGATTCTGTTATGATTGAGTCACCGTAGGAGGCAGACACAAAAATAGATGCTACGTCCAGAAAACCAGAAAAGTTGGCAACTATCAGATTGCAGACCCCTGAACCTATCAACACAACTAGCAGTAGCCGTGGGGGGTTCCTACGATGCCCTAGACCCCTCGATCACAGCCGGAGCGCTAAATAGCCTAAAGACAGAAAAGGAAATCTAAACTGCCCCAGAGCAGACCCCAAAGTAAAAGGCAGCCCCCAACATATAATGACGGTGAAGAAAGATGAAAAAACACTCACACAGATAGAAAGATAGGCTGAGCAAACAATGGGGCCCAAGCTAACTAAACAGAAAAGGAAAGGAAAGGAAGGTTGCTGTCTGCAATCTGCCAAAACCCTATCAAAGACATAAGCCAACAAGCTGATATGAAAAACACCCTGAAGCAGCTAGGCTTCAAAAACTAAATCAGCACTCAGGTATATTCAGAAGACAGAGCTAAAGGAATTCAGCACACCCCAGCAGGGAATGGCAGAAATCCAGAAAAACAAAGCAAAACAAAGTCAAAGCACCAATGCAAAAAGCCGAGCAGAAAACTTAGCTTTAGAAGAGCAGGAATTCAGACTGGTCTCCAAGGATCCCACAGAGAAATCACCCGCAGGGCAGAAGGGCGTCGGCAGCCTTATATCCAGTCAGTAACTCCACTCAGCCAGTCATCATCATCAGACTCAGGTGTTTGATAATCAGGCTCACTACCTTTCTTTACCAGAAGAGGGAGTTCCTCGGGCCTCAGTAGTGAAGGGGAAAATGAACTCACAACAGTTAGGGCTAGGGTTAGGGCTAGGGTTAGGGCTAGGGTTAGGGTTAGGGCTGAGATTAGGGTTAGGGGTGTGTTGGGGTTCGGGTTGGAGTTAGAATTGGGGGTTTCCACTGTTTGGGCACATCAGGGGCTCTCCAAATGCAACATGGCGTCTGATCTCAATTCCAGCCAATTCTGAGTTGAAAAAGTCAAATGGTGCTCAATCCCTTCCAAGCTCTGCCATGCGCCCAAACAGTGTTTTACCCCCACATGTAGGATATCAGCCTACTCAGGACAAATTGCAAAACAATTTTTGGGGTCCAATTTCTCCTGTTACCCTTAGGAAAATAAAAAATTGGGGCAAAAATATCATTTTTGTGGAAAAAAATGATTTTTTTATTTTCACGTCCGAGTGTTATAAACTTCTGTGAAGCACTTGGGAGTTCAAAGTGCTCACCACACATCTAGATAAGTTCCGTGGGGGGTCTAGTGTCCAAAATGGGGTCACTTGTGGGGAGTTTCAATAGTTTAGGTACATCAGGGGCTCTCCAAACGCACATGACACCCGCAGACCATTCCATCAAAGTCTGCATTCCAAAACGTCACTGCTTCCCTTCCGAGCCCCGACGTGTGTCCATACAGTAGCTTTCTCCCACATATGGGGTGTCAGCGTACTCAGAACAAATTTGACAACAACTTTTGGGGTCCAATTTCTCCTGTTACCCTTGGGAAAATGAAAAAATTGGGGACTAATTGATCATGTTTGTGGAAAAAATACGATTTTTTTATTTTCCTGCCCGGGCATTATAAACTTTTGTGAAGCCCTTGGGGGTTCAAAGTGCTCACCACACATCTAGATAAGTTCCTTAGGGGGTCTCATTTCCAAAATGGGGTCATTTGTGGGGGTTTCCACTGTTTAGGTACATTAGGGGCTCTCCAAAGGCAACATGACACCCGCAGACCATTCCATCAAAGTCTGCATTCCAAAACGTCACTGCTTCCCTTCCGAGCCCCGACATTTGTCCATACAGTAGTTTTCTCCCACATATGGGGTGTCAGCGTACTCAGGACAAATTGGACAACAACTTTTGGGGTCCAATTTCTCCTGTTACCCTTGGGAAAATGAAAAAATTGGGGACTAATTGATCATGTTTGTGGAAAAAATACGATTTTTTTATTTTCATGCCCGGGCATTATAAACTTCTGTGAAGCCCTTGGGGGTTCAAAGTGCTCACCACACATCTAGATACATTCCTTAGGGGGTTTAGTTTACAAAATGGGGTCATTTGTGGGGGTTTCCACTGTTTAGGTACATTAGGGGCTCTCCAAAGGCAACATGACACCCGCAGACCATTCCATCAAAGTCTGCATTCCAAAACGTCACTACTTCCCTTCCGAGCCCTGACGTGTGTCCATACAGTAGTTTTCTCCCACATATGGGGTGTCAGCATACTCAGGACAAATTGGACAACAACTTTTGGGGTCCAATTTCTCCTGTTACCCTTGGGAAAATGAAAAAATTGGGGACTAATTGATCATGTTTGTGGAAAAAATACGATTTTTTTATTTTCATGCCCGGGCATTATAAACTTCTGTGAAGCCCTTGGGGGTTCAAAGTGCTCACCACACATCTAGATAAGTTCCTTAGGGGGTCTCGTTTCCAAAATGGGGTCATTTGTTGGGGGTTTCCACTGTTTAGGTACATTAGGGGCTCTCCAAAGGCAACATGACACCCGCAGACCATTCCATCAAAGTCTGCATTCCAAAACGTCACTACTTCCCTTCCGAGCCCTGACGTGTGTCCATAAAGTAGTTTTCTCCCACATATGGGGTGTCAGCGTACTCAGGACAAATTGGATAACAACTTTTGGGGTTCAATTTCTCCTGTTACCCTTGGGAAAATAAAAAAATTGGGGACTAATTGATCATGTTTGTGGAAAAAATACAATTTTTTTATTTTCATGCCCTGGCATTATAAACTTCTGTGAAGCCCTTGGGGATTCAAAGTGCTCACCTCACATCTAGATAAGTTCCTTAGGGGTCTAGTTTTCAAAATGGGGTCATTTGTGGGGGGTTTCCACTGTTTAGGTACATTAGGGGCTCTCCAAAGGCAACATGACACCCGCAGACCATTCCATCAAAGTCTGCATTCCAAAACATCACTACTTCCCTTCCGATCCCCGACGTGTGCCCATACAGTAGTTTTCTCCCACATATGGGGTATCAGCATACTCAGGACAAATTGGACAACAACTTTTGGGGTCCAATTTCTCCTGGTACCCTTGGGAAAATAAAAAAATGGTGACTAAAAGATCATGTTTGTGGGAAAAAATACGAATTCTTTATTTTCACTCCCGGGCGTTATAAACTTCTGTGAAGCACTGGGGGGTTCAAAGTGCTCACCACACATCTAGATAAGTTCCTTGGGGGGTCTAGTTTACAAAATGGTGTCATTTGTGGGGGGGTTCCACTGTTTAGGTACATCAGGGGTTTTCCAATCGCGACATGGTGTCCGATCTCAATTCCAGCCAAAAACGTCAAATGGCGCTGCTTCCCTTCCGAGCTCTGCCATGCGCCCAAATAGTGGTTTACTCCCACATGAGGGGTATCAGCGTACTCAGGACAAATTGCACAATAACTTTTAGGGTCCTGTTACCCTTGGAAAAATAAGAATTGAGGGTGAAAAGATCATTTTTGTGGAAAAAATATGATTTTTTAATTGTATGGCTTTATGTTATAAACTTCTGTGAAGCCCATGGGGGTTCAAAGTTCTCACCACACATCTAGATAAGTTCCTTAGGGGATCTAGTTTCCAAAATGGTGTCATTTGTGGGGGTTTCCACTGTTTTGGTACATCAGGAGTTTTCCAAACGCGACATGGTGTCCGATCTCAATTCCAGCCAAAAACATCAAATGGCGCTGCTTCCCTTCCGAGCTCTGCCATGCGCCCAAATAGTGGTTTACCCCCACATGTGGGGTATCAGCGTACTCAGGACAAATTGCACAATAACTTTTAGGGTCCTGTTACCCTTGGAAAAATAAGAATTGAGGGTGAAAAGATCATTTTTGTGGAAAAAATATGATTTTTTAATTGTATGGCTTTATGTTATAAACTTCTGTGAAGCCCATGGGGGTTCAAAGTTCTCACCACACATCTAGATAAGTTCCTTAGGGGGTCTAGTTTCCAAAATGGTGTCATTTGTGGGGGGGTTTCCACTGTTTTGGTACATCAGGAGTTTTCCAAAGGCGACATGGTGTCCGATCTCAATTCCAGCCAAAAACGTCAAATGGTGCTGCTTCCCTTCCGAGCTCTGCCATGCGCCCAAATAGTGGTTTACCCCCACATGTGGGGTATCAGCGTACTCAGGACAAATTGCACAATAACTTTTAGGGTCCTGTTACCCTTGGAAAAATAAGAATTGAGGGTGAAAAGATCATTTTTGTGGAAAAAATATGATTTTTTAATTGTACGTCTGTATGTTATAAACTTCTGTGAAGCCCTTGGGGGTTCAAAGTTCTCACCACACATCTAGATAAGTTCCTTAGGGGGTCTAGTTTCCAAAATGGTGTCATTTGTGGGGGGTTTCCACTGTTTTGGTACATCAGGGGTTTTCCAATCGCGACATGATGTCCGATCTCAATTCCAGCCAAAAACGTCAAATGGCGCTGCTTCCCTTCCAAGCTCTGCCATGCGCCCAAATAGTGGTTTACCCCCACATGTGGGGTATCAGCGTACTCAGGACAAATTGCACAATAACTTTTAGGGTCCTGTTACCCTTGGAAAAATAAGAATTGAGGGTGAAAAGATCATTTTTGTGGAAAAAATATGATTTTTTAATTGTACCGCTGTACGTTATAAACTTCTGTAAAGCACTTGCGGGTACAAAGTTCTCACCACATATCTAGATAAGTTCCTTGGGGGGTCTAGTTTCCAAAATGGGGTCACTTGTAGGGGGTTTCCACTGTTTAGGTACATCAGGGACTCTCCAAACGTGACATGGCGTCCAATCTGAATTCCAGCCAATTTTGCATTGAAAAAGTCAAACGGCGCTCCTTCCATTCTGAGCTCTGCCATGCGCCGAAACAGTCGTTCCCCCACACATATCAGGTATCAGCGTACTCAGGACAAATTGCACAATAACTTTTGCAGTCCAATTTCTCCTGTTACCCTTGGTAAAATAAAAAAAATTTAACCTGAAGTATTTTTTTTATGAAAAAAAGTTAGATGTTCATTTTTTTTTAAATATTCTAAAAAATTCCTGTGACGCACCTAAAGGGTTAATAAACTTCTTGAATGTGGTTTTGAGCACCTTAAGGGGTGCAGTTTTTAGAATGGTGTCACTTTTGGGTATTTTCTATCATATAGACCCCTCAAAGTGGCTTCAAATGTGATGTGGTCCTAAAAATAAAATGGTGTTGTAAAAATGAGAAATCGCTGGTCAACTTTTAACCCTTATAACTTCCTAACAAAAAAAAATTTTGGTTCCAAAATTATGCTGATGTAAAGTAAACATGTGGGAAATGTTAGTTATCAAGTTTTTTGTGTGCCGTATCTCTGTGATTTAAGGGCATAAAAATTCAAAGTTGGAAAATTGCAAAATTTTCAAAATTTTCAATAAATTTCCGTTTTTCTCACAAATAAACGCAAGTTATTTGAATGAAATTTTACCACTAACATGAAGTACAATATGTCACGAGAAAACAATGTCAGAATCACCAAGATCCATGGAAGCGTTCCAGAGTTACGACCTCATAAAGGTACAGTGGTCAGAATTGTAAAAATTGGCCCGGTCATGAACGTGCAAACCACCCTTTGGGGTGAAGGGGTTAAATGCAGATTGCACATTTTCTGTTAGTACAATATACAGTTGTGGCCAAAAGTATTGACACCCCTGCAATTCTGTCAGATAATACTCAGTTTCTTCCTGACAATGATTGCAAACACAAATTCTTTGGTATCATTATCTTCATTTAATTTGTCTTAAATGAAAAAACACAAAAGAGAATGAAGCAAAAAGCAAAACATTGATCATTTCACACAAAACTCCAAAAATGGGCCAGACACAAGTATTGGCACCCTCAGCCTAATACTTGGTTGCACAACCTTTAGCCAAAATAACTGCGACCAACCGCTTCCGGTAACCATCAATGAGTTACTTACAATGCTCTGCTGGAATTTTAGACCATTCTTCTTTGGCAAACTGCTCCAGGTCCCTGATATTTGAAGGGTGCCTTCTCCAAACTGCCATTTTTAGATCTCTCCACAGGTGTTCTATGGGATTCAGGTCTGGACTCATTGCTGGTCACCTTAGAAGTCTCCAGTGCTTTCTCTCAAACCATTTTCTAGTGCTTTTTGAAGTGTGTTTTGGGTCATTGTCCTGCTGGAAGACCCATGACCTCTGAGGGAGACCCAGCTTTCTCACACTGGGCCCTACATTATGCTACAAAATTTGTTGGTAGTCTTCAGACTTCATAATGCCATGCACACGGTCAAGCAGTCCAGTGCCAGAGGCAGCAAAGCAACCCCAAAACATCAGGGAACCTCCACCATGTTTGACTGTAGGGACCGTGTTCTTTTCTTTGAATGCCTCTTTTTTCTCCTGTAAACTCTATGTTGATGCCTTTGCCCAAAAAGCTCTACTTTTGTCTCATCTGACCAGAGAACGCTCTTCCAAAAAGTTTTAGGCTTTTTCAGGTAAGTTTTGGCAAACTCCAGCCTGGCTTTTTTATGTCTCGAGTTAAGAAGTGGGGTCTTCCTGGGTCTCCTACCATACAGTCCCTTTTTATTCACACGCCGATGGATAGTACGGGTTGACACTGTTGTACCCTTGGACTGCAGGGCAGCTTGAACTTGTTTGTATGTTAGTTGAGGTTCTTTATCCAACATCCGCACAATCTTGTGTTGAAATCTCTTGTCAATTTTTTTTTTCCGTCCACATCTAGAGAGGTTAGCCAAAGTGCCATGGGCTTTAAACTTCTTGATGACACTGCGCACAGTAGACACAGGAACATTCAGGTCTTTGGAGATGGACTTGTAGCCTTGAGATTGCTCATGCTTCCTCACAATTTGGTTTCTCAAGTCCTCAGACAGTTCTTTGGTCTTCTTTCTTTTCTCCATGCTTAATGTGGTACACACAAGGACACAGGACAGATGTTGAGTCAACTTTAATCCATGTCAACTGGCTGTAAGTGTGATTTAGTTATTGCCAACACCTGTTAGGTGCCACAGGTAAGTTACAGGTGCTGTTAATTACACAAACTAGAGAAGCATCACATGATTTTTCGAACAGTGCCAATACTTTTGTCCACCCTCTTTTTTATGTTTGGTGTGGAATTATATCCAATTTGGCTTTAGGACAATTCTTTTTGTGTTTTTTCATTTAAGACAAATTAAATGAAGATAATAATACCAAAGAATTTGTGTTTGCAATCATTTTCAGGAAGAAACTGAGTATTATCTGACAGAATTGCAGGGGTGTCAATACTTTTGGCCACAACTGTACCTCATTTGAATCCAGAAATATAACTGAGTCCATCAGTTATTAGATATATGAAACTGAAATAGCTGTTGCCAAAACCAAAATTGTTATAAAGAAAAAAGGTTAACATTAATAGGGGTGCCCAAACTTTAACATATATATGACTGCATAAGGTGGCTATAGCTAGTGTGGGGATGTGACTCGCTTAGGTGCAGTGGGAGACAAATATGAGACCGGTTCTTCAACAGTGCTTGCGGTTTATTTACGTCATAAACGCACCAGGCAGCGTAACACCAAAAAGTAGCCTTTAGCTCAGGCAAAATAACCCAAAAAGTCCGTGGTTGTAGACTCATAGCAGGAGTCTCAGCACACATGGGAGGCTTAGTCCTCCCCACATACAGCTCCCTGGTTCAGGAGCAGGCCACATTATAAGGCTGTAGCCAAACCCACGATCCCAGCAGCTGACTGGTCACCTGGCTGTGACCTCACCACAGGTCCTTCAAACAACCACAATAACCATATCTGGTATGCTTTACATTATAGAGACAAGCCATTTATGAGGCACATATCTCCCATCGATTACACGACCCTTAGCCCTGCCACACTAGATTATTATATATTGCGCGAAAACTGATCGCAAGATACTGGATAAATGAAGATCCGCCGACGTTGAGGGAATTTTTCAGTCTGACTATATTGTGAATATGGAAAAAGGCATTTACGTTAAGAGAAAAAGCATAAGAACATTTGAGACACTGTGGACACCTTGAGGGGAGAGAAGATGACCCTGAACTTAAGTTACACCATGCATTATTTGCTGCTCTGGTATGTAATGAAGGGGAGGGGAAGGGACGGAGGGAATTTCTGAAACTAATGACCATTGTTAATGTTTTCATTGCGATTTTTGTTCTATTGTTTTGTACCTTGAATTTGGTTAAATAAAAATTTATCTGATTTAAAAAAAAAAAAAATATGATAAAGTTTTCTTATTTTCACGTGAGATTTATTAAATAAAGTGTAACCGTCATTTTTATGTCAGGAGACCCCCGGTCAGGTCGGTATTGCATTGAATGCACCCCAAGAAGGACAAAGATCTAGACCCCATTGACCACATATAGATGCCAGATTTGAAGTTACAGTGAGGCACAGGATCCAGAGTGAACACATGCCGGTTTAAGGGCCCCGTCACACATAGCGACGCACCATCGATCCTGACAACGATATGACCTTGTCACGATCGCTGGTGTGTCGCTACATGATCGCTGGTGAGCTGTCAAACAGGCAGCTTCACCAGCGATCAGCACCAGCGACACGCGGGTAACAAGCGACGCACGTCGCTTAGTTACCCACTGTGTACCTTAGTTACCAGCGCGCTGGTGCAGGGAGCTGATAACCAAGGTACACATCGGGTTTCTAAGTGGCATGCGGCACTTAGAAACCTGATGTGTACTTTGGTTACCAACTCCCTGCACCAGCGCGCTGGTAACTAAGGTACACATCGGGTTTATAAGTGCTGCACGCCGCTTAGAACCCCGATGCGTACCTTAGTTACCAGCTTCTGCTCGCTGGTCTCTCTCCTCCCACACGCAGCGATGCGTGCTGGCCAGTGGGAGACCAGCGATCAGAAAAATGTCCTGGCCATTCCAGGACGATCAGCGATACCGGGCAGGGGGGCCGGTCGCTGCTAAGTGTCACACACAGCGATCTCACTGGTGAAATCGCTGTTGCGTCACAAAACTTGTGACTCAGCAGCGATCTCGCTAGCGAGATTGCTGTGTGTGACGGGGGCTTTAGTCTTGAATACCCCATTCCATGCAGTGCCCCCTCAGCTCAGCAGGACCACTTTAAACAATTTACACATTTAATGGGCTTGACCTTCACCTGTTAGTGCGGACTTTTGGGTGACCTACCTTGGTTTTCTTCTTCTGTTGATCCATTTCACAGACTGACAATGAGGAAAATACAAATTCAGATAATGTAATGTAAATCCACTTTGTAAAACTTCATAACATAGACCTGGTGGGAGAAACAATTGATTGCTTAGACTTGTCAGCATTGCACACAAAAAAATCCAATACTACATCTACAAATGGCACTGCAAACTTCACAGAACCATATTTTAGCTCATGCCTGAAAAGTGGGTAATGTGGGCTACAAACCTGTCATCTGCCCTGTACTTATGGTGATAACGTCACAATTTTATACCCTCACATGGGTACAGCCTAGGCTTTAATGTGTGGTGCCCTGATGAATCATGGATGTGGCCTATTGCGTCTTACAGGGAACCTGTCATCTTGGACAACCCAGTTTACTTGCAGATGTAGGGCTCAATACAGCAAGATAGGCATTGTTCACGTTGGTGTTGAAGAGGCGTACTGGAGTCAGATGCTCCCGATTCCTGAAGAGGAGCATTTGACAAATGGAGTGTGCCTTCGTGCACCACCCTTGAAGTTTTACTCCAGCAAAGTACTGTAGCGCCATTTCTGGCATAGGTAACACCACATCTCATCATGAATTAGATCAGCTGTGTCGTCCTCCCCCAGCTCCACCCATTTTGGCAGACCTGCAAGAAACTGTCACGAAGACTGCAAAATTGGCAAAATGTTGGCACAAGTCAAAGTTGATTTCAAATTTTGCGACTTCTGAAAGCTTTTACACCAGAATTCCGGTGGAAACGTTGATGAATTGGGCCCATCTACTGGTAAATCCTGTTACAATACTTACAGGCCGCTTTACTGAAAGGGCAGCTACTGATAGAAAATTAACTTGCCCCTATGAATAAATGCTGATCATGATAAGTTTAATTCCTCCTGGTAGCCGTGCCTTCAGTGACGCATTGATTTAGCATTGTAATATTGTAGCATTTTCTGAAAGGTGACCGGGTCCTTTTAACGCATGTTGTATATTGGAGATATTAAAAGGGATTGTCTCATCTTAACCCCTCTTTCTTTAACTTGTCCCAGAGATTAGTTGATAGTCGTGGGGTTCTGAAAACCCAGGTAAATTCATGTTTTTACAAGAGGAATTTGCTGCTGACCAAATATTTTCTGCACAAAAGTCACTGCAGGAAAAGTAGCACTTTTAAAATAGCAAAATTGGGATAAAATAAGAAAATATAAATGGTAAATTTAAAAAAAAGGGTCAAAAGCCACACTAATTACATTAGTATTCTCTTAAAATTTGATACATGCACTTGGGAGAAGTATTTTATAACCCTCAATCTGTGGGCTACCTGGCTTGGACCCTGGTCGTTGACATTCCCGTCAACCATTGGATACACATGCCCTATGAAGTCTGAATGTCCATGTAACCTCTGACCCCTCATGAAAAGCAGTGGTGAGTAAACCTGAATCTAACTTTCTTCTGTCTCAAGGGAACCATAAGAGAATAATATTGCTAAGCAGCAATGAATGTTAATTTTCACACACTCTCTTCAAGTCTTTGTTACTGAAATACAGGAGTAGATTCGACAAAGGCATCAGCACCGAATTAGGATGTATGTAAGAGATGGTGATGGGCAAATGATTTATGAAGGACAATTCCCAGGTAGGTAGAAAGGCAGCTTTGAGATAATCAGTGAGCGCCGGTTGTCCTATGAATCCAACTACCAAAAGTAGAAGAGACAGCCAGAAGAGCCACAGTGTGAACTACCTCAACTCCTACGATGAGCATCAGCTTCACCCTATACTCCTAACTTGTTCTTTCAGGAGCCATGTTTCAGCTAGGATTTTTCCCCCAATACATGAAAGACTCCCTATTCTTGACAACTTTTTCTTCAATTTCTTTACATACTAATGTTTGTCTGATCCCCACTTCCTTTTGGCTTCCCCATGAACAAAAGATTGGGCATATTGAATTTAATCAAGGGGGTCCCATGCATGCCAAGGTTGCACCAAGCACCTGTACACGGTGGTCCACTTATATGGATAGACCTGGGTGGGCCATTTATAAAGTTGGATCCAAAATGGCCGACTTTAAAAAGGCCACCATGGTCACCACCCATCTTGAAAAGTTTTCCCCCTCCCATATACTAATGTGCCACAAACAGGAAGTTGATATCACCAACCATTCCCATTTTATTTAGGTATATCCATATACATGGCACACCCAGGTGTATCCATATACTGTAAATGGCCCACCCTGTACTTGCCCTGAATAGTCATTCTCTGCCGGCACAGAACCCCTGTAAGAACACTCTCCTCAATTCTCCGATAGCCTACCAATATCTTGGATTTTGTTTCTTTACCTCTCCTACTTACGCTGCCCATGTACACTCTCTTGACTATGAATGTTAGGTTTACAATCAAGATTAGAAGCAAAAGGAACCAAGTAACTAAATCAAGGGCAAGGCAGAAGCATATTGTACGAATGTGGTCAGAATCCGGTGTCAGTAACAAGTCAATACAATAACGGATAACCAAGCAAGGGTGTACCTCAATCTACAAGCAAGAAATTCATGGCTGATTTTCTTTTAAGTATGACCTGTCACCAGGTAAAAAGTGGCCAGTTCTTTGGTTGCTCCCTCAAGTATGCAGTATTTCTTTTTTCTGTTTGTAATTGCCGCCTTACAGTCCAGGATGGGTTTTCTTATTTAGTAATTTTTAGGGTCTTTGTATCCGGGTATTGTGAAGGAAATATATAATTGTAAGGTAAACCATAATATTAGTAAAATAACTAGATAAGTCTGCATCCAAGACATTCAATTAACCTATCATCCAGTCACCAAACAACAATCTTTAAAAATTGTCCAAATCAGGTAATCCTGTGAATATAAGCCTACTGTATGGCCAGGACTATAAAAAGCTGGGTGATAAAATAAGTAGCTCACATGCGGAGGCTGCATATGCTGGTGTGACCCATAGTCCATTTCTCCTTCCCTCGAGGAAACAGAAGATAACTAGATAGAAACATTTTAGGTATTTGTTATTTCTCCCTTTTTATTTTATACCCGTTTTGCATATTTGTGTCATTTTATTTTTATCTTTTTATATCTTTCATTGTAAGCACTGTATATTTTTTATATTAAAGCTCAAAATAAGTTTGATCCTTATATGCGCTAAAATATCCATAGCCTTTGACAGTGTGTAGGGTCCTAGCAGGTTCGCAGGATGCAGTGACGAGACACGAGACTGAGTGTGGTTTGTGGAATAAACTTTTATAAAACTGTAGCCGCGGGGCTATATTGAGCTAACAACAAATGTAAACAACAATCAGTCCACGCAGGGACTCAACAACCCTAACAACACTTTTCTTATGGTGCATGCGACTAACCCGGTTTGCCCGGTTGCTATAGGCCACGTATGACCAAACTGGGGGGTCCTTATCTCATATAGTACACTTATCTTTCCAGGGGTCTGTCCGCATCACAGGCGTGGCCGCGTAGAGATCGCTGATGCTGCTGCCTTGACGCCTCGATATTCCGGGGTGAAACTGGGCTCGACAGACCCGTGAAAAAGCGATGCCGGTGGGGCGCAACAGGCCCTGAAGAAACGATGACGGTGGGGCGCAACGGGCCCTGAAGAAAACGATGACGGTGGGGCGCAACGGGCCCTGAAGAAAACGATGACGGTGGGGCGCAACGGGCCCTGAAGAAAACGATGACGGTGGGGCGCAGCAGGCCCTGAAGAAATGATGACGGTGGGGCGCAGCAGGCCCTGAAAAAAACGATGACGGTGGGGCGCAACAGGCCCTGAAGAAATGATGACGGTGGAGCGCAACAGGCCTGAAGAAAACGATGACGGTGGGTCACAACAGGCCCTGAAGAAACCGATGACGGTGGGGCGCAACAGGCCCTGAAGAAAACGATGACGGTGGGGCGCAACGGGCCCTGAAGAAAATGATGACGGTGGGGCGCAGCAGGCCCTGAAGAAATGATGACGGTGGGGCGCAGCAGGCCCTGAAGAAAACGATGACGGTGGGGCGCAACAGGCCCTGAAGAAATGATGACAGTGGAGCGCAACAGGCCTAAAGAAAACGATGACGGTGGGGCACAACAGGCCTTGAAGAAAACGATGACGGTGGGGCGCAACGGGCCCTGAAGAAAACGATGACGGTGGGGCGCAACATGCCCTGAAGAAATGATGACGGTGGAGCGCAACAGGCTTGAAGAAAACGATGACGGTGGGGCACAACAGGCCCTGAAGAAACCGATGACGGTGGGGCGCAACAGGCCTTGAAGAAAGCGATGAAGGTGGGGCGCAACGGGCCCTGAAGAAAACGATGACGGTGGGGCGCAGCAGGCCCTGAAGAAAACGATGACGGTGGGGTGCAACAGGCCCTCTCTGTTTCACCCGAATTCTTGTCTGTTTCTCTCTCAACTGCCACTTCAGCGCGCCCCCTGCTCTTGTTAAGCTTGCCCCGCCCCCTGTTTCCCTGACAACTTCAGTCAAGTCTTTTCTTTTACTGTCCTCCCAGCATCGTTCCCTCAGGAACCCTGATGGCGGTCCCCTGGGCACCTGCCCCTTCACTGTCTGGGAGTCCCCCTCCCCACACTCCCCCACCCTGTAAGCTCGCCAGTCCTCAGGTGAGGGCTTTAGTCTATTGAGTTCGGTCTGTAGGGGTTTCAATGTTCGTTGCCATATGAATTGATCTTGCTCATATCGTTCAGGGGGTTTGCCGGCTGTTGACCGCTCGGAGCGTCTAAGTTCAACTGGGGTAGAGTTGTCTGGGGTGGTGGACATCGGTGGGCTGGTTGGTGCAGGCGGGCTAATTGTGTCAGATGATTCATTACTGAGTGGAGGGCCTCCGGGTCCTGGGAGACAATCTTTGTCGTCGTCCGGGTCCCAACATACGGAAGATGGTTCAGATGTCGACGGGATAGGCTCCGGTTGCTTCGGGTCGGAGGAAGTACATGGGCGTAACATATTACGATGCACAACACGAGTGGGCAGTGTTTCATCCTTTTCAGGTCGTATTTCGTACACCGGTCCGTCAGGATGGATACGGCGTAAGACCCGATAAGGACTTTCTTCCCAACGCGGCTCCAGTTTGTTCTGGGGGCATTGATCTAGTACAAGCACCCGGTCCCCGCTTTGGAGGTGAGGAGGCGGGGTTGCATTCTTCCCTGGGTGCTCCCAGTCTCGGAGCTTGGTGTGTACAATCCGGTGAAGAGTTTGCAGCCGATGGCGATGATTTCGGACCCAAGACGACACTCCAGTCCAGGGCTGAGGCTCTTCTGGGTCTAACTCCTCCTCCTTGATCCCTTTACCTTCTCGCCCAAACAACAGGGAATAGGGGGTATAGCCAGTCACTCGATGTACCCTATTGTTATAGACCCAAACTAATTTGGAAACGTATTCAGGCCAACAGGCCTTCTTGTCACTCCCCAGAGTGCGCAACATCTGAATCAATGTCCAATTAAATCGTTCACAAGCCCCATTCCCTTGCGGGTGATACGGTGTGGTCCGGGACTTGTCAATTCCATAGAGGTGATGTAATTCTTCCATGACTTTTCCCAAAAAACATGCTCCCTGATCAGAATGTATTCGTTGAGGACAGCCGTATACTTGTATAAAGTTTCTACAAATTGCGGAGGCAGCTGACTCTGCGGTCTGATCCCGAGAGGGGGTGACCACAGCGAACTTGGTGAAATGATCTACCATAACGAGACAGTGTTCATATCCCTGAAATGTGGGTCCAATGGTCAGATAATACACTGTTAGGAGCTCAAGGGGTGCTGAGGTCACAATAGTCTGTGTTGCGGCTCGCTGAGCGGGTGATTTGGCTAGTTCACACAAGCGGCAGGTCCGGCAAATTTCATCCACAACAGCCGGCAAGCGCGGGTGGTAAGCTTTCTGTTGCAGCCATTGCAAAGTTTTTTTTATTCCGAAATGGGCCCCTTTTTCGTGAGCCTCCCGAGGCAGTACGTGAAGTTGGGCTCCTGGCGTAACCACCTGCCAAACCATCATTGAGGTTGTTTGTGATGTTATTTTACGATACAATAATCCCTCTCGGATAACCAACCTCTCCCATTGTCGCAGCGACATAAGCAACAGGTCTTGGGTCAAATTTTGCAGTTGAGAGTCAGTGGGTAATTGCCCAGCGGCGACCCATGTCCTGAGAAGGCCAACCTCTTCGTCTTCTTGTTGCTGTTGTATCCACTTATCCCGGGATTGTTCCAGTATGCCCCTTGGGGTCTCAGAGGAAGATATCTTTTTATTGTCGGTTGTGAGCATGGTAGCAGTGAGAGCGAACAGTATTTCCGCTCCTTCCAATTCTTCGTCTCGATTCTGCCCTGGAGTTGTATTTCGAATCCTGGAGAGGGCGTCTGCATGGATATTCTCGACCCCCTTTTGTAGATAATCTTATAATTGTACTTCGCCATCCGGGCCACCCATCGTTGTTCCAGAGCCCCCAATTTGGCGTTTTCCAAATGAGCCAGCAGGTTGTTGTCAGTTCGCACTACCACCTTGGAGCCCTCTAGGTACTCTGCAAATCTCTCCGTCATAGCCCACACCACTGCGAGGAGCTCGAGCTTAAAAGAGCTGTAATTGTCAGGGTTACGCTCGGAGTCATGGAGTGAGCGACTTCCATATGAGATCACTCTCTCCCGGCCATCCTGAACCTGTGACAACACAGCCCCCAGCCCGTGAAGACTCCCGTCAGTGTGCAAGATGAACGGTTGAGAGGAATCCACATAAGCCAACACTGGGGTATCCGGGAGCGCAGCCTTGAGGTCTCGGAAGGCCTCTTCCTGAGGGTGTTGCCACTGGATTTTTCGCCCATTGGCCCCAGCGGGAGCCCTCCTCAGCAGGTCACGCAGGGCTTGAGTTCGACATGCAAAATTCTTTACGAAGCAACGGTAATATCCGGCTAACCCCAGAAAAGCCCGCACATCTTTCACCGTCTCGGGGGTAGGCCATTCCTGGATAGCAGCCACCTTCTCCCGGGATGGCCTCACACCCTCCACCGAAACGACATGACCCAGATACTCAATCTGAGAGCGAAATAGGTGGCATTTCTGAGGCTTCACCTTCAACCCGTACTTTTGCAACCGGCTGAGTACCTGTCCCAACCGCTTCAGGTGGTCCTCAAAGGTGGTGGCATAGACGATGATGTCATCCAGATAGATTAACGTAGCCTCAAAATTGAGATCTCCCAGACACCGCTCCATCAATCGCTGAAAGGTCCCGGGGGCGTTGGCCAGCCCAAACAGCATACGATTAAACTCAAACAGTCCCATGGGCAATATGAACGCCGTCTTGGCTCTATCTTCCTCTGACATGGGCACCTGCCAGTACCCACTGGCCAAGTCCAGGGTCGAAAAATATGTTGCCTTCCTCAAGGCGGACAGGGATTCTTCTATGCGTGGCAGTGGGTATGAGTCTTTAATAGTGCAAGCATTCAGTTTACGATAATCCACACAGAATCGTAGTGTACCATCTTTCTTCTGGACCAACACGATTGGGGCCGCCCAGGGGCTTTGACTTTCCCGTATCACCCCTTTTCGCAGCATTTGGGCCAGCAAAGTTTTCACCTCTTGATAGAGTTGTGGCGGAATCTGTCGATATCGTTCCCGGATAGGGGCCGCTCCTGCTGTGGGGATTTCATGAGTGATGGCGGTGGTACACCCAAAATCGTCCTCATGACTAGCAAATACTTCATGGTACTGTCCCAGCAATGTTTTTATCTGTGAAAGCTGGGCTGCAGTTAATCCAGAAAGCTTAGCCCGCATCTGCTCCAAAATATTTCGGCCCTTCTCTTGTGCCGAGACTTCATGGGCCTGTAAGGTTCGTATTGTTACTTCCCAAGGATCCTCGGGATGTACTCGTAATTGAACCGCAGGGGCTGGCAGCACTTCTTCTAAAGGCCTTACTAGTTTGGCCAGTACAGTCCGTGCTTTCAGAACGGTGTCTCGGTCTTCAAGGTTAACGCAGCGCACCAGGACGGCTCCTTTTTGCACAGTAGCCAGGGAACGGGCCACCAGTATGCCAGGAGGCAAGCTCTCTCAGTGACACCTGCACCTCCACACCCTCAAAGGGTATCGGGGCTCGAATGGGCAGGACCACCACAGTCTGTCCAGGAGGTAACACAAGCATGGGAGTCGCTGGCGTGATGACCTTACCCAGAGCCTCGCCTTCCTGGCGGTCCTGATGTACCCGTGCTCCCCGCACCAGCTGCTGGAATACCTGTCCCTGGGCTGTGCGAGAACCCCACTGCTTCAGAATCCTCTGTGTAGGGTCATTGAGCAGTAGGTTGCCGAACTCTCGGAGAACATTCATGCCTAGGGTGACGGGGTGTTGCTTATCAGCTTCTCCTTGAGTCAGTACCACCCCTCTGCGACCAAGGGATTTACCACACAGCGTCACTTGCACCCACACCGCCCCAGCTACTGGGACCAGCAGTTGGTTGACAGCTACTAGTCTGATCACGGGCCCCCACTGAGGCCTGGCTGCTTCCGGGAAGTTCTGTTGAAAGTACGTTGCAGGCATAGTGGTTACTTGTGACCCCGTGTCCACCAGGCACCGGACGGCACGGCCCTCCACTTCTGCCCAAACCACCGGATATTTTGCTACCAAAACTTCGGGACTTCCACCACCCCTAGTTGTGGTTTTCGGCTCCGAGCGGCGTCCCCCCAGCCCAGAGCCATTTAGTTTAATGGCCGCCGGGGTGGGTATCTCCCACGCTGCAGACACTCTCGGGCAAAGTGGCCTGGTTCTCCACACTCAAAACACTGGGCCTGTGTAGGCTGACCACCCCGCTGGGAGTGTGATCCCCAGGAGCCGGGGTTAAAGCTAGGTCGTCCAGTCCCGGACTCGGTTCTTCTCTTTACTTCGGCCAACTCGCCCTAATACTTTTCAGCTCTTGCTTCATTTCTTCCACCCACTGAGGTTCCTCGACTACATTCGCGGAGGCCTCCACACCTCGGACTTTCCCCATGGTGACCGCCATCCCCTGCTCCTGCTCTCGAGCACGTGCCTGACTTCCCACCTCTGAAAAATCTATTTGGGGATTCATTCTGATCTGTTCCCGTAGTGCCTGTATGACTGATGGATCTCGCAAACCAGTCACCAGTAGGTCACGTAGGGTAATGTCAACAGGTCCTGCCCCTACCCCGTCCTTTCTTTCTATAGCCGTATGCAATTCTTGGAGGACATTTATATTCTTGATCTTCTCCCCCTCTACTTGTATCCAACTAAACAAACGGGTTCTTAATTCTCCCACATCAGTAGGGTCCCCATGGGTCTGTTCTACTATCAGTAACACTTTTTCAAAAGTGTTACGGTTCCCCGAAGGTTTCAACATCACTGACCTCCGCGCCTCCCTGTCCAGTGCCATGAGTGCCACCTCGGCCTCCAGATCAGGGGTCATTGGGTGCATCCGGAAGAGCCCCCGAATCCGCTCTGTCCAGCTCCATAACATAGTTTTGGAGCCGGAAAATCTAGGCACGTTGTTCAGCATGGCCCCCAATGATATGCTGGTACGGGGACCCTCCTCATTTGTAGAGTTTACAGCTCTACCATGATCTGGGGCACCACTGTCTGTGCTTGGAGACTGCATCCTGCCGACTACGCCAAGTGTAGGGTCCTAGCAGGTTCGCAGGATGCAGTGAAGAGACACGAGACTGAGTGTGGTTTGTGGAATAAACTTTTATAAAACTGTAGCCGCAAGGCTATATTGAGCTAACAACAAATGTAAACAACAATCAGTCCACGCAGGGACTCAACAACCCTAACAACACTTTTCTTATGGTGCATGCGACTAACCCGGTTTGCCCAATTGCTATAGGCCACGTATGACCAAACTGGGGGGTCCTTATCTCATATAGTACACTTATCTTTCCAGGGGTCTGTCCGCATCACAGGCATGGCCGCGTAGAGATTGGTGATGCGGCTGCCTTGACGCCTCGATATTCCGGGGTGAAACTGGGCTCGACAGACCCTTGAAAAAGCGATGCTGGTGGGGCGCAACAGGCCCTGAAGAAACGATGATGGTGGGGCGCAGCAGGCCCTGAAGAAAACGATGACGGTGGGGCGCAGCAGGCCCTGAAGAAAGCGATGACGGTGGGGCGCAACAGGCCCTGAAGAAACGATGACGGTGGGGCGCAACAGGCCCTGCAGAAAACGATGATGGTGGGGCGCAACAGGCCCTGAAGAAATTGTGCCGATGGGCGCAACAGGCGTCCCCTTGAGACTCTCATCTCACAGCAGAGTCATGACGCAGTCTCTAAATATAACCGTTCACCAACCTCTGCTCAGGGTCCCTTAGCAAACCGGACGGGGGCCCCTACTGCCGCCTGTAGTGAGGTGGCGCCCCCTGGGGCCGGTGATGACAGGGCTGCAGCTGTGGGAGAAGGCAGGGGGGGCAGTGTCCTGACCACTGTAAAGGAATGGTCTCTAGTCGCAGCGGTCAGTGGAGGTCGTGGACTTGTCACAGCAGGGAGGGAAACAGCGGGAGCGGCTGTATGCGTCCGTATGAGGGGAGCGGCTGCCGGTGCAAGGCTCTCCCTTGTCACTAGTCGGTAAGTCCGCAGCTTTCCTTTCACAGGGCCCTGTCGGTCTCTCCAAAACACAACGTTCGCTCCCTCGGTCCTCTCTGTCTCACCTGACTTCTTGTGTGTTGTCTGGCTCTCTCTCAACTGCCACTTCAGCGCGCCCCCTGCTCCTGTTAAGCTTGCCCCGCCCCCCTGTTTCCCTGACAACTTCAGTCAAGTCTTTTCTTTTACTGTCCTCCCAGCATCATTCCCTCAGGAACCCTGATGGCGATCCCCTGGGCACCTGCCCCTTCACTGTCTGGGAGTCCTCCTCCCCACAAGTGTGTGACCTTTTGATTGTCAGACAGTAATATATTTTCTGGACTCCTCACCCTTTGTGTTTAATGAGTGGTGGCAGCAGCGTTAAATCGGGGTGTGCCGAATGTGTCTGGGTGTGGTTTATGCTCACTTTATAGGCCTAAAACAGAGGTTGAGCGCTGGATTGAGTGAGAGGAGATAAATTAACCCTTGCAGGCACACCCCACGTCACATGCCAAGTGTGTATGTGACAGGTAGGGGATTTGTCACCCCCCCCATCAAGAGCCATAACTTGATTTGTCAATACAGCTGATTGTGGGGCAATTTGGGAAAAAAACTGAAATTCTGTCATCTGTTTCCAGGTTTTGCATTTATGGCATTTATTCTGCAGTAAAAACTTGGCAGCATGATTCTCCAGGTCAGTATAATTATAGCAATACAGAACTTCCTGACATTTACACTACCTGTACGTCATGATAGGGAAGAACTTCCCGACCAAAGCAGTACATGTACGTCACGGCGATCGCCAGTGCACAGGGTGCTGTGCATGTGTGATCACCACCAGGTGTCAGCTGATTTTGACAGCTGACACTCGGCTCTCAGTGCTAGGAGCGGTGCACGCACTGCTCCCCGCGCTTTAACCCACTAAATGCTGCGATCGCAAAATTTAGCGAGCAGTCAAAGCGAAGAAAGCCCCTCTGCCCTTGGATCAGAGACCCTGCGGGGTCCCTATTGTAGTCATGTTGACCCAATGTTGTCATGACAACATCCAGGTCAATAGGCACTAGCAAGTTAGATCATGATCTAACTAACTTATGTCCGCAGGGCTGACAGATAATGTTCCTGCATTGCTATACCTTATAACTGTGAGCAGACTGCACACAGTGAGAGTCCCATAGTGGGACTAAGTAAAAAAGTTGTAAATATTTTTATTAAATCATAGCATCAAAAAATAAACCGTTTATACTCGTGTATAGCTGAGTTTTTCAGCACATTTTGTTGTGCTGAAAACGCCCCCCTCGGCTGATACATGTGTCAATTGTCCTAGAACGACAGCGGGGGAGGGGAAGCGGCGGAGCAGCGGGTCACAGAGGCAGGAGCCGGGGTGGCTGTGGCTAAAGCCTGTGCTGCTGCTAAAAAGAAATGAATATTCAATTCTCTGTAATAGTGCACAGCGACAGCGGCCGGCTTCCAGCACACATCCTACTTACCTTGCCTGCGCATACTCACTGCATCTTGTTCGTTATGGCCAAGCAGTCACGTGGCCCTGCTCATTAAGGTAATGAATATTCATGCCTCTCCACTCCCATAGGTGTGGAGTCAATATTCATTACCTTAATGAGTGGGGCCACATGATCGCTCGGCAGGAAGAGCTGCTGGCGCCTGAGCGAGATGCAGCGAGGGCGCGCAGGCAAGGTAAGTAGGATGGTTTTTTTGGTTTTTATTCTTATAGGAACCATGCATACAAGCATTTAATGCCAGTACAGGCCCATCTGCAAAGCATGTATGCTGTATAGATTCTGGTGCAAGCAGTCATATGACAATTAACAAGAATTTCTCCACTGATCTTAATGAAAGCAAGTCAGAAAAGGTCATCTTAGCTAATGGTCACTGTTATGATTGAGTCACCGAGGAGGAAAAAGCAAAACACGAGCTCAGCCCAGAAAATCAGAGAGGTTGGAAATTAGCGGATTGCAGACCACTAATCCTATCACACAACTAGCAGTAGCCATGGAGTGTTCCTACGGTGATCCTAGACACCTCGTCAAAGCCGGAGATCTAAATAAGCCTAAAGAGAGAAAAGGGAAAAACTGACTGCCCCAGAGCAGACCCCAAAGCAATAGGCAGCCCCCAACATATAATGATGGTGAAGCAAGATGAAAACACTAACACAGATAGAAAGATAGGTTGAGCAAATGATGGGGCCCAAGCTAACTAAAAAGGACAGGACAGAAAAGCTGCTGTCTGCAATCCGAGAAAACCCTGCTAAAAATATTACCAACACAACTGATAAGCAAAATGGACCCTGAAGTCACTAGACTTCAAACCCTATATCAGAACTCAGAATATTCTGAAAGCAGAGCAAAAGAGAACACTGATAAAGGAATAAGGATCCAGCACATCCCCCGGCCGGGGATGGCTGAACTAAAAAAACAAGGTAAACAAAACCAAAACTAATAAGTTCAATAGCAGAGCAAAACTTATCTTTGGGAAGCAGGAATCAGACTGGTCTCCAAGAATCCAGCAGAGAAATCACCAGCCACTCAGAAGGGCGTCGGCTGCTTATATCCAGTCTGGAGTTCCTGTTACCCAGTCACAATCCACCAGATCAGGTGTTTGGTTTCTTTCATCCAAATCAGCCTCACTACCTTCCTTCACCAGAAGAGGGAGATCCTCGGACACAAAAGGTGAATGAACAGATGAGCTCACAACAGGTCACTATATGACTTCAGGAGGAGTAGGAGACAGCTACCTCCACTGTCCAGTTTCCTCAGCACAAAGCAGACAAATCCCAATAAAGGATGTTCTCTATGTTCCCAGCCTTGAAAACAATCTTCTGTAAGTAAAGAAGCTCACGCGAAAGGGGAATGTAGTTACTTTGAAAGATAACAGTTGCATCATCTCAAAGAAGGGTCACACTCTAGCAGAAGGAAAAATGCAAGATGAACTTTATCAGGTAAAATGCAAAGAAAGAATGTACAGTGCTAGACAAGATCTACATAAGAACTGTATCCATGTATGGCACAGACGGCTTGGGCAGAGACCCAGAAGCAGTAAGGAAGCTAGCTCAACTTGCAAATGGTATTGAAATCAACCAGTGTAGCCAAATGATGAAGTGCGCTAGCTGTCTTAAAGGGAAAATGTCCTTATAATCCTTTCCTAAGATAAGCACCACTAGATCTGCACAGCCAATGGATCTGATACATACAGATGTATGTGGTCCAATGAGTGTTCAAACTGCTAGCAAGAAGAGACATTTTCTCACATTTATTGATGACTACTCCAGATATACAGTCGCCTACCTGCTTCACAGTAAGGATGAAGTTCCACAGAAACTTGAAGAAAATCTTGCTTTAGTGTTTAACAAATTTGTAAGACTGCCAAAAGCCCTGCGTGCAGATAATGGAACCGAATATACAAGTGGTAAGGTGCAAACCATTTTGAAAAAAAGGATGGAATCATGTTCCAGACTACCATTCCATACAACCCAGAACAAAATGGCATTGCAGAGAGAAATAACCGTACACTCTGTGAAAGTAGAAGTATGTTGTTTGATGCGAATCTATCTACAACGTATTGGGGAGAAGCCATCATGACAGCTTGCTATCTTCAAAACAGAGTGCCAGGTAAAGCCACAAATATAACTCCATATGAGCTATGGAACCACGAGAAGCCTAACCTGAAGCACCTCAGAATATTTGGAAGCAAAACGTTTGTGTATGTTCCCAAAGAAAAATGTTCCAAGTGGGAAACACATGCAAAGCAAGGAGTCCTGGTGGGCTATAGCGAAACTCAAAAAGGATACAGAATCCTGCACCCAAAGACCAACACAGTAACAATCAGCAGAGATGCAGTGATAGATAAACTCTGTATCACTCAGATTCCATGAAGTTACACCAATTATTCAACCTAAGAAGCAAGACCAAAAATCGCAATCACCAAACCCAGACACCGAAAAGGAAAACACTGAAGTGTGGATAAGCTCTGAAGCTACTAAGGAAGACACAGAAGAACCAAGTCAACCTCCAGTCAGGAGACCAGAAAGGCCAAACAAAGGTATCCCAGCTAGATAACTGTTATGCCCGCTCACCCGTCTTCTCGCCCGGCCGCTCCCGCCTCCCGCCGCGCTCCCGACATGGCCCTGATCCGCGCCCTGTCTGCCTTCTCGGGGTCGCGGTGCGTTGGGGGTTCGCGCATGCGCAGCAGCGCTCATCTCACCACTGAGCCTCCTGGGAGGTCGTGATCTGGTGGCTCCGCCCCAACATGGCAGCGCCCACCAGGTATTTCTTCTCGGCGTCTCCTCCGGTAAGATGCCTGTACGTCTTGTGCGGTGGCGCCAGCTTCTTGCTCAGCTTCACTCCTTGTCCTCAGGCCCCTGTACTCTGACCCTGCCTGTCAGTCCTGTACTCTGACCCTGCCTGTCAGTCCTGTACTCTGACCGTGCCTGTCAGCTCCTGTACTCTGACCCTGCCTATCAGCTCCTGTACTCTGACCCTACCTGTCTGTCCTGTACTCTGACCCTGCCTGTCAGTCCTGTAGTCTGACCCTGCCTGTCAGTCCTGTACTCTGACCCTGCCTGTCAGCTCCTGTACTCTGACACTGTCCGTCAGCCCCATATCTCTGCCAGTACCTGTCAGTCCTGTGCTCCCTTGTCTCAGTTTTATCCTTCTTCTTTTTCAGCATCAGCCCCCAGCCTGCCCTGTGCCTCCCGTGGTCCTCCGCTTTTGGTACCTGTTGGTACACACCTACGCTCCGGCTTCACGTCGGCCTTTCTCCTCTACTTTCCTGTGCTGCCATAAGTCGCCCCTTTGGCTCCGGCCGTTGTGGTCCCATCTCTCTTGGGCCTGCCCCTAACTTTCCCTTTATAGGGGGACCACATCACCAGGTCCGCTCGCCCTCGTGGGCTCTGGAGTCATGACCCAGAGGGTCCACTTTTGGGTTCCCCTTAGAACCCTCACAATAACTTTCTTATATGGTCAGAACACTTCCTAAACCAGTTTGGAACGTCAGAAGCCAAAGGTGCATCAACACCAATGGATCCATCCTACTTCAAGTTGGAAGGAGAAGAAGATCTGCTATCCAGCAATGAGAATTACATACAAGCAGTGGGGGTGCTTCTGTACATAGCAACCACAATTTGTCCGGATATCACAGCCACAGTTAGAATTCTCTACCGACGTGTAAGCAAGCCACGCCAAGAGACTGGAATGCAAATAAGAGGATTCTTCAATATCTTAAAGAAAATCAAAGGCTAAATCTTAAGATATTCGCATCAGGAGATCTCACTCTCAGAGGTTATGTGGATGCAGATTGGGCTGGAGATTCAAGTGATCGGAAATCAACAAGTGGTCACTTGTTCAAGTTAGGAGAAAATTCAATTTCTTGTTCCAGCAGAAAACAAGTGTCAGTCGCATTATCTTCTACAGAAGAAGAATGTAGGTCTGCTTATGCAAGTCAAGAAGTAATTTGGTTGAAACAACTTTTTCAAGTTTGTGAACAGAATTGCAATGGGACTAACAGGATAAGTAGTTGTTGATTGGGGGTCTTGGAATATGTTTGGTTCAACAACTCCATTCTTGTCTATGAGTGTTTAGTTGCTAGATTTGTATGTGGGTCGCCCTCACACCCAGGGCTGTGGGGTACTCGGTACCGGGCCCGGGGGTTCTCAATGGGAGTTGTCACGGTAGCTGTGACCCGTCCAGTGGCCCTGGGTGCCCATTGTAAATGTTCAGTGTGAATGAATAAGTTGTGACGCCACCTGTGGTGTTCGGCAATGTAGAGGTTAAGCCGACGCTGCAGACAGATCCTCTGGGACAGATGGTGTGGTGCAGCAGTGATGGTATAGCCCTCCACAGGCAGGACTGTAGTCCCAGGACAGAGTGGATGTAGTGACACTTAGATGGTGTAGTGTCAGGCGTACTGGATGTAGCAGTGCCGGGCAGGTTGACACAGGAATAAGTGGATGACACCAGAGCATGTAGTTCCAAAGCTTTACTCACAGTCTGTAGCGTCTCAAGAGCCCGCATCGGTGCCGTGTCCTCCGGGTCAGGAGCTCAGTCAACCTCCAGGCAAGATGAAGCACTCCTTTCCAACACTCCTCCAACATATGTGCCTTTTCTGAACGTCTCCCTCTTAGCGCCTTTAGTGAAGTCCTCACAGTACTGAGTTACACTGGAGTTCCTCCTGTCAGATGTTCCTATGAACTCTACTTGTACGGCAGACAGCTGTAGCCTGCTTCGGGGACTCTCTGCTTCTAAGTCCCAGATCTCTATCTCATTGCTGTTGTGCCCCCCCAGTCTGGTGTGGGAATAAAGTGTTCATAAACTTCTATTCCTCGGTGTCTGTTGCGGGACCATAAGAATCCAAACAACCTCGGGGACCGGACCCCGGCCTTGCTCTTAGAACTAGGGAAGGGTTCTCTTCTAGCCCTGCTCCCCTGGTTCTCTTCCTCTCCTCACGTTCCGTACTAATCCTTTCCTTCTTTTGGAGATTCAGGCTTTCCTTCAGTGTTTCTTTCCTGTGCCAGCGGACCCAGATTACTGAGGTCGGCTGCAGCACTTTCCTTCTCCCATCCCACTCTGGGGATCTCCTTCCACAGGTCCGACCTCGTCAGACTCCTGTGACTAACTGTCTAAATTCTATCCTCTTCCCGCTCTTTTGGTGCAATCTAAACTCCACCCGCCTCCCAGCACGCTTTGTGTTCCAAGCAGGGAGCCACCAAAGGGTGCTTTGCTACACTACTCTATTCTGTGGGGTGCAGGTGTTGGAGTGTGGTCAGGGGTCTACACCTTACCTGGATGGTGGGGTACTACACCTCCGGAGGAGTTGCAGTACCTCTGTGGTGACTAAACCCTTAGGGGTGCCACATACGCTGTTAATAAAGTTAGAACCAAAAAGAAAAAAAAACACTCCCAGAGGCTCACACAGGGATAGCATGTGACTGTTATGTCCTGTTTTTTTCCTGTGTGTGTATGAGTGAAGCATCCTGCTGCAGATGTTGCACAAATAGCGACACACAAATGATTTATTCCTGATCTTTTAAGCTTATCATATATTGTTCCTTATTGTTCCTGAATAAAGAAGCTCTGTTATCACACACTTGGAGAGTATCCTCAATAATCCGCTGCCAACATATCACCACATGAAGACCCCCCCACAGGCCGCCCCGGAGCAAGGGCATATCATTAACTCAAAACTGAAAATACAGATTAAACAATAACCACAAGACGTATTTCATCATCCAAGGTATCACTGCAATCAGTATAATGGCACCGAACAGTCACTGTGTGTAGGTTACTGTGCACAATCCTGCTGACAGGTCCCTTTTAACCCTTATAACTTCCTTACAAAAGAAAAATAATGCAAGTCATATCAAAGAAATTTTACTGCCATCATAAAATACAATATGTCATGAAAAAAAAAGCCTCCAAGTCCGTGGGATTCGTTGTAGCTTTCCAGAGTTATTACCGCAAGTGACACTGGTGAGAATTGTAAAATTTTGCCCAGTCATGAAGGTGAAAACAAGCTCAGCGGTGAATGGGTTAAAAGGTAATCTGTCTATATGGGCATGTCTATAAGGGCATGAAGGTCATATGAAGCTGAATAAAAAGATACCATGACATCTGCTATCCGATTTCTTATTCCAGAGATATCCATGTTTTTCTTCCATGTAAATGAGCTGTTCCTGGCTATTGGGAGGATACTACTGTACATGAGAATCCAAGCCTCCAGAGATTAATTTTAAATTAATTTTGTCAAATTTGTTTGAAGGTTTAACCCCTTATGTTATTGCAAAAAAACATACACGCGCACATAGGCACACACCTCAACATAGGGGGTTTAACCTTCAAGTAAAACTACTTTCTAATTTGTTTTCATGACATAGGAGGAGGCCATTTTGCCTATTTACAGCATTTCAAGAGATTCTTTACACCACCACAGCAGTTTGTAAGAGTCCTATGCTGAACCTGCAGTTCCCAGTTCTTTGGGAGCTACTTTGCCAGTATGGCCATTACTGATCTCTTCTGTCTGACACTCAAACTCCCACCTGGGGCACTCTTCATCTTATGCACTATGTCCCGCTTAGGCCGATTACCTAGAGTTATACTTTAGGCCGTTCTACTAGGTATCCTGACCCAGGACCAGAACCTGCTTCAGATTGATCACTGTTCCTTCAGTCACTTCTCTGCTCAGGATATTGCTATCCCCCGACTCTGTTTTTTCTGTCATAAGGAACACCCATATCAAGCGGCACTGCTCACACTAGACCTTAGGTCTTTCCTCTGTTTACACTGGACCCTTTCTGACAAGAACTGTCTGTTATAATAATTGTAATAAAGTCCTTTCTTTTGTGTGCATCGGTGTATGTGTATATATATATATATATATATATGTGTGTGTATATACCCATGCGTGTATGTATGGGTGTGTGTATGTGTGTATATATATGTATGTATGTATCTATGCACATGACTGCATATATGCCATTTATTTTTGCTTAAGACTTTGAAACTCTTTTCAGCTGATGTAATACATGGGTGTTACTTTTGGGTGTTACTTTTTGTGAACGTTAGCTGGCTTTCCTTGTCTTGCATGACTTCTCTGCTAACGTAGATAAGAAGAATTTCTAACAAGCTCAGCATATTGTATGTACTCTTTTTTTGCAAATGTAGTGTTTTCAACGCCTTTTGGCTTTGTTATTTAAACTCTTAAGAATATGTATTGAGTTAGACAGAGGACGGCCCACACCTGGTGTGGCTGTCATTCTCTCTCCATGCCGGCATGTCCAATAAAGAAGCATCTCACTTATTCAGGTCTGGACGATTTCTAATTGGAACATAGAAACTCCCATGACACTGTCTCTTGTTCCTTCAACTTAGCCCATCCCACTCTGGGCTAGTCCCAACCATTAACAGTTCCTGTGAACTATCTGTTGCAGAATACTATTCCAACACCATAACATTTCACATCACGTATCAAAATAATTTTCAAACAAGTGTTCTTCAAGGGGGAACATGGGGAATATGTTCATCTTCTTACAATGGTCATGCTGTCCATCTAAACATCTTCGATATGTAAAGTGTTGAGTTGAAATAAAGTTCATGGTCTAAGAGGTAAAAGGCAGGAGTACTAATTAACCACTGTGCCACAAAGCCACCATTAAGTTTTAAAACCTGGAGTAAAGTATAAACTCTATTGGACTAATTGAAGGAACACTAAATATAGCAATTAATGTTTGACAAACAAAATCTATTTGTTCTTGTGATTTGTTAAGGCCCCTATACACATTAGACTAAAACCCAGTATCAACAGTACAAATTTGAAAAAAGCTGAATCCTTATTTCCCTGTCAATCCTTGTGTTCTTCAAGATAAGCAACAGTCATGAGTCCAGTACTAGCGCTCAGAACAAAGGAATGCTTGGTACAGTGAGCATTAATGATAGCTAGACAAGATCGTAGGCTGGAAGCTGGTACGGTTGGCTACTACCATCATGTAAAGGGTCTGGGGTGCTTTAGTCTGCACGATTTCAACAATTGTGTGCTCCAATGAGTTTGAAGCTAATAAAGGGAATCTGTCACCTCATTTTTGGCCTATTAGCTGCGGCCACCGCCATCAGGGGCTTATCTACAGCATTCTGTAGTAAGCCCCTGATGTAACCTGAAAGATAAGAAAAACAAGTTAGGTTATACTCACCGGGGGGGGCGGGGGCCGGTGTAGTGGGTGTCGCAGTCCGGTCCGGCGCCTCCCATCTTCTAGCGATGATGTCCTCCTTCTCACTTCTGCCGCGGCTCCTGCTCAGGCGTACTTTATCTGCCCTGTTGAGGGCAGAGTAAAGTACAGCAGTGCGCAGGCGCCGAGAAAGGTCAGAGAGGTCCGGCGCCTGCGCACTGCAGTACTTTACTCTGCCCTCAACAGGAGAGAGAAAGTATGCCTGCGCAGGAGCCGCGGAAGAAGTGAGAAGGAGGACATCATCGCTAAAGGATGGGAGGAGCCGGACCGCGACACCCATCGGACCGGACACCCGGGTGAGTATAATCTAACTCTTTTTTCTTATCTTTCAGGTTACATCTGGGGCTTATCTACAGCATTACCGAATGCTGTAGATAAGCCTCTGATGGCAGTGCCGGCAGCTCATAGAGTGAAAATGGTGTGACAGATTCCCTTTAAGCCTCCTGCTGACCGGTTACATCTTCAGCTGGTGGATGACTGAAGCCCGTTACACATGGCTTTGCATTACACATTATATGAACATGAAACAATATTCATCTTATCTGTTACTTTAATAGAAGATACCTATAGGATTTTACATTTGGCCCTGGGGCATGGTCATTATTTGTTGTACACGATTCTTTTTTTAAAAAAAAAAAGCCAGTAGAGAACATATCCTAATTTTCTAGATAGGTTGCTTCTCGTGCAACATACAGCTCATTAGGCATCCAAAAAAAAAAAGCCTCTAAATGCCACAGAATGGTGCGTGGTCTGTTATATGTTTGGGGTGGATTGTTCTGACCTGTAAGCAACACTAGTATTGTGAGAAAAGAGGGAGACACAAGCGCAATATAGGGTCTTATCCCACAAATAAAGTAAGCGGTTTGACAAAAACTGCTCACCTGGTAGTAGGTATTCAAAGCATGTATAGATAAGGGCTGCTGCAGATCCACAAGTCGGTCACCGACTATCTGAAACAGAGCTCTGCAAAGGAATACGTGGATTTCGTCCGCGCTGCCCAAATGATGAAATTCCAGAAGGTTAATAAAGTTTGCCAGTGGTTTATTCTACGCGTTTCAAGGTTTTTTGCAACCTCTTCTTCAGGTGGTATTTCCTGGAATTTCATCATTTGGGCAGCGCGGACGAAATCCACGTATTCCTTTGCAGAGCTCTGTAAGCAACACTGACATCTCATGGATGCCACTTTTATATATTTGCCCCAATGTGCAGCCTAAAACTCGTAACGCTCTCCTACACTTTTCATGATCATAACATTCCCCTGACTACTGTAAGTTTACGGCATTACTGTTTTCACTAGAGATTCTCATCTCAGTTTCTTGCTACAATACCATATTAAACCATATACAAAAAAAAAGTTCCCGAAAATTACTTACACGACTCCTGCGTTTTGTGTGTAGTATTTCTTCTTTGCTTTGCACCGTTTGTTGTGAAAAGACTCACCCTACAACTTGTGTTATCCTTGTGTTTCCAGCCCTTTACCTTTCCTTAGGTCTCTCCTCCTCCTTTTGCACTTTGGAACACAACTTTGTGACTTCTTCCTCCCTTACACTCTGCACACATTTTATTTGTAAACTTGTAAACTTAACTCAAGTGCCATAAAATAGAATCACTGCTTCCCGTGTTGACCCAGGAGACACCAGGGTTGTGATTGTAGTGCGAGGTTAGTACGGCCGGGTGACATGTTTACAGCAGTAAGTTCCTATTATAACGTTATGCTGTACTCTTGGGATCCCATTATTAATCCTATTTTTATGTATCTGGAATTTTAGAGATGTAAAAAAATTGTGATGTTTTAATTTAATGGGAGCTTATATTATAAAGTAGATATGGGGTAACTTTAGTCCAGTAAAGTAGATAGTAACATGATCTTATGCAACTGGCATTTTTATTGTGATGATCACTATCTTTAGCTGTCATTCAGTTGCACCGCTTCCTGCGTTGGTGAACAGTATGGCTTTACATGTAGAAATACTTTATTTGCTGACTTCTAGACTTGTGACCACATGAGTCCACTATATTAATGAGGGTGGGCAACTCCTCATCTTTAACATTTTTTCTTAAAATCAAGTTTTAAAATGATCTTTTAATAAAAGCCTTCCAAAACAGTTTAATAGTTGCAGTCACCCGTCTGCCACTTTTTTCACGTACCTGTCATTGATGACGTGAAGTACATGCATCAGATGTAGATTTGAGGGCAATCTAACACCAGTGTACGATATGTCCATGATCATGTGCCGTACATTGGGCAGGGTTACTATTCTCATCTACTGAGCTTCAACCAAGCTGGCAAGTGTGCTCACTGGTCAAACTGCACATAAGCTCGATCAGTTTCCCATTTGAGACAATATGGGATTTGCACATTTTAGTGTGCAGCCCTTGGAAAACTTGGAGCTACAAAGCCGTAATAAATAAATTTGGAGCGGCATACAAGTTTTTTAAATAAATTGGAGAATCTGTAGTGGCTCTCAACAGAAGCCACCAACATGTCAGCAAAGCCTAAAGACTACTGACTAAAGTTAGCCAAACCCTTCAAAATCAGCAAGATCATTCGACAGTCAAATGGGGAGCTCCTGACAGATCGTCCTGGAGAGAAGGACCTGAGATGACTAGGGATGAGCGAGCATATTCGTGGGTATTCGGTACTCGGCGAGTAATGCGGTACTCGTGGTACTCGGAACATTGCGAGTATTTCACTACTCGCCTCGCACTATTCAGTTCTCCCGCCCAGCAGTTGCCAATCACAGTAATGCGGCACCCTTCTTGGTTGTAGGCGGCATTACTATGATTGGCTGGCCGCCCAGCATTCTATGAGTCATCATAGCCTGGCACTAAGCCCTGCCGTCGCCATTTTCTGCACATTGCATGCAGAACACATCTAGTGTAGGGAGAGTGTGAGCAGCTGCTAGGGAGAGTTGTGTTTTTTGGTGCAAATCATCCAGAAATCGTCCGTGAAACCCAAAAGCTCTTTTCAGAGCTGAAAGTATAAGGTCAGGGACTGAGTAGTGACCATTTTCCCAGCTTTTTTTGAGGCCACATTTACCCCTACAGGGCGCTGTTGCGGTGCTGTGTTCACATAATCACAGCGAATAGTACGCACGCACGGTACTGCACAACTGACACGCAGCCAGCACCGCTGTCTTGTGTGGTGTCTGGGCTGCGTATTCTTGCCTTAAACCTCAGGGCAGTTTTTTTGTGCTGTTGCGGTCCTGTGTTCACATAATCACAGCGAATAGTACACATGCACGGTACTGCACAACTGACACGCAATAAATTCAATGAAAAGATCCAGCTCACCAGAAACAGCATCCTGACATCGGAGCACGAGACCGCTGTGTCAAAGCGCTTGATTTAAAACAATGAAGAAAGGAATGTCCAGCTCCACGATGTAGTGAATACATAAATCCTTTTATTCACTTAGTCACTTCAAAGGTGAGGTTAAAAGGCCAGCATAGAAAAACAAGGCTTGCGTTCTCAACGCGTTTCTGATGACTTTGCACCCTTAGTCATGACACGCAGCCAGCAACGCTGCCTTGTGTGGAGTCTGGGGTGCGTATTCTTGCCTTAAACCTCAGGGCAATTTTTTAGTGGCAGCACTGCTGTCTGGTGTGGTTACTGGGGTGCGTAATCTCACCTTAAACCTCAGGGCAATTTTTTTCTGCTGCTGCGGTGCTGTTTGTAAAACACAAAGCAGTACTAGGTTGTAGTGCTACCTTCCACAAAGCACTAACTGCTCCTTGTTCCCCAATATCTGCATCTGAACATCTGCAACTATGGCAGAAAAATCCAAAATTCATAAAACGGCTGTTGTGAAGGGACAGGGACGTGGACGCGGGGTCGTTGGTGCCCAACAAGGCACAGAGTCTGGGAGATCGAAGAAGGTTGATGCATCTAGGCGAAATTTCCTGGTCTGGAACATAAACGGGCCTGGAAGCCAGAAGAACAAGAGCAGATACTGTCTTGGATGGCTGTTAAGGCCTCAATGAAATGTTCTAGCAGCATAGTAGCACCCAATCGTCCATGACAAAACAGTCTACTGTCCATACAGATAACGCTGGGTCATCCTATTCTCAACCTGTTCCTATTTCATCACCCAGTCAGGAGTCACAGGAAACATTTGACCCCAACCTTGGTCACTCCGAGGATCTGTTTGATCCATTTCCTTGCATTGCCTCTGGCCTCTCACCGCATGACATTGAAGAGGAACGTGAGGGGGTATAGTCTGTTAAAGATGGCCAAATATTTGAAACCCCACATCCAGAAGAAAGTCACTTTCATCCACGTGATATATCGGGTGAAGAGGTGGCGGCTGATGGTGATGACACACAGTTGCAATCTGGCCAGTCGCCAATATCAACACAGAAGGAGGATGACATGGACGACGAGGTGGTCGATGATGAGACCACCGATCCGACCTGGGCCATTGGCACGCATAGCCAGCACAGCAGCACAGAGGATGAAGGTGGATACGTAGCACCAACAAAGGCACCAAGGGCTACTGGTTTGAGCAGAGTGCGAAGTGTGTCAACTTTTGCCAAGAGCAATTCCTCAGTGCCCCAAGTCAAGGCAAGGGTGCGTTCAGCCGCTGTCTGGAAATTTTTTTCCGATAGTCCTTCTGAACCAAATGTTGTCATCTGTAGGATCTGTCATAGGAAGCTGAGCAGAGGTCAGGGCAAAGGCAACCAAAGCACCACCAGTATGCGGAAGCACATGGCAGTCAAACACCCTAGTCGGTGGGCTGAACAACAGGGTACCAAATCAGTGTCTGCGACTGCGGGTCAAACCACTGCCATGTCGCCTGTGATATGGCCTCACCAATCTGCTGGGCAGGAAGCAGGTGATCATGATACCTCTTGCTCACAAGCTGCAGTTGCACAGACACAGGCCACAACAAGCTCATCCACTTGTTTGTCCCAGGAAAGCGTCCAATTGTCCGTGCCCCAGATGTTTGAAAGGAGGCGTAAATACCAAGCCACGCACCCACAAGCACAAATACTGAGTGCGCACATTGCCAAGTTGATAGCCATGGAGATGTTGCCATTTAGGCTTGTGGGGACACAGTCTTTCCGTGATCTTTTGGCTGTGGCTGCCCCACGATACTCGGTTCCCAGCCGGCACTATTTTTCCTGGTGTGCCGTCCCTGCGTTACACCAGGGCGTCTTAAACAATCTAAAGCGTGCTCTCACCAATGCCGTAACCGGGAAGGTCCATCTTACAACAGACACGTAGTCAAGTACTTGTGGCCAGGGACGATACATCTCTGTCTAAACCTGGTGGAGGGTGGGACAAAGTCTCAAACTGAACCATCAACACATATCCTACCCACGCCAAGAATAGCGGGCCCAACCTCAATCAGGGTTTCCGCCTCATCATATACGTTCAGTCTCCCCTCTTCCTCCTCCTCCGCCTCGTTATCCTATGCTGAATTACCCTCCACATCACTCCCAAGTTGGGAGCTGTTCAGCAGTGCATTGGCAAAGCGGAAAAACGCTCTGCTGAAGCTGATCTGCTTAGGTGAAACACCACACACTGCAGCAGAGCTGTGGCAAGGAATAAAACAACAGACCGATCAGTGGCTCTCCCCACTGCAACTTCAACCTGGTCTGGTTGTCTGCGTCAATGGGCGTAACCTGGTGGCGGCTTTAAAGCTCGGGAAGCTGGTACATGTGCCATGCATGGCTCACGTGCTGAACCTGGTGGTGCAGAAATTTATAAAAACATACCCTGGCTTGCCGTACCTACTTGAGAAGGTGCGCCGTATTTGCGCCCATTTCCGCCACTCCTCAACCGCTGTTGCCGGTCTTGCAGCGCTTCAAAAGCAATTTAATTTGCCAAACCACAAACTCATTTGCGACCAGCCAACACGGTGGAACTCAACATATCATATGTTGGCATGGGTAAGTGAGCAGCAGAGGGCACTTTCTGAATACCAGCTTAAACATGCCCGTCACACTGAGACTCAGCCAAGACACATAACAACTGTCGAGTGGGTGTGGATCGCTGATATTTGAGAGGTGCTTGATAACTTTGAGTACTGCTCCAAGCTTGTGAGCGGTGATCAGGCTATTATCAGCGTAACCATCCCTATGCTATCAAAAAATGGAACCTTTGCATGCCCAGCAGCTGGGTATGGAGCAAGATTTCAAAATGGGTGATCCTACCCAGCCCAGCCAATATCAACAGGTAACATTGGGGGATGAAGATGATGATGAAAATGAGGAGGGAGAGGGCTTCTCTTTCAGTGGTACCGAGGGGACACCTCATGCTACAGAGGGGAATCCCAACCCCAGCTTCATGTCTGTCCAGCATGGGTGGGCTGAAGAGGAGGAGGTAGAGGAGGAGAGTCAGTGTGAGGAGAGGATGGGTATTGTTCCTCCTTCAGGGGTCACAGAACACAGCTTGGCACACATGGCACACTTCATATCTGACTGTCTGTGCCAAGACCCTCGCGTAATCCACATTTTCAATAGCAACCTATACTGGTTGGCCACCTTTCTAGACCCAAGGTACAAGGACAAATTTCCTTCGCTACTGTTGCAGTCACCAAGGGGTTTCACAATGGAATCCTTCAAAAAGGCCGTTGTCGATCATTTGATGGCAACAGCACCCTCAGACACCACTGCTAGCAGAGATACCAGCTCTGTGCAACAGCATGCATTAATGGGAAGAGATACTCCAAGCAGGTCCAAAAGAGGTGGTGGTAAAATGTCCACAAACTGGGCCATCTTCAATAAACCGGCTCATCACCAAGGACTAGCTGGAAGAGTAGCAATGTCAAGGAGGGAGAAGTTGAACAAGATGATCAACGACTATCTAAGTGACCATACCTGCGTCCTTCCTGACGCTTCTGTACCGTTTAATTACTGGGTATCCAAGCTGCATAGTTGGCCCGTCCTCTCCTTCTATGCCTTGGAGGTGCTGGCCTGCCCTGCTGCTAGTGTAATGTCAGAGCGTGTTTTCAGTGCCGCTGGGGCAATAATCACAGATACACGCACACGGTTGACAACAGAGAATGCAGACAGGCTGACTCTAATAAAATTTAACAAGGACTAGATTTCGCAACAGTATTTAAGCCCTCCAGATGACAGTATCCCAGGATGGCACATGTTAAGGAGCTGAAACTCCTAAACCCTTCATCCAATTTTAATGTGGATACCCTCAAATGAAAGCTGAAAGTCTGAACTTCAACTGCATCTGCATTGTTTTGTTTAAAATTCATTGTGGTAATGTCTAGAACCAAAATTAGAAAAATGTTGTCTCTGTCCAAATATATATGGACCTAACTGTATTCGAGCTGTACGATGAGCAAAAATCGCTACTATGGATAAAGAGGTTGAGGTCACTCATGAAGTCCACTGTGCTTATATAGGCAGAGACCTGTCAATCCAGGGCAGTGTGGCGAAGGAGATGCTGCCGGCTGCAGTGTGGCTCAGTCACTGGCGTCTTTTTAAGAAAGTGACGCTCAAACTTGGCTGAGTTTATACAGCCAGTGTCTGCCTGTGGAATGAGCAGCATATATCAGCTGTGGGGATCTCCAAGAACATGCAGTTCTACAATTTTACATGAAAGCACTTGATAATATTGTAGCAACCCCATGGTATTAAATGCATGTGTTTATTTTGGTACTTTAGGCAGTATGATTGCTCATCGGTCCACCCTGGATTAAAATTTTGACTAATGGAAACTTGTGCTAAGGTTCTACGTATCCTTCCACACTTCAAAAACCATACTTAGTAGTTAGTTGGTTTCTATGTATGCGTGAGATCGTGAACTAGAAAAGACAGCAGGTGAACGACTGGTATTGGACGAATGATGGGCCAACGATCTCTGCCACCTCCCCCATACACAGCCAGTAGCTTATCTCCAGGAAAATACGATCGGCAGTGCAAAAGTCAAACATGTCCAATCGAAATCTCCCGACAATCTGTCGACCAGTGCCCCCTTACACATTGTCCAAACCTGTTGATATCAGTAGGTTCCGAGAGCAATAGTTTAAAGTGTGTGGCACCTTATAGCCCCAGCGGAGACCGACTAGAGTGAGTAGTGACAATAAGGGATGAGCAAATGTGCTCGGATAAGGTGTTATCCGAGCATGCTCGTGTGCTAACCAGGTAACTTCGGCATACTCGAAAAATATGTTTCAGTCCCTGCGGCTACATGTCTCGCGGCTGTTCGACAACCACAAAACATACAAGGATTGCCTGTTAGACAAGACTTATATGTGTTACAACTGTCAAACAGCTGTGAGACATGCAGGCACGGGGACTCAAACATGTTTTTTGAGCACACTCGGTTAGCAAATGAGCACGCTTGGATAACACCTTATCTGAGCACGTTCGCTCAACACTAATGATAATCCATACAGTTCTCCATAATAGGTCAGTATGTTTTAACATTCTGCCTTCTTTACTACTGCACAATAATTGTTCAAAGATGTAGATCTTAATTACACGTTTAATGCAAATAAAGGGTTAAACAAGTCCAACTAAGGGAAAAAAAAGATGTTATGTAGAGTCACACAATCTTGGCTCCTTCACCCAAGCACAATGCTTCCCTGTGTTTTCACATTTTTGTTTTTCGCTTTTCCCGGCTGCCTATGAGCTTAAGTTTATGAGCGATATTACTATATAAATATCAATGTTTCCTAGATAACAAGTTTCTGGAGATAACAATCAGTTTCACACAGACCGGTAGAGCCAGTATGGTAGTGGGTGGTGTGTCACAAGCAGTGCTTCTAGGGGAGAATTACTCTAACAGGACATACAAGGGAACATACAAAAAATTCTGTTCATCAGTTTCATATGGAAGATACCTTCTATGGCTTGTGTCCACAATAAATTTTTGACACTGCATATGTTAGGCATCGAGTTCCTGCCCCTGCACAGGAGGGAACTCGAGCCTTGCCTTCTGCGGTCTCTCAAAATTAGAGAGAGAAAGAAAGAACAGAGAGAGAGAAAGAAAGAGAGGGAAAGAAAGAACGGAGAGAGGGAAATAAATAAAGAACAGAGAGAAAGAAAGAGGGAAAAGAAAGAAAGAACACAGAAAAAGAAATAAAGAGAAAGAAAGAACAGAGAGAGATAGAAAGAGGGGACAGAAAAAAAGAACAGAGAGAGCGAAAGAAAGAGGGGAAAGAGAGAAAGAACAGAGAGAAAGAAAGAAAGATAGAGGGGAAAGAAAGAGGGGAAAGAAAGAACAGAGCGATAGTGAGAAAGAAAGAACAGAGAGAGAGAGAAAGAAAGAGAAAGAAAGAAAGAGAAAAAAGAAAGAAAGAACAGAGAGAGAAAGAGGGGAAAGAAAGAACAGAGAGATAGAGAGAAAGAAAGAGGGGAAAGAAAGAACAGAGAGAGACAGAGAAAGAACAAAGAGAGAGAAAGAAAGAAGTAAAGGAAGAAAGAAAGAACAGAGTGAAAGAAAGAGAGGAAAGAAAAAGAAAGAAAGAAAGAAAGATGGGAAAGAAAGAACAAAGAGAGAAAGAAAGAACAGAGAGAGAGAAAGAAAAAGAGAGGGAAAGACAGAACAGAGAATGAGAAAGAAACAGAGAGAAAGAACAGAGAAAGAAAGAAACAGAGAGAGAGAAAGAACAGAGACAAAGAAAGAGAGGAAAAAAAAGAAAGAAAGAGGGGAAAGAAAGATTAGAGAGAGATAGAAAGAACAGAGAGAAGGAAAAAGAGAGAGAAAGACAGAACAGAGAATGAAAAAGAAACAGAGCGAAAGAAAGAAACAGAGGGAGAGAAAGAAAGAAAGATTCTATAAAGATACTATAGCAGCCCAGCTCCCATTGTAATGCCCACCTGAGCCTCCCGGAGCAGGACATATCATGATTCGCTCACATGGTCGGCATCCCCGATTCCAAGGCGATCCTGCTGTCCGCGCTGTCGGAGGAGGACATGGTGATGGATCTGAAGCATTCCTATTTCCGTCACAATCTCCTCATGAAATTACCTCATTTCCGGTCAGCTTCCAGCACATCACTTCCGGTGGACTGTCATGTGAGAGTTTTAAAGTGCTCCTCGGTGCTCCGCCGTGTACTCCTGTGTCCGTGGGAAAAGCCCGCTTTGTATGCCTCGTACACACGTGGCTCCGCTCCGTACACCAAGTACACACACGACTCCGCTCCGTACACCTAATATACGCAAGGCTCTGCTCCGTACACCTGCGGCTTTGCTACGTACACCTCGTACACGCGCGACTCTTCTCCGTACACCTCGTACACACACGGCTCCGCTCAGTACACCTCATACACACGTGGCTCCTTACACCTTGTACACGCGCAGCTCCACTCTGTACATCTCATACATGCGTGGCTCCGCTCTGTACGCCTCGCACACACGCTGCTCGGCTCCGTACACTTCGTACACACGGGTATGCCCCATACACAGGCGGCTCCACTCCGTCCACCTCGTACACACACGGCTCCGCTCCGTACACACATGGCTCTGCTCCGTACACACGTGGCTTCGCTCTGTACACCTCGTACACATGCGGCTCCGCTCCGTACACCTCATACACGTGCGGCTCCGCTCTGTACACCTCATACACATGCGACTCTGCTCCGTACACCTCGTACACACACTCGGCTCCGCTCCGTACATCTCGTACACGTGCGGCTCTGCTCCGTACACCTCGTACAGGCGCAGCTCTACTCCGTACACCTCGTACACCTGCATCTCCGCTCCATACACCTCGTAAACACACGGCTCCTCTCTGTATACGTCGTACACGCACGGCTCTGCTCTGTACACCTCGTACACACACAGCTCTGATCTGCACACTTTGTACACAGACAGCTCTGCTACATCCACACTGTAAACCCCTCCTGACCCCACACAGAAACGTTACCTCATCCAGCACCATGACAACCAGCACAGCAGAGTCCTGCAGAGTGCAGACACGGAGACCCCTGATCATGTGACCCCTGACTCTTCCCCTCCCACCGGTCCTGTGCGCACAGAACACACAGCCCAGCCACATCATTGCAGGCTGCGGTGGCTCTCTGGGATGACGAGAATGGGGTCAGTGCATGGGGGGGGCATGGCGGCTCAGTACAATGCAGGAAAAATAGCATCCCGGGCGGGACGCGGGTGGAGGGTGTCAAAAACGGGACTGTCCTGCAAGAATCGGGGCGGTTGGGACTTATGAGTACTGGCACTGCCTAGCGCCGCAGTGCTCTCAGCTCCATCTACACTTTAGCACCCGAGGGTGCCATTCAGCACATGGCACCTCAGTACCACATTACCACCGCGTCTGTCAGAGCGGCACCATGCACAGTTAGTGCGCTTTCCAGCTCTAAGCAGAGGCTGGTTAGTGGCGTCCGCCAGTGCGGTGCTGTACATACTCTGTGCGGTCAGCAACCGGCCGCTGCACCCTGTGACAGTTAGGGCACAGCGTACCTTAAACCCGCGTAAGTTAGGCTGTTCGTTACTATACACTGTCCGTTACTGTCTAGCAGCAGTTAACACCTCTGCACGGTGGACCCCGGTCTGTGAACGCACCTAGCCTCTACGTTTATTTAATTAGGTGCATTCCGCCAGTCCTTAACAGCATATTTTCGCTGCGTCAAAAAAAAAAACAAAAAACAGCAACGTCCTACAGTTCCAGCAAATTTTCACCCAACATGTATAAGATTAAGCAGTCAATTAAGACCAACCAATCACCAAGTTTCGTTGATCCAATTGCTAATTGATAACTTGTTTTTCACTTGACTAATCGCAATTGCATTGATGAAACTTGTTGATTAGTGAGGGTCTAACTTCTGGGACTGTACCAGATTGACAGACTGAGGGAACAATTCTCCCAGTTAAAATGGATCGGAAACGTGGATGCTCGATCCATGCGCCGTTCATTCCCTAGGATTTGACAAACCTCACTGATCTTTATCTCACTGATAAAGAATACAGCACTAATGTAAGCCTAATACTTGGCTTGGTTGAGGATTATTTGTTAGTTCTGGTTAAAAGGGCCCAAACAAACTTCTAAAGTCAGGATGAAATGGGGTTCCCCCTAGTATAATAGAAGATTAAACTTTTTGGCACAGCTTTTGTCTTCAGAAGCGCTAATTGCTGTCTTGAGAACATGGCTGAAAACGGTATTGCCCCCTGCTGCAAGCAGGAAACACCGAGTCTGTTCCGAATCCAGCAATCTATAGCAAAGAGCCTTTAAAGGCATTGATTTTTTTTTTTTTTTTACCCATTAAGCTTGCCACCACAAACTCCATGGTGGACTGTATTCTAGGCAACAGGTAGTAAACTAAAATTGGAGGTCCCTTAGTTCAGAAATTAGAGGATTTTTAGACTGTTCACATGTAGCATAAACTGTTGTTTTCTGCTGCTTTTTAACCGCAGTTGTCTGCATTAAGATACACGGTAATGATCTTAGTTTTTTTAACTTGGCATGTACCGTAGATACACACTTGTGACAATTTGATAAAACTAATGACAAAATGTTGCTACATGAATTTCTTCTCTACTCGACAGCACTCAGTCCCACCCCATCACTGTCACCACCCCCTTATAGCCGTGATAATCAGACATACACACTCGTCTCTTAGGCCTCTTTCACATTTCAGTCTTTTGACGTCAGTTGAAATCCGCCGATTTTCGAAAAAAACGGATCCGCCTTTTTTTTGCGGAATCCGTTTTTTTCCCATAGACTTACATTAGTGGCGGATTGTGACGGATGTTCGTCCGTTGCATCCGTTTTTTGACGTATCCGTTTGAATTTCAGCGTCCGCCGTCTGGAGTAGACAAAATAACGTTTTTTTTCAGCGGCGGACCCGCTTTTTTAAACTGAGCATGCCCGAAAGATTTTACTATGCAAGCAATTTAACCCTAAATGCCATTCTGGAACAGACCAAAAAATCTCTCTCTTGCTCTCTCTCTCTCCAGAGTTCTGTTCCTTTAAATTTCATACACTGGCGGATCCATCCACAAAACGGATCCAATGCATCCGCGTTTTTTACATAGCGGAAACGGATCCGTTTTTTCACACTTTGACGGTTTGCAACTGACGTCAAAAGACTAAAGTGTGAAAGAGGCCTTAGTCATCTTTGTAGTGGTACTCAGGCATCAGCTTTCAGACTAGTGTGAATACTCCTTGCTTCTCACAGGTAGATGCTATCATCACATGCAGAATTAACCATATATGCGCTCCTTTGATGCAGCATATTTTTATATTTTGCTCTTCTAATAACTATTCTCAGATGAGGGTGGGCTGCTTTTTTCCCCCACCAGTGACAAAGCTCAATGACTTGGTCAGTTGTTACTCTCACCAAGTTCTGTGTTGATGGTTAACAAGTGCTTGCTCACCCCCACTTGCTAGCCAACTAAGGTGCAGGTGTTTTGACTGGTGTTCTAGGTTCTTACTGAAGTTATTTTACAATAATTTAGTAATGCTATATCATATTCTATGGGACCACTCAAATCTTCAGATCTGGATTTAACAGTGTTTGATTAGTAAGGGCAATTTTATTTCTGGTTTAATTTAGTCTGCAACATTTTTAGAATTATCCCAAAACAGTCAATTTTGTAGAAACACAGTGGTTAACTTCCTGTTAATCAGTTTTATCCTGACTGGAGCCACATCCCCCTTAGTCAACGGGAAAGTGCTTGGGGAAGAGGCGTCGGCTGCAGTCCATTGTCTCAGAGCCAGGCAAAGAACAGTGAGGAGGAAGGGGGACATGAAAAAGGACAGTGAAGAAGTTTACCACGCTGAAGCATAGTCACTGGACGCTCAACCTGTGGGTACCATATCTCCAGACATATGTAAAACAATAAATAGAGAAGGCGGCACATCAAGGGGTCAGTAAACAAAGTTCTTTATACCAGATCCATCAAAAGACGTACTAAAACCAACACGTTTTTGACAAGTCACTCGCCCTTAGTCATGGCATATAGTTGGAGTTTCAGTGCTCACATATCACATGGGATCAATCACTTCAAAGCATGATGTATATGCCAGTTACACAAACCGCCTGCCTAAACAGCCCACCTGAGAGCAAATTAGATTTACGGTAATCAAAGAATTAAAAGTGTGAAAAAATAATTTCTGAAATTAGTATTTCAGTATTTGGTGTTTAGTGTCCAATTTTAATATCCAAAAATCCTCCATCAACATGAGACTCTTGCCAACTGCCTCCTCATATAATGAGAGACTTTCTATTCCTTAAAATCTGAAGTTTTGAGTATCTCCATTATGGGCATTGACAAAATGCTTAGTTGCACCTGAAGATCCATTTTTCTTGTAAATGTTAGCAATACGTTCAGAGATACGATGTATTAGTTTCTTGGTAGTGGAACAGATATATACTTGAACTTGCACAGGCTGCATTTGTTACAATACACCACATGATGGGTGTCAAAGTTAATAAATTTATTAACACAATTTTCTCCCTGTTGTGAGGAAAAACATTTTGTCCTGTCCACAGCAAAAATGCACTTGTTGGTAAGATATAAAGTACCCAACCTGGTATATAAAATCATCCTGGTATATATATCACCCATTCTGCTATATGTCCCTTGTCCTGGGCCCCATCCTGGTATATGTCCCCCCATTTTGCTGCCGTTATTTAATTTATAGAAAAAAAATAGAATTAGACTTACCGGTAATTTTGTTTCTAATAATCCACTACGACAGCTCATAACATGTAACCCCTCTCTAATAGGGACAGGAAACACAAAGAAGTCAAATAGTCCCTGCCACATCCTCCCTCCAGTGTTATTATAAAAAGCCAACGTTGTCGAACCATAACGACGATGGGGTATATGTCCCAGGTGATCGTGGAATGTGGACCCACTGGACCACAGAGGGGGACACGGGCCTACCCGGACTAGGGAAGGGTAGCGACCGGGGTCTGTGGCAGCTGAGCTAGTGGACAGAATGGCCATATGCAGAACTAAAAGACACCGCACAACTTCAGGTATGAAGAAACATAAAGTTTACTTAAATAAAGCAAAAGACATCTAGACACCAGGTTCCCAATTACGCACATCACGAAGGGCACACATCTCAGGTTGACAAGCGAAGCAAGAGGTTATCACAGGTTGATGCAGTCCAGGGTCATCTGGCACAGGCATTTTAAAGGTACTGTCACACTTAGCGATGCACCAGCAATCCTGACCAGCGATATGACGAGGTCAGGATCGCTGGTGCATCGCTAAGTGGTTGCTAGTGAGCTGCCACACAGGCAGATCTCACCAGCGACATCGTAGTGGTCGGGGGTCGCTACTTACCTGTCACACTAGGCGATCCTGACGTCCTCCCGCTCGGCTCCACGCTCGTCGCTTGTCTCTCCACAGGAAGCGCCGCAGGAAGAAGACGACGAGAAACAGTCCAGGACGTTCTCGCGCGATCAGGGATAACCAGCGGGGGAGCCGGTCGGAGGTAAGTATCACACACAGCAATATCGCTAGCAATATCGCTATAACGTCACAAGTTATAGCGATATTGCTAGCGATATCGCTAAGTGTGACAGTACCTTAAGAGGACTTCACACTTCGGCCTCAGGAGTGGCACAGGCACTGCAGAAGAACATCAGACACCGACCTCGGACTAGCTTCAGACTATGGCAGGAGGTCATAACGGGTTGACGCAGTCCAAGGATCTCTGGCACGGGCATCCTAGGAGGACCTCTCTCTCGGCCCACAGGAGAGGCACTGGCACAGAGGCACTGGCACAGCAGGAGAACATCAGACACCGACCTCAGGCAGACTTCAGACGATGGCTAGGGTCATCAGGGGTTGATGCAGTCCTGGGTTATCTGGCACGGGCATACCAGGATGGTCTCTCTCTCAGGCCTCAGACATAGCACAGGCACAGCAGGAGAACATCTGACACCGACCTCAGACAGCCTTCAGACAATGACAGGGGCCATCACGGGTAAGACCCCAGGGAACTGGCAGGACATCGGAACATAAGCAACACACGGATAGCACAGGTCCACCAACGTTGGCACTACAGCACCGGGCATCGGCTGGTCAGGTCCAAGGCTCACTGGCGGGACTGTCAACGGTGAATAGAGCTGGAGACTGCCGGGAACCATGGAGGAGGAATCCATCCAGGAACTTGAACAGGATCAACTCAAGAGCACAAAGAGGACCACCAGGACCACGGACTGGACATCTGGACACAGGCTGGACATCGGAACACGGATGGGACATCTGAACACGGACGGACATCTGGACTCAAGCAGGACATCAGGACTCAGGTAGGATATCAGGATTCAGGTAGGACATCTAGACATCAGGACTCGAGCCGGAGATCGGGACATCGGGTCTCAGGCAGGGCATCTGGACATCAGAGCACAAGCCGGTCATCAGGACATCAGGTCTCAGGCAGGACATCTGGACATCAGGTCTCAGGAAGAACATCAGAACTCGGATCTCAGATAGAACATCAGAACACTGGCATCGGACTCCGGATATCTGGCAGCGATCGACAGGCTCCGGACATCAGGCCGCGGACATCAGGCACCAGACATGAGGCCGCAGTCATCAAGCTCCGGACATCTGGCAGCAATCGGCAGGCACCGTGCATCAGCAGCGAAGGATAGGATCTGGACATCTGATGGAGAATGTCAGGTACCGGACATCTGGGAGCGATCGGCAGGCACCGGGCTTCAGCAGCGAAGGATAGGATCCGGACATATGGTGGAGGACGTCAGACACCGAACATCAGGCTGTGGTCATCAGGCTCCAGACAAGAGGCCACGGTCATCAGGCTCTGGACATATGGCAGTGACCTAAAAAGGAACTCAAGCGGTCTGGTGCAAGCACCGCTGGGCTGGATTGGAGCCGGCTGGGGATTGCACCGAGTAACAAGCTTAATACAGAGTAGTAGAAATGTGGCGCCCCTGAGTGTTCAGTCGCCACAGAGGTAATGCACCTCCTCCTGAGGTGTGGTACCCCACCATCCAGGTAAGATGGAGACCTCTGACCACACTCCAACACCTGCACCGCACACAATAGAGTAGTGTAGCAAAGCACCCTTTGGTGGCTCCCTGCTTGGAACAAGAAGAGTGCTGGGAGGCGGGTGGAGTTTAGATTGCATCAAAAAAGCGGGAAGAGGATAGGATTCAGTCAGTCAGTCAGAAGGCAGTCAAAGAGAGAGTTGGTCACAGGAGTCTCACAACGTCGGACCTGTAGAAGGAGATCCCCTGAGTGGGATGGGAGAAGGAAAGTGCTGCAGCCGACCTAAGTGATCTAGGTCCGCTGGCACAAGAAAGGGAACACTGAAGGAAAGCTTGAATCTCCATAAGAAGGAAAGGATTAGTACGGAACGTGAGGAGAGGAAGAGAACCAGGGGAGCAGGGTTAGAAGAGAACCCTTCCCAAGTTCTAAGCGCAAGGCCGGGGTCCGGTCCCCGATGTTGTTTGGATACTTATGGTCCCGCAGCAGACATCGGAGGAATAGAAGTTTGTCATCACTTTATTCCCACACCAGACTTGGGGGCACAACAGCAACGAGATAGAGAGCCGGGACTTAGAAGCAGAGAGTCCCCGAAGCAAGCTACAGCTGTCTGCCGTACAAGTAGAGTTCATAGGAACATCTGACAGGAGGAACTCCAGTGTAACTCAGTACTGTGAGTACTTCACTAAAGGCGCTAAGAGGGAGACGTTCAGAAAAGGCACATATGTTGGCAGAGTGTTGGAAAGGTGTGCTTCATCAAGCCTGGAGGTTGACTGAGCTCCTGACCTGGAGGACACGGCACCGATACGAGCTCTTGAGCCACTACAGACTGTGAGTAAAGCTTTGGAACTACATGCTCTGGTGTCCTCCACTTATTCTGCGTCAACCTGCCCGGCTCTGCTACATCCCCAGCGCCTGACACTACTCCATCTAAGTGTCGCTACATCTACTCTGCCCTGGGACTACAGCCCTGCCTGTGGAGGGCTATACCATCACTGCTGCACCACACCATCTGTCCCAGAGGAACTGTCTGCAGCATCGGCTTAACATCTACATTGCCAAACACCACAGGTGGTGTCACGACTTATTCATTGATACTGAACATTTACAATGGGCACCCAGGGCCACGGGCCGGGTCACAGCTACCGTGACAACTCCCATTGAGATCCACCGGGCCCGGTACCAAATACCCCGCAGCCCTGGGTGTGAAGGGGCGTCCCAGAAACTCAGCAGAAACTCCCGACTCCAACTTCCAAGATGAACCTAGGTATATTCACAGAAAGTCAGTCACAGTCACTGGGTACAGGGTTCAAGACACAGAAGGACTTCAGGAACAACATACAACAGGAATCAGGACAAGGGCTTTGGTACCAACACATAGACAGGACAAGTCCCAAAGCTGATAACAGACTGAACAGAAACGGATCTGGGTACTCTTCCCCCCAGAGCAGGCGGAAAAACAGACATCAGCTTTCCTAGAAATGAACACAGGCAGGACAGGAACTGAACACCAGCCACATAGCAAGACTCAGAAACTTAGTGCGAAGCTCTGGCAATGCCCCACAGGGCAGGGGAACTTTATATAGGAGATACCCCACAGCGATAGGCTGGGAGCAGCAATTCAAGCACACACCCATTCCTCATAAAAGCAGGAGAGGTGTGGCCACACACACCCTAAGCACGGCCAGAAGCAAATCAGCATCGTAAAGGACACCTGGCAGCGGCTGCAAGCCTAGACACACGTGGTGAGTCATGCACAACTGCAGAGGACCTAGCAACCCGCGGGCAGCTTCCACAGCCGCAGTTAGGGACCGCACATGCGGGTGGTCATGCAGCGCAGCGGAGACACTCACGCATGTACGGCTACGCAGCGGAGCCGGAAACTGAGCAGCATCCATACAGGTAACTGACAACAGCATTCCAGTTCATTTGAGGGAAAGGAGCGAAGGGTTAAAGCAGAGATATGCAGAGTAACGCCGATAAACAGAGTACAAACACAGCGGCGTTACAGACTACAAGAGTATGAATGCTTCAATTTATATTTTATTATGAATGATTGAATAATGCAAGAAATAATAAGCAAGAGGAGGGAATTAGCCTTGCTTTCGTGCTGGGATATTAAAATTAGACTTACCAGTAATTCGGTTTCAATTTTCTCTAACCACACATGACAGCACAGCAAAAGAATACCCAAGTGTAATATTTAGCGAGGGATGATAGCCCAGAGAACTTTCCTCCCAAAAGGCTAAATTTTTAACAGACATTAGATCTTGCCTGTAATGTCTGGAGAACGTTTGGACCGAGGACTAGGTAGCAGCTCAGCCCAGGAGACTGAAACCACTTTAGTGGAGTGAGCCGTGAGCTACTCCAGAGATGGAAGGCCCTGGATCTGGAATGCTTTAGTAATCAACTTCTTGATCCAGTTGGCAATTGTGGTTCTGGAAACCTTCTTCCCTTTATTCTGGCCCTGAAGCTGGACAAAGATTCTGGTCACTCCTACACTTTTGTGTCTCTTGAAGATAAAGGACCACTCTCTGTACATCCAGAGTGTGGAATTCTTCCTCATGCCGTTGGATTCTGACAGAAGGAGGGAAGAATTATTTCTTGAGATCTGTGGAGACCACCTTGGTTAGGAATGATGGGTCCAGATGAAGAATGAGTCAGTCCTCTAGGATTCTCAAGTATGGTTTGTTATCGGAGAGAGCCTGTAGTTCGAACACCCGTCTGGCTGTGGTTATAGCTACAAGGAAGGCTGTTTTCCAAGAGAGTTTGTCCAGCTTTATAGATATGGGCTCAAATGGTGGAAGTGTTAGACTTTTAAGTAGAGTATTAAGGTTTAGATTTGCTGTTCTAGGGCGAAAGAGAGAAACTGCAGTTATAGATCTGTTCACCTAGTGATGCTCGGCTAGGCTCTTGTCAAAATAGGAACTCAATGCTACCACTTGGACCTTAAGGGTACTGGATTTGAGACCCATTTCTAGGCCTTCCTGCAGAAAATCCAGAATCTTGGCGATGTTTGGTTGACGAGGGTCTGGATGTTCATGTGCACTCCATGATCTAAAGGTCTTCCACATCTTATGGTATATGGCGTTCGTTACTGGTTCCTACTTTTTGGAAGAGTTCTAATGACTAACTGAAAGACAATTGGTTTTCAAAATGATGAATTCAGAAGCCAGGCAGCCTGGTATAGCTTCTTGGGGTCTAGATGGTGTATTGGCCCCTGGTGAAGGACTTCTCTGATTGGAGGAAGAATCAGGGGATATCTATGCCCAGGCTGGTTAAAGTACCGAACCAGCTCCTTTTGGCCACAACGGTACTACTAGGATCACTATAGCCCTTTCGGATCTTATTTCTTGCATGATTCTTGGCAAGATCAGAACCAAGAGGGAAGGTGTACGCCAGATTGAATTTCCATTGGTGGGCAAACGCGTCCACACCTAGGCAGGCATTGTCTGGATTTAGGGAAAAGAACAGAGCTACCTTGGCATTCTGATAACCTGCTAAAAGATCTACCTGTGAGTGACCCCATTTTTTGTTTAAAATCTGGAAGACTTCGGGATTTAGACTCCATTCTCCTGGGTGAATCTCTCTCCTGCTGAGGAACTCGGCCTGTACGCTGTCCGAACATTTCATTTAGAGGGCTGATAAAGAGAAAAGGTGTTCTTCGGCCCAGGAGCATATTCTTGCCGATATTGACTTTAGGTTCTTGTGTATCGTGCTTTCTTTGTGACGAAGGTAGGCATGTAGTCATGTTGTCTGAGTAGATCTTTACATGGGTATCCTGGATCAGATATATTGCCGATCTGAGCCCTTCCTCTACAGCCTTCAGTTCTCTGAAGTTGGAGGATTCTTGGCTGATCTTTGTTGACCAAAGTCCCTGGAATACATCTTGGTAGATCATGGCTCCCCATCCTCTTCTGCTGGCTGTACTTTTATGGTGATCATAGGGTCCTGGATCCAGGGGACTCCTCTGTTCAGCTCCCTTGGGCTGAGCCACCAGGATAGAGAGACTTTTACCCGAGGTGGTATTGGGATCTTCTTGTTTAGGAATTCTGGGGGTCCATCCCAATTTGCAAGAATGTGGGTCTGTAATGTTCTGATATGTGCCTGGGCCCAAGTTACAATCTGGATGCAGGAGGTCATGGAGCCAGGTAATGACATGGTATGCCTTATTGACACCAATTTCATGCTTCGCATTATGCTTAAACTGCAATGTAACCTACTCATCTTCCTCCTCCTCCACCTCCTCTGCTAAGCTGCTCGGCTGCTTACCTCTGGGTTCACACCAAGTGGGATCTTCAACCTCATTGTTAACCTCTCTGTTCTCACACTCCTCACACTGAGAGTCACCTGTTATGAATGGGTCACCGAGGAGGATGGCAGGAACAGGCTAAGCCACCAGGAAATCAGAGAGGTTGGTAACTCAGCGGATTGCGGACCCCCTGATCCTAACAACACAGCTAGCAGTAGCCGTGGAGCGCTCCTACGATGCCTTAGACGCCTCGGCACAGCCGAAGAACTAACTAAGCCTAAAGCCAGAAAGGTGAAATCTAAACTGCCCCGGAGCAGATCCCCAAAGGAATAGACAGCCCCCAAACATATATTGTTGGTGAGACAAGATGAGACACAAACACAGGAAGAAAATAGACTGAGCAAATGATGGGGCCCAAACTGTCTAGACAGGACAGGACAGAAAAGACACTGTCTGCAATCATGCAAAAACCCTAAAAAATCCAACACATCTGATATACAAAAAACCTGAGGCCACACGACCTCACCCCCGCTAGATCAGCACTCTGGCGTGAACTGGAAGCAAAGCAAAAGATACTAATATAACAGGGGACTGAACAAACTGGCACAAGCTGTAACATATGGAGCCGGGCCCAGCACTGCCCCCAGCAGGGAGTACGCTGAACCCTTGCAACAAAGCAGAAAGCAAAAAAAAAGGCACAACCAGATTTGATGCAAAGGATTAGCAAAAGAATCACTTAACTGAACCATGCAGATAAGGCAGGAGACTGAGGAGCTCAAAATGCACAAGGAGGAAATCACCAACAACCACCAACGGAAGCCTACTCACTTATATGCTCCCAGCCAGCAATCCCAGATTCCCAATCATCATCGTCAGGTGGCAAACTTCCATCAGACTGGCCAGCTCCACTACTCCCAGTAGCCACCAGAGGGAGCTCCAGCTCAGAAGTCTGAGCAAGGGAATTCACAACAGTCACCCTTCTCTTCTTCCTGCCCTGACACCACAGTACAGTCTGCGTGCGCCATTGGTATCTGAGTCTCATCAGGATCACCTCAACCCTTGGTGGTTAACGTCTGGTGATGAGGGTCTGGATTCTGCTCAGACCCTACTTCATCCAGCCCCGTATCCAACATGAAAAAAATTGTGGCATCGGTGCAGATGCTTCCCTCCTCTGGATTCTGTGATTCTTTGGAGCAGACCTCTGATGCCCATGAAATTGAATGTGTGAACAGCTCTGCAATACGGCCCATCTGTGGTTCCCCACAGTCAGATGGGAGTTGGAAATTTTTGATGCAGGGGGAAACAAGGGTGATCGGGGTGCCACCTCTGAGGATTGTACTGTGTGTGATGTTAAGGAGGGGAGGCCAGTTGATGCATCGCTTGCATCCACTGGAGAACATGCTCTTTCTGAGCCTCATCTACAAGGCATACTGCTGTGCAGCTTCCAAAGAATGGGAGCCGAACATCAAGCCTATTCCCCCTTCCAACACAACCTCGCTTTTTCCCCACTCATGTTGTAAGTAGCCTTCCCCTCTTTAGCCTGCTGCTTCACAACCTTATACCCACAGTTGTCAGTCACCTGTCACTAAATTAACAATCACTATTTATTTTCTTAGATAGTGTGCCTGAACTGTTATATTCAACGATTTTTACGTGGAAATCTGGCCTTCTGATTTGCCACTGAAACACAGTTTTATCACAAACTATTTGGAGTAGCTAATTGGGCCTTGTGGCTGTGTAGGGGAAGTCGACTGACCTATGGACCTGTCTGCAGCAGGAGGGTTAATGTACAATGTGCTGGACATGGACTGCTGTATATGAAGGTGGGGGACAGCTGGAGATAGTGAGGGATGGTGGAGTACTGGGTCTGGCCACTAGGGGGAGACCAAGGACAGCAGAAACAGAAGAAGGTGTAGTACTGCAGTTTGGCCACAAGATGGGAGCAGGGAGCAGTGAAGACTGGGCTTAACAGTAGCTTAAGGCTACGAAACAGCAGAGTCATGGGGGGCGGGGTTACAGGAGCTGTAGAGGGGGAATTACCAGGGAGTGGAATAAATAGTTGCAGAGAGTTCCAGAAGAGTCAGTCCAGAGAGAGGAGCTTAGAGGAGGAAGAGAAGGAAGGAGGAAACGGACAGAGAACAAGCTCCAGCAGGGACTGAGGAGGAAGATAGTCAGGGGGTGGCCCTGACAGGAGGAGCCACAGAACAGAGACAGCCTGAGGTACTACAAGCAGAGGGACTTGGACGGGTGAAGCGCTGTGGTGGTAGGCCTAGGGCAGCCACAGTGAAAGAGCCGCGAGGGACGTCAAACAGGAAAAGGAAGCAAGTGAAAGGTACCCAGGCCTGTGTGTGGAGTTTGTCATGCAGCTGCTGTGTGGTGCTGCAGTCTTCAAAGGGACAGCCAATAAAGAGGACCTGTTGGACGCACATCAGTCTCTGTCTCAGTCTGTTCACGGCGGAAAGAGGACCACCCATCAGTCGGCCCCCCTACCTACAGCTGCACCACAATATTAAGCCTAACCACTTTAAAGTGGAAATCTGGCCTGATTTGCCACTGAAACAGTTTTATCACAAACGACAGCTTTTGCACACTCTACTTTGATGCTATAAGATCGATTTCACACAGGACAGGATCCTTTCTATTTAACTGATAAGTTTACTTTCAGCAGCAGCACTAGCACAGGAGCGAGCTCTCTGCCCTGACACAGACAATGGGGGCAGAAAAACAAGATGTCTGCTTTGTAAATGGCCAGGGACATGTGATTTTGGCAGCCAATCACAGAAGACTGTCATGGCGTTGGATGGCTTCTGCGCACTAATTGGTGGAATCAACACACAAAGTTAAAGAAAAAAAAGCCCCTAACCTCTCCACAGCCCCTCCTCTCATTAAACAAATTTCCTTGTTTCCCCCCTACCCCACTCAACATGCAGCACCACTATGCCTAGCCAAATTAATAACAAAACCATTAGTGGAAACGCGATGATTTACCGAACTGTAACCGAATTTTGTCGACTGAGTAAAAATGCTTGTGAAAGCGAACACTAATCCGAATGCGCTGCATTAGTGTCGAATTTGATATTGGTGAACATTTTCTGAACAAGTTCGCTCATCTCTACTATGGAGATTACCCCTGAGGATAGCATGCTTTTTAGACTGGTTATTAAGGTGGATTGCAGCTCTGGAATTAGAGTTCTGTTGTCCTCACCGTCTGTGGCAGACAGAAAGAAAATTTTATTTTTATTCCCTCTGACTGATTTTAGAGTCCATGTGTGGCGCCCCTGAGGGTTCAGTCGCCACAGAGGTACTGCACCTCCTCCTGAGGTGTGGTACCCCACCATCCAGGTAAGGTGGAGACCCCTGACCACGCTCCAACACCTGCACCCCACACAACACAGTAGTGTAGCAAAGCACCCTTTGGTGGCTCCCTGCTTGGAACACGAAGCATGCTGGGAGGTGGGTGGAGTTGAGGTTGCACAAAAGAGCGGGAAGAGGATAGGATTCAGTCAGTTAGAAGGGAGTGAGAAGAGAGTTAGTCACAGGAGTCTGACGAGGTCGGACCTGTGTAAGGAGATCCTCTGAGTGGGATGGAGGAAGGAGAGTGCTGCAGCCGACCTCAGTGATCTGCGTCCGCTGGCACAGGATAGGAATACTGTAAGAAAGCCTGACTCTCCATAAGAAGGACAGGATTAGTACGGAACGTAAGGAGAGGAAGAGAACCAGGGGATCGGGGTTAGAGGAGAACCCTTCCCAAGTTCTAAGCGCAAGGCCGGGGTCCGGTCCCCGAGATGTATGGATACTAATGGTCCCGCAACAGACACTGGAGGAATAGAAGTTTGTCATCACTTTACTCCCACACCAGACTTGGGGGCACAACAGCAATGAGATAGACAGCCAGGACATGGTAGCAGAGAGTCCCCGAAGCAGGCTACAGCTGTCTACCGTACAAGTAGAGTTCATAGGAACATCGGACAGGAGGAACTCCAGTGTAACTCAGTACTGTGAGTACTTCACTAAAGGCGCTAAGAGGGAGACGTTCAGAAAAGGCACATAAGTTGGAGGAGTGTTGGAAAGGTGTGCTTCATCTTGCCTGGAGGGTGGCTGAGCTCCTGACCCAGAGGACACGGCACCGATGCGGGCTCTTGAGCCACAACAGACTGTGAGTAAAGCTTTGGAACTACATGCTCTGGTGTCCTCCACTTATTCCTGCATCAACCTGCCCGGCACTGCTACATCCCCAGCAACTGACACTACACCATCTAAGTGTCGCTACATCCACTCTGCCCTGGGACTACAGCCCTGCCTGTGGAGGGCTATACCATCACTGCTGCACCACACCATCTGTCCCAGAGGAACTGTCTGCAGCATCGGCTTAACATCTACATTGCCGAACACCACAGGTGGCGTCACGACTTATTCATTTACACTGAACATTTACAATGGGCGCCCAGGGCCACGGGCCGGGTCCCCGCTGCCGTTACATCTCTCAGTGAGGTTCATCGGGACTGGCACCGAGTACCCCACAGCCCTGGGTGTGAGGGCGACCCAACCTGGCGTCATGAACAGGATGACGAAGCCCGGTGCCACCGGGTTCTCTGTGCCTACGATGTATTGGACTTAAAAGTTTGTGGAAATGTGCAGAAGACCCAATTTGATAGTCTGTAAAATGAACGCTAAAATTGGCCACCGGCGCAGAGAAGAAGGGCGTGACAACATGGGTGGTCCTAAGAAAAGACCGCGAACTGTCCTGGGCCTCCCCTGTCTGAACTTCTATGCAACTGCAACATGACCCACCCCCCGAGGGATTCGTATACTGGCCTGGAATGGAGGAGTAGGAAAAAGATGCCGCCCTCAGAAGGAGGAGCGAGGGCCGGTGGCGGGAAAAGAGCAGAGACAGGAAGAAGAAGGAGAGAGGGAAGACGCCATCATGGAAGGAGAAAGGAGGCCTGAAGAGCGAAGGGAGATTGAGCTGAATCTCCCAGGCGCAGTAACTGAAGGCTCCGATCTGGCTTCCACAATGAACCGCCGGCAGCTGGAGGAGGAAATAGCCCTGCTGACTACCCGTCTGTGACTGAGGCAGGAGGCATTATGGAAGTTGAGCTGGCAGCACGCCCAGGAGCGGCCTACACCATCGGCACCTCCGGACCCGGTACCTTCCCCGTTGATACCTGCTGTCACAGCTGCCACCCTGGTACCCTCACCAGCGGTACCTGCCGCCGCTGCATCGAACTTTCCCCAGGCAGCACAGGTTTACATCTCTACGCTGTCCATACGGCTGGTTGCGGCCTGTCCGGGAGAGTCACCGGAGGGCCTGGGAGCTGAGGCCGTGCTCCCACCAGGACCTGACGCAGCTGCGCAGGTCCCACCGGAGGCCCCTGCGGACCCGGAGTCGCCATCTGCTCCACCACCGCCAACATCCTGACAAGCCACTCCTGTGGATATCCCTGCAGCTGCCCACCGTCTCAAGCCGGCACCAGAACACCGCCAGAAGGCCCCAGGTACGTCTCCTGTCCCTGCACCTGGGAAGGCCCTGGGGTGTACGCCCATGGCAGCGTCGGGACAGGTCGTGCTGGACCTTGTCTGGGACCGGGACGATGAACCCTGGGGGGAAACACCCGAACACCTGGCCGGTGCCAAGCGACCATCCGCCAGTTGGCAGCTGAACAGAGGGAGAGGTAGTAGCGGAGACTGGCAGTGCTAGGCCCGGATCTGGACCAGAAGGAGAAGGTCCGTGCTGGTCACTACGGTCCCCGGGACTCAGCTGGATGGGGACGGGTACTGAATGTGAACCAAGAACGGGGGTTCGGTTTCATCACTGACCCCAAACGGATCTCCGACCTTTTCTTTAACCGACGGGATGTGGAGTCACACCTGAGGAAGGGACACCCTGCTAGAGATCTGCAGCCAGGGGAGTATGTGACTTTCACCCGGCACGAGGGGTTAAGAGGATGGTACGCCATGAATGTACGGCGGATACCTGAAGAATTCCTGGCAACCTATAAACAGGGGAAGGTGTATGTACCCCCAGGAGCCACCACCTCGTCCTATGTGAATCCGTCTGCAGGAAGAGGAGGCCAAGAAATTCTTCCATGGAAGCAGCAGCCCAAGTCAACAGCTTCCAGTACCCCAGGAGGGGGCAACTAGCCATAACAAGCAAAATAACTTACTTTTGTTACCCAGGAGGGTATTAGCACCATTGTGCCTGTTTTTCCAGTTTTGTTTCCTATTTTTGGTTATCATGTTTATTATTGTTGCCCAGTTTCATTGGCAGCGCTTTTTCATATTGAACTGTGGAGATCATGGACACTGAATGATCCAGAACTGTCCTGTAAATAGTTTGCACCTCTTTAGGTGCCCTCTTTTGGTTTTACATACTGTAGACCTTTTGAAGATAAGGACTACCTCATCTGGAGCATAGCTCCAATCAAAGGACACTGCAAGAGATCCCGGCTGGGAGCGGTGTCCAGCACTTACAAGAAATATTGAAGTATTTTGATAATGTGAAAGTATTAGAAACTAGAGAACAGCTTTTATATAGGGTTTAGGAATGTTTTAATAAAGAGATTTGAATAAAAGATAAAGATTTGGAAAATGCAGGTGATGAACCAGGTATCAGCGGTTGTCACTTCAAGTTAATGATAGAAAGTAGAAAATGTGAAAGATGATGAAGAAATGTGCTTATGATGAAACTTGCACTTTTGAATAGGAACTGTATTAGGACTCTAGATAGTTAATTAAGAATTGTTTGCAACGTTCAAGAACGAGTGCCTCTCATATTGAGAAGATTAGATAAGTATTGTTTATCAAGCATTACAAAAATTTTGTATGTTCCTGTGTTTGTCAACTTTTGTTTTCTTGTAGCTCGCGGACGTGCTGTGTTTAAAGGGGGGTATGTGGTGCCCCTGAGGGTTCAGTCGCCACAGAGGCACTGCACTTCCTCCAGAGGTGTGGTACCCCACCATCCAGGTAAGGTGGAGACCCATGACCACGCTCCAACACCTGCACCCCACACAACACAGTAGTGTAGCAAAGCACCCTTTGGTGGCTCCTTGCTTGGAACACGAAGCATGCTGGGAGGTGGGTGGAGTTGAGTTTGCACAAAAGAGCGGGAAGAGGATAGGATTCAGTCAGTTAGAAGGGAGTGAGAACAGAGTTAGTCACAGGAGTCTGATGAGGTCAGACCTGTGTAAGGAGATCCCCTGAGGGGGATGGAGGAAGGAGAGTGCTGTGTTATGAGCTCATTTTCTGCTCCACCAGCTGGGAGTTCTCCTTCCGTTCTCCCTCTGGTAGTGACAGGAGGTAGTGAGGTTAGTTTAATTGGTAATGGTCTGCCACCTGAAGAGGAGGATAGTGATTGGATCTCTGGAGTATCAGACTGGATATAAGACAGCCAACGCCCTATCCTGTTGCTGGTGATTCAGTCTGTTTCTCAGGTCTTGGACTTCAGCTCTGCTCCAGTCTTCTCAAGTTAAGTTTGTTTTTTGCTAATGTTCACACTTGCTCTTGTTGGTCAACTCAGTTTTTGTGTGGTCAGCCAGCCCGGCTGGGCTGTGCTGAATTTCCACTCTTATTTATCTGTATTTGCCAATTTGCCTTTTTGTTCTTTATTAGATTGGCCTCTTTTTGCTCTGTCTCAGAATATTCCAGAGTGCTGATATAGTGGGAGAAGTCTAGTGACTTCAGGGTTAATTTTGTTATCAGAAGCATTGGACATTATTTTTGGTAGGGTTTTTTGGCAGATTGCAGACAGTATCTTTCCTTTCCTGTCCTTTAGTTTGGCCCCATCGTTTGCTCAGCCTATTTTTCTGCCTTTGTTTGTGTTTTCATCTTGCTTCACCGTCAATACATGTGGGGGGCTGTCTTTCCTTTGGGGTCTGCTCTGGGGAGTTAGCTTTCCTCTTTTCTTACTTTAGGCTTTAGTTCTCCGGTTGTGACGAGGCGTCCAGGACCACCGTAGGCACGCTCCACGACTGCTTCTAGTTGTGTGTTAAGATCAGGACTCTGCAGTCTGCATAGTTACCAACCTCTCTGGTTTTCTGAGACTTAGCATGTGTTGCTTTTTTCCTCCTTAGTGACCCATTCATAACAGAATCACCAGCCATACCGCAGATTCTAGGGTACTCAAAAGCAGGAAGGAATTGTTTAAGAAAAAAAGGGAAAGAAAAAAAAGTGTCAGAATTTTTTTTTATTTTTATTTTTTTTTAATATTTTTTCCTCTTTTTCTCTGGGGCCGTGGGAGGATATTTTTCTCTCCTAATGGAGATTAAGTAACTGTCTGATCGTGTGGAGCAACTTGCTGCTGAAGTGCAGGGAATTTCTACCTACCTCATTCAGTCACATGTTGCTGAACCCAAGATCCCTACTCCTGATGTGTTTTCTGGGGATCGGTCTAAATTTCTGAATTTTAAGAATAATTGTAAATTATTTCTTGCCTTGAAGACTAAGGCTACTTTCACACATCAGGTTTTCGGCGTCAGGCGCGATCCGGCGTCGTGCCGGAACGCCGGATCCGGCAAATGTTTTGTAAAACCTGATGTGCCGGATCCGTTTTTCTGCCGGATCCATCTTGTTCTTGACAGAAAAAACCGGATCCGTCTCATCCGGTTCATCCGTTTTTCTATCCGTTTTTCGACGGATTACGCCCGATCCGGTTTTTAAAATTGACCCTTGTGGCCTTCCGAACGGGATTGGCTACTGGAAAACTATATATAGCGTGTTCCTACAGCCCTTCTTTGACAGGTTGGAGAGGAGAAAGTGCAGGTTGGAGAGAAGAGCAAGTTACTGGCGAAGATGGATGTTGTGATTGGAAATATTTTGAAGAATTTGGCGGATTTTATAGCGGAGGCGAATCGTTTGAGGGTGATTGTTCTGGAGAAGGAGAGAGCGAGACAGCAGCGCATCAGGCATCGTAGACGACGTTTGTGGATCCACCCCATCACAGCCAAGAGAATGACGCGTGGGGTCTATTCTACACTCTGCATGGACCTTCGACGAAACCCGGATAAATTTTTTGGATATGTTCGGATGAAAATGGAGAATTTTGATTACTTGGTGGAGCGCATTGCACACCTCATAAGAAAAGCGGACACCTATTGCCGCTTCTCTGTTTCACCCGCAGAGCGTCTGATGGTGACTTTAAGGTAAGCCACATTTATTGGATATGCTCGCATCAGAGCACACTTTCACTGCAATCTTGTTGGTGGTAGTTTGTATCTCCAAGTGTTATAGCTGAGTTTTGGTATGTAATGCTGTGATTTAAAACTAATTTATTGTTTTTCAATTCCCCACAGATTTCTTGCAACTGGAGAATCCCTTTCGTCACTGCATTTCCAGTACAGACTCGGGATTTCCACCATATCTGGAATTGTGAAGTACACATGCCGTGCACTGTGGGACTCCTTAGCTGAAGAGTTTTTACCAGAGCCCACAACAGAGAGGTGGATTGAAATTGCTGACGTTTCAACAGATATGTCAGTTTCCCAACTGCTTGGGCGCTGTGGACGGGAAACATATCCGCATTGTAAAGCCAGCCGGATCGGGATCGGAATATTTCAATTACAAGAAATATTTTTCAATTGTCCTCATGGCCATCGCTGACGCGGAATACAAATTTATTGCTGTTGATATTGGGGCCTATGGCCGCTCCAATGACTCTCAAGTTTTCAAACTGTCTGCCATGGGGCGTAAACTGTATGGAAACACCTTCCAGTTCCCACCACCTAGACCGCTGCCGCAAACATCTGGTCCACCTATGCCATTTGTCTGTGTAGGGGATGAAGCCTTCCAGCTGTCAGAACACCTTTTGAAACCGTACTCTAGCAGAGGATTGACAAGACCAAAACGCATTTTTAATTACCGCCTCACAAGAGCAAGAAGAATGGTTGAATGTACCTTTGGTATTCTGACAGCCAAATGGCGGGTCCTATTGACTGCGATCAACCTCAAGAGAGAAACTGTTGACGAGGTGATCAAAGCTTGCGTGGTACTCCACAATTTTGTTATCTGCAAGGAACCCATTTCCATTGAGGACACCTCTGAAGAAACCACCTTGCAAGATTACCATGACATTACCACTAGAAGTTCTGTGTCGGTTTCAGTAATGAGGGACAATTTTGCACTATACTTTTTGTCACCTCAAGGCAGAGTACACTGGCAGGATGACAGAGTGTGAAAGATTTGTGCCCAACCAAACTTGTGTACCTTCTGTACCAATAGTATATACCTTTGCCAACCAAAGTTGGCTATCTTGTCATGGTCTCTATTTTTAGCTTTAGGCCACAGGTGTGTACCTGGTTGTGTTTTATGCAAAGTATTTCACCTTTTAACAAAAGTTGTGTACATTGTTAGGAAATCACCAACAATAAGCACAACTTTTTAGGTGAAATACTTTGCTTCAAACACAACCAGGAACACAACTGTGGCAAAAAGCTAAAATTTACCCACAGTTATATACCTGGTTTTGAATACCTTTTTACCTTTTAAATACCCTGTATTTAACCTTTTTTTTAAACATATTTCGCAGCAGAAAGAAATGACAGACAACCAGTGTAAACAATAATTTAACTTTTATTTAAAATATTTTTTTTTTGTAAACTGTTTTTAAAGTTAAAAAAACTTTTTTAATAAAGGTTTGAAAAAAAACTGGGCATTTTTATTACAAAACACACATTACAAATCTGTGTAGTGTGGGGTGGAAATACTGCTGGAGGGGCTGCGGGACACTTCGACAATGGGAGTGTGGAGAGAGGACTGGGATCGTGGTGGGGAAGGAACAGTTAGAGGTGATGGTGTGGAAAAAGCTACAGAATGGGTGGACATGTGGGAGGCAGAAGAGGTGGTGGGCGGTGGAGTGGAGGGTTGGGCAGGGACTGTAGGAGCAGATGATGTTGATGGAAAGTTGTATGGGGAAGGAGTTTGGTACGGGGAAGGAGTTTGGTACGGGGCAGGTTGCTGGAAGTGGGGAGATGTCTGGTACTGGGGAGGTTGCTGGTACTGGGGAGGTTGCTGGTACTGGGGAGGTTGCTGGTATGTAATAGGAGGGGGAGGATGGAAAGTGGCTGGAGGGGGTGCAGATGTAATAGGAGGGGGAGGATGGAAAGTGGCTGGAGGGGGTGCAGATGTAATAGGAGGGGGAGGATGGAAAGTGGCTGGAGGGGGTGCAGGTGGAGGAACTACAGTGGTGGGAGGTGGAGGTTGGGAGGTAACCTGCTGTAGAGCACCGTGGCATGAATGCATTACATGCATCTGCTGGGTAGGAGATAGTGTTGCCATGCGCTCCACAACAGACCTGAAAAAGGTGTGGTTTGGCGAAGATCTTGCTTCTGAATGCATGGTTTGCAGAAGTGTCTTCACCTCCAGAATGCTGGAGTTGATCTGCTGAAAGCCTGCGGAGATTTGCTCTGACAAGACTTTTAGACAGTTCTGGAAAGATGCATTCAGATGCAAGAACTCTGGCGCATAAGTCTTTTCCTGACCCCTCTGCCGCTGCCGCCCAGTACCCGCAGGTGTACTAGAGGTGGCAGGGGCAGAAGGGTGGGGTAAAGGGAAAGCGATCTCCTCACCAGCAGCTTCATGTAATGTAGGCGGCCACGATGCTCCTGTGCTGGTGGATGGGACAGATGGGTCGAATGTGTGGGAAGGCTGGGAAGGTGCAGATGTACCGGGGCGGTCGAAGTGTCCCTCGGTGACGGTCTCCTCAGGGATCGCCTCAGAAGGGTCCAATCGTGCAGGCTCCCGAGTGCTGCTCACCGTGCTGTGGAATAAAGAGAAAAAAAAACAATTAAAATAGTGACATGGTATGGCCCTGGCTGAAAAAAAAAAAGTTACATCTAAACATTTTTTTGTCACATGTGGTGTGTAATATTTACCTTCTGGTGAGCATTGTCTCCCGGAGGAACAACAGGGCTCGTGCGTACTTGTACTTGCTCCTGCGTCCTCCAGATCCACTCGGGGCCCGCATCTCTTTATTGAACTCCTTCTTGAAACGATCCCTCACAGACCGCCACCGCTTCACAATTCTCTCCCCTGAAACGAGAAAGGACAAAGTGGTTAGTATACAACATCAGTGTTTCCCAAACTCCAGTCCTCATGGTCCCCAGGGGTCATGTTTTCAGGATTTCCAAAGTAAATAGAAATCCTGAACACATGATCCGTGGGGACCACGAGGACTGGAGTTCGGAAACACTGGTTTAAATCAAGCAACCGGTACTGTATATACTTACGCTCTTTAATCTGGGCCCGAGCTTCGAGGTCCTCCCAGCGGTCCACAAGGAGCGAACAGATTTCCTCCCAGAGTCGTCGGGTAACGATAAGGTCAGTGTGGCGGCGGTCAGCCATATTCCAGAGCGGCTCCCTTTCTCTGACGAGATCGATGAGGCGGTCCACATCAATCCCTCCATCCTCACCGTCAGAGTCGGGAGCACGCTGTGAAGGCTGTTAAAGAAAAAGACAAAAATAACATAATTAGCCTCCACAAAAGAAATGAAATAAAAAGTGCAAAAAAAACAAAGCAAAAATATTTATACTTACACGCTGGTGACCGCCGCGTTGCTGTCGCCGACGACCCTGGGAGGCACTGCGAGGACCTCTTGGCCGAGCACCAGATTGGGAAGACTAGAGAAGAAAACAAAAAATGTTATGTCTTTGGATGTAGGCATTTGTTTGCTGTGTGTGGTCTGCAGAACATTGTTTTCTATGTGTTGTGTGTAGTGTGATGTGTTTCTGCGTTTGATGCAAAAAACTTACCAATTGTGAGCCCACTCCAAGTGTCTGTCCACCCCTTCCTTCTTCTTCTGGGAGCTCCTCTTCATCTTGTGATTCCTGTTTTGAAATAAAAGGCAATGAATAGACATATATTCCAGAGATGATGGATTTTGGAAATAAAAACTTACCGTCAAACGCTGACGATGCGAGGGAGGGCTCCCAGAAGAAGATGTGCTGTCTTCCTCATGGCCAGACTCCATGGCTGTGGGTGGTGTTCCTGCTGCTGCCATTGCTGCTGCTGCTGCTGCATCTATTGGGCGGCTGTTGAATAAAGAGAAACAAAGGGCCAATGAATATCTTGATATTCCATAGCCCTAGTTTGGAGGAATGGGGGATTTGATAATTACCATCTCTCATCTGCTGCTGGACTCCCCTCCCGTTGTTCAGCATGCTGCTCCATTTGGGGTGGTGCTGATGGTGCTGCTGCTGCAGATGTCTGCTGCCTTCTCCTGCTCCTGGTTCTTGGCTTGGGTGGCATGTTGGGTGTGGCTGAGGGTCACACTGTCTTGCTTTTATATATGTCTTGTGGGCAGAGCCACTGAGCATGCTCAGACCAAAAAAAACGGATCCGGCTACCGGATCCGGCTATCGCCGGATCAGGCGCATTGCGGCGCTCATAGGCTTTCATTGTATGAAGAAGCCGGACACGCCGGATCCGGCGTGTCCGGCTTTTTCGCCGGAGACAAAACACGTTACAGTAGCCGTTTTTTCCAGACGCCGGATCGCGTCACATTGCCGGATCCGGCGAAAATCGGATGAAACGCATGGCCATCCGGCTCGATCCGGCTCTAATGCAAGTCAATGGGGGGGAAACCGGATCCGGCATTGCATTTCGCCGGATCCGGTTTTTGTCAAAAGCGCCGGATCGCGCCTGACGGCGAAAACCTGATGTGTGAAAGAGGCCTAACTCATCGGGAAGCTCTGTGCAGCAGGTTAAAATTGTCATCTCCTTGCTGCGCGGCGATCCCCAGGATTGGGCGTTTTCTCTGACACCTGAAAATTCTATTCTGACTAATGTGGATGCATTTTTTCAGGCTTTGGGGTTGTTGTATGATGAACCTAATGCCATTGATCAAGCTGAGAGAACCCTGTTGGCATTAAGCCAGGGTCAGGATCCTGCAGAGTTATACTGTCAAAGATTCCAAAAGTAGGCGGTCCTTACTACATGGAATGATAGTGCACTGGCAGCTCTCTTTCGGAAAGGTTTATCAGAGACCGTAAAAGATGTTATGGTGGGATTTCCTGTTCCCTCTGGTCTGGATGGCTCTATGTCATTAGCCATTCAAGTTGATTGGCGTTTACGTGAACGTAAGACTACACGGGAGGCGCTGCCACCTTCTGAACAAATGTCTGAACCTATGCAATGTGATGGGGTGTTGTCTAGGGCGCAACTTCAGGAATTTAGAAGGCGTAATAAGCTGTGTTTTTTCTGTGGAGTCGCCTCTCATACTATTTCTGTCTGCCCTAAACGAGAGAAACGTTTTGCAAACACATTTGCTGTGGGCAGTGTACAACCTAAGTTCCTTTTGGCAATTACTTTGATCTGCTCCTTGTCCACATTTTCCACAAAGGCTTTTGTGGATTCAGAAGCAGCTCTGAATCTGATAGATTTGGACTTTGCTAAACGTTGTGGCTTGTCCATGACGCCTCTGCAGACGCCTATTCCTTTGAGGGGTATTGATGCCACTCCTTTGGCAGAGAATAAACCTCAGTTTTGGACCCAGGTGATAATGCGAGTTGTCCCAGACCACCAAGAAAATTGTACATTTTTGGTGCTGCATAATTTTCGTGATACTATTGTTCTGGGTTTCCCCTGGTTGCAAACTCATAACCCAGTTTTGGATTGGAAATCTGTGTCTGTGGTGAGTTGGGCTTGTCAGTGTGTTCTTAGGGACGCTCCTGTTTTCTCCACCTCTCCTCAGTCTCATGATATTCCTGATTATCTGGCTGATTTTTCTGATGTATTTAGTGAGAGTAAGTCTGCGTCTTTGCCTCCTCATAGAAGTTATGACTGTGCAATTGAGTTGATGCCTGGGTGTAAATTTCCCAAGGGTCGGCTTTTCAACTTATCTGTACCCGAACATGATGCTATGCGATCCTATATTAAGGAGTCGTTGGAGAAGGGTCATATTAGACCATCCTCGTCACCTTTAGGCGCTGGTTTTTTTTTGTGGCCAAGAAAGATGGTTCGTTAAGACCGTGTATTGATTATCGTTCCCTTAACAAGATGACGGTTAAATATCAGTACCCGTTACCTCTGATGTCTGATTTATTCTCCAGAGTTAAGAGTGCCTGCTGGTTTACTAAGCTTGATCTCAGGGGGGCGTATAATCTTATTCGCATCAAGCACGGGGATGAATGGAAGACGGCGTTTAATACTCCGGAGGGACATTTTGAGTACCTGGTGATGCCTTTTGGGCTCTCCAATGCCCCATCTGTCTTCCAGTCCTTTATGAATGATATTTTTCGAGACTTTGTAGATAAGTTTTTGATCATCTATCTGGATGATATTTTGATCTTTTCTAGTGATTGGGATTCCCATGTGAAACATGTCCGGACTGTGTTTCGGATTTTGAGGGAGAATTCCCTGTTTGTTAAGGGATCGAAATGCCTCTTTGGTGTACAGAGGATTTCATTTTTGGGATTTATCTTGTCTCCATCGACTATTGAAATGGACCCGGCCAAGGTACAGGCCATTTATGATTGGGTTCAGCCTACCTCTTTGAAGGGTCTCCAGAAGTTTTTGGGTTTTGCTAATTTCTATCGTAAATTTATAGGTAATTTTTCTAGTATTATCAAACCACTGACTGATCTGACCAAGAAGGGAGCTGATGGGCTGAATTGGTCTCCTGAGGCTGTCTCAGCATTTCAGGAGCTTAAGCGGAGATTTACTTCAGCTCCAGTTCTACGGCAACCTGATGTCTCACTTCCATTTCAAGTGGAGGTAGACGCTTCTGCGATTGGTGCAGGAGCTGTTTTGTCCCAAAAAGCTCCTGTGACTTCTAAGATGAATCCCTGTGCCTTCTTTTCTCAAAAGTTCTCCCCATCTGAACGCAACTATGATGTGGGGAATCGGGAATTGTTGGCCATGAAATGGGCATTTGAGGAGTGGATACATTGGTTGGAGGGAGCTAGACATCAATTCGTGGTCCTCACCGATCACAAGAATCTGATTTATCTGGAGTCGGCTAAATGTTTGAATCCTAGACAGGCTAGATGGGCCTTGTTTTTCACGCATTTTAATTTTGTGGTCTCTTTTCTTCCGGGCACTAAGAATGTTAAGGCAGACGCCCTTTCTAGGAGTTTCTTTGCTAATTCTCTTAATGTGACTGTGCCTACTACTATCCTAGGTGAGGGGGTAGTTCTTTCTGCCATTTCGCCCGATTTGAGACGCGCCCTGGGGGAATTTCAGGAGGATAAACCTGAGCGTTGCCCTATGGGAAGATTGTATGTTCCTGACCAGTGGAGAAAGAGAGTGATGTCTGAAGTCCATTGCTCCGCATTGGCTGGTCATCCAGGTATTTTTGGTACCAGAGATTTGGTGAGTCGGTCGTTTTGGTGGCCTGCCTTGTCTCGTGATGTCAGGAATTTTGTACAGTCCTGTGGGACTTGTTCTCGGTCTAAACCCTGTTCTTGTTCTAGTGGGTTGCTGATGCCCCTCCCGGTGCCCAGTAGGCCATGGACCCATATCTCAATGGATTTTATTTCTGATCTTCCCGTCTCTCAGAGAATGACGGTTATCTGGGTGATTTGTGATAGATTTTCGAAGATGGTCCATCTTGTACCACTCCCAAAGTTGTCATCTTCCGCTGAGTTGGTACCCTTGTTTTTACAACAGGTGGTTCGGTTACACGGGATTCCTGAGAACATTGTGTCCGATAGAGGGGTCCAGTTTGTTTCCAGATTTTGGAAAGCCTTTTGTTCCAATCTGGGAATTCAGTTATCCTTCTCCTCCGTGTTTCATCCCCAGACCAATGGGCAGGCTGAGAGAACAAACCAGACCTTGGAGTATTATTTAAGATGTTTTATATCTGCTGATCAAGATGATTGGGTCTCATTTTTGCCCTTGGCCGAATTTGCGCTGAACAATATAGCTAGTTCTGCCACTTTGATGTCACCCTTTTTCTGTAATTTTGGGTTTCATACTCGATTCTCTTCAGGACAAGTGGAATCTTCGTCCTGCCCAGGTGTGGATACTGTGGTTGTGAGAAAGCAGCAGATATGGGACCAAGTGGTGGATAAGTTGTCACTCTCTCAGGAAAAGGCCCAACGTTTTTCCAACCGGCATAGGACCATTGGTCCCCGGTTTAAAGTGGGTGATATGGTTTGGTTGTCGTCTAAGAATATTCCTATGAAAGTTGCATCTCCAAAATTTAAGCCAAGATTTATTGGACCTTATAAGATTTTGGAGATTCTTAATCCTGTTTCTTTTCGGTTGGCTCTTCCAGTTACGTTCAAAATCCATAACGTATTTCACAAATCACTGTTGAAGTGGTTTGTTGAGCCAGTAGTTCCTGTGGCGGCTCCTCCTGACCCTGTTTTGATTAAAGGCAATGTGGAATATGAGGTAGAGAAAATATCGGATTCTCGCTTGGTCAGACGGGGACTCCAGTATTTGGTCAAATGGAGGGGTTATGGCCAGGAGGATAATTCTTGGGTCTCTGCCTCAGATATTCCTGACGATATATTTGGTTTGTGTTTTTCACCGGGCCCATCCTGATCGGCCTGGTGGCGTGGATGAGGGTTCGGTGACCCCTCCTCAAGGGGGGGGTACTGTTATGAGCTCATTTTCTGCTCCACCAGCTGGGAGTTCTCCTTCCGTTCTCCCTCTGGTAGTGACAGGAGGTAGTGAGGTTAGTTTAATTGGTAATGGTCTGCCACCTGACGAGGAGGATAGTGATTGGATCTCTGGAGTATCAGACTGGATATAAGATAGCCAACGCCCTATCCTGTTGCTGGTGATTCAGTCTGTTTCTCAGGTCTTGGACTTCAGCTCTGCTCCAGTCTTCTCAAGTTAAGTTTGTTTTTTGCTTATGTTCACACTTGCTCTTGTTGGTCAACTCAGTTTTTGTGTGGTCAGCCAGCCCGGATGGGCTGTGCTGAGTTTCCACTCTCATTTACCTGTATTTGCCAATTTGCCTTTTTGTCCTTTATTAGATTGGCCTCTTTTTGCTCTGTCTCAGAATATTCCAGAGTGCTGATATAGTGAGAGAAGTCTAGTGACTTCAGGGTTAATTTTGTTATCAGAAGCATTGGACATTATTTTTGGTAGGGTTTTTTGGCAGATTGCAGACAGTATCTTTCCTTTCCTGTCCTTTCAAGTTAGTTTGGCCCCATCGTTTGCTCAGCCTATTTTTCTGCCTTTGTTTGTGTTTTCATCTTGCTTCACCGTCAATACATGTGGGGGGCTGTCTTTCCTTTGGGGTCTGCTCTGGGGAGTTAGTTTTCCTCTTTTCTTACTTTAGGCTTATTTAGCTCTGCAGTTGTGACGAGGCATCCAGACTTAGCGTGTGTTGCTTTTTTCCTCCTCGGTGACCCATTCATAACAGTGCTGCAGCCGACCTCAGTGATCTGGGTCCACTGGCACAGGAAAGGAATACTGTAAGAAAGCCTGACTCTCCATAAGAAGGACAGGACTAGTAGGGAACGTAAGGAGAGGAAGAGAACCAGGGGATCGGGGTTAGAGGAGATCCCTTCCCAAGTTCTAAGCGCAAGGCCGGGTTCCGGTCCCTGAGGTTGTTTGGATTCTTATGGTCCCGCAACAGACACCGGAGGAATAGAAGTTTGTCATCACTTTATTCCCACACCAGACTTGGGGGCACAACAGCAACGAGATAGACAGCCGGGACTTAGAAGCAGAGAGTCCCCGAAGCAGGCTACAGCTATCTGCCGTACAAGTAGAGTTCATAGGAACATCGGACAGGAGGAACTCCAGTGTAACTCAGTACTGTGAGTACTTCACTAAAGGCGCTAAGAGGGAAACGTTCAGAAAAGGCACATAAGTTGGAGGAGTGTTGGAAAGGTGTGCTTCATCTTGCCTGGAGGGTGGCTGAGCTCCTGTCCCGGAGGACATGGCACCGATGCGGGCTCTTGAGCTGCTACAGACTGTGAGTAAAGCTTTGGAACTACATGCTCTGGTGTCCTCCACTTAATCCTGCGTCAACCTGCCCGGCACTGCTACATCCCCTGCGCCTGACACTACACCATCTAAGTGTCACTACATCCACTCTGCCCTGGGACTACAGCCCTGCCTGTGGAGAGCTATACCATCACTGCTGCACCACACCATGTGTCCCAGAGGAACTGTCTGCAGCATCGGCTTAACATCTACATTGCCAAACACCACAGGTGGCGTCATGACTTATTCATTTACACTGAACATTTACAATGGGCGCCCAGGGCCACGGGCCGGGTCCTCGCTGCCGTGACATCTCTCAGTGAGGCTCATCGGGACCATTACCGAGTACCCCACGGCCCTGGGTGTGAGGGCGACCCACATACACATCTTGTGCCTTTGGGAAAGGAATCCTAAGATGCGACCCCTACTGTCTTGGCATCAAGGTCTGTTTTGACACTGGCCTTGGGAGAGAAAAATATTTCTGCCCCGCCCACATTTTTGGATAGCTCCACTGGCAGGGCTTTCTTTTCCCTCTTTATTGAGAAGTTTGCTCTTAAGAAGGTTGAAATGGTCTTTTCTTAGCACTTCTAGCTTCAGGTAGAGCTTTCTTTTATCAGAGGCTTTCTCTAGCAAGTTGTCACTGGCTGGCCCAAACATGAATTTCCCTTTAAAGGGAATAGAGCACATCTTCATTTAAGTGATGTCCCCATTCCAAGATCTTAACCAGAGTGCAGATTTCACAGACTTTGATAAGCCATATGACCTTGTTGCCACTCTTGCTGATTCTGCAGATGAGTCCGCTAGAAATTCTGTTTTGGAGGAGAGTCAAGGATGCCAGATTGTCTTCTCTTGGAGTATCCATAGACACCTGATCTTCCAGCTGAATAAGTCAGAGGTACTTTGACCGTGCTGCACACATGGAGATGGCATTGATGTTTAGCAGCGCTGCTGAAGTTTTCCAGGATTTCCTTAAAAGGCCAAACATTTTGCGCTCTAAGAGGTCCTTCAGCTGAAAAGCATCCTCAAATGGCAAGGTCTTTTTCTTGGCCACCCGTACAGTCTAGATATCCATCTTTGGTACATCTGATCAGCATTCTGCAGTCTCATCATCCATCGGGAACCTGTCTCAGCTTGCAGGAGTGCTCAACCTCCTTTCCTGGGAATCCCACACTTGAACAGAGACCGCTGAACATTTCTTCTTGTACCATCTGGAGTCTCCTCTTCTACCTCCATGGTTCTCCTTACCGCCATAAGGAGCTGTTCCATTTTTTCAGAGGAAAAATATTTCTTATTTTGGAAGGCATCAGGGTCCAGGCCTAGCTCGCCTTCCTCCAGAAGTTCCTCCAGACTGGACATCTCCTCTTGAGAGTCCCTGTTCCCTACCTCCTCCAGGCTATTCTTCCTTTTTTTAGCTGCTGGGGAATACTGGGGGAGGGTGTTGGCTGGGAGAAAGAGGCCAGGGAATATTTAATCTCCTGGTGAACTATTCCCTTGCTTTCTTCCATTAACGAAGGTTGTTCATCCTTGATGATCTTCTCAGTGCCTTCTTTACATAAAGGTTTGTTATGGGAAGAAGTCAGTTTCTTTGTATAGACTGTGGATCTGCTCCCTGGCGCAGGTTCCTCGTTTTCCTGGAAGAGAGGGGAGTAGGAAGAAAAGCTATAATGTACCGTACCTGCACCCTGGAGGCAGACTCCCAGTGCTAGACTACTTACTGGACCTGGAACAGCGCTAGCTTATGCACATGCAGAGTGGGAAGAACCTGAACCTTCCATGTTAAACACACAGGAACGGTCCTACCTTAATGTGTCTTCGTATCCAGGGCTCTTATATGGGCGACCGGACACAGCACATGTTAGGGTCGGCGGAACGCACCAGATATAAATAATAGGGGGTGCGTTCGCCGCCCGGGGTCCACCGTGCGGTAGGTGACAAGACCGCTGCTGAGTAATGGCGAATGCACCAAAAGGTGAAGTACTGCGCTCGGGTTAACGTCACCCGAACGCTAAGAGCGGCTCTGTTCACACACAGAGTCGCTAACACAAAAGACTTATGAGGACGCTGGCCCTGTTCACTTCACAGGCTAACCAGCGAGTGACGTTGCAAACGCAGACGCCAAGGACGCTGCTACTGCAGCGCGGCAATTGCTATGGCCGCTGAACGACGGCACCGGAATGACCGAGCACCGTCGGACGCTAGAGTGCAGTGCAGGAGGCACAGTGGCGTGTAGCTTGCCACAATCTGGAGCTGACTACCCAACAATCTGTCACCATTCGTAATAACCGGGGGAAGGGGTTTCAAATAAGTCAGCCACCAGTCCATGCATCCACCACCATACACACACAGCATAATATGCTACACTAGCGCATGGCCGAGCCGCCATGCGGGCTTTTTATAGCCATGCGCTTCCGGGACCTTCCAGTACTATAGGAAGGACCAATCAGATCCGACATAGGACCTGCACATGTGACCCCTGCTCTCCACTGAGAAGACAAGTAGCACGGCACGAGGACTTAGCCTCCGGAGCAGTTCCCTGCAAAGCAGGTTGCGCCACCATTGCTGCACCAGAGGTGGCAGCAACATCCAGGCTCACAGAACAAGTCTGAGGGAAATGCCTGGTTCGCCGAGAATGCTGAGCAGGAGTCTGAGCAGTCGGAGGAGAATGGGAGACCGCAGGATGTCTGGCTCTGGATTCCCGCTGTGCAGTGCCAGGAATCCGACGCCTAACATTACCCCCCCTCCTAGGGCCCCCTCCCCTCTGAGCACCACCGCGCTCAAAAGCCGCGATAAGGAGCGGTGCGTGAATGTTTTCCACCGGCTCCCAGGTCTGAGCCTCGGGACCATGACCCTTCCAGTCCACCAAATAAAATTTTTTGCCACGGACAAACCTGCGCCCCACGATGGCGTTAACCTCAAACTCGTCAGACGATAAGTCTGATGATCCGGCAGATGGCTCGGAAAACCGGGCCATGTGAACTGGTTTGAGGAGGGACACATGGAACACGTCCGAGATGGCCAAATGTGGAGGAAGAGCCAGGCGGTAGACCACCGAGCTAAGTCGCTCAAGGACCTTGAATGGTCCAATGTATCGTGGTGCGAACTTGGGCGACTCAACCCGCAGTTTAATGTTTCGGGTGGAGAGCCATACCATGTCGCCAGGGGAGAAGCTTGGAGCCGGACGCCGGTGTGCGTCAGCGGAGATCCTCATTCTCTCCTTGGAAGCTCGGATAGCATCCTGGGTGCGATCCCAAATGTCATGTGCCTCCACCGCCCAGTCTGCCACCCTGGAGTCGGTGGAAGACACGGGCATGGGCACAGGGACCTGCGGATGCTGACCGTAATTTAGGAGGAATGGGGTTTGACCGGTGGAGTCGACCACAGCATTGTTCAACGCGAACTCTGCCCACGGCAGCAAGGATGCCCAGTCGTCCTGTCTGGCTGAGACAAAATGTCGAAGATAAGTTATCAGTGTCTGATTGGCTCTCTCTACCAACCCATTCGTCTCGGGATGATAGGCCGAGGAGAGATTCAGCTCAATGCTGAGTAGAGAACAGAGCTCTATCCAGAAACGGGACGCAAACTGAGGGCCACGGTCACTGACAATCTTGTGCGGCATGCCGTGCAGGCGGAAAGCATGCTTGATGAACAAGACTGCCAGGCCCCGCGCTGAAGGTAACCGGGAGAGAGGTACCAAGTGCACCATCTTAGAGAAATGGTCGGTGACAACCCAAATGACCGTGCTGCCGCTGGACTTGGGTAGCCCCACCACAAAGTCCATACCGACCATCTCCCAGGGCCTGTGTGCTATCGGCAGAGGAAAAAGAAGCCCAGCGGGCCGCTGCCGAGAGGACCTATTCCGGGCGCAAGAGACGCACGCCTCAATATAGTCCTTGACGTCACGGGCCATATGTGGCCACCAGTACGTCCTCGCCAAAAGCTCAGAGGTCCGTTTTGTCCCAAAATGTCCACCCACTCTGGACGAATGGGCCCAAGAGAGGACCTCCGGTCGCAGACGGGCAGGGACAAATGTCTTGCCCGGAAGTACTGACTCAAGGGCAACCGGAGCCACAGTCCTCAGGCTCTCAGATGGGACGATCAGCCGAGGCTCCTCCTCCTCTTCCTCCGATGAAACCACGGAGCGGGAGAGAGCATCGGCCCGGACGTTCTTCTCCCCGGAGAGAAAGTGGAGGGTGAAATGGAACCGGGAAAAGAACAAAGACCACCTGGCCTGGCGAGAGTTTAGCCGCTGGGCTGTTTGTAAATATACCAAGTTTTTGTGGTCGGTGAACACCTGGAAAGGGTGGCGAGCCCCCTCCAGGAGGTGTCTCCACTCCGAGAAGGCCAACTTCATCGCTAGCAACTCCCTGTCCCCGATGGCATAATTCCTCTCCGCCGGTGTGAAGGTCTTGGAGAAAAAGAAGCATGGATGCTTCCGACCTTGCGTGTCCTTCTGGAACAGGACCGCTCCAGCACCGACGGAAGAGGCATCCACTTCCAGAATGAAGGGCTTGTCTACATCGGGGCGATGTAGAATGGGAGCACTAGCGAAATGGGACTTAATGGTGGAGAAGGCCTTGGAGACCGGTTCCGACCACAACTTGGGATTTGCACCCTTCTTGGTGAGGGCTACCAAGGGTGCTACCAAAGTCGAGAAGTGGGGAATGAATTGGCGATAATAGTTTATGAACCCCATAAAGCGCTGCACCGCTTTAAGAGAATGAGGTTCCTGCCAATCCATCACCGCCTGTAGCTTGGCAGGATCCATGGCCAATCCCTGGGCGGAGATGATATAGCCCAGGAAAGGCAAGGACTCCTGCTCAAACACACACTTCTCCAACTTGGCATAGAGGGAGTTCGCCCGCAGGCGATCGAAGACTTTGCAAACCTCTCTCCGGTGGGAGTCAATATCTGGAGAGTAGATGAGGATATCATCCAGATAGACTACAACCGAGGTGGTAAGCATATCCCGGAAGATATCGTTTACAAAGTCTTGGAAGACGGCCGGGGCATTGCAGAGGCCGAAGGGCATCACCAGGTATTCATAGTGCCCGTCTCTGGTGTTAAATGCCGTCTTCCATTCATCTCCATCACGGATGCGAATCAGGTTGTAAGCCCCCCGCAGATCAAGTTTGGTAAATACCCTCGCTCCTCGTAGCCTATCAAACAGTTCTGATATCAGGGGAAGTGGATACTTATTCTTAACGGTGATGGCGTTAAGACCCCTGTAATCAATGCAAGGACGTAGTTCCCCACTCTTCTTCTGGACGAAGAAGAATCCCGCCCCCGCTGGTGACACTGACTTCCTAATGAATCCTCTTGCCAGATTCTCCCTGATATATTGAGACATGACCTCGGTCTCTGGGAGAGATAGGGGATAGACTCGACCCCGGGGTGGCTCAGCCCCAGGCAAGAGGTCAATAGGACAGTCATAGGGGCGATGCGGTGGAAGGGTCTCCGCCGCCTTTTTGGAGAACACGTCTGCATACTGTCGATAGTGTTTGGGGAGCGAGGAGAGATCAGCGGGAACCTCGGTGGAGGCAACCTGAACGCACTCCCTCAGACATCTACCCTCACATGATTTACTCCACCCAATAATCCTCCCTGAGGACCACTCTATATGGGGGGAGTGATACCGCAGCCAGGGAACCCCTAGAAGTACTTGGTCAATACCCTCGGGCATGACGAGGAGGGATATCGTCTCCTGATGAGACGGGGCCACTGAGAGTACTAAGGGAACGGTCTGGTGAGTTATCTGTGAGGGTAGGGTAGTGCCGTTTACCACTCTGACGGTGACTGGTGTAGACATCATAACCAGGGGTATAGCGTGCCGTTGGGCGAAGGCTGACGACATAAAATTGCCCTCTGCCCCGGAATCCACGCAAACCTCCACCGCCAGAGTGGAAGAATCAAACCCAAGAGTCCCCTTAAAGGACAGCTTGGAGGAAAACGTCGCTGACTCTAGTGCGCCGCCTCCTACGGCCACTAGGCGCGAGCGTTCTCCCTGCTGCTGTGGGCACCGGTTGGCACGGTGACCGGACTGCCGACAAATATGACTGCTCACAGGAGCTCGAGCGGGCCGGAGCCTAGATCCCTCACGGGAAGCCCCCTGATGCTCGGACGTCCGACCGGAAGATTCCAGAGGTTTAGAAAAACAAGGTGCCAACCTAAACCTCTGCCTACACTGGTCCCGCTCCAACCCTCGCTCGGTAAAGCGAAGATCTATTCGGGTGGAGACAGTGATAAGCTCCTCCAGTGTAGCGGGAATCTCCCTGGTGGCCAGAGCGTCCTTCACATGGCCAGCCAAACCTCTCCAGAATGCCGGAATGAGGACCTTATCTGGCCACTCTAATTCTGAGGCCAGCGTCCGGAACTGGATGGCGAAGTGACTGACCATGGACGAGCCCTGTGATAATGCCAGCAGCCGGAGCGCGGTGTCATGGGTGACTCGTGGTCCCAGGAAGACCTGTTTCAGCGTGTCTAAGAACCGCGAGACACACTGCACCACATGATCACCACGCTCCCACAGCGGTGTGGCCCACTCCAAAGCCCTGCCCGACAGAAGGGAAATGATAAATCCCACTTTAGCCCGCTCAGAGGGGAATCGGGCGGCCAGCAGCTCCAACTGTATAGAGCACTGGCTTACGAAACCCCTACAAGCAGCACTATCACCCGAGAACTTTTCGGGCAGCGGGAGGTGGGACAAAGTCGGGACAGGGATGGCTGTGGTCACACGGGAGGCAGCCTCTGTGGCTGCCTGAACAGCGACTGCAGTAACATCCGCAGCTGAGGCTGAACGCTCGAGAGCCGCCAACCTGCCCTGCAGCTGCCGGATGTACTGCAGCAGTCGCTGTTCATCCGCCATTACTAGCCAGACCCTGGCGCTAGTGTAATGTTAGGGTCGGCGGAACGCACCAGATATAAGTAATAGGGGGTGCATTCGCCGCCCGGGGTCCACTGTGCGGTTGGTGACAAGACCGCTGCTGAGTAATGGCGAATGCACCAAAAGGTGAAGTACTGCGCTCGGGTTAACGTCACCCGAACGCTAAGAGCGGCTCTGTTCACACACAGAGTCGCTAACACAAAAGACTTATGAGGACGCTGGCCCTGTTCACTTCACAGGCTAACAAGCGAGTGACGTTGCAAACGCAGACGCCAAGGACGCTGCTACTGCAGCGCGGCAATTGCTATGGCCGCTGAACGACGGCGCCAGAATGACCGAGCACCGTCGGACGCTAGAGTGCAGTGCAGGAGGCACAGTGGCGTGTAGCTTGCCACAATCTGGAGCTGACTCCCCAACAATCTGTCACCATTCGTAATAACCGAGGGAAGGGGTTTCAAATAAGTCAGCCACCAGTCCATGCATCCATCACCATACACACACAGCATAATATGCTACACTAGCGCATGGCCGAGCCGCCATGCGGGCTTTTTATAGCCATGCGCTTCCGGGACCTTCCAGTACTATAGGAAGGACCAATCAGATCCGACATAGGACCTGCACATGTGACCCCTGCTCTCCACTGAGAAGACAAGTTGCGGGCATGCCCAGTAGCACGGCACGAGGACTTAGCCTCCGGAGCAATTCCCTGCCAAGCAGGTTGCGCCACCATTGCTGCACCAGAGATGGCAGCAACATCCAGGCTCACAGAACAAGTCTGAGGGAAATTCCTGGTTCGCTGAGAATGCTGAGCATGAGTCTGAGCGGTCGGAGGAGAATGGGAGACCGCAGGATGTCTGACTCTGGATTCCCGCTGTGCAGTGCCAGGAATCCGACGCCTAACAGCACAATCCTCTCATTAGAGGATCTCCTCCCCCTGATGTCTAGATGTAAAATCCAACCTAGCGGCCACCATAAGTCAGCATTCCCAGCGATGTTTGGGAACACAAAAATTCGCAAGAGGCGTCATAACCCGCCACCCGGTGTCTCATGTAATTTCTGGCGCCTGCCGAGAAGCGCACGACTCGCCAGAAGCATCCCAGGACCGGCGCTTCTCTCCCCAAGAGGAGGGGTGGGGGAGGAGAACCCCTCATATCTTGCCCAAAGGTATGTACTGGAAGGGAGTACTGAGTTCTTCATGTTGATGGGAGAAGCATTTGGGGAGGAGAGGTAGGCCCACATGGTCCCCTGCTGCCTGACTATATTTTAATCTCTCTGGGTGCCTACGGCCGGCGCAGCACACCATCCGATAACCTCTTCATCCCTAATAAGGACAGGAAAAAACACTGGCGGGAGGATGTGGGAAGGACTATTTGACCTTTGTGTTTCCTGTCCCTTTTAGGGAGGGGTTACATCCTTCGGTGAGCTGTCGTGGGGAGTTATTAGAGAAAATAAACCATTATACTTCATAGCAGAAGTAAAATGCACCCCTTATACTCATCCATATTAGTATAATGCACTGCCCATAGACATCCATATTAGTATAATGCACCGCCCATAGACATCCATATTAGTACAATGCACAACCCATAGATATCCATATAGTATAATGCATCCCCATAGACATCCATATAGTTTAATGCATCCACATAGTAATCCATATAGTATAATGAACCCCCATAGTCATCCATGTACTAGTAAGGGCACTGATTTAAACACTTACCTTCCCTTAATTTCCGGCCACGTATCGTCATCTAGTGAAGCCTGCAGCTGACTTTGGCGTTCTGAGGATGCATATCCTGTTGAAGTTTCTGATGGTGTAAGCGGACCCCTGACCCATCAGGCATGGTTGCAGCTGCAACGGTGGTTGTTACATCCCTACTACCAGAACTGTAAAACAGACTTGGAGAAGACACAAAAAAAAAAAAATTATCGCCGATCAAGATGAAACCATAGGAAAAATGATATCAAACAGCTGTAGGTATGTGGCCCGGAGGGGGTCGATCCTTCAAATATATGTCTTCTCCAAATCTATTTAACAGTTCTGGTAGTAATAGAACCGTTTCTACAAGTGTTCAGGAAGCCGATGCGACAAGTAATAATAATAATAATAAATTTTATTTTTATAGCGCCGACATATTCCGCAGCACTTTACATTTCAGAGGGGATTTGTACAGACAATAGATATTACAGCATAACAATAATCACATACAGTAGATTATAACAAATAACAAGAGGAGTGAGGGCCCTGCTCGCAAGCTTACAGTCTATGAGGAAAGAGGTAGACACGAAAGGTGGGTGGTAACAGTTGCTCTGAGTGTATGGACCAGCCATAATGTTAAGTGTGTAACAGTACAGACACAGAGGGCTAATGGATGCATAAAGCATGTGGGAACATGATGCTGGGAACCTGGTTATGGTAAAACTTTTGGCTCTGCCACACAGGGATAGGTTAGGTTAATGTGTTGAGGCGATAGGCCAGTCTGAATAAATGCGTTTTCAGGACACGCTTAAAATTGTGGGGATTGGGGACTAATCGTATTGACCTGGGAAGTGCATTCCAAAGAATTGGCGCGGCACGTGTAAAGTCTTGGAGACGGGAGTGGGAGGTTCTGACTATTGAGGATACTAACCTCAGGTCATCAGCAGAACGGAGGGCGCGGGTAGGGTGGTATACTGAAACAAGGGAGGAGATGTAGGGTGGTGCTGAGCCATGGAGGGCTTTGTGGGTGAGGGTAATAAGTTTATACTGAATTCTGGAGTGGATGGGTAGCCAGTGTAATGACTGGCACAAGGTAGAGGCATCGTTGTAACGATTGGTGAGGAATATGATCCTGGCTGCAGCATTCAAGACAGATTGGAGAGGGGAGAGTTTGGTAAGAGGGAGACCGATTAGAAGAGAGTTACAATAGTCGAGACGAGAATGAATAAGAGAAACAGTAAGAGTTTTTGCAGAGTCAAAAGTAAGAAAAGGTCGAATTCTAGAAATGTTTTTGAGGTGCAGATGACAAGAGCGAGCCAGTGATCGAATGTGGGGGGCAAAGGAAAGCTCGGAATCAAGTATGACCCCAAGACAGCGGGCATGTTGCTGGGGAGTAATAGTGGAACCACACACAGAAATAGCAATGTTGGGTATAGGTACTTTAGTAGCGGGAGGAAACACCAGGAGTTCAGTCTTTGACAGGTTCAGTTTCAGATATAGTGAGGACATGATATTAGACACAGCGTTTAGACAATCTAGAAAGGCTGGCGTGATGTCAGGAGAAGAAGCGTATAATTGGGTGTCATCAGCATAGAGATGGTACTGGAAACCAAATCTACTGATTGTTTGACCAATAGGGGCAGTGTACAAGGAGAAGAGGAGGGGGCCTAGAACCGATCCTTGAGGAACCCCAACAGTAAGGGGAAGGTGAGAGGAGGAGGAACCGGCAAAAGAAACAGTAAAGGAGCGGTCGGAGAGATAGGAGGAGAACCAGGAGAGAACGGTGTCCTTGAGGCCAATGGAATGGAGCATAGTGAGGAGGAGCTGATGATCCACAGTGTCGAATGCTGCAGAGAGATCCAAGAGAATTAGCATGGAGTAATGACCATTTGATTTAGCTGTTAGCAGATCATTAGAGACTTTAGTGAGGGCAGTTTCAGTGGAGTGTAAAGAGCGGAAACCGGATTGGAGAGGGTCGAGAACAGAGTTTTCTGAGAGATAGCGGATAAGACGGGAGTGGACCAGGCATTCCAGGAGTTTAGAGATGAAGGGAAGATTAGAGACAGGTCTATAGTTAGCGGCACAGTTTTGGTCGAGGGATGGTTTTTTAAGTAGTGGATGTATGATGGCATGCTTAAATGAGGAGGGAAAAATACCAGAAGAGAGAGAGAGGTTAAATATTTTAGTTAGGTGAGGGGTGACAGCAGGGGAAAGGGACTGGAGGAGATGTGACGGAAATGGGTCACTGGTGCAAGTAGTTGGGCGAGAAGATGCAAGGAGCCTGCTTACTTCTTCTTCTGTGACTGGTTCAAAATCAGAGAGTGAGTTAGATGCAGTGGGGGAGGGAGGACAGTGCATGGTATGAGGGGATTTGGAGATAATTTCCTGTCGGATCTGGTCAATTTTTTCTTTGAAGTAATTGGCCAGATCGTCAGCTTGGAGCTCTGTGGTTGGGGCCTGTACTCTTGGATTGAGTAGAGAATGAAAAGTGTCAAAGAGACGTTTCGGGTTATTGGACAGTGAGGTGATGAGGGTGTTGAAATAGGTTTGTTTGGAGAGGTGAAGGGCAGTGTTGTATGTTCTAAGCATAAACTTAAAATGGATGAAATCTTCGTGTAGATTGGATTTTCTCCACAGACGTTCGGCGCACCTGGAGCACCGCTGCAGGAAACGTGTTTGCACCGTGTGCCAGGGTTGTCGCCGTCTGCGTTGTGGTGTTCTATTTATAGGGGGTGCAAATTCATCCAGGGCACTTTGAAGTGTTTCATTGTAATGCTTCAATGCAGAATCAGGACATGAGAGGGAGGAGATAGGGGCCAATGAAGACTGCAAGTTCTTCAGAAGTTTCTGGGTGTTAATGGCCTGTATGTTTCTATAAGTCTGGACAGTGGGGGTGACCTGAGCAGCCTGGCAGTTCTTTATAGAGAATGAAAGAAGATTGTGGTCAGAGAGCGGGAGAGGGGAGTTTGCAAAATCATCCACTGCACAAAGCCGAGAGAAGACCAAGTCGAGGGAGTTTCCGTCTTCATGCGTTGGAGAATTAGTAAGCTGCGAAAGGCCAAATGAGGAGGTTAGAGATAAAAGGTGAGTAGCAGATGGGGAGAGGGGAAGAGCAATGGGGATATTGAAATCTCCCATGATGAGGGTAGGGATGTCACAGGAGAGAAAATGTGGAAGCCAAGTGGCAAAATGATCCAGGAACTGATGGGAGGGGCCGGGAGGACGATACACCACCGCCACTTGCATGGAGAAGGGGGTGTAGAGTCTGATGGCATGGACCTCAAAAGAAGGGAAGACAAGTGAGGGTACTTGAGGGATAACCTGAAAGGTACATTTTGGTGATAGGAGCAGACCAACGCCTCCACCAGCTCTATTGTCTGATCTTGGGGTATGAGAGAAGTGTAGCCCCCCGTATGAAAGAGCAGCAGCAGCGGTAGTATCTGACTGCTGGATCCAGGTTTCAGTAAGAGCCAGGAGGTTAAGAGAATTACAAAGGAAGAAGTCATGAATGAAGGAGAGTTTGTTACACACTGAGCGAGAATTCCAAAGTGCACAATTAAGAGAGACAGATGGCATGCAGGGAATATTAATAAGATTAGAGGGGTTTCTGAGTGTAGCAGTGGGGGGGTTTGACTTTCTATAACATGGGGGACCAGGGTTGGGAGCAATGTCTCCTGCGACTAGGAGAAGGAGGATAGAAAGAGTGAGCAGATGGTTAAGTGATTTGTGAGAGCGTCTCTGGTGTTGAATGGTGGGACTGCCTGGATCTGTGCAATTTAACAATGTGAAAAGAGCGTGAGTGCTATACATAGGAGAGGAAAGAAGCGAGGGGCCAATATGGATGGAGTGTGGAGAGTTAATGCCAGGGCGGTGGATGTGTGTGAATGCAGCGGCCAGGATATAAATTACACAAATGCATATGGTATATATCTGTTGTACTCCAAATGTACAGGGAGTAGATGTATATAAATGTAAATGTCTTACCTGTCTCCTGCCCTGTCTAACTGCCATGTTATAACTGTGCATTTCTGTGCATTTCAAGTGCATTTCTGCAACGTATCTCTGAACGTATTGCTAACATTTACAAGAAAAATGGATCTTCAGGTGCAGCTAAGCATTTTGTCAATGCACATAGTGGACATACTCAATATTTCAGATTTTATGGAATATAAAGTCTCTCATTCTATGAGGAGGCAGTTGGCAACAGCATCTCTTGATGCGGGAGGCTTTCTCCATACTGAAATTGGACACCAAATACCTTACAGGTATGAATTTCAGAAACTATTTTTTGTATTTTGAATCATTTGATGAAAAACCTAATTTGCTCTCAGGTGGGCTGTATAGGCATGCGGTTTCTGTGTAATTTGAATATACATCATTCTTCGAAGTAATTAATCCCATGTAATATGTGAGCACTGAAAGGCGGTCTATATGCCATGACTAAGGGCGAATGACTCGCCAGAAACGCGTCGGTTTTAGCACATCTGTCTTTTTATAGATCTGCAGTAAAGAACACTGTTTTCGCTTACCCCTGGATGTGCCACCTTCTCCATTTCTTGCTTTACGAAGGGAGACATGGTTGAATTCCTGAGATTTTTTTTTTTAATTTGAAACAAAATGAAAAGTAATAGAAATGTATAAAATGAAGGAAAAAGACATTAAACAATACCTAAATACCAGCACTTCTTCCTGTAACAGATAATGACAAGCAAGACTAGAGGAAAGATTACGAGATCTGACATCTAGTTAACCATAAACGGCCTCAGCAATAAAGGGAATCCAAGAGACTAAACTCTACATGGCATCTGATAAATTTACTAATAACTGGAGCATTCCATCCAAATGCTCAAAATTTCCCATAGTCCTCACTTGTGTCTGTGTCCTGGACAGCAATTTATGAGCTATAAAATAAAATGTTGAAAATCCTTCCCAAGTTATTGGATAAAGCAGAGCTGACAGATGCACAGTTAAGCAGCGTGAGCAGTCGGTCTGGTTAATGTAATATATATACACATTGCTACTTCATTTAATGGACCTGCGATGACTCTTTACAAGTGTACAATGAAATATACACTCATTAAAGATCAGATGTGGTGGCACTGGCGACACATTGCTAGTGTAGTGGATTTTCACACAAAGCTACTCTGGAAATTTACCAGATTAGGTCTTACCTTACCAACAAGCCGGCCAGCAATTTGCTTTGAACCTGGAGAAGACACAGTTGCAGCAGTACGGTAAGTGATAGATGATGTCCAGTTTCATGGGATATTTTATGTTTGAAGGTGTTAACACACAACTAAGCTCCGTATTCCTCGTCAGCCAGTGTCTAAAAGGAATTTTTTTGTTTCTTACTGAAAAGAAACTCATCGTTTACAAAAACCATGTCCAAGAGCAGTAGAACTAATTGCCCCAGATTCATGAAGACCCTTGTTCACACCAGCCTTCAAAGTACAAGTTTGAGTCTGAGGCACCTGATTGAGAGCCGTAGATCTCTTAATAAATCACGAGCGCCTGACAAGTGGCATGCACTTAGCCATAAATCTTACGCGAGTTGTGAAACTCCACCATGTGCAAAAATTGTTAATTCCACTAGAATTCATGTGTAATTATCGCTTTGATGAATCAGGGCCAAGGTGTTTTGGATATAGCCGCCTATAAAAGTACTAAGGTCCCATTCATCCTTTGTGTTTTTTATATTGGCTGTATTTACAAGCACTTTTACAATTTTCTGCTTATTAATATTTTTGGCTGTTCTTGAGAAACTTAATTACAGCTTGTTGCTTTTGAGACTGATCACCGCCGCTAGACAAAATGTCAGCTCCTGACTTTACACAATACTTGTCAGCTTTACAGAAAGGTTTCGACGACTATAGACAAAAGTCTTTCATCTTTTTCTCGGTGGCATTTTGATCAGTTTATAGGAACGTATGACCAAAAGTATATGGCCCTGTTGGCGTTGATCACATACTAGTAGAGATGAGCTGATCTATCCAGAAAATTAAGTCAAGTTGAGTTTCCTGAAATTTGTGATTTTCATACAAATTTTTAACAGATGCTGTTTGCAAGAAAAAAAGAACTTGCCTGAAACCATTTCTCACATAGTTCTGATGCTCAAGCAGACTAATGTAATTTTGTCCAGCGGTGCGGGCTTCCACAATGCCCTGGTGCTATTACACCTAGAGGATTATCATACTTTGTACAGTGGTGATCAGTACCTGCGCCATCACAGATCAGCGGTTCTCAGTGGAGCTCAGCTTGTATAACACTTTCAGTTTATTTTATTACAAATAAAAGCACCGTAAAAGCCATTTGTAGTGTCTCGCTTGACTAGATGGTCCTTATCACATGATCAAGTTGCAGGAAGGGATAGTCAGCACCCCTTAGATTTGTCATTGATACACAAAGTGCAGTTTGTGACTTGCTCCTCGGCACATGGCCGGACAGACTCCCCCATTGGGCCAATGCCAGATAAGTTACGGTAATTGGTGGTCCGCATTTATTGAGATACTGTTAACAGCTATTCCAGAGTATAAAGCTACCAGCTGCTCGCTCAGTCACTCCAGCAGGATGCAGGCAACTTGTGGCCGGCGGGAGGTTGGCACCATGCCGGAAATGTTGTGGTGACTTCACTACCTTGTGCTGCCTCAGCTGGTCCATTGAAAAACAAGACAGAGGTGTTGGATGGTGACCACCACTAAATGTGGGTGCTATTGTGACTATCACACTGTAGGTGGAGAAATGTGGGGACATTCTGTGGAGGCATCATACTCTGAAGGCAATGTATTATAGTGGGTGAGAACAGTAAGGGGCTTCATTAGGTATAAAATATCCCCCTCAGTGTCTTTAAAATTTGTGAAGTATTCCCTACTGTGACTGCACCTATACGTCATACCATAGTCTTGAAATGGTGCCCCATGATTTCTTATTAACTATTACAATAAAGAGGCCGGGGGTCATTATGAGGTGGCACAGTGTGGTAGCATTGTAATAGGGGAAGCGCAGAGTGTGTTATAAAAGAGCCATGAAGTTCTAAGAGGATTATTAAAGGGCACATTTAGGATTATTACTATAAAGGGGCACATGGGGAATTATTTCTATAGGCTGCTGTATAATAACTAAGTAGGCATAAGGGAGCATCATCAATATGAGGAAGTACAGTGGAAACATTAGTTTGTTATTGTACAGAGAGGACACTTATTGTGTGGTACATAAAAGGAGGGTACTATTACTGTACAGGGTACAAAAGGGCATTATTCCTGTCTTGGGCACTAGTTATAGTGTGGTATCCCATGAAGTGGCCATCTCCATGGGATACCAGATGTATAGCGTGTTCCATGCTGTGATTCCTGTGTAAACTGTATGTTGTAACATTGCTAGACTAGCTGACAGGCAGAAATAAAAGGTTAATCTTCCCTCAGGTGCTTGGTATGCAGAAGTTTCTGGAAAGAGCAAGAACAAACTCCCCCGGTAGTTAGCGTGCGAAAGTTTCTGAACTTTTTCCCACGCTGTCAGTTCACCTCAGGTCAGCCGAGGACTCCGCGCAGCCTCGGTGATATCAGCGGTAGTCAGTGAGGCTGCGCAGAGTCCCCGGCTGACCTGAGGTGAACTCAGGAGCGTGGGAAAAAGTTCAGAAACTTTCCCACGCTAACTACCTGAGGAACCCGGGGGTATGGACAGCATGGTTTATGTGCTTTTAAATGGTAGGCCTGACTGTTTGTCCTGCCACTTCATAATATGTTACAGACAGCTACCCATTATGTGCCATATATTACTGAATAGAGATGAGCAACTTTATCCAATGCAAACTGACTTAATGACAAATTTCATGAACGTCACAAGACCAAAGTAATCATTTAGAGATTTATTATTGGGAATTTTTTTTTCTTTGTCTGCTTCATACCACTGTCACACGTGTATAATAGGCTGCAGGAAAAGGAATAAAGGGGTTTTCCAGTAGATTTTTTTGCTAAAATGTCTACTACATTTTAAAAAGGAGCGTTACTCCGCCTCATCGATCCTTCCACACAGATCCTGTATCTGCGCCTACCATGTCTCAATCACTGGCGACAGACTGTATTAACCCTTTCACGACATCCGCTGTACTAATACAGCGCATGTCGCTTCTCCCTTGGCAATTTTTTTTTTTTTTTTTTAACAAACTGGATTTTTTTCACCACTTAAATAAAAAAAGAACCTACACATGTTTGGTGTCTATGAAATTGCAATGACTGGGAGAATCAGAACGGTAGGTCAGTTTTAGCATTTGGTGAACATGGTAAAAAAAATCCAAAAAACCGTTGTGGAATTGCACTTTTTTTTTGCAATTTCACCGCACTTGGAATTTTTTTCCCATTTTTGAGTACATGATATGGTAAAACCAATGGTTTTGTTCAAAAGTACAACTTGTCCTGCAAAGCACAAGCCCTCACATGGCCATATTGACAGAAAAATAAAAAAGCTATGGCTCTGGGAAGAAGGGGAGGGAAAAACGAAAGCGCAAAACTGAAAAAGGGCCTCTTCTCAAAAGGGTTAATGGCTAACCTTTAGGAAAACTACTGCACTTTGTTACAATGCCTTCATGTTAATGATGTATGAGGCCATTAGGTGAGAGGGGCACCCCTCCAATAGATAAAATAAACCAACTTACGGTAAATAAAATTACTGTATAGTAAACTTTGGATTGAAAGAGCAGTGTCCACAAACCTTAAGCTCTATTCACACTGGCATTTTTTCCTGCCCTTCTATCTTCTGCTACTTTTTTGATAGCACTAATGTCGCCTGCAGGTCTAGTGTTTTACTGTGAAAAAAAAATGACCAAACACCAACAGACCCCATATGTGATTATGATCTGCCAGGATTCATTTAGTTTTGTTTAAGTTTAAGAAAATTTACAAGGCGAAGTTACCATAATTTACATTTTCAACAGCCTTGGATTTGTTCTATCATAAAAGTGAGTATTTTTTCTTATGACTAAATTGTATGTACATAGAATATTCCCAGATTTCTAACACGGACTGTTTACTCCTCAGGAAGGGGAAAAAAATCCTTTACCATTTCTTCTGTTGACCACCCTTTGAGACTGCTATCGTCAGACTAATTTCTACTTTGTGTGCATGTTGGTTACTCCCTTACTGATAATACAGAGTTTACCATTTACAATCTGAGGATTACAGATTCGTCTGTTACCAACATTGCAATTCTGTTATGTAAACAAACCGCAGGAACCAGAGCGTTCTTATGGGCGATGTAGGTGCACTCCAGGCCTCTATCCCCACTGGAACCCATTATATGTGTAACAAACATTGCCTCCTGTGCCTGCTCCGCCGAAATCTCAGGTGAGCAAGGAGCAAATTGCTGTTTAATGTCAGGTATTTCGGAATAAAAAATTGATTTATATGAAGTTGTAGCATCTGTGTTTTTAGTGGGTTTGACTTTTTCAATGCAAAATTGTCTGGAATTCAGATCGGTCGCCATGTCCCATTTGGAGAGCCACTGATGTGCCTAAAAGAGGAAACCCCCCACAAGTGACCCCATTTTGGAAACTAGACCCCCCAAGGAACTTATCTAGATATGTGGTGAGAACTTTGAACCCCCAAGGGCTTCACAGAAGTTTATAACGTACAGCGGTACAATTAAAAAATCATATTTTTTCCACAAAAATGATCTTTTCACCCTCAATTTTCCAAGGGTGACAGGACCCCAAAAGTTATTGTGCAATTTGTCTTGAGTACGCTGATACCCCACATGTGGGGGTAAACCACTATTTGGGCGCATGGCAGAGCTCGGAAGGGAAGCAGTGCCGTTTGACTTTTTTGGCTGGAATTGGGATCGCACGCCATACCGTGTTTCGAAAGCCCATGATGTGCCTAAACAGTGGAAACCCCCCACAAATGACACCATTTTGGAAACTAGACCCCCCAAGGAACTTATATAGATGTGTGGTGAGAACTTTGAACCTCCCAGGGCTTCACAGAAGCTTATAATGTACAGCCGTAAAATTAAAAAATCATATTTTTTTCACAAAAATGATCTTTTCACTCTCAATTTTCATTTTTCCAAGGGTAACAGGACCCCAAGCATTATTTTTCAATTTGTCCTGAGTACGCTGATACCCCACATGTGGGGGTAAACCACTATTTGGGCGCATGGCAGAGCTCGGAAGGGAAGCAGCGCCATTTGACTTTTTTGGCTGGAATTGGGATCTGACGCCATGCTGCGTTTGGAAAGCCCCTGATGTGCCTAAACAGTGGAAACCCCTCACAAATGACACCATTTTGGAAACTAGACCTCCCAAGGGACTTATCTAGATGTGTGGTGAGAACTTTGAACCCCCAAGGGCTTCACAGAAGTTTATAACGCCCGGGCGTGAAAATAAAAAAATCATATTTTTTCCACAAACATGATCTTTTAGTCCTCAATTTTGTTATTTTGCCAAGGGTAACAATAGAAATTGGACCCCAAAAGTTGTTGTCCAATTTGTCCTGAGTACACTGATACCCCATATGTGGGAGAAAACTACTGTATGGGCACACGTCAGGGCTTGGAAAGGAAGTAGTGACGTTTTGGAATGCAGACTTTGATGGAATGGTCTGCCGGTGTCATGTCGCATTTGGAGAGCCTCTGATGTTCCTAAACTGTTGAAACCCCCCACAAGAGACCCCATTTTGGAAACTAGACCCCCAAAGGAACTTATCTAGATGTGTGGTGAGCACTTTGAACCCCCCAGTGCTTCACCAGAAGTTTATACGCCCGGGCGTGAAAAGAACAAAATCATATTTTTTCCATAAACATGATCTTTTAGTCCCCAATTTTTTTTATTTTCCCAAGGGTAACAGGAGAAATTGGACCCCAAAAGTTGTTGTCCAATTTGTCTTGAGTACACTGATACCCATATGTGGGAGAAAACTACTGTATGGGCACACGTCAGTGCTTGGAAGGGAAGTAGTGACGTTTTGGAATGCAGACTTTGATTGAAAGGTCTGCGGGTGTCATGTCGCATTTGGTGAGCCTCTGATGTGCCTAAACTGTTGAAACCCTCAACAAGTTACCCCATTTTGGAAACTATATCCCCCAAGGAACTTATCTAGATGTGTGGTGAGCACTTTGAACCCCACAGTGCTTCACAGAAGTTTATAAAGCTTGGGAGTGAAAATGAAAAAAGTCATATTTTTTTTTCCACAAAAATGATATTTTTATCCTCAATTTTTTATTTTCCTAAGGGTAACAGGAGAAATTGGACCCCAAAAGTTGTTTTGCAATTTGTCCTGAGTAGTCTAATACCCCATATGAGGGGGTAAAACACTGTTTGGGCGCATGGCAGAGCTTGGAAGGGAAGGAGCACCATTTGACTTTTTCAACGCAGAATTGGCTGGAATTGAGATCAGACGCCATGTTGCATTTGGAGAGCACCTTATGTGCCTAAACAGTGGAAACCCCCAATTCTAACTCCAACCCTTACCCCAAAACACCACTGACCCTAATCTCAGCCCTAACCCTAGCCCTAACCCTAGCCCTAACCCTAGCCCTAACCCTAACCAGAAAATGGAAATAAATACTTTTTTTATTTTATTATTTTTCCCTAACTAAGGGGGTGATAACGGTGGGTTTGATTTACTATTTATGGCGGGGATTTATTTTTGGCAGCTGTCACACGCTAAAAGATGCTTTTTATTGTAAAAATAGTTTTTGCATCACCATTTTGAAAGCTATAATTTTTCCAGATTTTGACTCACCGAGTCATGTGAGGTCTTGTTTTTTGCGGGACAAGTTGACGTTTATATTGGTACCATTTTCGGGCACATGACATTTTTTGATCGCTTTTTATTCCGATTTTTGGGACGCAAAATGAACAAAAACCAGCATTTCATGAATTACTTTTGCGGGGTGCATTTACACCGTTCCGTGTGTGGTAAAATTGGTAAAGCAGTTTTATTCTTCGGGTCAGTACGATTAGAGCGGTACCTCATTTATGTTATTTTTTATGTTTTGGCGCTTTTACACAATGAAAACAATTTTATATAAAAAATAATTATTTTTGCATCGCTTTATTCTGCGAGCTATAACTTTTTTTATTTTTTCACTGATTACGCTGTGTGGCTGCTCGTTTTTTGCAGGACAAGATGACGTTTTCAGCGGTACTATGGTTATTTATATCCGTCCTTTTGATCGGGCATTATTGCACTTTTTGTTCGGCGGTATGATAATAAAGCATTGTTTTTTATTTCTATTTTTTAAGGGGTTCGCTAAAGGGGTTAACTAATGTTTTATAGGGTGGGTCGTTACGGACGCTGCGATACTAAATATGTGTACTTTTATTGTGTTTTCTTTTTTTATTTCCAAAAAATGAATTTATTAGGGAATATTTTTTTTTTAAATTTATTTAGCGATTTTTTATAAATTATTTCTACACTTTTTTTTTTTAATTTACTTTATTACATTGTCCCAGGGGGGACATAACTGTCATGTGACAGATCACTGATCTGTCACATCACAGATCGCTGTGTCAGATCAGCGATCTGACAGGCACTGCAGCAGGCTTCCTCATGTCTGGGCACTGCAGGCTCTGAGGAAGCCGCCTCCCTGCAGGCCCCCGAAGGTCCCCGCCGCCATATTGGATCCGGGGACCTGCAGGGAAGGAGGCCCCCAGCGCAGCGCAGCACATCGCGCTGCGCTGGGGGATTAAGGGAAGCACCGAGGGAACCCCCTCCCTGCCGATGCTTCTCTAAACCCCCGGTACACTGCGATCATGTTTGATCGCAGTGTGCCAGGAGTTAACGTGTTGGGGGTGGTCCATGACCGCCCCTGACACATAGTGCCAGGTGTCAGCTGTGATAATCAGCTGACACTCAGCCTGCAATCATCGGCGCCCCCCGGGAGCGCCGCTGATCGCAGTGACGTACTATCCCATCCCCGGTCATAGGGGCCCGGGTACCGTGGACGGGATAGTACGTCTGATGTCAGAAAGGGGTTAGTGGTCATTTTTATTTGGTCAGGAGGTCAAGGATCACTGTCAGAGTTTTTAATGGATATAAATAAAAATGAGTTTTATTTGAATTTTACTACGACAGTGAGTTCTGAAACGGTGAATTTTTTAGATCTAAAAATCTATATTGAAAATAATGAGATTAAAACCTGCCCTTATATTAAAAGCACAGATGTGAATAGCTGTATAAATATGACGAGCTGTCATCTCCCGAGTTGGTTAATTAATGTTCCGTTCCGTAATTAATGTCAGTTCATGAGGGCACACAGAAATTGCTCCGATATAAATATGTTTGAAAAAGAAGCAACAGCATTAACAAAAAAATCTTTGGATAAAGGCTATAACCCCACACTGTTAGAATCAGCTAAAGATGAAGTAAAAATCATCCCTAGAAGGGAACTAATTGAACCAAAAAATAAGATCAGTTTGAAAAATGAGGGCGATAATTTTGAAATCCCCATTATTACTCAATATAATGCCAACACAAATATATTGCAAAATATAGTCAAGAAACATTGGCATATTTTGACGGATGATAAAATTGTGGGGGAAAAAATACCTAGAAAACCCAGGTTTATATTCAAGAAAGCAAATAACCTGGGTCTCCTTGTTGCTCCATCTATTAACGATCCACCTCTACCAAAATCATCTGCCCTTTTTAGTGAAAATGTAAAGGTTTTTTTTCCCTGCAAAAAATGTAAGGGCTACAAAACAACTGAGTTCAAAACAAGCCCAGCCACTTGGCACTCAAAGCTGCAATATAAAGCACAAAAAAAGAGTTTTCCGTGCAAAAATATCTTTTATTTTGATTAATAAATATTTACTATAAAAGTCAGACACACAAATATGAGTATACATAAGGTGGTAGATCCAAGGCCCAGACCACCTGACACATAGCGGTTAATACCACATTAGAAAGGCTTCCATCAGGCTAGTGATTGATATAAGGATAAGTACATAATGGAACAGTGCATCCCAAATTCAAACAAGTCAATATATGGGTGTAAAGTGCCCTGTCACTATCATATCTTGATCACTAGTAAATTCAAGCTATGAATAAGGGAGCAGAGCAAAAGCGACGATAGTGCATACAGCTATTTGGCTCTATAGCCACCTGTCTGTTCCAATCCCCTCACTCTATGCTGGGGACAACACCACTACTATGGCACCGCAACAAATTCCTTACCCATGTGGGTGGTCAAACGGTCCTGCCTGTGGCCCGACGCGTTTCGCTGTAAGGGCTTCCTCGGGGGGCTGTGTGACCTGTATTATGGCCAGAAAGGCTATTTATAATCCCCATAGCATTTTAGATGCGCGCGAAACGCGCCGGAGCACAGGCAGGACCGTCTGACTACCCACATGGGTAAGGAATTTGTTGCGGTGCAGGGAGAAACTCTTTTTTTGTGCTTTATATTGCTGCTTTGAGCGCCAAGTGGCTGGGCTTGTTTTGAACTCAGTTGTTTTGTAGGCTTTAATAATGTTTTGAGTTGCCCATATTAGTGCATTTAGTTACATAAATAATCAATTCTAGGTATGATAACTTTAGCTAAAAAATGTAAGGGCTGTAAAACTCTAAAATTAAAGAAAAAAACTGCAATAAAGAAAGGGGACTGAGACTATCCAATTACAGACTTTATCACATGCACATCGAAGGGTGTGATATATTCCATTAAATGTCCACGTAACAAATTATATGTAGGGAGAACAAAAAGACCTATGCATGTAAGAATAAATGAGCATTTGCGGAATATTAGGAAGAAATTTGATGATCATCCCCTTTCAAAGCATTTTGCTAAAGCACATGGGGGTTCAGTGAATGGTATAGATATAACAGGAATTCAAATAGTTAAACAGCATTGGCGAAATGGTGACTATATTAAAAAAATGTCCAAAGCTGAAAGCAGGTGGATTTTTGAATTAGATGCACTAAAACCCAGGGGACTTAACAACGAAATAGAACTATTTGCATTTCAATAAATTATGGATGCTCTAAAAAGGCTACTTCATGAGACTAGAACCATCCCTGATGAAGGAAAACGCTAATTTTCCGAAACACGTAGGAAATGGTTCTTGTCACCCTCCGTTGTGAACTAGTTAGTGCACATCGTATGACCGCAGGATAGTCACATGACTGAAGACATCACACAGGATCCACAGGTCCTGCATCTGATACACGCGCTGACACACGCTTCTCCTAGTACCGCAGGACACCGATTTCCAGCGTTGTCACCGGCCGGGGCAGCGCTGCAACGTTACTTACACAGCGACCAGCTATTCATAGTATTCCCCCTAATCGGGACCAGCTTTTATTCTTGGAATCTATTGTAAGGATCTGAAGACAGCAGCCATTCTACAGGACCTTCACTGCACAGTGTTGCAACAAGGTAACGGAATCCTATATTGACTAGAGTAATGTATTATAACTATACATCAGATCAACATTATTTTTCATAGAGTAATATACCTGAAAACCAGCGCAAAACTATTTATTTATTCAATTTTGATTACAATCGTTTGTGTCTTATTGGTATAGACCCCTGTTTCTGCTGCGGTTTACAGGGAGGTTATATGCGCCACTAATTTTATCCTTTTAATTATTCTTATAATAAACCCATTCCCCCCAAAAAAACAAACAAATAAAAACTGATAAAGGACGGATTTATTAACAGTTTAAAAACACATGTTTTCCTAGGTAAATCTACTACAGGTACAGTGCAGTCCCTTACAGTTCTCCACCCGGCTGTCTTGCAGCAATCATGTCCCTCACCATCTACAGGATCGCAACAGCCACAGTTATCAGTGGTAGGGTTGAATTAAAGGATTCATGCCATCCTGGTATGGCATCCAGTCATGTCCTCGGCAATAACCAGATGCGTCTCCCCTCGTGTCTTGCATCTCAGGTGACTTGAGTTTACTTAAAGCTGCAATGTTATGACATCAGAGGGCCTTGTAAACCCAGGGTTGAGTCCACTAAGTTCGCGCCTCGCTTTATTGGTCCCTTCAAGGTCCTCGAGCAGGTAAATCCTGTGGTCTACCGTCTGGCTCTTCCTCCACACCTGGGTATCACTGACACCTTCCACTTGTCCCTCCTTAAGCCCGTTCACATGTCCCGGTTTTCAGAGTCACCTACTGGGACATCAAGCTTGTACTCAGACGAGTACGAGGTGAATGCCATCGTGGGGTGTAAGGTGGTACAGGGCAAAAAATATTATCTAGTGGATTGGAAGGGTTATGGCCCAGAGGATAGGACTTGGAAACCTGTGGAGAATATTCGTGCTCCCTTGCTCATTGCGGCCTTTGAGCTTAGCGAGGCACAGGGGGGAGGGGGCCCTGGGAGAGAGGGTAATGTTAGGTGTCGGATTCCTGCTTGCTGGCACCCCAGTCGCGGGGTCGAGTGCTAGCTGTCTAGAGGGACTCCAGTCCTGCGGTCTAAGGGCTGATTCCTGTGACTTAACGCTATGCGCTTCTTCTGCCGAGTCCTGAGGTGTTAACAGGCTCAGGCGTTTCTTTCAGCAGCCCATGAAATTCGCCCCTGTGCACACCAGGTCGGTGGTTAACCCGCCAGTCTTCACTTAGTACCCCGCCATTACTAAGCAGCAGTTTTCATTCTCTGCACGGTGGACCCCGGGTTGCGATCACACTTCCTTATATTTTATATTTAGTGCGATCCGCAACCCTAACATTATACTAGCGCCAGGGTCTGGCTAGTATTGGTGGACGAGCAGCGACTCCTTGCGTACATCTGGCAGGTGGAGGGCAGGTTGGTGGTTCTTCAGCGTCCAGCCTCAGCTGCGGATGTTACCGCGGTCGCGCTCCAGGCACCCACAGAGGCTGTCTCCCATGTGACCACTGCCATCCCTGCTCTGACTTTGTCTCACCTCCCGCTGCCCGAGAAGTTCTCGAGTGATAGTGCCTCTTGTAGGGGTTCCGTGAGCCAGTGCGCTATACAGCTAGAGCTGCTGGCTGCACGATTTCCCTCTGAGTGGGCTAAGGTGGGATTTGTCGTTTCCCTCTTGTCGAGCAGGGCTTTGGAGTGGGCCACACCGCTGTGGGAGAGTGGTGATCATATGGTGCAGAGTGCCTCGCAGTTCTTGGCCACTCTGAAGCAGGTCTTCTTGGGACCGCGAGTCACCCATGACACCGTGCTCCGGCTGCAGGCATTATCAGAGGGCTCGTCCATGGTCAGCCACTTCACCATCCAGTTCCGGACACTGGCCTCGGAGTTGGAGTGGCCAGATAAGGTCCTCATTCCAGCATTCTGGAGAGGCTTGACTGACCATGTGAAGGATGCTCTTGCCACCAGGGAGGTTCCTGCCACACTGGAGGAGCTTATCACCGTCTCCACCCGTATAGACCTTCGCTTCATTGAGCGAAGGATGGAGCGGTCCCAGTGTAGGCAGAGCTTTAGGGTGCCACCTAGTTTCGCTAAACCTCTGGAACCTCCCAATCGGGCGTCCAAGCCTCAGGGGGCTCCTTGTGCGTGATCCTGGTCCCGGTCCTCTCGAGCACCTGTGGTCTGTCATGTTTGAAAGCAGTCTGGTCACCTTGCCAACCAGTGCCCACAGCGGTCAGGAAAATGCTCACCTCTAGTGGGCATAGGAGGGGGTTCACTAGAATCAGCAGCGTTTTCCTGGAAGCTGACCTTTAAGGGAACGCTTGAGGACGGTTCATCCACTCTGGCGGTGGAGGTTTGCGTGGACTCCAGAGCGGAGGGCAATTTCATGTCTTCTGCCTTCACTCAATGGCACACAATACCTCTTTTTATGCTGGCTAAGCCAGTCACCGTCAGGGTGGTGAACGGCGCTACTCTACCCTCACAAATTACCCACCAGACCACCCCGTTGATACTCTCGGTGTCTCCATCTCATCAGGAGATGATATCCCTCCTCGTCATGCCCGAGGGTATCGACCAGATCCTTTTAGGGGTTTCCTGGTTGCGGTTTCACTCTCCCCATATAGAGTGGTCCTCGGGGAGGATTCTCGGTTGGGGTAAAGCTTGTGAGGGTAGATGTCAGAGGGAGTGCGTTCAGGTTGCTTACACCGAAGTCCCCGCAGATCTTTCCTCTCTCCCCAAACACTATCAACAGTACGCAGACGTGTTCTCCAAGAAGGCGGCGGAGACCCTACTGCCGCACCGCCCCTATGACTGTCCTATTGACCTCTTGCCTGGTGCTGAGCCTCCCCAGGGTCAAGTCTATCCCTTATCTCTCCCGGAGACAGAGGCCTTATCTCAATACATCAGGGAGAATCTGGCAAGAGGATTCATTAGGAAGTCAGTGTACCAGTGGGGGCGGGATTCTTTGTCCAAAAGATGAGTGGGGAACTACGTCCCTGCATCGATTACAGAGGTCTTAACGCCATTACCGTTAAGAAAAAGTATCCTCTGCCCCCGATATTGGAGCTGTTTGATAGGCTACGGGGAGCGAGAGTGTTTACCAAACTTGTTCTGCGGGGGGCTTACAACCTGATTCGCATCCGTGAGGGGGACGAATGAAGACAGCTTTTAACACCAGGGACAGGCATTATGAAAACATGGTGATGCCCTTCAGGCTCTGTAATTCCCCGGCCATCTTCCAAGACTTTGTGAACGATATCTTCCGGGATATGTTTACCACCTCGGTAGTAGTCTGGATGATATCCTCATCTACTCTCCAGATATTAACTCCCACCAGAGAGATGTTTGCAAAGTTTTCGACCTCCTGCGGGCAAACTCCCTCTATGCCAAGTTGGAGAATTGTGTGTTTGAGCAGGACTCCCTGCCTTTCCTGAGCTATATCATCTCCGCCCAGGGATTGGCCATGGATCCTGCCAAGCTACAGGCAGTGATGGATTGGCAGGAACCCCATTCTCTCAAAGCGGTGCAGCGCTTTATGGGGTTCATAAATTACTATCGCCAATTCATCCCCCACTTCTCGACTTTGGTAGCCCTCATCAAGAAGGGTGCAAACCCCAAGTTGTGGTTGGAACCTGTCTCCAATGCCTTCTCCTCTATTAAGTCCCATTTTGCTAGCGCTCCCATCCTACATCGCCCCAATGTGGATAAACCCTTCATTCTGAAGGTGAATGCCTCTTCCGTCAGTGCTGGAGCGGTCCTTTTCCAGAAGGACATGCAAGGTCGGAAGCACCCATGCTTCTTGCTCTCCAAGACCTTCACACCGGCTGAGAGGAATTATTCCATCGGGGACAGGGAGTTGCTAGCGATGAAGTTGGCCTTTTCAGAGTGGAGACACTCCTGGAGGGGACTCGCCACCCTTTCCGGGTGTTCACCGACAACAAAAACTTGGTTTATTTACAAACAGCCCAGCGGCTAAATTCTCGCCAAGCCAGATGGTCCTTGTTCTTCTCCCTGTTCCACTTTACCCTGCATTTTCTCTCCGGGGAGAAGAACGTCCGAGCCGATGCTCTCTCCCGCTCCGTGGTGTCATCGGAGGAGGAGCCTCGGCTGATAGTCCCATCTGAGAGCCTGAGGACCGTGGCTCCGGTCGCCCTTGAGTCTGTACCTCCGGGCAAGACTTTTGTCCCTGCCCATCTGCGACCGAAGGTCCTCTCTTGGGCTCATTCGTCCAGGGTGGGTGGACATTTTTTGCCGAAACGGACCTCTGAGCTTCTTGCGAGGACGTACTGGTGGCCGCATATGGCTAGTGACGTGAGGGAATATGTTCAGGCATGCGTCTCTGGCGCCCAGAATCGGTCCCCTCGGAAGCGGCCCGCTGGGCTACTCTACCCCCTTCCGGTAGCGGACAGGTCCTGGGAGATGGTCGGTGTGGATTTTGTGGTGCGACTGCCCAAGTCCAATGGCAGCACGGTTCTTTGGGTTGTCACCGACCATTTCTTCAAGATGGTGCATCTGGTACCACTCTCTCGGTTACCTTCTGCACGGGGCCTGGCAGCGTTGTTCATTAAGCAAGTCTTCTGCCAACACGGCATGCCGGACAAGATTGTCAGTGACCAGGGTACCCAGTTCGCGTCTCGGTTTTGGAGAGAGCTATGTCACCTGCTCAGTATTGAGCTGAACCACTCCTCGGCCTATCAACCCGAAACGAACGGGTTGGTAGAGAGTGCCAACCAGACCCTGGTCACATATCTGTGACATTTTGCCTGGGCCAGGCAGGATGACTGGGCATCCTTGCTGCCCTGGGCGGAGTACGCTTTGAACAACACTGTGGCCGACTCCACCGGTCAGACCCCGTTCCTCCTTAATTACATCCAGCATCCGCGCGTTCCTGTGCCCATGCCCATGTCGTTCGCCGACTATAGGGTGGCAGACAGGGCGGTGGAGGCACGTGACATTTGGGATCGCACTCAGGATGCCATCTGGGCCTCCAAGGAGAGAATGAGGGTTTCCGCTGATGCTCACCGGCACCCCTCTCCATCCTTTGCTCCCGGCAACTTGGTGTGGGTATCCGCCCGAAACATCAAGCTGCGGGTTGAGTCCACTAAGTTAGTGCCTTGCTTTATTGGTCCCTTCAAGGTCTTCGAGCAGGTTAATCCTGTGGTCTACCGTCTGGCTTTTCCTCCACACCTGGGTATCACTGACACCTTCCATGTGTCCCTCCTAAGCCCGTTCACATGTCCCGGTTTTCGGAGTCACCTACCGGGACATCAAGCTTGTTCTCGGACGAGTACGAGGTGAACGCCATCGTGGGGTGTAAGGTGGCACAGGGCAAAAAAATATTATCTAGTGGATTGGAAGGATTATGGCCCAGAGGATAGGACTTGGGAACCTGTGGAGAATATTTGTGCTCCCTTGCTCATTGCGGCCTTTGAGCATAGCGAGGCACAGGGGGAGGGGGCCCTAGGAAGGGGGATAATGTTAGGCGTCGGCTTATTGCCCCTGCACAGCAGGAATCTCGGGCCTTGCCTTCTGTGGTCTCCCATTCCTCTCCAGCCGCAGAGGAGCCTGCTAAGCAAAGATGTCGTTCCCAGCGTCTTGCTCAGTCTACTTCTGTTGACTTGGTTACTGTTGCCAAACAGGGTTCAGCTCTGGTAACCTGCAATAGCCAGCAGCGAGCAGCTCTTGGGACTAAGTCCTTCTTTCAGCCCACTGAGCATGCCTGTGGGAAGTCCTCGAATTGGAGGTCTGAGGTCACGTGCTCAGGTCCTATTGCTGCTCCCATAGGACCACTAGGAAGGTCCCGGAAGGACGCTGCTATAAATGGTTCGCATGGCCGCTTGGCCATGCACTAGTATAGACTCAAATTCTTTAGGAGTGTATGATGATGGATGCATGTATCTGGTGACTGACTCCTTATAAAACCCCTACCCTTGGCTGTGTCTGTTGTTAGGGTTTAGCGGTTAGAGTCAGCGCCTGTCAGTGACTAGTGTATATGCCACAGTGCATTCCAGCCTTCTGCACACTGGCGTCCGATGGTGTCGCCCACTGCAGGGCACTATCGAACTGTGGCAAGTGACAGCCACGCCTGTGCAACACCTTGCGCCACCTGTGCGCTTATCTGGCCCAATCCTGGGTGATTAGTGGCGTGCGCCTGAGCGGCACTGTGCACACTTGTTATCTATTATTGTAACCCTTGCTGGCAGTCTAAGGGCTGAGTCCTGAGACCTTACACTATGCGCTTCTTCTGCCGAGTCTTGTGGTGTTAACAGGCTCAGGCGTTTCTTTCAGCGGCTCTGTGAAGTAACAGAGTTCGCCCCTGTGCACACGGGGTCGGTGGTTAACCTGCCGGTGTTCACTTAGTACTCCGCCATTACTAAGCAGCAGTTTTCCATCTCTGCACGGTGGACCTCGGGTTGCGATTGCGCTTCCTTATATTTTATATTTAGTGTGATCTGCAACCCTAACACCATCTGTCTCCATCGTATTCATCCTACCCCATGATCCTGCACCATGTGTCTCTGTCCTGCCCCATGATAATGCGCATCTGTCTCCATCCTGCCCCATGATCCTGCCCCATCTGATTCTATCCTGCCCCAGGATCCTGCACCATGTCTCCATCCTGCCCCATATTCCTGCCCCATCTGTCTCCATCCTGCACCATATCTGGATCCTGTCCCTTGTGTCTCCATCCTACCCCATGTCTCCATCCTTCCCCCTGTGTCTCCATCCTGCACCCCGAGTCTCCATCCTGCCCCCTGTGTCTCCATAATTCTGGCCTGTGTCTCCATTCTGCCCCGTGTCTCCATTCTGCCCCGTGTCTCTATTCTGCCCCGTGTCTCCATTCTGCCTCATGTTTCCATCCTGCCCCATGTCTCCATTCAGCCACATGTCTCCATTCTGCCTCATGTTTCCATCCTGCCCCTGTGTCTCCATTCTGCCCCGTGTCTCCATTCAGCCCCATGTCTCCATCCTGCCCCATGTCTCCCTTCTGCCCCATGTCTCCAGTCTGCACCATGTGTTTACATCCTGCCCCATGTCTCCCATCCTGCCCCTGTGTCTCCATTCTGTCCCAGGTCTCCATTCTGCTTCGTGTCCCATTCTGACCTGTTTCTCCATTCTGCCCCATGTGTTTACATCATGCCCCCCGCATCTCTCATCCTGCACCATGTTTCCATTCTGCCCCTTGTCTCTATTCTGCCCCATGTTTCCATTCTGCCCTGGGCAGGATGGAGACACATGATCCTGCCGTCTAAACATATTGCAGCTTGCAGCTTTCAATAAAAATAAAAAAACCTTTCCTCTTACCTGGCCATGTTACTGCAGCGATGCTCCCTCAAGGAATTTCAAGTGTGGACTCACCAGCGAATGACACTGACATCATACACCAGCGACGTGCGTGCTGGTGTCAGCTGCCAGCCTCGGATTGGCTGGTGGTTTTTAACTATTGATATGAGGGCCCACAGGTTCAGTTTCTGCACCTGCAGAATCCTGCTGATGGGGCCCGATGAGCAAAAGAAACGGGGCCTGATTCGGACCCCCTCTGCTCACCCGGCCCCATATGCCAGTCAGGGCAGTAATGCCCTGATGGCGACCCTGAGGGGGATAGTTAAGGTCCCAGTTCCAGGGACTATTTGAGGCCCCCCTTCCTTACCAAAGATCATCATAGCATGACATTTTCATCGGCCCCACATTTTGTATCTTGGTATGGATCCTGTTGCAGTCCTTGCCAAAGAGTTGCAGGTTCTGTTACTGTCTAAACTGTCACACCTGTAATCTTGGATCTCACAGCAGCAGTTGGTCTGGCGGGCAGTCAGGCTAAAGATTTTTTTGGGGACAGGATAAATTTGTTCTGTTCCATCTGGGAGTGAGGAGCAACAGGTTGGGATTGTTATTTCTCTCTGTCAAGGAGATCCTCAATCTGAGGCCTTTTCACTTTCGTCAGACTCTCTCTCCGGTCGGTTGATGGTTTTTTTGAGGCTCTAGGCATAGTGTATGAGGATCCTGAGCATGTCTCCCTTGCTAAGTCTAAGCTACATAAGCTCAAGCAGGGAGACCGCCAGGCAGAGGAATTCTGCTCAGAGTTCCATAGATGGGCCACTGACACTCCGTGGAACAATCCAGCTCTTAGGGGACAGTTTTGTCAGGACCTGTCTGAAAGATTAAAAGATGCAATAGCCCTTTCGAAACTCCTGAGGTGTTAGAGGAAGATGCCTTAGGGATAGACCTGTTGTGACTTCACCCCCCATAGTACTCCTTAACACCAAGGTTCTCCCTGTGTGCTCTGAAGAACAGATGCAGTTAGGAGGGGCCTTCCCTTAGTATGAGTCTCTTGCAGTTCACCGGAAAATGGGGTTGTGTTTTTTCCTGTGGTCAAAAGAGGCGTTTCATTGGGGTTTGAACTTCTTTGCCAAAGCACAGAAAGCCCTAGGAAAACTTTTACAACAGGCTGTGTATGATAACAACCTGGGTGTATATATCTCCTCTGCATGTGTATCTCAGGTTTTCTTACCCATGGAAGTGGTTATTGGTCTGAAAACTGAGAAAATATATATCCTCTTAGATAGTGGGGTGGTAGCCAATATGGTGTATCCTTGGTTCTGGTGAAGCCCATCACCATATTTGCAAATGACTCTGCACCTATCAGTCAGGGAAATTTTACACAAGTAGTGCCTTTTGTGAACATAGGGGCTCATTACAGGGATCTCCTTCCTTGATATATATCTTGGAAGGTCTCCCTTCTCCTATTGTGTTAGGCTTTCCCTGGCTAACTGTGCATAATCTAGTTATTGAATGGCAGTCCAGAGAAATAGTCAAATAGAGTGATTTCTGCAAAAATTATTGCCTAGGTACCATCATTTCTACTGTTTCCACTAAAACCATACCCTCTTTTCTGTATCATTTTGTGGATGTTTTCTCGGAATAGGGGTGCCAGGAGCTGCCCCCCCCCATGTGTATGATTGCCCCGAAAATTTGCTCCCTAAAGGAAAATTACCCAAAACCAGATTATACAATCTGTCTGGCCCTGAATGGTAAGCCATGAAGGATTACATCTCTGAGAGTCTTGCTAAGGGACATATTAGACCCTCATTTTTGCCCGTAGCGGTGGGGTTCTTTTTTGTTAAAAAGAAACATGGGGGCATTCATACCTGTTTAAATTTTTGTGAGTTACCGTATTTTTCGCTTTATGAGACGCTCCGGATTATAAGACGCACCCCAAATTTTGAGGAGAAAAATAGGAAAAAAAAGTTTTTTTAATAAAATGGTGGTGCTTCTTACAATCCAGGCATCTTATTGCTAACCGCTCTGTCCCCGGGGTGCTGTCGCCCGCTCTGTCCCCGGGGTGCTGTTGCCCACTCTGTCCCCGGGGTGCTGATGCCCACTCTGTCCCCGGGGTGCTGTCGCCCACTCTGTCCCCGGGGTGCTGTCGCCCACTCTTTACCTGGTGTTGCGGGTGAATCCGCCGCCACGCTGAAATCTCATCTCCCGAGATTTCAATGCCGAGATCTCCATCTGCGCTTGCGCGGCGGCCATTTTCCAGGAAGCAATCCACCGCACAGGCATGGAAGGAACGTCAGAGCCCCCGATGCAGCAAGGGACAGAGCCCGGCGGCAGCGGCAGCACCCGGGGGACCCAGCGCGGTGGCGGCAGCACCTGGGGACCCAGCGCGGCGGCGGCAGTACCCGGGGCACCCAGTGCGGCGGCGGCAATTAACGGACACCCGCAGCGGCAGCACCAAAAAAAGTATGTTTGCATTGTAAGACGCACCCCTATTTTCCCCCCAAATTTGGGGGAAAAAAAGTGCGGCTTACAAAGCGAAAAATAGGGTAAATCAGAATACTTTCCAGGACCTTTATCCCATCCCACTCATTCCCGATTTATTTAATCAGATTGTTGGGGTAAAATGGTTCTCTAAGCTGGACCTCAGGGGAGCCTATAGTCTGATTAGGATCAAGGAGAGGAATGAGTGGAAGACGGCCTTTAACATTCCTGAAGGGCATTATGAAAACGTCATGCCCTTTGGTTTGACTAATGCCTCGCCATTTTCCAATATTTTGTGAGCAACATTTTTTGTCACCTTGGGGGTAGATTTCTAGTGGTGTATCTTGCCAATATTTTAATATCTTCACCCAATCTCAAGTCACATCAGGTACACGTCCAGCAGGTGTTACAGGTTTTGCAAGATAATAAGTGTCTGCATCAGGTTTCTGGATGGACCCTGATAAGGTCTGTTCAATTCTGGAATGGAATCTGCCAGAAAATTTGAAAGCTTTGCAATGCTTTTTGGGGTTTGCTAACTAATATTGTAAGTTTATCAAAAACTTCTTGTCGATTGTCAAACCCTTCACTGACATGACAAAGAAAGGTACAGACTTATCGAGGTGGCCCGACTGCACCCTCCAGGCATTTTCTTCTTTGAAGTAAAGCTTTTCCATTGCTCCTGAAGTCCTTCAAGCCAATGTTTCTTACCCACTTATTGTTGAGGTTGATGAATCTGAGGCGAGGGTCGGGGCTCTGTTGTCTCACGGGTCCATCCCTTGATAAGTGGCACCCATGTGACTTCTTTTCTAAAAAAAAAAATAACCTTGGTTAAAAGGAACTATGATGTAGGCAATAGAGAACTTTTTGCAATGTAGTTGGCTTTTGAGGAGTGGTGTCACTTTTTTTGGGGGTAGTCCACCGTGTCACTGGCATTACTGATTATAAAAATCTGTTGTACCTTGAATTCGCTAAACGTCTTAATCCTAGACAAGCTAGATGGTTTTTGTTTTTACCACGTTTATTTTATTGTCGCTGTCCTGGGATTAAGAACATCAAAGGTGATGCTGTTTGATGCCCCTGTTTGTCCTTCGAGGAAATTATTTGTAACATTGCATTTGCGTCCCAAAGTTTTAGGGGCACATCATAGCTCAGCTCTCACTGGTCATATATGTAGTAAAGCAGCCTTGGACCACCTTTCTCATTGTTTTTGTTGGCCAAGGTTGCATCAAGATGTAGGCAACTTTGTGTCTTCCTGTAATGTCTGTGCATGTTCTAAGACCCCACATACTTGTCCGTCTGGGGTTCTTCACCATTAACCATATCCAACCGGCCATAGACACATTTATCCATGGATTTTATTACAGATTTTCCTTCTTCCTCTGATAAGACTGTTATCTTAGTTGTGGTGGATAGGTTCAGTAATTGGTGCACTTCATTGCTTTACCTGCTCTCCTTAACATTAAGGGCCCCGTCACACACAGCGAGATCGCTGATTTTGAGACGTTACAATGATCTCGCCAGCGACATCGCTATGTGTGACACACATGAGCGACGGCCCCCCCCCCGTCGGGTATCGCTGATGGCGCAGGATCATCCTGGGCCATTTTTTGATCGTTGGTCTCCCACTGGCCAGTACGCATCGCTGCGTGTGGCAGCGGGAGAGCAACGATCAGCAACGCTGCACGCTGGTATCTAAGTCAAACAGCGGGTAACTAAGAGCCGCGCGGCTCTTAGTTACCCACTGTTTACTCTAGATACCAGCTTGCTCGCTGGTCCTGATCGCTGGTGAGTCTGTCTGTGTGACAGGTCACCACTAGAGTTGAGCGAAACAGGTCGGTCAGATTGGGTTTCATGAAACGAAACCCAACCACAGTGTGAAGTTGGCCATGCGGTCGGCGACCCAAGCGCCAAAGTCGGGTTTCGCTGAATGCTTGCACGTGACTTTTTTCAGCCAAAGAGAGAAGCGGAGCGGAGCGTAGCAGGAGCGTAGCTGGAGAGGGCGTGGGAGTGGGAGAGAGAGGGAGAGAGAGAAGAGAGAAAGATTTAGCCGCCTCTAGGGTTAAAATTCATGCCAGGTGTGTTTACAGTTCTCCACTTGTGGCGCCCCCAGGAGTATGGTCGCCACAGTGGCATTGCCTTCCTCCAGGGAGGGTGATGTCAGGCTTGGAAGCAATGAAGGGTCTCTCTGGCAGTTAACCATAACATGCAACACAGTTCCCACTCCAGGCCAGCAGAGGGAGCTCTGAACCAGAATTGGGGAAGGAGTGCTCTCTGTAGGCCAGGAAGGGAATTAGTCAGTTAGTGTGAGGAGGGCGTCGTGTGCAGACGTGGAGGAGACGCACTGGGTAGACTGAGGAAAGTGGAGAGCTCAGTCCCAGTGATAGCGCATGATCTGGAGCCTGGTCTCCAAGGGTGTTTGGATACTAACGGTCCTGCACCAGAAACCAGAGGAATAGGAAGCTGTAAATGCTCTATTCCCACATAATCCTGGGAGGCACTACAGCGACGAGTGAGCCAAGAGAGATAGAAGGCTACGGCTGTCTGCCATGTGAGTGGAGTGTGAATAACATCAGAAAAAAGGAACTCCAGTGTAACTCAGTACTGGGAGTACGTCATTGAGAGCGCTAGTAAGGAGACTGCACAACCCATCTGCCAGAGTGATTTCTGATTTGCTTTCAGGCTGAACAGCTCTTGTGCCATCTGTACTCAGGACCCTGGACTGCATTTGCCAAGTAAAGGTAAAGAAACTGCAACCTATTGTGTCCTTGCCTTCTAGCTGCAATCTCCCCGCCACTGCTACATCTCTGTGCCTGACACTGCACCTTCCTTCCCAACATCCATCTACACTGCCCTGGGACAACAACCATGCCTGTGGAGGGTTATAACATCTTGACTGCACCACACCATCTGTCCCAGCGGATCTGTCTGCTGCGTCCGCTTAACAACTTCATTGCCGAACACCACAGGTGGCGTCACGAATCATCTATTCATAAACTTTATTCCATCACTTCACTCCCTTACATGGACGCCCAGTGCCACAGACCAGGTCACCGCTACTGTGACACTTCCCTTTGAAATACCGGCCCGGTACCGAGTACCCCACTGCCCTGGCTGGCGATCCACACTCACTGCCGACTTTTCTCCCCATTGACTTGCATTGGGTTTCGTGTTTCCCGGCTTTTCCCTATAGTTGGCCAATTTCGTTCGACTCGACTTTTCAGAAAGTCGGGTTTCATGAAACCTGACTCGACCCTAAAAAAGGCAAAGTCGCTTATCTCTAGTCACCAGCGAACAGCCTAACGATGTCCCAATGACATCATGAAGATTTATGGGGTTCCCGCCAATGTAGAGTCAGATTGGGGGACTCAGTTTGTATCAAAAATCTGGAGGGCATTTTGTTCTCGCCTAGGGATGCATCTTTTTCTTTGGCGTTTCATCCTCAAACTAAAGGTCAGACTGAACATCTAAACCAAAGTCTGGAGATATAGCTCACGTGCTTGTGTGTGTCAGATAACCAGGGAGATTGGTCATCTTTTCTACTATTAGCTGAGTTTTCCCTAAACAATCGTTGCAGTGAGTCCACTGGTAAGTAGCCCTTTTTGGTGCATATGGTTTCCATTCTCAGTTCAGTACCTTCAGTAAGACTTCAGGGGTTACTGGGGAGGAACGATTCTCTTCATCACTCTCATCTGTATAGCAAGGGGTTCAGAACAACTTAAAGATCATGGGGGACACATACAATTGCAAAGCTGATAAGAAACAGTTGTCAGGTCTGGACCTAGGTGTGAATGATTTTGTATGGCTGTCTAGCAGAAATATTAAACTGAAAATTCCTTCCTGGAAATTAGGTCCTAGGTTTATTGGTCCTTACAACATGGTCGCCGTAATTAACCCTGTGGCCTTTCATCTTGAGCTTCCTCTAACTCTTAAAATCCACAGTTTTCCACAGGTCATTGCTCAAAAACTATATATTGCCTGTGGAGCCCTCACCTTTCTGCTGCCACCGATTGTAGTTGAAGGTAATTCAAACTTTCCGGTGGCAAAATTGTGGATTCTCATATGGTTTGCTGCTCTTTACAATACTCAGTGCACTGGAAGGGGTATGGTCGTGGGGAGAGGATGCTTGTGCCGGCATCTGAGGTTAATGCCAGTAAACTAATTCGGTCCTTCCATAGCTCTTATGAAAGATTGGTTTATATCCATAGGAAATGTCAACATGTGTGGGGTCAGTGATGTGGCTCCAATGTTACTATGCCATCATCTTGTGAATTGTTGGATTCCATTAGTGAATTGATGAGATGATCACTTTCGCCTAACGACAAATGGTGTCTTTATTAGTTTGAGTTGAACTGAATAAATATCTTATCTGTATTCTAAGTAATATCGATGTGGCATGTTGTTTCCATTCCTCTGTAAATTTAGTCAAACCTTTATAATCTGATTCTTGCCTTAACACATTTGTCACAGTATATAATGTTACCTTTACATATTGTATTTGCTGTCTGTTACCAGACCTAGATGGTTCATTGTTGTATTCAATATTTATTTGATGTGTATGATGTGTTGTACTTTTCTCCCTGAATAAATCAAGTTTAAAAAAAATATACGTATTTATTTCAAAGGAATTCCAAAAGAATTCATAATGAAGAGTTAACCTGTGCAGGGTTACTGTGGCATCAAGGCCATTTGTATTGTTCTTGTAGGACTGCTCCAGATATTCTAAATGTTCTTCAGGTATAACAGTAATCACAGTGGCTGATGCACTGAGCAGCTTTGTGTCCAGGAACATTGTTGTTATGATGTCCATCTCTTCCACGATAGATCATTCCTGTTTGGTACCTGCTATGCTCCTAACTTCTTCTCAATTAAAGTCATTTCTGGTTCTGTCCATTTTCCAGAAGAAGTGCATCTGCAGGGCCATTCTGGTACCATGAGTGGTGTTCAACAATTGAATTGACTTTGTCATTGGCTATCCCATTACAGCAACATTGATGGTCATTTTGATCCTTGTAGATAACCACAGTGACCTGCATAAAAATTGCTTCTGTGGAATCACAGCTTCATGTCCTGCTGTAGGTCTAGGGTCAGGTCTTCATTTCCTTTCATCCCACTTGCAGGAAGATGATATGATGCAGCACAGATGGTTTTAGTTGTCTTTGTGTCACCCTAGCCATAGCTCTTACCCTCTGGATATTATACGGGCATTTTGAAGGCCTGGGTCTTTTCCCTTAGACAGATGGTGACACCTTCTCGGGAGATCTTTAAAGACAAACTCTGAGGAGAAAGAGAAAAGACATTTATCATCAGACATCATTAACACGTTCCATCTCTGTCATCACCTATTTTATATAATTTGGGTTTTTCAATGTTACAAATCTTTAATAGAAACACTTTCGGGGCTTATAAGACCCTCACATCAGTTACTCACCTGAAAATCAGTAACGTTAGTTAGTTGGTGTATTATCAGGCCGACGAATCCTATCCACTCAGCTATCATGCCAGTCGTAACCACAGTCTGCAGAAGATAGAAGATAGAGGACGTTACTTCATGGCTGTACTCACCAATGCATCTGCCATGGAATGAGATGGTAGGACGTCTTGTACACCAAGAGTTTATGGCTTACCTTTACACCGGACACTAGTGAATTGTGCAAGATGGTGAAACGTGAAATAAACTTACCGTCATACAGTGGCAACTACATAATTGGTTGAAGTCGATGCACAAACTTGCACCCACTGGAAGGACTTGTTAAGAAAAGTATCAAAATCCTATTATTATAGTGTTTCCTATAATAATGATTGAACTATGAAATAATGGTCACAGTGGAGCACACCTTATACACCTAAACACACCGACTTATCTAGAAAAGGATACTTATCAGCAGTAAGACTATCGTCAGCAAAGTTGATGCCAGTCTAAAGTGGCACATGCACCGACTGCTGAAGGATCTCTTGTACAGGCACACAGATTGACATACGTTGTAAATGGCAAGAAGAAAAAAAGCCATTCCTGCGCCAATCCTGTGCGCTGTAGGATTGATCTTCACCTACAAGAAGAAATATATGACTGTCATCAATACGGTCATCATGGAGATCTGAGAACTTATAAGAGCAGCGTCCGCCCCACTGTAATATACAGGACTCCAGGTTCTCACCACAGTATATAATCTACTGAACCTGAGGTCCTGAGCATTACTGGAGATTTTATATAAAACCTAGTAACTTACCGAAAATATAGCATTAACTATGTTCGCAATGCACACAATCCATCCAACGATGAGAAGGATTTTCTGGCAGATGATATACCGCTTCTCCGATGGCTCAGACTGAATAATCATAAATCTGTACTGGATGTAAGCGATGCCAGCTCCTGAAATAGACAAAGCAAGTTAACAACCAGATATTTCCATGCCACTATGATAGAAAACCTAATCTTAAGAAGACACCAATGAGCTGAAGAGGTTTAGACATTTAAAGGGGCTATCTGGGCCTTTGATGGCCTATCCTTATATCAAATTGATGGATTATTGAAGGAGCGCCCACATATTTTTCATTGCTTACCAGGCACAGATTCTTACTTTTGATGAGAGTTGTGCCTGGTATTACTGCTGTGTCTCATACACTTTACTAGGACTGAGCTGCCGAAAGCTTTAGTACCATCAATTACCAATGGCCAACATACAAAACAGTGAAAGGGCAGTATGGCCGCTTAAATCGGGTAAACAGCGGATTGTCACAGTCAGAACCCACTGATTTGATATTATGGGCTCTCAATCGTCTAGTCCCAGAGAATCCTTTTAATGTAATCTCTGAGCAAAGAATTGTGATATCGTCCTATAGGATGCAGCATCTACTTACCAAGAATAGAATTTACCATGAAAATGACCTTGTAGATCACAGATTCTGGGAATGCAACTTCCGTATCACTGTCAAAGATAAGGAAAATATTGGGAGTAAGTCGGACACAAGAGGAGTAATTGTCATGTATAATCATCCTACATTATATATTCTGACCAGACACAAATTGAAGCAAAGTACATTAGAGGAAAGTTATCAAACTAAATGCAGTAAAAACATCAGATGATTGTTCGTTCAAGTTAAAGTTTAAAAAAATTAAAGTTCAAGTTATTTCAGTTTTTCCTTATAAAAAATGGATATTAAGAAAATAAACATATTTAGTATTGCGTGTAACTGAAAGTCAAAAATTTCAAAATATAAAAAGAATCAAACCAATTTGTAAAGACTGCAAAGAGAAAACAATTGAAACTACAGAAATAGATAAAAAAAACAATAAAAGGCCTCATACAGCTAAATCAGTGGGGCATTTATAAAGTTCTGGGTCTCAACAATTAGTGACACAAAAGGAAACATTTTTGCACCACTAAACCAATGAAAAAAATTGGATAACCTCATTTTTACTACACAATGAATGGTGTAAAAGCAAAACACAAAAGCGCTTTTTTTCTCAGTATCAGTGCACGTGAAAAAAAATGTCTGTGTTCCTTTACATTATATAGCAAAGGTAATGGTGTCATTCCAAAATACAGCAAAATCTGGCAATAAACAATCCCTCATATGGCTGCAGTGGGAAGGGGTTAATAATATACTAATTATAATGCAATAAGAACATTCCAGGAAATATAATAATATAATTAGAACATTCCATTACTGAAAGACAAAAACAATATAAAATTGTACTACAGAATCAGTAATCTGTCCCAGTATCCTCTTACCTGATGAACGGATATTGTTTGTGCCCTGACATGGAAGTCAGAGCCAATAGGACATAGCTGCCCAATAGCGTCCAAAAGGTCCACAAGATCGGCAGAAAGGTCAAACCTCGGATCTCCATGATGCAAAGAAGATTAGGTGGAAGATTCTCTCTCTTTCTCCTTCTATCTCGCTCTCCTCTCTCTCTATTCTCCTTTTCTCTCTCTTTTTCTCCTCTTTTTCTCCTCTCTCTTTCTCTCCCTTTCTCTCGCTCTCCTCTCTCTCTCTCCTTCTCCTTTTCTCTCTCTTTCTCCTCTCTCTTTCTTTCCTTCTCTCTCGCTCTCCTCTCTCTCTCCTTCTCCTTTTCTCTCTCCTTCTCTCTCTCTTTTTCTCCTCTCCTTCTCCTCTCTCTTTTTTACTCCTTCTCTCTCGCTCGCCTCTCTCTCTGTCACCTTTCGCTCTCTCTCGTCGCAGATTAGAAGGCCGAGTATTCTTAGAACCCAATGATGTCACAAGGGTTTTGTGATGACATAGTTGATCACCTCATTGTGGCATCATCACTCAGGCAGCCTGGATCTGATTGCTGCTTGGTAATGTAGATGTTTTTCACACTTTCCATATTCTGTCATATATCCAGCACATTGTAGTGTAATAATTCCTATTATTATATTCATGTAAAAGATTACATACTATCACCAGCTATTTTACAAGTTTCTCAACAAGAGCGCAGCTCCAGGATCAGGCCGCCTTCACAGACACTTTCTGCTCTTTAAAACCCATGTTTAAATCTACACAGCCCCAATTTAACATTTGTGGTTTTTCACTTTCCTTTTTTGTCCTGTGGTATTAGTTGATATTTTTTGTGTCAAATTCAACACAGTCGCACATACCATTCATGAATTTGGCACAAAGTAAAAAATGTAAGTAATTTAAACGGATATTGCACATTTAGTGTAACCATCATTTAAAGTGACAGCACACATTTATTATAGCTATCATTTAAAGGGATAGCACCCACTTACTATAACCATCATTTAAAGGCAAAATTCCCACTTAGTAATCATTTAAAGAGATAGCACTCACTTAGTATAACGCTCGTTTAGAGGGATAATGCCCACTTAGTTATATAAAAGTGTAGAAAAAACATGGCCCTCAAAGAAGCAAATTGGCGTGAAAAAGAAAATCCTTATAGAATCATAGAATCGTAGAGTTGGAAGGGACCTCCTGGGCCATCTGGTCCAACCCCCTGCTCAAAGCAGGATTCGCTAAATCATCCCAGTTAGATGTCTGTCCAGCCTCTGTTTGAAGACTTCCATTGAAGGAGAACTCACCACTTCTCGTGGCAGCCTGTTCCACTCATTGATCACTCTAACTGTCAAAAAGTTTTTTCTAATATCTAATCTGTGTCTCCTCCCATTCAGCTTCATCCCTTTGCTTCTAGTCTTTCCTTGTGCAAATGAGAATAAAGTTGATCCTTCTACAATGTGACAGCCCTTTAGATATTTGTAGACAGCTATTAAGTCTCCTCTCAGTCTTCTCTTTTGCAAACTAAACATTCCCAAATCCTGCAACCTTTCCTCATAAGACAGGGTTTGCAGACCAGTCACCATTCTGGTCGCTCTTTTCTGAACTTGCTCCAGTTTGTTGATGTCTTTTTTAAAATGTGGTGCCCAAAATTGGACACAATATTCCAGATGAGGTCTGACCAAAGAGGAGTAGAGGGAAATAATTACTTCACGTGATCTAGACTGTATGCTTCTGTTAATACATCCTAGAATTGCATTTGCCTTTTTTGCTGCTGCATCACACTGTTGACTCATATTCAGTCTGTGATCTATTAGTATACCCAAGTCTTTTTCACATGTGCTGTCACTTAGCCCTATTCCTCCCATTCTATATATGCTTTTTTCATTTTTATTGCCCAGATGTAGTACTTTGCATTTCTCCCTGTTAAAAACCATTCTGTTAGTTGCTGCCCACTTCTCCAGTTTATTTAAATCTTTTTGAATCCTCTCTCTCTCTTCTCTAGTATTAGCTATCCCTCCTAGCTTTGTGTCATCAGCAAATTTAATCAGTTTACCCTCAATTCCTTCATCTAAATCGTTGATAAAGATGTTGAACAATACAGGGCCCAGGACAGAGCCCTGTGGTACCCCACTTGAGACATTCTTCCAACTGGATGTGCAGCCATTTACGACCACTCTTTGGGTCCGATCACTAAGCCAGTTATGAATCCACCTAACAGTTGCCTTGTCCATTCCATACTTAGTCATTTTTTCAATAAGGATTGTATGAGAGACTTTGTCAAATGCTTTGCTGAAGTCAAGATATACTATATCTACAGCATTTCCTTGATCCACCCAATCAGTAATACCATCATAGAAGGAAATTAAATTAGTCTGACATGACTTATTAGTTACAAACCCATGCTGACTCTGTTTAATCACTTCATTCTTATTCAGGTATTGACATACATGTTGTTTAATAATTTGTTCAAAGATCTTTCCTGGTATAGAAGTTTTATTGCGCATCCAATGATCATGTAGTTAAACGTTTTCGGTCCACACTCGGACCTTCATCAGAACTAGTAGTTGATAACAGGAAATATGTATATGAAAACATACAAGGAAAAAAAGAAATGAAATCAGACAAAGCATTTCAATGACACTTTAGATCAGGGTTCCCCAACTCCGGTCCTCAAGGCCCACCAACAGGTCATGTTTTCAGGATTTCCCTTGTATTGTACAGGTGATGCAATTATCACCTGGGCAATACTAAGGAAATCCTGAAAATCTGACCTGTTGGTGGGCCTTGAGGACTGGATAAAGTGCTGCAGCCGACTTCAGTGATCTGGGTCCGCTGGCACAGTAAAGGAACGTGAATAGAAAGCCTGACTCTTCGTAAGAAGAAAAGGATTAGTACGGAACGTGAGGAGAAGAAGAGAACTAAGGATTAGGGTTAGAGGAGAACCCTTCCCAAGTTCTATGCGTAAGGCCGGGGTCCAGTCCCCGAGGTTGTTTGGATACTAATGATCCTGCAGCAGACACCAGAGGAATAGAAGTTGTCACCACTTTATTCCCACACATGACTTGGGGGCACAACAGTAACGATAGTCAGCCGGGACTTGGTAGCAAGGAGTCCCCGAAGCAGGTTACAGCTGTCTGCCGTACAAGTAGAGTTCATAGGAACATCTGACTGGAAGAAATCCAGTGTAACTCAGTACTGTGAGTACTTCACTAAAGGCGCTAAGAGGGAGACGTTCAGAAAAGGCACATATGTTGACGGAGTGTTGGAAAGGAGTACTTCATCTTGCCTGGGAGTTGGCTGAGCTTCTGACCCGGAGGACACGGCACAGATGTGGGCTCTTGTACCACGACAGACTGTGAGTAAAGCTTTGGAACTACATGCCATGGTGTCCTCCACTTATTCCTGCGTCAACCTGCCTGGCACTGCTACATCCCCTGCGCCCGACACTACACCATCTAAGTGTCACTTCACCTACTCTGCCCTGGCACTACAGCCCTGCCTGTGGAGGGCTATAACATTATTGCTGCACCACACAATCTGTCCCAGAGGATCTGTCTGCAGCGTCGGCTTAACATCTTCATTGCCGAACACCACAGGTGGCGTCACGACTCAATCATTCCAATCATCAAAAGCACACTGAACGCTTCCCCTTTAACAATGGGCGCCCAGGGCCACGGGCCGGGTCCCAGCTGCCGTGACATCTCCCATTGAGGTTCATCGAGCCCGGTACCGTGTACCCCACCGCCCTGGGAGGGCGACTCAGGGGAAAACTACTTTTGAGGCACAGTGCAAAGCTTAGAAGGGACGAAGCGCCATATTGGAGTTCTGATTTTGCTGGAATGGTTTGAGGGAGCCATGTCACATTGACAGAGCCCCTGAGGTGCCAGAACAACAGAAACCCCCCATATGTGAACTCAATTTACCTACACCTTCCATTTAATTCATCTAGGGGTGCAGTGATCATATTGACACAACACGTGCATCACGGATTTTTATACTATTGAGCAGTGTAGAAAGAATAAATTACATTTTTACCACTATTAATATTTTTCTGCCCAATGATGACAAAAGTATTCTCGGAGTGATACCTTTATTGGCTAACCAGAAAGTAATATACAACTCTGGCAAAAATTAAGAGACCACTGCAGAGTTTTATAAAAATCAGCTTCTCTACATGTCTGACAGCCATTCCATTCCAGTGTCAGTTGAATTCCAATCAGAGTACACCTCATTCTACTTAATGTGCTTCTGATTAGGTGATCATCTGAACCAAATCTTATTTAATGAAGGAAAGTATAAAAACACTGCTGTTGTGTTCACATTCCTAGTGCAATAGGACAAACTGGATGGCAAACAAGTGCTAGTATTATCCCAAAAGTAATGGGAATGAAAAAATAACTTTTAATCATGCCAAAGCAGTTGAAAAGAAAAGTCTTGAGTGAGGAAAACAAGGGCTCAATTCTGGCTTTACTAGCAGAGGGATACAAGTGAGCGTCATGTTACCTCCATCCTTAAAATTTCTAAGACAGCAGTCCATTACAACAAGGTCAAGCAGCAGACATTGGGAATAACAAAGCTACAGACCGGCAGAGGGAAAAACGACTCTCCACTGACGGGAATGACCGTCATCTTATTCGAATGTCACTCAGCAATCGCAGGATGACATCAAGTGACCTACAAAAGGAATGTCAAATAGCAGCTGGGATGAAGTGCATGGCAAGAATAGATAGTAACAGGCTCCTAAAGGCAGGGCTCAAGACATGTAAAGGTAGAAAGAAGCCTTTCATCATTGAGAAGCAAAGGAGAACCAGGCTGAAGTTTGCCAAAGACCATAAGGATTGGACCATAGAGGACTGGAGTAAGGTAATCTTCTCTGATGAGTGTAAATTTCAGCTTTGCCCAACACCTGGTCATCTAGAAGTTAGATGGAGACCTGGAGAGGCGTACAAGCCAGTGTCTTGCACCCACTGTGAAATTTGGTGGAGGATCGGAGATGATCTGGGGATGCCTCAGCAAGGCTGGAATTGGGCAGGTTAATCTTTCTGAAGGACGTATGAATAAAGCCGCATACAAGGTTATCTTGGAAAAACAGTTGACTCCTTCTGCTCAGGCAGTGTTCCCCAACTCTGAGGATTGGCTTTTCCAGCAGGACAATGCGCCATGCCACACAGCTAGGTCAATCAATGTGTGAATGAAGGACCACCACATCAAATCCCTGTTGTGGCCAGCCCAAACTCCAGACACGAACCCAATTGAAAACCTCTAGAATGTAATCAAGAGGAAGATGGATAGTCACAATCCATCAAACAAAGAAGAACTACTTAAATTTTTGTACCAGGAGTGGCATAAGATCACCCAAAGGCAGTGTGAAAGCATGGTGAAAAGCATGCCAAGACACATGAAAGCTGTGATTAAAAATCATGGTTATTCCACAAAATATTGATTTCTGAACTCTTCCTGAGTTAAAACATTAGTATTGCTGTTTCTAAATGATTATGAATGTGTTTTCTTAGCATTATTTGAGGTCTGCAAGCACTGTATTGTTTTGTTCTTTTGACCATTTCTCATTTTCTGAGAATAAATTCAAAATTTAGTGCTTGGAAATTTGTTAGTAGTTTATAGAATAATAGAATATTATGTTCCCTCTCAACGTGCACCATTAAAGAGACTCGTGAGGAGGTGGAGTGGAGTGCAGTGATGCCCAAACATTTGAGCACTCACGGCCAGGTGAAAGGCATGTTGGAGAAGGTCAATTGACGTCTGAAGAGGTGAAGGATAATCATGAGGCACAGTTGCCATCAGGATAGCCTCAACTCGCAGCTCAGAAGGAGCATCAGATTGAGGAATTGAAAGACGACGTGACTTCCGGTTCCGGCGTGCGCATAGATAGGAGCGAGTGAAAACAGCTCGGTGCTCCAGCTTCTCCTGCTGGGGCCCCCAGGACCTTTACAGCCTCGCGACAGGTCTAATGCCTGCCAGTGAGAGATTTCTTACAAATGTGAAGTACAGTATTCAGATGTATGGGATATCTTGTTCTTCAGACTCCATTTTTGTGCTTGCGACGACATTTTGTTGTTTACAAGATAAATTTTGTAATTAGGTGAAAGTTTGCAGCTGTTTTGAAACTAGACTGTTCTAACTTGTACAAGATATGAGATATGAGACCCTAAAAGTATGTGCTATTTTTCTATTCTCTACGTCACGTAACTAGGGACATATTCCGGTTTTCTTGCAATATTATTGGCTTACAAAGGGAAATGAAGTTATTGGTAGTTGAGAACTTTGCATAATTAAGCAAAATACTATAAAAAGTGACTGAAATAAAGGGGCTCAGTGATCTGCCTGGATCCTCCCGTATAGAGACCCTCGTCTCCGTGTGGTCATTCCCAGTTGTTAGCAACGCCCTATGAACTAATTTGGAAATCACTGGATCAACCGTGAAGGGTTAATTTAGCCCTCCCTAAATAGCTCCCTCAACAGCTTGGTGCCCAACGGGGGGCCCCCGAATAGGGACGCCTCTGCCCCCGGAGGACAACAAGACAAAGAACCCTCGGAGCGGACACGGGTGCTGGAAAATTGGGACTGATCATCCCCCACGACAACCACGGTAAGTTGGCATTTATACTGTTCAGACTGACCGTTGGTGTGGGTTTCCTGTGCTTGTTGCTGCAAAGAGGATCTGAGGTTTGTCCCCGTGGTGGGGTGATTCATGGGTGGAATCATATAGAGGTGTAGTCCCATTGGGGGCCCAGTGCTCGAACCGTACCTCATAAGGGACGGACATCCCGGATTGGCCAGTGATTGTGGCTCTCTTTATAGTCAAAATATCCTGAAATCCTGAATTCACTATTAGAGTCAGGCGTGGTGAAGTGATCGAAGACTGGGTAGGATACGTAACTCAGTTATATATAGATATACATATACATAACCAGAGGTGTCCGGATGGATAGTCTGAGATGCCCTCCTCCTTCCACTGAGTACCGCGAATTTTGGGCTTCCCAGAGGGGGTTGACCCGGTGGAACAAACTGAGACGGCCGCTCCAGTATTTTGTGGCTTAGCACGTGAATTGTGTGACGAAGGTGTTAGGAAGAACAGAGGAAGTGAATTCGATTTTGTTTCTGTTACTGCTATGTTGAAGAAGGAAAAATTGTCTTATTATGGCAAGGACTGGATGTATTGTGGTTCAAGAAAGTGACTGTGGTGTGAGGAAGTGATTGATTAAGAAGGAACTAAGATTGATACTATTATGTCAGGCAGACAAATAGTTAAAAGTGATGATTTGAAAGAAGAGGTCTCCCTGCTAGATGACAATTGTACAAGGAGACAGAGAGTCACAGCCCCCACCTTTTCTTTGTTAAACGCTCACGGTATCTATTATCAGCCACCGCTGCCAGCCTCAGTCCCCGCTATGCCTAATATTGCTAGTGGTTGTGAGTATCCAGAGAGGAAAAAAAATAAGTTTTCAGAAGACTTTAACCCGCTCTGTTCAGCAGAGAGGGAAGAAAAAAAAAAGCAAGCTAGCAGCCAGCAGCTGCTCCAGCCCCCACCACTGTGCCCAGCACGGCAGCGAGTACACAGTCCCTTATCAGTATCAGTGTGCCCTTCAGCCCACACAGCAAACTCTGGCCCCCCTCAGACTTCAGCTACTGGGAACCCTGCTCCTCAGCCCCTCCCTGCTAATTCTGGCTCTGTGCCAGACTCGGACACTTTCAGAGAGATTGTCATACCGGCTGCTGTTTTAATCGGGGTAGATGGCAGACCCAATTAATATACTTTTATAAACCCCATAAAACCCTTCCCCGAGGTTACTGTTCAGTTCGTAATCTCTCCCACATGTCCTGTAAATTTACTAGGAGCAGATTTATTAATAATAATAATAATAATCTTTATTTATATAGTGCCAACATATTCCGCAGCGCTTTACAGTTTAACAGTTTCAAAACACAAGTCATAAGTAACAACGCTAACAATACAATAATTAAAGCAAAATAGGACGAAATAAGACGACCCTGCTCGTGAGAGCTTACAATCTACAATGAGGTGAGGGAGATACAAAGTACAGGTCTGTATTTACAATTGTGTATTTACAATGAAGGTCCAGCCATCTTGAGGGAGTGAAGGATGGATGGAGATAGTGAATGGGCTACACACGCACACTTACACAGAGAATGACTTTGATTAGTGAACGTGATAGGCCGCTCTGAACAAGTGTATTTTGAGGGAGCGCCTAAAACTATGCAAATTGTGGATAATCCTGATTTCTTGGGGTAGAGCATTCCAGAGGATAGCAGCAGCATGGGAGAAGTCTTGGAGTCGGGAGTGGGAGGTACGGATTAGTGCAGAGGTTAGTCGAAAGTCGTTTGCAGAATGCAGCGATCGGCTGGGCCGATAGACAGAAATGAGAGAAGAGATGTAAGGGGGTGTTGCACTGTGGAGAGCTTTGCGGGTGAGAACAAGTACTTTGAATTGGATCCTATAATGAATGGGCAGCCAATGTAAGGACTAGCGAAGAGCGGACGCGTCCGAGTACCGATTAGCCAGATTGACGATCCTGGCCGCTGCATTAAGTATGGACTGGAGAGGGGATAGTCGAGTGACGGGGAGGAAAATTAATAGAGCATTGCAGTAATCCAGGCGGGAGTGGATCAATGCAACAGTGAGGGTTTTTGTCGTTTCCATAGCGAGAAAAGGACGGATTCTAGAGATGTTCTTTAGGTGTAAGCGGCAAGAGCGGGCAAGAGATTGTATATGGGATGTGAAGGAGAGATTGGTGTCAAACATAACACCCAGACAGCGCGCCTGCTGCCGGGGTGTTATTGTGGTACCACCCACGGAGAGGGAAATGTCAGATTTAGGGAGGTTAGTAGACGGCGGGAGCAGAAGAAGTTCAGTTTTAGAGAGGTTGAGTTTCAGATTGAGAGTGGACATGATATTGGAGACTGCGGACAGACAGTCACTGGCGTTCTGTAGTACAGCGGGGGTAAGGTCGGGGGAAGACGTGTATAGTTGTGTGTCATCAGCATAAAGATGGTACTGAAAGCCAAATCTGCTGATGGTCTGTCCAACTGGGGCCGTGTAGAGAGAGAAAAGAAGGGGGCCAAGGACTGAGCCCTGAGGTACCCCGACAGCAAGAGGAAGAGGAGATGACGTGGAGCCAGAGAACAAAACACTGAAGGAGCGGTCAGAGAGATAGGAAGAGAACCAGGAGAGTGCAGTGTCCTTAATGCCTAGTGACTGGAGCCTAGAGAGTAGGAGATGGTGGTCAACAGTATCGAAAGCTGCAGATAGGTCAAGAAGAATGAGCAGAGAGTGGTCACCATTACGTTTTGCTGTCAGAAGGTCATTGGTCACTTTGATGAGTGCAGTTTCAGTCGAATGTAGGGGGCGAAATCCGGACTGTGAAGGGTCTAGAAGGGAGCGAATGGAGAAGTGACGGGTAAGGCGGGAGTAAACTAGGCATTCCAAAAGTTTAGAGATGAAGGGGAGATTGGAGACTGGTCTGTAGTTGTTTGTGCAGGATGGGTCGAGAGCAGGTTTCTTTAGTAATGGAGTAACAATGGCGTGTTTGAAGGAGGATGGGAAAATGCCCGAGGAGAGGGAGAGATTAAAGATTGTAGTTAGGTGGGTTGTGACGACTGGAGAGAGAGACTGGAGGAGATGTGAGGGCATGGGGTCTGTAGTGCATGTAGTCGGACGGGAAGAAGAGAGGAGTCTGGAGACTTCTTCTTCTGTGATGGGATCAAATGTGGAAAGTGAGCCAGGGGAGATGCAGGAAGGGATGGGAGTCACAGCACTTGGTGGTTGGGAGCAGATTTCTTGACGGATATTATCTATTTTTTCTGTAAAGTGGGAGGGCAGGTCATCAGCACAAATGTCTGTGATAGGGGCTTGTGCTTTTGGCCTGAGGAGGGAGTGAAAAGTGTCAAAAAGTTTCTTGGGGTTGTTGGCTAGTGAGGAGATCAGGGTGGTGAAGTAGGTCTGTTTGGCGAGGTGAAGGGCAGCGTTATAGGTTCTTAACATAAATTTGAAGTGGATGATTTATTATCCCAGTTACGCTCAAGAATACAATTCCAAGATGATGGTCAGATGGTTCTTATGTTATATAATCCCTATGTAGATGAAGACTGTGAGGAAATCTGTATTTTGCATGCCTTTCCCACAGTTATGCCACAAGGGGCACAAAACAGTCCCAACCAGTTTGCAAAAAAAAAAAAAATATGAGCAGGTGTCTTTTGCCATTGTTGCCATTGTTAGCCTCCTTAAGTATCTGGCAGCACTGAACTGTCAGGTTTCGGCCTCGAGACTTCAGTTCTGCCTTGGTCCAGTGATATTCTTGGGTCACTGTCTCCTTCAGGGTGCCAGACACCTCGCAGAAGAAAGAAAAATAGCTGTCAGCTCCCTTACTTTCCCAAAAGATGAAACTGAACTCCAGCATTTTCTTATGCACTTATTGTTGTCAGTGGATACCGGATGCATCCCGCATAATGCAACCCCTTTACAATGCCTTGAAAGACGGTATAATGAACTATAAGGGAAGATGGCAGTGATGAGGATTACCTCCAATATGACTGTTCCCAACTTCTGACTGAAGAAACAGCTACTCCACCAAATGTCAGTGAGAATCCACTTCCAAATCCTGATCTGGTGTTATACACGGATGGTTCAAGATATGCTGACGAGTTTGGTAGATTCCACACGGGATATGCTGTTACCACAGAGGACACTGTAGTGCACGCAGCTGCGCTCCCGCCCTCACAGTCAGCACGAGAAGCAGAACTCCATGCTCTGTCTACTGCATGTACTTTGGCCAAGAACAGACGGGCTAATATATACACGGACTCACGGTATGCATTTGGTATTGCTCACGATTTTGGGGCTCTATGGGCCAATCGAGAGGTTATTACTACTGCCAGAACCCCAGTGAAAAATGCTGAAGCTGTTAAAACCCTCATGGACTTGATCAAATTACCTACTCAGGTGGTCATTATCAAAGTTAAGGCGCACGGTCCTAGGACCAGTCCACAGACTGTTGGCAACGCATTTGCGGATATGCAAGCAAAAGCTGCCGCTCTTTTACCTGTTGAACCAGCCATACCAACTGTGGTGACCACACGCTCTCAGCGTAAACAGTTGCAAGAAGCATTGACCCTACAAGAACCTGATGATCTACAACAGACTGAAGTTTTCTGACGGACCCCGCGAGACCGCTTAATGACGATGCAGAGAATGTCTCCAAAGGAAGAGGTGAAGCAATGGAAGACAGATGGGGCACGTATGGATAATGGTCTCTGGAAAAAAGACCAACTCGTGTGTCTCCCTAAGCGGATATACCCTGCTATTGCCACATGGGCACATGGGCCTACACATCGAGGAAAGAATCAGGCCCTCGCACTGGTGCAAAAATTCTACTGGGCCCTGGGAATTTCCACAGTTTTGACAGCGCTCAACCATTCCTGTAATATCTGTCAGACTTGTAATCCCAGTCAACTTCAACGTGTACCCCTGAAGCATCTTGCTAAGCCTGACTATCCTTTCCAAAGGTTCCAGGTGGACCATATCACGCTGCCTAAGTCTGGAAGGTATGAATACTGTTTGGCTGTTGTTGACATGTTCTCCAGTTGGCCGGAAGCATTCCCTGTTACCAACATGACTGCAAAAACCACAGTGAAGATACTGGTGATGGAAGTTATATGCAGATATGAGGTACCAGAAGTTGTTGAAAGTGATCAAGGTCCGGCCTTTTCTTCTCATGCCTACCAAGAAGTTCTGACAATGCTTGGATCCACTGTAGCCCTCCATACTCCGTACCACCCACAATCCAGTGGGAAAGTTGAGAGGCTGAACGGCACACTGAGGGACAATTGACCAAAATGATGCAGGAGACTACGGCTCCATGGCCAGAGCTCCTACCCATTGTACTATACCACATTCATACTACCTCTAATGCAAAATATGGCCTGTCCCCATATGAGATATAGTTTGGTGCTAGGCCCCCAGTTGCAAATTTCCAGCCTCAGCAGTTATCAGAAGAAACTGACCGTGCTGTTCAGTGTGTTATTCAGCTTAGCAAAATTTTTTACTAACATCCATGCTCTACTTTCCTTTTCTTTTTCAGATTCAGCAGAAACTGACACCTGTTATGACCTGAAGCCTGGTGATTTGGTAGTCGTGAAGAGGCATGTCAGGAAGCACGGACTAGAACCCTTGTATGACGGTCCCTATCAAGTTCTCCTCATCACCCAACAAGCCAATAGCAAATGAAGGGGCATAATGTTTTGGTTTTTCGCATTTTCCATATTATTATTGGTAGAAGTTAAAAGTTAAAGTTAGAAAATATTCAAAGACTCAGAGATCAATATGATAAAGACAATGATCGTAATAAGAACAGTTGGTGGTCAGACACCTTCTCCTTTCACAATCCAGCCAATTGGTTTAAGGGAATTGGCTGGATAGTTGGGATCTTGCAAAGCTTGTTGCATATTGCTACCTGTATCCTTGCTGTATATGTGATACTAAAACCTGTTCTTTGGTGTATTCCTGTATGTATTAGGAAATTCTGCACTAAGACAGTTAATGATGATACCAAAGGCGTCGTTGCCCCTGCTATTCTCTGCACCGATCTCCAAAGGCTACTTGATGAAGATGTTGAAGCCAAGCACATGGCTACCTACAAAAGATCTCCACCACCGTTATCAAAAATTGTTATTCGTGAAATGCAGAATACAGGGGGATGGGTGCGCTGCGACAGCCATGACTGATAACACGGCATCAGTCATGTGAAGACCAGTACCCCTCGAGCTTATGGCTTGGGATAGCACCTCTGATGCTGCATATGTGTTAACAAAATTTATCTAGGGGGATTGTGAAGTACAGTATTCAGATGTACGGGATATCTTGTTCTTCAGACTCCATTTTTGTGCTTGCGACGCCATTTTGTTATTTACAAGAAAAAATTTGTAATTAGCTGAAAGTTCGCAGCTGTTATGAAACGAGACTGTTCTAGCTTGTACAAGATATGAGATATGAGACCCTAAAAGAATGTGGTATTGTTCTATTCTCTACGTCACGTGACTAGGGACATATTCCGGTTTTCTTGCAATATTATTGGCTTACAAAGGGAAATGAAGTTATTGGTAGTTGAGAACTTTGCATAATTAAGCAAAATACTATAAAAAGTGACTAAAATAAAGGGGCTCAGTGATCTGCCTGGATCCTCCCGTACAGAGACCCTCGTCTCCGTGTGGTCATTCCCAGTTGCTAGCAACGCCCTATGAACTAATTAGGAAATCACTGGATCAACCGTGAAGGGTTAATTTAGCCCTCCCTAAATAGCTCCTCAACACAAAAAACGGGCTCCGGACAGTTGATCCCCTTCAGACTCCGACGGACAGGTGCAGCAAGATGGTGCCAGACACGTCAAAAACAAAAAAGAGCAGTAATACATCTAACTTACCAGCGTCTTTGCAAGAAGTGAGGGAGGATGAGCAATTAACATCCCTGAGTGTTCTATGCAAGGTACTGGCTGCTGAGGTGGCCAAAATTTTGTCACCAGATATAAAACAGACTCTAGAATAGACAGTATCTGGTCACTGCAGCAAATGCAGGCTTCCATCTCACAGCAGGCAAACAGGCTTGACACTGCTGAGCAGAGGATAAGTACTGCAGAAGAGGAGTTGGTGAAATTGCAGCTGGAACTAAACAAAGCCCCAAAACTCAGCCAACAATTATCAGATAAGGTGGATGACCTAGAGAACAAATCCAGGAGGAACTCCCCATGTGTTTGGGTCTGAGAAGCAACATGAAAGTGGAATGAGCACACAGAGTGGAGCCTCCACTACAACAACAACTTGGCTCCCTCACAAACAGGCCAAGGCCGGTTATTGTTAAATATCTAGACTTTGTGGACAAATCAAATATCTTGCAACAATATAGGGAAAATAAACACGCAAACTCTTATCAGAGAACATAAAATTCTGCTATTTAATGACTAGTCAGAGGAGATCACAAAGAAAAGAAGAGCTTTCAGTGAGCTCTGCACAGAGTTGGTGGGAAAGAAGATTAGAGTCGCTCTACAATTTCCAGCTATATTGAGATATTTCTTCCAGAAGGGGGCACAGAATCCTTTACTGCACCAGATATAGCGAGGGAATATGTGAAGAAGGCATTTCAGAACAACACGGATGGCAACCCTAGAGATAACACTGCTGAGGGTGAAACCTGGCCTAGGACATCTCCCAAAGTTGTGATAAGTGACTGAATAAGTAAGGAGGGAGTTTTATTTTCTGTTGAAAAGGTTTTGAGCATTGCATATGTAGCGTCCCTGAGGGTTCAGTCACCACAGAGGTACTGCACCTCCTCCTGAGGTGTGGTACCCCACCATCCAGGTAAGGTGGAGACACCTGACCACGCTCCAACACCTACACACCACACCACATAGTAGTGTAGCAAAGCACGCTTTGGTGGCTCCCTGCTTGGAACACGAAGTGCACTGGGAGGCGGGTGGAGTTTAGTTTTGCACTAAAAGAGCGGGAAGTGGTCTAGGATTAGTTAGTTAGTCACAGGAGTCTGACTAGGGCAGTCTGTGAAAGGAGATCCCCGGAGAGGGATGGATGAAGGAAGTGCTGCAGCCGACCTCAGGGACCTGGGTCCGCTGGCACAGGAAAGGACCATGAATAGAAATCCTGACTCTCCATAAGAAAGAAAGGATTAGTACGGAACGTAAGGAGAAGAAGAGGACTAAGGATTAGGGTTAGAGGAGAACCCTTCCCAAGTTCTAAGCGCAAGGCCGGGCTCCGGTCCCCGAGGTTGTTTGGATACTAATGGTCCCGCAACTGACACCGGAGGAATAGAAGTTTGTCACCACTTTATTCCCACACAAGACTTGGGGGCACAACAGCAACGATAGTGAGCCGGGACTTGGTAGCAAGGAGTCCCCGAAGCAGGCTACAGCTGTCTGCCGTACAAGTAGAGTTCATAGGAACATCTGACAGGAGGAAATCCAGTGTAACTCAGTACTGTGAGTAGTTCACTAAAGGCGCTAAGAGGGAGACGTTCAGAAAAGGCACATATGTTGGCGGAGTGTTGGAAGGGAGTACTTCATCTTGCCTGGAAGTTGGCTGAGCTTCTGACCCGGAGGACACGGCACAGATGCGGGCTCTTGTACCACGACAGACTGTGAGTAAAGCTTTGGAACTACATGCCGTGGTGTCCTCCACTTATTCCTGCATCAACCTGCCTGGCACTGCTACATCCCCTGCGCCCGACACTACACCATCTAAGCGTCACTTCACCTACTCAGCCCTGGCACTACAGCCCTGCCTGTGGAGGGCTTGCTGCACCACACCATCTGTCCCAGAGGATCTGTCTGCAGCGTCGGCTTAATATCTTCATTGCCGAACACCACAGGTGGCGTCATGAATCATTCACTCATAAACTTTATGCCACCACTCAATTCCCTTTTACATGGTCGCCCAGGACCACGAATTGGGTCACCGCTGCTGTGATATTCCCCTCTGAGAGACTGGCCTGGTACCGAGTACCCCACTGCTCTGGGAGGGCGATCCACATATGTATTACTCTCTTTCTTCCTAGCACCTGTTAGAATCATTGAACTCTTAAGTAAAATATTGTTCCTGAACTCTGATGAGGGAAAAGAGATGCTGGAAGCATAGTTTGATGTTGCTATAATAATAATTTGGGATTGCAGAGTTCACAAGAATAAGTGCACGAAAAAAGTGAAGTCTAAAAGTGAAATATTACTCTGAATTGGATTAGTGTTTAAGGTAGGGGGGGTTACTACTTTCAGGTTTTGATCTGTTTGCCAAGATAACTCTTTGGTTTGTATTGCATTATTTTTGTGTTCTATTCTTTTTGGAATATTATGATACATATGTTGATATGAAAATAATCACATGGAACGTAAAAGGTCTTCAGTCCCCACACAAAAGAATGATGGTTCTGAGACACCTCAAAAAACTTAAAGCAGATGTAGCCTTGTTACAAGAAACGCATTTAAAAGAGCAGGATTTCTGTAGATTGGATAAGACGTGGGTGGATTCAGTCCTGAGTTCTACATCAATCAATAGAAAGGCGGGTGTACTAATCTTAATAAGTAAACAGGTGAATTGTAAGGTAATTTCGCACAAGGCAGATAATTTTGGGAGGTTGGTAAAGGGGGTTTTACACTAAGCAATATCGCTAGCAATATCGCTAAAACGTCACTGGTTTTGTGACGTTATAGCGATATTGCTAGTGATATCGCTATGTGTGATACTTACCAGCGACCGGCTCCCCCGCTGTCCATCGCTGATCGCGCGAGAATGTCCGGCTCCATTTCTCGTCGTCTGCTTCCTGCTGGGCTTCCTGCTGTGACGACGAGCGACGCGTGGAGCCGGGCGGGAGGACGTCTGGATCGCTGTGTGTGAAAGGTAAGTATCGTGCGCTGCGTCGCTGCTGCATCGCTGTGAGATCTTTCTGTATGAAAGCTCACTAGCGATCATTTAGCGATGCACCAGCGATCCTGACCGGGTCGGATCGCTGGTTGGATCGCTGGTGCATCGCTAAATGTAAAAGGGCCTTAAGAGTACTCTTGGATAATCCAATTGGAGGGGTTAGTTTATACAATATATATGCACCAAATGGAAATAATAAATCTTTTTTTAAGGATTTAGAGATCCAAATATTAGAGGACGAGGAGAAAAAGATAATTGTTGGAGGTGACTTTAATATGATTATGAACACATCTGAAGATAGGTCGGTCTACACAGAAAGTCAGATCTGGGGAGTACACATGACAAAGTTTTGGCCCCTTTCACAGAAAGTACTAAGTTGTCTGATGCTTAGCATGTTTCTAGGGCTGGCTGAGCCAGGTGGCAGGGAGGCAAATGCCCCCTGGGCCGCTACCCGAGCAGCTGTGCAGGGCCGGCCGCCTGATAGACGCGAACAGCAAACTGCGCACGGCTGTGTCTGCTGTGTTGTCATGCGGCCGGCAGTAGAACGGCCACGCGCATGAGTCTGTCTCATAAGCCGCAGACCGCTTGTAACTAGTCATGTAACTAGGTTCGTTAAAGGGTCAACATTGACTTTTAGGATTGCTACCTCCAATAGGTGGCACTAGAGTTCTAGTCCTCTTCCTCTCTGAAGAGACAATTTGCATATTGAGTAAGCTATGTTATGGTACTATATCTAAGCAGTAAGCTTGGTTCTGGTACTACAAAAAAGAAGAAAAAGGAGTGCTATACATAAAATCATATAAAATATATATTTATTAATCACTTACAAATACATATATGCAATAATAAAAAATACAGATTCCATATAACCCTAGGTAATAAAAATAATTAAACAAATACTCCCAAGTGCTTACCCATATAGTATGGTGCCTAGTTGCTCTGGACCCACGTGTCACCCCTGATGCGCGTTTCGCTTCTGGCTTTATCAAAAGGGATGCATCCCTTTTGATAAAGCCAGAAGCGAAACGAGCGTCAGGGGTGACACGTGGGTCCAGAGCAACTAGGCACCATACTATATGGGTAAGCACTTGGGAGTATTTGTTTAATTATTTTTCTATGGCACTATTGTTGGTAGCGCACTGTGGGCTGGTCCCTGTACACACGCAAAGCCATTGAATTTAATCTTAAAATCTTTTATTATTTATTTTTATTTTTTCATTTATGGTCACTGGCGGTTGTTGCAAAACTGGATTTATATATATATATATATATATATATATATATATATATATATATACAGTATATATATATTTTTGTGCCATTATAGATGTCAGTTGCCTGTAAAATGCTCTGGGCATATATAACATTACCTAGGGTTATATGGAATCTGTATTTTTTATTATTGCATATATGTATTTGTAAATGATTAATAAATATATATTTTACATGATTTTATGTATAGCACTCCTTTTTCTTCTTTTTTGCATATTCAGTCTGGAGTTTACATTTACTTTATCCATTAAATAGTTTTTGGGCATAGACAGTTTTAAATCCACTGCGATTATTACTAATTGATATCTTGCCCATAGTTGCTTTTGGATATTTGTGCTATTGGTACTGGTACTGTATTAATGTAGTAATCTAGATTCTTGTACCATATGCATGCCGTAAGCTTGGTTCTGTTCCCATATCTATGTAGTCGACATAGCAAGCTCGGTTCTGCTCCCATATCTCTGTAGTAAGCTCAGTTCTGCTCCAATATCTCTGTAGTAAGCTCGGTTCTGCTCCTATATCGCTCTAGTCAGTTCTGCTTCCTTATCTACGTAGTAATCCATCTTTTTTGTGTCTATATAGTCAGATTGCTTCTGTTACAGTATCTATGTAGGCAGTAAGCTTGGTTCTGCTCCCATATCTATGCAGCAAGCTCCTTTCTATTTATATATCTATTTACAAGCCTTTTATCTCTGTTGCTTTAATGCAGCAGCCAGAGATAAGTTGGGCAAAGGTGGGCGACTGCAACACATTGACACTGCCTTGTGATTGCCCCCCAGTCTGAAAAATGCCAGCCAGCCCTGTCAACATTAGTTAGTTAGTTGTAGTATTAGAAAAGGGCCACTAGATGGGGGCACTGAGCTCAACTAGTGAGAAGATTGTTAGGAGGAAACCTGAGAGGAGTGGTTAGTGAGAGACAGAAAAGGAGATAGTTTTAACTCCATGGGTCAGTTGAGCCGGGGGTAGCTATACTGGACGGTGAAGGACAGCGAATGCCTACAGCAGTAGCCAGTACATAGTGGTCCTGGAGGTCTTGCAGTTAGAGACTGGGAACTGCAGGACTAGAGAGACTGGAGAAGGAGTCTCAGTGGTCAAGTCCGCTAGCAAGGAAGAGCTGAAGTGACAACCAAGCCAGTCTATTGAAACCAGCCGGTGTCTGGAGTTGTGCAAGCCAGGGAGGTCCGTGGTTGAGCCCCCTGTGGAAGTAGCAGCTGGAGTACGGGAGCTTTGTGGAGATTCTAGTGAACTGTGAACCTAGGACACAAACAGAAGCAACAGTGGCGTAAAGGTGTGAGCTGTAATGGATAAGTGAGGTACCTTCGTGGGCTGAAGTCGGGCTCTGGAAGAAGTGAAGTAGTTCCACGTTCATCGTGCTCGGTGTGACTTGTCAGCTTCTCTGTATGGTTCATACGTGTAAAGTGAAGGAAGAAGTGACGTACTACTGTAGATGAAGAGGTATTGCTGTTACCGAGTAAAGAGTCCTGTAGCCATTGTGGACGTGCTGTGCCCTGAAGAGAATAAAGTTGAACTGTTTTAGTTGTTTCCAGCCTCTGTCTGCAGTCATTTAGGTCCCCAAAGTGGACAGCATACCGGAGATGAAACAGCCTCCAGCACAGTGAGTACTGGAGCGACCGCAAAAGCTACCCCCCGGCAGCCATGGTATTACATTTGCACTGTAACAGAACTGCATCACCCATTTAAAAAAGTATCCTCAAAAAATAAAATAAATACATCACTGCAGTAATAATATCTCTTAATTAACCCCTATTGTAATAATATCCCCCATCCTGGCCCCCCGTGTGTTTCATTCCTGGTTAACCCGAGGGTGTTCACTTAGTACTCCGCCATTACTAAGCAGCAGTTTTCCATCTCTGCACGGTGGACCCCGAGTTGCGATCGCACTTCCTTATATTTTATACTAGCGCCAGGGTCTGGTTAGTAATGGCGGTCGAGCAGTGACTCCTTGCGTACATCCGGCAGCTGGAGGGAAGGTTGGCGGCTCTTGAGCGTCCATCCTCAGCTGCGGATGTTACCGCGGTCGCACTCCAGGCAGCCACAGAGGCTGTCTCCCGTGTGACCACTGCCATCCCTGCTCTGTCTTTGTCTCACCTTCCACTGCCCGAGAAGTTCTCGCGTGATAGTGCCTCTTGTAGGGGTTTTGTGAGACAGTGCGCTATACAGCTAGAGCTGCTGGCTGCACGATTCCCCTCTGAGCGGGCTAAGGTATGATTTTTCATTTCCCTCTTGTCGGGCAGGGCTTTGGAGTGGGCCACACCACTGTGGGAGCGTGGTGATCATGTGGTGCAGAGTGCCTCGCATTTCTTGGCCACTCTGAAGCAGGTCTTTTTGGGACCGTGAGTCACCCATGACACCGCGCTCCGGCTGCAGGCATTATAACAGGGCTCGTTCATGGTCAGCTACTTCGCCATCCAGTTCCGGACACTGGCCTCAGAGTTGGAGTGGCCAGATAAGGTCCTCATTCCGGCATTCTGGAGAGGCTTGTCTGACCATGTGAAGGATGCTCTGGCCACCAGGGAGGTTCCTGCCACACTGAAGGAACTTATCACTGCCTCCACCCGTGTAGACCTTCGCTTCATCGAGCGAAGGATGGAGCGGTCCCAGTGTAGGCAGAGGTTTAGGTTGCCACCTAGTTTCGCTAAACCTCTGAAAACTCCCGATCCGGCATCCGAGCCTCAGGGGGCTCCTTGTGCGGGATCCTGGTCCCAATCTCCTCAAGCACCTGTGGTCTGTCTGTTTGCCGGAAAGTCTGGTCACCTTGCCAACCGGTGCCCACAGTAGTTGGGAAAACGCTTGCCTCTAGTGGACATAGGAGGCGTTCACTAGAATCAGCAGTGTTTTCCTCTAAGCTGACCTTTAAGGGAACTCTTGAGGTCGGTTCATCCACTCTAGCGGTGGAGGTCTGCGTGGACTCCGGAGCGGAGGGCAATTTCATGTCTTCTGCCTTCGCTCAATGGCATGCAATACCTCTGGTTATGATGGCCAAGCCAGTCACCATCAGGGTGGTGAACGGCGCAACTCTACCCACACAAATTAACCACCAGACCGCCCCGTTGATACTCTCGGTGTCTCCATCTCATCACGAGATGATATCCCTCCTCATCGTGCTCGAGGGCATCGATCATGTCCTTTTAGGGGTTCCCTGGTTGCGGTTCCACTCTCCCCATATAGAGTGGTCCTCGGGGAGGATTCTCGTTTGGGGTTAAGCCTGTGAGGGTAGATGTCAGAGGGAGTGCGTTCAGGTTGCTTCCACCAAAGTCCCCGCAGATCTTTCCTTTCTCCCCAAACACTATCAACAGTACGCAGACATGTTCTCCAAGAAGGCAGCGGAGACCCTTCTGCCGCACCGCCCCTATGACAATCCTATTGACCTCTTGCCTGGTGCTGAGCCTCCCCGGGGTCGAGGCTACCCCTTATCTCACCCGGAGACAGAGGCCATGTCTCAATACATCAGGGAGAATCTGGCAAGAGGATTCATTAGGAAGTCAGTGTCACCAGCGGGGGCGGGATTCTTCATTGTCCAAAAGAAGAGTGGGGAACTATATCCCTGAATTGATTACAGGGGTCTTAACGCCATCACCGTTAAGAATAAGTATCCTCTGCCCATGATATCAGAGCTGTTTGATAGGCTACGGGGAGCGAGAGTGTTTACCAAACTTGATCTGCGGGGGAGCTTACAACCTGATTCGCATCCGTGAGGGGGGAAGACGGCATATAACACCAGGAATGGGCACTATGAATACCTGGTGATGCCCTTCGGGCTCGGTAATGCCCGGGCCGTCTTCCAAGACTTTGTGAACGATATTTTCCGGGATATGCTTTCCACCTCGGTAGTAGTCAATCTGGATGATATCCTCATCTACTCTCCAGATATTGACTCCCACCAGAGAGATGTTTGCAAAGTTTTTGACCTCTTGCGGGCAAACTCCCTCTTTGCCAAGTTGGAGAAGTGTGTGTTTGAGCAGGACTCCTTGTCTTTCCTGGGCTATATCATCTCCGCCCAGGGATTGGCCATGGATCCTGCCAAGCTACAGGTGGTGATGGATTGGCAGGAACCCCATTCTCTCAAAGCGGTGCAGCGCTTTATGGGGTCCATAAATTACTATCGCCAATTCATCCCCCACTTCTTGACTTTGGTAGCCCCCTTGGTAGCCCTCACCAAGAAGGATGCAAACCCCAAGTTGTGGTCGGAACCTGTCTCCAAGCCCTTCTCCTTTATTAAGTCCCATTTTGCTAGCGCTCCCATCCTACGTCGCCCTGATGTGGATAAACCCTTCATTCTGGAGGTGGATGCCTCTTCCGTCGGTGCTGGAGCGGTCCTGTTCCAGAAGGACTCGGAAGGTCGGAAGCACCCATGCTTCTTCTCCTCCAAGACCTTCACACCGGTGGGGAGGAATTATTCCATTGGGGACAGGGAGTTGCTAGCGATGAAGTTGGCCTTTTCAGAGTGGAGAGACCTCCTAGAAGAGGCTCGCCACTCTTTCCAGGTGTTCACCGACCACAAGAACTTGGTTTATTTACAAATAGCCCAGTGTTATGAATGAGTCACCATAGGAGGCAAAAACAGAAATACTAGCTAAGTCCAGAAAACCAGAGAAGTTGGCAGCTATCGGATTGCAGACCCCTGAACCTATCAACAACAACTAGCAGTAGCCGTGGGGGGTTCCTACGGTGCCCTAGACCCCTCGATCACAGCCGGAGAACTAAATAGCCTAAAGACAGAAAGGGAAATCTAAACTGCCCCAGAGCAGACCCCAAAGCAATAGGCAGCCCCAAACATATAATGACGGTGAAGCAAGATGAAAAAACACTCACAGAGATAGAAAGATAGGCTGAGCAAATGATGGGGCCCAAGCTAACTAAATAGGACAGGATAGAAAAGCTGCTGTCTGCAATCCGCCAAAACCCTATCAAAACAAGAGCCAACAGACTGATAGGGAAAAAAGCCCTGAAGACGCTAGGCTTCAAAAAGACTATATCAGTACTCAGGTATTTTCTGAAGACAGAGCAAAAAGGAATTCAGCTCACCCCAGCCGGGAATGGCAGAAATCCAGAAAAACAAGGCAAAACAAAACCAAAATACAAATGCAAAAAGCAGAGCAGAAAACTTAGCTTTTGAGGATCAGGAATCAGACTGGTCTCCTAGAATCCCTCAGAGAAATCACCAGCCAGGCAGAAGGGCGTCGGCTGCCTTATATCCAGTCAGCAATTCCAGTCACCCAGTCATCATCATCCTGCTCAGGTGCTTGGTAATCAGCCTCACTAACTTCCTTCACCAGAAGAGGGAGTTCATCAGACCTCAATGGTGAAGGGGAAAATGAACTCACAACAGCCCAGCGGCTAAATTCTCGCCAGGCCTGATGGTCCTTGTTTTTCTCCCGGTTCCAATTCACCCTGCATTTTCTCTCCGGGGAGAAGAACGTCCGGGCCCATGCTCTCTCTGTGGTGTCATCAGAGGAGGAGGAGCCTCGGCTGATAGTCCCATCTGAGAGCCTGAGGACCGTGGCTCCGGTCGCTCTTGAGTCTATACCTCAGGGCAAGACTTTTGTCGCTGCCCGTCAGCGACCGGAGGTCCTCTCTTGGGCTCATTCGTCCAGGGTGGGTGGACATTTTGGGACAAAACTGACCTCTGAGCTTCTGGCGAGGACGTACTGGTGGCCGCATATGGCTCACGACGTCAGGACTATATTCAGGCGTGCGTCTCTTGCGCCCAGAATCGGTCCCCTCGGCAGCGGCCCGCTGGGCTACTCTACCACCTGCCGGTAGTGGACAGGCCCTGGGAGATGGTTGGTATGGATTTTGTGGTGGGACTGCCCAAGTCCAATGGCAGCACGGTCATTTGGGTTGTCACCGACCATTTCTGCAAGATGGTGCATCTGGTACCACTCTTTTGGTTACCTTCTGCATGGGGACTGGCAGTGTTGTTCATTAAGCATGTCTTCCACCTACACAGCATGCCGGACAAGATTGTCAGCGATCGGGGTCCCCAGTTTGCATCTCGGCTTTGGAGAGAGCTATGTCACCTGCTCAGTATTGAGCCGAACCTCTCCTCGGCCTATCACCCCGAGACGAACGGGTTGGTAGAGAGAGCCAACCAGACCCTGGTCACATATCTATGACATGTTGACTGGGCATCCTTGCTGCCATGGGCGGAGTTCGCTTTGAACAGCGCTGTGGCCGACTCCACCGGTCAGACCCCATTTCATTACGGCAAGCATCGGCGCGTTCCTGTGCCCATGCCCGTGTCGTCCACCGACTCTAGGGTGGCACACTGGCCGGTGGAGGCACGTGACATTTGGGATCACACGCAGGATCCATCCGGGCCTCGAAGGAGAGAATGAGCGTTTCCGCTGACGCTCACCGGAGCCCCGCTCCGTCCTTTGCTCCCGGCGACTTGGTGTGGCTATCCGCCTATAACATCAGGCCCCTGCCAAAGTGCTAGGACAAGTACTATATACCAGCTGCAGAAATGAAGATTGACCTGGTCCAGCCATCATTGAGGAGCTGACTAGATGTCAGAGCTGGGCAGCACTAATCTCTAGGAAAAGCCAGAACCCAGCAGGCAGATGTCCGTGCATTTGTATACACATGGAGACAAAGGCTTTTGGATAGTGGACAGGTTAAAGAACAGGAATTGACTGTGCAGAGATCTGGGCTAAAATAATTTTCTCTGATGAAGCCCCCTTCAGACTGATACATCTGGGATAATGATTGTCCGAAGTAGTAAAACGGTGAGCAGTAACATGAATCCAGTATTCTGTCTGGGGTGGGCTCTCTCACAATTTTGTTTAAGAATACTGCCATGAATAAAGAATGGGATCTAAACATTCTCCAACAGCAATTTCTCGCTGCAACCCAACAATCCAGGAACAATTAGGTGATAAAGGTTTTTTTTACAGCATGATTGAGACCATGTCACAAGGCAAAAGTGATGACCAATTAGCTTGGTGAACAAAACAGGTAAAATTCTGTGTCCATGGTAAAGAAACTCTGCAGAACACAATCCCATTGAGAACCTGTGGTCAAACCTATAAAAGCATTTGGTCAGAAACACAAAGATTGTGATAAATTTTAAAAGCAGTGATTAGGTAATAACGGATTGCCATTTGGCTCAGGAGCAGATATCCAGCTGCCATGGCCAGGTGTAGAAGTCTCGAAAAATGAAGATCAACGCTGTAAATATTGAGTCTTTGTATAAACTTGATGTATTTGTCAATTAAAAAAAAAAAGCTATGAAATTCTTATAAAATTGCACTTCATTAACCATAAAAATATCTGACCAAAAGCATCTAAACACACTGAACCAGAAGACCATGAAAAAACGGAGATTAGACCTTTTACAGGAGTCCATACTGACAGAACCATGCAGGTCGTCTTTCTCATCCTTTCAGGAACAGGAAACACAGGAGAGGTTAAAAGGCTTTTTCAAGTACCACACCAGGATTGAGGCATAATTACAGGTAGGTCTAATCCCAGTTTTCCAGGACGCCGCTCCTGACAGCACCATGGAGAATACCAAAGTACCTCCTTTAGGGTGGGACCACTGCTTGGAGAACTTTCCTTCCAAAAGCAGTTTGTTGACCTGATAACACATCCAATTTATAATGTTTACAGAAAGTATTCATTCTGGCCCACGTCGCTGCCCTACAAATTTGTTCCACCGATGCTCCTGCTGTCAGTCTAGGAGTTGGAAACTGGTCTAGTTCAGTGGGCCCTCAGATTCTCTGGAGGGGAGATCCCTTCTGACCTATAAGCTAGAGATATTGCAGATATGATCCACTTAGCCATAGTGGGCTTGGAAGCTTTCTTCCCCTTAAATCTACCCCCGTATTGAACAAACAGGTTAGAATCCGGCCTCCAGCTTTGTGTGGCTTCTAAGTAACTAATGACCGCCTGCCTTACATCAAAGGCATGGAAAAGGAACTCCTTTTTGTTCTTAGGATGTTGACAAAACTAGGGTAAGACTATTTTCTAATTTAAGCTCTGCGGTGAAACTACCTTGGGCAAAAAAAGCTGGATCAAGTTTAAAGATTATCCAATCGTCAAGGCCTGTATCTCCTCTACTCTTTTGGTGGAGGTAATGACCACTAAAAATGCTGTTTTAAATGTTAGTCTCAAAATGATTATGTGCTCTGCATGGACATAAGGAAGTTTACATAGGGCATTAAGAACTAGGTTTAAGTCCCACGGGAGCACCGATGATCTTATAGTGGGTCTTAGCCTCTGTATTGCTCTACTGAATCTGGTCACCCACAGGCGTGAGGTCAAGGGATGATCAAAGAAAATACTAAGCTGATATGTGGACCTTTTGTGTACTTGGTCTAAAACCTTTATTAAAGCTTGAAGGAAATCTAAAATTTTAGGGATATCCGGCAGGGAAGTGTCTATGTGGGAACTGCCACATTCCAAACAATCTCTTCCAGATCTTGTTATAAATTGCCGGAGGTGACCTACTTCTTGCTTGCCTGGATCATGGTTACCTCGTCAGACAGCACCCGGGCTCGTTTTAGAAGATTATCCGCCTTGGGGTAGCAGGGTGGCTCAGTGGCTAGCACTGTAGCCTTGTAGCACTGGAGTCCTGGGTTCAAATCCCACCAAGGACAACATCTGCAAGGAGTTGAGGATTGTTCCCCCCAAAAATAAAAATAGACAGTCAGTTGAAGCTGCTATTAAGGAGCTGAAATCGTGGTCAGATGTTACAATTAAATCTGCCGATAAAGGGGGTAACCTGGTAATCTGGCCAAATGTATTGTATGAGAAACAAGCTATGAAATTGCTGTCTGATAAAAAGTGTTACAAGAAACTAACACATAATCCATTGACATCTTTTCAAGAAGAACTTAGTGAAATAATCATTAAGGCTTTTGATTTGAACATAATTTCTAAAAAGATGAAAGACACTATTATTGGCATTAAACCGCGCCTCCCTACATTTTATTTAATTCCTAAAATCCACAAAAATCCGACTGATCCGCTGGGGAGACCTATAGTTTCTGGGAATGGAGGACTCTGTGAAATAGTGTGTCAATTCATTGACCATTATCTAAAACCAATAGTTTCTACTTTGCCCTCCTTCATTAAAGATACTACATCTGCCTTGGGTCATTTTGATTGATTGGATTTGCAGGATAATATGTTGATGGTGACCGCGGATGTGGAGAGCCTTTATACTTCGATATGTCATGATGATGGTTTGCGTGCGGTATCTTGGTATCTACACTCTAGTAATTTAGAAAAACCGTTGGTGGAGATCTTAATTCTTCTTCTTGAGTTTATATTGAAGCACAACTGTTTTACTTTCAATGGTCAGGTTTTCCTACAGCTCCAGGGGACAGCTATGGGGGCTTGTTGTGCCCCCTCATATGCCAACCTGTTCCTTGGGGCTTGGGAGCGTGACATTTTTCAGAGCAACCCGGTGAGCCAGATGAGTAGAATCTATAAATGGATTCGTTATATCGATGACATTTGGTTCATATGGGAGGGCTCAGTAGAACAGTTGGATGGCCTTATGAAGGAACTCAATGATAATTGTTTAAACATTAGGCTGACCTATTCTTATGGGCGTAGAATTAATTTTCTAGATGTGGATATTCAATGCTTGGAAGATGGCCATTTGGCCACTGATGTATATCGCAAACCCACGTCAACTAATACTCTATTACATGCCGGCTCTTCACATCCGCGCTCAACCATCAATAGTATTCCGATTGGTCAACATCTTAGAATTAAGAGAATATGCTCGACGAAAGAAACTTTTGATCAACAGGCTAAAGATTTATATTCAAGATTTCGGGAACGCGGCTATAGCCATAGGACTATTCGGCGGGGATATCGTAGAGCATGTAATGTTACAAGGAATGAATTATTATATAAATCTTCTAATAGAGAAATTAACGTTAATCCATCACCTAGATTGATTACTCCATTTACCAACCAATGGGATTCTCTAAAGGGAATCCTTCAAAAACATTGGGATGTATTGAAAATGGATCCCATAATTAAAAATTTCATTCCAGCAGTACCGTTAGTTACAGCAAAAAGATCTCAAAATCTGCGTGACTTGCTTGTGCGAAGTCACTATGAGGGCTCTAGGCATAAATCCACTGGCCAGTCTATTAAAGGTTTTTTCCCGTGTGGACTGTGCAAAGCATGTAGAAATCTAGTTAAATGTAAGGAATTCTCTAATTTTGATGGATCCCGCTCTTTTAAAATCTTGCATCGTCTCACCTGTTCATCCTCAGGAGTCATTTATCACGCTCAATGTCCTTGTGGACTGATTTACGTAGGAATGACTACTCGGGAGCTAAAAATTCGCGTCCGAGAACACGTACGTGATATTGAAAAGGCAAAGAATTTGGATTCTATGGACGCTTTGAAGACTCTCGCGAAACATTTTAAAGTTCACCATAAATCCGACTCAAGTAAGCTGATTGTCAAAGCCATTGACCAGGTGTCTTTGGGTCCTAGAGGGGGGGATTTATTTAAAAGTCTATCCCAGGTGGAAAGTAAGTGGATATACCGTTTACATTCCATCACCCCTTTTGGGTTAAATGAAAGTTTCGGGTTCAGTTCTTTTTTATAATTTAGTATGTGGGTTTTGTTTGTGGTTGGGATTTTGTTTTTGTTTATTTTGTTTATTTAGTCTATTCTGGTTATGGTTTTAATTCTATTTTATTTGATTTTAGTTTGGAAAGTTTTTCGTCTGACCTCTCTGTCCATTGAATCATCCTTTCTAAGTGGGACGCGTTGAATATGGATTTCTTGAAGAACTTTATGCATCGTTCAAGAATATTTTTACTACAGCATATACCGCATTATGTATAGTATTATGTGGCGGAATGATTCATTGTATTAGATTGTAGTTTATTTTGAATGTATACTATATTATTTTTGTTTTTGTTTATTATTATTTTTTCATTATTTTTTTTATTATGTCTTTAAGTATTGTATTATTGGCCACATAAATGTATTGCATTTGCTATTTTGTTATTTATACTATGCTGTGGCTTTTCTGGAGATTCCTAAAGGATGATACAATGTCTGCTGAAACTGCTCTGTCAAGTGCACATGTCCGGTTTGATCTAACTCCGACCTCTGGCAGGCGGACAATGGGAAAGCAGTGCGCTTGCGCGGTCGTCATGACGACGCGCTGCCGCTTCTGGTCCGGGTCCGCTCACCTGTGGTCTCTTTATTAGGGAGTGTGACGCTAGCGGCACATGCGCCATGAAGACAGGAAGCAGTGTCATGTAATGGGGTTGGATTGTGTGTCAATATAGTGACGTGTATACTTTGCTAACTTATGATTGGCCGTCCAGTATATTTAACACCCACCCACTTAGCCCTTAGACACGCCTCCTGACGAAGAAGCGAAACGCGCGTTGGGGCGAGTGGGAAGCCAGCGCCTTTACTCACATCTTGTAAGTGCCCTTACCGTATCGTTAGTATGTTTGTGCATTTGCTTTACAATTTAGCGCTCATGTTCTTGGCTCTTTCAGTAACTAATATGTGATCACGGAGTGGCCATGTATACATCCATTGTGGAAAGCACTGTGAGTTCAGTAGCACTTGCGCTGTTCTCTTTTGCCCATCAGGTTAGGTGTAATAAACTACATGCCATTCCTTGATTATTAATTGTAATTGCTTCACATTTGTATGTGCATTTGGTTATTCGGGCACTAGTGCAATATGGCTCCTGCTTTGGATAGCAGTTACCCATGTGTGTAATTTTATTTTTGTATTTTTGTATTTAATAAAATTGGTAATTTTGGGCAATTTATACTTATTTTTGTTGTTTATGGATTCTATCTTGAGTTTTTGCCGTTGTTATTATCTACTGGGTTTGTGCTGTTTATTGTTTTAAATGTTAGTCTCAAAATGATTATGTGCTCCCATCAGGGACAACGATGATAGTGTGTGCAAAACTGTAAAGCGCTGTGGAATATGTTAGCGCTATTGGGTCGCCCTCCCAGGGCCGTGTTAGTGGGATGTGTCACAGCGGCGGTGACCCGGTCCATGGCCCTGGGCGCCCAAGTCAATGGTGGTTTGTGATATAGTTTATGTGATAGTTTGTGACGCCACCTGTGGTGTTTGGCAAGCAAGATGTTAAGCCAACGCTGCGTGCAGATCCTCTGGGGCTGATGGTGTGTTGCAGCATAGATGGTGTAGCTCCCCACAGGTGAAGCTGTAACCCCAGGGCAGTGTAATGGCAATAGATGAGAAGAGGCGCAGGCGGTGTGAGGAATGCTGGTACCCAGATGTAGCGGTGCTGACGGTGTTGGCGCACAAATGAATGGAAGACACCAGGGCTTGCAGTTCCAATGCTTTACTCACAGTCCGTGGTACACACTGGTGCCTGCCTCCGTGCCGTGTCCTCCGGGGCAGAGACTCAATCAACCTCCCGGGCAAGTCAGGATTCTCCTCTCCAACACTCCGCCAACATGTACCTTTCCTGAATGACTCCTCTGTTGCGCCAGACCGCATATCAAATGTAAGGGTTGAGGGTCACTTGGGTAATAGTGATCACAAATTAATAAGTTTTCATGTATCCTTTAATAAGATGTGTAGTAGAGGGGTTACAAGGACACTAAACTTCAGGAAAGCAAATTTCCAACGGATGAGAGATGATCTTGGTGCAATTAACTAGGACGATATCCTGAGACATAAAAATACACAAAGAAAATGGGAGACGTTTATTAGCATCCTGAATACGACCTGTGCACAATATATACCGTATGGGAATAAACATGCTAGAAATAGGAGGAAACCACTATGGCTAAATAGAGCTGTAAGGGGCGCAATAAGAGATAAAAATAAAGCATTTAGAGAATTAAAGCAAGTAGGTAGTGATGAGGCATTAACTAAATACAGAAGATTAAATAAATTCTGTGAAAAGCAAATCAAGACAGCAAAGATTGAGACAGAGAGACTCATTGCCAGAGAAAGTAAAAATAATCCCAAAATATTCTTTAATTACATAAATAGTAAGAAACTAAAAAATGATAGTGTTGGCCCCCTTAAAAATAGTCTGGGTGAACTGGTGGATCAGGATGAGGAAAAAGCCAATATGCTAAATGACTTTTTTTCAACAGTATTTACACAAGAAAATCCCATGACGGATAACATGATCAGGGATAAAAATTCTCCATTAAATGTCACCTGCTTAACCCAGCAGGAAGTACGGCGGCGTCTAAAAATCACTAAAATTTACAAATCCCCGGGCCCGGCTGGGATACACCCCCGAGTACTGCAGGAATTAAGCACAGTCATAGATAGACCATTATTTTTAATCTTTAAAGATTCCATAATAACAGGGTCTGTACCACAGGACTGGCGAATAGCAAATGTGGTGCCAATATTCAAAAAGGGGACAAAAACTGAACTTGGAAATTATAGGCCAGTAAGTTTAACCTCAACTGTGGGTAAAATCCTGGAGGGTTTTCTAAGAGATACTATACTGGAGTATCTGGAGAAGAATAACCTTATGACCCAATATCAACATGGGTTTACAATTGACCGTTCCTGTCAGACTAATCTGATAAGCTTTTATGAAGCGGTAAGTTCCGGACTGGACCAAGGGAATGCAGTGGACGTGGTGTACATGGACTTTTCAAAAGCTTTTGACACGGTGCCACACAAAAGGTTGATACATAAAATGAGAACAATGGGGATAGGGGAAAATATGAGTAGGTGGGTTAAGAGCTGGCTCAGGGATAGGAAACAAAGGGTGGTTAATAATGGAGCACACTCGGACTGGGTCACGGTTAGCAGTGGGGTACCACAGGGGTCAGTTTTGGGCCCGCTTCTTTTTAACATATTTATTAATGACCTTGTAGGGGGCATAGAGAGTAGAATTTCAATATTTGCAGATGACACTAAACTCTGCAGGATAATCAATACAGAGGAGGACAATTTTATATTACAGGAGGATTTATGTAAACTAGAAGCTTGGACTGGTAAATGGCAAATGAGCTTTAATGGGGATAAATGTAAGGTCATGCACTTGGGTAGAACGAACAAGATGTATAATTATGTGCTTAATTGTAAAACACTGGGCAAAACAGTCACTGAAAAAGACCTGGGTGTATGGGTGGATGACAAACTCACATTTAGCGGCCAGTGTCAGGCAGCTGCTGCAAAGGCAAATAAAATAATGGGATGCATTAAAAGAGGCATAGATGCTCATGAGGAGAACATAATTTTACCTCTATATAAGTCACTAGGGCGACCACACTTAGAATACTGTGTACAGTTCTGGTCTCCGGTGTATAAGAAAGACATAGCTGAACTGGAGCGGGTGCAGAGAAGAGCGACCAAGGTTATTAGGGAACTAGGGGGTCTGCAATACCAAGACAGGTTATTACAAGACCTTTCTAATGATCTTTTTACTCTTAGACCTGTGACGGGGACAAGGGGGCATCCTCTACGTCTGGAGGAAAGAAGGTTTACGCACACTCACAGACGCAGATTCTTTACTGTAAGAGCAGTGAGACTATGGAACTCTCTGCCATATGATGTTGTAATGAGTGATTCCCTACTAAAATTTAAGAAGGGACTGGATGCCTTTCTTGAAAAGTATAATATTACAGGGTATATACACTAGTTTCCTTAATTTGGGTTGATCCAGGGAGCTAGTCTGATTGCCGTATGTGGAGTCGGGAAGGAATTTTTTTCCCCATTGTGAAGCTTACTGTTTGCCACATGGGTTTTTTTTGCCTTCCTCTGGATCAACATGTTAGGGCAAGTTAGGATAAGATATGGGTTGAACTAGATGGACTTAAAGTCTCCCTTCAACCTTATTAACTATGTTACTATGTTACTATGTTAAGGTGTGAAGTGCTCCAGTACCGTGGTACTCTGGGGTTCCTCCTGTCAGATGTTCCTAACAACTCTAGTCGTATGGCAGACAGCTGTAGCCTTTCTCGGGGACTCCCTTCTCCGGAGTCCTGGCTCTCTATCCAGTTGCAGTTGTGCCCCAAGTCTTAGATGGGAGTAGTGCATTTACAGCCAACTACTCCACCGGTGTCTGCTGCAGAACCATAAGTGTCCATACAACCTCGGGGACCGGGCCCCGGCCTTGCGCTGTGAACCTATAGGCAGGGTTCCTCTTCCAACCCACATCTCCTCTCTGTTCTCCTACTCCTTCGTTCCGCACTGTTCTTTCTCTCTCTTATGGAAGCTTAGTTTGCAGTTCTACGTATTTCTCCTTCTGTTCCTTTCCTGTGTCAGCTGGCTCAGATCACTGAGGCAGCTGCAGCACGCCTTCCTCCATCCCTTCTTCCAGGGATCCCCACTCCTCCCGAGTGGCATCCTTCCTCACTGATCTTCTGTCAGACTGACCTGTAATTCTAAACCTTCCCAACCTTTTATATGGATCTCAACTCCACCCATCTCCCAGCACATCCAGTCTTCCATGCAGGGAACCACCAGAGGTGCTCTGCTACTCTCTAAGCACTGAGACGCAATGTGGTTGTGCAGAACTACCCTGTTGTGTGGGGTGCGAGTGTTGGAGTGTGGAAAGGAGTTCCCAACTTACCTAGTTGGTGGGGCACTACACCTTAGGAGAAGGTGCAGTACCTCTGTGGCGACTGAGCCTCAGGGGCGCCACACTATAATAAATATTATTATTATTATTATTATTCCTATCCATCGGCTCTCTAAGACTTGAAGAGTCTTCAAATATTGAAATCTTTTTAGCCACTTTAGTACCTGGTACATCAATCTTATGGATTTCTTCCTAATTTTTAATGTCCTCGGCCTTGAAGGGTAACAGAATCCTGAAATCACAGGGAATGACCAGTCATTTCTCTGCATCCTCTCATTCCTCCAGGTCCAGAATCATTGCACGGATACGATTATTTACCGGGAATACAAGCTGCTTTTGGGATCTCAGACCCTCAAACATTTCATCCTGGATTGACTGCGGCTTTTGAGCTGCATAGTATTCCTGACTGCCCGAATAAGCTTATCCATATCCTTCATGGAGAAGAGATATCTTTTTACCCACGTCCGGGTTTTCTGAGATTATCTCACCCTCTTCCTCCTTGTCTAATCCTATGGATTGTAGCTTATCCTCTGAACACAACTCCATTTCCCATCTTGGTCTATTAGCCCAGGGACCTGGATGGGTGGCTTGTGGTGGAGCGAGGCTAGAGATAGAGGCCTGAACTTACTCCCATATCATGGACCCGATCTCTGATAGGAAAGTCGGCTGTTCATCCCTAACAATCTTAGTGGATAATCCTTCACATAACAGCTTTCCATAAGTCTCAGGCAATTTTAAATTGCAAATGGGTTATCTCTTGGATTTCCCAGAGGTCTTGCCAGACCTCTTGGGGGTAGGGAGTGACATACCAAAGGTTCCCTTGTCCTGACTTGTGCAAGAAAGAAAAAGGGAAAAAACACTCTCCAGATCCTGCATAACTAGTGAGCCTGTGTAATTCCTACTCACTATGAAGTCCTGGCTGTCTGCCCTGCCTGCTTCCTCCATCGTGCGCCGACAGCATGCAGTGTGACCACATAGACAAAGGCAATGTATTTATTAATTTGTTTCCTCTTCCGGGTTCCACAGTGGAACGCACACCAAACCGGGAAGTGCAATGACACCGCGTCCCTTTGATGTCACAGGATATGCGCCCATTCATCATGACGTGCGACTGCCCGGAAGAAGCTGCACTCCACCGGCTAGTGCTGGAGCTGAGAGCCACCCATCGGAGGGAAGTGGCTCAATCCAGGAGCTCCTCTGCTCTACGGGCCTTTGTGACAGAGGGACCCCCCAATCTCCCTGAGTCCTGCTCGGTAAGTCTATAACTTCTGCTCTGATGCTCTTGTCTCGTGAATGTTCTTGTAGGGACAGGAAAAACACTGAGGGAGGTGGCTGGGAGGAGCCTTTTAACCTCTCATATGTTTCCTGTCCCTGAAAGGATGAGACGGGCGACCGATGGACGTCAGGAGGGATGTCCTGGAAATATGTGTTAATTTCAAAACTTTTGGCCACGACTGCACACAAACCCTTGTCTACCTCAGTCTACCTGAGAAATGACACGCCATTAACAATTCACCAACATGTTGCATTCATGTGTGGTTGGCGGGCACGTCAAAACACCGCACGTGGATGCATCCACTTACAACGCATGTCCCTGTGTACTCAATGGTAAAAATAGGTACGCAGGATGACGCAGGACGCATGCGGAAGTAGGCGGTGCGTAGGCAGAGCTTAAGGGAGGAAGTACGAACCCCTTAACAGACCAACCATACACAAGTGTGAACTTAGCCTCAGAATCACTGGGATACATTGAAGCGTTCAATGACCAGGTGGATAATAATATTAGTAGGGGAAATGTTAGAAGGCCCATCAAGATGTCCATACTGCTAACTTCCATCCTTTAGAGGTGAGAAGTCGACTCATCGTGAATCTTGTTTCCCTTTGTATTCAGTGCAATGATTTGTAGATTTTAATATTGATGTCACTTTATATATCTTTGCCACGTTCTTCTCCAAAACTCAAATGAAAAAAAATTTAAGTGTAGAACCTACAGCATATCAATGAAATACTTGTACATATAAAAACAGTACACGACTAGCCTCTTGAGAATCTAAATGGCTCATGAAATTTGTATGGAAGCCTTGGTCTTTGTTATGATGGAACTCCTCTATGGTTTTAGACATTAAATAATTATAAGCTTTGAGTGCCTTTTATCAACTACAAGCCAAATACTAGGACTGATGCAAATAGAGTGAAGTAGAATAGGAATAAGGCCAGCTTCACAGTTAACGTATGGAAAATCGGTCCGAGTCTCCCTGCCGAGAGTCGCAGGAGTGTCATGCGAGTGTCACGCGAGTGTCTTGCAAGTGCAATCAGATTTCTCACACCTAGCATCTGATTTACATTTATTTTACTCACTTATATAGCGCTATTAATTCCACAACGCTTTACAAACATTATCCGAATGCAGTGCGATTGCTATGCGATTTTAAAATGAGCTTTTACATACAGCAATTCTCTGTCATTTACACATCATTTTCAAAGGAAATACTCTTCAAACCCCCCCCACCTCCACACACACACACACACATACACATATATATTAATTAGATAGATAAAAAGCCGGCAATTCGCAGTCCCGGTAGTATAAAATCACTGCAGGATCCGACAGGATAGAAGAGATGGATTACATACAGTAAATACAAATAGAATAGGCAGAGATATAGATGTCTGTGACAAATACAATTAGTACAGTGTGTGAAAATTTTGTACATGTATTAATAAAAGATTATTTTTTGGAAGAAAATGACATGGGCTCCAACATAATTTTCTTACCAGCAGAGGGAAAGCCAATGCCTGGGGCCAGATGTTTATAGCCTGGGAAGGGGGTAATACCCATTGGGTGTCCCAGGCTATTAATATCAGCTCACAACTGTATACTTAGCCTTTACTGGCTATTAAAATAGGGGACCCCATTTTAACTCACTTCACCTATGTGACTTCGCGCCGATGTCACATAGGTGAAGTGAGTTCATTGGCCATGAACTCGCAGGACCTGTCTGACGGCACCACGACGAGCAGGAGAACTTTCTCATGCTTGCGGTGCTCTCAGACAGGGAATAGCGGTTCACAAGGAGACACTGTGCACACGATGCTCAGTGTCTACTAGATAACAGGCTGTATGGACGCATCATACATCCATGCAGCCTGCCATCTAGATGTAGCAGAGCTGGACCTGTCGTGGGACTAATAGATTAAAAGCGTCTCTGCAGAAAGGTGAGGAATACTGTTGTTTTTTTACCTTTTTTGCAGATGACCAGGGCATCAGGGAATGGGTGAGGTAATAAGTATGGTTTAATTAAGAATATTAAAGAAGTCTGTATCATTCTTTCAATTAGGACTTTTATTCTGGGTGTCTGTTTTTTCTTACAATGTCACTGTGGGGTTAGTAATGGGGGCGTCTTATTGGCGCCTCTCCATTAGTAACCTTGGGGCTTGATGTCACTTGACAAAACAAAGGTGACATCAACCCCCCCAACTATCACCCCACTTGCCAATACAGGGCAAGTGTGAAGAGAGCTGCCAAGTGCAAGAATTGGCACATCTTAGAGATGCGCCTTTTCTGGGGCGGCTGAGAGCTCATGTTTTTAGCCAGGGGAGGCCCTCATCCATGGCCCCTTCCTAAGCTATTAATATCAGCAAAGGCTAAGTATACAGTTGATATTAATAGCCTGGGAAGCTCCATGGGCATTACCCCCTTCCCAGGCTACAAACATCGGCCCCTAGCCATCGGCTTTCCCTCTGCTGTTTGCGAAAATTGAGCAGGAGCCCACGCAATTTTTTTTCTGAAAAATAATCTTTTATTAATAAAATACATGTACAGTAATTTTCACACACGCTGTACTAATTGTATTTGTCACAAACACCTATATATCTACCTATTTTATTTGTATTTACTGTATGTAATCCATCTCTTCTATCCTTTCGGCTCCTGAAGTGAATTTACATAGCATGCCAGATGAATTGCCGGCTTTTCTTCTCTCTCTCTATATAGATGTCACTGACATCTATATATCTATGCATTCTTTGTGTATATATCTATTCTATTCTAACCTGTCAGTGTGATTTTACTGTATGCGGCACATGAATTGCCGGCTTTTCAAAAGGACATTGGTGCGTAAAAATCAGACAGCATTCGCATGGTACGAGTGCTGTGCGATTTCTTTCTCGCACCCATAGGCTTGCATTGACGAGTCTCCGCCGAGTCTCGATGACAATCGCAGCACGCTACGATTTTACATGCACGCTGAATACGCCCGAGAAAATAAACGGTGATGTGAGCTGCCCCACAGAGTAACACTGGGCTGAGTGCTTGGTGATGTTTTCTCGCATAGCACTCCTCCGTATTCTACGGTAGTGTAACTCCGGCCTAAGGGGCTTATTTGTAAGAAAATCCAAAATCTGATCCAACCAGAAAAGCAGTTGCATCAATTTTGTGCACGTTATTATGCCAGAGTAAGGAACCACTAGAGACTCTGGGTGCTTAATAAAAACAAAAAACACAAAACAAGAACAAAACCAGATATTACCAATGATTATGATTTTACTGGTAATCTCTTTAGAAAAAAAACAAAACATATTTCTCAACCTGTGGAGTTCCTAATGCTCAGCCATCTACTGATCTCCCAGTTATTCAGCGATTTGGTGAAAATGGATAACTCGAATATCCCTGCAAAGACAAAGTTTGTTCGTGCCTTTCAGAGTACCTACCTTTATGTTATCAGTTTCATGAATCTGTCCTTGAATATCAAACTTTTCAGGGTCAGTTTTTTGCTCTTTGGTTGGCATTTTTTGGAGTTGGGTGCATTTTGTATTTAAGAAGTAGAGAGTATGACTTTTATGGTCTTTAGTAAAATATTGAAAAATTGAACACTTAACATTTTTAGGGATTTTTCTCTATAGGATTTCTAAAATGCCAGGAAGTCCAAATAGAAATGTGACCAATTCATAATGCTTGCCTGAACTCATCCTAAAACACTTTTGAAATGCTTGGAGAATCACCAATTGCTTATTGCCATTGCAAGGGAAATGGTAAAATAAAATCAAAACATCACACTATTTCATGATTTTCAATGGACCCTAAAGACAATAGCCATGCTTGTCACAGCCTTCAGCTCCCCCCATCACCATGAACAGGTCGTAAAAGAGCGCTTAACAGTCAGACTCATCACTTTGTATTATGGGTTCAGGTCTAAGCTTTTGTTTTCAGTGTATGTTGAGTAATTCAAAACATCAATGTTGTAAGTTGGCAGTCACCCATGTTGACCTCTACAGACTACACTAATCCCTAACATGAGGCAATTAAAAAACGTAATTGGTGGTTGTGGGGGACTCCACAGTTTAAGAAACATCCTTTCCATTCCAATAAAATGGAGAGATTTTCATTCTATTGTTAGCTGCTCGTTGCGTGGAGTATAATCCCCTCTGCAGTCTTGGACGTTGACCATTTCCTATACGAGGAACGCACAATTGCAATCAATTTGCTTAAAGGGAATCTGTCACCCCTTTTTTGAGATATCATATACGCATATACGCATTTCTTCTTGTGTAGAGCAAGATAGGGAGGAGGGGAGCAGGTGAATAAGCCCCACCCATCGGACCGGAGAGCGGCAGTTTACATACATCTGAACCGATATAAACAAGGTATTTACGCATGAACGGTGCGGGGTCAGGGGGAAGCAAAAGTACTAAGAGAATCCTTATGTGACACACAATTGAAGGATATCATTATATGATATCTCAAAAAAGGGGTGACAGATTCCCTTTAACAGTCTGCAAGCACAATGAGCAAGATTGTGAGACCCATAAGAGCTGGATCCCCACTTGCAATTCACTACTACCCCCAGTGAGTCAAAACAACACTGTCCAGCTATGACGCGACCAACTGCGGCAACTCATTGAGCAGCTCAAATCAAAATCTTTGAATTAGTGGAGTTTCCACTGCATAGATTTGGAAAATTTTACAATAAATATTTGAGCACATTTAGTACCAGATCCGTTTGGGATTCAAAAGAGTTTTGGTGAACTGGATTTGTCTCAGCTCACTGAGGAGCCGAAATTCCCAACACTAAAGTCGACCTAGCTTCATTACACTCGCTCTTCTCGTATGCTGCAGAGGCAAAGCTGACTCCTTGTAACATGGGAGAGCACAAAGTTCAGGCCTGCAGGGCAGCCATATTGCTGGTCCGAACAGTCAAACTTCAGTAGCACATCAGGATCCGGAGAGTCAGATTAGCAAGGTGCTCCCGAAGGCAGAAGATGACATCACCTCTAAGATCCCAAGTGGATCGTGAGATACAATGTAATTCCAGATTATAAAGTATTCCACAAATATGGTTTCCACTTTCGAGCAAGTCTAAGGAACATGCATTATACAATTCATTATCCTCTAGGGCATTCTGGAACACTGTCATCCATCATGCAATTATCCAAATCGAGATTGTTTGCTGTACATCTGTTGGGGTTGTTTTTTTGTGACGAGGCAAGTAGCTACCGGTACGTTACACAAATACCATATGGTGGCTAAAAGCAGACATTATAGGATTTCTAAACAAAGGGGAAGCCTTAAAGTTTCTGACAAAGCAAACAATGTATACAGTAGAAGAAACGAAAAGTGTGAGCATCTTGTTAAATCTTGTGTGAGCATCTTGTCTCATTTAGGCCACGTTTACACGCTCAGCATTTGGGTCAGTATTTCACACCTGTATTTGTAAACCAAAACCAGGAGAGGACCAATCATATGAAAAGTAAAGAAACACGTCACCGCTTCTGTATTTTTCACCCACTCCTGGTATTAACTTATAAATACTGATGTGTAATACTGAATGTAGCCTTGTAATGATCGTAGTGCTGGGGGGGGGGGGGGGGTGTTACCTCCTATAGTAGACCAAAAACTTAATTTAAAGCCTTCTTTAGGGCATAGACAGACTTCTAACACGGACGACGGTCACATTGTCATGCATGGACCGGCCGGTACCTTTACTGACCTGAGCATGACAGTCATGTATTTCCATATATCTGTCATGCTGGAGTCAGGAGAGCCACCAACCGGTCCATGCACTGTGATACGATAGTCGTCCGCTTTATAAGTCATTCTGACTGCACTTTATTTCCTACTTTTTAAAAATGCATGAAAAATTGCATCTATTTCAATGATTTCTGGTGCTATTTTTTTCTATTTTGTGGCATTCAGACCCTTTACATTCACACGTTGCAGAAAATCTCCACTGGGTATTTGGTTACAAATCCACAGGTAATAAGCAGATTTCATAGTGGATTTGGCTGCAGATTTCTACCTGCTACATTTACTAAGCATTTAATAGCATAAAAGCCGCAATGTAAGTCACATCATGAGGCTGCCACAGATTTGAAATCCGCATCATACTTTTACTTTCATGCAGATCTTTACCACAAAATGACTCATATAGAAAATCCTATTTTCCTGTAATGTAGTGTAACTTACTGCAGATTTGTAGCGTAGAATCTGCAACATATACAATTTAAGGCAAAAAACAAACAAAAAAATGGCCAAACAACCATTTTACCATCATCTACCTCAGACTGACGTCACACATTCTGCATATTTACTTACATAAACTTACTGGTGGCAGAATGCAGGTCCTGGTGGGGCTGGGAAGAAGGGGCATCGTGTAGGGGGTGGATTGACCTATGGACCTGTCTGATGAAGAGGGAAATGTAAAGATGTAAAGAGATGATGTATACAATGCTTTATTATGACTTGTGTGTATATGTGTGGGAAAACAGCTGGAATTAGGGAAAGATGGTTAAGTACCGGGTTTTGGCCACAAGCTGGAGACAGAGAGCAGTGAGAAAAGGACTCAACAGCAAGCCTTAAGCTAGAGAAACCGCATAGTCATGGTGGGCGGAGTTACAGGACTGAGAAGGGGATTTCCTGAAAGAGGAGATATAAGGGAGGAGAGTCCCAGAGGAAGGGAAGACACCCAGGAGGAAGAGAGAAGCGGGAAGAGCTCAGCAGAGGACAGAGAAGGGAGAAGCTCAGGAAGGACAGAAGAGAGTCGGTGACTTGGAGAAGGGGGTGGCCCTGAGAGGACAGCTGCAGGACGGGACGGCAGTGTCTAATGGAGGTTTGGGGTACAGGGCGGCTGGACACCAAAGTGTGAGTAGGTGTCGCAGCAGGGAGGCTCAGACGGGGCAAGCGCTGTGGCCGTGGGCCTCATGGCAGCCACAGTGAAGGAACCCAGGGGTCTTAGAGGACAGAGGAAGAAGGAAAGTGACAGGTACCCATGCCAGGGAGCAGAAGCTGTTGTGTCTGCTGTGAATGTCAAGAGGACATCCAATAAAGTTTGGACCTGATTGAACGGATTTCTGCGTCTGTCTCCTGTCTGTTCCGCAGCCGAAAGGGACCACCCCCCAGTCGGCACACGTACTACAATCATGCTCATGTAACAAAACGTTGAATATAAGGCGATATACTGTGCATTGTGCCCAAATAATTACATGTCTGCCTTAATAAAATGCAAGGGCCAGACAAATGCCGATGTATAAGCCCCAGAGCCCTGAAGGCTGCACACGAGTAATGTTGGCCATATTATACAGTTTGACATTTCCGATCTGAGCCTTGATAAAATGGGTCAAATTAAGATCCCCTGGAACTTGGGAGAAGTTTCTGTAATGGGATTTGACACATTAGCAGGATCATAGGTCTAGTGAAATGGGACAATGTTACAAATGGGGGGGGAGGGGCATTACCAGCAGTGAGGCCCGGCAGCCAGGGATGGATAGGTGGACAAAAGATAATTTTTTTTAAGGATATGAGAGAGACTGTTAAACCTGTGATTAGGGCCCTATTGGAAATTTTGCCTTGGGGCCCACAGCCTTTAAGTTACGCCATTGGATAAGAAATAGGTGGAGTGTGCAAAGTTCTATCGGCATTTCTTAATTTGTAAATAATTACCGTATTGTCACATTTTATGTCTGAAAAGAGTTTTCCCAAGGTTTTCCATCCCAATTATCAGAATATATGCTGCTATGCATAGGCAGCTTGTACTCCATATTCTATAAAAACACTAGCTATAATCTGCTCTGTATGGGAAAGTTACAAGCTGATCATGACTATGAAAAGTAAATTTTACATTTTCACACAGCCCTACGAGTCTGATCTACTGGTCGTAACTACAGATGAGCGAATATTTGGTTCGGATTACGACCTCCGTATTTGCAGCATTCGCCGAACATAGCCGAACGTCATTGGAGTCAATGGGACACAGATGAGCGAATATGTTCTGAAAGGATCAAATATAAAATAGGCACGAATATGGCACATTCTGATTCAGTGATCAATTTCTGAACACATTCGCTCATCTCTGAGTCATAACTACAGTAGTTTCTAGGCCCGGAGCCTCAGTTATGAGTGATCACAGAAGAAAGAATGAATCAAAAGTAGCAAGCGGAATGCCTGCAAGCCACCAGTCCTCGCTACATGAGCGCCACCTACTGTGGACAATTATTACTTCATGTGTCACGTACAATATCATGTATAATAGACCATGGTTTACAGAAGAGCAGGGAGAATGGGAACTCAGAGAAGCATGAAATAAATTGTGGAGCCCCATAGCAAAGCACTTAGTGGGGTTCTTCACACTGCACAAGGTTGGAAAGGTTTTTTTTTTTTTAAAGGGAATCTGTCACCCCTTTTTTGAGATATCATATAATGATATCATTCAATTGTGTGTCACATAAGGATTCTCTTAATACTTTTGCTTCCCCCTGACCCCGCACCTTTCATGCATAAATACCTTTTTATATCGGTTCAGATGTATGTAAACTGCCGCTGTCCGGTCCGGTGGGCGGGGCTTATTCACCTGCTCCCCCCTCCCTGTCTTGCTCTACTTTACACATTTCTTCTTGTGTAGAGCAAGACAGGGAGGGGGAGCAGGTGAATAAGCCCCGCCCACCGGACCGGACAGCGGCAGTTTACATACATCTGAACCGATATAAAAAAGGTATTTATGCATGAAAGGTGCGGGGTCAGGGGGAAGCAAAAGTACTAAGAGAATCCTTATGTGACACACAATTGAATGATATCATTATATGATATCTCAAAAAAGGGGGGACAGATTCCCTTTAAGCCGAGCCATATAAATAATGCTCCTTGGGAAGCCTCAGTGCTTCTACACTTATCCATCCACGATCCCACCACAAGTTATGGCCCCTGTGCATTCCCCACTTAGTAATGATGCCCCACAATAAGGCTGTATGATCTGGCCGAAATAAGAAACTTTTTTTTTTTCTCCTTACGGACGATTCTCAGTTTTATTTTTGCTAAATAAATTTACATTCAGAAAAGAATAGCAACTCACAATTCAAATCATTTCCAGAAAATATGCAGATTTTGATTGGGTATAGCTGCCAGAAAAAATAAATCTTACAATTCTATAAATATACCACAAACTTTTCTGTAACCCAGCCCTGGGCATCGGAGGTCATACAGCTAGAAGCAGAAAATCTCTAAAGGGATTTTCTAAGGATAAACAAAGATGGGGTGGGATAGTGATGGATCTTTTAAAGACTTAAAAAAAACTTCTCCAGATGACAATTATGGAAATAGAACAGATACCGAGATTCTCCACCAGCATTTAGCTATAAAAATGTACAAGAGGTCATTGATTTCTTTTGGAAGCCGGGAAGACCAGAGGCGCAGGAATATCTTTAAGTCATTGATAGCAATTTTCTTATTTATTGAGAAAAACTTTAATCTGCCACTTACTGCAGGAAACCAGTATACAGTATTTACTATGACCTGAAATCACTGGTACAATACCAGTTAATTGTTTAGGCATACATTATGTTCCACAAGTATGTCAGATTTTACAAAAGCAAGCACTGCATGCAATCACTGACACCATGATCAGAATCAGAAGACACATTACTAGTGTTGAGCATTCCGATACCGCAAGTATCGGGTATCGGCCGATATCAGCGGTATCGGAATTCCGATACTTAATTCCGATACTTTTTTCATATCGGATTCCGGGATCGGAATCGGAATAGGAAGTTCCCATCATGCTATGAGCCTGCTTGCTTTGATTAAGCCAATGGGAATCCTCCGAAGTGTGGGCACATCCTGTTAGGCATGTAGGCATGTTAACTATTGGCATGGCTGTGATTGGCTGCCGAAATGATGTCATGATGCACTATAAAAGCCACCGCAGCCGCCATTTCTGGTCACTCTGCTGTGAATTCAGTTAGGGACAGGCTGCTGTAGAAGACTGTGAGGGACAGTTAGAAATAGCGATTCTAAAAACAATATTGTGCTTTATCCAGGCTACATAAACCACCACTGTAGCTTGCTTTTCCCTAGCAGCGCTGTTTTCACAGCTGTCTGCAAGGGCTGTGTGAGTGCAGCTCACGCTGTGGAGTGGGTCCTGCAGCCACGTCAGGCTGTAGGCCACCCAGTGTGATCACTGCTGCCTCATACATCTTTTATTTTTTGAGCTGCATTTTTTAAATAATTTCAATCTAGTGTGCTTCCATCCGTATCCATATACGTTGGTTGCAAACACTAGTAGTAGACAGCGGAGCCTTTCTGCAGCCTTTCAGTGCTAGTGTCCACTTTGCTGCACTGTTCACGGCTGTCTGAGAGGTCTCTGACTGTGTGTGAGTGCAGCTCATGCTGAGTAGTGTGTCCTGCAGCTACGTCTGGCTGTAGGACGCTCAGCGTGCGTCACTGCCTCACACATATTTTTATTTGAGTGCAGCTCATTTTTTCTTCTATTAGTGTGCATCCATCCGTCTCCATCTACGGTGGTTGCAAACACTATATAGGAGTACACAGCGGAGCCTTTCTGCAGCCTGTCAGTGCCAGTGCCCACTTAGCTGCACTGTTGACGGCTGTCTGAGAGGTCTCTGACTGTGTGTGAGTGCAGCTCACGCTGAGTAGAGTGTCCTGCAGCTACGTCTGGTTGTAGGACGCTCAACGTGCGTCACTGCCTCACACATATTTGTCTCTGAGTGCAGCTCATTTTTTCTTCTCCTATTAGTGTGCATCCATCCGTATCCATCAACATTGGTTGGTTGCAAACACTATATAGGAGTAGATAGAGGAGCCTTTTTTTCTGGCTTGTGCCCTGCCGGCGCAGCCAGATTAGTATTACCCAATTTTTTTGGAGCCTCATCTTTTGCATTGTAGGTTACCTGCCTGCATTGTAATAGCTCCAAAAAGTTGGTGATACTATCAGTTTCAATTCTTTGTTCTCATACTTTGAGTTTGTTTCAAACAAAGAAACCACATAAAAAGTTCACCAAACACTACATTTTGAACTTGTGTAGGCCACATCAGCTCCTATTAAAGTCTAGTCCACACACACACACTTCATAAAATTAGTGTTTCTTGTACCTGTAACCAGCTGTTCAGGAATAAGCACACTAAGGCCCCCCTTTGTCCTTTTTTGCCTATCTTAAGCAGTCTTGCAAGATGAAGAAGGCAGGGAGTAAGGCGCGGGGGCGTGGGCGTGGGCGTGGAGTTTCAGCAGGGAGAGGACGTGGGGATTCTGCAGGGAGAGGACGTGGGGATTCTACAGGTAGAGGACGTGGGGATTCTGGGCCTGCTGCGGGCACCAGTGGATCAGCATCCCCCAGTTTTAGCAGGCAACAGTCCTTTATGCGCAGCTTTGTAGGACCTCAACGTACCCCACTGCTGCGGGAGGAACAAATTGAAGCCGTTGTCGGATGGATGGCAGCTAACGCATCGACTTCAATTACTTCCGCATCCTCTCAGGGTCAGAGCACCGAAGAGCAACCATCTGTCTCTTCACCACCTGCCAAAGTGCCCAGGCAGTCAGAGAGACATGGACAGGAGCCATCACAATCTCTACTTCTGTTCTCGGAATCTGTTGGCTTGGAAAGAGGGGGCCAGCCAAGCAGCATTCCTGAATGTGAAGAAGAGGGAGTATGCAGTGATGCGCAACTTCTTTGTCCCTCTGAATCTGAAGAGGCGAGTGGGCCAGTGCCTATGGTCAGCACACCTCAGTACGCATCAGATGATGACGAGACTCAGTTGCCACTTTCTGGTGCGTACGGTGCTGGCGAGACAACCCCGGAGAAGCAGCTGTTTGAAGAGGGGAGGGAAGATGATGAGGTCCTTGACCCATCATGGCGTGAGCAACAGGAAGGTGGTGGGAGCAGCTCGGAGGAAGAGATTCCCCTACCGGCCAAAACAGGAGGCAGAGGGAGGGGGAAGACTTGGTTGCCTGTACCCTCCACTTCGGCACCCGTTAGGAGCATTCCTCCTTCCAAAGGCAAACCGGGCGCTCACAAGAGTTGCAGTGCGTGGTCCTTTTTTGACACAGTTGCAGATGACATTTGCTTTGTCAAATGCAAGCTGTGTCATCAGAGAGTCAAAAGAGGGAGAAATGTCAGCAACCTCAATACCACAAATATGTGGAAACATGTGCGCACCAAGCACGAGTTGGAGTTGCATAGACACCCTCAAGACGTAGGCCAACGTACAGCACCACCTACCACCTCTTCAGTTCGTGTTGGGCCCTCTTCCTCCAGCTCACACACTGCTGGTTCGGCTTCCTCACAGGATCGCCAAGGAAGAACCTCTGCCACTGTTGTCCGGAGACCCTGTCAGATTCCACCCATAACAGCACGTTCCCATCCATCACAGCCATCGGTAGCACAGGCATGGGATAAAAGGCGCCCTTACTCGGCAAACCATCCCCGAGCACAGTCTCTGAATGCTGGCATTGCCAAACTTCTGGCAGTTGAAATGCTGTCATTCAGGCTGGTGGACACTGACACCTTCCGGGACTTAATGGCATTGGCAGTCCCCCAATACAACGTGCCCAGCCGCTTTTATTTCAGCAGGCGAGCCGTCCCTGCCCTGCAGAAACATGTTGAGGGCAAAATAAAACATGCGCTACTAAACGCCGTTAGTAGCAAGGTCCACCTGACCACCGATGCGTGGACCAGTAACCATGGACAGGGACGATACCTTTCCCTCACTGCCCACTGGGTCAATGTTGTGGAGCCGGGTACGGATCTGGAGAGTGGCGCTGTACGTGTTCTTCCAACGCCACGGATTGCAGGACTCCAGTCTGTACACATAGACTCCTCCTCCTACTCAAGTTCCTCAGAAACAGCAGAGCAGGAGCCTGTTACGACCGATATGAGCACAGCCGTGGCCAAACGTCAACAGGCTGTACTCAAATTAATTTCTTTGGGGAATCGAAGCCACACAGCGCAGGAGCTCTGGAATGCTATCAAGCTGGAGAGCGATGTGTGGTTTGGGCCAGCGAATCTCCAGCCGGGCTTGGTAGTGTGTGACAATGGCCGAAATCTGGTGGCAGCTCTTGGCCTAGGCAACCTCACACACATCCCATGTCTGGCACATGTTCTTAACTTGGTCGTGCAGAGCTTTCTGAGGGACTATCCGGATCTTGATGCACTGTTGCACAAGGTCCGCATAGAGTGCGCTCACTTGCGACGTTCCAGCACGGCAAGATCGCGCCTCGCTGCTCTGCAGCGACGATTTGGCCTTCCAGAACATCGCATCATATGTGACCTACCCACCCGGTGGAATTCAACGTTACATATGTTGGAGCGGTTGTGTGAGCAGCAGGCAGCAGTCATGGAGTACCAGCTGCATCAGGCGCAAACAAGTCGCACTGTGCGCCGTTCACACTTCAGCACCATTGAGTGGGCCTCTATGAAGGACATCTGCCTCGTTTTGCGTGCCTTCGATGAATCCACGCGGATGGCGAGTGCAGATGATGCACTAGTCAGCATGACTGTCCCCCTTATCTGCCTGCTTCAACAAACACTGCAAGCACTAAGGGATGAGGTTTCAGAAGAGGTGGAGGATGAGGAGTCCCAAATGCCATCTGCTTCTGGACAGTCTGCGCTACGTGTTTCCTCACAAAGGCCTAGGCAGGGGACACTTTGTGAGGAGGATGAGGAGGAGTCGATGGAGGAGGAAGACATCTCTCCAGAGGAGGGAGGTACACAAACCTCTACTCAGTATGTACAGCGAGGGTGGGGTGATGCAGAGCAGGTCGAGGTCACGCCTCAAACAGGGGACAGCGGTTCTTTGGCAGTTGGGAGTCTGCAGCACATGGTTGATTTCATGCTGCAGTGCCTGAGAAACGACCGCCGCATCGCCCACATTCTCGTCTCGGCTGATTATTGGGTGTACACCCTCCTAGATCCTCGCTACCGGGACAGCGTACAAAGGCTCATACCAACGTTGAACCGGGAGCGTAAAATGCGGGAGTACGAAGAGTCACTGGTGCAGTCCATAATGTTTTCCATTCCACCCGACAGCATTGTTGCAAGTGCTTTACAAAGCAGCTCTGTGCGTCGAGGCAGTGGAGGAAACTCTGCACAAAGAGGGAGCAGAGGCAGTGCCGCAGCACAAGGCAAGACCACTATGGCCCAAATGTGGCAAAGTTTTGTGTGTCCACCACAATTGTCTACACCATCAGCGACGCCTCGAGTCAGCAGGAGGCAACGCTTCCGTCAGATGGTGTCAGACTACATGTCTTGCCCTGTCGCTGTACTCCCAGATGGCTCTTCCCCCTTCAAGTTTTGGGTCTCTAAGCTGGATACATGGCCAGAGCTTAGCCAGTATGCATTGGAGGTGCTGGCTTGCCCTGCTGCCAGTGTATTATCGGAACGTGTCTTTAGTGCCGCAGGTGGTGTACTAACAGACCGTCGCACGCGACTATCTTCCGATAATGTTGACCGGCTGACTTTTCTGAAAATGAACAAGGCCTGGATCTCCAAAGACTTTGCCATTCCTCTTACAGACTAAATTAGTGGTTGGCAACTGTATCCAGGTCTGCTGGTGTGTTCATTTTTCTACCACCTGAACTATAATCCCTGTGCTTCAACACAGCCAGTTGTCGCTCAGATGTGTCGTCTGCACAGAGAAACACACTAGCTCCTGTGTTACTGGGGTTCAGTAATGCCAGCTGATCCCCTGCTGTGTGGACGGCAGAGTCACCAGCTCCATCAACATTCAAACCACTACTGATTTTTAACCGTGCCCAACTTAGGTCTCTGGCTCCACTGTCTCTACTATTTCCCCTGACCTCCAACCCCGCCATCTACATCTCTGAAGTGGCGTCAGCACAATCTACACTTGTTCCTGTGTTCCTGTGGCTCAGTCCCATCAGTTTATCCCCTGATGTGTGTCCGGCAAGGTCTCCTGCTCTGTCCACATTCCCATAACCAGTAGTGGGAATGAGGACAGAGCTGGCGAACTTGCCGGACAAACATCAGGGGATCAACTGATGGGACTGAGCACCAGTAACACAGGAACAAGTGTAGATTGTGCTGACGCCACTTCAGAGATGTAGCTGGCGGGGTTGGAGGCCAGGGTAAATAGTAGAGACAGTGGAGCCAGAGGCCTAAGTGGAGCATGGTTAGAATCAGTAGTAGTCCACAACCTCCATAAAAACCGCTGCCCATTGGCCTCTGCATGCGGCATGCGTAATCCTGGGCACCAACAGCGTCAGTTGGTGTTCAGAAGTGTCGTCTCCACAGAGCCAAACACATTCGTTCAAGTGTTAGTGGGGTTCAGCACTGCCAGCTGTTCCCCTGCTGTGGAGATGGCAAGTCTCCTGCTGCCTTCACCTGCCAAAATCCAGTAGGCCCCAGCCTGCTCCTCGCCTAATCCTGGGCTCCAACAGCGTCAGTTGGTGTTCAGAAGTGTCGTCTCCACAGAACCAAACACATTCGTTCAAGTGTTAGTGGGGTTCAGCACTGCCAGCTGTTCCCCTGCTGTGGAGATGGCAAGTCTCCTGCTGCCTTCACCTGCCAAAATCCAGTAGGCCCCAGCCTGCTCCTCGCCTAATCCTGGGCTCCAACAGCGTCAGTTGGTGTTCAGAAGTGTCGTCTCCACAGAACCAAACACATTCGTTCAAGTGTTAGTGGGGTTCAGCACTGCCAGCTGTTCCCCTGCTGTGGAGATGGCAAGTCTCCTGCTGCCTTCACCTGCCAAAATCCAGTAGGCCCCAGCCTGCTCCTCGCCTAATCCTGGGCTCCAACAGCGTCAGTTGGTGTTCAGAAGTGTCGTCTCCACAGAGCCAAACACATTCGTTCAAGTGTTAGTGGGGTTCAGCACTGCCAGCTGTTCCCCTGCTGTGGAGATGGCAAGTCTCCTGCTGCCTTCACCTGCCAAAATCCAGTAGGCCCCAGCCTGCTCCTCGCCTAATCCTGGGCTCCAACAGCGTCAGTTGGTGTTCAGAAGTGTCGTCTCCACAGAGCCAAACACATTCGTTCAAGTGTTAGTGGGGTTCAGCACTGCCAGCTGTTCCCCTGCTGTGGAGATGGCAAGTCTCCTGCTGCCTTCACCTGCCAAAATCCAGTAGGCCCCAGCCTGCTCCTCGCCTAATCCTGGGCTCCAACAGCGTCAGTTGGTGTTCAGAAGTGTCGTCTCCACAGAACCAAACACATTCGTTCAAGTGTTAGTGGGGTTCAGCACTGCCAGCTGTTCCCCTGCTGTGGAGATGGCAAGTCTCCTGCTGCCTTCACCTGCCAAAATCCAGTAGGCCCCAGCCTGCTCCTCGCCTAATCCTGGGCTCCAACAGCGTCAGTTGGTGTTCAGAAGTGTCGTCTCCACAGAACCAAACACATTCGTTCAAGTGTTAGTGGGGTTCAGCACTGCCAGCTGTTCCCCTGCTGTGGAGATGGCAAGTCTCCTGCTGCCTTCACCTGCCAAAATCCAGTAGGCCCCAGCCTGCTCCTCGCCTAATCCTGGGCTCCAACAGCGTCAGTTGGTGTTCAGAAGTGTCGTCTCCACAGAGCCAAACACATTCGTTCAAGTGTTAGTGGGGTTCAGCACTGCCAGCTGTTCCCCTGCTGTGGAGATGGCAAGTCTCCTGCTGCCTTCACCTGCCAAAATCCAGTAGGCCCCAGCCTGCTCCTCGCCTAATCCTGGGCTCCAACAGCGTCAGTTGGTGTTCAGAAGTGTCGTCTCCACAGAGCCAAACACATTCGTTCAAGTGTTAGTGGGGTTCAGCACTGCCAGCTGTTCCCCTGCTGTGGAGATGGCAAGTCTCCTGCTGCCTTCACCTGCCAAAATCCAGTAGGCCCCAGCCTGCTCCTCGCCTAATCCTGGGCTCCAACAGCGTCAGTTGGTGTTCAGAAGTGTCGTCTCCACAGAGCCAAACACATTCGTTCAAGTGTTAGTGGGGTTCAGCACTGCCAGCTGTTCCCCTGCTGTGGAGATGGCAAGTCTCCTGCTGCCTTCACCTGCCAAAATCCAGTAGGCCCCAGCCTGCTCCTCGCCTAATCCTGGGCTCCAACAGCGTCAGTTGGTGTTCAGAAGTGTCGTCTCCACAGAGCCAAACACATTCGTTCAAGTGTTAGTGGGGTTCAGCACTGCCAGCTGTTCCCCTGCTGTGGAGATGGCAAGTCTCCTGCTGCCTTCACCTGCCAAAATCCAGTAGGCCCCAGCCTGCTCCTCGCCTAATCCTGGGCTCCAACAGCGTCAGTTGGTGTTCAGAAGTGTCGTCTCCACAGAACCAAACACATTCGTTCAAGTGTTAGTGGGGTTCAGCACTGCCAGCTGTTCCCCTGCTGTGGAGATGGCAAGTCTCCTGCTGCCTTCACCTGCCAAAATCCAGTAGGCCCCAGCCTGCTCCTCGCCTAATCCTGGGCTCCAACAGCGTCAGTTGGTGTTCAGAAGTGTCGTCTCCACAGAGCCAAACACATTCGTTCAAGTGTTAGTGGGGTTCAGCACTGCCAGCTGTTCCCCTGCTGTGGAGATGGCAAGTCTCCTGCTGCCTTCACCTGCCAAAATCCAGTAGGCCCCAGCCTGCTCCTCGCCTAATCCTGGGCTCCAACAGCGTCAGTTGGTGTTCAGAAGTGTCGTCTCCACAGAGCCAAACACGTTCGTTCAAGTGTTAGTGGGGTTCAGCACTGCCAGCTGTTCCCCTGCTGTGGAGATGGCAAGTCTCCTGCTGCATTCACCTGCCAAAATCCAGTAGGCCCCAGCCTGCTCCTCGCCTAATCCTGGGCTCCAACAGCGTCAGTTGGTGTTCAGAAGTGTCGTCTCCACAGAGCCAAACACGTTCGTTCAAGTGTTAGTGGGGTTCAGCACTGCCAGCTGTTCCCCTGCTGTGGAGATGGCAAGTCTCCTGCTGCCTTCACCTGCCAAAATCCAGTAGGCCCCAGCCTGCTCCTCGCCTAATCCTGGGCTCCAACAGCGTCAGTTGGTGTTCAGAAGTGTCGTCTCCACAGAGCCAAACACATTCGTTCAAGTGTTAGTGGGGTTCAGCACTGCCAGCTGTTCCCCTGCTGTGGAGATGGCAGTCTCTCCTGCTGTCTCCGCATTACAAAGACAGTAGGCCTCTGCCTACACCCTCCTATTTCCTGGGCTTCAACACAGCCAGTTGTAGTTCGGAAGTGCCGTCCACACGGAAAGAGATACTTGCTCCCGTGTCTCAGTGGGGTTCAGTAACGTCAGCTGATCCCCTGCTGTGTGGATGGCAGTCTCTCCTGCTGTCACCTCATTCAAAATTCAGTAGGCCTCTGCCTACACCCTCCTATTTCCTGGGCTTCAACACAGCCAGTTGTAGTTCGGAAGTGCCGTCCACACGGAAAGAGATACTTGCTCCCGTGTCTCAGTGGGGTTCAGTAACGTCAGCTGATCCCCTGCTGTGTGGATGGCAGTCTCTCCTGCTGTAAACTCATTCAAAATACAGTAGGCCTCTGCCTACACCCTCCTATTTCCTGGGCTTCAACACAGCCAGTTGTAGTTCGGAAGTGCCGTCCACACGGAAAGAGACACTTGCTCCCGTGTCTCAGTGGGGTTCAGTAACGTCAGCTGATCCCCTGCTGTGTGGATGGCAGTCTCTCCTGCTGTAAACTCATTCAAAATACAGTAGGCCTCTGCCTACACCCTCCTATTTCCTGGGCTTCAACACAGCCAGTTGTAGTTCGGAAGTGCCGTCCACACGGAAAGAGATACTTGCTCCCGTGTCTCAGTGGGGTTCAGTAACGTCAGCTGATCCCCTGCTGTGTGGATGGCAGTCTCTCCTGCTGTCACCTCATTCAAAATTCAGTAGGCCTCTGCCTACACCCTCCTATTTCCTGGGCTTCAACACAGCCAGTTGTAGTTCGGAAGTGCCGTCCACACGGAAAGAGATACTTGCTCCCGTGTCTCAGTGGGGTTCAGTAACGTCAGCTGATCCCCTGCTGTGTGGATGGCAGTCTCTCCTGCTGTCACCTCATTCAAAATTCAGTAGGCCTCTGCCTACACCCTCCTATTTCCTGGGCTTCAACACAGCCAGTTGTAGTTCGGAAGTGCCGTCCACACGGAAAGAGACACTTGCTCCCGTGTCTCAGTGGGGTTCAGTAACGTCAGCTGATCCCCTGCTGTGTGGATGGCAGTCTCTCCTGCTGTCACCTCATTCAAAATTCAGTAGGCCTCTGCCTACACCCTCCTATTTCCTGGGCTTCAACACAGCCAGTTGTAGTTCGGAAGTGCCGTCCACACGGAAAGAGATACTTGCTCCCGTGTCTCAGTGGGGTTCAGTAACGTCAGCTGATCCCCTGCTGTGTGGATGGCAGTCTCTCCTGCTGTAAACTCATTCAAAATACAGTAGGCCTCTGCCTACACCCTCCTATTTCCTGGGCTTCAACACAGCCAGTTGTAGTTCGGAAGTGCCGTCCACACGGAAAGAGACACTTGCTCCCGTGTCTCAGTGGGGTTCAGTAACGTCAGCTGATCCCCTGCTGTGTGGATGGCAGTCTCTCCTGCTGTCACCTCATTCAAAATTCAGTAGGCCTCTGCCTACACCCTCCTATTTCCTGGGCTTCAACACAGCCAGTTGTAGTTCGGAAGTGCCGTCCACACGGAAAGAGATACTTGCTCCCGTGTCTCAGTGGGGTTCAGTAACGTCAGCTGATCCCCTGCTGTGTGGATGGCAGTCTCTCCTGCTGTAAACTCATTCAAAATACAGTAGGCCTCTGCCTACACCCTCCTATTTCCTGGGCTTCAACACAGCCAGTTGTAGTTCGGAAGTGCCGTCCACACGGAAAGAGACACTTGCTCCCGTGTCTCAGTGGGGTTCAGTAACGTCAGCTGATCCCCTGCTGTGTGGATGGCAGTCTCTCCTGCTGTAAACTCATTCAAAATACAGTAGGCCTCTGCCTACACCCTCCTATTTCCTGGGCTTCAACACAGCCAGTTGTAGTTCGGAAGTGCCGTCCACACGGAAAGAGATACTTGCTCCCGTGTCTCAGTGGGGTTCAGTAACGTCAGCTGATCCCCTGCTGTGTGGATGGCAGTCTCTCCTGCTGTCACCTCATTCAAAATTCAGTAGGCCTCTGCCTACACCCTCCTATTTCCTGGGCTTCAACACAGCCAGTTGTAGTTCGGAAGTGCCGTCCACACGGAAAGAGACACTTGCTCCCGTGTCTCAGTGGGGTTCAGTAACGTCAGCTGATCCCCTGCTGTGTGGATGGCAGTCTCTCCTGCTGTCACCTCATTCAAAATTCAGTAGGCCTCTGCCTACACCCTCCTATTTCCTGGGCTTCAACACAGCCAGTTGTAGTTCGGAAGTGCCGTCCACACGGAAAGAGATACTTGCTCCCGTGTCTCAGTGGGGTTCAGTAACGTCAGCTGATCCCCTGCTGTGTGGATGGCAGTCTCTCCTGCTGTAAACTCATTCAAAATACAGTAGGCCTCTGCCTACACCCTCCTATTTCCTGGGCTTCAACACAGCCAGTTGTAGTTCGGAAGTGCCGTCCACACGGAAAGAGATACTTGCTCCCGTGTCTCAGTGGGGTTCAGTAACGTCAGCTGATCCCCTGCTGTGTGGATGGCAGTCTCTCCTGCTGTAAACTCATTCAAAATACAGTAGGCCTCTGCCTACACCCTCCTATTTCCTGGGCTTCAACACAGCCAGTTGTAGTTCGGAAGTGCCGTCCACACGGAAAGAGATACTTGCTCCCGTGTCTCAGTGGGGTTCAGTAATGTCAGCTGATCCCCTGCTGTGTGGATGGCAAAGTCTCCTGCTGCCTACACAGTCGTACCACTACTGATTTTTAACCGTGCTCCAATTAGGCCTGTGGCTCCACTGTCTCTCGTATTTCCCCTGTCCTCCAACCCTGCCAGTTACAGCTCCGAAGTGGCGTCTGCACAATCCACACTTGTTCCTGTGTTACAGGTGTTCAGTCCGATCAGTTAATCCCCTGATGTGTGTCCGGCAATGTCGCCTGCTCTGTCCACATTCCCATTATCGGAATGTGGACAGAGCAGGCGACATTGCCGGACACACATCAGGGGATTAACTGACCGGACTGAACACCTGTAACACAGGAACAAGTGTGGATTGTGCAGACGCCACTTCGGAGCTGTAACTGGCGGGGTTGGAGGACAGGGGAAATACGAAAATCAGTGAATCCACAGGCCTAAGTGGAGCTTGGTTCAAATTAGTAGTCTACAACCGATCTTAAAATTTCTTCAATGCAGCCTAAGCCTGCTCCGTGCTTGTCCCTGGGCTTCAACACAGCCAGTTGTTGCTCGGAAGTGCCGTCTTCACAGAGTAAAACACTAGCTCCTGTGTTTGTGGGGTTCAGTAACGTCAGCTGTTCCCCTGCTGTTTTGATGGCAATCTGTCCTGCTGCCTCCCAATTGACAGCACATCAGGCCTCAGCCTGCTAAGTGCTTGTCCTGGGCTCCAACATCGCCAGTTGCTGCTCATAACTGACTTTGGCACGGGTACTCCCTCCTGCCCAGCTTGGTTCCAGCCCTGCCTGCTGTTTCCGGGAAGTGTCAATGTCAGTTTGCCACCCCAAGTTGCCATGTCGTGTTGCGGTTGGGTTAGCCGAGGCTAGGGTGCCAGCAGTTTAGGTGCTTCCTATGTGGACTGCGGGTTCTGGTAAGAAAGGTTTGTTCCATAGTGCCAGTAGGACAAGCACCCCCTGTAGGACTGTGTGATTCGGTAACTGCGGCCAGCTTGCGGCATGCCAACTTTGCTTTTCAGGGGTAACTTCTGATACCCCTCCGGGTTCCAGCACCGTCAGCTGGTTCTCATCAGAGCCTTTGGCCTAGGTGCCTCCATCTCGGTATCCGAGTTCCAGCAACGTCTGCTGGTCCTTGGTAGTGCTTTGTAGCACAGGTACCTCCTGCTTAGTAACCGGGTTCCAGCACCGTCAGCTGGTCCTCGGTTGTGCCATTGGCTCTTATTCCTTCTGCTGCCCCTCCGGGTGCCAGCACTGTCAGCTGGTCCTCGCTATTTCCATTTGCTCTTGCAGCTTATGCTACCCCTCCGGGTTCCAGCACCGTCAGCTGGTTCTCGTCAGAGCCTTTGGCCTAGGTGCCTCCATCTCGGTATCCGAGTTCCGGCAACGTCTGCTGGTCCTTGGTAGTGCTTTGTAGCACAGGTACCTCCTGCTTAGTAACCGGGTTCCAGCACCGTCAGCTGGTCCTCGGTTGTGCCATTGGCTCTTATTCCTTCTGCTGCCCCTCCGGGTGCCAGCACTGTCAGCTGGTCCTCGCTATTTCCATTTGCTCTTGCAGCTTATGCTACCCCTCCGGGTTCCAGCACCGTCAGCTGGTTCTCGTCAGAGCCTTTGGCCTAGGTGCCTCCATCTCGGTATCCGAGTTCCGGCAACGTCTGCTGGTCCTTGGTAGTGCTTTGTAGCACAGGTACCTCCTGCTTAGTAACCGGGTTCCAGCACCGTCAGCTGGTCCTCGGTAGTGCCATTGGCTCTTGTTCCTTCTGCTGCCCCTCCGGGTGCCAGTACCGTCAGCTGGTTCAAGAGGACAAAGAACAGGAAGACAACCACCAAGATGCAGAACAACAAGAGAGAGAAGACAAAGAAGCATAAAAAAAACAAAGCAGAAGAACATTAAGCATAAGACTAATACTCTGAGCAAATGATATTATCTTATTTATAAGCAGAAGAAGACTAAGCAGTGTATGGGGGTGAGTCCGTTCCTCCTCGTGGTGCCCCTGGAAAAGGCCTGCTTCTGCAGGCCAAACTGAACGCGGACAAATCCTGTTGTAAATCTTTTGTGACAGGCAGAACGGAAGGTGTAAACTTCTAACTTTTCTAGATAACAACTACAGGAATGCCTGACACAAACAGGAATATGATGAAGAAGAATAGGAAGAAGATGAAGAAGCTGAATATGTAGAATAATAATTGTTGAATAAGAAGAATATGAAGAATGTAAGAAAAGGAAGAAGAAGAAGAAGAAGAAGAAGAAGAAGAAGAAGAAGAAGAAGAATGTAAAAAAAGGAAGTAGAAGAAGAAGAAGAAGAATGTAAAAAAAGGAATAAGAAGAAGAATGTAAAAAAAGGAAGTAGAAGAAGAAGAAGAAGAATGTAAAAAAAGGAAGTAGAAGAAGAAGAAGAAGAATGTAAAAAAAGGAAGTAGAAGAAGAAGACATACATGTCTGGCAAAATATAAATGAGGCTAACATAGTCAATATCTTTGTAACTCCTAACATCTTTAAAAAAAAAAGTTTAATTCCTGCTATTCCATTTGATTGGGCTAAACCTCTATGGCTTTAATGTCTCCTCCACCTCCCACAATACATTCTACATTATTCTTAGTTGTTTTTCTTCATGTAGAATTAACCTACAAGGAAAGAAAGGTTTTTTTTTAATTCCGATATTTTGGCCCCATTGACTTGCATTGGTTCCCGGTATCGGAATCGGCGATACCGATACTTTTTTTTAAGATCGGCCGATCCATTCCGATCCGATATTTTCAAGTATCGGCTGGTATCGCTCAACTCTACACATTACTCAATAAGGCCCCAATTCATTTTTGCCAGTTCCCCGGATTAAAACATCTTAGCAAGTAGCAAAGTTTTGAGACTGTCGGGTCGCGCAGTGCACGTCTACCCCGACCAAGCTCATGATCTCTCATGGAGGCGCACTGTTTGTTTGAGATGTGCCCAATTCATCAAATGCCCTTTGCCTCTTAAAGAATTAGGAATTAGATGCATCTTACTAGTCTCATTCTAGCTAGAGGAACCTCTAAATTACAGCACTGTCCAACTTAGTAGTACTGTTTTCTGACACAAAAGGGTTATCTGTCCTTAGACTACAAGTCTGCAGTGCGTTGTACACTGAGGATTCTCCGCTGCTGGGAGCATGACTGCAGGTATATGACCTGCATACATGTGGTCACATGCCAACTAAACATGCGCGGCTTCTTTCATTGCAAGTGTATTGAATCAGAACGGACAAGTCAAGTCGGAACGTGGCTGGAAGTATTCAAATCTTATAATTGCCATCTCATGACCGCACGATGACAGAGTCTTCACAGCATGCAGTGAGGATTCACAAAATTCTAGCCTAAGGTCTCTTTCAGATGTCAGTGTGTTCGGTATGTGTGGTGACAGTTTTCACACGTACCGGAGACATTTACACACGTAGACCCATTCAAGTGAATGGGTCTGTGAACATGTCAGTGTGGTTCAACGGACCGTGTGTCTGTGGGCAAAATACGTTGACATGTCAGTTTTTCACCAGCAGCACGGGTTGCAAAACATCCCACACACGTGCACACGGATGATACACAGGTATATCATATATCATTCAAATGACATGTACCGGTGCCTGAGAAGCAGCAGTACAGTTATTGCTGTTCCCCATAGCCAGGTACTGAAGATCACTTGCATCATTCTCCCTTGCTCTGCCACCGATCACCGCAAGCAGTGGAGAATGATGGTAGTTATATTCAACTGATAACAGCGAGAGCAGGTGGAGACTGATGGGACAATTACACCCATCAGCCTATACCTACTGCCACTAATAACAGTGAGAGCAGGTGTAGGCTGATGGGAGTATTCATTACCTGCGCTATAAATTAATAAATAAAAATGTGGGTTCCCTTGTAGTTTCTATAACCAGCCAAGCTAAATTCACAGATGGGGGCTGCAACCCTCAGCTGTCCACTTCCGCAAGGCTGATTATCAAGAATAGAGGTGTACCACGCTGTTTTTTTTACAAATAATTTTAAAAAAACGGCGTGGGGTTCCTCCCATTTTTGGCAACCAGTCTTGCTAAAGCTGACAGCTGGGGGCTGGTACTCTCAAGCTGGTAAGAGGCCACGGATATTGATGGCCCCAGCCTAAAAATAGAAGCCCGCAGCTGCCCAGAAAAGGCACATCTATTAGATGTGCCAATTCCATAACGGTGGCAAGTGGGGTTCATATTTGTAAGGTTGGTGTCAACTTTGTATTGTCCGGTGACATCAAGCCCACGGCTTAGTAATGGAGAGGTGTCTATAAGAGACCCATCCATTACTAATCCTATTGTTATATGGTAAATAAACACACAGCCAGAATAAAGTCCTTTGCTTGAAATAAAACAAAACACACTTTTCCATTTTTATTTAAAAATAAACACAGTTATACTCACCTAACGCCCATTCCATTGAATCCCTCATCTCTTGTAATAAAATGAAAATCAAAAACCAACAATATCCCTCAACTGTCCGTCATTCTGTCCCACGCCGCAATCCATGTCTTGGAGATAAATAGTTTTCAACCTGGACGGTGCCAATATGTGACCGTCCAGGCTGAGAACCACTGGTGAATCAGCTGCTGCGAGCGCACGATTAGCGACTGGCAGTGACATCATCGAGGTCACTGAGCCTGCGTTCCCAGCCAGACTGAACTGCGGTGACCTCAGCACCATGGGAAAAAGTTCACCGCAGTTCAGCTCTGTGAGTTCACCGCAGAACATCGGTGTAGATGTGTAAAAACGGCCTAAGGCCGGAAAGGACAACCCCTTTAAGTAAATTTGTATTATTCAACTGCTTTGAAAAGAAAGGGTCTGTTGGGCTCACACCATTTTTGCTGTTTATACTGGTTGAAACTTAAATTCTGGGCCATTTATTTTTCCTGTTCTAGAGTTTGAGGATTTTTTTTCTTTTAAGGCCAGATCTGCTACATATACAGTACATGTTAAAAAATGCACATCACTTTGAAGCAGATCTATCATGGCTCTATATTACGCACTGTCAAATCAAAGCATTATTATTTAAAAAAAAAAGTGTTTGAACATCTTCTAGAAACTGTCTGCACATCATCCTGTATTGGTTGGAGCTTAGTTTGGGATATTGTATGCAGAGCTCCAAATTTGCTAACACCACTTGAGGGAAGTGGAGAGATTATTGGATGATGGTTAAAGCATAGAAAATATTATATTTCATATAATAAAGACTGTGCCAGATAACTATTACTTGAATGTGTAAGCAAAGATGGCAAATAACAAGTGATAAGATGTTATCTGAGCATGCTCGTTTGCTAACCAAGTGACTTCAGCGTGCTCAAAAGATATGTTTTAGTCCCCACGCCTGCATGTCTCGCCGCATTAGACAGACACAACACATACAGAAATTGCACAACAGCTGCAAGACATGCAGCTGCGGGGACTCAAGCATATTTTTCGGACACGCCAAAGATACTCTATTAGGCTATGTGCACACGCTGCGGATTCTGCTGCGGTTCCGCAATGTTTTTGGCCCTGCGGAACCGCATCAGTTCCGCTGACATGGTACAGTACCATGTTACCTTATGGGTTTTAAAAACCGCTGTGCTCACGCTGCGGTTTACAAACCGCAGCATGTCAATTGTTTCTGCGGATTCCGCAGCGGTTTGGCACCTATTCCATTGCCTATTCCAGTGCCAAACCGCAGGCCAAACCGCAGAAAAAACGCAGGTCACTTTACCTTCGGTTTTACCTGCGGATCCGCGCGGAAAAACCCGCAGGTAAATCCGCAGCGTGTGCACATAACCTCAGCACACGAGCATGCTCAATAACACCGTATCCCAGCACATTCGCTCATCACTACAAATAACCTCAACCTATGGTTCACACAAACAAAAAACATACATTAAACTACAAAGCTCAGAATTAAGGGGCTATGATTGGATGTGGAGTAATTGTAGATGTGCTGCGCGCGCCACTGTAGGAAAGCTTCTGGTTAATGAGACAGGAAAAAATAAAATATATTCCAGCACTAAACAAAATAAAAAGTTAAAATGGCCACTTTATTGAAAACTCTTTAAAAACATATAGAAAAAATATCCTTGGTGACGTCACATGTGACCTGCCCAGTTAAACCTCCTGAAGGCTTCTAAATCTGAGGTCGAGTGTCACAAAACTGCCCGTGTGTAAGGCTGGAGTCACACACAAGGTAGAAAAGTACAGACCGTATTTTACGTCCGTAATACGCATAAATGGTCCCTAAATAGTGCTCCGTATGTCATCCGTTGTCAGGGTGTGGCCGCGTATTTTTCTCATGTAAGCATCCGCATGGAATCCGTATGTGATCCGTATACCGTTTTTTTTCTCGCAACCTGGCAAAATGGACATTTAACGGTTTTGAGGCCTACACATAATTTAAATCATCAGCACCAACCCTATTTATTGCCTCAACATCAGGTGGCAGCCTCCAATCTGCCCATTTTGGTGCTCTGCTTGTGTGGGTATCTTGCTGGTTGTTAGCAAACATGTCTGACACACTTCAGTTCACCACAACTGACCGTGTTCTCTTCAACTGGGTTTTGTCCAGGCGCTTTGGCCAGCCATACCCACTGATTGTGGATCCGAGGAGGAGGAGACGCATGTGGGTCCATCCACTTTTGAGGCAATGACTCACAAGAGGTCATTTTCATCCCCTCTATTCTTCTCTGCGGGATCATCCGGAAAAATTTTACAAATACTGTACTGTCGCATGAGCCTTGCAACATTTGATCTACTCTTGGAGACAGTGCGCCCTGGGATCCTGTGATAACCTTTCAGGACACACGGATGCGCAAAGCTAGATCTGCAGAGGAGCAACTTCTACTCACATTACGGTATGTACTGCACAACCACATTCTCTATGTTCATGATGTGTTGCCCAAAGTATGTTTTTTATTTTGTACTAAGTTTAATGCCCTCATCTTATTCCAGATATTTATAAACTTACAAACCAGAATGTTATGTGTAATATGTACTGAATATCACTTAGTCATTGTGCGACCAAATATATGTGTGTTAGTAGATATGAATCACTAACAAGTTTGGTATGTACAGTATGTACCTGGCGTTTTGTTAATTTGTGCATTCTAAAATGTTCCATTTCTGTTGTTCTTCAGCTTCCTGTTCACTGGCCTGTCTTATGCCGCCCTCCACCATGAGTTTCTCATTGGAAGAGCTACCATTTCTGGCATAGTCAGGTCGACATGTAGTGAAAGTCTACATCAACTCATCATGCTCGAGCCCAGGATGGAAGACTGGTTGAGGATATCAAGGGACTTTGAGGAGGAATGCCAGTTTCCTAATTGTATTGGGGCGCTTGATGGCAAACATATCCAGGTGCGTAAGCCGCTGAACTGTGGCTCACTATTCTTCAATTATAAACAATACTTTTCTGTTGTATTGTTGGCTCTGGCCGACCCTCAATACAAGTTTATAATTGTTGACATTGGGGCCTATGGAAGAACGGGAGACTCTAGAGTCTTCAATACTTCCATTATGGCTCGGCGGCTACGCACCAACCAGTTGGATCTACCACCACCATGTCAGCTACCAGGATCCACTCAAGAATCAGTCCCTTATGTCCTTGTGGCTGATGAGGCGTTTCAGTTAACACGCAATGTCATGAGGCCATATCCCCGGCGCAACCTGGACCACCGGCACTGAATTTGTAACTTGCGCCTATCACGTGCTCGACGACTGGTGGAGTGTTCCTTTGGCATTCATTTGGCCAAATGGCGGGTCCTCCAGTCTGCCATTCAGCTGAGTGAACAAAATGTAAATGAAGTAATTAAAGCATGTGGCATTGGCCATAACTTCACCAGGATACATGATTGTTCCTCCTCTGCTGGTGTTGTGCATGGGTCAGACAATGTACGTAGGGCGAGACCACCTATCAACCCTCAACATAGACCGCTCTCTGGGCTCAAAGTGCGTGATATTTTCACAAATTACTTTATGTCACCTGAGGGGAAAACTTCTTGGCCAGAGCATGCTGTGTCTATGTTGTAAATGTTTGTTTTTGGGCTTTGGGAAACTATATATTACAACCCCTTATGTCTTTTCTCTGTTTATAAATCAATGTGTAAGCATATGGCAGCATGTCGTGATGTAAGTGCATCATTGATAAAGACAACAATTGAAAGTTAAAACTTTTTATGTATCCTTTTTATAAAGGCCTTGTGAAGCCTTTTGTTATTTAGCAAAATGGCCATAATTGGCCTTAGAACCAAACAAATTTTTATAATGTTACAATACAGCATTTAACCACAAAAACACACACAAATTTATAAATTGTAGTATGTAGGGGGGTAGAAGGCGGCAGCCCAGCCTGTGTTGCCTGATGGCTAGTGTGGCCATCTTGGCCCTCGGCCTGTGTGGGGGCATACTCTTGCCCATGATGGAGGTAGTGGGCCGGCTCATGGGCTTGAGGTGGATACTGGGCACTATATTGGAGATGACTCTCCTGTTGAGGCTGGTAGGGCCGTGAGTCAAAACCACCAAAATGGCCAAGTCGTCCCCAATCAGATTGCGACAAGCCTCTAACATTGGCTGGGAACAAGTGGCCATATTGGTGTGCTGGGTTATACCCTGACATTTGGGAATGATGTTGCCAATGTTGGGTAGGGGGGGAAGGGTGTGAGGTATAGGCCCACGTGTAGGAGGATCCTCAGACCCTGATTGAGCAAGCACTTGGGGGTGTGAGTTAAGACGCATGAGATTCCTGGGTGACAGCTGCCACCTCTCCAGAAACCCAGCTCATAAGGGGTATTGGGGGGTGTGCTTGCGTCAATTAGGATCTGAATGGATCCTCGCACACGTAGCCGCATCTCACGGGGAAGGGAACGAAGATAATGGGCAAGGCTGCGTGAGTATTCCTCCTCCCCATCATCAGTGGCAACTCTGTTACGAGAATTTTCGCCCCCTGTATCCACATTGGTCGTGGTATCAGTGGCAGGGATAGATACGGCGCCTTCGTCTATGTCGCCTGGATGGCACAGCAGGCTGGGGGGGAGCCCTCTAGCCGAACAGTTGGGCTGCTGCTGTTGCTCTGTTTATCCTGGATGTCGGGTGAAGATGTAGCTGACCGTCCTTGTTGTGGCTCTATCCTGGTGGTAGTGTTTCTGGTGGCGGCCCAGGTTCTAGGGCAGGATCAGGTCAAGTTGGAGAAGTGACTTGGGCCTGGCTTCTTGGAAGGTCACAAGATGAGCCAGACACCTCAACCCCTCCACCTACAGGATCGATGATGACCTCTGATTCAGACCCTGTCTCCCTTTCAGTGATGGTAGACTGAGTTCTGTGATTAAATATAAAATGTAGAAAAAGGACATTTTTGATCAGGCCCTATAAAGCATTTGTGTCATGTGGTGTTTTTATTATACTTACGGTCTGAGATCCATAATTGGAGAGAGGAACGACAGGCGGTCGAAATATACATATTTCCGCTTTGTGTGGGCCCCTGAACCACTTCTTGCCTGCTGCTGGCGCTCACGGCGATACTGATCACGGATGCTGCGCCAACGTCTCATCACATCTTCGACTGCAATGTGACATAAAAGAATGAAAACTAACAATTTGCCGAAAACAAGTTTTTGAACTAGTATCAAAGTTATGTGGCCTACTAGGGTGTGATCTCTACCCAGGGTGGCATATAGCACTGGTGCAACCAGGGCAGATGCACAGGGTCACAGTAGCTCATGTGGCAATTAGCAACTCTTTAAACTGTTTTTGCTAGGCATTATGAGGAGCTTGGGGACAGGGCAACATTCTCTCAGGGTCAAACAGTGGGTTCAAAAATAATTTACAAGCCACAAGAGCCCAATATCAGAAGCACAGGATGTGGGGGGGCCTACTTGTTAAATTTTTTTTGGATGGCAGGTAATTTGACATACATAATTTATGTGCACCTACTTATGTGCTGCTGCTCCTCACGTGGCCGATCACCAAAATCAGGGAACATTTTGCGACATATGCGCCTCCATGCAGCCTCCTTTCTTGCCCGGTCGGCATAATGTGCAACCCGTTGGTCCCATAATTCCGGGCGATCATGCACAAGAACAATTAGCAGCTCCACATTCAGATTCTGGTAGGGTGCCATGATGCTGTACTCCATGGAGGCGGACTTCCTGTATGTCTGGAGCGCTTTTTGAGCTAACTTGCATGTCTAAGCTTCCTGATGATGGATTGGCCCATTTCCTGTGACCAGGAAAAGTCTTGCATATTTCTCGTAAGTCACACGGGTGGTCCGTGTGTAATGCGATTTTTTTGCATACCCATAGACCCATAGACTTGCATTGGCGTACTACGGTCGTAATACGCTGACAATCGCAGCATGCTGCGATTGGCACGGACCGTAGAAAATACAAGAGAAAAATATGGCTGATGGGAGCTACCCCATAGAGAATCATTGGTCCGTGGGCAATGCGTTTTTTTATCACCTCTCACTCGTCCATATTCCTCTCTAGTGTGACGCCGGCCTAAGTCCTAGGTCACACACTAATTTGTTGCCGCCCTTCGTTTGCACCAGATGATTAACCCCAAAAATGGCACATTGTAATGAAATGGAAAGATACAAAGAAATAAGAGATGAAATACGAGATACGGATCGGCTTTTCTGGAGTCATTTGTGACTTTAGTATTTGAACTTTATTCTCTTTAAAGGAAACCTGTCACTATTAATAATAATAATAATAATAATAATAATAATTTTATTTCTATAGCGCCAACATATTCGGCAGCACTTTACATTAAAGAAGGGACTTGTACAGACAATAAACATTACAGCATAGCATAGCAATAAGCACATAGATCAAAACAGATACCAAGAGGAATGAGGGCCCTGCTCGCAAGCTTACAATCTATAAGGTTGCTTTCACACATCCGGCTTTTTGAATCCGGCACGATGCGGCGAAATTTGGAACAACCGGACCCGGCACCAGATCCGGTTTTGTCCCATAGAGTTGTATTGTCGCCGCACCGTGCCGGATGGGTATGCGGCGCATCCGGTTTTTGCCAGATACGGCAAGAAGTAGCCATCCGGCGTCTGCAAAAAAACGTTCGCTGCAACGTTTTTTGACAGCGCCGGACCGGTTTTTCTCACATCGCATGCGCGGAGACTGTGAGTCTCGCGCTGCTCTTTTAAATGTGGGCGCCACCGTATCCGGCCACACAGGCATCCGGTGTCTCTGGCACATCCCGGATCCGCCCCTACGGCTTTTCGCCGCATGGCGCTGGAGACACAAAGCCAGATGTGTGAAAGAAGCCTAAGGGAAAAGGGGAGACACAAAAGGTGGATGGTAACAATTGCTTTTATTGTTTTTATTGTTTGGACCATCCCTAGTGTAAGAATCGAGTGTTCCTGTTGCTGCATGAACCAGATAACAGTCTAAATATGTAACAGTACAGACACAGAGGGCTATTAAAAGCAAAAAGCATGTGAGAACATGATGCGAGGAACCTGGTTATGGTAAAAAATTTTGAAATGAGCCACACAGGTGATAGGCCAGTCTGAACAAATCCGTTTTTAAGGCACGCGTAAACCTGTGGGGATTGGAGATTAATCGTACTAGCCTGGGTAGTGCATTCCAAAGAATTGATGTGGCTCGTGAAAAGTCTTGGAGACGGGAGTGGGAGGTTCTGATTAATGAGGATGTTAACCTCAGGTCATTAGCAGAACGGAGGGCACGGGTAGGGTGGTAGGCTGAGACGAGTGAGGAAATGTAGGCTGGTGCTGAGCCATGACGGGCTTTGTGGGTGAGGGTAATAAGTTTATACTGATTTCTGGAGTGGTTGGGTAGCCAGTGTAAGGACTGGCACAAGGTAGAGGCATCGGTATAACGATTGGTGAGGAATATGATCCTAGCTGCAGCATTCAGGACCGATTGGAGAGGGGAGAGTTTGTTAAGAGAGAGACCAATTAGTAGAGAGTTACAATAGTCCAGACGAGAATGAATAAGAGAAACAGTAAGAGTTTTTGCAGAGTTGAAAGTAAGAAAGGGTCGAATTCTAGAAATGTTTTTGAGGTGCAGATAACAAGAGCGAGCCAATGATCGGATGTGGGGGGTGAATGAAAGCTCTGAATCAAGTAGGACCCCAAGACAGCGGGCATATTGCTGGGGAGTAATGGTGGAACCACACACGGAAATGGCAATGTCGGGTAGGTTAGTAGAGGGAGGAAACACGAGGAGTTCAGTTTTTGACAGGTTCAGTTTCAGATAGAGGGAGGACATGATGTTAGAGACAGCAGTAAGACAATCACTGGTGTTTTCCAAAAAGCAGGCATGATATCAGGTGAAGTGTATAATTGAGCATAGAGATGGTACTGGAACCCAAATCTACTGATTGCTTGACCAATAAGGGCAGTATACAAAGAGAAGAGGAGGGGGCCTAGAACCGTTCCTTGAGGAACCCCAACAGTAAGGAGAAGATGAGAGGAGGAGGAGCCAGCAAAAGATACAGTAATACAGTAAAGGAGTGGTCAGAGAGATAGGAGGAGAACCAGGAGACAACGGTGTCCTTGAGGCCAATGGAATGGAGCATAGTGAGAAGCAGCTGAAGGTCCACAGTGTCGAATGCTGCGGAGAGATCCAAGAAAAATAGCAAGGAGTAGTGACCATTTGATTTAGCTGTTAGAAGATCATTAGAGACTTTAGTGAGGGCAGTTTCAGTAGAGTGTAGAGAGCGAAAACCAGATTTTAGAGGGTCGAGGAGAGAGTAATCTGAGAGATATCCGATAAGACGGCTGTGGACCAGGCGTTCCAGGAGTTTAGAGATGAAAGGAAGATTAGAGACAGGTCTATAGTTAGCGGCACAGTTTTGGTCAAGGGATGGTATTTTAAGTAATGGCTGTATTATGGCATGCTTAAATGAGGAAGGAGAGATACCAGAAGAGAGTGAGAGGTTGAATATTTTTGTTAGGTGAGTGGTGACAGCAGGGGAAAGGGACTGGAGGAGATGTGATGGAATGGGGTCACTGGTGCAAGTGGTAGGGTGAGAAGATGCAAGGAGCCTGATTACTTCATCTTCTGTTACTGGTTCAAAATCAGAGAGTGAGCTAGATGCAGTGGGGGAGGGAGGACAGTGCATGGTGTGAGGTGATTGGGAGATAATTTCCTGTCGGATATGGTCAATTTTTTCTTTGAAATAATTAGCTAGATTGTCAGCACGGAGATCCGTGGTTGGGGCCTGCACTCTTGGGTTAAGTAGGGAATGAAAAGTGTCAAAGAGACGTTTTGGGTTATTGGATATTGAGGTGATGAGGGTGTTGAAATAGGTTTGTTTTGAGAGGTGAAGGGCAGTGTTGTACATTTTAAGCATAAACTTATAATGGATGAAATCTTCAGGTAGATTGGATTTTCTCCACAGACGTTCGGCACACCTAGAGCACCGCTGTAGGAAGCGTATTCGCAGCTTGTGCCAGGGTTGTCACCGTCTGTGCCTAGTTGTTCTATGCATAGGAGGTTCAGTTTCATCCAGGACACTTTGAAGTGTTTCATTGTAATGCTTCAGTGCAGAATCAGGACATGAGAGGGAGGAGATAGGGGCCAATGATGACTGCAAGTTCTTCATAAGTTTCTGGGTGTTAATGGCCTGTATGTTTCTAAAACTGGGGAAAGTGGGGGTGACCTGGCGGGATGGCAGTTCTTGATAGAGAATGAAAGAAGGTTGTGGTCAGAGAGCGGGAGAGGGGAGTTTGTGAAATCATCCACTGAGCAAAGCTGGGAGAAGACCAAGTTGAGGGAGTTTCCGTCTTCATGCATGGGGGAGTTAGTATGTTGCGAAAGGCCGAAAGAGGAGGTTAGAGAGAAAAGGTGAGAAGCAGATGGTGAGAGGGGAAGGGCAATGGTAATGTTGAAGTCTCCCATGATGAGGGTGGGGATGTCACAGGAGAGATAGTGTGGAAGCCAGGTGGCAAAGTGATCCAGAAACTGATGGGAGGACCCCGGAGGACGATACACCACCGCTACTCGCATGGAGAAGGGGACGTAGAGTCTGACAGCATGGACCTCAAAAGAAGTGAAGACAAGTGAGGGTACTTGAGGGATAACCTGAAAGGTACATTTGGGTGTTAGGAGCAGACCAACGCCTCCACCTGCTCTGTTGTCTGATCTTGGGGTATGAGAGAAGTGTAGTTCACTATAAGAAAGAGCAGCAGCAACGGTGGTGTCTGACTGCTGGATCCAGGTTTCAGTAAGAGCCAGAAGGTTAAGAGAATTGGAAAGGAAGAGGGCATGGATGAAGGAGAGTTTATTACACACTGAGCGAAAATTCCAAAGGGCACAATTAACCCCTTCATGACCCAGCCTATTTTGACCTTAATGATCTGTCCATTTTTTGCAATTCTGACCAGTGTCCCTTTATGAGGTAATAACTCTGGAATGCTTCAACGGACCCTAGCTATTCTGAGAATGTTTCTTCGTGACATATTGGGCTTCATGTTAGTAGTAAATTTAGATCGATAATTTTTGCGTTTATTTGTGAAAAAATCAGAAATTTGGCGAAAATGTTGAAAATTTCACAATTTTCAAATTTTGAATTTTTATTCTGTTAAACCAGAGAGTTATGTGACACAAAATAGTTAATAAATAACATTTCCCACATGTCTACTTTACATCAGCACAATTTTAGAAAAATTTTTTCTGTTAGGAAGTTAAACAAAATATACAAAACCATTTTTTTAGGGACCACCTTACATTTGAAGTCTGTTTGAGGGGTCTATATGGCAGAAAATACCCAAAAGTGACACCATTCTAAAAACTGCACCCCTCAAGCTACTCAAAACTACATTCTAGAAGATTATTAACCCTTCAGGTGCCTCACAGGAACTAAAGCAACGTCGAAAGAAAAAATGGACATTTTAATTTTTCCAACAAAAATTATCTTTTAGCTTCATTTTTTTTTCATTTTCACATGGGTAACAGGATAAAATGGATCCTAAAATTTGTTGGGCAATTTCTCCTGAGTACACCGATACCTCATATGTGGTCATGAACCACTGTTTGGGTGCACGGCAGGAATCAGAAGGGAAGGAGCGCCATTTGACTTTTTGAATGGAAAATATGCTGGAATATTTAGCGATGGCATGTCGCGTTTGGAGAGCCCCTGTGTGCCTATACATTGGAGATCCCCCACAAGTGACCCCATTTTGGAAACTAGAACCCCCAAGGAACTTATCTAGATGCATAGTGATCATTTTGAACCCACAGGTGTGTCACAAATTGATCTGTAAAAAAAAAGTACTTTTTTCACAAAAAATTTCATTTAGCTTCAGTTTTTTCATTTTCACATTGGCAACAGGATAAAATGGATCCTAAAATTTGTTGGGCAATTTCTCCTGAGTACACCAATACCTCATATGTGGTCATAAACCACTGTTTGGGCGCACGGCAGGGCCCGGAAGGGAAGGAGCGCCATTTGACTTTTTTAATTGAAAATTAGCTCCAATCGTTAGCGGACACGATGTCGTGTTTGGAGAGCCCCTGTGTGCCTAAACTTTGGAGCTCCCTCGCAAATGACCCCATTTTGGAAAGTAGACCCCCTAAGGAATTATCTAGATGCATAGTGAGCACGTTGAACCCCCAGGTGATTCACAGAAGTTTATAACGCAGAGCTGTGAAAATAAAAAATACTTTTTTCTTCAAAAAATTATTTTTTAGTCCCCAATTTTTTATTTTCACAAGGGTAACAGGAGAAATTGGACCCCAAAAGTTGTACAGTTTGTCCTGAGTACGCTGGTAAACCCCATATGTGGGGGGAACCACTGTATGGGCACACGTCGGGGCTCGGAAGGGAAGTAGTGACATTTTGAAATGCTGACTTTGATGGAATGGTTTGCAGAGCCCCTGATGTGCCTAAACAGTAGAAACCCCCCACAAGTGACCCCATTTTGGAAACTAGACACCCCATGGAACTTATCTAGATGTGTGGTGAGCACCTTGAGCCCCAAAGTGCTTCACAGAAGATTATAACGCAGAGCCGTGAAAATAAAAAATCATTTTTTTCTCAAAAAATTATTTTTTAGCTCACAAGTTTTTATTTTCACAAGGATAACAGGAGAAATTGGACCCTAAAAGTTGTTGCCCAGTTTGTCCTGAGTACGCTGGTACCCCATATGTGGGTGGGAACCATTGTTTGGGCACACGTCAGGGCTCGGAATGGAAGTAGTGATGTTTTGAAATGCAGACTTTGATGGAATGATCTGAGGTCGTTGTTATGTTTGCAGAGCCCCTGATGTGCCTAAACAGTGGCAACCCCCCTCAAGTGACTCCATTTTGGAAACTAGACCAGCAAAGGAACTTATCTAGATGTCTGGTGAGCACTTTGAACCCCAAAGTGCTTCACAGAAGTTTATAACGCAGAGACGTGAAAATGAAAAAAATCATTTTTTTCCACAAAAATTTTTTTTAGCCCCCAATTTATTTTCCCAAGGGTAACAGGAGAAATTAGACCGCAAATGTTGTTGTGCAATTTTTACTGAGTACACTGATATCCCATATGTTGGGGTAAACCACTGTTTGGGCACATGTCGGGGCTTGGAAGGGAGGGAGCACCGCTTGACTTTTTTAACGCAAAATTGGCTGGAATCAATGGTGGCACCATGTTGCGTTTGGAGACCCCCTGATGTGCCTAAACAGTGGAAACCTCTCAATTCTAACTCCAACCCTAACCCCAACACACCCCTAGCCACAACCCTAACCCCAACACATACCTAACCCTAATCTTAACCCTAATTCCAACCCTAACCCTAATTCAAACCCTAATTCTAACCCTAACCCTAATTCCAACCTAACCCTAATTGCAACCCTAACCCTAATTCTAACCCTAACCCTAACCCTAATGGAAAAATAAAAATATAAATATTTTCTTTATTTTATTAGTTGTGCCTACCAATGGGGGTGATACAGGGGGGGCTTATTTACTTTTTATTTTATTTTGATCACTGTGAGACTTTATCACAGTGATCAAAATGAATGAATGGAATCTGCCAGTTGCAGATTTGAGCGGGCACACTGCGCATGCGCCCGCCATTTTCCAAGATGGCGGCGCCCATGATCCAGGACCGTGGGACACCAGGAGCGATAGCGGCACTCGGAAGGTACCGGGGGGTGAGGGGGGATTGGATGCTGGGGGGAGCAGAGGGAAGGAGGGGGGAGCAGATGATGACAGTGGGGGCAGATCGACCCCATTAGCCGGTGTGGGGGGGTCGGATCGGTGTCTCCAGCCATGGCTGATGCTACTGCAGCATCGGCCATGGATAGTTTGTGATATTTCATCAAATTTCATTGATGAAATATTACTATCGCTCTGATTGGCTGTTTCACTTTTAATGGCCAATCAGAGCGATCGTAGCCACGTGGGGGTGAAGCCACACTGCCTGTGGTGAAGTACAAAGCCCCCTGTATCTGCGGGTTGGGTGACCTTTCATTGACCCCGGTCACCTGACCCACAGGGGGGCTTTAAAATCATGACACAGCATATGCGTCATGGGTTGGATTGGCACCGACTTTCATGACGCATATGCTGTGTCACAGGTCGGGAAGGGGTTAAAAGAGATAGTCATGCAGGCAATATTAATAAGATTAGAGGGGTTTCTAAGTGTAGCAGTGGAAGGGTTCGACTTACTATGACATGGGGGGCCGGGGTTGGGAGAGATGTCTCCTGCGACTAGAAGAAGGAGGATAGAAAGAGTGAGCAGATGGTTAAGTGACTTGTGAGAGCGTCTCTTGTGTTGGATGGTGCGAGCGAATGGATCAGTGCTGTTTAGCAATGTGAAAAGAGTGTGAGTGCTATACATAGGAGAGGAAAGGACAGAGGGGCCGATATGGATGGAGTGTAAAGAGTTAATGCAAGGGCGGTGGATGTGAGTGAATGCAGCAGCCAAGATATGAATTATAAAAATGCATATGGTATGTATTTGTTGTAATCGAAATGTACATGGATAAGATGTATATAAATGTCTTACCTGTCTCCTGCCCTGTCTAGCTGCCATGTTTTAACTGCCCATACTTTGATACATGTACTTTGATTACATGTACATAAATGCTCCCCTAAATAAATGCATCCCCAGGCTAGCTCTGTCATTCAGATTTTACGCCCCAAACTAATGACGTGACAGGCATGTAATGAAACTGTGATGCTGGATGAGGCTCACCTTGCTTGTAGCCATCTGTTTTGCTGTTTTAGGCCGGGGTCAGACTTGCGAGAAACTCCCACGAGTCTCGCACGTCAATACCCGGCACTGCTACCGGAACTCGGGACCGGAGCGTTCAGCTGCACAGAAATACTTGCAGCTGAACGCTCGGATCTGAGTGCCAGCAGCTGTGCCGGGTATTGACGTGCGAGACTCGTGTGAGTTTCTTGCAAGTCTGACCCCAGCCTTAGAGAAATCCATCTTTGAAATCTTATGCAAAAGTGTTGTCATGACTTTCACGACCCATAGACTTATATGGATGAGTTTCATTCATGACGCTGATCGTAAATGGACATCTGTGATTTTTTTTGTGGACACATGATCTTCAAAAACAACAGACGTGTAAACCACCCCTTAGACTATACTGGGTACGTGTTTTGATCAAACACATACTTGAAAAATGGACATATGATTAAGGACTTAAGGTTACAGATGAGCAGATCGAGTTGCACAACCCCAGTCCATAGTCCAGGTTAGGCCGGTTTCACATTTGCGCTTTATAGTGCAGCGACGGCCTGCACACGGCCGCCGCTAAGCCACGCCCCCTACCGGCTCCCTGCCAGCCCCTTCCGGTCATCGCCGCCTACTAGCGCACAAGGACGCTTGCGATCTGAGCACCCTATCTTTAGCATAGGGTGCGCAGATCGTGAGCTGGCCGTGCGCTAGCAGGATTTTGCCGTGCACTGTGCACTTTTGAAGGTGTGCCGAGCGTGCCGAAATGCAACATGCTGCCTTTCAGCGCACACGGGCGCACCTTCAAAAGTGCGCAGCACACGGCAAAATCCTGCTAGCGCACGGCCAGTGCACGATGTGCGCACGCAATGCTAAAGATAGGGTGCGCAGATCGCAAGCATCCTTGTGCACTAGTAGGCGGCGATGACCGGAAGGGGCGGGCAGGGAGTCGGCAGGGGGCGGGGCTTAGTGGCGGCCGTGCGTAGGCTGTCGCTGCGCTATAAAGCGCAAATGTGAAACCGACCTTAGTGCGCTCTGTCCATGGACAGAATCTGTGCAAATTCCCTGCCCTCCCGAGATATCAGGCTTGCCTTATGATTTGCTGTGCTGGCGCATTATCACCTGTAGGCCGCACTGTGCACAGATCATGTCACACCAGGCTGGCGAATCAAACGCCGCAACAAAGAACCCAGAAGGTCAGGAAATTTGGGCAGTTCCTGTCTATGGCCAGAGAGCACTGACCTGGACTGTTCCAAAAGCAAGCACTCATACAGCTCCGTGGAAGTAAAAATCCTGAAATTATGAGTCTCAGAAGATGGCAACACAACCAAAAAAATTTTTTTTACAAATTTCATATTTTTTTTTACCAGTAAAATAATAATAGTAAGAAAACTGGGCAAGTTTGGTCTTTCCGTAATCGCACTTACCCAGAGAATCAGGATACCATTTCATTTTTATCACAAAATGGATGCTGGCAAAACAAAACCCCAAAAACAATGTCATAATTGTTTTGGTTTTTTTTATTTCACCTCACTTACAATTGTTTTCCCCTTTTTCCAGTACTGTGACATTAATGTGTCATTCAAAACTAATACACGTCCCACAAAAAGCAAACACTGATAAGTCAATGGAACAAGAGCAGGAAAAAGTGCAAGAGCAAAAATGAAAAATTCCCTGATGATTTAGGCTATGTGCACACGCTGCGGATTGGTCTGCGGATTTTTCCACACGGATTTTGCAAAATCCTCAGGTAAATCCGCAGGTCAAAAGACCTGCGGTTTATCTGCGGATTATCCTGCGGTTTTGCCCTGCGGTTTATCATCTCTACAATGGAGGAGATGGCAAACCGCTGCGGAATCCGCAGAGAAGAATGACATGTCAATTCTTTCTGCGGATTGGAAACCGCAGCAAAAACCGCACGGAAAATTCCGCACCGTCTGCACTGCGGTTTCCATTTTCCATAGGATATAATGGTACTGTACAACGCAGCTAATTCTGCTGCGGATCCACAGGGCCAAAACCGCTGTGGATCCGCAGCAGAATCTGCAGCGTGTGCACACACCCTTGCATTTTTTAACAAAAAAAACAAAACCTGAAAAAAGATGGGTGTATAATGGAATGATCAACCCAACAATAATAATTATAATATTTCAAGAGAAAATATACATATAAAAATAAATTTTATTGGCACAAAAAACATGCAAGAAGTGACATATTTGAAAACACTTAAAAGGACCCAAACAATTTGGCCACATAACAACAACACCACAAAAAAGTCTTATAATTCGAGGAGGCGCCCCAAGGCAAAGGGGCTGGGACTGGCGGCGGAAACACTTAAAGAACGCATTCCCATGCAATCCTATAGGATTCCGCAGTTGCTGTGCCCATGCTGCAGAATTTCCTGCTGCGGAATCACATAGCGGTAAAATCCGCAGCATGTCCATTATTTCTGCGGAATCGCGGCGGTTCCGCCGCCATAGGATTGCATTCAAATGCTCACTTTACGCATGTGGCTATGCCCACCATGAGCAAAGTGAGCGCTTCATGTGCGGATGGTACCCAGGGTCTGGAGGAGAGGAGACTCTCCTCCAGGCCCTGGTTACCATATTCCTGTAAAAAATAGAATTAAAATAAAAAATAGGGATATACTTACCCTCTGTCGGCAGAGGGTAAGTATAGCCCTATTTTTTATTTTTTTAAAAATTTTTTTAACATTCTATCTTTTACTATTGATGCTACATAGGCAGCATCAATAGTAAAAAGTTGGTCACACTTGTCAAGCAGTATGCTTGACAAGTTTGACCAACCTGTCAATCACTTTTCCAAGCGATGCCTCAAATCGTTTGGAAAAGCGCTAGCATTCTGCAAGCTAAAAACGCTTGTGTTTTGCGGGAAAACGCGTGCGAATTCCGCAGCATGTCTGCAACGTGGGCACATAGCGTTAGGGGTTAAGAAATGAATCCACATAGACCTAAAAATGATGCAGTAATAAAAGGAGGATATTCCCTTAAAATTCACACATCTTTTACGGTTTTTTTGCTTACTATTTTAAAAGACAGGTTCGTATCGGAAATAAAGGAGAAGAATTTTATTATTCCTTCATTTTTCATCCTCTCACTTTGGGTCTATGGATTGCCTGAACTCTTTTCTAAACCCTTAAAATAACTGTTTTATTTAAACAGGGACAAAAGCCGCAGGCTGACACCTCATCGAGTCACCGGTCCAATTACCGCTGCTGCCATGGTAGGTGGACAGCTGTTTCCATGGCAACGTCGCTGCGAATAAGGACTTTTTTTGTTGCATTTGTGATATAAAGGTATGAGAGTGACTACTGAACTAATGATGTCTACACACTATACTTCACATTTTGACATTTTTATCTCTAATGTTATAAGAAGTTATTGACTGTAATTATACAAGATATAGCCCGCGGATTGCCCACTGAATACTGGATAAAAGTAAAAGTGCGTCCTATGTTTTTTACGTTGGCAAAAAAAAAGTACATATCTCTTTTTTTTAATTGTTTTTTAATAAAAAAAAAACATGTTTGCCATCATTCAACACAACTATTCATCCTGCAAAATACAAGCACTCATATGGCAATGTCGATGGAAAAAGTAATTTAAAACTTTGGCTCTTGAACAAAGTGGAGGAAAGAATGAAAGTGTAAAAAAGAAAGGGGTTAATAAATATTAGTAATTAAAGGGATTGTCCACTACTATAAACTTGTTGGGCCCAAAGTTGTGTAATAATTAAGAAAAAATCCTTCACTTCCCTTCCGGACCGATTCTGCTCCTCCACACTTACTATTTAGCAGGAGACATAACCTGATTGTTGCAGCCAATGATTAGCTGCTGATCCACCACGGCCTTCTTGTTCCCTCCGAGCAGGAGAGAGGCGATTGCACAATATGTGAAGATGAAGACTTTCAGCGCTGGATATTGAGGTTTGGTAGCTAGCAGAAGGTGACAGTAGTTTTATTGAATACTCTTCCCTGGGCTCCTTAACTTTAACTTTTATAGTAGTTGACAACCCCTTTAAGGGAAAAAAATAAAACAATATCTGACAGTTGTTTCTTTAAAGAGAACCTGTTTATTAACTTGTTCATTGTTGACACTGAGCTGTGTTCTCATCCTCAGCTTGGCGTCTCCTGGATTCGCGGCTGAAGCGGTTTGGCACTTAGTGGGACAAATGGATTACCGTCGGATAGGTGAGGAATATGCTGTTTTTGTATTTTCAATTTTTGTAAATAAATGGGTAAAAGAGGATTGGGGAGTTTTATTTCAAATAAAGATCTTTATTCTGGCTGTGTCTTTAATACAATATAACGATGGAAGTGTCTTGTAGATGCCTCTCCACTACTGACCCATATGCTTGATGTCAGCTGACATTACAAAGCTGTAATCAACCCCACAAATATTACTCCACTTGCCACCACACCAGGGCAGGTGGGAAGAGCCAAGGCTAAGGGCCAGAGAGAAGTGACACTGCAAATCGCAGACCGCCGAGCAGCAGCAGGGTGAGAACGCTGAAAGTGTGCACACACTTCCCGCACTTTCACCACACTAAATTTTGAAGATATTATGCATGACCAAATTAAGAACATGCGCCAGACAAGGGATGTACGTCAACCCGGCTATCCCAGAGCTGCAACCAGATTTCGGAACCTATCTCACACCACCAGGCCGGGCTTGAGGTGCACTAGCACCAACCACTCATCTGTTTGCTCTTTGATCCCAGTCTACATCTGCTGTGTGGTGTGGGATCTGTCTCCCAAACCGCCTGCTGTCATTTCCCCTTGGCTGAGCTCAAGTTGGTGGTGCAGGTCTTACTGTGAAGGAATGATGAGGTGGTGGAGTAAGTGGCAACCTGGACAAAGGAATGTTCAGCAATCCTCGGTGGTGGTAGGACATCCGCTAGAACATCTTCTACCTCTTACCCAACCACCAGTACATTTAACCAGTGGCCAATTAGGGAGCTATAACATCCCTTAGCCTTACTTTCTGGTCCGTGTATCAGTTGATATGTGGACCTTGCCACTGATGGCGTTGTACAGTGCAGTGCACAGAAAAAAATAAATATTCAGCTCACCCCTCGTGGTTCATCCTGAACTTCAATACATCCGAGCACGGACACGTCTCTGCCAGAAACGTCTTTGAATACTTCAAGTGAAAAAAGGTCCAGCTCCAGGAATAAAATTCAATGCTTTTATTAGTAAACTTTAAAAAAAAAATATATACATGGCTGCTGTGATCATATAATCGGTATATCCCTTAAACGGGATCACGCATGGGGATAATTCAGAGGAGCTCTGTACGCGTTTCGAGCACAAACTGCTCTTAGGGTACCGTTACACTTAGCGATGCACCAGCGATCCCGACAACGATATGGATCGCTGGTGCATCGCTAAGTGGTCGCTAGTGAGCTGCCACACAGGCAGATCTCACCAGCGACATCGCTGGGGTCGGGGGTCTCCTACTTACCTGTCAGACGCGGCGATCCTGACGTCCTCCCGCCCGCGTCCACGCGTCGCTCGTCGGCGCCACAGGAAGCCCAGCAGGAAGCGCCCGACGAGAAATGATCCAGGACCTTCTCGCGCGACCAGCGATAATCAGCGGGGGAGCCGGTCACAGGTAAGTATCACATGTAGAGATATCGCTAGCAATATCGCTGCTACGTCACAAAATCGGTGACTTTACAGCGATATTGCTAGCGATATTGCAGTGTGTAACGGGGGCTTTAGACTCAGAGTAACCTCAGGGGGTCAGTTGAACAACATTTTAAGCTAATACACAAATGATCAGAATCAGTTAATTAAAAATGCAAATTACTACCACCAACTATATAGCAGAAAGGAAAGAAAAAGAAAAAAAAATATATATATATATATTTTTATATATATATATATATATATATATATATATATATATATATATATACACACGTGTGAGGAAATATACACAATATTACAAAGGAAAACACATAATCATGAAAAAATTTATGAAAAGAAGAACATTTAGAATAAAAAAAAAAAAAACAATTGTAATAAAATTAAATGAACAAATTCAATAGTGGAGCATGAACTCTCTTCTTAAATCCAAGCCTGATGGTACACGTGTTTCAAGCAAATATATCCATAATGCTTCCTTATTTCGTAGCGATTTCTCTCTGTCACCACCACGTATTTTCTTTTTAATACGTTCCACTGCATACATTTTCATATGGGATAAATCCCTATTGTGAACAGAAATAAAATGTTTTGATAAGTTAGACATATTTCTATCTGTAGACTGCACAATATCATACAGGTGTTCCCGTATTCTATCCTTCAATTTTCGGATAGTAGAACCCATATAGTTCAGGTTACATTTGGTACATTCAGCAACATAAATAACATAATTTGAATTGCAGTTTAAAAATTCCTTAATTTTATATTTTTTATTGTTGGCTGAATCAGAAAAAAATAAGGTTTTGGATGAAAGACAGCATGTTTTACACGGTGTTTGGCCGCATCTGTAATAACCCACCGTGGATAGCCAATTTTTATTGTTAGAAGAATTATCATTTGAACAATATAGACTCGGTGATAAAGTGCTACCCAAGGTTTGAGCTCTTCTAGCCCCTTCACCCCCAAGGGTGGTTTGCACGTTCATGACCGGGCCAATTTTTACAATTCTGACCACTGTACCTTTATGAGGTCATAACTCTGGAACGCTTCCATGGATCCCGGTGATTCTGACATTGTTTTCTCGTGACATATTGTACTTCATGTTAGTGGTAAAATTTCATTCAAATAACTTGCGTTTATTTGTGAGAAAAACGGAAATTTGGCGAAAATTTTGAAAATTTCGCAATTTTCCAACTTTGAATTTTTATGCCCTTAAATCACAGAGATAAGGCACACAAAAAACTTGATAACTAACATTTCCCACATGTTTACTTTACATCAGCACAATTTTGGAACCAAAATTTTTTTTTGTTAGGAAGTTATAAGGGTTAAAAGTTGACCAGCGATTTCTCATTTTTACAACACCATTTTATTTTTAGGACCACATCACATTTGAAGCCACTTTGAGGGGTCTATATGATAGAAAATACACAAAAGTGACACCATTCTAAAAACTGCACCCCTTAAGGTGCTCAAAACCACATTCAAGAAGTTTATTAACCCTTTAGGTGCGTCACAGGAATTTTTTTGAATATTTAAAAATAAATGAACATCTAACTTTTTTTCATAAAAAAAATACTTCAGGTTCAATTTTTTTTATTTTACCAAGGGTAACAGGAGAAATTGAACTGCAAAAGTTATTGTGCAATTTGTCCTGAGTACGCAGATACCTGATATGTGGGGGGGAACGACTGTTTCGGCGCATGGCAGAGCTCAGAATGGAAGGAGCGCCGTTTGACTTTTTCAATGCAAAATTGGCTGGAATTCAGATTGGACGCCATGTCACGTTTGGAGAGTCCCTGATGTACCTAAACAGTGGAAACCCCCTACAAGTGACCCCATTTTGGAAACTAGACCCCCCAAGGAACTTATCTAGATATGTGGTGAGAACTTTGAACCCACAAGGGCTTTACAGAAGTTTATAACGTACAGCGGTACAATTAAAAAATCATATTTTTTCCACAAAAATGATCTTTTCACCCCAATTTTTATTTTCCCAAGGGTAACAGGACCCTAAAAGTTATTGTGCAATTTGTCCTGAGTACGCTGATACCCCACATGTGGGGGTAAACCACTATTTGGGCGCATGGCAGAGCTCGGAAGGGAAGCAGCGCCATTTGACGTTTTTGGCTGGAATTGAGATCGGACACCATGTCGCGTTTGGAAAACCCCTGATGTACCAAAACAGTGGAAACCCCCCACAAATGACACCATTTTGGAAACTAGACCCCCTAAGGAACTTATCTAGATGTGTGGTGAGAACTTTGAACCCCCATGGGCTTCACAGAAGTTTATAACATAAAGCCATACAATTAAAAAATCATATTTTTTCAACAAAAATGATCTTTTCACCCTCAATTCTTATTTTTCCAAGGGTAACAGGACCCTAAAAGTTATTGTGCAATTTGTCCTGAGTACGCTGATACCCCACATGTGGGGGTAAACCACTATTTGGGCGCATGGCAGAGCTCGGAAGGGAAGCAGCGCCATTTGACGTTTTTGGCTGGAATTGAGATCGGACACCATGTCGCGTTTGGAAAACCCCTGATGTACCAAAACAGTGGAAACCCCCCACAAATGACACCATTTTGGAAACTAGACACCCTAAGGAACTTATCTAGATGTGTGGTGAGAACTTTGAACCCCCATGGGCTTCACAGAAGTTTATAACATAAAGCCATACAATTAAAAAATCATATTTTTTCCACAAAAATGATCTTTTCACCCTCAATTCTTATTTTTCCAAGGGTAACAGGACCCTAAAAGTTATTGTGCAATTTGTCCTGAGTACGCTGATACCCCACATGTGGGGGTAAACCACTATTTGGGGGCATGGCAGAGCTCGGAAGGGAAGCAGCGCCATTTGACGTTTTTGGCTGGAATTGAGATCGGACACCATGTCGCGTTTGGAAAACTCCTGATGTAACAAAACAGTGGAACCCCCCACAAATGACACCATTTTGGAAACTAGACCCCCTAAGGAACTTATCTAGATGTGTGGTGAGCACTTTGACCCCCCCAGTGCTTCACAGAAGTTTACAACGCCCGGGCGTGAAAATAAAAAATTCGTATTTTTTCCACAAACATGATCTTTTAGTCACCATTTTTTTATTTTCCCAAGGGTACCAGGAGAAATTGGACCCCAAAAGTTGTTGTCCAATTTGTCCTGAGTATGCTGATACCCCATATGTGGGAGAAAACTACTGTATGGGCACACGTCGGGGCTCGGAAGGGAAGTAGTGACGTTTTGGAATGCAGACTTTGATGGAATGGTCTGCGGGTGTGATATTGCCTTTGGAGAGCCCCTAATGTACCTAAACAGTGGAAACCCCCCACAAATGACACCATTTTGTAAACTAGACCCCCCAAGGAACTTATCTAGATGTGTGGTGAGCACTTTGACCCCCCCAGTGCTTCACAGAAGTTTACAATGCCCGGGCGTGAAAATAAAAAATTTGTATTTTTTCCACAAACATGATCTTTTAGTCACCATTTTTTTATTTTCCCAAGGGTACCAGGAGAAATTGGACCCCAAAAGTTGTTTTCCAATTTGTCCTGAGTACGCTGCTACCCCATATGTGGGAGAAAACTACTGTATGGGCACACGTCAGGGCTCGGAAGGGAAGTAGTGATGTTTTGGAATGCAGACTTTGATGGAATGGTCTGCGGGTGTCATGTTGCCTTTGGAGAGCCCCTAATGTACCTAAACAGTGGAAACCCCCCACAAATGACACCATTTTGTAAACTAGACCCCCCAAGGAACTTATCTAGATGTGTGGTGAGCACTTTGACCCCCCCCAGTGCTTCACAGAAGTTTACAACGCCCGGGCGTGAAAATAAAAAATTCGTATTTTTTCCACAAACATGATCTTTTAGTCACCATTTTTTTTATTTTCCCAAGGGTACCAGGAGAAATTGGACCCCAAAAGTTGTTGTCCAATTTGTCCTGAGTACGCTGACACCCCATATGTGGGAGAAAACTACTGTATGGACACACGTCGGGGCTCGGAAGGGAAGCAGTGACGTTTTGGAACGCAGACTTTGATGGAATGGTCTGCGGGTGTCATGTGCGTTTGGAGAGCCCCTGATGTACCTAAACTATTGAAACTCCCCACAAGTGACCCCATTTTGGACACTAGACTCCCCACGGAACTTATCTAGATGTGTGGTGAGCACTTTGAACCCCCAAGTGCTTCACAGAAGTTTATAACACTCGGACGTGAAAATAAAAAAATCATTTTTTTTCCACAAAAATGATATTTTTGCCCCCAATTTTTTATTTTCCTAAGGGTAACAGGAGAAATTGGACCCCAAAAATTGTTTTGCAATTTGTCCTGAGTAGGCTGATACCCTACATGAGGGGGTAAAACACTGTTTGGGCGCATAGCAGAGCTTGGAAGGGAAGGAGCACCATTTGACTTTTTCAACTCAGAATTGGCTGGAATTGAGATCAGACGCCATGTTGCATTTGGAGAGCCCCTGATGTGCCCAAACAGTGGAAACCCCCAATTCTAACTCCAACCCGAACCCCAACACGCCCCTAACCCTAGCCCTAACCCTAGCCCTAACCCTAACCCTAGCCCTAACCCTAACCCTAGCCCTAACCCTAACCCTAACCCTAACCTAACCCTACCCCAACACACCCCTAGCCCTAACCCTAGCCCTAACCCTAATGGAAAAATGGAAATAAATACATTTTTTTTATTTTATTATTTTTCCCTAACTAAAGGGGTGATAACGGAGGGTTTGATTTACTATATATGGCGGTTTTTATGTTTGGCGGCTGTCGCACGCTAAAAGATGCTTTTTATTGTAAAAATAGTTTTTGCATCACCACATATTGAGAGCTATAATTTTTCCGTATTTTGACCCACCGAGTCATGTGAGGTCTTATTTTTTGCGGGACGAGTTGACGTTTTTATTGGTACCATTTTCGGGCACGTGAAATTTTTTGATCGCTTTTTATTCCGATTTTTGGGACGCAGAATGAACAAAAACCAGCGTTTCATGAATTTCTTTTGGGGGGGGTGCGTTTACACCGTTCCGCGTGCGGTAAAATTGATAAAGCGCTTTTATTCTTCGGGTCAGTACGGTTACAGCGATACCTCATTTAGGTCGTTTTTTTATGTTTTTGTCGGTTTTATGCAATGAAAACTATTTTATATAAAAAATAATTATTTTTGCATTGCTTTATTCTGCGAGTTATAACTTTTTTATTTTTTTGCTGATGATGCTGTGTGGCGGCTTGTTTTTTGCGGGACAAGATGACGTTTTCAGCGGTACCATGGATATTTATATGCGTCTTTTTGATCTCGCGTTATTGCACTTTTTGTTTGGCGGTATGATAATAAATCATTATTTTTTGCTTCGTTTTTTATTTTTATTTTTTAAGGGGTTCGCTAAAGGGGTTAACTAATGGGACAGTTTTATAGGGCAGGTCGTTACGGACGCGGCGATACCTAATATGTGTACATTTATTGTTTGTTTTTTTTATTATTTTAAAAAAATGAATTTATTGGGGAATATTTTTTTTTTTTTTTACTAATTTATTTGGCGATTTTTTTAAATTTATTTTTACACTTTTTTTTTAATTTTTTTTTACTTTATTACATAGTCCCAGGTGGGACATCACTGTCCTGTGACAGATCGCTGATCTGTCACATCACAGATCACTGTGACAGATCAGCAATCTGTCACAGGCAGTGCACAAGGCTTCCTCATGCCTGCGCTTTGCAGGCACTGAGGAAGCCAGCTTCCCCAGGCCCCCGAAGGCCCCCGTTGCCATCTTGGATTCGGGGGCCTGGAGGATAGGAGCCCCCCGCAGCAGCGCTGCACATTGCGCTGCCGTGGGGGGCTCAGGGAAGCACGGAGGGAGCCCCCTCCCTGCCGATGCTTCCCTTTAACTCCCGGTACACCGCGATCGCGTTTGATCGCGGTGTGCAAGGGGTTAATGTGTCGGGGGCGGTCCGTGACCGCCCCTGACACATTGTGCCGGGTGTCAGCTGTGATAATCAGCTGACACCCGGCCGCGATCAGCGGCGCTCACCACGTGGGCGCCGCTGATCGCGGTAGACGTACTATCCCGTCCCCGGTCATACGGGCCCGGGTACCGTGGACGGGATAGTACGTCTCATGTCAGGAAGGGGCTAGAGACAATTCTCACACCATCTTCCAGCAATTCATCCATAATATTGTCATTACGAAATAAATATAAATTTTTGTTAATTATGTTGCGGATTTGTTTGAAGTAGGGACTATAAGTTAAAACCAGAGTCAGGCGGTCCTTATTTGGTTGTACATATTTGTTGGAGTTAATAAGACTGGCTCTGGTTTTATTTTCAATAATTTTGGCAGCTCTATCAATAGTCCAATATGGATAGCCACGCTTATAGTTAGGTGATTTTTTCTAGAAAAAAATTCTTTCTTCAAATTTATTTCGTCACTGCAATTTCTCTTAGCCCGAGTTAATTCACACACTGGAATGGCTTTAATAGTGTGTGCTGGGTGGAAGCTGCGGGCGTGCAAAATTGTATTACCTGCAGTCTCTCTGCGGTGTGTACAAGTAGAGATACACCGGTGCGGTTTTCTAATTAAACAAAGATCCAGAAAGCAAATGTCATTAGAATTAAAAGAATACGTGAATTTAAGATTAAATTGATTTAAGTTGATGTATTCTATAAAGGAAGGAATGATGGCAACATCTCTTTTCCATATAATTAACAAATCATCAATATATCTTAAATACCATTCAATATGGTCTGAATATATATGAATATGGTTATTCACATTGAAGACAAAAAGTTCCTCCCACCATGCCATCACCAAATTTGCGACAGATGGGGAAAATTTCGCCCCCATTGAAACGCCATTATTTTGTAGGAAAAATCTTTTGTCAAAAAGAAAATAGTTGTGAGACAAGAAAAATTGGAAAACCGCAATAATGTAGTTTTGTAAACCGCTACAATAGGGACTGTATTTATGCAAGTGAAAACGTGCTGCTGAGATGGCAATGTTATGTGGGATACTAGTGTACAAAGAAATTACATTGCACGTGATCCAAGTGAATTTTGGATCCCAGGTTACATCTTGAAATATATTTAAAACCTCTTTGGTGTCTTTCAAATAGCCCGGTAATTCCTATTATGCATGCGTTGCCTAAAACGCACAAAAACATCTTTCCTCCTCCCATGCGCCCCATAGTGGCAGGAATAGGATTTGTAAATGAACGTCTAGGTCAATGGTTGGACTCTGTCCTCCAACCTTTAGTGTGTCGCATACCGGGCTATTTGAAAGAAACCAGAGGAAAGTCATGCATGCTCAGATTAAGTCAGTGAAAATGATCGGTCATCTGCACTGCCCATTGAATAACATTTACGATCCGTGTTTTTATCCGATAGCTCTCGGTCTTGTGCCCAAGACCTTAAGGATAAGTCATCAATGTAAAAAAAAAAATAGAATAATTCCTTTTATGGCTTTTTAGAATCCTTTTATTATAGTATGTCTGTGGGAAAGTTTTTTAGTATAGCATCAAATTAAAGTCAGTGGTCATATCACATGCAATACCTTTTCTGCACTCCGAGCTCCGAGCTCCGAGCTGTGCACCTGTTGTGTTGCTTGTACATTATTTCTCATGTTAGTACAGCTGGAGCACATTTTCCACTCCTGTTATTTTGTGTTATATTATTGCTGTTTGCACTTGTTACATGCAACATTGTTTCCATAAATAGAAAATCATAGTTGTCATGGTGTGTTTTGAGTTTTGGGTAGGTGGTGTAGGAGTTAACTCTGAGAGCCTCCCTGTGGATCTGGGGAGGGTTTTTATAGCTTCAGGGGTGAGCCGTCCCCTGTCACTTATACTCCTATCAGAGTGTGCCCGACCCTGCTCTGTCCGTGCGTCACGCCATTCATTGTCCGTCTGCCTGGTATTCTGACCCTGCTCTGTTACGGTTTACGTCTCTGGTTTGCTGACTCTGTACCTGCTTTGCCTGTCCTGTGTATGACCCTTGGCTTTGTCTGACGTCCCTCCTGAATATCCCTCCTGTACTGCGCTTGCCCGTACTGTGTATGACCTTTGGCTTTGTCTGACCTCCCATCTGTATATCCCACTGTACCACGCTTGCCCGTACTGTGTATGACCTCCGTTTTGCCTGACTCTGAGTTTTCTGTATAGTGTCCTGCCATCTCTGAAAGCAGGACGCTAAGCCCCGCCCCCTTGCAGTCACATGACCGTAGGTCCTGTGACTGCTTGCTAAACTTCAGCGTCCAGAGGTCCTGTGCTTCTGTACTTTCCGGCTGTAACTGTCCCCGGGTCCCCTACAGTGCAGGTGAGTCCCTGCTCAGCAGAGGCTGTACGCCGGCGCTGTCAGAATCCTGACAATAGTGTACAGCTTTTTGGACTTAAATTTAGGTTAAAAATAAGGTCAAAATGCATCGCTCTTGGATAAAAGGTTCTCAAAGGTAGGGAGATCATGGGCTCATTCAAATATCACTTTTTCATGTACGAGTCCTGTGTTTTTCACAGATAGAACTCAAATCTATTAGAGGTCGCTCACACGAGCGTACAAGTCAGATGAGTGCTACATGATTGCCACGCTGTGACAGTCTTCAGTAAGGAAGATGGGCCTCAAACTGTCCCTGGAACTGGGACCCTAACTATCCCTGTCCCAGGGGTACTCTTGAAGGTAGAGAGACCCAAGTCTCCAACCTTACTATGCTCCTGTTAAACCCTGATCTGTCCCCTTCCCACCTCATGAGGCAAGGGACAGAAATGTAGGTAAACAAGACACAAAGACAAACCAGGGATAACAGAAAACCTCTATCATGCAAAAGCAGCAACCAACAATAGGGAGGGAGATAGGGACAGGGAGGAATAAACTAAATGGAACAGGGACCAGGAGATAAACACACGCATTCTACAGCAAACCAAAAAACGCTACTACAACTCCACTCCAACCACTTAGCTTTAGCACACAGCACAGGAAGACGAATCTTTCACTGGCAGGGATAAGAAAGTCTGACCAGTTTTTATAGGAAGATGTAATGACCAAGATCAGAAGCAGCTGACATGGAGATGTTTTTGACCAGCATAGAAAGGGTACCTCTACACCACTAGAGGAAGCTAAATCCATTAAATATGGGACACAAATAACACCATCTCTCAAAAAGACCTTTGATTCAATACACAACATAACCGTCTAACTTCAGCTCTTCCAGGAAGACAGTGATGTTTTATTGGATAGCACTCGGACCAATGTTATACTATGATCCAGTGCAGATCTTCTACCGCCATGAGAAAAAAATCACAGCATGCTATGAATAGCTCTGCAAATTAGAGCAGGTGCACCCTTTCAAGTCTATGGATGCAGGTAAAATGTCGGACTGCACATGGATGTCATCTAAGTGCAGTCTGATTTATGCAGACACAGACAATGGAAAAGATGGAGAAATTAAGTTCTCCATCTTCTCCACACCTGTGCTCCAATTTTCTCATGTGAGAGAATCAGATCATGTTAAACTGATACCCTGCTCAAACTCTGAGCATAGTTTGAGCTGAGTGTCACTGACATATTCTCTCACAAGAGAACATACGCTTGTGTGACCCCGGGCTTACAGTCTACGGGGCTGTTCACATGTCCGTGTATTTTTACCGACTGAGTGGTCTGCAGAAAATCACAGAGACTTGTCCAACATTTATCCAAGTCTTGGATGAATGTTGCCAATGCAAGTTTATGGGTCTGTGAAAAAAATCAAACTGCATTTGGATGCCAACTGTACGCTGTCCATTTTTCACAGTCTGCTTCATATGAGAAACGTCCATCACTTTTTTTTCCATCTGAGAAAAACAGATGAAACTCTGATCAATCTCTGATGGTAAAAACTAACTGACCAAACGCTGACTCTCTGATCAAAAACACTGGTGAAAGTCAGTGAAAAACCACTGACATATGAATGTGACCTTATAGTTACTAGTGGAAGAAAAACGTGGATCAGTTGCCCAAAGCAGCCAATATGCACTGCTCAAAAAAATAAAGTGAACACTTAAACAACTGAATATGACTCCAAGTAAATCAAACTTCTGTGAATCAAATTGTCCACTTAGGAAGCAACACTGATTGACAATCAATTTCACATGCTGTTGTGCAAATGGAATAGACAACAGATGGAAATTACTGGCAATTATCAAGACACCCTCAATAAAGGAGTGGTTCTGCAGGTGGGAACCACAGACCACATCTCAGTACCAATGCACATCACAGCCCAACACCATGCGACCACCCCACACCATTACTGACCCACTGCCAAATCGGTCATGCTGAATGATGTTGCAGGCAGCAGATCTCTCTCCACGGCGTCTCCAGACTCTCTCATGTCTGTCACATGTGCTCAGTGAAAACCTACTTTCATCTGTGAAGAGCACAGGGCGCCAGTGGCGAATTTGCCAATCCTGGTGTTCTGTGGGAAATGCCAAGCATCCTGCACGGTGTTGGGCTGTGAGCACAACCCCATCTGTGAATGTCGGGCCCTCATACCAACCTCATGGAGTCGGTTTCTAACCATTTGTGCAGACACATGCACATTTGTGGCCTGCTGGAGGTCATTTTGCAGGGCTCTGGCAGTGCTCCTCCTGTTCCTCGCACAAAGGCGGAGGTAGAGGTCCTGCTGCTGGGTTATTGCCCTCCTACGACCCCCACCACTTGCCTGTCTCCTAGAAGCGCCTCCAACCTCTGGACACTTCACTGACAGATACAGCAAACCTTCTTGCCACAGCTCGCATTGATGTGCCATCCTGGATGAGCTGCACTACCTGAACCACTTGTGTGGGTTGTAGAGTCCGTCTCATGCTACAAGTGTGAAAGCACAACCAACATTCAAAAGTGACTAAAACATCAGCCAGAAAGCATTGGTACTGAGATGTGGTCCGCACCTGCAGAACCACTCCTTTATTGAGGGTGTCTTGATAATTGCCAATAATTTCCATCTGTTGTCTATTCCATTTGCACAACAGCATGTGAAATTGATTGTCAATCAGTGTTGCTTCCTAAGTGGACAGTCTGATTTCACAGAAGTTTGATTTACTTGGAGTTAAATTCAGTTGTTTAAGTGTTCCCTTTATTATTTTGAGCACTGTATTTTAGTGTTCATTTATCAGAGACCATTTGGAAAAGAAATCCATTGACTGGATTGGGAGCTATGCATAACGGTTTCACTTTTCCCTTGCAGTAGTTTGGCTACATCTTTACTGTGAATAATAACCTTCCAATCTTTAGTGTAGGTCGTAAGTCACTTACCCAAATATTAACGGTTGACTGTAGTAGATCTCTGGAGGAGGTGACCACCAGTTGTAAGCCGTGGCCTAATTTATTTAAGTGACGTGTGCCTCTTAATGAAATAAGCGGCTCTTATGTAAAGGAGAGAGATTCTTTGGATGCAGTGGAGAGCCGAAGACAGAAGGGGTTAACAGAATTTACTGAACAGGCAATTAAACAACAAATACTCCACGCAGGGAGACAGACTAGTAACAGTAATGACGGGAATCACGCACAAACACAATGCACGAGAGAAAGATTCACAAAAACAAGGTCACTTATCGCTTGCAGTTCTTGCAGGGGAAAGGCTGGAAAATCTTCTGACGGTGTTGCAGATCGTGAACAAAGTCTCTGGCTCTATTACGGAGGAAGGAGAAGCACTGTCTCCTGATGGTGCTGATGTATGTGGCTTGGCTCGAGTGTACTGGAACGTGGAAACTGTCTCTTGTGTAGATTCCTCAGGAATGGCATCAGACAAGAACCGTGGGCACGCTCACAGACCGCTGCAGCGGGCACTCTCCCAGAGTAGTCTCTAGTAACGGAGTGTGTAAGCTTATCTGCAACTGCAGACAGAACAGAGCTGTCCAAAAAAACAGGGTAAGGCGGTAACTCAGTAGCATCACAGTCAATCTTAGAGTCAGTATGCTGAGGGATGGATGACGTGGAGTTGTCAGCCGGAGCAGAAGAGAGGGAGTCAACCTTCTCCTGTCATTTTTCCGCCAAGTCTAACCCGTTCCCATGCTCAGTCCTCTTTATATTCCCCGCACCCCCTGCCGTCCAGCATGAAGGTCCTTCCCCCCCAAGGAACAACCTCCCCGGCAACCGTGGTGACAGTCTCAATAGTTCCGGCCGTAAAGGGCACCAGAAACCGCTGACTCTGTCTCGGCTCATCTTCTCACACCTACTCCAGCTTTCCTTTCTGCAAAATGGCATAAGTGTAGACTAAGATTGCAGATGATTTACTAGAATCTGACATGCAGTTTTGTGAGAGTGATGGCACGGGCGCAGAAGTTGTGCCCTTGTCCTCCGCAGCAGATGCCTGCTGATTTACATGCGCTATATCTGCTTAGATGGGACATGGCGTCAATCTCAGCACTTAACCCTTCATACGTTGATGTCATTAGTGACAGCAGCATGCGAGGATTCTGGCAAAAAAAATATCACTTCTTTTGCCTGCCCATTGGCACCTTCGTTGCCCAAAACCTGAAAAATAAAGAATGAAAATTATCTGAGTTATAAGATGAAAATAAGATGATATTTTAAATACTTGTCAGACCCTGGTCTTGCAGGGAATCTATCAGTAGGTTCAACCCTCCTAAGCTGTCTATATTAGCATGTAGATTATAGGAAGCTGAATAAATTAATGCCTTGATATCTGCAATCCGATGTCTTATGTATTGACCAGAGGTCCTAATAAGAGCCAGTGGGTCACAAACCGAGATTGAGGCAGAAATAACAATTCTGTCTTTACAAAAATGACAGCTGGAGTGAGATCTAGTATTGAAGAAAACAGTCTGAAATTCACTTATTCATTACACTCCCTCCGCCAGAGCTGAAATCAGTGTGCAATCCCAAAGTTCTCCTTATCCCCCGTGCAGAGCAGCAGCCAGTGAGCTCCTTATCTCCTGTGCAGTCAGTGTGCGCCTTATCTCCTATGCAGAGCAGTCAGTGCGCTCCTTATCTCCTGTGCAGCCAGTGTGCTCCTCATCTCCGGTGCAGTCAGTGTGCTCCTTACCTCCAGTGCAGCCAGTGTGCTCCTTATCGCCCGTGCAGTCAGTGTGCATCTTGTCTCCCGTGCAGTCAGTGTGCTCCTCATCTCCTGTGCAGTCAGTGTGCTCCTTACCTCCAGTGCAGCCAGTGTGCCCCTTATCTCCCGTGCAGTCAGTGTGCTCCTTATCTCCCGTGCAGCCAGTGTGCCCCTTATCGCCCGTGCAGCCAGTGTGCCCCTTATCGCCCGTGCAGTCAGTGTGCATCTTGTCTCCCGTGCAGTCAGTGTGCTCCTCATCTCCTGTGCATTCAGTGTGCTCCTTATCTCCTGTGCAGTCAGTGTGCTCCTTATCCCCTGTGCAGTCAGTGTGCTCCTTATCTCCTGTGCAGTCAGTTTGCTCCTTATCCCCTGTGCAGTCAGTGTGCTCCTTATCTCCTGTGCAGTCAGTGTGCTCCTTATCCCCTGTGCAGTCAGTGTGCTCCTTATCTCCTGTGCAGTCAGTGTGCTCCTTATCCCCTGTGCAGTCAGTGTGCTCCTTATCCCCTGTGCAGTCAGTGTGCTCCTTATCTCCTGTGCAGTCAGTGTGCCCCTTATCCCCTGTGCAGTCAGTGTGATCCTTATCCCCTGTGCAGTCAGTGTGCTCCTTATCCCCTGTGCAGTCAGTGTGGTCCTTATCTCCTGTGCAGTTCGTGTGCTCCTTGTCTCCTGTGCAGTCAGTGTGCTCCTTATCTCCTGTGCAGGCAGTGTGCTCCTTATCCCCTGTGCTCCTTATCGCCCGTACAGTCAGTGTGCTCCTTATCTCCCGTGCAGTCAGTGTGCTCCTCAGGGCCAGATTTAAGAGGTGGGTGGCCCGGGGCCCATTTTGGAGGGAGGTCCATTTTTCAAGGTGTTGCGCAAAAACAAGTTTATTTACAAAAATCATTTACGCATTCAGGTAAAATCATTCATTTTTTACAATCCAGGCACTTTCCTTGATTTTTCGTGCTGCAAAATCACTAATGATGTCACTAAAGTCCAAATCACGCAGTATATCTGACTTGATGCTCATGATAGCCAAATTTACAAGTCGTTACTGCTTCATGGATATCCTTAATCGGTTTTCAACTAATTTGAGAAGGAACCCTCACCACTGCAGTTTTTTACCATCAAAATTGAATATATCCTTAGAGCTATCTCAATATTTATATAAGTGTCCTGCACAACCTTTTCCATGATAAGCTTGTACATGAAAACTTCATTGCTGATATCTTTTGGCTCCACGTCTGTGAATAAATTGGCAAATATTACAAACTGACATAGTTCATCGATAAATGTAATGTCCAAGTCATCTGAATAAGACGTGACGAGTTGCTCTGCTGTGGCCTTAAGCTCGTCTGAAGACAGTTCTTTCAGATGGCTAAAAAAGCTAAATTTGCATGATATATCTTTATATTCTTGAAGAAGTTGGTCAAGAGAAGCGATAAACTGATCAATGATACAGAACAGAAACTTTCTGGCCTATTTGTCAGAAGGGCTGCATTGTACTTCTTCAGTATAGCCATAATCCAATAGATTGAGACACACGTTTCGGCGCCTATGTCGAGTTATCGTCTGAACATACTCAGATGAACAGACAGCTCTTCGCCTTGCTTCTCATAAATTTTGAAGGAGTCACACTTTGATGCAACATAGTTTTTTAAGCTGGTCAGTGATGCCACAGCAGTGTTTAGATCGAGTTTTGCGTCTTGTAGATTTTTACTAGTAGCATCTGTTCTTTGCAGGATATCATTCCAGAAGGTGGGGTTAATACCAATTTCAAGCTGATTCGTTTGTCTTAACAGTCCTGCTTCACACCATACACAGCTTTTTTCTTCAAAGTCATCAGCAATCTGTTTAAGTACATCTTTAATCTGCTGATAGTCATGCTTAAGGGCCTTAGGAGCGTCAGCTCTGCAGGACCAACGTGTTAACACGTTTGAGAGTCAATGCTGTTGCTGAGTTAATATTTTTCAAAGCCTCAGTCAGGAGCTGATGCCGATGCGTTGAAACTGTGAAGAAGCGGAACAGCTTTTCAAGGAAGTAAAAAAAATGTACAGCATTTGAGCAGCTTTCTACAGCATTTTTAGCAACCAGCTTTAAAGAGTGTGCCATACAAGGAATCCAGGATGCAAGATTGTTCTTCTCTCTCACTTTGGCTTGCAGGCTGTTGTATTTGCCACTCATTGCAGATGCATTGTCATAACTGTGACCGCGGCAATATCCCAAGTCTAGGTCATGTCTCTTCAAAAATTCCAACAAGGCATTGAACATGTCTTGAGCGTCATAGCCTTTCTTTGCTATGAATGTTACAAAGCATTCCACAGGGCCATCTTTCTCCATATACCTCAATACAAGGGTTAATTGGTCAACGTGAGCTGCATCGGGTGTGGAGTCCAAAGAGATGGAGAAGTATTTTGATTTGTTAACTCAAGAAATAATTTCTCTGAGGACTTGTTCGCCCATTACAATGATAATTTCTTCCATAATTGTAGATGACAGGTAGTTTGTATGACCTTTGCCGCGATTGGCTTGAGTTTTGACATGCAGTGCAAGAAAGTCGTCATACTGGGCGATGAGTTCAAGAATGCCCGGAAAGTTTCCATTTCTAGGTGATCCAAGCAATTCGTTATCTCCTCTAAATGCTAAGCCACGCTCGGCAATAAACTGAATAACAGTTACTACTCGTTTCAATACTGACCTCCAATAATGCTCCTGAGGCTCGATCTGTTGTGTTAGCTCCGCATCAATTCGCCCAATCGCTTTTAACCTAATAGTGAAAGCAATTGTAGAGTTCAGATGTTCCGCTTACTGTTCATGACTTTTTATACATTCTTGTGAATGTTTCCAATCGCAGAATCCATTAGACAAAAGCTGAGAAGACTCATAAGCTGTAATAAAGCACATCAATCTGCACGAGAAGCAGTAAATGCGTCCTTTAGAGCGATAGAAGCATAACCAATTCCTCATTATGACTTCTCCATTATGATTTTGATGGTGGAAAAGCCCAAGTGTGCACATTCTTGGAATATTGCGTTCCTTTCTAGGTTGCTGAACCGAGTGTGCAATGAACAAATTTTCATCACAGTGCTGGATTGTTGATACACCCCCTTTCAGCCAGTAATCTCGCATCTGTTCCGAAAAAATGGATGTCCAAAGTCTAATGTCATGGCCCCCTGGAGGGCCCTTAACTTCACCTTCTTCATAAGATATGTCACTATCAGTCTCCTTTTCTTTGTGTTCTTCAGTTGCACATGTTACTACTTCAGTCTTTTCTTTGCCAGGATCAACAACCATTTCCACAGAAGCATTGTCAGGATGATCAGATTCTACAAGGTCATTACTCCTTTCCGACACTAGCCTTGAATGAACAGTGAAAAATTCGTCCAATTTTCTTGCCTTCGCTATCTCTTCTGTTGATTTCATAGAATTTCATTGTTGCTTCGTTTGCCTTAAGGGCCTGTCACACTAAGTGATATCGCGAGCAATATCGTTATAACGTCACTGGTTTTTGTGACGTTATAGCGATATTGCTAGCGATATCGCTATGTCTGATACTTAACTCCGACTGCTCCCCCGCTGGTTATCGCTGATCGCGCGAGAACGTCCTGGACCGTTTCTCGTCGTCAGCTTCCTGCTGTGTCAGTCAGTGTGCTCCTTATCTCCTGTGCAGTCAATGTGCTCCTTATCCCCTATGCACTCAGTGTGCTCCTTATCCCCTGTGCAGTCAGTGTGCTCCTTATCTCCTGTGCAGTCAGTGTGCTCCTTATCCCCTGTGCAGTCAGTGTGCTCCTTATCTCCTGTGCAGTCAGTGTGCTTCTTATCCCCTGTGCAGTCAGTGTGCTCCTTGTCTCCTGTGCAGTCAGTGTGCTCCTCACTCATCCCCTGTGCAGTCAGTGTGCTCCTTATCCCCTGTGCAGTCAGTGTGCTCCTTATCCCCTGTGCAGTCAGTGTGCTCCTTATCTCCTGTGCAGTCAGTGTGCTCCTTGTCTCCTGTGCAGTCAGTGTGCTCCTCACTCATCCCCTGTGCAGTCAGTGTGCTCCTTATCTCCTGTGCAGTCAGCGTGCTCCTTATCCCCCGTGCAGTCAGCGTGCTCCTTATCCCCCGTGCAGTCAGCGTGCCCCTTATCTCCTGTGCAGTCAGCGTGCCCCTTATCTCCTGTGCAGTCAGCGTGCCCCTTATCCCCTGTGCAGTCAGCGTGCCCCTTATCCCCTGTGCAGTCAGCGTGCCCCTTATCCCCTGTGCAGTCAGTGTGCCCCTTGTCCCCTGTGCAGTCAGTGTGTCCCTTGTCCCCTGTGCAGTCAGTGTGCCCCTTGTCCCCTGTGCAGTCACTGTGCCCCTTGTCTCCTGTGCAGTCAGTGTGCCCCTTATCCCCTGTGCAGTAAGTGTGCCCCTTATCCCCTGTGCAGTCAGTGTGCCCCTTATCACCTGTGCAGTCAGTGTGCCCCTTGTCCCCTGTGCAGTCAGTGTGCCGCTTGTCCCCTGTGCAGTCATTGTGCCCCTAGTCTCCTGTGCAGTCAGTGTGCCCCCTATCCCCTGTGCAGTCAGTGTGCCCCTTATCTCCTGTGCAGTCAGTGTGCCCCTTATCCCCTGTGCAGTCAGTGTGCCCCTTGTCCCCTGTGCAGTCAGTGTGCCCCTTGTCTCCTGTGCAGTCAGTGTGCCCCTTGTCCCCTGTGCAGTCAGTGTGCCCCTTGTCCCCTGTGCAGTCAGTGTGCCCCTTGTCCCCTGTGCAGTCAGTGTGCCCCTTGTCCCCTGTGCAGTCAGTGTGCCCCTTATCTCCTGTGCAGTCAGTGTGCCCCTTATCTCCTGTGCAGTCAGTGTGCTCCTTATCCCCTGTGCAGTCAGTGTGCTCCTTATCCCCCTGTGCAGTCAGTGTGCCCCTTGTCTCCTGTGCAGTCAGTGTGCCCCTTGTCTCCTGTGCAGTGTGCCCCTTGTCTCCTGTGCAGTCAGTGTGCCCCTTGTCTCCTGTGCAGTCAGTGTGCCCCTTGTCTCCTGTGCAGTCAGTGTGCCCCTTGTCTACTGTGCAGTCGGTGTGCCCCTTGTCTCCTGTGCAGTCGGTGTGCCCCTTGTCCCCTGTGCAGTCGGTGTGCCCCTTGTCCCCTGGGCAGTCGGTGTGCCCCTTGTCTCCTGTGCAGTCGGTGTGCCCCTTGTCCCCTGTGCAGTCGGTGTGCCCCTTGTCCCCTGTGCAGTCGGTGTGCCCCTTGTCCCCTGTGCAGTCGGTGTGCCCCTTGTCTCCTGTGCAGTCGGTGTGCCCCTTGTCTCCTGTGCTGTCGGTGTGCCCCTTGTCTCCTGTGCAGTCGGTGTGCCCCTTGTCTCCTGTGCAGTCGGTGTGCCCCTTGTCTCCTGTGCAGTCGGTGTGCTCCTTGTCCCCTGTGCAGTCGGTGTGCTCCTTATCCCCTGTGCAGTCGGTGTGCCCCTTGTCTCCTGTGCAGTCGGTGTGCTCCTTGTCCCCTGTGCAGTCGGTGTGCCCCTTGTCTCCTGTGCAGTCGGTGTGCCCCTTGTCTACTGTGCAGCCAGTGTGCCTCTTGTCTCCTGTGAAGTCAGTGTGCTCCTTGTCTCCTGTGCAGTCAGTGTGCTCCTCACTCATCCCCCGTGCAGTCAGTGTGCACCTTGTCTCCTGTGCAGTCAGTGTGCCTCTTGTCTCCTGTGCAGTCAGTGTGCTCCTTGTCTCCTGTGCAGTCAGTGTGCCCCTTGTCTCCTGTGCAGTCAGCGTGCCCCTTATCCCCTGTGCAGTCAGCGTGCCCCTTATCCCCTGTGCAGTCAGCGTGCACCTTATCCCCTGTGCAGTCAGTGTGCCCCTTGTCCCCTGTGCAGTCAGTGTGTCCCTTGTCCCCTGTGCAGTCAATGTGCCCCTTGTCCCCTGTGCAGTCACTGTGCCCCTTGTCTCCTGTGCAGTCAGTGTGCCCCTTATCCCCTGTGCAGTAAGTGTGCCCCTTATCCCCTGTGCAGTCAGTGTGCCCCTTATCACCTGTGCAGTCAGTGTGCCCCTTGTCCCCTGTGCAGTCAGTGTGCCCCTTGTCCCCTGTGCAGTCATTGTGCCCCTAGTCTCCTGTGCAGTCAGTGTGCCCCCTATCCCCTGTGCAGTCAGTGTGCCCCTTATCTCCTGTGCAGTCAGTGTGCCCCTTATCCCCTGTGCAGTCAGTGTGCCCCTTGTCCCCTGTGCAGTCAGTGTGCCCCTTGTCTCCTGTGCAGTCAGTGTGCCCCTTGTCCCCTGTGCAGTCAGTGTGCCCCTTGTCCCCTGTGCAGTCAGTGTGCCCCTTGTCCCCTGTGCAGTCAGTGTGCCCCTTGTCCCCTGTGCAGTCAGTGTGCCCCTTATCTCCTGTGCAGTCAGTGTGCCCCTTATCTCCTATGCAGTCAGTGTGCTCCTTATCCCCTGTGCAGTCAGTGTGCTCCTTATCCCCCTGTGCAGTCAGTGTGCCCCTTGTCTCCTGTGCAGTCAGTGTGCCCCTTGTCTCCTGTGCAGTATGCCCCTTGTCTCCTGTGCAGTCAGTGTGCCCCTTGTCTCCTGTGCAGTCAGTGTGCCCCTTGTCTCCTGTGCAGTCAGTGTGCCCCTTGTCTACTGTGCAGTCGGTGTGCCCCTTGTCTCCTGTGCAGTCGGTGTGCCCCTTGTCCCCTGTGCAGTCGGTGTGCCCCTTGTCCCCTGGGCAGTCGGTGTGCCCCTTGTCTCCTGTGCAGTCGGTGTGCCCCTTGTCCCCTGTGCAGTCGGTGTGCCCCTTGTCCCCTGTGCAGTCGGTGTGCCCCTTGTCCCCTGTGCAGTCGGTGTGCCCCTTGTCTCCTGTGCAGTCGGTGTGCCCCTTGTCTCCTGTGCTGTCGGTGTGCCCCTTGTCTCCTGTGCAGTCGGTGTGCCCCTTGTCTCCTGTGCAGGCGGTGTGCCCCTTGTCTCCTGTGCAGTCGGTGTGCTCCTTGTCCCCTGTGCAGTCGGTGTGCTCCTTATCCCCTGTGCAGTCGGTGTGCCCCTTGTCTCCTGTGCAATCGGTGTGCTCCTTGTCACCTGTGCAGTCGGTGTGCCCCTTGTCTCCTGTGCAGTCGGTGTGCCCCTTGTCTACTGTGCAGCCGGTGTGCCTCTTGTCTCCTGTGAAGTCAGTGTGCTCCTTGTCTCCTGTGCAGTCAGTGTGCTCCTCACTCATCCCCCGTGCAGTCAGTGTGCACCTTGTCTCCTGTGCAGTCAGTGTGCCTCTTGTCTCCTGTGCAGTCAGTGTGCTCCTTGTCTCCTGTGCAGTCAGTGTGCCCCTTGTCTCCTGTGCAGTCAGTGTGCATCTTGTCTCCTGTGCAGTCAGTGTGCCCCTTGTCTCCTGTGCAGAGTGCCCCTTGTCTCCTGTGCTGTCAGTGTGCCCCTTGTCTCCTGTGCAGTCAGTGTGCCCCTTGTCCCCTGTGCAGTCAGTGTGCCCCTTGTCTCCTGTGCAGTCAGTGTGCTCCTTGTCTCCTGTGCAGTCAGTGTGCTCCTTGTCTCCTGTGCAGTCAGTGTGCTCCTTGTCTCCTGTGCAGTCAGTGTGCCCCTTGTCCCCTGTGCAGTCAGTGTGCTCCTTGTCTCCTGTGCAGTCAGTGTGCGCCTTGTCTCCTGTGCTGCCAGTGTGCTCCTTGTCTCCTGTGCAGTCAGTGTGCTCCTAATCTCCTGTGCAGTCAGTGTGCCCCTTGTCCCCTGTGCAGTCAGTGTGCTTCCTGTCTCCGGTGCAGTCAGTGTGCTCCTTATCTCCTGTGCAGTCAGTGTGCTCCTTGTCTCCTGTGCAGTCAGTGTGTCCCTTGTCTCCTGTGTAGTCAGTGTGCTCCTTATCTCCTGTGCAGTCAGTGCGCTCCTTATCCCCTGTGCAGTCAGTGCGCTCCTTATCTCCTGTGCAGTCAGTGCGCTCCTTATCTCCTGTGCAGTCGGTGTGCTCCTTATACCCTGTGCAGTCAGTGTGCTCCGTATCTCCTGTGCAGTCAGTGCGCTCCTTATCTCCTGTGCAGTCAGTGTGCTCCTTGTCTCCTGTGCAGTCAGTGTGCTCCTTATCTCCTGTGCAGTCAGTGTGCTCCTTATCTCCTGTGCAGTCAGTGTGCTCCTTATCCCCCTGTGCAGTCAGTGTGCCCCTTGTCTCCTGTGCAGTCAGTGTGCCCCTTGTCTCCTGTGCAGTGTGCTCCTTGTCTCCTGTGCAGTCAGTGTGCCCCTTGTCTCCTGTGCAGTCTGTGTGCCCCTTGACTCCTGTGCAGTCAGTGTGCCCCTTGTCTCCTGTGCAGTCGGTGTGCCCTTTGTCCCCTGTGCAGTCGGTGTGCCCCTTGTCCCCTGTGCAGTCGGTGTGCCCCTTGTCTCCTGTGCAGTCGGTGTGCCCCTTGTCTCCTGTGCAGTCGGTGTGCCCCTTGTCCCCTGTGCAGTCGGTGTGCCCCTTGTCCCCTGTGCAGTCGGTGTGCCCCTTGTCCCATGTGCAGTCGGTGTGCCCCTTGTCTCCTGTGCAGTCGGTGTGCCCCTTGTCTCCTGTGCAGTCGGTGTGCCCCTTGTCTCCTGTGCTGTCAGTGTGCCCCTTGTCTCCTGTGCAGTCGGTGTGCTCCTTGTCTCCTGTGCAGTCGGTGTGCCCCTTGTCTCCTGTGCAGTCGGTGTGCTCCTTGTCCCCTGTGCAGTCGGTGTGCTCCTTATCCCCTGTGCAGTCGGTGTGCTCCTTATCCCCTGTGCAGTCGGTGTGCCCCTTGTCTCCTGTGCAGTCGGTGTGCTCCTTATCTCCTGTGCAGTCGGTGTGCTCCTTATCTCCTGTGCAGTCAGTGTGCTCCTTATCCCCTGTGCAGTCAGTGTGCTCCTTATCTCCTGTGCAGTCAGTGTGCTCCTTATCCCCTGTGCAGTCAGTGTGCTCCTTATCTCCTGTGCAGTCAGTGTGCTCCTTGTCTCCTGTGCAGTCAGTGTGCTCCTTGTCTCCTGTGCAGTCAGTGTGCTCCTTGTCTCCTGTGCAGTCAGTGTGCTCCTTGTCTCCTGTGCAGTCAGTGTGCTCCTTATCTCCTGTGCTCCTTATCTCCTGTGCAGTCAGTGCACTCCTTATCCCCTGTGCAGTAAGTGCGCTCCTTATCTCCTGTGCAGTCAGTGCGCTCCTTATCTCCTATGCAGTCGGTGTGCTCCTTATCCCCTGGCAGTCAGTGTGCTCCTTTTCTCCTGTGCAGTCAGTGCGCTCCTTATCTCCTGTGCAGGCGGTGTGCTCCTTATCCCCTGTGCAGTCAGTGTGCTCTTTATCTCCTGTGCAGTCAGTGTGCTCCTTATCCCCTGTGCAGTCAGTGTGCTCCTTATCCCCTGTGCAGTCAGTGTGCTCCTTATCTCCTGTGCAGTCAGTGTGCTCCTTAGCTCCTGTGCAGTGTGCTCCTTATCCCCTGTGCAGTCAGTGTGCTCCTTATCTACTGTGCAGTCAGTGTGCTCCTTGTCTCCTGTGCAGTCAGTGTGCTCCTTATCTCTTGTGCGACTTATCTTCTGTGCAGTCAGTGCGCTCCTTATCCCCTGTGCAGTCAGTGCGCTCCTTACCTCCTGTGCAGTCAGTGCGCTCCTTATCTCCTGTGCAGTCGGTGTGCTCCTTATCTCCTGTGCAGTCAGTGTGCTCCTTATCCCCTGTGCAGTCAGTGTGCTCCTTATCTCCTGTGCAGTCAGTGTGCTCCTTATCCCCTGTGCAGTCAGTGTGCTCCTTATCTCCTGTGCAGTCAGTGTGCTCCTTGTCTCCTGTGCAGTCAGTGTGCTCCTTGTCTCCTGTGCAGTCAGTGTGCTCCTTGTCTCCTGTGCAGTCAGTGTGCTCCTTATCTCCTGTGCAGTCAGTGTGCTCCTTGTCTCCTGTGCAGTCAGTGTGCTCCTTATCCCCTGTGCAGTCAGTGTGCTCCTTATCTCCTGTGCAGTCAGTGTGCTCCTTATCCCCTGTGCATTCAGTGTGCTCCTTATCTCCTGTGCAGTCAGTGTGCTCCTTGTCTCCTGTGCAGTCAGTGTGTTCCTTGTCTCCTGTGCAGTCAGCGTGCTCCTTATCTCCTGTGCAGTCAGCGTGCTCCTTATCCCCTGTGCAGTCAGTGTGCTCCTTATCTCCTGTGCAGTCAGTGTGCTCCTTATCCCCTGTGCAGTGTGTTCCTTGTCTCCTGTGCAGTCAGTGTGCTCCTTGTCTCCTGTGCAGTCAGTGTGCTCCTTGTCTCCTGTGCAGTCAGTGTGCGCCTTGTCTCCTGTGCAGTCAGTGTGCTGCTTGTCCCCTGTGCAGTCAGTGTGCTCCTTGTCTCCTGTGCAGTCAGTGTGCTCCTTATCTCCTGTGCAGTCAGTGTGCTCCTTGTCTCCTGTGCAGTCAGTGTGCTCCTTATCTCCTGTGCAGTCAGTGTGCTCCTTATCTCCTGTGCAGTCAGTGTGCTCCTTATCCCCCGGTGCAGTCAGTGTGCCCCTTGTCTCCTGTGCAGTCAGTGTGTCCCTTGTCTCCTGTGCAGTGTGCCCCTTGTCTCCTGTGCAGTCACTGTGCCCCTTGTCTCCTGTGCAGTCAGTGTGCCCCTTGTCTCCTGTGCAGTCGGTGTGCCCCTTGTCTCCTGTGCAGTCGGTGTGCCCCTTGTCTCCTGTGCTGTAGGTGTGCTCCTTGTCTCCTGTGCAGTCGGTGTGCCCCTTGTCTCCTGTGCAGTCGGTGTGACCCTTGTCTCCTGTGCAGTCGTTGTGCCCCTTGTCTCCTGTGCAGTCGGTGTGCTCCTTGTCCCCTGTGCAGTCGGTGTGCTCCTTATCCCCTGTGCAGTCGGTGTGCTCCTTATCCCCTGTGCAGTCGGTGTGCCCCTTGTCTCCTGTGCAGTCGGTGTGCCCCTTGTCTCCTGTGCAGTCAGTGTGCCTCTTGTCTCCTGTGCAGTCAGTGTGCTCCTTGTCTCCTGTGCAGTCAGTGTGCTCCTCACTCATCCCCCGTGCAGTCAGTGTGCCCCTTGTGTCCTGTGCAGTCAGTGTGCCTCTTGTCTCCTGTGCAGTCAGTGTGCCCCTTGTATCCTGTGCAGTCAGTGTTCCCCTTGTCTCCTGTGCTGTCAGTGTGCCCCTTGTCTCATGTGCAGTCAGTGTGCCCCTTGTCCCCTGTGCAGTCAGTGTGCTCCTTGTCTCCTGTGCAGTCAGTGTGCTCCTTGTCTCCTGTGCAGTCAGTGTGCTCCTTGTCTCCTGTGCAGTCAGTGTGCTCCTTGTCTCCTGTGCAGTCAGTGTGCCCCTTGTATCCTGTGCAGTCAGTGTGCCCCTTGTCCCCTGTGCAGTCAGTGTGCTCCTTGTCTCCTGTGCAGTCAGTGTGCGCCTTGTCTCCTGTGCAGTCAGTGTGCTCCTTGTCTCCTGTGCAGTCAGTGTGCTCCTTATCTCCTGTGCAGTCAGTGTGCCCCTTGTCTCCTGTGCTGTCAGTGTGCCCCTTGTCTCATGTGCAGTCAGTGTGCCCCTTGTCCCCTGTGCAGTCAGTGTGCCCCTTGTCTCCTGTGCAGTCAGTGTGCCCCGTGTCTCTTGTGCAGTCGGTGTGCCCCTTGTCCCCTGTGCAGTCGGTGTGCCCCTTGTCCCCTGTTCAGTGTGCCCCTTGTCTCCTGTGCAGTCAGTGTGCCCCTTGTCTCCTGTGCAGTCAGTGTGCCCCTTGTCTCCTGTGCAGTCGGTATGCCCCTTGTCCCCTGTGCAGTCGGTGTGCCCCTTGTCCCCTGTGCAGTCGGTGTGCCCCTTGTCTCCTGTGCAGTCGGTGTGCCCCTTGTCTCCTGTGCAGTCAGTGTGCTCCTTATCTCCTGTGCAGTCAGTGTGCTCCTTGTCTCCTGTGCAGTCAGTGTGCTCCTTATCTCCTGTGCTCCTTATCTCCTGTGCAGTCAGTGCGCTCCTTATCCCCTGTGCAGTCAGTGCGCTCCTTATCTCCTGTGCAGTCAGTGCGCTCCTTCTCTCCTGTGCATTCGGTGTGCTCCTTATCCCCTGTGCAGTCAGTGTGCTCCTTGTCTCCTGTGCAGTCGGTGTGCTCCTTATCTCCTGTGCAGTCAGTGTGCTCCTTTTCCCCTGTGCATTCAGTGTGCTCCTTATCTCCTGTGCAGTCAGTGTGCTCCTTATCCCCTGTGCAGTCAGTGTGCTCCTTATCTCCTGTGCAGTCAGTGTGCTCCTTGTCTCCTGTGCAGTCAGTGTGCTCCTTGTCTCCTGTGCAGTCAGTGTGCTCCTTGTCTCCTGTGCAGTCAGTGTGCTCCTTATCTCCTGTGCAGTCAGTGTGCTCCTTGTCTCCTGTGCAGTCAGTGTGCTCCTTATCCCCTGTGCAGTCAGTGTGCTCCTTATCCACTGTGCAGTCAGTGTGCTCCTTATCCCCTGTGCAGTCAGTGTGCTCCTTATCTCCTGTGCAGTCAGCGTGCTCCTTGTCTCCTGTGCAGTCAGCGTGTTCCTTGTCTCCTGTGCAGTCAGCGTGCTCCTTATCTCCTGTGCAGTCAGCGTGCTCCTTATCCCCTGTGCAGTCAGTATGCTCCTTATCTCCTGTGCAGTCAGTGTGCTCCTTATCCCCTGTGCAGTCAGTGTGTTCCTTGTCTCCTGTGCAGTCAGTGTGCTCCTTGTCTCCTGTGCAGTCAGTGTGCTCCTTGTCTCCTGTGCAGTCAGTGTGCGCCTTGTCTCCTGTGCAGTCAGTGTGCTCCTTGTCCCCTGTGCAGTCAGTGTGCTCCTTGTCTCCTGTGCAGTCAGTGTGCTCCTTATCTCCTGTGCAGTCAGTGTGCTCCTTGTCTCCTGTGCAGTCAGTGTGCTCCTTATCTCCTGTGCAGTCAGTGTGCTCCTTATCTCCTGTGCAGTCAGTGTGCTCCTTATCCCCCTGTGCAGTCAGTGTGCCCCTTGTCTCCTGTGCAGTCAGTGTGCCCCTTGTCTCCTGTGCAGTGTGCCCCTTGTCTCCTGTGCAGTCAGTGTGCCCCTTGTCTCCTGTGCAGTCAGTGTGCTCCTTATCTCCTGTGCAGTCAGTGTGCTCCTTGTCTCCTGTGCAGTCAGTGTGCCCCTTGTCTCCTGTGCAGTCAGTGTGCCCCTTGTCTCCTGTGCAGTCGGTGTGCCCCTTGTCTCCTGTGCAGTCGGTGTGCCCCTTGTCCCCTGTGCAGTCTGTGTGCCCCTTGTCCCCTGTGCAGTCGGTGTGCCCCTTGTCTCCTGCGCAGTCGGTGTGCCCCTTGTCTCCTGTGCAGTCAGTGTGCCCCTTGTCCCCTGTGCAGTCGGTGTGCCCCTTGTCTCCTGTGCAGTCGGTGTGCCCCTTGTCTCCTGTGCTGTCGGTGTGCCCCTTGTCTCCTGTGCAGTCGGTGTGCTCCTTGTCTCCTGTGCAGTCGGTGTGCCCCTTGTCTCCTGTGCAGTCGGTGTTCCCCTTGTCTCCTGTGCAGTCGGTGTGCTCCTTGTCCCCTGTGCAGTCGGTGTGCTCCTTATCTCCTGTGCTGTCGGTGTGCTCCTTATCCCCTGTGCAGTCGGTGTGCCCCTTGTCTCCTGTGCAGTCGGTGTGCCCCTTGTCTCCTGTGCAGCCAGTGTGCCTCTTGTCTCCTGTGCAGTCAGTGTGCTCCTTGTCTCCTGTGCAGTCAGTGTGCTCCTCACTCATCCCCCGTGTAGTCAGTGTGCCCCTTGTGTCCTGTGCAGTCAGTGTGCCTCTTGTCTCCTGTGCAGTCAGTGTGCTCCTTGTCTCCTGTGCAGTCAGTGTGCCCCTTGTCTCCTGTGCAGTCAGTGTGCCTCTTGTCTCCTGTGCAGTCAGTGTGCCCCTTGTCTCCTGTGCAGTCAGTGTGCCCCTTGTCTCCTGTGCTGTCAGTGTGCCCCTTGTCTCCTGTGCAGTCAGTGTGCCCCTTGTCCCCTGTGCAGTCAGTGTGCCCCTTGTCTCCTGTGCAGTCAGTGTGCTCCTTGTCTCCTGTGCAGTCAGTGTGCTCCTTGTCTCCTGTGCAGTCAGTGTGCCTCTTGTCTCCTGTGCAGTCAGTGTGCCCCTTGTCCCCTGTGCAGTCAGTGTGCTCCTTGTCTCCTGTGCAGTCAGTGTGCGCCTTCTCTCCTGTGCAGTCAGTGTGCTCCTTGTCTCCTGTGCAGTCAGTGTGCTCCTTATCTCCTGTGCAGTCAGTGTGCCCCTTGTCCCCTGTGCAGTCAGTGTGCTCCTTGTCTCCGGTGCAGTCAGTGTGCTCCTTATCTCCTGTGCAGTCAGTGTGCTCCTTGTCTCCTGTGCAGTCAGTGTGTCCCTTGTCTGCTGTGTAGTCAGTGTGCTCCTTATCTCCTGTGCAGTCAGTGTGCTCCTTATCCCCTGTGCAGTCAGTGTGCTCCTTATCTCCTGTGCAGTCAGTGTGCTCCTTGTCTCCTGTGCAGGCAGTGTGCTCCTTATCTCCTGTGCTCCTTATCTCCTGTGCAGTCAGTGCGCTCCTTATCCCCTGTGCAGTCAGTGCGCTCCTTATCTCCTGTGCAGTCAGTGCGCTCCTTATCTCCTGTGCAGTCGGTGTGCTCCTTATCCCCTGTGCAGTCAGTGTGCTCCTTATCTCCTGTACAGTCAGTGCGCTCCTTATCTCCTGTGCAGTCGGTGTGCTCCTTATCCCCTGAGCAGTGTGCTCCTTATCTCCTGTGCAGTCAGTGTGCTCCTTATCCCCTGTGCAGTCAGTGTGCTCCTTATCTCCTGTGCAGTCAGTGTGCTCCTTATCTCCTGTGCAGTCAGTGTGCTCCTTGTCTCCTGTGCAGTCAGTGTGCTCCTTATCTTCTGTGCAGTCAGTGCGCTCCTTATCCCCTGTGCAGTCAGTGCGCTCCTTACCTCCTGTGCAGTCAGTGCGCTCCTTAGCTCCTGTGCAGTGTGCTCCTTATCCCCTGTGCAGTCAGTGTGCTCCTTATCTCCTGTGCAGTCAGTGTGCTCCTTGTCTCCTGTGCAGTCAGTGTGCTCCTTATCTTCTGTGCAGTCAGTGCGCTCCTTATCCCCTGTGCAGTCAGTGCGCTCCTTATCTCCTGTGCAGTCGGTGTGCTCCTTATCCCCTGTGCAGTCAGTGTGCTCCTTGTCTCCTGTGCAGTCGGTGTGCTCCTTATCTCCTGTGCATTCAGTGTGCTCCTTATCCCCTGTGCAGTCAGTGTGCTCCTTATCTCCTGTGCAGTCAGTGTGCTCCTTATCCCCTGTGCAGTCAGTGTGCTCCTTATCTCCTGTGCAGTCAGTGTGCTCCTTGTCTCCTGTGCAGTCAGTGTGCTCCTTGTCTCCTGTGCAGTCAGTGTGCAGTCAGTGTGCTCCTTGTCTCCTGTGCAGTCAGTGTGCTCCTTGTCTCCTGTGCAGTCAGTGTGTTCTTTGTCTCTTGTGCAGTCAGTGTGCTCCTTATCCCCTGTGCAGTCAGTGTGCTCCTTATCCCCTGTGCAGTCAGTGTGTTCCTTGTTTCCTGTGCAGTCAGTGTGCTCCTTGTCTCCTGTGCAGTCAGTGTGCTCCTTGTCTCCTGTGCAGTCAGTGTGCGCCTTGTCTCCTGTGCAGTCAGTGTGCTCCTTGTCTCCTGTGCAGTCAGTGTGCTCCTTATCTCCTGTGCAGTCAGTGTGCTCCTTATCTCCTGTGCAGTCAGTGTGCTCCTTGTCTCCTGTGCAGTCAGTGTGCCCCTTATCTCCTGTGCAGTCAGTGTGCCCCTTGTCCCCTGTGCAGTCGGTGTTCCCCTTGTCTCCTGTGCAGTCGGTGTGCCCCTTGTCTCCTGTGCTGTCGGTGTGTCCCTTGTCTCCTGTGCAGTCGGTGTGCTCCTTGTCTCCTGTGCAGTCGGTGTGCCCCTTTTCTCCTGTGCAGTCGGTGTTACCCTTGTCTCCTGTGCAGTCGGTGTGCTCCTTGTCCCCTGTGCAGTCGATGTGCTCCTTATCTCCTGTGCTGTCGGTGTGCTCCTTATCCCCTGTGCAGTCGGTGTGCCCCTTGTCTCCTGTGCAGTCGGTGTGCCCCTTGTCTCCTGTGCAGCCAGTGTGCCTCTTGTCTCCTGTGCAGTCAGTGTGCTCCTTGTCTCCTGTGCAGTCAGTGTGCTCCTCACTCATCCCCCGTGCAGTCAGTGTGCCCCTTGTCTCCTGTGCAGTCAGTGTGCCTCTTGTCTCCTGTGCAGTCAGTGTGCCCCTTGTCTCCTGTGCAGTCAGTGTGCTCCTTATCTCCTGTGCAGTCAGTGTGCTCCTTATCTCCTGTGCAGTCAGTGTGCTCCTTATCTCCTGTGCAGTCAGTGTGCTCCTTATCTCCTGTGCAGTCAGTGTGCTCGTCTCCTGTGCAGTCAGTGTGCTCCTTATCTCCTGTGCAGTCAGTGTGCTCCTTATCTCCTGTGCAGTCAGTGTGCTCCTTATCTCCTGTGCAGTCAGTGTGCTCCTTGTCTCCTGTGCAGTCAGTGTGCTCCTTATCTCCTGTGCAGTCAGTGTGCTCCTTGTCTCCTGTGCAGTCAGTGTGCTCCTTATCCCCTGTGCAGTCAGTGTGCTCCTTATCTCCTGTGCAGTCAGTGTGCTCCTTATCCACTGTGCAGTCAGTGTGTTCTTTGTCTCCTGTGCAGTCAGCGTGTTCCTTGTCTCCTGTGCAGTCAGCGTGCTCCTAATCTCATGTGCAGTCAGCGTGCTCCTTATCCCCTGTGCAGTCAGTATGCTCCTTATCTCCTGTGCAGTCAGTGTGCTCCTTATCCCCTGTGCAGTCAGTGTGTTCCTTGTCTCCTGTGCAGTCAGTGTGCTCCTTGTCTCCTGTGCAGTCAGTGTGCTCCTTGTCTCTCTGTGCAGTCAGTGTGCGCCTTGTCTCCTGTGCAGTCAGTGTGCTCCTTGTCCCCTGTGCAGTCAGTGTGCTCCTTGTCTCCTGTGCAGTCAGTGTGCTCCTTATCTCCTGTGCAGTCAGTGTGCTCCTTGTCTCCTGTGCAGTCAGTGTGCTCCTTATCTCCTGTGCAGTCAGTGTGCTCCTTATCTCCTGTGCAGTCAGTGTGCTCCTTATCCCCCTGTGCAGTCAGTGTGCCCCTTGTCTCCTGTGCAGTCAGTGTGCCCCTTGTCTCCTGTGCAGTGTGCTCCTTGTCTCCTGTGCAGTCAGTGTGCCCCTTGTCTCCTGTGCAGTCTGTGTGCCCCTTGTCTCCTGTGCAGTCAGTATGCCCCTTGTCCCCTGTGCAGTCGGTGTGCCCCTTGTCCCCTGTGCAGTCGGTGTGCCCCTTGTCCCCTGTGCAGTCGGTGTGCCCCTTGTCTCCTGTGCAGTCGGTGTGCCCCTTGTCTCCTGTGCAGTCGGAGTGCCCCTTGTCCCCTGTGCAGTCGGTGTGCCCTTTGTCCCCTGTGCAGTCGGTGTTCCCCTTGTCCCCTGTGCAGTCGGTGTGCCCCTTGTCTCCTGTGCAGTCGGTGTGCCCCTTGTCTCCTGTGCAGTCGGTGTGCCCCTTGTCTCCTGTGCTGTCAGTGTGCTCCTTGTCTCCTGTGCAGTCGGTGTGCCCCTTGTCTCCTGTGCAGTCGGTGTGACCCTTGTCTCCTGTGCAGTCGGTGTGCCCCTTGTCTCCTGTGCAGTCGGTGTGCTCCTTGTCCCCTGTGCAGTCGGTGTGCTCCTTATCCCCTGTGCAGTCGGTGTGCCCCTTGTCTCCTGTGCAGTCGGTGTGCCCCTTGTCTCCTGTGCAGTCAGTGTGCCTCTTGTCTCCTGTGCAGTCAGTGTGCTCCTTGTCTCCTGTGCAGTCAGTGTGCTCCTCTCTCATCCCCCGTGCAGTCAGTGTGCCCCTTGTCTCCTGTGCAGTCAGTGTGCCTCTTGTCTCCTGTGCAGTCAGTGTGCTCCTTGTCTCCTGTGCAGTCAGTGTGCCCCTTGTCTCCTGTGCAATCAGTGTGCCTCTTGTCTCCTGTGCAGTCAGTGTGCCCCTTGTATCCTGTGCAGTCAGTGTTCCCCTTGTCTCCTGTGCTGTCAGTGTGCCCCTTGTCTCATGTGCAGTCAGTGTGCCCCTTGTCCCCTGTGCAGTCAGTGTGCTCCTTGTCTCCTGTGCAGTCAGTGTGCTCCTTGTCTCCTGTGCAGTCAGTGTGCTCCTTGTCTCCTGTGCAGTCAGTGTGCTCCTTGTCTCCTGTGCAGTCAGTGTGCCCCTTGTCTCCTGTGCAGTCAGTGTGCCCCTTGTCCCCTGTGCAGTCAGTGTGCTCCTTGTCTCCTGTGCAGTCAGTGTGCGCCTTGTCTCCTGTGCAGTCAGTGTGCTCCTTGTCTCCTGTGCAGTCAGTGTGCTCCTTATCTCCTGTGCAGTCAGTGTGCCCCTTGTCTCCTGTGCTGTCAGTGTGCCCCTTGTCTCATGTGCAGTCAGTGTGCCCCTTGTCCCCTGTGCAGTCAGTGTGCCCCTTGTCTCCTGTGCAGTCAGTGTGCCCCTTGTCTCCTGTGCAGTCAGTGTGCCCCTTGTCTCCTGTGCAGTCAGTGTGCCCCTTGTCTCCTGTGCAGTCGGTGTGCCCCTTGTCCCCTGTGCAGTCGGTGTGCCCCTTGTCCCCTGTGCAGTCGGTGTGCCCCTTGTCTCCTGTGCAGTCAGTGTGCTCCTTATCTCCTGTGCAGTCAGTGTGCTCCTTGTCTCCTGTGCAGTCAGTGTGCTCCTTATCTCCTGTGCTCCTTATCTCCTGTGCAGTCAGTGCGCTCCTTATCCCCTGTGCAGTCAGTGCGCTCCTTATCTCCTGTGCAGTCAGTGCGCTCCTTCTCTCCTGTGCAGTCGGTGTGCTCCTTATCCCCTGTGCAGTCAGTGTGCTCCTTGTCTCCTGTGCAGTCGGTGTGCTCCTTATCTCCTGTGCAGTCAGTGTGCTCCTTTTCCCCTGTGCATTCAGTGTGCTCCTTATCTCCTGTGCAGTCAGTGTGCTCCTTATCCCCTGTGCAGTCAGTGTGCTCCTTATCTCCTGTGCAGTCAGTGTGCTCCTTGTCTCCTGTGCAGTCAGTGTGCTCCTTGTCTCCTGTGCAGTCAGTGTGCTCCTTGTCTCCTGTGCAGTCAGTGTGCTCCTTATCTCCTGTGCAGTCAGTGTGCTCCTTGTCTCCCGTGCAGTCAGTGTGCTTCTTATCCCCTGTGCAGTCAGTGTGCTCCTTATCTCCTGTGCAGTCAGTGTGCTCCTTATCCCCTGTGCAGTCAGTGTGCTCCTTATCTCCTGTGCAGTCAGCGTGCTCCTTGTCTCCTGTGCAGTCAGCGTGTTCCTTGTCTCCTGTGCAGTCAGCGTGCTCCTTATCTCCTGTGCTGTCAGCGTGCTCCTTATCCCCTGTGCAGTCAGTATGCTCCTTATCTCCTGTGCAGTCAGTGTGCTCCTTATCTCCTGTGCAGTCAGTGTGTTCCTTGTCTCCTGTGCAGTCAGTGTGCTCCTTGTCTCCTGTGCAGTCAGTGTGCTCCTTGTCTCCTGTGCAGTCAGTGTGCACCTTGTCTCCTGTGCAGTCAGTGTGCTCCTTGTCCCCTGTGCAGTCAGTGTGCTCCTTGTCTCCTGTGCAGTGTGCTCCTTATCTCCTGTGCAGTCAGTGTGCTCCTTGTCTCCTGTGCAGTCAGTGTGCTCCTTATCTCCTGTGCAGTCAGTGTGCTCCTTATCTCCTGTGCAGTGAGTGTGCTCCTTATCCCCCTGTGCAGTCAGTGTGCCCCTTGTCTCCTGTGCAATCAGTGTGCCCCTTGTCTCCTGTGCAGTGTGCCCCTTGTCTCCTGTGCAGTCAGTGTGCCCCTTTTCTCCTGTGCAGTCAGTGTGCCCCTTGTCTCCTGTTCAGTCAGTGTGCTCCTTATCTCCTGTGCAGTCGGTGTGCCCCTTGTCCCCTGTGCAGTCGGTGTGCCCCTTGTCCCCTGTGCAGTCGGTGTGCCCCTTGTCTCCTGTGCAGTCGGTGTGCCCCTTGTCTCCTGTGCTGTCGGTGTGCCCCTTGTCTCCTGTGCAGTCGGTGTGCTCCTTGTCTCCTGTGCAGTCGGTGTGCCCCTTGTCTCCTGTGCAGTCGGTGTGCCCCTTGTCTCCTGTGCAGTCGGTGTGCTCCTTGTCCCCTGTGCAGTCGGTGTGCTCCTTATCTCCTGTGCTGTCGGTGTGCTCCTTATCCCCTGTGCAGTCGGTATCCCCTGTGCAGTCGGTGTGCCCCTTGTCTCCTGTGCAGTCGGTGTGCCCCTTGTCTCCTGTGCAGCCGGTGTGCCCCTTGTCTCCTGTGCAGTCAGTGTGCTCCTTGTCTCCTGTGCAGTCAGTGTGCTCCTCACTCATCCCCCGTGCAGTCAGTGTGCCCCTTGTCTCCTGTGCAGTCAGTGTGCCTCTTGTCTCCTGTGCAGTCAGTGTGCTCCTTGTCTCCTGTGCAGTCAGTGTGCCCCTTGTCTCCTGTGCAGTCAGTGTGCCTCTTGTCTCCTGTGCAGTCAGTGTGTCCCTTGTCTCCTGTGCAGTCAGTGTGCCCCTTGTCTCCTGTGCTGTCAGTGTGCCCCTTGTCTCCTGTGCAGTCAGTGTGCCCCTTGTCCCCTGTGCAGTCAGTGTGCCCCTTGTCTCCTGTGCAGTCAGTGTGCTCCTTGTCTCCTGTGCAGTCAGTGTGCTCCTTGTCTCCTGTGCAGTCAGTGTGCCCCTTGTCTCCTGTGCAGTCAGTGTGCCCCTTTTCCCCTGTGCAGTCAGTGTGCTCCTTGTCTCCTGTGCAGTCAGTGTGCGCCTTCTCTCCTGTGCAGTCAGTGTGCTCCTTGTCTCCTGTGCAGTCAGTGTGCTCCTTATCTCTTGTGCAGTCAGTGTGCCCCTTGTCCCCTGTGCAGTCAGTGTGCTCCTTGTCTCCGGTGCAGTCAGTGTGCTCCTTATCTCCTGTGCAGTCAGTGTGCTCCTTGTCTCCTGTGCAGTCAGTGTGTCCCTTGTCTCCTGTGTAGTCAGTGTGCTCCTTATGCCCTGTGCAGTCAGTGTGCTCCTTATCTCCTGTGCAGTCAGTGTGCTCCTTGTCTCCTGTGCAGTCAGTGTGCTCCTTATCTCCTGTGCAGTCAGTGCGCTCCTTATCCCCTGTGCAGTCAGTGCGCTCCTTATCTCCTGTGCAGTCAGTGCGCTCCTTATCTCCTGTGCAGTCGGTGTGCTCCTTATCCCCTGTGCAGTCAGTGTGCTCCTTATCTCCTGTGCAGTCGGTGTGCTCCTTATCCCCTGTGGAGTGTGCTCCTTATCTCCTGTGCAGTCATGTGCTCCTTATCCCCTGTGCAGTCAGTGTGCTCCTTATCTCCTGTGCAGTCAGTGTGCTCCTTATCTCCTGTGCAGTCAGTGTGCTCCTTGTCTCCTGTGCAGTCAGTGTGCTCCTTATCTCTTGTGCTCCTTATCTTCTGTGCAGTCAGTGCGCTCCTTATCCCCTGTGCAGTCAGTGCGCTCCTTACCTCCTGTGCAGTCAGTGTGCTCCTTGTCTCCTGTGCAGTCAGTGTGCTCCTTATCTCTTGTGCTCCTTATCTTCTGTGCAGTCAGTGTGCTCCTTATCCCCTGTGCAGTCAGTGTGCTCCTTATCTCCTGTGCAGTCAGTGTGCTCCTTGTCTCCTGTGCAGTCAGTGTGCTCCTTATCTCTTGTGCTCCTTATCTTCTGTGCAGTCAGTGCGCTCCTTATCCCCTGTGCAGTCAGTGTGCTCCTTGTCTCCTGTGCAGTCGGTGTGCTCCTTATCCCCTGTGCAGTCAGTGTGCTCCTTATCTCCTGTGCATTCAGTGTGCTCCTTATTCCCTGTGCAGTCAGTGTGCTCCTTATCTCCTGTGCAGTCAGTGTGCTCCTTATCCCCTGTGCAGTCAGTGTGCTCCTTATCTCCTGTGCAGTCAGTGTGCTCCTTGTCTCCTGTGCAGTCAGTGTGCTCCTTGTCTCCTGTGCAGTCAGTGTGCTCCTTGTCTCCTGTGCAGTCAGTGTGTTCTTTGTCTCTTGTGCAGTCAGTGTGCTCCTTATCCCCTGTGCAGTCAGTGTGCTCCTTATCCCCTGTGCAGTCAGTGTGTTCCTTGTTTCTTGTGCAGTCAGTGTGCTCCTTGTCTCCTGTGCAGTCAGTGTGCTCCTTGTCTCCTGTTCAGTCAGTGTGCTCCTTATCTCTTGTGCAGTCGGTGTGCTCCTTATCCCCTGTGCAGTCATTGTGCTCCTTATCTCCTGTGCAGTCAGTGCGCTCCTTATCTCCTGTGCAGTCGGTGTGCTCCTTATCCCCTGTGCAGTGTGCTCCTTATCTCCTGTGCAGTCAGTGTGCTCCTTGTCTCCTGTGCAGTCAGTGTGCTCCTTGTCTCCTGTGCAGTCAGTGTGCTCCTTGTCTCCTGTGCAGTCGGTGTGCTCCTTATCCCCTGTGCAGTCAGTGTGCTCCTTATCTCCTGTGCAGTCAGTGCGCTCCTTATCTCCTGTGCAGTCGGTGTGCTCCTTATCCCCTGTGCAGTGTGCTCCTTATCTCCTGTGCAGTCAGTGTGCTCCTTATCCCCTGTGCAGTCAGTGTGCTCCTTATCTCCTGTGCAGTCAGTGTGCTCCTTATCTCCTGTGCAGTCAGTGTGCTCCTTGTCTCCTGTGCAGTCAGTGTGCTCCTTATCTCTTGTGCTCCTTATCCCCTGTGCAGTCAGTGTGCTCCTTGTCTCCTGTGCAGTCGGTGTGCTCCTTATCCCCTGTGCAGTCAGTGTGCTCCTTATCTCCTGTGCATTCAGTGTGCTCCTTATCCCCTGTGCAGTCAGTGTGCTCCTTATCTCCTGTGCAGTCAGTGTGCTCCTTATCCCCTGTGCAGTCAGTGTGCTCCTTATCTCCTGTACAGTCAGTGTGCTCCTTGTCTCCTGTGCAGTCAGTGTGCTCCTTGTCTCCTGTGCAGTCAGTGTGCTCCTTGTCTCCTGTGCAGTCAGTGTGCTCCTTGTCTCCTGTGCAGGCAGTGTGCTCCTTGTCTCCTGTGCAGTCAGTGTGTTCTTTGTCTCTTGTGCAGTCAGTGTGCTCCTTATCCCCTGTGCAGTCAGTGTGTTCCTTGTTTCTTGTGCAGTCAGTGTGCTCCTTGTCTCCTGTGCAGTCAGTGTGCTCCTTGTCTCCTGTGCAGTCAGTGTGCGCCTTGTCTCCTGTGCAGTCAGTGTGCTCCTTGTCTCCTGTGCAGTCAGTGTGCTCCTTATCTCCTGTGCAGTCAGTGTGCTCCTTATCTCCTGTGCAGTCAGTGTGTTCCTTTTCTCCTGTGCAGTCAGTGTGTTCCTTATCTCCTGTGCAGTCAGTGTGCTCCTTGTCTCCTGTGCAGTCAGTGTGCTCCTTGTCTCCTGTGCAGTCAGTGTGCTCCTTATCTCCTGTGCAGTCAGTGTGCTCCTTATCTCCTGTGCAGTCGGTGTGCTCCTTGTCTCCTGTGCAGTCAGTGTGCTCCTTATCTCCTGTGCAGTCAGTGTGCTCCTTATCTCCTGTGCAGTCAGTGTGCTCCTTGTCTCCTGTGCAGTCAGTGTGCTCCTTGTCTCCTGTGCAGTCAGTGTGCTCCTTGTCTCCTGTGCAGTCAGTGTGATCCTTATCTCCTGTGCAGTCAGTGTGCTCCTTGTCTCCTGTGCAGTCAGTGTGCTCCTTGTCTCCTGTGCAGTCAGTGTGCTCCTTATCTCCTGTGCAGTCAGTGTGCTCCTTATCTCCTGTGCAGTCAGTGTGCTCCTTGTCTCCTGTGCAGTCAGTGTGCTCCTTGTCTCCTGTGCAGTCAGTGTGCTCCTTATCCCCTGTGCAGTCAGTGTGCTCCTTATCTCCTGTGCAGTCAGTGTGCTCCTTATCTCCTGTGCAGTCAGTGTGCTCCTTATCCCCTGTGCAGTCAGTGTGCTCCTATCTTGCAGGGAGGAGATCCTGCCTTCCCTCCCCCATCTCAGAGATTGGATTATATGCAGCGGATTACAGCTCACACTCGCGCATTGTGCCGCCGCCGCCGGTGGATGGCTCTGCCCTGCTGCCTGCACCATCCGTCAGTGCTGGTCCCATAGGGAGCGCGTGATCCCTCCTCCTCCTCCTCCTCCCCGAGCTGTCAGTGTCCTCTGCTCCAACATGGGGGAGATCCCTAATCTGGTGAAAATCTCGGTCTCCCTGAAGATCCAGCCTAATGACGGCCCGGTGTATTTTAAGGTGGACGGGCAGAGATTCGGCCAGAACCGGACGATCAAACTGTTAACTGGAGCCAAATACAAGATCGAGGTCGCCCTGAAGCCGGGAGCGGTGAGAGCCAAGTGAGTGGTGCAGGGCTGCGCTGCGGGCGCCGAGGGGCGCTGCTCATCCCTGTGGGGGGCGCTGAGGGGCGCTGCTCATCCCAGTGGGGGGCGCTGAGGGGCGCTGCTCATCCCTGTGGGGGGCGCCGAGGGGCGCTGCTCATCCCTGTGGGGGGCGCCGAGGGGCGCTGCTCATCCCTGTGGGGGGCGCCGAGGGGCGCTGCTCATCCCTGTGGGGGGCGCTGAGGGGCGCTGCTCATCCCTGTGGGGGGCGCCGAGGGGCGCTGCTCATCCCTGTGGGGGGCGCCGAGGGGCGCTGCTCATCCCTGTGGGGGGCGCTGCTCATCCCTGTGGTGGTAATGGTGGTCTCAGCGCTGCTCATCCCTGTGTGCTGCCTCCTCCTCCTGAGCAGGCACATTCCTGGCATATTCCGGCTGCCGGTGCCCGGGATCCCGGCCCTGTGTACGGGTCAGTGTGTATCAATACCGTCCTTGTTTCCCTGCTCTCTGCCCTGCGGCCACGTCTTGTCAATATTGCCATGTTTATAGGATAAATATTGATAATTGATCAGTTTACGTTCACACATTGAGCATTTTGATCGCCGTAGAACAGCAACAAAAATTGTGGGAAAACAGCCTAAAATCCATTTTTGCTGGGGATTTCTTGGATTGGGCCTTTATATGTTCAGTGTAGATGATACGTGTATGGGGCGATTATTGCGATGGAGATTGATATCAATCAGCGTCATTGGGCCCCGAGATCATCAGGGCAATCAGAAGTTGCCTCGTCAGGCTCGGACATGCTGTGAGCCCCTGGATCCATCCTTGTCCTCAGGCTCGGACATGCTGTGACCCCTGGATCCATCCTTGTCGTCAGGCTCGGACATGCTGTGAGCCCCTGGATCCATCCTTGTCCTCAGGCTCGGACATGCTGTGACCCCTGGATCCATCCTTGTCCTCAGGCTCGGACATGCTGTGAGCCCCTGGATCCATCCTTGTCGTCAGGCTTGGACATGCTGTGAGCCCCTGGATCCATCCTTGTCATCAGGCTCGGATATGCTGTGAGCCCCTGGATCCATCCTTGTCGTCAGGCTCGGACATGCTGTGAGCCCCTGGATCCATCCTTGTCGTCAGGCTCGGACATGCTGTGAGCCCCTGGATCCATCCTTGTCATCAGGCTCGGACATGCTGTGGACCCCTGGATCCATCCTTGTCGTCAGGCTCGGATATGCTGTGAGCCCCTGGATCCATCCTTGTCGTCAGGCTCGGACATGCTGTGACCCCTGGATCCATCCTTGTCATCAGGCTCGGATATGCTGTGACCCCTGGATCCATCCTTGTCGTCAGGCTCGGATATGCTGTGACCCCTGGATCCATCCTTGTCGTCAGGCTCGGACATGCTGTGGACCCCTGGATCCATCCTTGTCGTCAGGCTCGGACATGCTGTGAGCCCCTGGATCCATCCTTGTCGTCAGGCTCGGATATGCTGTGAGCCCCTGGATCCATCCTTGTCGTCAGGCTCGGACATGCTGTGGACCCCTAGATCCATCCTTGTCGTCAGGCTCGGATATGCTGTGAGCCCCTGGATCCATCCTTGTCGTCAGGCTCCGACATGCAGTGGACCCCTGGATCCATCCTTGTCGTCAGGCTCGGACATGCCGTGAGCCCCTGGATCCATCTTTGTCGTCAGGCTCGGACATGCTGTGACCCCTGGATCCATCCTTGTCGTCAGGCTCGGACATGCTGTGAGCCCCTGGATCCATCCTTGTCGTCAGGCTCGGACATGCTGTGAGCCCCTGGATCCATCCTTGTCGTCAGGCTCGGATATGCTGTGAACCCCTGGATCCATCCTTGTCGTCAGGCTCCGACATGCAGTGGACCCCTGGATCCATCCTTGTCGTCAGGCTCGGACATGCCGTGAGCCCCTGGATCCATCCTTGTCGTCAGGCTCGGACATGCTGTGACCCCTGGATCCATCCTTGTCGTCAGGCTCGGACATGCTGTGAGCCCCTGGATCCATCCTTGTCGTCAGGCTCGGATATGCTGTGAGCCCCTGGATCCATCCTTGTCCTCAGGCTCGGATATGCTGTGAGCCCCTGGATCCATCCTTGCCCTCAGGCTCGGACATGCTGTGGACCTCTGGATCCATCCTTGTCGTCAGGCTCGGACATGCTGTCAGCCCCTGGATCCATCCTTGTCCTCAGGCTCGGACATGCTGTGAGCCCCTGGATCCATCCTTGTCATCAGGCTCGGACATGCCGTGAGCCCCTGGATCCATCTTGGTCCATTAGGCCTTTCCATTAATCAGATCCTCATAGAGGGCATGAAGCCACAAGGCTGATACGTTACGGCATGATAACGGAAGAATCATGGCCACGTTTGGTATCACGCAGATGACAGCTTTTCTTCCCCTTTTATATCCTTGAATCCAGATTCCCTGTCTAGGCCGTAATGGGTGGTTGGATCCCCCCATATGGTCGCGTAACACAATTTTGCACAGATGTTTGGGGATTTGCAGATAATCACGGCAGGGGGTATATAGATATTATATGCAGTGCAGCCAAGAATGAACACAACCAGGTCATCCATCCTCGGCATGTGTATAATGTAATAGCTATTCATTTCTGTGCTATTAATTACTAAACACAATATTAATATTTCCCATAGACTCAAGTAGTTAAACTATACAGTGATTAATTGATTAAAATATACTCCAGGAGAAAGTGCAATAATACGATGTCAATTCAACGCACATGAGCACACATGGAATATAAACAAGACCACTCGGTACAATAAGATAGAACCAACAAAACCACCGAGAAAGTGTCCAAAATTACTTTATTGATAATTAGCATATATATAAATAAATCAAATATGTATAAAGGGGGTCAATGCCATGGATAAGGCACTACCGGGGACCAGAATGTATGGGGTACGCCGAAACGCGCGTCGGGGCTGGCACATCCCGGGGACCCCTGCAGCATATAGGTATTACACGCAGCATTGATTGTTTATTTTCACTTTTTGTTTTTGTGCAACTTCTTTACAGTGATTCACTTTAATTGTATGCACTTGAGCCACTTATTGCTCTTTTTATGTTTAATATGTTTTGTTGCACTATTTATTATTTTACATATATATTGCGGCACAGCCGTTTTGCTGCACTACATCTATACTTTGCACTTTATTAATACAAATTTGGTTATACATTATAGCACGGTCACTTTATATATTTATAATCATTATATTTATATTATCATTATTTATTATTATATTGTATCTGTGTGTATATGTATTTTTATGTTACCATATATTCTGGTCTCCGGTAGTGCCTTATCCATGGAGTGATTAATTGATGCATGGATTATTGGAATATTTCTACATTATTTCCAGTATTTTTGTATTTATCTAATTAGGATCAAGTTAATGGAAAAAACATAGTTTTGTTGCTTCCAGATCGATGGTCAGTTCCTTTTGGATATTACTGTAAGGACTTGTGCGCGCTTTCTAGGAAAAAAAAAATAGAGGCAAATTTCAGGAATTCTAGACATTAATTGTAGATCTGTCAAGGGTTTGTAAGCAAACATATATTTTGCCTCTCCTCCTTTTTAGGCTGTGTATTAAGCCTATATAGCTTTCCACGGACAAGTGCAAAACAGTCCGACCTGGTGTCACGGGATACCGCGATACAGAGGGGGTCAGAAGATTGCGGCATGCGGGTTCACGAGACCTGCTGTGATTTGAACTGCTTCACCATCTTCACAATAGTTCAGTTTTTTCCTTGCTGTCAGTGCAAGGGTTACTCAGTTTAATTGATCTCTTCAGTGTTGGCCACTCCTCTTTGCTATATATGCTGCAACTCTCACTTGGGAATTACCCATGATAGTTCTTTCTGCCTGGTTAGGAGTTGCAGGTGAAGTTCATGTTTGGAGAAGGCATTTGGAGAGATGTTCAGGAGATTATTGTGTGGAGTTTGTGTGTTCATCCTCATCCTCTCCTATTTGGTTTTCACCTTCATATACCGTACCTTTCATTTTTTCCCTGTACACTTCTTGCCTCATGCCCCCTAGGTGGAGAAGGGAACAGATGAGGGTTAATATAGGAGTCTAGCAAGGCACGTGACCCCGGCATCTCCACCTTCAGGAGTAATCCAGGGAAAGGGATAGACTAGGGCGCCCCTAGATCGTTGGATTGAGTAGACGGCCACAGTCCCTAGTCCCTACATGACACCTGGGTTCTGCTCTGTGCCCATTTATTGAGGCCTGCTGTCACATAGAGAGCTTGAATACTAGAGATAGGACCGTCCCGATCTGTTACTCCGTGTCACAGTGGGGGGGCTTTTATGCTTTTTTTTTTAAATCAAAATAGTATCAACCAAGTACGCCGTGTTATTTACATGTACTATTACTATTTACTTAGTGCAGAATATTTGCTTTTATCCTAGGTTTTGTCTGCTAATGACCACGGTGTGAATGCACCTACACATTGCACTTATACCATCAGGTGTGCAGACCCATTTCTTTGATTTTAAATATATCTTATACATTACATATATTATTATCTTATGGTTTTCTTAAAGCTAATGTCAATACCATTGTGTAGTAAATAATCTACATAATTTTTATTACAGCTTTCTAAGGCTAAGTCCACAGGAGCATATGAAAAAACATCAATTTTTCATCCAAAAAAGGACGATTTTTCATCTGTATTGAAATCAGTGACATCCGTTTTTGTACATCAATAAAAAGAATTACACAAGGCTAAATATGGTTTGCTATGTTTAAAGGGATTTCCACAACTTGGACAACAGATCTTAAACAAACGGTGGTCAATGCGAAATAAAAAAAAAAAATACCTCCCCCTGAGACGGCGCTGTGCCAGTGATGTTGGAGCGGCATCCACTGTTGCTTGCATGACATTATTATGTCACATGAGCCCTGCAACAATCAGTGATTGCCATCGGGTTGCAGAAGCTCACACTTCTCTCACGTAGGAGCTCATTCGGACGTCCGTGCAAATCGGTAGGCGCATGGACTGGCTGCGGGTCTCCTGTGTGTATTTCTATGAGGCTGTCACACTTTGGTCGGGAGATCTGCAGCCAGTCTGTGGATTGCGGTCCGTACTCGAACCAGTTTGCACCGACGTCTGAATGAGCTTCAGCAGTCACTGATTGGCTGCAGGGCTCATGTGACATAGCGATATTATGCAAGCGTCAAGTATGCTTGGGAGGTGAGCATACTTGTTTTTTGCTGCAATTTTTTTCACATAGACTGTTGATCCATGTGGAAAAAAGCTTGTGAATTACCATATTGATTAAAGCACCACTCCAGCATTTTTTTTGTAATTGCTCCGTTGGAGCGGTGCTTTAAATGTAAATCCCCTTGCCTCCTGTCTGATGCTCATCTGCCGCCTTCATCCGTTTCCAGCGTCGCTCGAATTGGTCTCCAGTGAAAACTGACCTGTCGGCAGCTCCAGTGTTTCTCGGAGCGGCGTCGAGGTCACTTTTCTATACAAGTCTATTAGACCCTTGTTCTGGCTCTTATAGGCTTGTATTGAGAACATGTGATGCAACTTCTGACTTTCGGCCAGTAAGAAGCTGCGCTAACAAAATGGAACCGCGGGACCGGAGTGACACTGAAAAAACTGTGAAGACGCCAGAGGGTGAGTATATGACCGGGGGCAGGGGGCTTAGATTTAACGCGCCACTCCACCTCTGAAGAAAACAACGCTGGAGTGGTGATTTAACATTGGTCTGTCTGCTAAGCTAAAGTGGTTCGTTTTCCAGCCAGACCGAAAATACATTTGTCTGAACTTACCTTTATGGTGCATTGACACCAGTAGATAATTTGCAAACAAGTCTTAATATGGATGCTCGATCCCGATTATCCACGCAGCTCATCAGTATCCCATCAGGGAGCATGCATGAGACAGCTGTAGCTGGCATGTGACACAACAATGCCATGCCACCGGCAAGAACAGTGGAGCAGATGAGGAGCAAACACTGCCTTCATTTTAGTTCGGGCCCTGAATTGATTAGATTAGGATTTTCTAGTAGTGGATAACCCCTATAAGAGCTCACTGCATGCTGTTTAAAAAATTAAGGGGAGTTTCACCCTTTTTTTTTTAAAGTGGCCAAAGGTAAGACAAGGTAAAGCCTCCTATATACAATATGAGCCCCGCATAGCCTCCCGTATACAGTATGAGCCCAATATAGCCTCCCATAAACAGTATGAGCCCCACATAGCCTCCTGTATACAGCCTGAACCCCACATAGACTCCCATATACAACCTGAGCCCCTCCTTCACCATTGTATTCACCACTGTCTGCATCCTGTTAATAGCGGTGACGGTGGCAGCAGATGGATTGCGGTCTGGGGAGGGCACGGTGCAGTCTGTGGGCCACTGTTTCAGCCCTTCAGCAGTTTCGGTCCACGCTTTGTCCAGGTCTGGTCTATGGTGATATTCACATATCTGTTTTTTGATAAGTCACAGATTAAAAATCAACCATACAAGTCTATGGGTCTGTGGACATCACAGACAATAGAATTATAGAATCATAGAATTGTAGAGTTGGAAGGGACCTCCTGGGCCATCTGGTCCAACCCCCTGCTCAAAGCAGGATTCGCTAAATCATCCCAGTCAGATGTCTGTCCAGCCTCTGTTTGAAGACTTCCATTGAAGGAGAACTCACCACTTCTCGTGGCAGCTTGTTCCACTCATTGATCACTCTAACTGTCAAAAAGTTTTTTCTAATATCTAATCTGTGTCTCCTCCCATTCAGTTTCATCCCATTGCTTCTAGTCTTTCCTTGTGCAAATGAGAATAAAGTTGATCCTTCTACAATGTGACAGCCCTTTAGATATTTGTAGACAGCTATTAAGTCTCCTCTCAGTCTTCTCTTTTGCAAACTAAACAATCCCAAATCCTGCAACCTTTCCTCATAAGACAGGGTTTGCAGACCGGTCACCATTCTGGTCGCCATTTTCTGAACTTGCTCCAGTTTGTTGATGTCTTTTTTAAAATGTGGTGCCCAAAACTGGACACAATATTCCATATGAGGTCGGACCAAAGAGGAGTAGAGGGAAATAATGACTTCACGTGATCTAGACTGTATGCTTCTGTTAATACATCCTAGAATTGCATTTGCCTTTTTTGCTGCTGCATCACACTGTTGACTCATATTCAGTCTGTGATCTATTAGTATACCCAAGTCTTTTTCACATGTGCTGTTGCTTAGGCCTATTCCTCCCATTCTGTATATGCTCTTTTCATTTTTATTGCCCAGATGTAGTACTTTGCATTTTTCCCTGTTAAAAACCATTCTGTAAGTTGCTGCCCACTTCTCCAGTTTATTTAAATCTTTTTGATATCTCTCTCTCTCCTCTCTAGTATTAGCTATCCCTCCTAGCTTTGTGTCATCAGCAAATTTAATCAGTTTACCCTCAATTCCTTCACCTAAATCGTTGATAAAGATGTTGAACAATACAGGGCCCAGGACAGAGCCCTGTGGTACCCCACTTGAGACATTCTTCCAACTGGATGTGCAGCCATTTACGACCACTCTTTGGGTCCGATCACTAAGCCAGTTATGAATCCACCTAACAGTTGCCTTGTCCATTCCATACTTAGTCATTTTTTCAATAAGGATTGTATGAGATACTTTGTCAAATGCTTTGCTGACGTCAAGATATACTATATCTACAGCATTTCCTTGATCCACCCAATCAGTGATTCCGTCATAGAAGGAAATTAAGTTAGTCTGACATGACTTATTAGTTACAAACCCATGCTGACTCTGTTTAATCACTTCATTCTTATCCAGGTATTGACATACATGTTGTTTAATAATTTGTTCAAAGATCTTTCCTGGTATAGAAGTCAGACTCACTGGCCTATAGTTGCCTGGGTCCACCTTCTTCCCCTTTTTGAAGATAGGAACAACATTTGCTCTGATGCCATCCATGTTCAATACATCTGCTGTCCATGCTTAACATTGTATTGGGTAGGAGAAACTATGCAAAGTATTTTTGGCGAATGAGAATATCAAACTGGACAAAAAATTGCTGTTTTATTCTGAGAACAATCGCATATCTTAGTGAAGCATAAGGTATTATTATTATTATTTTTATTCTTTACTGTGAGAGCATCATTGATTCCATGATGCTGTACATGAGGGGTTACATACAAAATACAAATCTTAATTGCAGAGAACAAACTAACAATGAAAGAATGGTACAGAAAGGAGAAGTCTCTGCCCTTGCGGGTTTATAGTCTACAGGGTAATGGTGAAGGCGACAGTAGGTTGGGTGGTTTCAGCAGCGCAGTGGTGGTGAGGTGGCAGGCAGACATTGCAGGCTGTAAGCTTTCTTGAAGAGATGGTGCTTCCAAGTTCTATCTGAAAGTTCCGAATGTGGTGGATAATTGGACGTGTTGGAGCACAGAATTCCAGAGGATATTCGGGAGACGTTTTGGAGGCGATCGATTGAGGAACATATAAGTTTGGAGGAGAGAGGGAGGTTTTGAGAGGACCAGAGATTACATGTTGGATAATATTGGGAGATATACGGAGGAGACAGATCCTGGATGGCTTTGTAGGTCAATGATGGTATAGTATAGGTTTTAATAGTTTGAAAATAATTTTCAGTTTTGTTGTGCATTTAATAGCACCATCCCTGAAGGTTATCCAGTGCTTTCCCCACTAATGAACAAAATGGCCAGGGCCTATAACCTCGTCTTTACCCTTATGTATATCAATGTCATTATTACCATCCTATATTGTGTTATTGTCCTGATTAATACATCAGTTCGTTCAACATTTCATTGAAGCAGTACACATTCCTGAGGATGATTATTTCAGATTACCAGGATGTATAAGTAGGTGGGACTCTCCTGACCCTTTCCCCAGGCTGAGGACGTAATGGGCTGTGAAATCCTGCATTGATTGTGTGCAGTTACAGAGATCATACGCTGAAAGTGATGCAGGCAGGACTCATGATACAGATCAATAAAATGCATTATGCACCAGGGCCACAGTATTTGCAGGACAACCAAAACCCGCTAGAAAAGAAGGTGTAAGCCAAACCACCCCAGGGACAGTTTCTCCCATGTGATTATATATTAATTATATTTTTTTTTTTACATCTCTTTCAGGACAATGAATTTAGGAGGATTGGTCATTCCCCTAGAAGAAAAATCCAGAGATCCTCAGATGGCTTGTTACACAGCCTTCTATGATACTGAGGGAGTGACTCACACCAAAAGTGGGGAGAGGCAACCGCTCCAAGTCATGATCCAGGTACCTAGCAAGTATATTACAACTTTTTAGGAATTTACTTTTTTTCAGCTATTTGATTTTATCCCTCTAAAACGCTTCTTGGTGGCAATTCTTCTGCTTTCTGTGACATCCTCCTCCTTACTTCTGCCGCGGCTCCTGCGCAGGCGTACTTTATCTGCCCTGTTGAGGGCAAAGTACTGCAGTGTGCAGGCGCCGGACCTCTCTGACCTTTCCGCAGCAGAAATAAGAGGAGGACGTCATCGCTAGAAGATGGGAGGCACCAGACCGGACCGCGACACCCATCGGACCGGACCGGTCCCCGGGGTGAGTATAATATAACTCGTTTTTCTTTCAGGTTACATCGGGGGCACATCTACAGCATTACAGAATGCTGTAGGTAAGCTCCTGATGGCGGTGGCCGCAGCTCATAGGGCAAAAATGAGGTGACAGATTCCCTTTAACAAAACGTTGATAGTCATGTGCAGATTGCATGTATTTTTTATGCATATCCGCTGCAGAAATGCTTGTGTGTTTTTTTTACACTTAATGCAATTCTATTGGGAAAATGTGCACAGAAAACTCAGCATTCCCGCAGGAGATATTGACATGTTGCGAATTTGGAACACGCATGGCAGGTCAGTTTACTCTGAGTAACAAAGAAGAATGGGCATGAAATTTCTATAAATCCCATCCTTTTTGCTGGAACTGTAAGATGCTGTTTTTCATTCAGCAAAAATCTGCAGCGTGAAAATGTAACCAAAAACTCATTGCGGGCACACAGACAGAAGATAGACATATAGATTGAGTCAGAGAGTCTGAAGTCCGGTGACGTCACCGACAAGCGAAGCAGAATGGTGCTAGATACCAGAGAGCAGCGGTAGGTGAGTATATTCATTCACGCACACTACACATCACAGACGCTCATTCAATTAAAAAAAAAATATTTGTGGGCGTAATTCTTAACCCCTTAACGACTGCCGATATGCATTAAAACGGCGGCCTTTAAGGGGCCTTATTCCATCACTGCCGTTTAAAACCGCAAACAGGAATAAGTGTATAGTGCTCCCCAGCGACGGAAATTCTCTGGGGTTTCACCTACAGCGGGTAGCTGAGACCGTGGAGAAAACGATCAGGGCCACGACAACCAGAGGTTTTCTGGAGACCTCTGTGGTTTTCACTGCCGGTTTTCTATGAGCGTCGCCCGGTGGTAGGCACTCATAGCAAGTCAGCAATTCTGCTACATACAGGCGATCTGACCATCGCCTCTTTGTAGCAGAGCCGATTGGGTTACGGCAGCTTCTAGTCTCCCATGGAGACTATTGAAGCATGCCAAAAGTACAAAAAAAAAGTTTTAAAAAAAATTTAAAAAGTTAAAAAAAAATCTAAAAGTTCAAATCAAAAAGTTTCGCCCCATTCAGAATAAAACAATAAAAAAATCAAACATACACATATTTGGTATCGCCGCGTTCAGAATCGCCCAATCTATCAATATAAATAATAACTAACTTGATCGCTAAATGGCATAACGAGAAAAAAAAGTCAAAACGCCAGAATTACGTTTTTTTGATAGCTGCAAAATTGCATTAAAATTCAATAACGGGCTATCAAATGATCGTATCTGCACCAAAATGGTATCATTGAAAAGGTCAGATTGGCGTGCAAAAAGTAAGCCCTAACCCAACCAGAAAATCGAGACGCTATGGGTATCAGAAAATGGCGCAATTTATTTATAATTTTAACAAAATTGGAATTTTTTTTTCAGCATATTGGTAATAAAGAACCTAGACATGTTTGGTGTCTATGAACTCGTAATGACCTGGAGTATCATAATGGCAGGTCAGTTTTAGCATTTAGTGAACCTAGTGAAAAAGCAAAACAAAAAACAATTATGTAATTGCACTTTTTTTTGCAATTTCAACGCACTTGGAATTTTTTTCCTGTTTTCCAGTACATGATATGTTAAAACCAATCATGTTGTTCAAAAGTACAACTCGTCCCGCAAAACACAAGCCCTCACATGGCCATATTGACGGAAAAATAAGTTATTGCTCTGGGAAGAAGGGGAGCAAAAAACGAAAATACCTCCATCATAAAGTGGTTAAAATGGTGTCACTTTTGGGTATTTTCTGTCATATGGACCCCTTAAAGTCACTTCATGCTTGATGTGGTCCTTAAGAAAAAAAATGGTTTTGTAAATTTTGCTGAGAAATCGCTGATCGACATTGAACCCGTCTAACTTTCTAACGAAAAAAAACTTATGTTTCAAAAATTGTCCCCATGTAAAGTAGACATGTGGGACATGTTATTTGTGAATTACTTTGTGTGGTATAACTATTTGATTTAAGAGCATAAAAATTAAAAGTTTGAAAATTGTGACATTTTCACATTTTTTGTCAAATTTTTCGATATTTTCATAAATATACCCAAATCATATCAACCACTAGCATGAAATACAATATGTCACAAAAAACAATCTCAGAATCAGTGCGATCCATTGAAGTGTTTCAGAGTTATTACTACATAAAGTGACACTGGTCAGATTTTAAAAATTTGGCCTGGTCATTAAGGTCAAAATTACCTCCGTCACTAAGGGGTCAAACATTCATAAAAACAAAGGATCTGCATACAGCGATGTCTTTGCGCACTGTATATCAAAGTATTTTAATGGATTACTGTAAAGAGTGAACAAAGCATGCAGTTATATACCCTCAAGAACATATAATTGACTTCAAAGGACAAAGTTTATGACTAACTGCTATGTAAGGAAACATTTTTGTATCAGAATACAAGAATTTAGGTGATAGAAAGGGAAAACTCAAAAAAACTGCTAAAGATACCCAATGAGAACTATTCTGGAAATGCTCTAAGTTTTCTACACATTTAAAGTAGAAAATGTAATAAGAAAATGATCTTCTGATATAGGTGTCAGAGATATACTGTAAGCCGGCCTGGATGAGGGCACGTTGAGGACGCGTGGTGGTGTCATAATAAACGACCGATTCATTAAGAGGCGCACGCTTCTCACAAAATTAGAATATCATCAAAAAGTTAATTTATTTCAGTTCTTCAATACAAAAAGTGAAACTCATATTATATAGAGTCATTACAGACAGAGTGATCTATTTCAAGTGTTTATTTCTGTTAATGTTGATGATAATGGCTTACAGCCAATGAAAACCCAAAAGTCATTATCTCAGTAAATTAGAATACTTTATAAACACCAGCTTGAAAAATGATTTTAAAATCCGAATTGTTGGCCTACTGAAATGTATGTTCAGTAAATGCACTCAATACTTTTTGCATCAATTACTGCATCAATGTGGTGTGGCATGGAGGCGATCAGGCTGTGGCACTGCTGAGGTGTTATGGAAGCCCAGGTTGCTTTGATCGCAGCCTTCAGCTCGTCTGCATTGTTGGGTCTGGTGTATCTCATGTTCCTCTTGACAGTACTCCATAGATTCTCTATGTGGTTAAGGTCAAGCGAGTTTGCTGCCAATCAAGCACAGTGATACTGTTGTTTATAAACCAGGTATTGGTACTTTTGGCAGTGTGGACAGGTGCCAAGTCCTGCAGGAGAATGAAATTTCCGTCTCCAAAAAGCTTGTCGGCAGAGGGAAGCATAAAGTGCTCTAAAATTTCCTGGTAGACGGCTGCACTGACTTTAGTCTTAATAAAACACAGTGGACCTACACCAGCAGATGACATGGCTCCCCAAACCATCACTGACTGTGGAAACTTCACACTAGACCTCAAGCAGCTTGGATTGTGGCCTCTCCACTCTTCCTCCAGACTCTGGGACCTTGATTTTCAAATGAAATGAAAATTTACTTTCATCTGAAAACAACACTTTGGAGCCCTGACAACAGTCCAGTTCTTTTTCTCCTTGGCTCAGGTAAGACGCTTCTGACATTGTCTATTGGTCATAAGTAGCTTGACACAAGGAATGCGACACTTGTAGCCCATGTCCTGGATACGTCTGTGTGTGGTGGCTCTTGAAGCAATGACAATAGCAGCAGTCCACTCCTTGTGAATCTCCCCGAAATTTTTGAAAAAAACACAAATATCCTGAACTAAAAAGTAAAAAATAAACTGCAAATAATGCATAAAGGTAATAGTAATAATAATAATAATAAGGGTATTTAGTAAACATAATTTTAATCAAAATAATGTACAAGCCATCCCGCCACGTCACGGCAACCCTTGTGGGACAGTCCCTACTCTAGTATTTAAAACCTTTTCACTTGCCAAATGAGGTGAATGTGAACAAGGATCGAGCAGCTGAACCACTGGTAAAAGCTTAGGCCAGACAGGATGGTTTTCCCAGCTTTTATTATTATTACCTTTATGCATTATTTGCAGTTTATTTTTTACTTTTTAGTTCAGGATATTTGTGTTTTTTGCTTTTTGCTTTCTCTAGTTATTGGTCATGTGTTAATATGCACTTACATTGTGCATACACATTAACTTACTTTTTCAGTTCAGATTCGTTTTTTATTCATATAATCCTTTCAAGGCTGCAGTTATCCTGGTTGCTTGTGCACCTTTTTCTACCACACTTTTTCCTTCCACTCAACTTTCCATTAATATGCTTGGATACAGCACTCTGTGAACAGCCGGCTTGTTTAGCAATGACCTTTTGTGGCTTAAGGGCCCGTTACACATAGCGACATCGCTAGCAATATCGCTGTAACGTCACTGATTTTGTGACGTAGCAGCGATATTGCTAGCGATATCGCTATGTGTGATACTTACCTCCGACTAGCTCCCCTGCTGGCTATCGCTGATCGCGCGAGAACGTCCAGGACCATTTCTCGTCGGGTGCTTCCTGTGGCGCCGACGAGTGACGCGTGGACGAGGGCGGGAGGACTTCAGGATCGCCGCGTCTGACAGGTAAGTAGCGACCCCTGACCGCAGCTATGTCGCTGGTGAGATCTGCCTGTGTGGCAGCTCACTAGCGACCACTTAGCGATGCACCAGCAATCCATATCGTTGTCGGGATCGCTGGTGCATCGCTTAGTGTAACGGTACCCTTACCCTCCTTGTGGTGTGTGTCAATGACTGCCTTCTAGACATATGTCAGGTCAGCAGTCTTCCCCATGATTGTGGAGCCAACTGAAACAGACTAAGGGATCTTTTTAAACGCTCAGGAAGCCTTTGCAGGTGTTTTTTTTTGTTAATTATTCTAATTTACTGAGACAATAACTTTTGGGTTTTCATTGGCTGTAAGCCATAATAATCAGCATTAACATAAATAAACAGAAATAAACACTTGAAATAGATCACTCTGACTGTAATGACTTTATATAATATGAGTTAAACTTTTTGTATTGAAGAACTGAAATAACTTTTTGATGATATTCTAATTTAGTGAGAAGCACCTGTATGTGTGATCTAGGTTAATCACCATGGGACAACTCTAATCTGCAGCTACACGGACAAATTACTGCAGCACAGAGGATGCGCGCTCACCAATGATTGCATCGCATTGTGCAATGTTTAAACATTTACGAGAACTGGAGTAAAAGCAATGTAACAAATAAATAATGCTGAATCGGCACAGGTTTTTTTTTAAATTTCAAATTAAATGATATTTAAACTTAAAATCTCACCGCACAGAAAAAATAAGTCAGATGCACTCGTCCATTTTCATTTGTTTGGGGGGACGCTTGATTTTGCCAATGTCAAAGGAAGAGAAATTTGGCATGTGGGATCCAAAATACCTGATACTTTGTTCTCATTAAAAGAGGCATCGTTCTCTGCCGGCATCTTAATCCTTTCTTGTCATGGAAATACATCATAGTTGCTTGGCCAAGTCAAGCATGTATATGATTGTCAGGAAAAATTACCTGTTCGTTGTAGTATATCCAAATTAACAGTCACAACATTGTTCAGATCAGTAAAGAGGTTGTCCAGCCAATAAAAATATTTGGAAAAGGGCTTAGACGGGTATAAATGAATAGTAGTTATTAAAAAAAAAATCACCTCACTGATTCCCCATGGCTCCTTTTCTCGCACTTAATCAGTCTTCGTCCTGGTTCTATCTCAATACTTTAGAAATTAAAAGAATTTTTGTTAAAGGGGCTGATACCCAAAAAATATTTTGAAAAGGAATCATACTTATATAAAATAGGAAAAGAATCACTACTTGCCCTTACCGCAGGCCTTCTGGGATAGTGCTTGGAGCGCGCTCCCCCTCTTTCCTAAAGGGGGCGCATGCTGTCTTTTGAAAATGTCTCCAGCCAATGGCTGGGAGACATTAGGTATTTAAGGCACCTTCCACAAAGGAGAGGTTACTTAACAATTTCAGTTATCAGTATAGTTCCTGCTATTTAGCTGTTAGGTCCCCGTTCCTGTGTTCTCTGCATCTGATCCAGTCTGTCCCGCTTACCTTATCTTGTCCCCCTTGTCTGCACTTGTTCTAGTCTGTCCTGCTGTTCCTATATCCAAACCATCCCTGCCTGTGCCTAGTTCTGTTTCTGATCCGTTTGTACCAGCTCCTGTTTTCCTACACCTGTGATCCCGTACCTTTGGCCATCTTGTGTTCATGTACCTTTCCTGCCTGTGTTTGTCTCCGCATCTGTCTGCTAGCCGTATCCCTTCTGCAAATCCAGTTCTTGGCTGGTCCTGATTTCCTGACCCTTGGAGCCGTGGCTCCAGAGTCCGCACCTGGCGTCCACCTGGGTTCACATCTAACCACTCCATCAAGGACTAGTGAAGAACCAGGTTTTCGCCTAGTTATGCTCCTCCAGGCTTTCTCAGGACCGTGGCACAGTAGTTCCAAAACCCCGTGCGTAAAATTGACCTCTCCACTAATTACTAGCCACAACCATAGCCTTCCATATCTAGTCATTGGTTGAGTGGGCTTTTCTTGAATTATTGGTGAGGGGAAGTATTGATTTATTTTTATATCAAAATGAGCTACTTTCATAATATTTTTTATCTGCTGCACAACACTAAGGCCATATTTACATTATAGCAATGCCAGATAGGCTAGAGTTAAATCCTAGCTCTGCAGGCTTTGATTAGTACACCTGTCTAGCTTTATATATAAACAGGCTAGGTGTTCATCTAAGTCCGTTAGATCAGGGAAGTTGACCAGTCTGGATGTATCTTGGAGCTCGAAAGAGACCGAAAAGGCTGAAATACACTTGTCTGGATGAGGACGTACATTGTCTAATAAGTGATATAGAGTTATGTAAAGCAGGAATTTGGCTGAGGAAACAAAACTTAAAGACCTGTACTTGCTGTGTCCTACTACTGTCAAGTAGGCGTGGAAGAGATAGTGGAAAACTATTTAAATAGTGGGAGATTTTCTTACATGATTTCTCATGCCAGCAGAAAAATTTGCTAGGCCCTATTAACTTCCAGGGTATTAATGACATTTGCTGAGGGAACCACACAATGAGAAGTGACTTGGGGTAGTAAGATCTAGGGACAGATGAGAAGACATCCATGATAACTGTGGCCTCTGTATGTATGCTCTCCATTTGAGAAAAAAACCTAGAATTATGCTACTCAGAGTTTGTTCAGAGTAGGATTTGAGTGGCAAAACGGTTTTTATCGCATGTGAAGTATATAAAAAAATAAATAAATAAAATTTTCCATTCTGGTAGTCCTAGAAAATTGGACTGCACTTATATATCATTTGAGTGGGGTCTGATTTTGCACTTGGATATCATTTGAGTGGGGTCTGATTTTTTTTTTTTATTGTATTTATTTTTTTTTCCCCACAAAACCATAAACTTGAATGGCTCAGTGCGATTCGCATCGGAAGCAAATTAAGCATGCTGTGATTTTTTTTTTTCTCGGACCACTCAGACATGTGCTCAACCTCATTGAATAACATTGGTCTGATTGCGATTCAATGTTTTGACCAAAACGACGGTCGACTGCACAAGCCCAATCAGTGGGTACCAGCGCAATGTGTGCCTAGCCTTCGATGCCTAAATGCATTAAGATGAGGCGCATTCCTTTGAAATAATATAACTTACTCCAGCGACCGTCTTACTAAAAAACTAGTCTCCCCATAAAACTTGTGTGTGCAAGTCACAAGGATTTCCTTTGAAAGTGTCACGTCACCGTCAGACTCAGGGCCTGCTGTCCCGGCCTCGGCCACTAGGAGGCGCCGGACTGTCACATCACCGTCAGACTCAGGGCCTGCTGTCCCAGCCTCGACCACTAGGAGGCGCCGGACTGTCCCATCACAGTCTGACTCGTGGCTTGCGGTTCCGGCCTCGGTCTTTGGGAGGCGCTGTGCTTCAACCCCGAGTGATGGCGGCGATAGTTATGAGGCTCCTGCGCAGGCGTCCGCTGGACGCAGGCTTCGCTCCTCGGTCAGTCATGAAGGGGCTGGTGCATCACCATCCAGCCTGGTCCTGGGGGCGGTCCGGATGACATCATCAGCCCAGGAGCCTGTGAGGGATGACCTGATCCCTCAAATACCTTGGGACTGCTCTTGCAGGCCGCCGGATATATTCTTGGTTCCCCTCCGTGTTACTGTGTGAATTACTGTTTGACTGACTCTGACTTTTGCCTGGACTTCTGACCCTGCTTCTGCCTAACGATTCTGTACCTCTGCGACTCTCCTGGTTTATGACTCTGGCTTCGGCCTGGAATCTGACTCTGCTACTGTCTACTGTTTTTATACCATTTCTGCCTGACTGGTTTAGTCTCGGATATCATTTCCTCTGTGTCCTGTATTGGAACACCTTTCTGGCGACCGTCCTGCTCTGGTCATTGCTCCTATTCAGACAGCACCTCCTGGGCTCTGCTATAAATCCAGATCCCTGTATAGGGGTAAAGGGTATCAGTGTTTCTCGGGGTGTTGTCTGGCTGCAGCCCAGACCGCAGGCAGACGTCACAGAAAGCTTCCATTCACAGGGTGCATGGTAGGTAATATTGAAGCTGTTTGTTGCCAATAGCAACCAATCTGTCACACTGTGAAGGTCTTTGGTAAGGAAGGGGGCCTCAAACTGTCCCTGTAACTGGGACCCTGACTATCCCTGTCACGTGGGTACTCTTGAAGGTAGAGAGGCTTGAGTCTCCAACCTTACTATGCTCCTCTTAAACCCTGATCTGCCCCTCCCCCACCCCTTGAGACATGGGAGATAAATATAATGTAAACAAGACACAAAGACAAAACAGGGATAACAGAAAACCTCTATCATACAAAAACAATAACCAACAATAGGGACAGGGAGGAATAAACTAAAAGAGAACAGGGACCAGGAGATAAATAGACACATGTAATACAGCAAACTACAGATCAATACTACAACAACTCCAGTCCAACCACTTAGCTATAGCACACAGCACAGGAAGATGAATCTTTCACTGGCTGGGACAAGAAAGTCTGGTGAGTTTTTAAAGGAACAGATAATGACCAGATCAGAAGCAGCTGAAATGGAGCTGCATGTTTCTGACCAGCATAGAAAGGGTTGTTAACCTCTTCAGCACCAGAAGAAACTAAATTAATTTAATATGGGACACAAATCACACCATCTTTAAAGAAGATCTGAGATTCATTATCCAATGTGACCGTCTAACTCCAGGTCTTCAAGGGGGATGTGACACCCTCCTGACACAATTACAGCACAGCTTTCATTTTCCCAGACCAGTTTAAAAAATGAAAGCCGAGTTCTGATTGATCACTATTGACAACTAGACGTTTTTTGTTTTTTTTTGGACAATCGTGATAAATAAGGCCCAAGCGATGTCCCATCTAACCACGCCATCATTAAATAGTCAATTCCGTTTGTTAAGGTGTCCAAAATTATATTTCGAGTCTACTTATTAGACGTCCTTATAATTCTATCAGCAGATGGATGATGGGGCCTGGTAAGACTGAAGTAAGGAATATTTTTTAGTAAATAGAACATTTGGCAAGAGCCTTAATGTTTGGTTATTTGGAAATATCCCAACAAACTAAGGAAATTTCATGTTCTAATAACACAAACACATGAAGGAGGCCGTGTGCAGTCTGAAATGCTTAATTAATATCATTAGAGCCCTAATAACACCCAGAATTGTTCCCAGTTATGTAACAACAAAAGGCACCTTCCCCGTGATGTGAACAATGGGGTGTTTGTGCTGTGTCGTTAGTGAGCTCTTTAAACTAAAAATATCTCTTTTTGTTGGCGAAACAGCCTGAAAATTGACTTTGCATGTCACTTACCTAATAAATATATTTAATATGTTTTGCCATAATGTTAAGTTATAGAGCAGGGATCCCCAACCTGTAGCTCGCAGGCCATTGATGTGAGGCTCGCGGCTGTTTGCCAGATTGGTGCATTAGCACTAAGTGTAGCAAACAGCTTTTAAAAACAGATCTCTAGATGGTGACTTTTGTGCATAGCCCTGCACTGAAGATCCGATCTGAATGGGGGTAAGAAAGGTGTAACGAATGGAAGCGGAGGCACAGATGGTGAATTCACATTCGTTGGTTGCAATAGCTGTGGAACCTCGGGACCACGGTCCGGGGGGCTCCGAAGGAGGCGTAACAAGTGAGCCCCAGACACCTGTAGTAAGTCCCGTCAAACAGGGTCAGAATGGAATGTCTGGAGAACACCGGTGCTACCTCCAGTTAGACCCCGGACATGTGCCAGCTATACACGGGTATAAGCTGGCACTGGCGTTGTCCAGAGGTTCGGATGGCTGAGTGGCGGAGCGGGACGGAACTGGCGTAGATGGTACTGATGTCATCCTGGACAGCCAGGTAACAGGTAGTAGACAGTCTGTGGAGACAAACAGTGTAAGCGGAGTGCTTGGTAGAACACTGCAGGAACACAGGCACAACAACAGCGGGATCGGAAGCTAGCAACAGAAGATACTTGTTGCTCCGGCGCCCTCCCTATGGCAGAGGAGCCAGAAATAGTAATCAGTGCCAAGCCATTGGTCAGAGACATTTTTGAAAAATGTGCGCTATCTCATTAAGAGATCGGGAGCATGCGCTCGACCTAAGCACTCTCCCCAGGGACCTGCAGACATTGCGCCAGGAAGTAGAGGGGAGGGAAGGAGCAGAGGCTGCGACAGGGCGGAATGGGGCCGGCACAGAGCGGGAGTCCCGACGGGGACCCCGCGGAGGTATGGGGCAGTAGGATCAGGACCGGGTGTGTTGTGAGTTCATTTTTCCCTTCACCATTGAGGTCTGATGAACTCCCTCCTCTAGTGAAGGAAGGTAGTGAGACTGATTACCAAACACCTGGGCAGCTAGATGATGACTGGGTGGCTGGAATTGAGGACTGGATATAAGGCTGCCGACGCCCTTCCTGGCTGGTGATTTTCCTGCTGGATTCTTGGAGACCAGTCTGATTCCTGCATCTCAAAGCTAAGTTTTTCTGCTCTGCTTTGTACTCTTCAGTTTTGTTCTTGTTTTGCCTTGTTTTTTGGGAGTTCTGCCATCCCCGGCCGGGGGTGAGCTGAATTCCATTTTTGTCTCTGATCTGTTGATATTTTGCTCTGTCTTCAGAATATACCTGAGTGCTGATATAGTCTTTTTGAAGCCTAGCGACTTCAGGGCCTGTTTTTCCTATCAGTCGGTTGGCTCATTTTGATAGGGTTTTTGCGGATGGCAGACAGCAGCTTTCCTATCCTGTCCTATGTAGTTAGCTTGGGCCCCATCATTTGCTCAACCTATCTTTCTATCTGTGTTGGTGTTTTCATCTAGCTTCACCGTCATTATATGTTGGGGGCTGCCTATTGCTTTGGGGCCTGCTCTGGGGCAGTTTAGTTTTTCCCCTTTCTGTCTTTAGGCTAGATAGTTCTCCAGCTGTGATCGAGGGGTCTAGGGCACCGTAGGAACCCCCCACGGCTACTGCTAGTTGTTGTGGATAGGTTCAGGGGTCTGCAATCCGATAGCTGCCAACCTCTCTGGTTTTTCTGGACTTAGCTGGTATTTTGTTTTTTCCTCCTTCGGTGACTCATCATAACACGGGTGCAGCAGAACCGGGACCGGACATAACAATAGGAAATTCTGGAGCTTGGCATACTGCCTTGTTGTGATTGCAGTGGAAAAGCTTTGGCTATCATTATACCTGTAATGGGAGCTCCGGGTGTCACTACTGTGAGTGTTGCAGGAGCTGGATATGGCTCATGACCCTCTTTCATAGCTGAATATGGCGCTCAAGGTCAGAAACATTGGGTACCTGTGTTATAGAGGATTATAGAATCATAGAATGTTAGAGTTGGGAAGGACCTCCAGGGTCATTGTGTCCAACCCCCTGCTCCATGCAGGTGTCATGATCCAGTTTGGATGATGACAGTTAAAAGCACATGTAACCTTTTTTTTTTCCTTAAGCTGTGTGCTTAAGTTTGGTTTTGCCCCCGGTGGCCATTAGGATTATTACACAGTGGTGTCTTTTGTTCTAGTTTGGCTAGCGTTATTACACGGGAATCACTCACTAACAGGTGTGATTCCTCTGGCTTAACTATAAAGGTGTGTCATGTGCTCTCACTGATGTTGGTGATAGTGTTCATTTCCAACCATCCTTGGTGGTAAAAGCAGCTAGAGAGAGTTCCTTGCAGCACAGTCAGAGTTCTGGTGTGGAAGGAGTCAGAGGGGATTTCCTTGCAGCTCTTACAGAGCTTGGTGGCAGCTATTCAGGAGGAAAGCTGCATTCTGGTGGTGGACTCTGTTGCTGGGAGCAAGAGCAACAGAGCAAAGCTAAGTGGTGTTTCCCTGTTTGTGCCTTTCCTTTGTGTGTTTCAGTGCAGTGGTGGGATTAGTCTCTGCATCGGCCATTTCACTAGAAAGGGGTAGGTGCAGGGCGAGCTAGGGTTTAAATGTATCCTGATCGGCGCCCGGTGCGGACCCGGCCTTGAGATCAGTAGGAGTGTAGAGACACTGACTCAGGGGAGTGCAGGAGGTCTCCACGTCCCCGTTCCCTATCGCAGGGCCCACCATTGTAATTGTTTCCCTGGTGTTTCCCCTTATTTAAATTCGCCCTGCTGGAGGCTGTGTGTATCCAGTTTCACGTGTATTTCTGAAATTCGCCTGCTGGAGGCGGTGTATCCGGCTGCACGTCTTATTATTTAAATTCACCCTACTGGAGGCGGTGTATCCAGGGTCGCGTGTGTCGTATAGATTCGCCCTGCTGGAGGCAGTGTGTCCAGTCACACGTTGACCGTTACATTATCACCAACCCACAACATTTTTTTCTCTCTGGTGAGCCATGGGCCAAGTTCAGACCAGTGAGCAGTTGTTGCTGGCCCTCACTGAGATTAGTGAGGAGCTGAATGATGTGGTTCAGCAGCACCTGCAGCTGAATTATGGGTCTGAGGCCTACCCTCTGCCTGAACTAGAGGGTCCATATACGGCTTTGGCCAGGATGTGCCGTGGAGTCCCTGCTGGGGAGCAGGACTTGCTTATACAGGCGGACGTACCCAGGCAGGTGGGTGGAGTTGGTGTCCCCATGGTGCTGTCTGGTGTTCCCCAAGGTGAAGGGGTATGTCCCTGTAGTGAGCAGACTAATGATTTAGTCCTTGGCACTCACGCCGAAACTTCGGTTATATCAGAGAAGCCATGTCCCCCTGGTCGTGTGGAGGAAGACAACCTGGGAGTGTATATTTCCTCCTCGCCCTCAGAAGGTACTATGTCAGCAGAGGTGATGGTTGGCGAGGTACCTGAGGGCATACCGGTGCTTGTGAACAGTGGAGCTGAAGTCAGTCTGGTGGATGCTCAGTTTGTCCAGAATCATGGTCTGAGGTGTGAGACGCCGGACAGACCCATAAGTGTCCAGGCCATTGACTCTATCCCACTGAGCCAGGGGGGGTTAAACCAAGTCGTAGAAGACATTGTGCTGTATAGTGAACATCCTGATGAGTCCCAGTCATACTACGTGTTGGAGGGAAATCCAGCACCTATCATTGTGGGCCCCCCTTGGTCTAAAAAACACAACCCGGTTTTAGATTGGCGGACTAGGGAAGGAGTCTGCTGGGAGCAGTCGTGTGAGGGCTGCTGCCTAGGGGCTACTGTCCCTGCCGTCTCTCTACCATCGTCCCCTTCTTCTCCGGTGAGAGCAGCGGAGATGCTGCAGGAGAGTAGGGGCAAGGCTCAACCCTCGCCATTAGCCAACCCAGAGAGGCGTAGGGGTTGGAGGGTGGTGTTACCCTTGGTGAATTGCGGTGGTGTGAGTGTGGTGACACAGGGGGACGCCTTTGTTGTCAGTTCCAGAAAGAGTTCACCCTATTTTGACAAACGAATGTGTGGCAATAAACGTTCAGGTCCGGACCTTTGTGTGAACGAGCATGTATGTGTGGCCACCAAAAACATCCAGTGGAAGTGTGTTGTGGGGGTCTGGAATTCTCACGTGATCGGGCCGTATCTAGTGTCGGCTATCCAGGGCCCGGAGACTCACCAGCTGGAGTTACCCCCAAACATACACATACACAACTCGTTCCCCAGGTCAGTGCTTCGGAGATGTCTGGTGCCTCCAGAACATACATTGCCAATATCAGTGGTGTTCGTTTGTCATCATCCTGACGTGCAGGTAGTTGCAGGGGTGAACTCTGGATCTGGGCGTCCCTGCTGTAGGTGGTTCCCTGATGAGGAGCGGTCTTGAGGGTCCAGAGGCCCCTCATTGAGGAAGGGTACTGTCATGATCCAGTTTGGATGATGACAGTTAAAAGCACATGTAACCTTTTTTTTTCCTTAAGCTGTGTGCTTAAGTTTGGTTTTGCCCCCCGGTGGCCATTAGGATTATTACACAGTGGTGTCTTTTGCTCTAGTTTGCCCCCGATGGTGGTTAGCGTTATTACACGGGAATCACTAACAGGTGTGATTCCTCTGGCTTAACTATAAAGGTGTTCATTCATCCTCATTTTTCACAGTTTTCTACTAGGCATTGCTCCTACTGGCCAGTTTCCTACTCCACACTGATGAGGGGCAATACCCCGAAACAGCTGTCTGTGGATGGATACCATGTTTTGGCACAGGTGGTTTCCTTAATTGGAGACTGCCCTTCCCGTGGTTGTTCCTTCCTGGGGAAAGACCTGGCTAGTCATTGCTTGCATTGAGAAACATGTGATGGTGTCTCCGCGGCTTGTGTTTTGCATATTTTACAAATTTCCCATAAGGGATGGGGGCTTTGCTCTAGAATCACTGTGTTGAGAAACATGTGATGGTGTCTCCGCAGTGTTGGATGTTGATCTCAATGAGTTCATTCATCCTCATTTTTCAGTCTTCTACTAGGCATTGCTCCTACTGGCCAGTTTCCTACTCCACACTGATGAGGAGCAATACCCCGAAACAGCTGTCTGTGGATGGATACCATGTTTTGGCATAGGTGGTTTCCTTCATTGGAGACTGCCCTTCCCGTGGTTGTTCCTTCCCGGGAAAAGACCTGGCTAGTCATTGCTTGCGTTGAGAAACATGTGATGGTGTCTCCGCGGCTTGTGTTTTGCATAGTTTACATATTTCCCATAAGGGATGGGGGCTTTGCTCTAGAATCACTGCGTTGAGAAACATGTGATGGTGTCTCCGCAGTGTTGGATGTTGATCTCCATGAGTTCATTCATCCTCATTTTTCACATAACTATAAAGGTGTGTCATGTGCTCTCACTGGTGTTGGTGATAGTGTTCATTTCCAACCATCCTTGGTGGAGAAAGGAGCTAGAGAGAGTTCCTTGCAGCACAGTCAGAGTTGTGGTGTGGAAGGAGTCAGAGGGGATTTCCTTGCAGCTCTTACAGAGCTTGGTGGCAGCTATTCAGGAGGAAAACTGCATTCTGGTGGTGGACTCTGTTGCTGGGAGCAAGAGCAACAGAGCAAAGCTAAGTGGTGTTTCCCTGTTTGTGCCTTTCCTTTATGTGTGTTTCAGTGCAGTGGTGGGATTAGTCTCTGCACCGGCCATTTCACTAGAAAGGGGTAGGTGCAGGGCGAGCTAGGGATTAAACGTATCCTGATCGGCGCCCGGTGCCGAACCGGCCTAGGGATCGGTAGGAGTGTAGAGACACTGACTCGGGAGTGCAGGTGGTCTCCACGTCCCCGTTCCCTATCGCAGGGCCCACCATTGTAATTGTTTCCCTGGTGTTTCCCCTTATTTAAATTCGCCCTGCTGGAGGCAGTGAATCTAGTTTCAAGTGTATTTCTGAAATTCGCCTGCTGGAGGCGGTGTATTTGGCTGCATGTCTTATTTAAATTCTCCCTACTGGAGGCGGTGTATCCAGGGTCGCGTGTGTCATATAGATTCGTCCTGCTGGAGGCGGTGTTTCCCGTCACACGTTGACCATTACAGCAGGATTCACTAAACCATCTCAGACAGATGTCTGTCCAGCCTCTGTTTGAAGACTTCCATTGAAGGAGAACTTACCACCTCTTGTGGCAGCCTGTTCCACTCATTGATCACCCTCATTCTCAAAACCTTTTTTCTAATATCTTATCTGTATCTTCTCCCTTTCAGTTTCATTCCATTGCTTCTCCTTTTTCCATGTGCAAATGATAATAAGGATGATCTCTCTAAACTGTAACATCCCTTCAGATATTTGTAGACAGCTATTAATTTTCTGCCTAGCCTTCTTTTTTGCAAGCTAAGTATTCCCAGATCCTTTAACCGTTCCTCGTAGGACATACTTTGTAGTCTACTCACCATCCTGTTAGCTCTTCTTTGAACTTGCTCCTGTTTTTTATGTCTTTTTTTTTTAAATGTGGTGCCCAGAACAGAGTATCCAGATGAGGCCTGACCAAGGAGGAGTAGAGGGGGATAATTACTTCACGTGATGCTTCTCTTAAAACATCCAAGAACTGTGTTTGCCTTTTTTTGCTGCTGCATCATACTGTTGAAGGTAGCTGATTATAGCCGTAACCATAGATATCAAGGAGAGAACTGATAGTAGATGTGGTTCAAGTTAGGGTGCCTTCTTGCAAGGTAAGACGAATCAAGATGTGGTAGACTATATTCTTCCAACAAGCAAAAATTGTAAAAACAGGCAAACAAGGGAAAATTAGAACAGTAAAGAAGATAAAGAATTGATAAAAATTTAAGATTATGGTACATTAAAAAATCAAGTGCAAAGACCCAAAAATGCTTTTTGTGGAGCAGAAAGCCTGCAGAGTTCCTCTGTTACAGAAAGGTTTTAAGTTTTTTTTTTGTTTTTTTTTGAGCTGTCTCATTAAAAAACAGACAAAAAAAAACAAATTTTAAATTTTTAAATATATTCTAGACTTTAATTGCAGGTGCAAAATCTAAAACAAGGGACCTTTAACTGGTATTGTTGGTAATGGTGCACTCGCGTCTTTACCAGTACCACATTATGTGCAGTTGCAATTTTTGCACCCTCTGTAGGTACACTGAGCGCACGCAGAGCAGTGTAGGGTCTGATCGCCTTTCTATGGAGTCCGTACACTGCTCTGTGTACACGCAGAGCTCTGCTCCTATACAGACCAATGTGTGTAGGAGCAGAGTGTTTTTGCTCCCCGAGCACCACATCTGGCAAGTGTGATCTACAAGATGTTTGTGTAAAATAGTGTAAGAACCTTTTTAATATCAGTACATTTCTCATTTTATGGTCAAGTAAAAGAATTTTTAGATAGTTTGACCTGCCCTCTTCCTTTTATGATTTTACCTGCTATGTTTTGCTCTTTGGCTGGCATTGTCTAATAGAGTCACCTAGGTTCCATTTTAGGCACTCTGCTATCTTAAAGGAGTATTCCCATCTCCAAGATCTTATTCCAATATGTAACAGGCAGGGCTGTGGAGTCAGTAAGCCAAACCTCCGACTCCTCAATCTCCATGACAACCGACTCCACCAAAATGCGCCACAACTCGGACTCCACAGCCCTGCCAGGGCTGTGGAGTCGGTAAGCCAAACCTTCGACTCCGACTCTGACTCCTCAGTTTCCATGACCCTGACTCCACCAAAATGGGCTCCGATTCCGCAGCCCTGGTAGCAGGTGTAATAATAAAATTAGGAAATACCTACAATGAGAAATGTGGTATGGTTCTTCTGATTGTCTGTGTCGCTTACCCCTTGTGCAGGACATTGCAGTAGCTATGGTATCCATAGTTACATCCACTCATATGGTGACAGTTAAGTTAGTGGTTTGTGGTCGTAATCATGGATACCTAAGCACGTGGGGTAAGTGACAAAGTGAATCTTAAAAAAAAATACTACATTTCTAATTGGAGGTATTTACTAATATTATTATTACACCTACTACATATTGGGAAAGGATCTTGGAGATGGGAATACCCCTCATCAGCATCCCAGGATTACAGAATCCTCGTGATTGCAGTGCGACCTTGGCTGTCAGTTACAGCTGGGGTCTCCTGGTGCTCATATCTCTCCATCACAAAGATGTACATGCATGTAATTTAGAAATAAGGTGAGTTTTAGTTTTCATTTTTTATTGTCTTCCATTAGGAAACATTTACTTTAGGGTATCTGATGAAGAATGGCATTTTTTTTATTTATGGCTTCAAAAACACATACCGGTAATTAAAAAAAAAAGTATAATGGCGCACATTAGTATGGAAATGTTTTCCTTCCACAACTCGGACAACATCTTCTCAATCTCTATATTTCCCCTTCTAAAATACCAGCCTGTACTCATCTACGGTGCCATTCCTGCAATGAGAGTAAGCAATAACACAGTATTTTTTATATTTGTTATTGATGTGAATCAAACTAAAGTAGAAAAGTAAAAAAAATTGTTTATTATATTGCAGGAAACGTTAATTTTATTTAGTTTATCGCTAAACTTCTCTACACCTGCTGTGTATGTCGCCCCACAAGAGATAAGGGTTCTGAGGACATATTCGTAAACCAGAATTTACAAGGCTTCTAGAAATTGTCACTCACTGTAGATGTTCACAGCCTCCATCCTACTGCGAAGGTTCTCACCATCTGGGATTTTATTTTGCTTAATTAGCAGCGAGGGATTTGGGAGCCTCCGTATGCCATGTGTGAAAGTCTCGGGTAAAAATGTCACGCTAATAAGATGCATTTAAATCAGATACAGTCATATGCAAAAGTTTGGGCACCCCTATTGATTTTAACCTTCTTTCTAACAATTTTGTTTTTTGCAACAGCTATTTCAGTTTCATATACAGTTGTGGCCAAAAGTATTGACACCCCTGCAATTCTGTCAGATAATACTCAGTTTCTTCCTGAAAATGATTGCAAACACAAATTCTTTGTTATTATTATCTTCATTTAATTTGTCTTAAATGAAAAAACACAAAAAGAATTGTCCTAAAGCCAAATTGGATATAATTCCACACCAAACATAAAAAAGAGGGTGGATAAAAGTATTGGCACTGTTCAAAAAATCATGTGATGCTTCTCTAATTTGTGTAATTAACAGCACCTGTAACTTACCTGTGGCACCTAACAGGTGTTGGCAATAACTAAATCACACTTGCAGCCAGTTGACATGGATTAAAGTTGACTCAACCTCTGTCCTGTGTCCTTGTGTGTACCACATTGAGCATGGAGAAAAGAAAGAAGACCATAGAACTGTCTGAGGACTTGAGAAACCAAATTGTGAGGAAGCATGAGCAATCTCAAGGCTACAAGTCCATCTACAAAGACCTGAATGTTTCTGTGTCTACCGTGCGCAGTGTCATCAAGAAGTTTAAAGTCCATGGCTCTGTGGCTAACCTCCCTAGATGTGGACGGAAAAGAAAAATTGACAAGAGATTTCAACGCAAGATTGTGCGGATGTTGGATAAAGAACCTCGACTAACATCCAAACAAGTTCAAGCTGCCCTGCAGTCCGAGGGTACAACAGTGTCAACCCGTACTATCCGTCGGTGTCTGAATGAAAAGGGACTGTATGGTAGGAGACCCAGGAAGACCCCACTTCTTACCCCAAGACATAAAAAAGCCAGGCTGGAGTTTGCCAAAACTTACCTGAAAAAGCCTAAAACATTTTGGAAGAATGATCTCTGGTCAGATGAGACAAAAGTAGAGCTTTTAGGGCAAAGGCATCAACATAGAGTTTACAGGAGAAAAAAAGGCATTCAAAGAAAAGAACACGGTCCCTACAGTCAAACATGGCGGAGGTTCCCTGATGTTTTGGGGTTGCTTTGCTGCCTCTGGCACTGGACTGCTTGACCGTGTGCATGGCACTATGAAGTCTGAAGACTACCAACAAATTTTGCAGCATAATGTAGGGCCCAGTGTGAGAAAGCTGGGTCTCCCTCAGAGGTCATGGGTCTTCCAGCAGGACAATGACCCAAAACACACTACAAAAAGCACTAGAAAATGGTTTGAGAGAAAGCACTGTAGACTTCTATGGTGGCCAGCAATGAGTCCAGACCTGAATCCCATAGAACAAATGTGGAGAGATCTAAAAATGGCAGTTTGTAGAAGGCACCCTTCAAATATCAGGGACCTGGAGGAGTTTGCCAAAGAAGAATGGTCTAAAATTCCAGCAGAGCATTGTAAGAAACTCATTGATGGTTACCGGAAGCGGTTGGTCGCAGTTATTTTGATTAAAGGTTGTGCAACCAAGTATTAGGCTGAGGGTGCCAATACTTTTGCCTGGCCCATTTTTGGAGTTTTGTGTGAAATGATCATTGTTTTGCTTTTTGCTTCATTCTCTTTTGTGTTATTTCATTTAAGACAAATTAAATGAAGATAATAATACCAAAGAATTTTTGTTTGCAATCATTTTCAGGAAGAAACTGAGTATTATCTGACAGAATTGCAGGGGTGTCAATACTTTTGGCCATGACTGTATCTAATAACTGATGGACTCAGTTATATTTCTGGATTCAAATGAGGTTTATTGTAGTAACAGAAAATGGGCAATCTGCATTTAATCAAAATTTGGCTGGTGCAAAAGTATGGGCACCCTTATAATTTTCTTGATTTGAACACTCCTAACTACTTTTTACTGACTTCCTGAAGCACTAAATTGGTTTTGTAACCTCATTGAGAGTGGAACTTCATAGCCAGGTGTATCAAATCATGAGAAAAGGTATTTAAGGTGGCCACTTGCAAGTAGTTCTCCTATTTGATTCTCCTATGAAGAGTGGCATCATGGGATCCTCAAAACAACTCTCAAATGATCTGAAAACAAAGATTATTCAACATAGCTTTTCAGGGTAAGGATACAAAAAGTTGTCTCAGAGATTTAACCTGTCAGTTTCCACTGTGAGGAACTTAGTAAGGAAATGGAAGAACACAGGTACAGTTCTTGTTAAGCCCAGAAGTGGCAGGCCAAGAAAAATATCAGAAAGGCAGAGAAGAATGGTGGGAACAGTCAAGGACAATCCACAGACCATCTCCAAGCTACAGTTGGCGCTAGGTTCACATGCGCCATTTTTGCATCATTATTGTCCTTTTTTTGTGCAGAAAAGAAGCTGCTTTTTATAGTATCTGCAAAACTATGATCAGCGTTTCTTCCCTGACTGATTTCGAGCCCTGCATCTTTTCTGAAAATATGCAGCATATCAATTCTTTCTGCATGTTTGCAGCCTTTTTCACCCATAGAAAGCAATGAGAAACACAGCAATGTCCCGTGTATAGAAACTGTAATTACAGCACAAACCCAGTAGGCGGTACAGTACAGCACAATACTGGACTTCCCATAAATACATCCTCCATGAACACTGTCATTTTCATTTCAGGAGTTTATTGAATCTGAAGAATTACGTTAAGACATGGAAAGTTGAAGATCACCGTTTCTATTCATTGCAATGTTAAAATGAATGGACAGGAAACCAGAAACTGAAAAAAAAACTTCAATTACAGTTATTTTCTTTGCTGTAATTAGTGGGAAATGGAGTTTCTATGAGGTTTGTGTTATTGCCAGATGTTATGAAAAGTTATCATGGACTTGGCCACGCTAAACGGGTATGTTAGGTAGCAGAGGGATCTGCTCATCACCAACCAGACATGTATTAGCTCTTCTCTTTGTAATGCCTGCTGCAGCACAGTAGCACACAACCTCCACCAGGGTGTGCGGGTGAAGGAAAATAGGTACACTTCACAGTGAAATCACAGAGCAGCAGTAGGGAGCCACTAGGTGGCGAAAGAGTTGTCAGACAAGCCGGGTCAGCAACAGAGAGGGAACGAAGTACCAGAGGTCACAGCAATGCACATGGTACGACTCAAGCCAGAAGTCAAAGTC